>NC_053390.1:45574674-47974674 GCF_905171765.1 Bufo bufo
ATAACTTCACACACACGCTACTGTGCAGATCCAAGTCTAATTCTGTGTGTAAACGTATACCTGTCACCCAGCGCCTAAAAAATAGGCCTCACATTTATATTCATCCAAATCTGTCATTATTGCTTTAGCTGGTCAAGTT
This sequence comes from Bufo bufo, assembly GCF_905171765.1. Classification (NCBI taxonomy): domain Eukaryota; kingdom Metazoa; phylum Chordata; class Amphibia; order Anura; family Bufonidae; genus Bufo; species Bufo bufo. The sequence goes on from NC_053390.1 coordinate 45,574,814, forward strand.
ATTTAGTGTCCGTCAAAGCACAGTTTTTGTTCTGGGTTGAAATACAATTCCCAATTTTGCAATTCTCTAAATTAGTGGTTTCTGCTGTATCAGGCAAACTTTAAATCTATCCCTAAAAGGGTATCTTAGATTCAAGGTGCTGATAGGGTTATTCTCAATAACTTCACACACACGCTACTGTGCAGATCCAAGTCTAATTCTGTCCGTAAACGTATACCTGTCACCCAGCGCCTAAATACTAGGCCTACAATTTATATTCAGCTAAATCTGTCGTTACTGTTGTGCCTGTATTAGTGTAATACGGTACCTAAATAGATAGCCAGATAGTGTTAGGTGTCTGTAAAAAAAGGCCTGAATTTGAATTCAATACATTGGGCCAAATAATATTTTTCTTATTGTGGTGAACGGTAACAATGAGGAAAACATCTAGTAAGGGACGCGGACATGGTCGTGGTGGTGTTAGTGGACCCTCTGGTGCTGGGAGAGGACGTGGCCGTTCTGCCACAGCCACACGTCCTAGTGTACCAACTACCTCAGGTCCCAGTAGCCGCCAGAATTTACAGCCATATTTGGTGGGGCCCAATGCCGTTCTAAGGATGGTAAGGCCTGAGCAGGTACAGGCATTAGTCAATTGGGTGGCCGACAGTGGATCCAGCACGTTCACATTATCTCCCACCCAGTCTTCTGCAGAAAGCGCACAGATGGCGCATGAAAACCAAGCCCATCAGTCTGTCACATCACCCCCATGCATATCAGGGAAACTGTCTGAGCCTCAAGTTATGCAGCAGTCTCTTATGCTGTTTGAAGACTCTGCTGGCAGGGTTTCCCAAGGGCATCCACCTAGCCCTTCCCCAGGGGTGAAAGAGATAGAATGCACTAACGCACAACCACTTATGTTTCCTGATGATGAGGACATGGGAATACCACCTCAGCACGTCTCTGATGATGACGAAACACAGGTGCCAACTGCTGCGTCTTTCTGCAGTGTGCAGACTGAACAGGAGGTCAGGGGTCAAGACTGGGTGGAAGACGATTCAGGGGACGATGAGGTCCTAGACCCCACATGGAATGAAGGTCGTGCCACTGACTTTCACAGTTCGGAGGAAGAGGCAGTGGTGAGACCGAGCCAACAGCGTAGCAAAAGACAAAGAGGGAGCAGTGGGCAAAATCAGAACACCCGCCGCCAAGAGACTCCGCCTGCTACTGACCGCCGCCATCTGGGACCGAGCACCCTAAAGGCAGCTTCAAGGAGTTCCCTGGCATGGCACTTCTTCAAACAAAGTGCTGACGACAAGACCCGAGTGGTTTGCACGCTGTGCCATCAGAGCCTGAAGCGAGGCATTAACGTTCTGAACCTTAGCACAACCTGCATGACCAGGCACCTGCATGCAAAGCATGAACTGCAGTGGAGTAAACACCTTAAAAACAAGGAAGTCACTCAGGCTCCCCCTGCTACCTCTTCTGCTGCTGCCGCCGCCTCGGCCTCTTCCTCCGCCTCTGGAGGAACGTTGGCACCTGCCGCCCAGCAAACATGGGATGTACCACCAACACCACCACCTGCGTCACCAAGCATCTGAACCATGTCACACGGCAGCGTTCAGCTCTCCATCTCACAAACATTTGAGAGAAAGCGTAAATTCCCACCTAGCCACCCTCGATCCCTGGCCCTGAATGCCAGCATTTCTAAACTACTGGCCTATGAAATGCTGTCATTTAGGCTGGTGGACTCAGACAGCTTCAAACAGCTCATGTCACTTGCTGTCCCACAGTATGTTGTTCCCAGCCGCCACTACTTCTCCAAGAGAGCCGTGCCTTCCCTGCACAACCAAGTATCCGATAAAATCAAGTGTGCACTGCGCAACGCCATCTGTGGCAAGGTCCACCTAACCACAGATACGTGGACCAGTAAGCATGGCCAGGGACGCTATATCTCCCTAACTGCACACTGGGTAAATGTAGTGGCGGCTGGGCCCCAGGCGGAGAGCTGTTTGGCGCACGTCCTTCCGCCGCCAAGGATCGCAGGGCAACATTCTTTGCCTCCTGTCTCCTCCTCCTCCTACTCAGCTTCCTCCTCCTCTTCTTCCACCTGCTCATCCAGTCAGCCACACACCTTCACCACCAACTTCAGCACAGCCCGGGGTAAACGTCAGCAGGCCGTTCTGAAACTCATATGTTTGGGGGACAGGCCCCAAACCGCGCAGGAGTTGTGGCGAGGTATTGAACAACAGACCGACGAGTGGTTGCTGCCGGTGAGCCTCAAGCCCGGCCTGGTGGTGTGCGATAATAAGCGAAATCTCGTTGCAGCTCTGGGACTAGCCGGTTTGACGCACATCCCTTGCCTGGCGCATGTGCTGAATTTGGTGGTGCAGAAGTTCATTCACAACTACCCGAGACATGTCAGAGCTGCTGCATAAAGTGTGGGCCGTCTGTTCGCGCTTCCGGCGTTCACATCCTGCAGCTGCTCGCCTGTCTGCGCTACAGCGTAACTTCGGCCTTCCCGCTCACCGCCTCATATGCGACGTGCCCACCAGGTGGAACTCCATCTTGCACATGCTGGAGAGACTGTGCGAGCAGCAGCAGGCCATAGTGGAGTTTCAGCTGCAGCACGCACGGGTCAGTCGCACTGCGGAACAGCACCACTTCACCACCAATGACTGGGCCTCCATGCGAGACCTGTGTGCCCTGTTGCGCTGTTTCGAGTACTCCACCAACATGGCCAGTGGCGATGACGCCGTTATCAGCGTTACAATACCACTTCTATGTCTCCTTGAGAAAACACTTAGGGCGATGATGGAAGAGGAGGTGGCCCAGGAGGAGGAGGAGGAAGAGGGGTCATTTTTAGCACTTTCAGGCCAGTCTCTTCGAAGTGACTCAGAGGGAGGTTTTTTGCAACAGCAGAGGCCAGGTACAAATGTGGCCAGACAGGGCCCACTACTGGAGGACGAGGAGGACGAGGATGAGGAGGAGGTGGAGGAGGATGAGGATGAAGCATGTTCACAGCGGGGTGGCACCCAACGCAGCTCGGGCCCATCACTGGTGCGTGGCTGGGGGGAAACGCAGGACGATGACGATACGCCTCCCACAGAGGACAGCTTGTCCTTACCTCTGGGCAGCCTGGCACACATGAGCGATAGTGATGAGCGGCAGGGGTAATATTCGAATTCGCCATATATTCGAAAATTCGCGAATTCATGATCTCCAGGCATTATTTTCTTGATTGCGAAAATTCGCATAAAATTCGCCTAAAATTTTCGCATAAAAATTCGCATGAACTGGCATTTTAAAAAAAAATCGAATATTCGCGATTTACGAATATATTTAGCGATATTCTAAATATTCGCGAATTCTCGAAGTGCCGATATTCGCGATTAAAATTCGCAATTCGAATATTCGTGATCAACACTAATGAGCGACTACATGCTGCAGTGCCTGCGCAACGACAGCAGAGTTGCCCACATTTTAACGTGTGCGGACTACTGGGTTGCCACCCTGCTGGATCCACGGTACAAAGACAATGTGCCCACCTTACTTCCTGCACTGGAGCGTGATAGTAAGATGCGCGAGTACAAGCGAACGTTGGTAGACGCGCTACTGAGAGCATTCCCAAATGTCACAGGGGAACAAGTGGAAGCCCAAGGCGAAGGCAGAGGAGGAGCAAGAGGTCGCCAACGCAGCTGTGTCACGGCCAGCTCCTCTGAGGGCAGGGTTAGCATGGCAGAGATGTGGAAAAGTTTTGTCACCACGCCACAGCTAACTGCACCACCACCTGATACGGAACGTGTTAGCAGGAGGCAACATTTCACTAACATGGTGGAACAGTACCTGTGCACACCCCTCCACGTACTGACTGATGGTTCGGCCCCAATTAACTTCTGGGTCTCCAAATTGTCCACGTGGCCAGAGCTAGCCTTTTATGCCTTGGAGGTGCTGGCCTGCCCGGCGGCCAGCGTTTTGTCTGAACGTGTATTCAGCATGGCAGGGGGCATCATTACAGACAAACGCAGCCGCCTGTCTACAGCCAATGTGGACAAGCTGACGTTCATAACCTGTCCATCCCTTGTGCAGATTAGACATTAACTACCTCCCCTTAACCATATATTATTGTACTCCAGGGCACTTCCTCATTCAATCCTATTTTTATTTTTATTTTACCATTATATTGCGGGGCAAGCTAAAGTTGAATGAACCTCTCCTCTGTCTGGGTGCCGGGGCCTAAAAATATTTAACAGTGGCCTGTTCCAGTAGTGGGTGACATGAAGCCTGATTCTCTGCTATGACATGAAGCCAGATTCTCTGCTATGGGACCTCTCTCCTCTGCCTGGGTGCCTGGGCCTAAATATGTGACAATGGACTGTTCCAGTGGTGGGTGACGTGAAGCATGATTCTCTCCTATGACATGAAGACTGATTCTCTGCTGACATGAAGCCAGATTCTCTGCTATGGGACCTCTCTCCTCTGTCTGGGTGCCGTGGCCTAAATATATGACAATGGACTGTTCTAGTGGTGGGTGACGTGAAGCATGATTCTCTGCAATGACATGAAGACTGATTCTCTGCTGACATGAAGCCTGAATCTCTGTTATGGGACCTCTCTCCTCTGTCTGGGTGCCGGGGCCTAAAAATATCTGACAGTGGCCTGTTCCAGTGGTGGGTGAAATGAAGCCCGATTCTCTGCTATGACATGAAGACTGATTCTCTGCTGACATGAAGCCTGAATCTCTGTTATGGGACCTCTCTCCTCTGTCTGGGTGCCGGGGCCTAAAAATATCTGACAGTGGCCTATTCCAGTGGTGGGTGACATGAAGCCTGATTCTCTGCTATGACATGAAGACTGATTCTCTACTGAGTCGCTGACATGAAGCCAGATTCTATGTTATGGGACCTCTCTCCTCTGTCTGGGTGCCTGGGCCTAAATTATATGACAATGGACTGTACCAATGTTGGGTGACGTGAAGCATAATTCTCTGCTATGACATGAAGACTGATTCTCTGCTGACATGAAGCCAGATTCTATGTTATGGGACCTCTCTCCTCTGTCTGGGTGCGGGGGCCTAAAAATATCTGACAGTGGCCTGTTCCAGTGGTGGGTGACATGAAGCCTGATTCTCTGCTATGACATGAAGACTGATTCTCTGCTGACATGAAGCCAGATTCTATGTTATGGAACCTCTCTCCTCTGTCTGGGTGCCGGGGCCTAAATTATATGACAATGGACTGTTCCAATGTTGGGTGACGTGAAGCATGATTCTCTGCTATGACATGAAGACTGATTCTCTGCTGACATGAAGCCTGAATCTCTGCTATGGGACCTCTCTCCTCTGCCTGGGTGCCTGGGCCTAAATATCTGACAATGGACTGTTCCAGTGGTGGGTGACGTGAAGCCTGATTCTCTGCTATGACATGAAGCCTGATTCTCTGCTATGACATGAAGACTGATTCTCTGCTGACATGAAGCCAGATTCTATGTTATGGGACCTCTCTCCTCTGCCTGGGTGCCGGGGCCTAAATATCTGACAATGGACTGTTCCAGTTTTGGGTGACGTGCAGCCTGATTCTCTGCTATGACATGAAGACTGATTCTCTGATGACATGAAGCCTGATTCTCTGCTATTAGACCTCTCTCCAATTGATATTGGTTAATTTTTATTTATTTTTTTTTATTTTAATTCATTTCCCTATCCACATTTGTTTGCAGGGGATTTAACTACATTTTGCTGCCTTTTGCAGCCCTCTAGCCCTTTCCTGGGCTGTTTTACAGTCTTTTTAGTGGCGAAAAGTTCGGGTCCCCATTGACTTCAATGGGGTTCGGGACGAAGTTCGGGTCGGGTTCGGATCCCGAACCCGAACATCCAGGTGTTCGCTCAACTCTAGTGGAAAGCAATTCTCCTTCCAAAAGGATAAGAGTACTTAGTGTTTCAAAAGGAAATTGCTCTGATTAGCTGAGAGGCATTTGGTGTAATCTGGGGGAAGGAAAGGGGGGGCGGGGATCCTGCTCATTAGGGAGACTATGTAGTATGCATGAGGAGTATTTTAGTCCAGCCAAAGCTGCTCTGCATTTTTGGGAGAAATATATGCAAATTAGCTGTCACGGATGAAGTTGCAGATAGCTGGAACTTATAAATAAACGACCGACTGGCTTGATCCTAAACTAAGGAGCATATAGGTGAGCCCTTTAAAACCCTAAGAGCTCTCCCTGACTGCTATGCACATGCAAGGGTCTCAATGGTAGACGATTGCCTGCCCACGTACCTAAGACTGTGTGACACCTGAAAACCCTATAATAGTGAGGGAACATGACCACCGGCTCCCTGCACTTTATACGGATGGAGTCAGGGTCACCTAGAATCAAACCAGCAAGGAAACACAATAAAGGAAAAGACTAATCTGAGCAAACAGCAGCAGCAGCCTCCAGCAGTGAACACCTCATCCAGGAAGTAGTATAAACCGCAAAGTGAGGCAGTATGGGAGGGAATATAAAGGAAGACGATTAGTCTAAATAAGTGACACCTGGCAGAAGGAAAGGAGATGACAAAGTGAAACCAAAACAAAGAACGTCATACAAGAGGTAGAGAAGAACGTTTGCCAGACCTTCTCACAGAACTGGCGGTGACATTAGCATAGCTTATGTCTACTGGCATCAGATAGGCTTAAGATGCATTTGCACTGCGCCAATAAGCAGACAATTGCTCTAGAGTTGTTATAACATGGGGAATAGTGATGGACTAACATCGGCCGGGACATTTCACGAACGCACGTTCGCAGCGGGCCCCATTTACTTTAATGGCAGGCAAACCTGAAAAACCTTCAGTTCATATTTGCAGCCACCAAATACTTACTAGAAGTGCACAAATAGTCCCACAACATGGACAGTGACATACCAGAGGGGGGTACAGGCTCCAAAAATTATGCTTGTTCTGTAAAGAACAAGTGATTATGTGGCTGGAGGTATATTAGGCGGTCAGTGGAAAACAATTTTACTGTAGGCCAGTGGAGTACAGGCCCCAAACATTAGGCATTCACCGGACAGAAAAGAACAAATGATTGTCGCTGGAGGTATATTAGATGGCTAGTGGATAACAATTTTACTATAGGCCAGTGGAGTACAGGCCCCAAAAATTATGCATTTACTGGACAGAAAAGAACAAGTGATTATGTTGCTGGAGGTATATTAGACGGTCAGTGGATAACTATTTTACTGTAGGCCAGTAGAGGCCCCAAAAATTAGGCATTCACCTGACAGAAAAGAACAAGCAATTATGTTGCTGAAGGTACATTAGGCGGTCACTGAATAACAATTTTAAAGTAGGCCAGTGGAGTACAGGCCCCAAAAATTAGGCATTCACCTGACAAAAAAGCCCTTTTATGCTGCTGTATATACATAAGACAAGGACCATTCTTAGTTCTTAGTTCTGGGTGCTGGTGGTTATGTGTGGGCTGGCATGAGGAAATTCAATTTCACGTGATCGTCAAGGGTGTTGAATTCCTCAGAGATCCATGCCTCATTCATTTTTAGTATGTGAGGTAGTCCACACTGTCATGAGCTAGGTGAGTTCGCTTATCGGTCATGATCCCCTCTGCTGCGCTGAACGTCCTTTCGGACAGGACACTTGACGAGGGGCAAGCCAAGAGTTCCATGGCAAATTGTGCCAGCTCTGGCCACAAGTCAAGCCTTCACACCCAGTAATCCAGGGGTTCCTCGCTTCTCAGAGCGTCCACATCGGCCGTTAACCTGATGTAGACGTACACCTGTCGGTCTAGGCGTTCCCTGCGGCTGGATCCAGAGGGCGGCTGTCAATGGGTTGGCTGCAAGAATGATCTTATATCCGAAGTGACCAACACATGTTCAAACTGCCCTCTTCTTGCAGGCTCGGTAGGATTGGTACTCACACCTGTTTCTCTGTGAGTGGAAATTCCTCTTCCAGCGCCCACAACAGCAGAATGCAGTATCTCTCGCAGCAAGGAGTGGAAATGCTGCATTCTGACAGCCCACTGTGATGATGGTAACATGTCTGCCATTTTGCGTTTGTACTGGGGGTCTAAGTACGTTGCCACCCAGTACTGGTCCTTGCCCTTTATGCTTTTTATACGGGGGTCCCTCTTCAAACACTGGAGCATGAAAGCCCCCATTTGCACTAAATTGGAAGTGATGTAGCGCCATGGCTCCTGCTTATCGCCCAGGAGAATGTCGTCTATCAAGCATATACAAGGTGGAGTTCCAGCGCGTCAGGCTTTCACAAATCAGACGTCTTACGGGCAGGTGGTGTCGCCGCTGAACATCAACAAGGCGAGCCATGGCTGTGTAAGATCTAAAAAGACCAGAGATTTTCCTGGCCTGCCGCAAGACGTCCTGGACCCCGGGGAATTTGGCAATTAATTGCTGCACAACTAAGTTCAGAACGTTTGCCATGCACGGCACGTGTGTCATTTTGCCCTGTTTCAGCGTGCTCATTAGATTGGCACCATTGTCACACACCACTTTACCAACTGTCAAATTGAGCGGGGTTAGCCACTGATCGGCCTGTGACCGCAGAGTTGAAAGCAGTGCAGGACCGGTGTGGCTCTTGGCTTCCGGGCACAACAGCCGCAGCACAGCATGGCAACGTCTCACCTGGCACGTCGAATAGGTTCTGGGGAGCTTGGGAGGTGCAGCGGAAGAGGTGGTAGCAGTGAAAACTGAGGAGTCAGCCGAGGAGGAGACAGATGATGGAGTAGGAGAAGTAGAAGAAGAGGTAGGCCGGCATGCAATTCGTGGCGGTAACACGTTTGCATGCTTGACGGCCGTCAGAAGGTTCACCCAGTGGGCAGTAAAAGTTATATACCTTCCCTGCCTGTGTTTGCTAGACGACGTGTCTGTGGTCAGATGTATCTTGGCACCGACACTGTGTGCCAGAGATATATTCACTTGCCGCTGAACGTGGTCATATAGCTCTGGGATGCCCTTCTGGGAGAAATATTTCCTTCCAGGACCTTCCATTGTGGTGTGCCATTGGCCACAAATTTTCTAAAGGCCTCCGAGTCCACCAGTTTATATGGCAGTAGTTGGCGGGCTAGCAGTTCCAACAAGCCAGCGATCAGCTGTTGGGCAAGAGGATTATCCAGCATCATCAACTTTTTATGCTCGAACATTTGGGCCACGGAAGCCTGCCTTCTGCCAGATGAACGCAATGATGGCACGGTGGAAGGTGGAATGGAGGATAAATGGGAGGAGAAAGGAGAAGGAGAAGAGGCAGGACGTGGAACGCCGGGAGTGTGGCTTTGTGGGTTCTGACGGTGTTGCTCCCACTGGGCTCGGTGTTTGGAGGCCAGGTGCTTTCTTAAGGTGGTCGTCCCTAGGTGAGTGTTGGGCTTACCACGACTTATGGGTTGACAGCACAGGCTGCAGATGCCAACACTATTGTCAGCAGCTGACACGTTAAAAAAAAGCTCACACTGCGGAGCCATGTGCCGGCGTCCTGGGAGAGCAAGATGTGACCGTGCATGGTGGATGGCTCGCTCCAGATACATTTGCAGTCTGATTTTTGCCTCCTGTGCACTGTGAGTTCTGCCTGCTTCTCCTCCTTCTCCTCCCTATCTGATGCTCCAACTCTCCCTCTGAACTCCCCTCCTTTTCCTCACTTGTGGGCACCCACGTGACGTCCATCGACAGTCATCATCGTCACCTTCGCCACCACTGACATTAGAGATCTCGGAGTAGGCAACAACAGCGGGGACATCCCTCCTTGGGCTGATCTGGGTACTGTCGTCAGACCGCTGGGTGGCGGCCGCTGCTACCTCCTCTTTCTCATACGATGCCAAGAATGGCTGTGCATCGGTAAGGTCTGGGAATGGATGGGAAAATAATTTCTCTGACTCGAGTGGAGGGGCTATGGTGGTGGTGGTGTCTTTGCAACGGGTATATCACACTCATTGCAAATAGTTGTTCCAATAATGCTTGTCCCTCTATAAACCTGCGGTATCGCAGCAGAACCGCACACAACTGCTGCACAATACAAATGCACTATAATATACTTTCTATGTTAGAAAGTATATTATAAGTATATCACACCTATCGATAGTACACCTATACCAGTCCTTAAAAGGACTTTTGTGGCCCTATTAGCTAGCGTTCGGTGTCCCTAACAGTCTGCCCCTGCTCCACAAAGCAACCTCTCCCTACACTGGCAAAACACAGAATGTAAAATGGCTGCCAGATCGGGTTTATTTATAGGATGGGGGTATGTCCATGTGCTGAAAAGTCTCAATTGACTGTCCTGTCCCACCTGATGGATGTGTCAAAGTTCGGCGCAATGCAAAAGAATATGGCGTTGGCGGACATCGCCATATGTTCGCATGTTTTTCGAATGGCAAACGAGCTAATTTCTCCGCGAAACGACCGCCGGGCGAACCACAAGGCCATCTCTAATGGGGAATGCTAGTTGTTCCTAAAACAGACATGTCAGGAGAGGGGACAGGTCCTCTTTAAGCATCTATAACTACAAGAATGAAGCATGAATAGGTGACAATACATGCACATATCTTCATTTTCACTACAGTAACATAGAAGCCAACCTTTCCTTGGAACTGAAATCCTGTGCAGTCAAATCCTATTCTGCTAATGCTCGCCTTCCACAGTTCAATTTATATTAATTGCTAACAATAAATTTGTGATCCTTGGCACATCATCTGAAGAGGGTCTGCTTAACATTTTCACTTGGCAGGCTGGAAATTATTGGGTGTGTTGACGAACATGATATAATGCCAGTTTAAAGGACAAGCAGAGGACTTGGCCCCAGAATAAATAATATGTTGTCATTATATTTGTCACTAAAGCAGGAATTATGTAATAAGTCATCCTGGTATTGGCTTACCACTATTAATTAGACGCAGGAAGATTCGGCTGCTGCTCACCTCACAGGCTGAAAAACCTACTGGATAATTTTACTCAAGAAAACAATCATTTTTTGGGGATGTTGTCTCCAAATTACTCCACCCCAGAGCTGTAGTAATGATGGCCAAGAACCCCCAAAACAGCTGTCTACATATATGTGTCATTTCTTTTTGGAGGAGCCTTTGGTTTGACTGTTCGAATGTAGTTTTCTTCATTCTGGAGGAGAGCTAATTTACATACTTTTTTTTCCATGTAGCATTGCTTGTAAATAAGTCTCCTCAATGAGAACTGGTACTACTACAGAGCCTCTGCTGGGAGAGGTTTTAGTTTTTTGTCATAGACTTGTATCTATATACTCTGGGCAAGAGTGACATGCTGGTGCCACATGGTGCTCAGCACCTAGTGCACATATTTCCTCAGTCATGGACCTGCCAAATACTAGCTAATACAGACTTAGGGGGTCATTTATTAAACTGGAATATTCCTATATTAGGTGTATTTCTGGCGCAGATTGTGATCTGCGACTTCTCCCTGCTCACGCCACGTCTAAAAAAGTGGACGTGGCCTGGGTGGGGAAGGGAACGGGCCAGAAGGCCCATCACATTTAAAATGTTCTACGCCTGGTTTTCCGGTACTGATTTCCTTGTAAATAGAGTTCAGCGGACACCTGGATGTTCGGGTTCGGCAGGTTCGGCCGAACTTGAAAAAAAAGTTCGGGTTGACCTGAACTTGACCCGAATTTAAACCCGAACCCCATTGAAGTCAATGGGGACCCAAACTTTTGGCCACTAAAATGGCTCTAAAATAGCCCTGGAAAGAGATAGAGGGCTGCGAAAGGCAGCAAAATGTGCTTAAGAGTTTGGCAAATGTTCTGCAAACAAATGTGGATAGGGAAATGAATTAAAAAACCATAAAAAACCTTAAAAAAAATAAAAATTAGGAATAATGTAGGAGGAAGTGGTTGAGGAGGCGGTGAATGGGTGGATGTGGCGGTGTAGGCTCACGTTGCGGTCTAGGTGGAAGCGGCGGCGAAGGTGGAATAGGTAGCCAACACAGATGTGTGTTATTTTGCATTTTTACATAGGGGTATCCCCCAAAATATTGGGACATAAAAGAAAAAAAAAAGGAATAAGTGCACTTAAGTACAAGGATGGATGGTTGAGGCTGTTAGAACTGTCTATTCTGCACAAGGTACAGACAAGTCTTGTGGGATCCAGGCCTGGTTCATTTTAATGAACGTGAGCTTGTCCACGTTGGCTGTGGACAGGTGGCTGCGTCTGTCTGTAATGACGCCTCCTGCCATGCTAAATACACGTTCAGAGAGTACACTGGCTGCAGGGCAGGCCAGCACCTCCAAGGCATACAGGGCAAGGTCTGGCCATGTGGACAATTTGGAGACCCAGAAGTTGAATGGGGCAGAACCATCAGTCAGTACGTGTAGGCGTGTGCACAGGTACTGTTCCACCATGTTTTTCAAATGCTGCCTCCTGCTAACACGCTCAATATCCTCAGTTGGGGCCGGTTGTTGCGGCAAGGTGACAAAGCTTTTCCACATGTCGGCCATGCTAACCCTGCCTTCTGAAGTGCTGGCGCTGACACAGCTGTGTTGGCGACCTCTTCCTTCTCCCCTACCTTCGCCTTGTGCTTCCACTTGTCAGTCGGGAATGCTCTTAGGATTCGTGCGCACATCTTCCGATCACGCTCCAGTGAGGGAATTAAACACGTCACATTGTCTTTGTAACGGGGATCCAGCAGGGTGGCCACCCAGTAGTCAGCACACGTTAAAATGTGGGCAACTCTGCTGTCGTTGCGCAGGCACTGCAGCATGTAGTCGCTTATGTGTGCCAGGCTGCCAAGAGGTAAGGACAAGCTGTCCTCTGTGGGAGGCGTATCGTCTGCGTCCTCCGTATCCCCCAGCCACGCACCAGTAATGGGCCCAAGCTGTGTTGGATGCCACCCTGCTGTGAACATGCTTCATCCTCATCCTCCTCCTCCTCCAGTAGTGGGCCCTGGCTGGCCAAATTTGTACCTTGCCTCTGCTGTTGCAAAAAAACTCCCTTTGAGCCACTTCTAAAAGACTGGCCTGAAAGTGTTAGAAACGACCCCTCTCCCTTCTCCTCCTCCTCGTCCTGAGCCACATCCTCTTCCATCATCGCCCTAAGTGTTTTCTCAAGTAGACATAGAAGTGGTAGTGTAACGCTGATAACGGTGTCATCGCCACTGGCCATGTTGGTGGAGTACTCGAAACAGCGCAACAGGGTACACAGGTCTCGCATGGAGGCCCAGTCATTGGTGGTGAAGTGGTGCTGTTCCGCAGTTCGACTCACGCGTGCGTGCTGCAGCTGAAACTCCACTATGGCCTGCTGCTGCTCGCACAGTCTCTCCTGCTGCTCACACAGTCTATCCAGCATGTGCAAGGTGGAGTTCCACCTGGTGGGCACGTCGCATATGAGGCGGTGAGCGGGAAGGCCGAAGTTACGCTGTAGAGCAGACAGCCAAGCGGCGGCAGGATGAGAACGCCGGAAGCGCGCACAGACGGCCCGCACTTTATGCAGCAGCTCTGACATGTCTGGATAGTTGTGAATAAATTTCTGCACCGCCAAATTCAGCACATGTGCCAGGCAAGGATGTGAGTCAAACCGGCTAGTCCCAGAGCTACAACGAGATTTCACCCATTATTGCACACCACCAGGCCGGGCTTGAGGCTCACTGACAGCAACCACTCGTCGGTCTGTTGTTCTATACCCCGCCACAACTCCTGCGCGTTGTGGGGCCTGTCCCCCAAACACATCAGTTTCAGAACGGCTTGCTGACGTTTACCCCTAGCTGTGCTGAAGTTGGTGGTGAAGGTCTGTCGCTGACCGGATGAGGAGGTGGTAGAAGAGGAGGAGGAAGATGAGTAGGAAGAGGAGGCAACAGGAGGCAAAGAATGATGCCCTGCGATCCTTGGCGGCGGAAGGACGAGCGCCAAACAGCTCTCCGCCTGGGGCCCAGCCACCACTACATTTACCCAGTGTGCAGTTAGGGAGATATAGCGTCCCTGGCCGTGCTTACTGGTCCACGTATCTGTGGTTAGGTGGACCTTGCCACAGATGGCGTTGCGCTGTGCACACTTGATTTTATCCGATACTTGGTTGTGCATGGAGGGCACGGCTCTCCTGGAGAAGTAGTGGCGGCTGGGAACGACGTACTGTGGGACAGCAAGCGACATGAGCTGTTTGAAGCTGTCCGTCTCCACCAGCCTGAATGACAGCATTTCAAAGGCCAGTAGTTTAGAAATGCTGGCATTCAGGGCCAGGGATCAAGGGTGGCTAGGTGGGAATTTACACTTTCTCTCCAAGGTTTGTGAGATGGAGAGCTGAACGTTTCCATGTGACATGGTGGAGATGCTTGGTGACGGAGGTGGTGGTGTTGGTGGCACATCCTCTGTTTGCTGGGCGGCAGGTGCCAACGTTCCTCCAGAGGCGGAGGAAGAGGCTGAGGCAGCAGCAGAAGAGGGAGCAGTAGGGGCCTGAGCCCTTTCTTGGTTTTGAAGGTGCTTACTCCACTGCAGCCCGTTTCTCGCATGTAGATGCCTGGTCATGCAGGGTTGTGCTAAGGTTCAGAACGTTAATGCCTCGCTTCAGGCTCTGATGGCACAGCGTGCAAACCACTCGGGTCTTGTCTTGTCGTCAGCACATTGTGTGAAGAAGTGCCATGCCAGGGAACTCCTTGAAGCTGCCTTTGGTGTGCTCGGTCCCTGGTGACGGTGGCCAGTAGCAGGCAAACTGTTTTGGCGACGGCTGCTTTGCTTTTGCACCCTTCTCTCTCTTTTGCTACGCTGTTGGCTCGGTCTCACCACTGCCTCTTCCTCCGAACTCTGAAAGTCAGTGGAATGACCTTGTGGGGTCTAGGACCCCATCGTCCCCTGCATCGTCTTCCACCCAGTCTTCCTCCCTGACCTCCTTTTCGGTCTGCACACTGCAGAAAGACGCAGCAGTTGGCACCTGTGCTTCGTCATCATCAGAGACGTGCTGAGGTGGTATTCCCATGTCCTCATCAGGAAACATAAGTGGTTGTGTGTCAGTGCATTCTATGTCTTCCACCCCTGGGGAAGGGCTAGGTGGATGCCCTTGGGAAACCCTGCCAGCAGAGTCTTCAAACATCATAAGAGACTGCTGCATGACTTGAGGCTCAGACAGGTTCCCCGATATGCACGGGGGTGATGTGACAGACTGATGGGCATGGTTTTCAGGCGCCACCTGTGCACTTTCTGCAGAAGACTGGGTGGGAGATAATGTGAACCTGCTGGATCCAGTGTCTGCCACCCAATCGACTAGCGCCTGTACTTGCTCAGGCCTTACCATCCTTAGAACGGCATTAGGCCCGACCAAATATCGCTGTAGATTCTGGCGGCTACTGGGACCTGAGGTAGCAGGTTCAGTAGGACGTGTAGCTGTGGCAGAACGGCCACGTCCTCTCCCTGCACCAGAGGCTCCACCAACACACCACCACGACCATGACCGCGTCCCTTATTAGATGTTTGCCTCATAGTTAACGTTCACCAAGCAAAGTAAAAAGTGGTTGAGTCTGTTAAAAATTATTATCCGCCAATAAAACCCCTGTTGTAGGGTATTGCACTCAATTTTTTTTTAACTCTATATGATAGCGGTATTTGTGGCCTAAATTTCACAGTAATTTATGCACCTCTAATCCCAGATGTGCAGTATATCAGAGGCTTTTTATAACCCCAGTAAGCAAAAGCCATATTTGTTGCCTAAATTTCACAGTAACTTATGCACCTCTAATCCCAGATGTGCAGTATATCAGAGTTTTTTTTTAACCCCAGTAAGCAAAAGCTGTATCTCTGGCATAACTGTAACACTCACTTATGCACCTCTAATCCCAGATGTGCAGTATATCAGAGGCTTTTTATAACCCCAGTAAGCAAAAGCCATATTTGTGGCCTAAATTTCACTGTAACTTATGCACCTATAATCACAGATGTGCAGTATATAAAACAGTGTTTTTTCCACCCCGGTATGCGAAAGCCGTATTTCTGGCCTAAAATGAACAGTCCCTTATGCACCTATAATCCTAGATGTGCACTATATGAAACAGAGGGGGTTGTTTCACCCAGTATGCCCCAGTATGCCAAAGCCGTATTTCTGGCCTAAATGTGACAATCACTTATGCACCTATAATCCTAGATGTGCACTATATCAAACAGATGGGTTTTTTCAACCCAGTATGCCCCAGTATGAGAAAGACGTATTTCTGGCCTAAATTGATTAGTCACTTATGCAGCGATAATCCTAGATGTGCACTATATGAAACAGAGGTTTTTTTTTTTTTCCCAGTGTCTCAAAGCAGTATTTCTGGACTTGCAGACATGCAGATATCCTGTGCTGGTGCACTATCGTTGCATAAAATGGCTGCCGATTATGTATTGACTAACTGAAGAAAAAAAAAAGTTCGTTTTCAGCAGTAGTTGGCTCAGGGCAGGCTTAAAACAATTGTGCACTGCACCCACAAAACACATTTGCGGTAGATCGCTGAGTAAAGAAGCAGTTTTTCATAAGATTCCTCCCTGATCTCTCCCTCACAGCAGCTGCAGCCTCTCCCTACACTAATCCGAGCAGAGTGACGGACGGCGCTACGTGACTCCAGCTTAAATAGAGGCTGGGTCACATGCTGCAGTTGGCCAATCACAGCCATGCCAATAGTAGGCATGGCTGTGATGGCCTCTTGGGGCAAGTAATATGACGCTTGTTGATTGGCTGCTTTGCAGCCTTTCAAAAAGCGCCATAAAAATAGCCGAACACTGAACCCGAACTTTTACGTAAATGTTCGGGTCCGGGTGACGAAAAACCTAAAGTTCGGTATAAACCCGAACTTTACAGTTCGGGTTCGCTCAACTCTACTTGTAAACTAGAAAAACTCATTGTTCACTTATCTCCTTCTCCTCACTGATTCTTTTTTATTTCATATTACAAACAAGACTGAGAGAAATATATAAAGATCTCTTATACAAGTGTCCTAGATGCTCAGCCACTTCTCTTCCTTCAGTTCTCAAAATCCTCAGGTCAGACCGGTCTCTAGCTGTAAGGCAGCTAGCTGGTGCAGGAGCCCTTCCCCATCGCCCTGTCTGCAAAAGGAAAACAGAAATTAGAAGCCTAGGCCCTTAAAGGCAACCTCTTTTTGCCCTTCAAACCAACTGGAATACCTTTATCATTCCAAGATGTGGTCCTCAATGGTGTCCCTATTTTTTGACTTCTGAGTGCACCCACAAACTTTCTTCTCTCGTATGTTAATGAGCCATTTCAGATCATAGAAGTCCAGCTAACTCCTCCTGACCTCTGTCCCTTCTCCTCTGACCGACATCTTCAATGCTGGGGACATCATCCACTTGCCCTCCTGACATCTCTCCTGGCCTTCCAACAATGCCGTTGGCTGGGTGTATTCATTTCAAATTTCTTGATACATGTGAATTTCATGTGAAATGAAGTTCATGCGCATTGAGGAACTGAAGCTGGAATGAGTATGCCCTGTTTTACTGCTCATGCGCCAATGCCACATTGGTAATGTCAAAGTGACATTGACATATATAAATGGATGGGTAAATGGATGGTAGTCGGTGGTAACAAACAGCATGTTTAACAAAACATCTCGCTGTCGGATTTTTTTATGTTTTTTTTTAATTAAAAACACTCCAAAAAGTTATCCCTTTTTTGTGGCAGGTGTCTTCTTCTCCGTCTTCTGACCTGTAAAATGATGGACCCCATTTCAAGTGATCTGTGTGGGATCAATCACAAAAGTTTTGGATTCGCTGAAACTAGAATATTCTTGGAAATCAAAACAAATTTGATTAGTGTAGAATCAATTTACTCAAATGTCCTGGTGGGGTGTAACAATCAAAACTTCATAAAAGTTTGTTTCAAGGGGGTACTATTTCTCATTGAAGAGACTCAGTCCTGTCTTAAGACTTATTTTTCAGGCAATGCTTCATGGGAAAAAGTATGCAAATTATTTCATAACAGCCAAACCAGAGACATCCGTCTGTAGACAGTGCTGTTTCAGGCTTCTTGCCTCTCATCAGTACACAGCAGAGTAATAGGGCTCATTCAGACGGCCGTATGCTGTCCGCAAAAATACTGAATGCTTTCCGTTTTTTGCGGATCCGCAAAAAAACGGATCTGCAAAAAAACGGATAGCATTCAGTATTTTTGCGGACCCATAGACTTCAATGGGGCCATGTCCTGATTTTCACGGACAAGTATAGGACATGTTTCATTTTTTTTGCGGATCCGCAAAAAAACGGATAGCATTCAGTATTTTCTGCGGACAGCATACGGCCGTCTGAATGAGCCCTAAGGGTTGGCTGGATGGTGCCTTAGATGTAGCTAATGAACAAGCTAGGGTTTGTAGCATGAGAGTCCTAGTTGCCCGAAGCAAAAAGCTTCCTCCACCCCCCCTCTCCAGTAATATCAGCGACATAAAAAATACCGCTCTTCTAAACATAGCTTGAATCGGTAGAAGCAACATAGCAAACAATAAAGCGTTATAATATTCAGTTCACATCTGAAATTTCCTGTAGTCTTTGATCCAAATGCAAAACAGCTCGGTGACAAAGACGCTTACACGTAGTCATTTAGCTAAGGACGCCGTTCGGAAACAGTAAACAGGTTTCAGAAATTATTCAGAACAATGTCAATATAACCAGTCTGAATTATATGATTCATTGCATCCACTTTAAAAAGCAAATTATAAGGCGCAAAGTCTCTGGTGCTGAAAATGGAAAGAAGACAGGTGCCGAAAACATGAGATTAAGCTTGTCACAGCGGTATTGTGACTTCTCGGTGATGCCCGGACAACTTGTCAATAAAGCCCTGACCTCAGATGGTTCTAAAAATTAAGCATGAGCATCTGTGGCTCATGAGGAGGTGTTGTCTGAAGCTCCTGGGCTCCAATACAAAAAATTTAACAGGGCCCCCAACCAACCATGTGCCATTTCTTTCTGTGTGAAAGAGGGTCATTAGATCATAGCATGGTCCAACACATGCTGTATGACTAACTTAAAGGGGTTGTGAAAGAATGGGATGGGGGTTGAGGTTGTCACCCTCCCCCCTCCCCCTCCCCCACACACACACACACACTTGAACAGACCTGTAAAGGAAAGATTGCTTACCTGCTTTCTGGTGCTGGCTCCATCTTATTCTTGACTGCAATGCTCTACTGGGCTCCTTCACTATAAACATTAGGTTTGAGATTGTTGCACCGGTGACTGACTCCCCTTATGTCATGAAAAATGGTCATATGATGCACGAGGAACCGAACTCTGCCCCGGACAGTGATTGGCTGTGGCAATGTCAAACATATAAATATTTATAGAGCGGGAGCCCAGTTGGGCATCTCAAGTCATGAGGAGAAGGAACGGGGAGCCACCGCTGGGAAGAAGGTAAGTAATCCTACCTGTACAGGTCCGGCTAAGTGTGTGTGGACCTAGAGGGCTGCAGACATAAAGTTTCTCTCTTGACTTCACACTTGAATGCAGCAGCTACATTCCCTGGCTTACCAATTGGACTGTTAATTAAAGGTGTAGTCCGCGTTTCTATATAACTACAAAAAACCCTTTGAGCAATGTTTGCAGTATTATTTCAACAGTGTATGGCAACTTCATTTGTGCATTATATGGTATGGTACAGAATGGGCGTCGATAGGAAGCACTGCACAGATCATCAACCAAAGGCCAAGTTAGGAATCTATAATCAGAGCCATAACTATAAGAGTAGGGAGGTTGTGCAACATGCCGACCCCCAAGGGCTGATCAAGTCCCAGTGTTAGGAATGCCAAGTGGTGATGTGGCCTGATAGTTTTGTGTTACGTGTGTCCTATCTAGATACTGTCGCTCTCTGGGGTTAGGCTCCATAGCGACAAAAGAGTTTTATTTGGTGGAGTAAGTAGAGTCCATACATGGTAAAGTTCAATTGTTCTACTTGAAAAAACTTGAGATAAACTTGTGTTATGCATGTTTGATCTTTCTCATGGGTCTAACATGCTAAGGGTAAACTGTCAGGTGAACTTGAATACTTTGCTTTATCTTTCTCTGCTGTGCTAATCTCTGGTTTCAGTCTGGTTACTGGACTGTCTAGCAGTTCTGGTACCTTTGAGTGGGGTGCCTTTGTCCATAGATCACCTCATAATACTCAGTCTATGAACTGCAAGGAGTTGTGGTGCTCTACGAGCTGCTTTCCCTGGAAGACTCCTGCTGCCGGAGGGGGCTCCCCTCACTGCTCCACATATCTAAACATATCTCTCTCTGCCAGATACACTGCCACCTGCTGGTCAAACAGGCACAGTGCATGAAATACAATACATAAGTTACATAGCAATATTATTAAGGCAGAGTATCAAAGGACCCTGGAATCAAATACAAAAATTATATTATTTGTTAGCCATTAGAGACAGTAGCTAGGTGTAGAAATGGTAGTGCCTGCTCTTGAGTACTACAGCTGTAGTTACAGTTACCCTGTAGCCTGAAAGGGTTCAAAAGGCAGTGCAGACGCTGGTGATCCGGTAAAACATGTAGGGGGCAGCGTTAGGCATTTTAATTACACAGTATAGGGGCACAGTAAGGCAAATAACAAATAGATGTGAATACCACTCTGATATTAGATGTGCCTGTGTGGGCGAGCTAGCACCGGTGCAACCTAGGGAGTTTCTTTTTCTACTGCTGTGATATAAAGCAGCACACACTAGTCATTATTAGTGTTGAGAGAGCACAAAAGTGCTTGTGTGCTCTGGCTGAACACATCAGTATGCTTGTGTGTTCTACCGAGCACCCGAGCACAATGGAAGTCGATGGGAGAACCCCAGTCACCCCCTGCTGGGAAGAGAAGAGGGTGTCTGGTTCATAAAAAAAAGGTAATAAATTCATGGAAACCCCATCAAAATGGTTTGGAAACAGCATTAAGAGGATGGCTAGATGCGTCTTAGACTCCTATTATGTACGACATACAATAGACAACCACACAAAGGCTATATTCCAAAAACACAGGTATGTGAGATATTCTAAACCAGTTATTTTGCATCTGTTGGATGGCTTGGGTGGACCTGCACACCTAGATCAATATCATTAGGGTGACAAAAAGTTTTCTGATTGTCCTAACATAATATTCAATAACCTTTCTATACAGTTTTGTCATGTAAAAACTCATTTGCATAAACATGGGCACTATTCTAATCGCAAATTTCTATTGTGGATTTTCCATGCAAAAGACTACACTAATAAGCTCATAGTCTAATATTCTTGTCAGAAAACTATGGCGCTATTGAGTTATGAACAGCGCCATCTATTGGTTTCATAGTCTTCTGACAAAACTATTAGTCTACTCTTGTCATAAGATTGTGAAACCAATAGATGGCGCTGTTTATAACTCCATAGCGCCATCTATTGGTTTTCATAGTCTTATGACAGCTGAAAAACAAGGCAGATTCTGCTCATTTACATGTCTTTCCCATATGCCCATGTTTATGCAAATGAGTTTTTACATGACAAAACTGTATAGAAAGGTTATTGAATATTATGTTAGGACAATCAGAAAACTTTTTGTTGCCCTAATGATATTGATATAGGTGTGCAGGTCCACCCAAGCCATCCAACAGATGCAAAAATAACTTTGAGGTTTACTGGTTCTCAGTCAGATGAGAGCTGGTTTGGAATATCTCATAGTGCACAAGGCTGCCATTGTAACGTATGCTGGCTTTTATCTGTCTCATGGATAGATTGATGGCTTGCACATACCTGGCTTTTGGCATATAGCCTTTGCGTGGTTGTCTATTGTATGTCGTACATAATAGGAGTCTAAGATGCATCCAGCTATCCTCTTAATGCAGTTTCCAAACCATTTTGATGGGGTTTCCATCAATTTCTAACCTTCTTTTGTGAACCAGACACTCTCTTTTCTTTAGAACACGGGGTGCCTGGTTTGATGCTCGGGTCTCCCATTGACTTTTATTGTATTAAATTGTACTCAAGCACCCAAAGTATTTGGCCGAGCACTTGAATGTGCTGAGCATAGCGATGCTTGAGCCGAACAGCAGTTCGGCCCAGCATGCTTGCTCAACACTAGTCATTATATCTATGCCGTAATTCCGTGTCTCATACTAAGAGTTTTAAACCTATTACCTCACCAAACTGTTATGTTAAAAAAAATCTAATAAAAGTTACATTTTAAGCTACTAGTAAGTGGGAAAATGTTTCGAGCTATAGTCTTGATGACTACAGTCTCCAAAACAAACAGACCCCAAACCAGACTGCTAAACATATTCAGACCCCAGACCAGACCTAAATAAATACAGACCCCAGACCAGTCTCCAAAACAAACACAGACCCCAAACCACACTGCTAAATAAATATAGACCCCAGACCAGTCTCCAAAACAAACACAGACCCCCAAACCAGACTCCAAGATTAATACTTTCTTCAGGCCAACCACCCTAGACTAATATAGTCCTGAGACCAGACTCCAGATACCTACATCCTTCTTTCCTGCAGCTTGCATTCCTTTTTGCTCCGAGCAGGACATTGTCAGTGGCAGTGGGAAGTGGGAAGAGAAGGAATGAGGGGAGTTAATTATCTGCAGTCAGGATGCGGCACTCAAAAGACTTGAGAACTTTTTGAAGAGGTCTCCATTTGCCAGAGAATTAGGAGAGTTGGTAACTATGCTTGAGACAAATGTAATTAAGAAAAAGTGTTTTTTTGGGTCAGGTGGTTTGTAATATTATGTTGCCCTTAATATGCAGTCAGTTTTCTGCAGCCAAAAAAGGTGGCGTTTTTCCTTTGTTGTTCACATTAATGCTCTACAGAAAATCTTCATTAAGCTCATATTTAAAAAAAAAAAGTGCATAAAAAGGTAAAGCCAAGTTACCGACTAAGCAAAAGTGTGAACCCAAGCACAGGCAATGAAATCCCTTCATGCAGAATAATAGTTTTATGCAAATATGTCATCTCTACATACTACAGATGACTCGAGGAAACATTCATAGGGAATGCCCCATTGCTTCTAATTAGACTCTGTGCCAAGATGAAATACTTAGAAATTACCGTACTTACTGCTCAGGAAATGTGTCTTTTCTTACTAGAAATATGGATTGCCAAAAATGGTAGATACGGATGTATAATATTCAGGGTAGGATTATAAAGAGGACAAACAAGGAGCATCCATAATCAACTTTCTGTGTCCATGCAGGAGGCCCAACCATTGTTTGGTAGGTCAAAAGGAGCCTTCTTTTATATCATTACACCCTTCTTTGCAGAGGTGTAGAGAGCCTTCACTCAATAATTGATTGTGTTTGGGGCCAGGATTATGGTGAGGCCATACGAGGCATGTCTACAGGGGGCTTACACCACCATCACTCAGGAGGACCAGCCTTCAACTTATAGGCTAATTTTAGCTTGTGGCCTTTCAGGGCTCCAGGCATGAATTGGCTGCACTACAGTAGAGATCACTTTACCCAAGTCATTTCTGGAGGTGGAACTGAGCTACTGAGCATGTGTGCAGTGTGGTTGGTTGCACATGCTCATTCATGGTGACTGAAGCAATGCCCCTTTTCATTGTTTACCAGGCCCACCTCCGTACATTTCATGGTGGATGGGAGTAAGACTCTCACAGGTCTGATATCAATGACCTAGCCTAGGGCAAAGCACCTATAATTAAGAATGAGCGAATGTGAAGCAGTAAATTAACATTCTTTGAAATTAGACATTTGGGAAATTCCCTGCAGAACTGTCCCATCTGAACACAGCCTTTCATGCTTTGTATATGCTCATTCTAGTCCCAGAACATCACCAAACTTATAGGCTCCATAGGACTTTATTGATGTATGGTCGAAGATAAAATCTTAGCAATACACAGTATATCTGTCAGTCACCTCCTACAACAGGCTTGTGAAATACCTGAGATTTAAGGCTTGTTTCATAATGTGACAAGATTCTAGCATTGAGTAATAAAAGTTGATAGATGTTATTGCCTTCCTGATATTTCTCTGAAGTATTTACCATAAATATGTTATGGATTTGTGTGGTGAAGAGTGATAGTAGCATTGCTTCTTAAAGAGCAGCCAATGAAGCCTTGTCATCGACTTGTGAAGACCCAAAACCCTTTAATAAGAAACTTAAAGACAGTAAACCTTAAAGTGCCCCTATCATGCTAGGTGAATTTTCAGAAAAAGCCATGCTTGTGTCATGGAGGAATGTCAATATATTCAGGAGTCATCTAAAATCAACTCCACCATGGCAAGCACTACCGGCTATGATGTTCCCCTGCACTCAGAAGCACTGCACCCTGTACCTCAGCTCCAGAAGGGGTGGGCAGTAGTGATGAGCAGCACAGGCAATATTAGTTTTCGCGATATTTCGCGAATTTTTGGCCTAATATTCGCCATAAATTCGCAAATTCTAGAATACGTGATCTCCAGTCTTTATTTTCTTGATTGCGAAAATCGGCAATGTAATATGCGCGCGCAATACAGGCGTGGCTCACTTTTGCTACATTTTTCAAGCTGCTAGAAAGTTTCCCGAGACTGGAGAAAATGGTTGGCAGCCACTTTCGTGACTGTGAGGAAGAACTCCTCATCACTGTAAGTAATTTTACATTACAGCACTGTTTTTTGATTACATTTCGCATGCATGGCAGAACAATAGCTTTATATGCAGATAGAGTGCTCTAATACATTCGCGATTGTGCAAATCGGCACTAATGATGCTCATATTTTTTGGCGCAATACGTGCAACTTCACATTTTATCCGGTCTGAGTAGATATTACTGATTATTACTGACTATATGTATTATATATATGAGCTAACTATCTAATGTAATTGAATAAGGATCCAGATGACTCAGTAAAGCACAGAGCACAGCAATGACACTGCTCTCTCTCTCAGAACTGCAAAAAACAGCAGAAAATAGCTGCCGGGGAGTTTCTTATATAGTAAGGAGTAGGCTACTTTCCTATTGGTTGCTAGGGATGTTGCTAAGCTGTGACAAAGATATTGCAGACTTCTCATTGGCCCCCAAGCAAGAAGCAGAAGGGTACTGATGAAAAAAAATCTAGAATATTCGCTATTAAGAAGATATATTCTAGATCTTTGCGAATTCTCGAAGTGCCGATATTCGCGATAAAAATTAGCGATTAGAATATTCACGATCAACACTAGTGGGCAGTACCTACTATGATGCTCCCCTGCAATTAAGAGTAGAGTTGAGCGAACACCTGGATGTTCGGGTTCGAGAAGTTCGGCCGAACTTCCCGGAAATGTTCGGGTTCGGGATCCGAACCCGACCCGAACTTCGTCCCGAACCCGAACCCCATTGAAGTCAATGGGGACCCGAACTTTTCGGCACTAAAAAGGCTGTAAAACAGCCCAGGAAAGAGCTAGAGGGCTGCAAAAGGCAGCAACGTGTAGGTAAATCCCCTGCAAACAAATGTGGATAGGGAAATGAATTAAAATAAAAATAAAATATATAAAAATAAACCAATATCAATTGGAGAGAGGTCCCATAGCAGAGAATCTGGCTTCACATCAGCAGAGAATCAGTCTTCATGCCATAGCAGAGAATCTGGCTTCACGTCACCCACCACTGTAACAGTCCATTGTCATATATTTAGGCCCCGGCACCCAGGCAGAGGAGAGAGGTCCCGTAACAGAGAATCTGGCTTCATGTCAGCAGAGAATCAGTATGCATGTCATAGCAGAGAATCAGGCTTTACGTCACCCAACACTGGAACAGTCCATTGTCAGATATTTAGGCCCAGGCACCCAGGCAGAGGAGAGAGGTCCCGTAACAGAGAATCTGGCTTCATGTCAGCAGAGAATCAGTCTGCATGTCATAGCAGAGAATCAGGCTTCAAGTCACCCACCACTGGTACAGGCCACTGTCACATATTTAGGCCCAGGCACCCAGGCAGAGGAGAGAGGTCCCATAACAGAGATTCAGGCTTCATGTCAGCAGAGAATCAGTCTTTATGTCATAGCAGAGAATCAGGCTTCACGTCACCCACCACTGGAACAGGCCACTATCACATATTTAGGCCCAGGCACCCAGGCAGAGGAGAGAGGTCCCATAACAGAGATTCAGGCTTCATGTCAGCAGAGAATCAGTCTTCATGTCATAGCAGAGAATCAGGCTTCACGTCACCCACCACTGGAACAGGCCACTGTCACATATTTAGGCCCAGGCACCCAGACAGAGGAGAGAGGTCCCGTAACAGAGAATCTGGCTTCATGTCAGCACAGAATCAGTCTTCATGTCATAGCAGAGAATCAGGCTTCACGTCACCCACCACTGGAACAGGCCACTGTCACATATTTAGGCCCAGGCACCCAGGCAGAGGAGAGAGGTCCCATAACAGAGATTCAGGCTTCATGTCAGCAGAGAATCAGTTTTCATGTCATAGCAGAGAATCAGGCTTCACGTCACCCACCACTGGAACAGGCCACTGTCACATATTTAGCCCCAGGAACCCAGGCAGAGGAGAGAGGTCCCATAACAGAGATTCAGGCTTCATGTCAGCAGAGAATCAGTCTTCATGTCATAGCAGAGAATCAGGCTTCACGTCACCCACCACTGGAACAGGCCACTGTCACATATTTAGGCCCAGGCACCCAGACAGAGGAGAGAGGTCCCGTAACAGGGAATCTGGCTTCATGTCAGCACAGAATCAGTCTTCATGTCATAGCAGAGAATCAGGCTTCACGTCACCCACCACTGGAACAGGCCACTGTCACACATTTAGGCCCTGGCACCCAGACAGAGGAGAGAGGTCCCCTAACAGAGAATCTGGCTTCATGTCAGCACAGAATCAGTCTTCATGTCATAGCAGAGAATCAGGCTTCACGTCACCCACCACTGGAACAGGCCACTGTCACATATTTAGGCCCCGGCACCCAGACAGAGGAGAGAGGTCCCATAACAGAGAATCTGGCTTCATGTCAGCACAGAATCAGTCTTCATGTCATAGCAGAGAATCAGGCTTCACGTCACCCACCACTGGAACAGGCCACTGTCACATATTTAGGCCCAGGCACCCAGGCAGAGGAGAGAGGTCCCATAACAGAGATTCAGGCTTCATGTCAGCAGAGAATCAGTCTTCAAGTCATAGCAGAGAATCAGGCTTCACGTCACCCACCACTGGAACAGGCCACTGTCACTTATTTAGGCCCAGGCACCCAGGCAGAGGAGAGAGGTCCCATAACAGAGATTCAGGCTTCATGTCAGCAGAGAATCAGTCTTCATGTCATAGCAGAGAATCAGGCTTCACGTCACCCACCACTGGAACAGGCCACTGTCACATATTTAGGCCCAGGCACCCAGACAGAGGAGAGAGGTCCTGTAACAGAGAATCTGGCTTCATGTCAGCACAGAATCAGTCTTCATGTCATAGCATAGAATCAGGCTTCACGTCACCCACCACTGGAACAGGCCACTGTCACACATTTAGGCCCTGGCACCCAGACAGAGGAGAGAGGTCCCGTATCAGAGAATCTGGCTTCATGTCAGCACAGAATCAGTCTTCATGTCATAGCAGAGAATCAGGATTCACGTCACCCACCACTGGAACAGGCCACTGTCACACATTTAGGCCCTGGCACCCAGACAGAGGAGAGAGATCCCGTAACAGAGAATCTGGCTTCATGTCAGCACAGAATCAGTCTTCATGTCATAGCAGAGAATCAGGCTTCACGTCACCCACCACTGGAACAGGCCACTGTCACATATTTAGGCCCCGGCACCCAGACAGAGGAGAGAGGTCCCGTAAGAGAGAATCTGGCTTCATGTCAGCACAGAATCAGTCTTCATGTCATAGCAGAGAATCAGGCTTCACGTCACCCACCACTGGAACAGGCCACTGTCACATATTTAGGCCCAGGCACCCAGGCAGAGGAGAGAGGTCCCATAACAGAGATTCAGGCTTCATGTCAGCAGAGAATCAGTCTTCATGTCATAGCAGAGAATCAGGCTTCACGTCACCCACCACTGGAACAGGCCACTGTCACATATTTAGGCCCAGGCACCCAGGCAGAGGAGAGAGGTCCCGTAACAGAGAATCTGGCTTCATGTCAGCACAGAATCAGTCTTCATGTCATAGCTGAGAATCAGGCTTCACGTCACCCACCACTGGAACAGGCCACTGTCACATATTTAGGCCCAGGCAGAGGAGAGAGGTCCCATAACAGAGATTCAGGCTTCATGTCAGCAGAGAATCAGTCTTCATGTCATAGCAGAGAATCAGGCTTCACGTCACCCACCACTGGAACAGGCCACTGTCACATATTTAGGCCCAGGCACCCAGGCAGAGGAGAGAGGTCCCATAACAGAGATTCTGGCTTCATGTCAGCAGAGAATCAGTCTTCATGTCATAGCAGAGAATCAGGCTTCACGTCACCCACCACTGGAACAGGCCACTGTCACATATTTAGGCCCAGGCACCCAGACAGAGGAGAGAGGTCCCGTAACAGAGAATCTGGCTTCATGTCAGCAAAGAATCAGTCTTCATGTCATAGCAGAGAATCAGGCTTCACATCACCCACCACTGGAACAGGCCACTGTCACACATTTAGGCCCTGGCACCCAGACAGAGGAGAGAGGTCACGTAACAGAGAATCTGGCTTCGTGTCAGCACAGAATCAGTCTTCATGTCATAGCAGAGAATCAGGATTCACGTCACCCACCACTGGAACAGGCCACTGTCACACATTTAGGCCCTGGCACCCAGACAGAGGAGAGAGGTCCCGTAACAGAGAATCTGGCTTCATGTCAGCACAGAATCAGTCTTCATGTCATAGCAGAGAATCAGGCTTCACGTCACCCACCACTGGAACAGGCCACTGTCACATATTTAGGCCCAGGCACCCAGGCAGAGGAGAGAGGTCCCATAACAGAGATTCAGGCTTCATGTCAGCAGAGAATCAGTCTTCAAGTCATAGCAGAGAATCAGGCTTCACGTCACCCACCACTGGAACAGGCCACTGTCACTTATTTAGGCCCAGGCACCCAGGCAGAGGAGAGAGGTCCCATAACAGAGATTCAGGCTTCATGTCAGCAGAGAATCAGTCTTCATGTCATAGCAGAGAATCAGGCTTCACGTCACCCACCACTGGAACAGGCCACTGTCACATATTTAGGCCCAGGCACCCAGACAGAGGAGAGAGGTCCCGTAACAGAGAATCTGGCTTCATGTCAGCACAGAATCAGTCTTCATGTCATAGCATAGAATCAGGCTTCACGTCACCCACCACTGGAACAGGCCACTGTCACACATTTAGGCCCTGGCACCCAGACAGAGGAGAGAGGTCCCGTATTAGAGAATCTGGCTTCATGTCAGCACAGAATCAGTCTTCATGTCATAGCAGAGAATCAGGATTCACGTCACCCACCACTGGAACAGGCCACTGTCACACATTTAGGCCCTGGCACCCAGACAGAGGAGAGAGATCCCGTAACAGAGAATCTGGCTTCATGTCAGCACAGAATCAGTCTTCATGTCATAGCAGAGAATCAGGCTTCACGTCACCCACCACTGGAACAGGCCACTGTCACATATTTAGGCCCCGGCACCCAGACAGAGGAGAGAGGTCCCGTAAGAGAGAATCTGGCTTCATGTCAGCACAGAATCAGTCTTCATGTCATAGCAGAGAATCAGGCTTCACGTCACCCACCACTGGAACAGGCCACTGTCACATATTTAGGCCCAGGCACCCAGGCAGAGGAGAGAGGTCCCATAACAGAGATTCAGGCTTCATGTCAGCAGAGAATCAGTCTTCATGTCATAGCAGAGAATCAGGCTTCACGTCACCCACCACTGGAACAGGCCACTGTCACATATTTAGGCCCAGGCACCCAGGCAGAGGAGAGAGGTCCCGTAACAGAGAATCTGGCTTCATGTCAGCACAGAATCAGTCTTCATGTCATAGCAGAGAATCAGGCTTCACGTCACCCACCACTGGAACAGGCCACTGTCACATATTTAGGCCCAGGCAGAGGAGAGAGGTCCCATAACAGAGATTCAGGCTTCATGTCAGCAGAGAATCAGTCTTCATGTCATAGCAGAGAATCAGGCTTCACGTCACCCACCACTGGAACAGGCCACTGTCACATATTTAGGCCCAGGCACCCAGGCAGAGGAGAGAGGTTCCATAACAGAGATTCTGGCTTCATGTCAGCAGAGAATCAGTCTTCATGTCATAGCAGAGAATCAGGCTTCACGTCACCCACCACTGGAACAGGCCACTGTCACATATTTAGGCCCAGGCACCCAGACAGAGGAGAGAGGTCCCGTAACAGAGAATCTGGCTTCATGTCAGCAAAGAATCAGTCTTCATGTCATAGCAGAGAATCAGGCTTCACATCACCCACCACTGGAACAGGCCACTGTCACACATTTAGGCCCTGGCACCCAGACAGAGGAGAGAGGTCACGTAACAGAGAATCTGGCTTCATGTCAGCACAGAATCAGTCTTCATGTCATAGCAGAGAATCAGGATTCACGTCACCCACCACTGGAACAGGCCACTGTCACACATTTAGGCCCTGGCACCCAGACAGAGGAGAGAGGTCCCGTAACAGAGAATCTGGCTTCATGTCAGCACAGAATCAGTCTTCATGTCATAGCAGAGAATCAGGCTTCACGTCACCCACCACTGGAACAGGCCACTGTCACATATTTAGGCCCCGGCACCCAGACAGAGAAGAGAGGTCCCGTAACAGAGAATCTGGCTTCATGTCAGCACAGAATCAGTCTTCATGTCATAGCATAGAATCAGGCTTCACGTCACCCACCACTGGAACAGGCCACTGTCACACATTTAGGCCCTGGCACCCAGACAGAGGAGAGAGGTCCCGTATCAGAGAATCTGGCTTCATGTCAGCACAGAATCAGTCTTCATGTCATAGCAGAGAATCAGGATTCACGTCACCCACCACTGGAACAGGCCACTGTCACACATTTAGGCCCCGGCACCCAGACAGAGGAGAGAGATCCCGTAACAGAGAATCTGGCTTCATGTCAGCACAGAATCAGTCTTCATGTCATAGCAGAGAATCAGGCTTCACGTCACCCACCACTGGAACAGGCCACTGTCACACATTTAGGCCCCGGCACCCAGACAGAGGAGAGAGGTCCCGTAAGAGAGAATCTGGCTTCATGTCAGCACAGAATCAGTCTTCATGTCATAGCAGAGAATCAGGCTTCACGTCACCCACCACTGGAACAGGCCACTGTCACATATTTAGGCCCAGGCACCCAGGCAGAGGAGAGAGGTCCCATAACAGAGATTCAGGCTTCATGTCAGCAGAGAATCAGTCTTCATGTCATAGCAGAGAATCAGGCTTCACGTCACCCACCACTGGAACAGGCCACTGTCACATATTTAGGCCCAGGCACCCAGGCAGAGGAGAGAGGTCCCGTAACAGAGAATCTGGCTTCATGTCAGCACAGAATCAGTCTTCATGTCATAGCAGAGAATCAGGCTTCACGTCACCCACCACTGGAACAGGCCACTGTCACATATTTAGGCCCAGGCAGAGGAGAGAGGTCCCATAACAGAGATTCAGGCTTCATGTCAGCAGAGAATCAGTCTTCATGTCATAGCAGAGAATCAGGCTTCACGTCACCCACCACTGGAACAGGCCACTGTCACATATTTAGGCCCAGGCACCCAGGCAGAGGAGAGAGCTTACATAACAGAGATTCTGGCTTCATGTCAGCAGAGAATCAGTCTTCATGTCATAGCAGAGAATCAGGCTTCACGTCACCCACCACTGGAACAGGCCACTGTCACATATTTAGGCCCAGGCACCCAGACAGAGGAGAGAGGTCCCGTAACAGAGAATCTGGCTTCATGTCAGGAAAGAATCAGTCTTCATGTCATAGCAGAGAATCAGGCTTCACATCACCCACCACTGGAACAGGCCACTGTCACACATTTAGGCCCTGGCACCCAGACAGAGGAGAGAGGTCACGTAACAGAGAATCTGGCTTCATGTCAGCACAGAATCAGTCTTCATGTCATAGCAGAGAATCAGGATTCACGTCACCCACCACTGGAACAGGCCACTGTCACACATTTAGGCCCTGGCACCCAGACAGAGGAGAGAGGTCCCGTAACAGAGAATCTGGCTTCATGTCAGCACAGAATCAGTCTTCATGTCATAGCAGAGAATCAGGCTTCACGTCACCCACCACTGGAACAGGCCACTGTCACATATTTAGGCCCCGGCACCCAGACAGAGGAGAGAGGTCCCGTAACAGAGAATCTGGCTTCATGTCAGCACAGAATCAGTCTTCATGTCATAGCAGAGAATCAGGCTTCACGTCACCCACCACTGGAACAGGCCACTGTCACATATTTAGGCCCAGGCACCCAAGCAGAGGAGAGAGGTCCCATAACAGAGATTCAGGCTTCATGTCAGCAGAGAATCAGTTTTCATGTCATAGCAGAGAATCAGGCTTCACGTCACCCACCACTGGAACAGGCCACTGTCACATATTTAGGCCCAGGCACCCAGGCAGAGGAGAGAGGTCCCATAACAGAGATTCAGGCTTCATGTCAGCAGAGAATCAGTCTTCATGTCATAGCAGAGAATCAGGCTTCACGTCACCCACCACTGGAACAGGCCACTGTCACATATTTAGGCCCAGGCACCCAGACAGAGGAGAGAGGTCCCGTAACAGAGAATCTTGCTTCATGTCAGCACAGAATCAGTCTTCATGTCATAGCAGAGAATCAGGCTTCACGTCACCCACCACTGGAACAGGCCACTGTCACACATTTAGTCCCCGGCACCCAGACAGAGGAGAGGTACATTCAACTTTGGGTTCCCCCGCAATATAATGGTAAAATGAAAATAAAAATAGGATTGAATGAGGAAGTGCCCTGGAGTACAATAATATATTGTTAAGGGGAGGTAGTTAATGTCTAATCTGCACAAGGGATGGACAGGTCCTGTGGGATCCATGCCTGGTTCATTTTTATGAACGTCAGCTTGTCCACATTGGCTGTAGACAGGCGGCTGCGTTTGTCTGTAATGACGCCCCCTGCCATGCTGAATACACGTTCAGACAAAACGCTGGCCGCCGGGCAGGCCAGCACCCCCAAGGCATAAAAGGCTAGCTCTGGCCACATGGACAATTTGGAGACCCTGAAGTTGAATGGGGCCGAACCATCAGTCAGTACGTGGAGGGGTGTGCACAGGTACTGTTCCACCATGTTAGTGAAATGTTGCCTCCTGCTAACACGTTCCCTATCAGGTGGTGGTGCAGTTAGCTGTGGCGTGGTGACAAAACTTTTCCACATCTCTGCCATGCTAACCCTGCCCTCAGAGGAGCTGGCCGTGACACAGCTGCGTTGGCGACCTCTTGCTCCTCCTCTGCCTTCGCCTTGGGCTTCCACTGGTTCCCCTGTGACATTTGGGAATGCTCTCAGTAGCGCGTCTACCAACGTGCGCTTGTACTCGCGCATCTTCCTATCACGCTCCAGTGTAGGAAGTAAGGTGGGCACATTGTCTTTGTACCGGGGATCCAGCAGGGTGGCAACCCAATAGTCCGCACACGTTAAAATGTGGGCAACTCTGCTGTCGTTGCGCAGGCACTGCAGCATGTAGTCGCTCATGTGTGCCAGGCTGCCCAGAGGTAAGGACAAGCTGTCCTCTGTGGGAGGCGTATCGTCATCGTCCTGTGTTTCCCCCCAGCCACGCACCAGTGATGGGCCCGAGCTGCTTTGGGTGCCACCCCGCTGTGAACATACTTCATCCTCATCCTCCTCCACCTCCTCCTCATCCTCGTCCTCCTCGTCCTCCAGTAGTGGGCCCTGTCTGGCCACATTTGTATCTGGCCTCTGCTGTTGCAAATAACCTCCCTCTGAGTCACTTCGAAGAGACTGGCCTGAAGTGCTAAAAATGACCCCTCTTCCTCCTCTTCCTCCTGGGCCACCTCCTCTTCCATCATCGCCCTAAGTGTTTTCTCAAGGAGACATAGAAGTGGTATTGTAACGCTGATAACGGCGTCATCGCCACTGGCCATGTTGGTGGAGTGCTCGAAACAGCGCAACAGGGCACACAGGTCTCGCATGGAGGCCCAGTCATTGGTGGTGAAGTGGTGCTGTTCCGCAGTGCGACTGACCCGTGCGTGCTGCAGCTGAAACTCCACTATGGCCTGCTGCTGCTCGCACAGTCTGTCCAGCATGTGCAAGGTAGAGTTCTACCTGGTGGGCACATCGCATATGAGGCGGTGAGCGGGAAGGCCAAAGTTACGCTGTAGCGCAGACAGGCGTGCAGCAGCAGGGTGTGAACGCCGGAAGCGCGAACAGACGGCCCGCACTTTATGCAGCAGCTCTGACATGTCGGGGTAGTTGCGAATGAACTTCTGCACCACCAAATTCAGCACATGTGCCAGGCAAGGGATGTGCGTCAAACCGGCTAGTCCCAGAGCTGCAACGAGATTTCGCCCATTATCGCACAACACCAGGCCAGGCTTGAGGCTCACTGGCAGCAACCACTCGTCGGTCTGTTGTTCTATACCCCGCCACAACTCCAGTGCAGTGTGGGGCCTGTCCCCCAAACATATGAGTTTCAGAACGGCCTGCTGACGTTTACCCCGGGCTGTGCTGAAGTTGGTGGTGAAGGTGTGTGGCTGACTGGATGAGCAGGTGGAAGAAGAGGAGGAGGAAGCTGAGTAGGAGGAGGAGGAGACAGGAGGCAAAGAATGTTGCCCTGCGATCCTTGGCGGCGGAAGGACGTGCGCCAAACAGCTTTCCGCCTGGGGCCCAGCCGCCACTACATTTACCCAGTGTGCAGTTAGGGAGATATAGCGTCCCTGGCCGTGCTTACTGGTCCACGTATCTGTGGTTAGGTGGACCTTACCACAGATGGCGTTGCGCAGTGCACACTTGATTTTATCGGACACTTGGTTGTGCAGGGAAGGCACAGCTCTCTTGGAGAAGTAGTGCCGGCTGGGAACAACATACTGTGGGACAGCAAGCGACATGAGCTGTTTGAAGCTGTCTGTGTCCACCAGCCTAAATGACAGCATTTCATAGGCCAGTAGTTTAGAAATGCTGGCATTCAGGGCCAGGGATCGAGGGTGGCTAGGTGGGAATTTACGCTTTCTCTCAAATGTTTGTGAGATGGAGAGCTGAACGCTGCCGTGTGACATGGTTCAGATGCTTGGTGACGCAGGTGGTGGTGTTGGTGATACATCCCATGTTTGCTGGGCGGCAGGTGCCAACGTTCCTCCAGAGGCGGAGGAAGAGGCCGAGGTGGCGGCAGCAGCAGAAGAGGCCGAGGTGGCAGCAGCAGAAGAGGTAGCAGGGGGAGCCTGAGTGACTTCTTTGTTTTTAAGGTGTTTACTCCACTGCAGTTCATGCTTTGCATGCAGGTGCCTGGTCATGCAGGTTGTGCTAAGGTTTAGAACGTTAATGCCTCGCTTCAGGCTCTGATGGCACAGCGTGCAAACCACTCGGGTCTTGTCGTCAGCACATTGTTTAAAGAAGTGCCATGCCAGGGAACTCCTTGAAGCTGCCTTTGGGGTGCTCGGTCCCAGATGGCGGCGGTCAGTAGCAGGCGGAGTCTCTTGGCGGCGGGTGTTCTGATTTTGCCCACTGCTCCCTCTTTGTCTTTTGCTACGCTGTTGGCTCGGTCTCACCACTGCTTCTTCCTCCGAACTGTGAAAGTCAGTGGCACGACCTTCATTCCATGTGGGGTCTAGGACCTCATCGTCCCCTGCATCGTCTTCCACCCAGTCTTGATCCCTGACCTCCTGTTCAGTCTGCACACTGCAGAAAGACGCAGCAGTTGGCACCTGTGTTTCGTCATCATCAGAGACGTGCTGAGGTGGTATTCCCATGTCCTCATCATCAGGAAACATAAGTGGTTGTGCGTTAGTGCATTCTATCTCTTCCACCCCTGGGGAAGGGCTAGGTGGATGCCCTTGGGAAACCCTGGCAGCAGAGTCTTCAAACAGCATAAGAGACTGCTGCATAACTTGAGGCTCAGACAGTTTCCCTGATATGCATGGGGGTGATGTGACAGACTGATGGGCTTGGTTTTCATGCGCCATCTGTGTGCTTTCTGCAGAAGACTGGGTGGGAGATAATGTGAACGTGCTGGATGCACTGTCGGCCACCCAATTGACTAATGCCTGTACCTGCTCAGGCCTTACCATCCTTAGAACGGCATTGGGCCCCACCAAATATCCCTGTAAATTCTGGCAGCTACTGGGACCTGAGGTAGTTGGTACACTAGGACGTGTGGCTGTGGCAGAACGGCCACGTTCTCTCTCAGCTCCAGAGGGTCCACTAACACCACCACGACCATGTCCACGTCCGCGTCCCTTACTAGTTGTTTTCCTCATTGTTACTGTTCACCACAATAAGAAAAATATTATTCGGGCCAATGTATTGAATTAAAATTCAGGCCTTTTTTTACAGACACCTAACACTGTCTGGCTATCTATTTAGGTACCGTATTACACTAATACAGGCACATAAGTAATGACAGATTTGGTTGAATATAAATGTGAGGCCTATTTTTTACGCGCTGTGTGACCGATATACCTTTAATCACAGAATTAGACTTGTATCTGCACTGTAGCGTGTGTGTTAAGTTTTTCAGAATGACACTATCAGCACCTTCAATCTAAGATATCCTTTTTGGGATAGATTTAAAGTAGGCCTGATATAGCAGAAACTACTAATTTTGAGAATGGCAAATTTGGGAATAGTTTTTCAACCCAGAACAAAAACTGTGCTTTTACGGTCACTACAAATAATTTGACCAGCTAAAACAGTACAGATTTGGTTGAATATAAATGTGAGGCCTATTTTTTACACGCTGTGTGACAGATATACCTTTAATCACAGAATTAGACTTGTATCTGCACTGTAGCGTGTGTGTTAAGTTTTTCAGAATGACACTATCAGCACCTTCAATCTAAGATATCCCTTTTGGGATAGATTTAAAGTAGGCCTGATATAGCAGAAACTACTAATTTTGAGAATGGCAAATTTGGGAATAGTTTTTCAACCCAGAACAAAAACTGTGCTTTTATGGTCACTACACTGCGTGCAGAATTATTAGGCAAATGAGTATTTTGACCACATCATCCTCTTTATGCATGTTGTCTTACTCCAAGCTGTATAGGCTCGAAAGCCTACTACCAATTAAGCATATTAGGTGATGTGCATCTCTGTAATGAGAAGGGGTGTGGTCTAATGACATCAACACCCTATATTAGGTGTGCATAGTTATTAGGCAACTTCCTTTCCTTTGGCAAAATGGGTCAAAAGGAGGACTTGGCAGGCTCAGAAAAGTCAAAAATAGTGAGATATCTTGCAGAGGGATGCAGCACTCTTAAAATTGCAAAGCTTCTGAAGCGTGATCATCGAACAATCAAGCGTTTCATTCAAAATAGTCAACAGGGTCGCAAGAAGCGTGTGGAAAAACCAAGGCGCAAAATAACTGCCCATGAACTGAGAAAAGTCAAGCGTGCAGCTGCCAAGATGCCACTTGCCACCAGTTTGGCCATATTTCAGAGCTGCAACATCACTGGAGTGCCCAAAAGCACAAGGTGTGCAATACTCAGAGACATGGCCAAGGTAAGAAAGGCTGAAAGACGACCACCACTGAACAAGACACACAAGCTGAAACGTCAAGACTGGGCCAAGAAATATCTCAAGAATGATTTTTCTAAGGTTTTATGGACTGATGAAATGAGAGTGAGTCTTGATGGGCCAGATGGATGGGCCCGTGGCTGGATTGGTAAAGGGCAGAGAGCTCCAGTCCGACTCAGACGCCAGCAAGGTGGAGGTGGAGTACTGGTTTGGGCTGGTATCATCAAAGATGAGCTTGTGGGGCCTTTTCGGGTTGAGGATGGAGTCAAGCTCAACTCCCAGTCCTACTGCCAGTTTCTGGAAGACACCTTCTTCAAGCAGTGGTACAGGAAGAAGTCTGCATCCTTCAAGAAAAACATGATTTTCATGCAGGACAATGCTCCATCACACGCGTCCAAGTACTCCACAGCGTGGCTGGCAAGAAAGGGTATAAAAGAAGAAAATCTAATGACATGGCCTCCTTGTTCACCTGATCTGAACCCCATTGAGAACCTGTGGTCCATCATCAAATGTGAGATTTACAAGGAGGGAAAACAGTACACCTCTCTGAACAGTGTCTGGGAGGCTGTGGTTGCTGCTGCACGCAATGTTGATGGTGAACAGATCAAAACACTGACAGAATCCATGGATGGCAGGCCTTTGAGTGTCCTTGCAAAGAAAGGTGACTATATTGGTCACTGATTTGTTTTGTTTTGTTTTTGAATGTCAGAAATGTATATTTGTGAATGTTGAGATGTTATATTGGTTTCACTGGTAAAAATAAATAATTGAAATGGGAATATATTAGTTTTTTGTTACCTAATAGTTGCCTAATAATTATGCACAGTAATAGTCACCTGCACACACAGATATCCCCCTAAAATAGCTAAAACTAAAAACAAACTAAAAACTACTTCCAAAAATATTCAGCTTTGATATTAATGAGTTTTTTGGGTTCATTGAGAACATGGTTGTTGTTCAATAATAAAATTAATCCTCAAAAATACAACTTGCCTAATAATTCTGCACTCCCTGTAAATATAACTTGACCAGCTAAAACTGTACTGATTTGGAGGAATAGAAAAGTCAGGTCTATTTTTTAGGCGCTGGGTGACAGGCTCAACTTGCCCCTGATGTAGTATATGGCCAAAAAATAACCACACTATTGATGGTTAAATGCACTTGGGTGACACAGGCTCAGCCTGCACCTAATGTAGTATATGGCCAAAAAATAACCACACTATTGATGGTTAAATGCACTTGATGAAAGCTTGACCCTGATGTAGGATATAGCAAAAAATAACCACACTATTGATGGTTAAATGCACTTGGGTGACACAGGCTCAGCCTGCACCTGATGTAGTATATGGCCAAAAAATAACCACACTATTGATGGTTAAATGCACTTGGGTGACACAGGCTCAGCCTGCACCTGATGTAGGATATAGCAAAAAATAACCACACTATTGATGGTTAAATGCACTTGGTGGTAGCTTGTGCTGGCGCACCACAAGCCACAAAATGGCCGCAGATCACCCCAGAAAAAAGTGATATAAAAACGCTCTGGGCAGCCTAAAAAAAGTGAGCAATTCAATATCAGCACTTCAATGATCCACAGCTGGAGATCGATCACTGAATTAAGTCTTTTGGAGGAGTTAATCTGCCTAATCTCGCCCTAACGTCGCAGCAGCAACCTCTCCCTACGCTTGTATCAGCAGAGTGACGTGCAGCGCTACGTGACCCAAGCTTATATAGAGGCTGGGTCACATGCTGCACTGGCCAATCACAGCCATGCCAATAGTAGGCAAGGCTGTGATGGCCTCTTGGGGCAAGTAGTATGACGCTTGTTGATTGGCTGCTTTGCAGCCTTTCAAAAAGCGCCGAACACCGAACCCGAACCTGGACTTTTACGAAAATGTTCGGGTTCGGGTCCGTGTCACGGACACCCCAAAATTCGGTACGAACTATACAGTTCGGGTTCGCTCATCCCTAATTAAGAGCACTTCTCCCTGCACCCCAGATCCAGAAGGGGTGGGTAGTACTTGCTATGATGTCTGCCTGCACTCAAGAGCACTGCACTTTTTAATTCACCTCCAGACACCTAACTGCTATGATGCTCCACTGCACTTAGTGACATTGCACCCTGTACCTCAGCTGCAGAAGGGATGGGCAGTATTTGCTATGATGCTCCACTGCACTGAGTGGCACTGCACCCTGTACCTCAGCTGCAGAAGGGGTGGGCAGTATTTGCTATGATGCTCCACTGCACCCAGTGGCACTGCACCCTGTACCTCAGTTCAGCTTCAGATTGGCCCACCAGAGAACCAGACGATCCTCCATGGACCCAGCTC
The DNA here is from genome assembly GCF_905171765.1 of Bufo bufo. Lineage (NCBI taxonomy): Eukaryota > Metazoa > Chordata > Amphibia > Anura > Bufonidae > Bufo > Bufo bufo. The sequence goes on from NC_053390.1 coordinate 45,614,657, forward strand.
TGTTACCATAGTGGGCCCCAGAGGTCTAGAGAAAAAAAAACATTTGGAGCTACCTTTAGAGACAATAAATTGCCCCTATTTTCTATTTTTTTGAATCAAAACCTATTAGACTTTATTGATCAATGGGGGGTGGACCCCGAGAACAATTTCCTCTGGTGGGCACAGTGTCTCAGCTCCAGAAGGAGTGAGTTCTACATGCTGTGATGTTCTCCCAAACTCAGGAGCACTGCATTGTGTGTCTCCCAGCCTACAGCTCTGTGTCTGTGTAATATGTCCATGTGGTAGGCAATATAGTAAGGAGTACAAAGAATTTAGTTGTAAAATGCAACACACCGAAACTCTCCTCCAAGGAGGCACAGTCTTTATGATTACATAATCCAGACACTGTTACTCTCAATGTAAGGCGTAAATGCCCATCAATGTCACAAGGCAGCTTTTCACAGCCTGTACAAATGTGTGGCCTGCTCTCCTTTAAGAGACATACAATCACCACTAAAGCCTGTGCCACGGGGGAACATTTGTTTATCTCGCAGTCAAGATTATTTCGGCATAACTCATAACTAGAGTTGAGCGAACACCTGGATGTTCGGGTTCGAGAAGTTCGGCCAAACTTCCCGGAAATGTTCAGGTTCGGGATCCGAACTCGCCCCGAACTTCGCCCCGAACCCCATTGAAGTCAATGGGGACCTGAACTTTTCGGCACTAAAAAGGCTGTAAAACAGCCCAGGAAAGGGCTAGAGGGCTGCAAAAGGGAGCAAAATATAGGTAAATCCCCTGCAAACAAATGTGGATAGGGAAATGAATAAAAATGAAAATGAAATAAATAAAAATTAACCAATATCAATTTGAGAGAGGTCCCATAGCAGAGAATCAGGCTTCATGTCACCCACCACTGGAACAGGCCACTGTCAGATATGTTTAGGCCCCGGCACCCAGACAGAGGAGAGAGGTCCCATAGCAGAGATTCAGGCTTCATGTCATAGCAGAGAATCAGGCTTCATGTCACCCAACACTGGAACAGACCACTGTCAGATATTTTTAGGCCCGGCACCCAGACAGAGGAGAGAGGTCCCATAGCAGAGAATCAGTCTTCATGTCATGGCAGAGAATCATGCTTCATGTCACCCAACACTGGAACAGGCCACTGTCAGATATTTTTAGGCCCCGGCACCCAGACAGAGGAGAGAGGTCCCATTGCAGAGAATCAGGCTTCATGTCACCCACCACTGTAACAGGCCACTGTCAGATATTTAGGCCCCGGCACCCAGACAGAGGAGAGAGGTCCCATAGCAGAGAATCAGGCTTCATGTCATAGCAGAGAATCATGCTTCATGTCACCCAACACTGGAACAGGCCACTGTCAGATATTTTTAGGCCCTGGCACCCAGACAATGGAGAGAGGTCCCATAGCAGAGAATCAGGCTTCATGTCATAGCAGAGAATCAGGCTTCATGTCACCCAACACTGGAACAGGCCATTGTCAGATATTTTTAGTCCCCGGCACCCAGACAGAGGAGAGAGTTCCCATAGCAGAGAATCAGGCTTCATGTCATAGCAGAGAATCATGCTTCATGTCACCCAACACTGGAACAGGCCACTGTCGGATATGTTTAGGCCCCAGCACCCAGACAGAGGAGAGAGGTCCCATAGCAGAGAATCAGGCTTCATGTCATAGCAGAGAATCATGTTTCATGTCACCCAACACTGGAACAGGCCACTGTCAGATATTTTTAAGCCCCGACACCCAGACAGAGGAGAGAGGTCCCATTGCAGAGAATCAGGCTTCATGTCACCCACCACTGTAACAGGCCACTGTCAGATATTTAGGCCCCGGCACCCAGACAGAGGAGAGAGGTCCCATTGCAGAGAATCAGGCTTCATGTCACCCACCACTGGAACAGGCCACTGTCAGATATTTAGGTCCCGGCACCCAGACGGAGGAGAGGTTCATTCAACTTTGGGTTGTCCCGCAATATAATGGTAAAATTAAAAAAAGAGGATTGAATGAAGTGCCCTGGAGTACAATAATATATTGTTAAGGGGATGTAATATATTGTTAAGGGGATGTCCTGTGGGATCCATGCCTGGTTCATTTTTATGAACGTCAGCTTGTCCACATTGGCTGTGGACAGGCGGCTGCGTTTGTCTGTAATGACGCCCCCTGCCGTGCTGAATACACGTTCAGACAAAACGCTGGCCGCCGGGCAGGCCAGCACCTCCAAGGCATAAAAGGCTAGCTCTGGCCACGTGGACAATTTGGAGACCCAGAAGTTGAATGGGGCCGAAGTGGTGCAGTTAGCTGTGGCGTGGTGACAAAACTTTTCCACATCTCTGCCATGCTTACCCTGCCCTCAGAGGAGCTGGCCGTGACACAGCTGCGTTGGCGACCTCTTGCTCCTCCTCTGCCTTCGCATTGGGCTTCCACTTATTCCCCTGTGACATTTGGGAATGCTCTCAGTAGCGCGTCTACCAACGTGCTCTTGTACTCGCGCATCTTCCTATCACGCTCCAGTGCAGGAAGTAAGGTGGGCACATTGTCTTTGTACCGGGGATCCAGCAGGGTGGCAACCCAGTAGTCCGCACACGTTAAAATGTGGGCAACTCTGCTGTCGTTGCGCAGGCACTGCAGCATGTAGTCGCTCATGTGTGCCAGGCTGCCCAGAGGTAAGGACAAGCTGTCCTCTGTTGGAGGCGTATCGTCATCGTCCTGTGTTTCCCCCCAGCCACGCACCAGTGATGGGCCCGAGCTGCGTTGGGTGCCACCCCGCTGTGAACATGCTTCATCCTCATCCTCCTCCACCTCCTCCTCATCCTCGTCCTCCTCGTCCTCCAGTAGTGGGCCCTGTCTGGCCACATATGTACCTGGCCTCTGCTGTTGCAAAAAACCTCCCTCTGAGTCACTTCTAAGAGACTGGCCTGAAAGTGCTAAAAATGACCCCTCTTCCTTCTCCTCCTCCTCCTCCTCCTGGGCCACCTCCTCTTCCATCATCGCCCTAAGTGTTTTCTCAAGGAGACATAGAAGTGGTATTGTAACGCTGATAACGGCGTCATCGCCACTGGCCATGTTGGTGGAGTACTCGAAACAGTGCAACAGGGCACACAGGTCTCGCATGGAGGCCCAGTCATTGGTGGTGAAGTGTGTCTGATCCGCAGTGCGACTGACCGTGTGTGCTGCAGCTGAAACTCCACTATGGCCTGCTACTGCTCGCACAGTCTGTTCAGCATTTGCAAGGTGGAGTTCCACCTGGTGGGCACGTCGCATATGAGGCAGTGAGCGGGAAGGCCGAAGTTACGCTTTAGCGCAGACAGGCGAGCAGCGGCAGGATGTGAACGCCGGAAGCGCGCACAGACGGACCGCACTTTATGCAGCAGGTCTGACATGTCGGGGTAGTTGTGAATGAACTTCTGCACCACCAAATTCAGCACATGCACCATGCAAGGGATGTGCGTCATACCGGCTAGTCCCAGAGCTGCGACGAGATTTCGCCCATTATCGCACACCACCAGGCCGGGCTTGAGGCTCACCGGCAGCAACCACTCGTCGGTCTGTTGTCCTATACCCCGCCACAACTCCTGCGCGGTGTGGGGCCTGTCCCCCAAACATATGAGTTTCAGAATGGCCTGCTGACGTTTACCCCGGGCTGTGCTGAAGTTGATGGTGAAGGTGTGTGGCTGACTGGATGAGCAGGTGGTAGAAGAGGAGGAGGAAGCCGAGTAGGAGGAGGAGGCAACAGGAGGCAAAGAATGTTGCCCTGCGATCCTTGGCGGCGGAAGGACGTGCGCCAAACAGCTCTCCGCCTGGGGCCCAGCCGCCACTACATTTACCCAGTGTGCAGTTAGGGAGATATAGCGTCCCTGGCCGTGCTTACTGGTCCACGTATCTGTGGTTAGGTGGACCTTGCCACAGATGGCGTTCCGCAGTGCACACTTGATTTTATCGGATACTTGGTTGTGCAGGAAGGCATGACTCTCTTGGAGAAGTAGTGGCGGCTGGGAACAACATACTATGGGACAGCAAGTGACATGAGCTGTTTGAAGCTGTCTGTGTCCACCAGCCTGAATGACAGCATTTCATAGGCCAGTAGTTTAGAAATGCTGGCATTCAGGGCCAGGGATCGAGGGTGGCTAGGTGGGAATTTACGCTTTCTCTCAAATGTTTGTGAGATGGAGAGCTGAACGCTTTCCTCATTGTTACCGTTCACCACAATAAGAAAAAAAATATTTGGCCCAATGTATTGAATTCAAATTCAGGCCTTTTTTTACAGGCCCCTAACACTATCTGGCTATCTACTTAGGTACCGTATTACACTAATACAGGCACAGCAGTAACCACAGATTTAGCTGAATATAAATTGTAGGCCTAGTATTTAGGCGGTGGATGACAGGTATACGTTTACGGACAGAATTAGACTTGGAGATGCACGATAGCGTTTGAAGTTATTGAGGATGACCCTATCCACACCTTCAATCTAATATACCCTTTTATGGATAGATTTAAAGTAGGCCTGATACAGCAGAAACCACTGATTTAGGGAATTGCTAAGTTGGGAATTGTATTTCAACCCAGAAAAAAATATATCCTTTGCCAGACAGCAGACAGTATTACAATTGGCTAGCCACAGCTGAAACACCAGATTTAGGGTACTGCTATTTTGGCAATTGTATTTCACCCCTCAATAAAATAGCAAGCACAGCCAAGCCCCTGATGTAGGATATATAAAAATAAAAAAAACACACTATTGATGGTTAAATGGACTTGGTGGCAGCTTGTGCTGGCGCACCACAAGACACAAAATAGCCGCCGATCACCCCAGAAAAAAGTGACTGAAAAACGCTCTGGGCAGCCTTAAAACAATGAGTAATTAAATAGCAGAGGTTGAATGATACACAGCTGTACATCGATCACTTCAGTAATTGTTTTTGAAGACTAAATCACTGCCTAATCTCGCCCTAACAGCAGCAGCTGCATCCTATCCCTACATTGATCAGAGCAGAGTGACGTGCGGCGCTACGTGACTCCAGCTTAAATAGAGGCTGGGTCACATGCTGCACTGGCCAATCACAGCCATGCCAATAGTAGGCATGGCTGTGATGGCCTCTTAGGGCAAGTAGTATGACGCTTGTTGATTGGCTGCTTTGCAGCCTTTCAAAAAGCGCCAAGAAAGCGCCGAACACCGAACCCGGACTTTTACGAAAATGTTCGGGTTCGGGTCCGTGTCACGAACACCCCAAAATTCGGTACGAACCCGAACTATACAGTTCGGGTTCGCTCATCCCTACTCATAACCACAATATGCAGCACAGTATTAGTTTATTAGCTCTTTATTGAAGCAGGCCAGTTCCAAATCACTGAATCACCTCCCTTGCGATCTTCTGTCATATGACAGTCCTCTCTTTGATAGCTAGCTCCCTGGCCAACTAATTGATGTTTCAACTAATCTGTTTCCTTAGTAAGGACCAGCAGATGATTTTGGCAGCTTCCTCTTTCACACCATGTGGCTTCAGCTACACTCTCCTGTCTGTTCCTTGACACAAGCCCTTCGAAGTTCCATGCGAAGAGGGTGGGGCACTATGACACAGCACAGTTCAATATAATACAGTGAGCACGAAAACGGAACAAACAAACCACAGTACTTACCGGCATCACTAGTACCTTTCTTTTAAAGGGACAGTCTTGAAAATATAGGAAAATGTAATGATGCACAACATATACAGCAAGAAACGGCAACATGTCTGACATAACATGGATGATGCCCTAGACCTGCGATGGCTAATCTTCGGCACTCCAGATGTGGTAAAACTACCACTCCTAAGATGTACACTTGCTTGGCTGTTCTCAGAACTCCATAGAAATTAGTAGTTGTAGTTTCACCACAGCTGGAGTGTCGGATGTTAGCCATGACTGCCCTAGACGTAATCTATATCTGCCTCTAATGAACTAGCAGAGCCGGGTCCTGATCGGTGTTCTAGGTGAGCTCCACATTTTCTTTCAGGCTCAATGCTGTGATTAATCAATAGCTGCTGGCAGCCTGTCTGCAGACCCCCCCTCCTTCTGCTCCCACAGCAGCAGCAAACTGGTTAGCCCATTATAAGTACACTGAAAGGAGCAGTACTGCTCTTAATCAAGCACTGGTGTAAGATACGTGAAAATGATCTATTTAGCAGAAGAATTCAGCCTCTATGTGCATGCAAGTGTCAGCAGGGAGGCGGCCTCCTTCCGCCTCAATGAAGAAAATCTATCATCAGAAATTGCTCTATTGGTTAAGGGTACATTCACACTAGCGTTTTTGTTTTCCAGTATTGAGTTCCGTCCTAGGGGCTCAATACCGGAAAAAAACTGATCAGTTTTATCCTAATGCATTCTGAATGGACAGCAATCCGTTCAGGATGCATCAGTTCAGTCCCTCTTACGTTTTTTGGACGGAGAAAATACCGCAGCATGTTGCAGTTTTCTCTCAAGCCAAAAATACTGATCACTTGCCGGAATGACCAATCCGGCATTCATTTACATTGAAGTGCATTACTGCCAGATCTGGCATTAAGTGTTCTGGCAAAACGGATCCGGCGTTCCGGTCTGCGCATGCACAGACCTTTAAAAATGCAAAAAAAAATATTAATACCGGATCCGTTTTTCCGGATGACACCGGAGAGACGGATCCGGTATTTCAATGCATTTGGCAGACGGATCCGCAACCGGATCCGTAGACAAATGCCATCAGTTTGCGTCCGGATTGTCGGATCCGGCAGGCAGTTCCGGCGACGGAACTGCCTGCCGGAACCCTCTGTCACAAGTGTGAAAGTACCGTAAATCATCTTTTTGTATTTTACAACTTTTGGTGCTGGTTTTTTTTTCTTCCAATTTTCCATGTCGCTTTCTATATTAAGATAAATCACACTTTCCTATTCTGTAGAGATCACTTCTCAGCAGTCATCTCATTATCATCACATATAGGAATACAATGAAAGGTAATGGCTATTCTAAAACTGGATGCAGATAACACAGGATCATGCCATCGATAATAGGTGTTGTAGGCAGCTTGCATCCTCCTCCCTCTCCCTGCACAGTGACATTTACACATGTCGAAGACCAAGACCGCATTCTTCTACAGGTCATTTTCTGGCTGAGCTTCGTTATGTCCATGTAATGTTTGTAAAGCAAATTTCAGAGCAGAAGCTCAGGCAATATGGCCAATCCAAAAATCATGTAGAGATTTTTTTTTTAAATATACATATATTGATAGATTCCCTTTAAATTTCCTAATATACTCTACTCTACATGTAATGCCTTAAAGGGGTTGCCCCACAAAAAATATTTTTCAGTTTTCAAACCAGCATCTGGATCTGAATACTTTTATAATTTCATGCAATTCAAAATTGATTATAGCCACTGCGTTATTCACTGAAATGGATCTGTATAGCGCCACCTGCTGTTTGTCTTTTTTTTATTTCTTTGTCCGGCTCACTGAGATGGCCGCACATGCTCAGTTTCATCCTTCAACTGCCTCCTGAGCTGTGATAGGGGGAGCATGGACACGCCTCCTGAGCTGTGATAGGGAGAGCATGGACACGCCCCCTACACTGCAGCAGAAAAGACACTCCCCTTGAGCTATCAGCTTGATATAAATAATAGCAGAGTAATGAATGGGGAGATCTCTGGATCCATGTGAGGTACAGGGCTGGTTCTAGCTTTGTTAGAAAGAGATTGTCATGTACTATATGATGTCTGATTTTCATTGTTTACATTACTCATTGGATAACCCCTTTAAGGCTGCATTTTCAAGAATTGAAATATTAGCAGATAAATATATAAATCAATAAATAATACATTTTCAAGCTCCATTGATTACCGCGTCCTTAGGATTTTATTATGTTCAGCAGTCATCTCATTATCAAGACTAGTAAAAATACAATGAAAGATTCTAATGCTGAATGCAGACAACACAGGATCATGCCACTGATAATAGGTGATGGAGACAGCTCACCTCTTCCTCCCTCTCCCTGCACAATGACCTTTGCACGTGTCACAGAGCATGCCCCCATTCTCCCATAGGTCATTTTCTGATTGAGCTTCTTTACGTCGATGTGACGGTTGTAAAGCAAATCTCAGAGCAGAAGCCCAGGCAATATGGCCAACCCTAAAATCTTTAACAGAAAATAGAATTAAAAATGTATATATGACGATACATTCCCTACAGAGTGACGATTTCCTAATTTACGCTACTCTACAAGTAATGTCTTAAGGCTGCACATTAGATTTGTCAAATTAGTAGAAGAAGAATTGGATTATTAGCAGATGAACATATAAAGAAATCAATAAATCAGGATTTTCGAGCGCCATTGTTTACCACGTCCGTAGGATTCCATTATCTAGGCCAGAGTGAATAATGGCGAATATTGCTCATTACTCAAAATAATGTATTCATGTGGTCTATAAATACACCCGGTGCAGAAAAAAACTAAGAAATCAGTAATTACAGCGCTCGATGGGGCCTTTAATCTATGATTACATTTCTCTACATATAACTACATTTGCCATTTACTCATAAGTGGATGATGATCTTTTGTACATTTAGTTATTATTTAATGACTGTAATGATTATAATTAAAAGGATTTTGTAGATAAAACAGTTGCCATCTGTACCCAAAATATAAAAATCTCAGAACACAATGAAATTTCTGCAACCCCTTATTGATGAAACTCATTTTCTCGCAAGCCCCGGATCGGAGTGGTAGTGGCTCTGGCTGCAAGAGCTATTCACATTGTCAATCCTCCCACCAGTGCTCTCTGGGGCCAGGGAGTGACAGGAGGACACACCCTTTCTTCACTCAGAGTACACCCTGATGTTGGAGCTCCTGCCTGATGGTAGTGCAACGAGCCCCATGCAGAGGATGGGGGTGGTAGTGGCCCTCATGAAGTGTTGTGTCACACTGGTACCAGAGGCAGAGTGGATGGCTGCAATTTAATTGTTGTCGGTGCAGATATCCACTATATGGTCTAGACTTGAACTTTAACTTGTCTAGTAGTAGTCTTGGTGATGGGTGTCTTAACCGTAGTCCTTCACTTTAAGCAGTGTCTTTAAAGCAGGTGTTAGTTGTTCACTCTGCTGTCTGACTTCTCAAGGATTTTCTTCAGGATTAATCAAGTTGATCTCTCTGGAGAATTCTTTACAGGAGCAGGAGATCTGCCTGTGTGCATCCTCTCCACCCTGTATCTCAACAGAAACTCCCCCTTCTGGCAGGAAGAAGGACCAGTCCATTGCTCTCAAGAAGGGAGGAACAGGGTGGTTAGCCCCATTTCCTTACTGGAACATACAACCAAAAACATGAACAATATACCATACATAACTATTTACAATTATTTCACATACTCCCACTTCGGGGGTACTGCAGTAGTCGGGGTGCTTTTGGTGTTATAAGTGCTGTATGGGTGCAAGGCTGGAGATCTAGGTGCAGTGGCCAGCGAATGGTTCAGGAGTCGGTAACCAGGCCAGTTTTACAAAATAGACAAGTCTCTTTTTTCTAAACAATTCACAGTGCAGATTTTCACAGATAGCGATGCACTGTATGAATATAAGCAAGATAGGGGTTGTAGTACTTCTTCCCTCTATCTCTCCAAAGTCTCTCTCTGCCGATTCTAAGGCTGACAGTAAGGTTCTCGCAAAACTGTAAATTCCAGGCTGAGGGCATTAAAGGGAGTCTTTCACCTAAAAACACCATTATCGAACACTAACATCAGGATCTATATTACATTCCCCATATTAGAATGCTACCTTCCATATTGCTGTCCATCGCCGATTTTCTCCGAAAAAAACTTTTATTCAATATGTTAAGTAGCTTCTGAAGGTGCCCAGGGGCGGCGTTCATGCGGCCGTTGCCCAGGCCCCTCTATGCTTTTCATACGAAACCCCTCCCCTTTCACCCCTGTGGCCCGCTCTAGGTTCTTCTGATTACGTCCTCCTCTTAGTGAGAAATCCAGCGCCAGCGCCGATCAAACAGGTTTGCCGCGCCTGCGCACTTCACTCCCCATTATGGGCAGAGGCACAAGAGCGTTTAAGGCGCATGTGCCGGCCCGTACATCCCGATCAAGCCGGCCTTGTGCCTCTGTCCATAATGGGGAATGAAATGCGCAGGCGCGGCGAATCTGTTGAACTGCGCTGGCGCTGGATTTCTCACTAAGAGGAGGACGTAATCAGAAGAACCTAGGGTGGGCCATAGGGGTGAAAGGGGAAGGGTGAACGCCGCCCCTGGGCACCTTCAGAAACTAATTAACATATTGAATAAAAGTGTTTTTCTGAGAAAATCGGCGATGGACAGCAATATGGAAGGTAGCATTCTAATATGGGGAATGGAATGGAGATCCTGATGTTAGTGTTCTATAATGGTGATTTTAGGTGAAAGACTCCCTTTAAGATACGGCTGGCCAGGACCATGTCAAAGTGTGGAAGGGTGTATTATCAATGTCCCCCTCACTGCAGTAAAGTCTTTGTCAGTTTTAAACTGCGATTACATCGCTGACTGATTCCAGTGCTCGGCCATGGAGATTCTGAACCTTCTTGGTTCTTTCTTTCCTCTCTGGAGCTCTGTAAAGTAGAGATGGCTTTCTTGATGTTATAGCAGCAGAAGAACGACACTAGCGGAAGTGCCGGACTCAGCACTTAACAGAAGAGAACATAACTTATGGAATCCATTGACTATAATGGGGTTCAATAGGTTTCCGTGCAGGAGAAGGTTTTTGTAGCAGAGACCAAAGTCCTGCATGAACTACTCGGTCCCAGAGGTAATGGCCACCCTGTAATCCAGTTCGAATGGCTGTGCTTGCACACTAGGAAAAAGCACCAGCCTATGTGCGCTCCCAGAATCTTGACCACCAAAGAGGCGAGTGCCTTTTCCTATAATCACGTCCACAGCTGCGGTGCAGATAGGAGGTGTTTGGGACGGGAGCTGCTGCGCCTGTGTGTCTATGTGTGCTCCCATGGTCCCAGCCATCACAGAGTCCGGCTCCTTTTTCTTTAGTGTGTAAGCACGGCCTCTGCTGCTGGATTGCTGGGTGTTCGTAATCCCTGGAAATGAGCCGTGTATAATGCGATGGAAAAATGAACCCAGTCAGCAAAGGAGGCAATATGGGCAATCATATACATTAGTAAGTGCCTTCTATTAACTTTCTCTATATGATAAATGCCATTTGTTGAAGTAAAACATCCCTTTCAATGAATAAGTGCAATTTATATTTTTTAAAAATGACTCACTACAGCCACTTAAACCTTCAAAAACAATGACCAAAAGAGCGACTCATCTCCAGCGTAATGAATTCCGCTTTTTGCACATCGGCTGTGCGGTGGAGAGCTCTTTGAAATAAATGAATTGCTTGTGTTTGCTTTCATTAAATTAGAATTGCCAGAGACTAATTACGGTATATATTTACAAACATTATTTATTTATTTTTATTATTTAAAAATATTTATTTTATGTAAAAAAAAAAAAAAAAGGAAATCATATTCTGCTCTGTATTTTATGGCCGCAACTTAGACTGAATCGTTGTATTAGAATGAGTCTCATTTTAATTCAATATGTACCGGTAATTACTTCACAGCCTCCATTGGGCATTTGGTACCTCGTTCTAGGTATGAAAGTAAATAGTTGAAATAAGTATTTGGCTCTACAGGCAACAGACCATGGAGGTCCCAAAGCACATCATAGACGTGAACATAGTTCTACATCCATCGTGCATTGCATCAACCACAGCCTCACGACCTGCCAGTAGTCATGTTAGAGAAGTGGAGCTCATCGCTTATTCTGTGAAACACTCCAGTGCAGTCCAGTGCAGGGCCTGGTGCAAGAAGGTGGGTTGGGAGGAGGATACAGAAGTAACTGTCCTGCCAAATGCCAAAGGTCCCTCTGCCAAAAAAGTAGACACCAGTATTGAAAATGGAACATGACAATGTGGCATCCTGTTACAGATTTTGCATTGAGATCCAGAAACTAGTGATGAGCGGCAGGGGCAATATTCGAATTCGCGATATTTCGCGAATATTTGGGAGAATATTCGCCATATTTTCGAGAATTCGCGAATTCATGATCTCCAGGCATTATTTTTTTGATTGCGAAAATTCGCATGAACTGGTATTTTAATAAAAATCAAATATTCGCGATGACGAATATATTTTGCGATATTCTAAATATTCGCGAATTCTCGAAGTGCCGATATTCGCGATTAAAATTCGCAATACGAATATTCGTGATCAGCACTACCAGAAACTTCATCTTACCCAGGGGGGTAACTACAATAGCGGAAGACCATGCGACTGCTATAGGGCCCAGGGCAAGAGGAAGTCCCGTCTTAGTTGGGATCATCTCCTTTTCTACTGGAGGTGAAAACTTGATCAGGACTCTACTCTCTAAAGCAGGGATGCTCAACCTGCGGCCCTCCAGCTGTTGTAAAACTACAACTCTCACCATGTCCTTCTGTAGGCTGAAAGCTGTAGGCTGTCTGGGAATGATGGGAGTTGTAGTTTTGCAACAGCCGGAGGGCCGCAGGTTGAGCATGCCTGCTCTAAAGGAACAACTTTTAGCAAATGAGGCAGTGGAAAAATGGCCCAAGCGTCATTGAAAAGGGTTTAGGCAGAAACCCTTCTGTCCTGTGTGGGGGGCCCGGTTTGATCTTTGCTATGGGGCCCTAACTTCTCTATGTACCCCACTGTTCTTACACCATTTTCCTATGTCATGCACCACCCCGAAATTCTTCCCTCCAGGTTCCTTTAATGTTATTTTCATAAACTGCCCATCTCAGGCCTCCTGTAACATTTCAGTTGGGATCCACCAAAAGGTCAATCTTCATTTTCAGTTCCTCGCTCTATGTCTCTTTCCATTTTTTCATCCTTATTTTTGTGTTTTCTACCCCAATATACTTCAGATTACAGATACATAGTAACCAAGGTTAAAGGTACCTTTACACGAGCCGATTATCAAGTGCATTATCGTTAAATTAAGCAAAACTGGGTGATTATCGAGCAGTGTAAAAGCAGTGAACGACAGAGCGACAACCAACAATCAGTATATTTCTTGTTGGTCCAATCGTTTGTGTGGACACAAAAATCATCGTTGGACGTTAACGAGTTCAAACGTGTAAACAGGAATCGTTCACTGAACGCACGATTACAGACAATTCATTTGTCCACAACATAATCCAACAGTCTGCTTTACAAACAATGGAATATGCGATCGAAATTAGGATTTTGTGAACGATAATTGGTGCATCCAAAGGGTGATTGTTGAAACGTTCATCACTCAATCGTACCGATCATCGCCTCTTTTACACGTACCTAAATAACACACTTATCCATTAAAGGTCAATCTAACTGGCTCAGATCCAGTAGAAAGCCAAATTTGCTCACACCACAAAAGTTGTTGGATTATAGCCATGGAAGAATTAAATATCATTTTCCCTACCATAAGTCATCAACTAAATGGAAGGGATGCTCACACCAGGCTGGAATGTTGAAGAACCTTTCGTAGCAAAAAAAAAAAAAGTTTTAGGGGGTCATTTATAAAGCTGTAATCTGCCTATATTAGGTGTATTTCAGGCGCAGATTGTGGCGCAGTGGTTAGTTGCACTGCAATCTGCAACTTTTCACCGCTCAGACCAGGTCTAAAAAATTGGGCATGGCGTGAGGGGGGAAGGGAAGGGGCCATCAGGCCCGTCTTATTTACCATTTTCTATACCTGTTTCATCAGTCGAAAAAGGTCTAAATGTAAGAAAGCAAGTAAGCTGTCTTGCATTTAGAAGCGGCGGTGGATCCGCCGAAGTTATGAAGACGCCGCCAGCACAGAGGTTTATTAATTTTAAATATTGTTGTCAATTTTATGTTGTGTACACAACAAAAATCCAGATACAAGGGGTTAGCCACAAAATTTTTCTTTACTTCACTGGTTTTTGTCCCTGCTCCTGTAATCTTCAGCAACTTTCTTCCATGGTGTTTCTCCACTGCTGGTTTAGTACTGGACTGCTTCTCCTGTAAACATCTCTAGCCCTATAGATGACATCACACAAAATGGCTCCATAGGCTTTCCTATGCTGCCTGCATTGCGCACCCCCCCCATCCTGCCATCTACTGCAGACTCCACATCAAGAGTCCCACGTCTGCGCAGTAAAAACAATTCTCCCTCCAGTGCCGTCCAATGTGTGCATGCTCGCTTGACTTTGGAGCGCATTGCGCAGAGACAGACCATACGTCCTGGAAAACACTACTAACCACGAAAGGACTTGGCCGAACTGGAATACGCATAGTCAAGTGGTCTGCAAGGCTTCATGTACTTGTGATAAGCAGTAGAAACCAAGATCAGAAAAAGTATATGTCGGAGCAGGCCTGGTATGATGGGCTTTAAAGGTAGTGGAACAATGCAGAAACCTGTGGGGTTAACAGATTCCTGAGAGTGGTGCAAGAGCCAAAGGATGACTTTAGAGCTATAGGAATGGGTGAAAAGGCGAGCTGGAAACCATCTCAATCCGGCATCTGAGAAGAATCTCCCTCCCACCCTCTGTTTAGTTTAGGCATTGTTGAGGGGGGTAACTTTGTAGGAGTAGATTAATTGGCTCAGGAGTTGGGGGGCTCAGCCAATTAATCCACAGTTTTTTTGTCATGGCAGTCTGGGTTGTCCTTGGCACTCCCATGTTTTCGTAAAGAATAGAGGTTTGGCAGAAGTCTGTGTGAGTTTTATAAGCCAGGATGTATTTAGATGTCATGTGCTTTTGAAGGGTTTTGTGAGACTGGGAACCAGAAAGGGTGCACTGCAAAGATTAAAAAATAGATCTGTCACAGGTGCTCTAGTTCTAGCACTGAGCTCTCTTCTTCTGTGCTCCAGGTACCCGCTGGCATGTCTCCACTGCTGGCCAATTAGTGATCTCAGTAGTGATAGTGGTCATCTGCCATGCTTGCACACATCCCCGCTGAGGCCATTGCTTGGCAGGCAGTAGTGTTGAGTGTGTAGACGGTACATCCCACTTCTGGCCCAGCGGTAACAGAAAGCAGAAGAGAAGGGAGCGCACCACTTAAACCAGAGCACCGATGGCAGGTGAGTC
Organism: Bufo bufo; assembly: GCF_905171765.1. Taxonomy (NCBI): domain Eukaryota; kingdom Metazoa; phylum Chordata; class Amphibia; order Anura; family Bufonidae; genus Bufo; species Bufo bufo. Next base: position 45,629,733 of record NC_053390.1, read on the forward strand.
TATTTTTTTTTATCCCTTTAGCCTGCCTGGACATGTAAAAAGGAATTTTCGACACGGAGAACCCCTTTATGTGGCAGTTACACTAAGGGAGGACTAGAGAATAAAAAGACTTGTGTGATGTTGATAAAGGTGTATCTTTTAGCCTAAGTAATATACAATACCTACTATCTTCAGTTTCTCCAGATGTTGCTTGTGGTCACTCATCACACACTCTATATGGGTAGGCATTCTCCAGAGGAAATACATGTACTAACATGTCCCAAGCTAAAGTCTTCTACACTCCCTCCACAAAGTTCTAACGTCTCGCACAATTTAGCTGATGTGTCCTACAGCATCATCTCTAAGTGTCCGCAGGGAACCTTACAAGGACTAGAATGATAGCTACTCCAATAACCAATATCATGTCTTTCTGCAGCTGCTTCAGTTACAGAAGGCTCCATTGAGGCTCTCCCTTTGCCAGGCCCTTTCTTTAGGAACCACTGCATGGCTCTGACCTAGTTCTCTTCTCTGCTCAGCACAGGGGACCTTGGCATGCCATGTGGTCACAGCTACAACACTCCTTATATAATCTTCCCCCAGTCTATGGTACCACAAAAGCATTTAGTGACAACAGTTAAAGGTTTTTTTGGGGGATTTTCATGATAGGATATTTCATCAATATGAGATAGGTAGGGGTCTGACTCCCGACACCACCACCAATCAGGTGTTTGAGGTAGCTGTAGCATTTATCGGAGCCTCCTCACATCTTATCAAGCCCAGGTTGTCCATTTGATAGCAGCTGTGTTTGGCATCACAGCTCAGCCCCATTCACTTGAATGAAACTGAGCTGAGCCTAGACCATGTGACCGATAAACATGGCCAAGAAAAAGGCCAAAGCGCTCACCAGCAAAGTAAAGAGCGAAAACAGTTATATAGGCAAACAGTCGCATTGTAAGAAATGATGAGGCTCAACACTCTTACATAGATATCAAGAGATTCAAGACCTTTTTTTTTTCTTTTTTAATGCTAAAATTTTCCAGTCACCAGTGACTATGGGTGAATCATCACAATGTGGCCATTGATTGCCTTTGACAGTCACTTGACATATGATTATAATGTCATGTCGTACCCATTATAAATAGACAGGACTGTGAAAGTTTGGAAAGCAGCCTTGATGAAATGGGACAGAAAAACATACCCAAACTATCATAAACCAGCTAGGACAGGGTGAGTCCTCCAGAAAGAGTAAGGCCTCTTGCACACAAACGTGTGTCCCGCGTGGCCGTGCTGTGGCCCGCAAATTGCGGGCCGCAATGCATGAAGACCCACCGTGGGGCAGCTGCAGCGGATCGCAGACCTATTCACTTTAATGGGTCCACGATCCGGCAGTTCCGCAAAAAGATAGGACATGTACTATCTTTTTTGCGGAATGGAAGTACGGGACGAAACCCAACGGAAGCACTCCGTAGTGCTTCCGTGGGGTTCCGTTCCGCACCATTCCGCAGCTCCGGATTTGCGGACCCATTGATGTAGAATGGACATGAAATGGTGCCCGTGTATTGCGGATCCGGCTACAGAGCGCACATGTTCGTGTGAAAGAGGCCTAAGAGATACAACTGATACCCATCTTTGCCAATAAGTAAAGGTAGCAAAGCTTCTCTACGCTATCAGGAAGCCACCACCACCACCACCACCACCATGTCTTAAGCCTCTGCAATACAAATATGAAAAAATCTAAGAAGGAACCTGTCACGAGGGTGTCACAACCTATCACTGACCCCGTGGTGCCTGGGGTCAGATTTCAAGGGATCGCTCAATGACCTAGTTGTGGGAATGTATTCCGGTCCAGGTTTTCCTGTTTTGGTTTGCGATCCTTTTTGTCCTATCGAGGTATCAGTAGTTTTCCTTTCAGCTGTTCTTGGTCTGCCACTCCCAGCTATTATATATTCCCTTGTTGCCAGATATAGACCTTCCTTTCAGGTTATCTATTCTGACCAAAGGTGCCATTGCTGTAGAGCCTGCTGGAGCTGTTGGAACCAGTGTGGTTGGATCTCCGGTTCTCTCCAGTTTATTTCCTACTGTTTGTCGTCTCCCTTCGGGAATTATATGTGGTGTTTGTGTTTGTCTACTCCCTGTTGTTACCCTAGGTGTCAGTGGTGAGGACTAGTGCTCCCACCGCCCTACTCACTACCTAGGGCTTATTTCAGGGTAAGCCAGGGACGAGGCACGTGATCGGCATACGAGTGAGGAACCCGTCTAGGGATGTCAGGCTAGCCAGGTACCAGTGTTAGGTGAGTTAGGGGTTACCACTCCTCCCTCTCCCTTGAGTTAGGGCACCCGGTCTCCCTTCTGAAACACCCCAGAGTTGTGTTACGACACGCCTCTACCCCGCTACTATCTGTTAAGAGCCTTCAAACTGTGATCAGATATAATTTACATTATGTCTTCACAAATGTGCATCAAAACCTATGTTAAATGTAATTGTTTTCCTGTAACTTTCCAGGTTGACCAGCAGGTGGCAGCAATGCATTGGTAAGGAATTAGTCCTAGTTTAGTTTAGTGTCAGTGTAGCCTCCCCTCGGCTAGGGGAAGGCTGTGTGATAGCCTTCAGGAGATTCCCTGTATAGGGAAGGAAGCCAGGATCTTGTCTCGGCTGAGATATTGATCACATCCCCAGCCTGAGAACCTTCAGCCTCAGCTGGATGAAGAAAGCAGACAATTTCCAGAGTTCCAGGATGAAAGCATTCCCTGAGAAACCATCTGTGAGATAGGTCCAGAGACCTAGGAGAAGCCATATCCGCCTCAGCTAGTCTGTCCCCACAAAGCAGAAGCTACAGAAAGGTGCAGAAAATTAGTTCCTGCCACAGTTACAGAGCTACAAAGCAGACAAATTATCCTGCAAGCTCACATTTAAAGTGCAGAAGTGTTTATTCCTGCCAACCATTGCCCAAACCTGCTGGGACCAGAGACCAAAGCTGTATACTGCTTGAATACAAGTTATCTTCAGTAAAGAAAGGTTTGAACTTCATATAAAGGTGTCACGAGTTGGAGGTCCCAGGAGAGACCTCCGCGTCGTCAAGCAAAAACATACAGCAATACGGTACAGTCACAACAGAGTTTATTGCATAAACAGAATCCAAGGAGGGAAACACAGGGAAATTGAGAGCTCTATGTACCGTCCGCACAGTGGGAGGAAAAACCCCACTGCGCCACTGTCTAGTAATACTCCAGAGGGGCGTGACTAAGCAACTCCTGGTATTCACTAGGGCCCCAGATGGTAGGGTTGGGCTTTGCCGCAGGGAGTTGCCAGGGTCCACTCTGGAGCGTGAACTAGACAGTGACAACAGGAGCAAACGCACAACAGGTACCAGAAGGTACCGACCGTACCTAGGAAAACATAACAAACAGGCAAATACAAGCAGGCAACAAAAAACACAAGCAGGAGTTCACGCAAGGGAACAGGAGTGGCAATGAGCAGAGAAGTACTAGCTCCACCAATGGTAAACTGCGTGGCCTTGCCCATAGCACTCTGCAGCGAGGCACGCTGCAGCAAGGGCTTGCTGAACAGAGACATATGAATACACACAAGGTGACTAAAACATAACTGGCAGAACAGATAACAGAAACACAGGAAAGAGGATGGCAATGAACAAGTAGGAAACCCACAGAGCACAGACAGACACGGATCCCATGGGTCAGCAGCATGGGAGAGTGAGTACAAACAAGGAGCAGGACAAGACAACACACACCAGGAGAGCTGACCCAGAACTGAGGAAACCTCAGCCTAATATACAGGTTTCATGGGTGCAGCAGAGAGGCCACACCCATGGAGCAGACAGAGGGGATTAACTCCTAATAGGCACACAGGGGAGTTAACCCATAAAGAACCACAAATAACACACAGGAACGGAGCTGCAGCGAGAGCATAGACAGAAGGTCACAGCCAGAGGTAACGACTGTGACAAAAGGTCTGGACATAATTTCTGCTGCAAAATTCCTCTATTACTCCTACTATCACTACACTCAAATTTATTGCAAGGGAGCCAGGAGTCCAGCCGTACCCAGGTAGGAGACACCATTGACACAATTATTACTACTCTGGCATTCCTAACCTGGGACGTGCGTTATAACACCTTGGGAGGACCCTGTGATAGTACCCTGCGCACACTGCAATTGGCGTCACAAACAAACTATAAATTATTAACCACCCATATCCTGGCCCACTGCATAAGTGGCGTCAGTGTACCCGTTCCTGCTCACTGCACTTTCCTCTGCGCCGCATGTCTGGTACCTGCCTTACCAGACGTGATATTATATCTGGCCCCCTCTCTAAGATCCACTATGGATCCTATTGCTGCTTTGGCAAAGCAGTTACAAGGTCTGTCTCTTGAGGTGACAGAATTGAAGGTGTCGGTCCTTCAGAAGCTGCAGCAGTCCTTAAGCCCAGTGGTTGCTAGGGGTAACCAAGTCAATCTGGAACCTAAGGTTGCTCTTCCTGACATATTTTCTGGAGGAAGAGACAAATTTGTGGTGTTCAGTGAAACCTGTAAATTATATTTCAGGCTGCGCCCAAGTTTCTTGGGTAATGATGAACAGCTGGTGGGGATTGATATCTCTCTTCTTCAAGGGAATCCTCAATCCTGGGCTTTTTCGTTACCAGTTGGTACCCATGCCCTCCGGTCAGTAGATGGGTTTTTTGAGGCCCTGGATCTCATATACGATGACCCTGACCGAGTCTCTCTTGCTGAGTCCAGATTACAGCGGCTACAGCAGGGAGATCGGTCAGCAGAGGTTCATTGTTCCGAATTTCGAAGGTGGGCCACAGATACTAAGTGGAATGACCCGGCTCTAAGGAGTCAACTTTGCCAAGGGTTAACAGAAAAGGTAAAGGATGCGCTTGCGCTATATGAGACTCCTATATCCCTTATGGCGCTGTGTCACTATCTATAAGAATTGATCGAAGCCTTAGGGATAGACTGAAGAGTTCTTGTCCCCCACCGACTGACACAATTATTATTACTCTACAGAGACATTTTAGGCTATTACACCACTCTGGCATTCCTAACCTGGGACGTGCGTTATAACATCTTGGGAGTACCCTGTGATAGTACCCTGCGCACGCTGCAATTGGCGTCATGAACAAACTATAGACTATTAACCACCCATGGCCTGGCCCACTGCATAAGTAGCGTCAGTGTACTCATTCCTGGTCACTGCAAAAATAGCATCACGAACAGGATCGAGCTGTGTGCCAACAGGATCAAGCTGTGTGCCAACAGGATTGAGCTGTGTGCCAACAGGATCGAACTGTGTGCCAACAGGATCGGATTGTGTGCCTATCCCTGCTACAACAGGATTGAGCTGTGTGCCAACAGGATCGTATTGTGTGCCAAAAACCTGAAAATTGACTTTGTTGCTTTATTGCGGTGCCAGAAAGCGCTACACGGTGCGCACCGGCACTCCAATGGTTAATCTACCATATTCCTGTAATGGCGCCGCTTCTTCATGCCCTTTAGAAGCGGTAAAACTTAAAAATGCCCTCTCAAAATGATGACTACGCCCCCCTAGAAGCGGGAAAACTCAAGCCTGCCCACCAAGAACTTTGCAATGTGAGCCAAGGGAGTGAAGACTCCTCCCTCTGGGCTCCACCTTCATTTCCTGCACTGATCGTGGCGGAGGAAGCAGAGAAGATGGCTCTCCCACAACCCAAGTGGGGAGAAATGGTTGTCAACGGGGAACCGGTCTTCGACAAGTACCCACCGGAGATCCGGGCTTCCAAGTTGGTCTGGAAAAGTAGCCCATCAACGCTTGCCACAATCCCGGAGGCAATGGTTCCCTCCGCGGCTGTCGATCCAGCACCCAAGAGGGCCGCCGCACTCAAACCCGCTCCCGCGGAAGACTGCCAGGCCGTCTAGACTCTAGAGGTGTCTGCGCCGCCAAGTGCCTCATCATCAACGACTGATGTCCCGGCCCAGGAACCAGCTGCGTCCTCGGAGGAGTTGACCGCCGTTACAAAGACAGCCGCGACTGCCCAAGATGACCAGCAGGATCACCGGAATTGGCCGCCCGGCCAGGACATCAGGTAGTAGCAGTCCCGCTCCCTGAGGCCCCGATCCAGCCGGTAGCTGCCCCTGCACCACGCCCGGTGGGTCCCGACACAACCCGCTGTTGCTCCCGAACAGGCCCCGCTCTGCACGCTTGCTGGCGCGGCGGAGGCGGCAGGGATTTCCACTCCGCCGCCCAGAAGAGACAGCCCCAGGCCAGGCCACCTTAACCCAGAGGTCCCGCTGGAGATCACCGGTCACACCCAGACTCCCTGGGAATACAAGACCGCGGTAGAGGAGTGGGTCAAGCAGGTCCTAGATGACCCCCAACCTGGCGACCCTAAGCTCACCAGACGCACAGGGACAGTCCTCTGGTTTTCTGTGGAACGAGGAGTGGGCTTCCTCCAAGACAATTATTCTAGAGCCAAGATATTTGTGGGCCGCCGCTCTGTTAAGCGCCCCTACCTGCCGCAGGCCCGCCACAGCCTGTATGTGGGCGATCAAGTGGAGTATACTCCAATGCGGTCCCTTCAAGGCCCCTTCGCTGCAGGAGTGACTTTACTGGCCAAGCCATTATCCCCTGCACTTACCCCAGAAACCTGGCAGGAAGACCCAGGCTCTGCAGGGAGGGTCCGTTGTTTGCAGGAGACCCCAGATGGCAGAATGCGATTCAGGGAACGGGCCCAACCAGAAACCAGAGCCCCTCATCCCTGACCTGGCCGCCCCCCCGACACTACGGGTGGGCCAAATAAATAATTCCATTCTAACCTTCAACCCCAGGGTGCAACCCTACATTTTGCCCTGGAAGCTACCACACCTCTGCACAGGCTATGGATCCCGGTTTGCAGCATGTTGCAGCTGCATTCTCCAGGCTGACTGTTCAGCTATTACCAAAAAACACCACAAGAGGGCAGTGGGGCACCACAACTGTTGCAACATTCAACTATCAAAAGCAAGAGCGCCCCCTGATGAGCTTTAGCAGCTCCAGCAGCGAGGAGGACCAACACTTCCTTCTCTAAAAATGCTCCTTTGCTAAAAATAAAAGAACTATTGGGAGCCACAGCGTGGACTGGTCTTGAAGACTGAGAGACTGTTGGCCAGTTCTGTTTTAATCCGTTGCCACTAATTACAGCCTCAGCTGGATGGCCACTCTTGTGAGGACTCCCCCCATCTTCAACTACTGTTTATACAACCAAGTTTACATTGTTTTACTTGAGAGCCTCATGGAACTATGGTTCTCATTATGCTGCTGTTATATACAGTATGTTTAATCTAACATTTTATACCTCCTATTGGATTACAATTAACTCTATTGTTCCCGTGGATTACAAGTGACTTTTATCTGTTTCCATAGGATTCTTCATCAATCACTTCAAGAAAAAGGACTCAAGTCTTATTTGAGCGTATTATGATAGCATCGATTGCACTGATATTTGCATAATGTTTTTGCACTTAATTTCATTACAAGTTTACAGGTTAATGTAACATTCAAGTATCGTATGCCCATTGTGTGTATTCTTTTCCAGGTGCCGCAATGTGACCTTCATGCACTTATTGTGATATTGCACTAACTTTTGCACTTAGCCAGATATGTAGCACCTTACTTCTGTGTGCCTTGCTTTACAGCTCTTGTTCTCTCCCCCCCTTTTAAACGGACTGCCTATCTGGACGCTAAATACTAATGGCCTACACCCGGTGTTATATGCCCATAGATACCCAGGGTAGGACCAAGTGGTAAGTCCCAGCAGGTCCAGTAACTACAAGGGTAACCCCGTTGCTTCGTGAATGGCTAGGGGAGTCATATGCCCCTCCTTCCTGTTTGTTATATGTGCCAGGATTGATAATGGGACTTCTACACCCCCATCCTGGTGTGTCTTCCAGGAGTTCCATGGGATTACTATACTCTCCTCCTGTGACTGCCAGAAGCGCATGGAGAAGCTGATACCTCCCCTTCTGTGCCTTTGCCTAAGGTATGGTGCCTCCCCTTAGAGCCTTTTAGCTACCCATAGTCACCATAGTAATCATGCTATAAGCCTTATATTTAGACTTTGGTGCAGGGATAAAGCCATCCTTCCATTTGCAAGTATTTCATTACATAATGGTGGGACTATAGATTAAAGACACCCCCATGCTTTCTTTGGTATCGGTGGACAATACTTCAAAGTCAGTCATTAGTGATTGCTTAGTGCAGATCTTTGGTTCACTGGTTATACCGAGAGGGAAACTGTTAATTAAGACACCCTACTCATGCGGGCAGGAACCTTGGGGGAGCCGTTTCATGTTTGTCTTCGTATGTCTTTATATGTATTAAATGCAGCACTTTGTACATATTTGGGTACCACAGAGCTGGTTCCTCCCCTCCTAAGCATAACCCGAGGGCGGCTTAACTCAAAGTAAGGCGGAATGTAACACTCCAGAGTTGTGTTAATACACGTCTCTACCCTGCTACTATCTGTTAAGAGCCTTTACACTGTCATCAGATATAATTTACAATATGTCTTCACAAATGTGCATCTAAACCTATGTTAAATGTAATTGTTTTCCTGTAATTTTCCAGGTTGACCAGCAGGTGGCAGCAATGCATTGGTAAGGAATAAGTCCTAGTTTAGTTTACCTAGACTGGAATGGATTATTCCAGCTTAGATCCCTCTCTGTGGAGGTGTGGACTATTCCCACATCCTGCAGCATGGGAGGGGAAGGAAGTTAGAGTCAGTGTAGCCCCCTTCCCCCTTCTAGGGGAAGGCTGTGTGATAGCCTTCAGGAGATCCCCTGTATAGGGAAGAAAGCCAGGATCTTGTCTCGGCTGAGACATTGATCACATCCCCAGCCTGAGAACCTTCAGCCTCAGCTGGATGAAGAAAGCAGACAATTTCCAGAGTTTCAGAACGAAAGCATTCCCTGAGAAACCATCTGAGAGTAAGTCCAGAGACCTAGAAGAAGCCATATCCGCCTCAGCTAGTCTTTCCCCACAAAGCAGAAGCTACAGAAAGGTGCAGAAGATTAGTTCCTGCCACAGTTACAGAGCTACAAAGCAGACACATTATCCTGCAAGCTCACATTTAAAGTGCAGAAGTGTTTATTTCTGCCAACCATTGTCCTAACCTGCTGGGACCAGAGACCAAAGTTGTATACAGCTTGAATACAAGTTATCTTCAGTAAAGAAAGGTTTGAACTTCATATAAAGGTCTGGACATAATTTCTGCTGCAAAATTCCTCTATTACTCCTACTATCACTACACTCAAATTTATTGCAAGGGAGCCAGGAGCCAGGAGTCCAGCCGTACCCAGGTAGGAGACACCATTGACACAATTATCACTACTCTGGCATTCCTAACCTGAGACGTGCTTTATAACACCTTGGGAGGACCCTGTGATAGTACCCTGCGCACACTGCAATTGGCGTCACGAACAAACTATAAATTATTAACCACCCATATCCTGGCCCACTGCATAAGTGGCGTCAGTGTACCCGTTCCTGCTCACTGCACTTCCCTCTGCGCCGCATGTCTGGTACCTGCCTTACCAGACGTGATATTATATCTGGCCCCCTCTCTAAGATCCACTATGGATCCTATTGCTGCTTTGGCAAAGCAGTTACAAGGTCTGTCTCTTGAGGTGACAGAATTGAAGGTGTCGGTCCTTCAGAAGCTGCAGCAGTCCTTAAGCCCAGTGGTTGCTCGGGGTAACCAGGTCAATCCGGAACCTAAGGTTGCTCTCCCTGACATATTTTCTGGAGGAAGAGACAAATTTGTGGTGTTCAGTGAAGCCTGTAAATTATATTTCAGGCTGCGCCCAAGTTCCTTGGGTAATGATGAACAGCTGGTGGGGATTGTTATCTCTCTTCTTCAAGGGAATCCTCAATCCTGGGCTTTTTTCGTTACCAGCTGGTACCCATGCCCTCCGGTCGGTAGATGTTTTTTTTTGAGGCCCTGGATCTCATATACGATGACCCTGACCGAGTCTCTCTTGCTGAGTCCAGATTACAGCGGCTTCAGCAGGGAGATTGGTCAGCAGAGGTTTATTGTTCCGAATTTCGAAGGTGGGCCACAGATACTAAGTGGAATGACCCGGCTCTAAGGAGTCAGCTTTGCCAAGGGTTATCAGAAAAGGTAAAAGATGCGCTTGCGCTATATGAGACTCCTATATCCCTTATGGCGCTGTGTCACTACCTATAACAATTGATCGAAGCCTTAGGGATAGACTGAAGAGTTCTTGTCCCCCACCGACTGCTCTCAACCAGGAGTCAACTTGTTCTGACCCAGACGAACCTATGCAACTAGGGGGAGCCACTCGTCAAGTTGGTCCTCCTGGGGCTCGTCGTAAATCCAGGGTTTGTTTTTCTGTGGCCAGAGGGGTCATTTCATACGTGTTTGTCCATCTGCACCTAAGAAAAAGAAACAACCGTCGGAAAACTATTGACCCCAGATTGTGCAGAGGATGACAACCTGGGTGTATACTCCATACGTACGTTTCAGTTTGTTTTGCATGCTACTGTAGTTTCAGAAAATAAAACTGAGAAGATTTCTGTTTTCTTAGACAGTGGGGCGGGGGTCAATTTCGTGGATACTCAATTTGCTTGGACTTTGGGTTTTTCTTTTAGTCCATTACCTAGATCTATCCCCATATTTGCTATCGACTCTGCTCCTCTTTCTTAGAGGAACCTGACACATATGGTGCATGACATAGATCTTTGGGTGGGGGCCCTCCTTAATGAGGTTATTTCTTGCTATGTCCTGGAAGGGATTCCTACTCCTATGGTTTTAGGTCTTCCCTGGTTGGTGATGTACAATTCTGTTGTTAATTGGCAGGCCAGGGAGATATTGGATTGGAGTGAGCATTGAAGGAACAATTGCTTAAGTAGCAGTTGCTCAGCCACCTTCATTACAACCTTACCAACATTTGGGAACGATTTTGAAGATGTTTTCTCTGAGAAGAATAGTCAAGAGTTACCACTAGGGTTGAGCGAACCCGAACTGTAAAGTTCGAGTTCGTACCGAACTTTAGGATTTGTGGACCCCGGACCCGAACCCGAACATTTCTGTAAAAGTTCGGGTTCGGGTTCAGTGTTTGGCGCTTTCTTGGGGCTTTTTGAAAGGCTGCACAGCAGCCAATCAACAAGCATCATACTACTTGCCCCAAGAGGCCATCACAGCCATGCCTACTAATGGCATGGCTGTGATTGGCCAGAGCAGCATGTGACCCAGGCTCTATATAAGCTTCAGTCATGTAGCGCTGCACGTCACTCTGCTGTTACAAGTGTAGGGAGAGGATGCTGCTGGACTTGTGATTTCAGGGAGAGAATAGGAGAGAATCTAGCTCAGTGATCTACCTAAAAATAGTTGTGTGGGTGCAGGACACTATCGTTTTACCCTGCCCAAAGCCATTGACCAAAAAAAAAATTACTTTAATAATTCTGTTAGTTAGGTGGGTGGCAGCGGCGGCAGCCATTTTATGCATGCTCAATGCACCAGCACTGCATCTGAGCTTTTGAGACATTGCAAATCAACATTTTTTTGGGGCAAACTACAACATCTGGATTAGTCAGTGTGCAATTTAAGGTAGAAATACACCCATCATTTTCTGTGGTTTGAAAAACACACTTTTTTTTCTTCCAAAAACAATATTTTCCAGATCTGCAAGGGTTAAATTCAAGTTTAATATATACAGAATTTATATTCTGTTAGCAAAAAAAGACTTTTCGGGCAATGTACAACATCTGTATTAGTCAGTGTGCAATTTAAGGTAGAAATACACCCATCATTTTCTGGGGTTTGAAAAACACACTTTTTTTTTTCAAAAAACGGTATTTTCCAGATCTGCAAGTGTTAAATTCAAGTTTAATATATACAGCTTTCATATTCTGTTAGCAAAAAAAGACTTTTTTGGCAATCTACAACATCTGTATTAGTCAGTGTGCAATTTAAGCTAGAAATACACCCATCATTTTCTGGGGTTTGAAAAACACACTTTTTAGTTCAAAAAACTGTATTTTCCAGATCTGCAAAGGTTAAATTCAAGTTTAATATATACAGCTTTCATATTCTGTTAGCAAAAAAATACTTTTTTGGCAATCTACAACATCTGGATTAGTCAGTGTGCAATTTAAGGTAGAAATACACCCATCATTTTCTGGGGTAAAAAACACTATTTTCAGGCCTTGCAGCATCAGCACGTGTGAAATTACAGGCTTATATACTGCTGTCAAATTCAGTTGTTAAACAAACAGTCATTTAGGCACAAAAATTTTTGTTGGCAGCCTTTGATGCAGATGTCATTGTGAGATACACCCTTAATAAATTTGGGTTAAATTCAGAGATTTTAAATGCCGCCATTTGGTGCACTAATATTGAATTCAGGCCTAAACTGGTTCAGGCCCTGTGAAAAACACCCTCTATACATACAGGGGTTTGAATCAGGGATTTGAAATACAGCCATTTGAAATACATCCATTTTGTGCAAAGATATATTTACTTCAGGCCTACAGTGGTTCAGGCCCTGTGAGATACCCCCTCTACAGACATAGGTTTGATTCAGCCATTTGAAATACAGCCATTTTGCGCAAATAAATCTTTAATTTAGGCCTACACTGATTCAGGGCGTGTGAGATTTCCCCTACACATACAGGGGTTTGATTCAGCCATTTGAAATACAGCCATTTGAAATACAGCCATTTTGTGCAAAGATATATTTACTTCAGGCCTACACTGATTCAGGGCGTATGTGATTCCCCCCTATGCATACAGGGGTTTGATTCAGCCATTTGAAATACAGCCATTTGAAATACAGCTATTTTGTGCAAAGATATATTTACTTCAGGCCTACACTGGTTCAGACAGTGTGTGATCCCCCCTATACATACAGGGGTTTGATTCAGCCATTTGAAATACAGCCATTTGAAATATAGCCATTTTGTGCAAAGAAATCTTTAATTCAGGCCTACACTGGTTCAGGGCGTGTGAGCTACCCCCCTACATACACGGGTTTGAATCAGGCATTTGAAATACAGCCATTTTGTGCAAAGATATATTTACTTCAGGCCTACACTGATTCAGGGCGTGTGAGATCCCCCCTATACATACAGGGGTTTGATTCAGACATTTGAAATACAGCCCCAGTGGTTTGGGGCGGTTGCTGTGCGGGTTGGCTGGTATGGGGCACGGTGGAGCAGGGTCTTTACAAGCGTGGGGGGTGGGGAGAGGGAGTGAGGGCGAGGCGGCAGGTGGATCAGGGCAGGCGTTGGGTGGGGTGGTCCCTGGGGGGGCGACGAGTGGGGCGGGTGTGGGGGGGTTTCAGTGCAAACTCAGGCGGGTGGCGAAGAGGATAGGCCAAGGGTGGACGATGCGGCGAGGGGCGAGGTGTATGTTTGCTTTGAGGGCCCTTTGGGGGCGCATTTGAGGCAGGAAGTGAGGGACCGGATTTGGAATGGGGAATATGTGGATATTTTCTTGCTTCTCCCTTTGGAACACTTTAACTTGGATGTGGTTAGGAAGGATTTGGGGAAAAAGGAGGAGGAGGAGAAGAAGCGGTATAGGCTGATTCCCCGTACTTTTAGTAATTGGCTTCAGGCGTTTGCTATTTTGGCGAGGATTGGGGAGAAGGCGCCGGATAGTTGTTCGCCTTTGTTTTGTTACATGGACGCGATAGGGGAGGCTTATCGGGTTTATGGGGTTATGGGTGGTTGCGATATGACGAACAGTTTCGTCAGAGGAAGGCGGTCCGCTCCGGCATGCGGTGGGACCATAAAGATATAGGGTTGTGGATGAGGGTGATGGGGGCAGGGAGACAGGGTCAGCCTTTTCGTGCGGAGCAGGAAGGGGGGGAGGGGCGGGGCAGTCAGGTTTTGCGGCGGCCTCAGCAAAAGGATTGTGCTTTTTATTCAATGAGGGGAGTTGTAAGTTCGGTCAAAAATGTAAGTTTAAGCATGAATGCTCGGGGTGTGGGGGGAGTCACGGGGCCAGTCGTTGCTCCCGGGGGCCAAGGTCGAGGGGTGGAGTGGCGTTGGAAAAGGGGCGGACGCCGGTACGAGTGGGCGCGATGGGTCGGTATTTAAGTAGGTACCCGGATAGGGATGGGGCAGAGTTTTTGCGGAAGGGATTTGAGGAGGGGTTTGTGATCCTATCTTGTCCTGCGGGAGCGGGAGGTGGGAAGTGTAAGAATTTGAGGTCGGCTTTGCTGCACCCGGAGGTGGTGACTCAGAAGCTGGCTAAGGAGGTGGATTTGGGGAGGATGTACGGGCCTTTTGAGGAGTTACCTTTGGGGGACTTGGTGGTCTCTCTGCTGGGGGTGGTTCCGAAGAAGGAGCCGAATGCTTTCCGCTTGATTCATCACTTGTCATTCCCAAAGGGGGCGTCGGTGAATGATGGGATTGATCCGGATTTATGTTCGGTTGTTTATACATCCTTTGACACGGCGGTTGGTTGGGTTAGGAAGTTGGGGCCGGGTGCGCTGTTGGCGAAGGCGGACAATGAGGTGGCCTTCCGGATGTTGCAGATTCATCCGGATAGTTTACGTTTGTTAGGTTGTTTTTGGGACGGGGGTTATTTTGTTGACAGGTGTTTGCCAATGGGGTGTTCTGTGTCTTGCGCGTATTTTGAGAGGTTTAGCTCCTTTTTGGAATGGGTGGTGAAGGATGTGGCAGGGTGTCAGTCGCTCATTCATTACTTGGACGACTTCCTGTGTTTGGGTCCGGCGGATTCCAGGGTGTGTGGGTTATTGTTGGCGTCGTTGCAGTCGGTGTTCGCATCGTTTGGAGTACCATTGTCAGCAGAGAAGACGGTCGGTCCTACTACGGAGTTATGTTTTTTAGGTATTTTGCTGAACACGGTGCGGATGGAGTGTAGGTTGCCTGAAGACAAACTGGTTGATCTGAGGGCCGCAGTGAGGTTGGCAAGGTGTGGGCCGAAGATTCGTTTAACCCCTTAAGGACTTAGGACGTATCGGTACGGCATGGGTCCCGAGTCCTTAAGGACCCATGACGTACCGGTACGTCATAACTTGAAATCGGTATTCCGGCGCCCCAGGGGTTAATCGGAACGGGATTTCGGCTGAAATCATTCAGCCGGCATCCCGTAACAATGCAGAGGGGGGTCATTTGACCCCCCCCCCGCATCGGCGATCACAGAAAACCGCAGGTCAATTCAGACCTGCGGTTTGCTGCGCTTTCTGCAGTTTCTGATCCCCCCGGGCCCTGACCGCGGGGATCAGAAGCTTTAGTGTCCCTAAAATATATATTTTACACCCCCCCTGCACCCCTGCATGATTTTTTGCCGGCGGGTGGTGCAGGGGGGGGAGTTGTGGGCGGTGGGGGCGGTGCGGGAGGCGGGCAGTGCGGCAGGCGGGATCGCGATCCCCCGCCCGCCTCCCCTTGAATAATCGTTGGTGTTCAGTGGGTATACCAGGGTGCCAGCACATTGCTGGCACCCTGGTATAAACGGCTGACATCTGCGATGCGATGTCAGCCGTTTAACCCTTTCCATACAGCGGTCCGTACGGACCGCTGTATGGAAAAAGTTAACAGTAAGAGGGAGCTCCCTCTCCCATCGGGGGGCTGCTGTGCCTTTGCAGCCCCCCGATGGAGAGGGAGAGAGCTCCCAGACAGCCCCCCGACAGCCCCGTCCTTACCCTTCCCCGTCTGCGCAGTTCTGACAACTACTGAGCAGACGGGGAAGGTTCCCATAGCAACAGGACGCCGTCTCAGGCATCCTGCTGTCCATGGTGCTGAACAGATCTGTGCTAAAGGCAGAGATCTGTTCAAAGTGTAATATACAGTACAGTACAATATATATTGTACTGTACTGTATTACACAGACATAAGACCCACTGGATCTTCAAGAACCAAGTGGGTCTGGGTCAAAAAAAAAGTGAAAAAAAGTAAAAAAAAAAGTAAAAATCAAAAAACACATTTATCACTGATTAAAAATGAAAAAAATAAAATTCCCTACACATGTTTGGTATCGCCGCGTCCGTAACGACCTGATCTATAAAACGGTCATGTTACTTTCCCCGCACGGTGAACGCCATAAAAATAAAAAAAATAAAAACTATTAGGAAATTGAAATTTTGCCCACCTTACTTCCCAAAAAAGGTAATAAAAGTGATCAAAAAAGTCGCATCTACGCCAAAATAGTACCAATCAAACCGTCATCTCATCCCGCAAAAATCATACCCTACCCAAGATAATCGCCCAAAAACTGAAAAAACTATGGCTCTTAGACTATGAAAAACACTAAAACATGATTTTTTTTGTTTCAACAATGAAATCATTGTGTAAAACTTAAATAAATAAATAAAAAGTATACATATTAGGTATTGCCGCGTCCGTATCGACCGGCTCTATAAAAATATCACATGACCTAACCCCTCAGGTGACCACCGTAACAAAAAAAAACGGTGTAAAAAAAGCAATTTTTTGTCATCTTACTTCACAAAAAGTGTAATAGCAAGTGATCAAAAAGTCATATGCACCCCAAAATAGTGCCACTCAAACCGTCATCTCATCCTGCAAAAAATGAGACCCTACTTAAGATAATCGCCCAAAAACTGAAAAAACTATGGCTCTTAGACTATGGAGACACTAAAACATTTTTTTTGTTTTAAAAATGAAATCATTGTGTAAAACTTACATAAATAAAAAAAATTGTATACATATTAGGTATCGCCGCGTCCGTGACAACCTGCTCTATAAAATTACCACATGATCTAACCTGTCAGATGAATGTTGTAAATAACAAAAAAAAAAACGTGCCAAAAAATCTATTTCTTGTTACCTTGCCGCACAAAAAAGTGTAATATAGAGCAACCAAAAATCATATGTACCCTAAACTAGTACCAACAAAACTGCCACCTTATCCCGTAGTTTCTAAAATGGGGTCACTTTGTTGGAGTTTCTACTCTAGGGGTGCATCAGGGGGGCTTCAAATGGGACATGGTGTCAAAAAAACCAGTCCAGCAAAATCTGCCTTCCAAAAACCGTATGGCATTCCTTTCCTTCTGCACCCTGCCGTGTGCCCGTACAGCGGTTTACGACCACATATGGGGTGTTTCTGTAAACTACAGAATCAGGGCCATAAATAATGAGTTTTGTTTGGCTGTTAACCCTTGCTTTGTAACTGGAAAAAAAATATTAAAATGGAAAATCTGCCAAAAAAGTGAAATTTTGAAATTGTATCTCTATTTCCATTGAATATTGTGCAACACCTAAAGGGTTAACAAAGTTTGTAAAATCTGTTTTGAATACCTTGAGGGGTGTAGTTTCTTAGATGGGGTCACTTTTATGGAGTTTCTACTCTAGGGGTGCATCAGGGGGGCTTCAAATGGGACATGGTGTCAAAAAACCAGTCCAGCAAAATCTGGCTTCCAAAAACCATACGGCGCACCTTTCCCTCTACGCCCTACTGTGTGGCCGTACAGTAGTTTACGGCCACATATGGGGTGTTTCTGTAAACGGCAGAGTCAGGGCAATAAAGATACAGTCTTGTTTGGCTGTTAACCCTTGCTTTGTTAGTGGAAAAAATGGGTTAAAATGGAAAATTAGGCAAAAAAAAGAAATTCTCAAATTTCATCCCCATTTGCCAATAACTCTTGTGCAACACCTAAAGTGTTAACGAAGTTTGTAAAATCAGTTTTGAATACCTTGAGGGGTGTAGTTTATAGAATGGGGTCATTTTTGGGCGGTTTCTATTATGTAATCCTCGCAAAGTGACTTCAGACCTGTAGTGGTCCCTAAAAATTGGGTTTTTGTAAATTTCTGAAAAATTTCAAGATTTGCTTCTAAACTTCTAAGCCTTGTAACATCCCCAAAAAATAAAATATCATTCCCAAAATGCTGCAAACATGAAGTAGACATATGGGGAATGTAAAGTCATCACAATTTTTGGGGGTATTACTATGTATTACAGGAGTAGAGAAACTGAAACTTTGAAATTTGCTAATTTTTCAAAATTTTTGGTAAATCTGGTATTTTTTTATGCAAAAAAATTAACTTTTTTGACCCAATTTTAGCAGTGTCATGAAGTACAATATGTGATGAAAAAACAATCTCAGAACGGCCTGGATAAGTCAATGCGTTTTAAAGTTATGAGCACTTAAAGTGACACTGGTCAGATTTGCAAAAAATGGCCAAGTCCTTAAGGTGAAATAGGGCTGAGTCCTTAAGGGGTTAAAGGAGTTGCAATCCTTGTTGGGGAAGTAAAATTTTGCTTGTATGATCATTCCGATGGGTCGGAAATTTTGTAGGAGGTTGGCGGCGACTTCAGGTGTGGTGTCGGGTCACCATTTTATTCGGCTGGGTAGGGAGATGAGGAGAGATTTGGAGGTTTGGGATGGGTTTTTGGGGCAGTTTAACGGTAGGGTGTTGGTCATGGGGGAGGTGGTTGAGAGTTGTAAGTTGTTCTCGGACGCAGCTGGGGGGGTGGGTTTTGGTGTGTATTGTGAGGGACAGTGGTGCGCGGGTGAGTGGCCTGAAGGGTGGTTTGCGAGGGGTTGGGTGAAGAACGTGGCATTACTGGAGTTGTTTCCTTACTGGAGTTGCTGGCGGTGGTGCTGTGGGCGATAACTTGGGTGTTTGTGCAGGCGGTTAATAGTCTGACGGCATCTTCACCTCCTGTGGTTAGGCTGTTGCAACACTTGGTGCTGATGTGTTTGCCTCTGAACACGTGGGTTGTGGCGGTGCATGTGCCGGGTGTTTCGGAGTGGCTGATTCTCTCTCTCGTTTGCAGTTGGAGCGTTTTCGGCAGCTGGCACCGGAGGCAGAGAAGGAGGCGTTGGCGTGCCCGGTTTGGCTCTGGGATCTCTTGGAGGTACTATAACGGGTTTGTTTAGGAGGTCGTTGAGTGAGGGTACATGGTTGGACTATGGTAAGGCGTGGCGTTCTTGGGAACAGTGGTGTGCGGATTTGGGGGTTGGGGTTGATGGCGGGGAGGCCCCGTTGGTATTGTTTTTGGGGCACATCGTGGAGGAGGGTTGGTCGGTGGCAAGGGTTAACCGTTGTTTGGCAGGATTGGTTTTTGGTTTCAGATTAAGGGACCTTCTGGATGTTACGAAATAATTTTTGGTGAAACAGGAGCTGAAGGGTTTTCGACGAGGGGGCCGGTTGGCTGATGGTAGGAGACCGGTTTCTTTTGATTTGCTGATGAGAGTGGGGGTTTGTGTAGAGTCAGTTTGTAGATCGGCTAGTGAGGTTCGCTTGTTTAGACTGGCTTTTTCGTTGGCCTTTTTTGGGGCTTTTCGGTTGGGGGAGTTGGTGAGTAAGAGTATAGTTAGTGCAGGGGGTTTGGGGAGTGAGGATGTGGAGTTGTATGAGGATAGGTTAGTGGTGCGAATTAGGGTATCTAAGACGGATAGGGAGGGAAGAGGTTGTAGGGTGTCTTTGTATGCGGTTGCGGGGTATTTAGTTTGTCCAGTCAATTGTTTGAGGGAGTATAGGGCGGGGGTTTGCTGGGAGGGCGAGGGTCCATTGTTGAGACATGAAGATGGTTTGTTTCTGTCGAGATTCCAGTTTGTGGCTGTGTTCAAAAAATGTATGGCAGCGTTGGGAATGGACTCCAGAGGTGTCACAGGTCATTCCTTTCGTATTGGGGCAGCGACAGAGGCTGCAAGGCTGGGGCTGGGGGATGAAGTGATCAAGAAGATCGGGGGGTGGGAGTCGTCGCGTTTCAAGTCATACGTGCGTTTGGGGGGTTTGTGATTTTGTGTTGTGGGGGCCGATTTTGCCTGTGTTTTATTTGTCGTCTTTTCTTGTTGCAGGTGGTGAGGCGGCGTTAGTCTGAATCCTGGGACATTCGTTTGTGTTTTGGGGGGCTTTGCGTGCTGATGTGCGGCCCAACGGACGGCAGTTGGGGATAAGCAGGGAGGAGGCAGTGGTGAGATGGATTGGGGGCGTAGAGGCATGTTGTGGGGGAGTGTGATGGGGGAGGTGCATCGGCATGTGAGGCTAGATAGGTCCCCGGATATTCTGGTGCTGCATGTGGGGGGCAATGACTTGGGAGTGAGGCCTTGTCGGGAGTTGATCAAGGATATCAAATTCGACTTGTTGCGGTTGTGGTCGTTGTTCCCGGGGATGATCACTGTCTGGTCGGACATGGTGTATAGGCAGTCGTGGCGGGAGGCCAGGTCATGGAGGCATGTGGAGTTGGAGGCGGGTACCGGAGGATTTTGGAGGACTGATGGGGTTCATTTGAATGCGGTGGGGATTGATTTGTGGTCCTTGGGCCTGCAGGGTGGCATTGAGAGGGCGCTAGGTATGTGGAGGAACACGCGGGCTTGAGGGAGGAGTCAAGCCGCGCGTCGTTGGCGGGGAAGGTCATAGAAGCTGGTGGTCTTGGATGGTCTGGAAAATGGGAGGGCAAGGATGGGTTAAGAGGTTTAAGGTGGGCGGGAGTTGGAGTGGGGAGGGTGTAGGTTATAAGAGGGGGCGGGCGCATGCGGACCGGCGCCATTTTAGGAGAACGGCAGGAGAAAGGACATCTCCCACCCGCCCCTTTTTTGTGTTGGAGGAAAGTGACGTTTAGTGATGTCGCGGCAGTCGTGGCGGGGGAAGGTCATAGAAGCTGGTGGTCTTGGATGGTCTGGAAAATGGGAGGGCCCCCAGGAGGGGGGCTGGACTCTCATAGTTGGGGCATTTTGGTTCGTTCAGAGAGGCGTCCATCAGTTGGTGTCTCCGAGCTGGAGTTTTGCGGCTGGAGGCAAGATGGAAGTGCCGAGTTGGCGTGTTTTTATATATGTTGGAAATTTGGGGCTTCTATGACCTCCCTCATCAGGGGGGTATGGCAATGTTATTGTTATATTTATATATTTATATATATATATATGTTATGTATTTATTTATTTATTTTCATTAATAAACGGCTGCTGTGGCCGATTTAATCCAACCCAGCCTGTGAGTATTCATTTAAGGTAAGAGGTGGTTGGGGGGGGGGGGGGTAAGGGATTTTATTAGGGTGGTGTCAGCAGGCCCTGGCTAATAACCAATAACCCAGTCATGCTTTTTGACCTGACTAATGCTATTGCTGTCTTTCAACACTTTGTCAACAATATTTTTTGTCATCTTATCAGCAGATTTGTTGTAATATATCTTGACAATATTTTGATTTATTCACCCGACCTGGAGACACACAAGGTAAATGTCAGGCAGGTGTTGCAGATTTTACAGACAAATAAGTTATATGATAAATTGGAGAAATGTGTATTCACCGTACAGCAGGTACAATTCCTGGGGTATCTGCTATCGGCTTCGAGGTTCCATATGGATCCAGAGAAGGTCCATGCGATTCTAGAATGGGATCTTCGGGAGAACCTGAAAGCGCTGCAGCGTTTTTTGTGTTTTGCCAATTTCTATAGAAAATGTATTCAAAACTATTTGGTGATTGTCAAACCCCTTATTGACATGACTGAAAAGAGGACTGATTTTTCTAAATGGTCTGACGCTGCTAAACTGGCTTTTTCTTCTCTGAAGGAGAGGTTCACCTCGGCACTCATACTGGTCCAGCCAGATGTTTCTCAACCTTTTCTTGTGGAGGTTGATGCATCAGAGGTGGGGGTGGGGGCTGTACTGTCCCAGGGTCCGTCTCCAAGTAAATGGCGTCCTTGTGCTTTCTTTTCTAAGAAATTGTCGGCAGCTGAGAAAACCTATGAAATTGGCAACAGCAAACTTTTAGCTATTAAATTAGCATTTGAGGAATGGCGTCACTTTTCGGAGGGGGCAGCTCATTCCATAATGGTGATTATAGATCATAAAAACCTGTTAAACCTTGAGTTTGCTAAACGTCTTACCCCTAGACAAGCTAGGTGTTCTTTGTTTTTTACCAAGTTTCATTTTATTATCACCTATCGTCCGGAGGCAAAAAATACCAAAGCTGATGCGTTATCCCGGAGTTTTCCTGGAGAGGGTGATGTGGTTGATCCGGTGCTGGTTTTACAAAAGGGGGTGGTGTGGTGGTCTCTGTGTTACACTTCAGACCTGGAGGGGAGGGTGTTGGAGGCTCAGGGGGATGCCCCGGTCTACTGCCCCCCAGGAAAGTTGTTTGTGAACTTGCGCCTTGAAATATTAAGAGAACATCATAACTCTGCACTCGCAGGGAACCCGGGTAGTACGGCAACCTCGGAGCTATTGTCTCGTCATTTTTTTCGTGGCCGAGGTTGCATCAGAATGTAGTTGATTTTGTGTCCACCTGTACTACCTGTGTGCACTCTAAAGTCTCTCATACTCATCCGGTGGAGTCCCTTTTACCACTGGTCATTCCCAACAGGCCGTGGACACACCTGTCGATGGACTTTATCACTGACCTGTAAATAACACTATTTCCCTCTCTCCGCCATATAGTACCATGTAAATACCATCACACCATCTCTTCAGCCCCCTCCAATATACAGTCCCATGCAAATAACATCCCTCTCTATCTACAGTCCCCTCCAAAATACAGTCCCGTGTAAATAACATCACCTCCTCCCCAGCCGCCTTCAACATACAGTCCGAAGAAAATAATATTACCCCCTCTCCAGCCACCTCCAACATGCAATCCTAAAAACATCACCCACTCAACATTCAGTCCCATGTAAATAACATTATTTCCCCCCACCAGCCACCTTCAACATACAGTCCCATGTAAATAACATCGCCCCCTCAACATTCAGTCCCATGTAAATAACATCACTCTCTCCCTCAGACCCCTGTAACATTCAGTCCCATGTAAATAACATCACTCCCTCTCACAGCCCCCTCCAACATACAGTCCCATTTAAATAACATAATACCCTCCCACAGCCTCCTTCAACATAAAGTCCCACGTAAATAACATCACCCTGCCCCAGCCCCTCCAACATTCAGTCCCATGTAAATAACATCACTCCCTCCCACAGCCACCATCAACATACAGTCCCATGTAAATAACATCCCTCCCTTCAGCCCTAACATACAGTCCCAGGTAAATAACCACAACTCCTAGCATGGCTCTGCCTCTCCCTTCTCTTTCTCCTCATGTACAGACATCACCACAGATTTCCCCCCAGGACTTCTCCTCTTCACTGCCGTGCTCTCCTGCACTGGTCACATGATGGTGACATTATCGCAGGTTTTTCTCAACCACTGCCTGTTTTACTGGTCACATGACCTTTGATGTCATCACAGGTCCTTCAGTTCTTCCAGTGCATTAGATTCAATTGTATTGCCCTCCTCAGGATGGCAATGCAGTTGTATCTAGCTGGCAGGACATTTAGGGCCTGGGACAAAACAACAGGGGCCCAGGCCCCGAATTTTTTAACATAGCCACGCCCCTGGGTTTAGGTTTGCTTCCTCTGAATGTAATCAAGAGTGTTCTCATTCACTGATGGTGAGCAATGGAAGCATAAAGGCTCTGATTTATCATGCCTTCACTTCAGAATTCTGGCTTCAAAAATTAGCAAAATGGGGCAAAAATTTTCCATTTTGCATTTTTACACCACTGGCTGGGAAAATGGATGTGGTTATCTCTGTTAGAGATCATGCACACGGCCGTTTCCCCTATCGTTCCGTGCATTTGGAGACCGCAATTTGTCATCCCCAATGTACGGGCAACATCCGTGCGGTTTCTGCAGACAGATGCAGACCCAAACAACTTGAATGGGTCCGTGATCCGTCCACACCCCAAAAAAATAGAACAACCTTCCGTATTGCGGACCCATTCATGTGAATTGGTTCACATCCGTGATGCGGTGCACAAATGGCCGGGGCCCGCATACTGCGGAACCGCTGTTAGCGGGCCGCAATACGGGCCTGGCCCACACACGTTCGTGTGCATGAGCCCTTAATGAATTTCACCCTAGATTTATCACAGAGATTTGTTTATTTTTTAAAGTCGCTAAAAAAGTTGCAATCTTGCTCCATTCGGAGGATGGAGTAGAAAAACTGGAGTAGCTTTCTAGACAAAAATTATAGGTTTAAAGGGGATATCCGATCCACGCATGGGGAGAACTAGCGGGGCAGCAGGGACCAGGAGCGACATGGGGAGCCAGATAAGTAGAATCAGTATGAGGGGCCCGGGCATATGGGGGGGGGGGCATTTCCAAGCTTGGATAACCCCTTTAAGGATAAGACAAATTTAGCAAACAACATGTAAAATGTGAAAAATGTGGCATAAAGTACATGTACACAGACTCAAGCAAAAGTGACTTGACTGACCCCTTATGATAAATTCTCCCCAAAGTCTATTAGAAAGTTGACTAGTTTTTATTTAAGCTTTATTTATATAGAGCTGTTAAACGCCTTTAGGACGACTTGGCTACATGGATAATTACATAGCAGAGCTCATTGTGATGCACATCCTTTATATAGACGTGCAATAAATCACTCAAACACATAAAATGCATGCATATAAGACAGCAGTAGTTTATTAATTCCCATGTAGGACTGCTTTACTACATGTAATCTTCATCCCTTGACCTTCTGACCCAGAAATATTGAGGGCTTAATTCTCTATTTTATTGCATTCTAAGAAAATTCGGCAAAAGCTGTTAGTGGGATTAAAATGAAGGACTGAATACTTCATCATATTTAGAGGGAAGTACATAGGGCGTGTGCGGTAACTCTGTAATACTGCCACTGAGATGTTTATCACTGCAATCTCTCCGAGGTCCCGAATATTAAAAATGAACGTGTCGATATCTGGCATCCTACCCAACGTCAATGGGAGGGAGGATCAGCAGATTTTATTCCATAGAATCTACGTTTTATTTTATTTTTTAAATTTGTACATTTGATTTTATTTTATATTTTGCAGTTTTTACTAGAAAAAAAATAGGATATATTACAGCACTTTACCAAAGCACTATAATATGATATAAATGTACAATCAATTTGACAGTAATTACACCGTGTGCAGGTGCCAATGCAAATAATGGGATGATTGTGCCAAGCTCTGGACAATGAGAAGGACAGTAAACCTAAGCAATTGGTTGAAACGCAATGCAGTACAGTCGTGAATTAACATGTAATACTGCCAAAAACTAGCCAGGAGGAGGACTAGGCCTAATTTATTTTAAGGTTATGATCAACTTCACCTTAGAACACAATTTTACAGGATAGATAGTGATTGCCCAACCAGCCAAAGGTACTTCTATAGACTTCAAATCAGAGAGCCATACACATTCTCCAGCGCTTCTCCATCTGCAGTATCCCACAAAAGTGAGTACACCCCTCACATTTTTGAAAATATTTTATTCTATCTTTTCATGGGACAACACTGAAGATATGACACTTTGATACAATGTAAAGTAGTCAGTGTACGGCTTGTATAACAGTGTAAAAATGGATTGCCCTCAAAATAACTCAACACACAGCCATTAATGTCTAAACCACTGGCAACAAAAGTGAGTACACCCCTAAATGAAAATGGCCAAATTGTGCCCAAAGTGTCAATATTTTGTGTGGCCACCATTATTTTCCAGCACTGCCTTAACTCTCTTGGGCATGGAGTTCACTAGAGCTTTACAGGTTGCAACTGGAATCCTCTTCCACTTCTCCATGATGACATCACGGAGCTGAGCTCCTTGCGCTCCTCCACTTTCTGTTTGAGGGTGCCCTACAGATGCTCAATAGGGTTTAGGTCTGGAGGCATGCTTGGCCAATCCAGCACCTTTACCCTCAGTTTCTTGAGCAAAGCCAATGGTCGTCTTGGAGGTGTGTTTGGGATCATTATCATGTTGGAATACTGCCCTGCTGCCCAGTTTCTGAAGGGAGGGTCTCATGCTCTGCTTTAGTATGTCACAGTACACATTGGCATTCATGGTTCCCTCAATGAACTGTAGTTCCCCACAGCCGGCAACATTCATGCAGCCCCAAACCATGACACTCCAACCACCATGCTTGACTGTAGGCAACCCCCCAACCCCTTTGACCTCTGCAGCAATGCTGCCAGCACTCATACAGCCTCTGAATATGACGCTGAGCATGTGCACTCAACTTCTTTGGTCGACCATGGCAAGGCCTTTTCTGAGTGGAACTTGTCTTATTAAACCACTGTATGGTCTTGGCCACCGTGCTGAAGCTCAGTTTCAGGGTGTTGGCAATCTTCTTATAGCCTAGGCCATCTTTATGTAGAGCAACAATTCTTTTTTTCAGATCCTCAGAGAGTTCTTTGCCATGTTGAACTTCCAGTGACCAGTATGAGAGAGTGTGAGAGCGATAACACCAAATATAACACACCTACTCTCCATTCACACCTGAGACCTTGTAACACTAACGATTCACATGACACTGGGAGGGAAAATGGCTAATTGGGCACAATTTGGCCATTTTCACTAAGGGGTGTACTCACTTTTGTTGCCAGCGGCTTAGACATTAATGGCTGTGTGTTGAGTTATTTTGAGGGCACACTAAATGTACACTGTTATACAAGCTGTACACTGACTACTTTACATTGTATCAAAGTGTCATATTTTCAGTATATAATAAAATATTTACAAAAATGTGAGGGGTGTACTCACTTTTGTGAGATACTGTATATGTAGATACCCAGACTTGCCCATTGTGGGCAAGGGACCACTGCACTCCAAATTGGTCTCTTTGATCCTTAGGTCCAGAAACTCACATCATGCACTATTCTTGTCCATTTTGCATCCAAGACACCCATTCAGGTCTATGGGGGTGCAAAGAAATGGACGCACAAGGTTGCCATCCATATGCATCTGTATTTGATGGATTCATTGCGAAGTGACGCTGAAAAAAAGAAGAGAGAAACCCAGAAGTGCTGCCAGAGAATTGTGAATTCTGATGCCTGAAGAGCCATTTCTTCATTCCTGGAGCCTCAAAGAAGGTGCATGGATGTTGACAGATTGATAATCCTGGTCAGTGGCGTAGGGACCCTACGCCACTAAGGGCCCGTCCGGACCGCATTCTGTTATTTTTTTTTATTAACACACTCAGACACTACACACAGGCAGCGGCGTAACTACTGGGGAAGCAGCTGCTTCGGGGCCCGGCGCCCGGCAGCGTGTGTGGCAATTTATTTTTAAGTTAGTTAAATATCAATTCTTGTCTTAATGTTCAGGGCAGCAGCGGCTGACCAGGCCCCCTCGCTAATGTGATCTAATCTTACTGTCTCCTGATGTGTCTGGGATTCGAACCCACAACCTCCAGTGTATCAGAGGCAAAGCATTTACCTACTCATCCATAAAGGAGGCATATACACATGACAGCTGCCCCAACACACCCAGCACTGCTATATGTCTATATGACAGCTGTCCCAGCATACTCAGCTCTGCTATATCTCTATATATGAGCAGCTGTCATGTGTATAGATGTACACTTAGCCAGCTATAACAGTAGAAGTCTCATATTTTTTCAGTCAGCAGCAAGGCAACTCTTATGGTCTTGTGGTTAAGTGCTTTGCCTCTGATACAGAAGATCGTGGGTTCGAATCCCAGCAGAAACTTTTCTGAAATACAAGCACTGACTCCATATATGGACATATAGGGCGGGACACAGGAAGAGGCTGCATCGCATCGCTGACATGGTGGTAAGTAGAAGTGTTTATTATTATTTTTTAATACCCGACTGTTACTGCCATGGGGGGAGCGGGGGGCACTTGATACTGGCACATGGCGGGAGGGGGTTGGCACCTGATACTGGCACCTGGGGGGGTTGGCACCTGATACTGGCACATGGGGGGGAGGGGTTGGCACCTGATACTGGCACCTGGGGGGGGAGGGGTTGGCACCTGATACTGGCACCTGGGGGGGGGAGAGAGGCACCTGATACTGGCACATGGGGGGGAGAGGGGTTGGCACCTGATACTGGCACATGGGGGGGAGGAGGGAGAGAGGCACTTGATACTGGCACTTTTTTGTGGGGGGGAGATGGCACTATGATACTGGGACATGGGGGGAGGAGAGAGGCACTTGATACTGGCATGTGGGGGGGGGGTTGGCACTGATACTGGCACATGGGTGGGTTTGGCACTATGATACTGGCACATGGGGTGGGAAGAAGAGAGGCACTTGATACTGGCACATTGGGGGGGGGAGATGGCACTATGATACTGGGACATGTGGGGGGGAGGAGAGAGGCACTTGATACTGGCACATGATGGGGGGCATCTATGGGGACACTTACTGGCACATTATTGGGGGGCATTATGGGGGACACTAGGCCGGCAGCCTATCAGAGGCCGGACACTGAGGGGCCATCTACCGGGGCACTATATATGGGGCATTTTATACTGGTACATTATGGGGGGCACTAGCAGGAAGGGGGGAGAGGAGCACTATGGGGGAATTTACTGGGGGCACTATATAGGGGTATTTTATACTGGGACATTATGGGGGCACTATGGGGGCACTATGGGGACATTAGCTCAACTGGGGGCATTACAAGGGGGTATTTTTGCACTGTCACATTATAAGGAGAGCTATTACTACTGGGGGGGGGGCATTATATTGGGCTTTATTACTCCCCCATGGTATGACCCCCTAGTAGCAGCACCAGCCTCCCCCTGCTCTGCTATCCCTCTGCCCCTTCTCCAAATCCTTATTATGAAATCTTTCTCATTAGGATAAAGCACAACATCAGCTCCGCCGAGCCCCCGGCCAAGTGTTGAAGTGGTGTCCGAGATCCCCAAGGGCCAAGTCAAGTAACTGTAAGTTTTCATATGAAATATGTTTATGTTATACACATATAGCATCCACTGTGCCACACAATATACAGTATACCGCTACACTGTGCCAAAGGAGTGGGGTTTACACAGGAGGAGGGAGGTGTGAAGCGCGCTGGAGGGGCCCTTACAAATATTTGCTGTGGGGCCCAGTCACTTCTAGTTACGCCCCTGATCCTGGTACAAAAGAGGTCTGAGCTATGGGAGACCTGGTCCAATTCCTACAATGACAGCATCTGAAAGCAGCATGGGATGACATCACAAAGGAACTTTTCCCACACCAATGGGGGAAAGATTCTACCTTAGACACAGGCAAGATTGGTAACTGTAGCTATAGCTAAATTGGTTAATTTAACCCGAGAAAAAGTAAATGACAATTTTTTTTGTTTGTTTAACCTGTCTACTAGGTATAGCAGTGGTACTATACATCCAAAAATTTGTTAATTTCACCATAAAATGTAACTGACAATTTTTTATTTATTTTACCTGTCTACTAGGTATAGCAGTGGTACTATACACCCAAAAATTGGTGAATTTCACCCGAAAATGTAAATGACAAAGTAGTGAAATGATATAAAATAAGACACGTACAAAAAAAAAAATGGATTTATGAGGTGGAGTTCCATATGGAGTAGGAGTTTGAGGAGGCGGTGGACGTAGTGGAGTAGGTGGAAGCGGCGGTGGAGGAGGACGAGGTAGCCAACACAGGTTTTTGGTTTTAATTTAATTTTGTAAAAATAAGGTATACTCCAAAAGAGTGTGAAATATCCAAAATACAAACATGAGCAATTGCGCTGCAGTATAACAATGGCTGCTTAGTGCCGGTATACATGTCTATGCTGCACAAGGTACGGACAAGTCTTGTGGGATCCAAGCCTGGTTCATTTTAATGAACGTGAGCTTGTCCACATTGGCTGTGGACAGGCGGCTGCGCTTGTCTGTGATGACGCCCCCTGCCATACTAAACACACGTTCAGATAATACACTGGCTGCAGGGCAGGCCAGCACCTCCAAGGCGTAAAGGGCTAGCTCAGGCCATGTGCCCAATTTGGAGACCCAGAAGTTGAAGGGGGCAGACCCGTCATTCAGTACGTGTAGGCGTGTGCACACATACTGCTCCACCATGTTGGTGAAATGCTGCCTCCTGCTAAGACGTTCCATATCAGCTGGTGGTGCTGGTTGTTGTGGCGTGCTGACAAAGCTTTTCCACATTTCGGCCATGCTAACCCTGCCTTCTGAGGTGCTGGCGGTGCCCCAGCTGCGTTGGCGACCTCTTCCTCGTCCTCTGCCTTCGCCTTGTGCTTCCACTGTGCCCCCGCTGTCAGATGGGAATGCCACCAGCAGCGCGTCTACCAGCGTGTGCTTGTACTCGCGCATATTACGATCACGCTCCAGTGACGAAATTAAGGACGGTACGTTGTCCTTGTAACGGGGATCCAGCAGCGTAATCATCACAAGTTAGAATGTGGGCAACTCGGCGGTCGTTGCGGAGACACTGCAGTGACTCAAGCTTATATAGGGCCTGGGTCACATGCTGCTCTGGCCAATCACAGCCATGCCATTAGTAGGCATGGCTGTGATGGCCTCTTGGGGCAAGTAGTATGACGCTTCCTGATTGGCTGCTCTGCAGCCTTTCAAAAAGCGCCAAGAAAGTGCCGAACACCGAACCCGAACTTTTACGGAAATGTTTGGGTTCGGGTCCGGGGTCCAAAAAAACTAAAGTTCGGTACGAACCCGAACTTTACAGTTCGGGTTTGCTCAACCCTATCTAGAATCCGTCGGCCATTGAGCCTTTTTTTTTTTTTTTGGTGCATGTCCCTTGAATGGTAGTGTTACGAAGTGCGCTATGCTAGACAGGTTTTTTTTTGGGTTGTTTTTTCAGACACTTTTTATCTACACATAATTTGCACCAAATGTGTTCCTTTTCTTGTCCTGGACTAAGACTCAGGTCCTGATCCTTATAGTAGACATCGGGATAGTAGATAGATGGAGCATTGGGTCAGAACCAGAAGATTAATCCAGATTTCAAGCCTAGAAATACATCAAAGGATAAGATAATAGGCAAAATCTAGTGAAAAAAGAGTCAGTTGTAACAGGCTAGAGACAGTGACTGGATAGAAACTGACAAAAAGTCAAGTCCTTGCCTGTACAAATAGGCGCCCGCATCCAATATTGTCATCACCATGTGTCAGTTGCCATGGCAATGCACATTCTGCGACAGGGGGCAAAAACAGCATTGGAACAAGGAGTGGTACATAACAAAAATTAAATTCAGATAATTTTAAAAAAGCTTGAAATTATTTTACAAAATACAAATGTGACAGAAGGACTGAGTGTTTCTGTTTTTTGTTTTTTTTCTTTAAAAAACAACTAAACAAACTAAAATCCTTCATTCTGGAATAAAAATATCGAACTACACATATCTGATTTCCTAAATTAATTATGAGTCTTAGTAGAAAATGACTGATGTCTACCTTTTTATATTCCCTTAAAAAATAATCAAATTTTTTTTTAAAAACAAAAAAGGTGAAAGACACTCAAGTTCAATGCAAGCAATTAAAGCAATCATGGAAATAAGTGCTGGTAAGTAATGTGAGTAATTATCTACATGCTGATTATGCAGTTGTGCATTGTATGTTGGAGCCGCAGTTTACAGCACTAGCTTCTACCATTTGTGATAAGGAATGACATTTTAATTAGGAATAATAATCGTAATAAAGAAATCGTGACAGAATGAATGATTTAGACTTGTTTACAGCGACTTTTACAGCACCAAAAATTATTTGGATCTATGTTGCTGCAAATATACCTTCTGAATGTGAATCCTGCATTCTAACCAGTAGGATTTCAAGGGGCTTTTAAAGTGGTTTTCTTGCTCCCCTAAATACAGCAGACCCTGTTGCAGCGGGGATGCAATGTCCTCTGGTGGTCTAGCCACTCATCTCACTGTCTGGTCTCCATCTAGGAATCATCTACGTGCTGTGACAATGATTTGAACTATTAAAATTAGAGATGAACAAATCGATTCTGATATTCGGAAATTTGACCCAAACTTTTTAAAAAAAATCAGATGAGTGAGAACACTTTTGATTTGGGTAGAATTTATTTGGATCTGAATTGAATCAGATGGGCGATTCGGCAGAATTGGATCAGATTTAGATTTTAAGAAATTTGCTTATATCTAGTCAAAATATTATTCATGTTCTTGGGCAAATTGAGATTTGTTATCTTTTTTTACTCTATTATTTATCATTATTTACTTTATTTTTAATTTTTATATATAGAACCAGATCAGTTTCATGTTAAAGGGGATTTCTCATCAAGACATCCTCTTCCAAACACCCTATCAGGGAATATACAGAGGTGCCTGCCCTTACCTTTTCACAAATTTTTCACAATAAAAAATTGATACATAGGGGCACATTTATAAAGACTGGCATTTTAAACCCCAGTCTTAATAAAGCCCCATAGCTGGCAGAGGAGCCGCTAAAGTTATGAAGAGGCGAGTGCCTCTCCATAACTTCGGCGCATCCATCACCAGTTCGACTGTCTAACATTTAGATCATTTTGGATGCCATGACAGCGGGAATCAGAACATTCTGTGCCCCCTCCTCATTTTAAAGATGGCCGGGCGCGTGATCCCCCTCCCCCAATTTTAGACCTGGCGTGAGTGGGGAGAAGTCGCAGATAGCAGCATAACTAACTGTTGCGGCGCCACCTGCGCCTGAAATACGGTGTACTTCAGCATCATAAATGACCCCCATAATTCGAACATGCTAGCAAAACCATTGACAGTTTGCCTTCTACATCACAACCACTGGATGGCCACTTATAAATGCATACAGTGAAAAAAAAAACGACTTCTGGTGCCAGCATGGCAAGACGTGTTTTCTGAGGCTCTGCAGGTCTATGCTCTAACTATTACTGCCCCCGATCATACCAGGCTTCTGTGTGAGCATTAACCAGGCCCACCTACTGATCATCTTGCTGCCGTGGTCTATGAAATGGCAGGTCATTAGTATCGGGAGCAAAACTCAGCAAAAAGGACAACAGAAATCAGTGAAGGCATCCTCTCCTGTATCCAATATGGTGGAGCCTGTCGCTTCACCAGATCCAGAGGAAGCTCCTGCCCTGCACTGTGAGGACAGATCCTCAGACTATGAGGACCGAGAAGATGAATCTGCTAGGATTAAAAAAGACAGGCTCTAGAGGTAGATACTAAAATCCTTCCTGATCGGCAGGAATCTCTCTTCTCTACAGTTGCAACATCACTGGCACAACTGCATCAAGAGATTCAATACCATGGCTGAAGCTTAAATGTTGCAGAAGAATGCATCGGTTCATTGGTGGAAGATTACACTAGCCTGCAAGCAGAATGCCACAAATTGGTGCTAGAGAACAAAAGCATGGGGGACAAGAGCAATGATTTAGAAAATCGTTCCCGAAGGAAACATCTTCAGATAGTTGGGCTGCCCAAATCCAAACCCACCACAAGATCTTCCCACCATATGTGAACAAGAGCTGTCTAAAGTCTCAAGCCTGAATGTTGCATGCAAGATGGGGAGGACTCGCAGAGTAGGCCCGGATACCTGCTCCCACCAACATCCCTTGGAAAAGAGGTTCCACATCCAGTGCTTCGACAACGCCCAAGGCAGGTCATGGTACGCTATCTAGATTTCACAGAGAAAGCTTTGTTGCTTTGCATCTTCAAGAGATGCAAAACACCCCTCGAGATCCGTGGTCACCGAGTGATTCTTTTTGAGGACTTTTCTGTGGTGGTCACACAATCCAGAAGATAATTCTCTTCACTTTGCTCTGAGTTGTATCGCAACCAAGTGAAATTTGCATTCCTTTATCCAGCGATCTTACAGATCTACAATAAAGATGGCTCTACTGAAACCTATCACTCTCCACGTGAAGCTAAAGAGGTGCTTCATGGATACCCTCCCCCCCTATCACGCTGAGGAGCCGGTTTCCAGGAATCGGCATGAAAGATGTTCTCCAATGTGGGTCTCAATGACAAAGGAGATGGCAAAAGGTAGCAAGCATGAGCCTAAAGAACAACAGAAGCGATCCCGGGCACAATTAGGTTCTTAATGGTTCTCTTCACCCCTACTGTTTGCGGTCGATAGGCTGCTATAATGCTGACATGGAGCCACCAGCCTGAGCATTTAAAGGTAAACTGTCACCTGGATTTAGTGTATAGAGCT
The DNA here is from genome assembly GCF_905171765.1 of Bufo bufo. NCBI lineage: Eukaryota > Metazoa > Chordata > Amphibia > Anura > Bufonidae > Bufo > Bufo bufo. Next base: position 45,663,585 of record NC_053390.1, read on the forward strand.
GAGGACATGGGTTGCTACATGGCCGCTAGCACATCCGCAATACCCAGTCCCCATAGCTCTGCGTGCTTTAATTGTGAAAAAAAAACCTGATTGTATACATATGCAAATTAACCTGAAATGAATCCTATCCATGTTTTTGTTCTTTCTATGTTTCTATTCCAGAGCAGCCGTTGTAGTTCACTATCTACATGAGCATGTTTTGTAGTTGTATGGCTTCCACCATGCTAGGAAGAGGGAAAGTCCAGGCAGGAATTTATGTGTATACTACTTATCTGTTTCTCTCTAATTTCACATTTCCTAATCTGTTCATAGTGTTATGTATGTTAGATTGGGATTGTTTGTTGAGGAGAATGTTTGGGATTCAGTTTCATTATTTCAGTTATGTCAACCCCATGGGATTCTATTCCTTACTTTTCTAGTGACAAGGATTATCACTTGGAATGTTAAAGGTCTCCGGTCACCTCATGAAGGACAAATGGTTCTTGGTTCTGAAACACCTTAAGCGTCTGAAAGCGGATATAGCTTTACTCCAAGAAACCCATTTATGGGTGAGCGTTTAGGGGTTGGCCGGGTATTGGGACCATCCCCTAAAGCAGTGGTGGCGAACCTATGGCACTCAGAGTCCTCTGTGTGGGCACCCGCACCCTGGAAAAAGTCTATGGTGTACCAATACGACTTAGACTTTTCCTGCCATTCGTCAGCGCAGGGCGCACTATGAACGGCACAGGCAGCACATTGAATGTAGGCAGGCTATTTTAGCTACATGATACAGTACATGGTAGATATACTACATTGGTATTCAGGTTAACTTGCCGTATTGGCACTTTGCGATAAATAAGGGGGTTTTGTGTTGTAGTTTGGGCACTCTGTCTCTTAAAGGTTCGCCATCATTGCCCTAAAGGCTCGAAAGTAGGGGTGCTGATATTGCTATATAAAACTCTGCCTCATGATATGCTACACTGCACAGAAGATCAACAGGGCAGTAAAAATGTACCTGCATTCACCAAAAGATGATATCAGTATTTACAATTATTATGGCCTGAATGACGCTAATAACCTATTCTTTCACATGTGCGTGACAGGCTACATGTTGATAGGATTCCCCTTAAGCATACAGGGCCATTCCATCAGACCTAGACATAGAGACAAGATAATCGTAGACATGTCTGCTAGATCGGGATTATTTGATGCTTGGTGCAAGTTTTTCCCAGATGGCAGGGAATATACTCACATGTCCGCTACACATGACTCTTGGCCCCATCGGAACTACTTTTTAGTTTCAGAGGGCATACTTCAGAGATTGACCTCTACTAGCATTAGTTATATGGTTATATATTCGACCACGCGCCAGTGATTCTTGACAATATACGGAAGATAGTATTCAGCATGGGATGGACTATATCTGGAGGTTCCCCTAAGATCTTGACTCAAATGAACAATTTAGAAAGCTAGTTCAACAATGGTGGGAGGAATATCGAGCAACGAACGCTTCTACGACCGATACTTTCTTACTATCAATGGCAGCGAAAGCTGTATAATGAGGCAGGATCATGGCCCATACAGTATCTCAGGACTAAAGAGGAAAATAACCTCTAGGCTAAATGACTTAAATAGCTCCCTTAAAAGAGACTATATTATAGGGGTTGGCCGGCTTCAGAGCTGAACCCGGACATACCCATATTTTCACCCAGGCAGCCCCCCTGATGTTAGCATCGGAGCATCTCATGCTCCGATGTGCTCCCTTGTCCTGCACTAGATCGCGCAGGGCAAGGACTCTTTTGTTTACAATAACACACTGCCGGGCATAAGTTTCCACCCGCCAGTGTGTTCGGTGGCGTCACCGGCTCAGATTGGCGTGCTTTAGTGATTCCCTAGCTGTTTTACTGGCTAGGGCAGCGCTAAAGCCCACCCATCAGTGCCGGTGACGTCACCGGGCTTCCTGGCAGCCCCATGGAGAGCCCGGTTCGTCACCGGAACTCCTGAAAATGCCTTTGCCCTGCGCAATTTAGCGCTGGGCAAAGGAGAGCATCGGAGCATGAACTGCTCCAATACTCAAGTCAGGGGGGCTGCCTGAATGAAAATGGAGGTATGTCCAGGTTCAGCTCTGAATTTTTTTATTGGGGTAGGTAGCCCCCAAAATATTGGAACAAATTAAAAAAAAGAAAACAAAGAATCATTGCACTTGACTTGAGTACAAGAATGTATGTTTGATGGTGGTATAAATGTCTATTCTGGCCAAGGTACAGACAAGTCTTGTGGGATCCAAGCCTGGTTCATTTTAATGAGCGTGAGCTTGTCCACGTTGGCTGTGGACAGGCGGCTGTGTCTGTCTGTAATGACGCCTCTTGCCGTGCTAAATACGCGTTCAGATAGTACACTGGCTGCAGGGCAGGCCAGCACCTCCAAGGCATACAGGGCAAGCTCTGGCCATGTGGACAATTTGGAGACCCAGAAGTTGAATGGGGCGGAACCATCAGTCAGTACGTGTAGTCGTGTGCACAGGTACTGTTCCACCATGTTGTTCAAATGCTGCCTCCTGCTAACACGCTCCATATCAGCAGTTGGGGCCGGTTGTTGCGGCGAGGTGACAAAGCTTTTCCACATGTCGGCCATGCTAACCCTGCCTTCTGAGTCGCTGGCGATGACATAGCTGCGTTGGCGACCTCTTCCTCCTCCTCTGCCTTCACCTTGTGCTTCCACTTGTCCCCGGCGTCAGTCGGGAATGCTCTCAGGAGCGCGTCTACCAGCGGTGAGCCTGTAGTCGCGCATCTTCCGATCACGCTCCAGTGAGGGAATTGAGGACGGCACATTGTCTTTGTAACGGGGATCCAGCAGGGTGGCCATTCAGTAGTCATCACACGTTAAAATGTGGGCAACTCTGCAGTTGTTGCGCAGACACTGCAGCATGTAGTCGCTCATGTGTGCCAGGCTGCCCAGAGGTAAGGACAAGCTGTCCTCTGTGGGAGGCGTATCGTCTGCATCCTCTGTATCCCCCCAGCCACGCACCAGTGATGGGCCCGAGCTGCGTTGGATACCACCCCGCTGTGAACATGCTTCATCCCCATCCTCCTCCTCCTCCTCCTCTTCGTCCTACAGTAGTGGGCCCCGGCTGGCCAAGTTTGTACCTGGCCTCTGCTGTTGCAAAAATCCTCTTTCTGAGCCACTTCTAAAAGACTGGCCTGAAAGTGTTAGAGATGACCCCTCTTCCTCCTCCTCGTCCTGGGCCACATCCTCTTCCATCATCGCCCTAAGTGTTTTCTCAATGAGACATAGAAGTGGTATTGTAACGCTGATAACGGCGTCATCGCCACTGGCCATGTTGGTGGAGTACTGGTGGAGAAACAGCGCAACAGGGCCCACAGGTCTGGCATGTAGGCCCAGTTATTGGTGGTGAATAGTGATGAGTGGGAGGTGCCATATTCGATTTCGACGAAATTCGCGAATATTCGTCTCATATTCGTCGAAATCGAATATTTGTCATTCTATTTATCGCGATTAATATACGATTTAAATAATCGCGTATTGCGATTTTAACTTAAGGTAACTTTCCTATTGGTTTGATATCTAGAATTAGCGAAGATGACGAATATGACGAATGTATTCGTAATATTCCTCTAAACGAAGATAACTAAGTATTCTCCATCTTCGTTTTAGCTCCATATTCGTCAACTTCGCTAATTCTAGCAATCAAATAGGAAAGTTGACTAGAGACAGCTAAGTTTTTAATTCGCTATGCGATAATATTACTTTGCTTTTTTTAAAAATAAATAAAATAATTATAATATTTGATAATTATTATAATTATTCTATTTATTAAAAAAAAAAGCTAAGTAATATAATCGCATAGAGAATTAAACACAGCTGTCTCTATAGTCAACTTTCCTATTTGATTTCTAGAATTAGCGAAGTTAACAAATATGGAGCTAAAACGAAGATGAAGAATACTTAGTTATCTTCGTTTTGAGGAATATGACGAATACATTCGTCATATTCGTCATCTTTGCTAATTCTACCAAGCCAACCATAGTAAACCAGGTCTAAGTTGAAATCGCAATGCGATTACTTCAAGTTACATTAATCGAATGGCGATTTCAACTTAGAGCTGTGTTTCTAATGGGTCTGCTTGCTAGAATTTACAAAGTTAACGAATATGGAATATAGCAGTGATAAGTTGAAATCGCAATTCGATTAATATGACTTGAAGTAATCGCATTGTGATTTCAACTTAAATCTCACATCCGACAGTACATTCTAGTATGGAGGCGTTCCCATGGTGATGGGGACGCTCCATGAGCACTGAAGTCGGCAGAAGCGGCAACGGGCACTGACTGGAGCAGCCAGGAAGCCAGTAATCCTCAGGACAGGTAAGAACTACTTTTTGGAAATGGGAAAGAAAAAATATAACAATAAAAAAATAAAATAAAATATTCTAAATAGCGAATTTATAGTGCCGATATGCGCTAAAAAAATTCGATATTCGAATATTCGCGCTCAACACTAGTGGTGAAGTGGTGCTGTTCCGCAGTGCGACTCACCCGTGTGTGCTGCAGCTGAAACTCCACTATGGCCTGCTGCTGCTCACACAGTCTGTCCAGCATGTGCAAGGTGGAGTTCCACCTGGTGGGCACGTTGCATATGAGGCGGTGAGCGGGAAGGCCGAAGTTACGCTGTAGAGCAGACAGCCGAGCGGCAGCAGGATGAGAACGCCGGAAGCGCGCACAGACGGCCCGCACTTTATGCAGCAGCTCAGACATGTCGGGGTAGTTGTGAATGAATTTCTGCACCACCAAATTCAGCACATGCGCCAGGCAAGGGATGTGCTTTAAACCGGCTAGTCCCAGAGCTGCAACGAGATTTCGCCCATTATCGCACACCACCAGGCCAGGCTTGAAGCCCACTGGCAGCAACCACTCGTCGGTCTGTTGTTCTATACCCCGCCACAACTCCTGCGCGGTGTGGGGCCTGTCCCCCAAACACATCAGTTTCAGAATGGCCTGCTGACGTTTACCCCGGGCTGTGCTGAAGTTGGTGGGGAAGGTCTGTCGCTGACCGGATGAGGAGGTGGTAGAAGAGAAGGAGGAAGCCGAGTAAGAAGAGGAGGCAACAGGAGGCAAAGAATGATGGGGCCCAGCCGCCACTACATTTAGCCAGTGTGCAGTTAGGGAGATATAGCGTCCCTGGCCGTGCTTACTGGTCCACATATCTGTGGTTAGGTGGACCTTGCCACAGATGGCGTTGCGCAGTGCACATTTAATTTTATCCGATACTTGGTTGTGCAGGGAGGGCACGGCTCTCCTGGAGAAGTAGTGGCGGCTGGGAACGACGTACTGTGGGACAGCAAGCGACATGAGCTGTTTGAAGCTGTCCGTCTCCACCAGCCTGAATGACAGCATTTCAAAGGCCAGCAGTTTAGAAATGCTGGCATTCAGGGCCAGGGATCGAGGGTGGCTAAGTGGGAATTTACGCTTTCTCTCAAAGGTTTGTGAGATGGAGAGCTGAACGCTTCCGTGTGATATGGTGGAGATGCTTGGTGACGGAGGTGGTGTTGTTGGTGGCACATCCTCTGTTTGCTGGGCGGCAGGTGCCAACGTTCCTCCAGAGGCGGAGGAAGAGGCCGAGGCGGCAGCAGCAGAAGAGGTAGCAGGGGGAGCCTGAGTGAGTTCCTTGTTTTTAAGGTGTTTACTCCACTGCATTTAATGCTTTGCATGCAGGTGCCTGGTCATGCAGGTTGTGCTAAGGTTCAGAACGTTAATGCCTCGCTTCAGGCTCTGATGGCACAGCGTGCAAACCACTCGGGTCTTGTCGTCAGCACATTGTGTGAGGAAGTGCCATGCCAGGGTACTCCTTGAAGCTGCCTTTGGTGTGGTTGGTCCCTGTTGATGGTGGCCATTAGAAGGCGAACTGTTTTGGCAACGGCTGCTCTGCTTTTGCACCCTGATCCCGCTTTTGCTACGCTGTTGGCTCAGTCTCACCACTGCCTCTTCCTCCGAACTCTGAAAGTCAGTGGCACGACCTTCATTCCATGTGGGGTCTAGGACCTCATCGTCCCCTGCATCGTCTTCCACCCAGTCTTCCTCCCTGACCTCCTTTTCGGTCTGCACACTGCAGAAAGACGCAGCAGTTGGCACCTGTGTTTCGTCATCATCAGAGACGTGCTGATGTGGTATTCCCATGTCCTCATCAGGAAACATAAGTGGTTGTGCGTCAGTGCATTCTATGTCTTCCACCTCTGGAGAAGGGCTAGGTGGATGCCCTTGGGAAACCCTGCCAGCAGAGTCTTCAAACAGCATAAGAGACTGCTGCATGACTTGAGGCTCAGACAGGTTCCCCGATATTCATGGGGGTGATGTGACAGACTGATGGGCATGGGTTTCAGGAGCCACCTGTGTGCTTTCTGCAGAAGACTGGGTGGGAGATAATGTGAACGTTCTGGATCCACTGTCGGACACCCATTTGACTAGCGCCTGTATTTGCTCAGGCCTTACCATCCTTAGAACGGCATTGGGCCCGACCAAATATCGCTGGAGATTCTGGCGGCTACTGGGACCTGAGGTCGTAGGTTAAGTAGGACGTGTAGCTGTGGCAGAATGGCCACATCCTCTCCCTGCACCAGAGGCTCCACCAACACCACCACCACGACCATGACGCGTCCCTTATTAGATGTTTGCCTCATCGTTAGCATTCACAAAGCAAAGTAAAAAGTGGTTAAGTATGTTGAAAATAATTAACCGCCAATATAAACCCTGATGTGGGGTATTGCACTCTATTTTTTATTTTTTAAACTCTATATGACAGCGGTATTTGTGGCCTAAATGTGACACTCACTTATGCATGTCTGATCCCAGATGTGCAGTATATCAGAGGGTTTTTTCACCCCAGTATGCCAAAGCCGTATTTATGGCCTAAATGTGACAGTGACTTATGCACGTGTAATCCCAGATGTGCAGTATATTAGAGGGTTTTTTCACCCCAGTAACCAAAAAGCTGTATTTCTGTCCTAAATGTGACAGTGACTTATGCACGTGTAATCACAGATGTGAAGTATATTAGAGGCTTTTTTCACCCCAGTAACCAAAAAGCTGTATTTCTGTCCTAAATGTGACAGTGACTTATGCACGTGTAATCCCAGATGTGCAGTATATTAGAGGTTTTTTTCACCCTAACCAAAAAGCTGTATTTCTGTCCTAAATGTGACAGTCACTTATGCTTGTCTAATCCCAGATGTGCAGTATATTAGAGGTTTTTTTTCACCCCAGTATGCCAAAGCTGTATTTCTGTACTTGCAAATAGCCTATGCTGGTGCACTATCGTTGCATAAAATGGCTGCCGATCATGTATTGATATTGACTAACTGAAGAAAAAAAAGTTCGTTTTCAGCAGTAGTTGGCTCAGGGAGGGCAGGCTTAAAAAAATTGTGCACTGCACCCACAAAACACTTTTTCTGTAGATCGCTGAGTACATAAACCAGTTTTTGATAAGATTTCTCCCTGATCTCTCCCTCACAGCAGCTGCAGCCTCTCCCTACACTAATCCGAGCAGAGTGACGGGCGGCGCTATGTGACTCCAGCCTAAATAGAGGCTGGGTCACATGCTGCAGTCGGCCAATCACAGCCATGCCAATAGTAGGCATGGCTGTAATGGCCTTTTGGGGCAAGTAGTATGACGCTTGTTAATTGGCTGCTTTGCAGACTTTCAAAAAGCGCCATAAAAATCGCCGAACACCGAACCCGAACTTTTACGTAAATGTTCGGGTCCGGGTGCCGAAAACCCTAAAGTACGGTACGAACCCGAACTTTACAGTTCGGGTTCGCTCAACTCTACTCCCTAGCTAATGAGAATATCACTGAAATGATGTAAGCAGGTCGTTTTGTGGCAGGACTGAAATATAGTGAAAATTTGAATAAGTTAATTTTCATGGTAAGGAACAACTATGCAATTAATTGCACTTCATCTGATCACTTTTCATAACAATCCAGATGTAATGTAAATTGCCATCATAAGAGCTGAAGCAGCAAACTTTGTGAAAACAAAAATTTCTGTCAATCTCTAAACTTTTGGCCACAACTGTGCATGCCAGGAACTTACTTAGCCATGTTCCAGCACACAAATGTTCTAGGAGGGTTGCTATGTTGGCTACCCAAGCTCCAGGAGGTCGGCCCATCAGTGAGCCTGGATGCCATGCCAATCAGGTCTCTGGCTCTGCGTCCAATCCCAGAGCTAGGTGTGGGATTTGTCAGTGCCTGTGATTTTTTATTCTTGGCTCTAATTTTCCTTCTGCTCACGGCAGTGCTGCATATCTGTTGGATCTTCCTGTGTGTTGACCTTGTTTCATGATTTACCCCTTGTCTACTGATTAGGCTCCTACTGATTCTTTTGGCTTTGACTTCTTGGCTTGAGTCTGGATTTAACGCCTGTCTACTGATTTGGCTTCTACTGATTTTCCTGGCCTAGACTCCTCAGCTTGTTTCTGGTTTAACCCTCTGTCTACTGTTTTGGCTTCTACTGAATCTCCTGGCTTAGACTCTGGCTTATTCTTCTTTCCTGCTACTCATTGGCACCTGATAGGTCTTCTATCTGTGAGTTTGCATCTGCTTTTGATTGCTTTACTTTGTAGTTGTAACCTAGGTCCCTAGCAGTCAAGTCAAACCAGCCTCAATGTGGACTCTGGTGAATGCATAGGGGTAGCCTTCGATCTACTTACTGTATGGCATAGGAAGATAAGTAGCAATTTAAGAGTTTGCTGGTTGCAGTTATGGATGGTGACCCTGTATTTATTTCTCACCTCTGTATTCTTAACATAATATATAATGATCATATGTGGGGACCCCCTTTTATTTAGAAAATGAGGATCCCTTAATAGCCATTTGGGTCTCTCTTTTGAAGTGTAAGAGGTTTTCTGGTTCCGCTATCACCTCAACTTCAGTAGAGAGGTTTATGGGCATGTAGACACCTGTTCTATATATAGCTACTATAAGTGATCATGCAGTATGGGTTCCACCCTTACCAAATGTACATTCCTTGTGCTTTGCAAATTAATGACCAGTGCTGCTGTAATACAGGTCCTTCTCAAAAAATTAGCATATTGTGATAAAGTTCATTATTTTCTGTAATGTACTGATAAACATTAGACTTTCATATATTTTAGATTCATTACACACAACTGAAGTAGTTCAAGCCTTTTCTTGTTTTAATATTGATGATTTTGGCATACAGCTCATGAAAACCCAAAATTCCTATCTCAAAAAATTAGCATATCATGAAAAGGTTCTCTAAACGAGCTATTAACCTAATCATCTGAATCAACTAATTAACTCTAAACACCTGAAAAATATTCCTGAGGCTTTTAAAAACTCCCAGCCTGGTTCATTACTCAAAACCGCAATCATGGGTAAGACTGCCGACCTGACTGCTGTCCAGAAGGCCATCATTGACACCCTCAAGCAAGAGGGTAAGACACAGAAAGAAATTTCTGAACGAATAGGCTGTTCCCAGAGTGCTGTATCAAGGCACCTCAGTGGGAAGTCTGTGGGAAGGAAAAAGTGTGGCAGAAAACGCTGCACAACGAGAAGAGGTGACCGGACCCTGAGGAAGATTTTGGAGAAGGACTGATTCCAGACCTTGGGGGACCTGCGGAAGCAGTGGACTGAGTCTGGAGTAGAAACATCCAGAGCCACCGTGTGCAGGAAATGGGCTACCGGTACCGCATTCCCCAGGTCAAGCCACTTTTGAACCAGAAACAGCGGCAGAAGCGCCTGACCTGGGCTACAGAGAAGCAGCACTGGACTGTTGCTCAGTGGTCCAAAGTACTTTTTTCAGATGAAAGCAAATTTTGCATGTCATTCGGAAATCAAGGTGCCAGAGTCTGGAGGAAGACTGGGGAGAGGGAAATGCTAAAATGCCTGAAGTCCAGTGTCAAGTACCCACAGTCAGTGATGGTCTGGGGTGCCATGTCAGCTGCTGGTGTTGGTCCACTGTGTTTTATCAAGGGCAGGGTCAATGCAGCTAGCTATCAGGAGATTTTGGAGCACTTCATGCTTCCATCTGCTGAAAAGCTTTATGGACATGAAGATTTCATTTTTCAGCACGACCTGGCACCTGCTCACAGTGCCAAAACCACTGGTAAATGGTTTACTGACCATGGTATTACTGTGCTCAATTGGCCTGCCAACTCTCCTGACCTGAACCCCATACAGAATATGTGGGATATTGGGAAGAGAAAGTTGAGAGACGCAAGACCCAACACTCTGGATGAGCTTAAGGCCGCTATCGAAGCATCCTGGGCCTCCATAACACCTCAGCAGTGCCACAGGCTGATTGCCTCCATGCCACGCCGCATTGAAGCAGTCATTTCTGCAAAAGGATTCCCGACCAAGTATTGAGTGCATAACTGAACTTAATTATTTGAAGGTTGACTTTTTTTGTATTAAAAACACTTTTCTTTTATTGGTTGGATGAAATATGCTAATTTTTTGAGATAGGAATTTGGTGTTTTCATGAGCTGTATGCCAAAATCATCAATATTAAAACAAGAAAAGGCTTGAACTACTTTAGTTGTGTGTAATGAATCTAAAATATATGAAAGTCTAATGTTTATCAGTACATTACAGAAAATAATGAACTTTATCACAATATGCTAATTTTTTGAGAAGGACCTGTATATAGTACTGCAGGGGGCCTCCAGCTGTCATGTTTCTCAGTTCTCACCTATATCCCAACCTCCCTGGGGATGCCATCTTCTGTACGGTTATCTCTATGTGCTTTGACTTCAGAAATAATTTCATTAGCTCAGTCTAGCTTTAAATGTATTCCATGGTTCTAATTATTACAAAGTAAACATTAATACAGTCAACTTCACTCCCTGGAAATGAATAGACTTGCATCTAGACACATAATATGCGGACAGACTAAATAGCAATTTACAGTTATTTGAAAATCTGCCCAACTCCTGTCAGGATCTCTGTATTCCATCGCCTTTTAAAGTTCCTAATTAGCAATTGTTTAGGACAGGGCACATCTGTAGATTTACTCTAACAAACCTACTTTCCATGTGCGCATTCATTTTTGGCATTGCTGTGTTATGCAATTATCATAAAAAGGTTTGTTTTGCCAAATGCGGTCAAAGAATATTCGAACTAGACCAGACTGTAAGGACGTATGCAACAGTAATGTTAAACAGAAGACCCACCTAAAAATCTGCTATTCAAAAAGCTAGACATTTGCCTCAAAAACCATCTTACATACTTAAAAAAAAAATCTGATTCTTGCAGCCAAAAAACTCAATATATTGGGCACTGCCAATGGTCACCCACTTCTCTGCTCTAAACTCCAATGCCTCCAGTGATCCACCCCTGCTATGTAATTTAACCACTTCACATCCGGGCCATTTACCCCCTTCCTGATCAGCCCTAGTTTTGAAAATCTGACATGTGTCACTTTATGTGGTAATAACTCTGGAACGCTTTTACTTATCCAAGCCATTCTGAGATTGTTTTCTCGTGACACATTGTACTTCATCTTAAATTTCATAAAAAAGACCGCACAGCTCATAAACCATCAAAATATGCTCCAACCAAACAGATGAATAAATTTGAAACATTCTTAGATATCCATCGATTTATCAGAAAATTCAATATCGGCAAGTACATTGCTGAAAATCCTAACCAAGACACAATAGTAAATGAAAAATGTGATATCATCCATACCAATTTGCGGGAAAAATCTAGTTTTTTTCCGGAACCAAAAAATAATGAATGTATAGATGCCTTCAAGAAAGGTCTATTAAAAGAATTAGAACAGATTGATACTTAATTTTGTAAGTATAATAAAAAGCGTGTTTCCTGGAATATCTGTGGTATTTCACTATGTCAGGTCATTTTGTATAATATCCAGGATATAAAGACACTGACTGCGGTGGGAACCCGGATTTCAAACCCGGTGACCGATCACATCGAAAAGACACTTTCTGTATGCCTTTGAATACTGGCACTTCCATTGGTGGTTTATGAGCTGCGCGGTCTTTTTAATGAAATTTAGGACTAAGTGTGAACTTGAACCCACTTCACCACAGACATGCTGCACTCCAAGCAAGATTGCGATTTGAGACTTTGATTTGATTGATTTTCTTATCAATTTTATTTGCATAAGTTTACATTGTACTTCATGACAGTGGTAAATTTGAGTTGATATATTTCACCTTTATTTATAAAATAATCCAAAATGTACCCAAAATTTTGAAAAAGTTTCAATTTTCAAAATGTAAATTTCTCTGCTTTTAAAACAGAAAGTGATACCTCATAAAATATTTATTACTTAATGTGGCGAAACCAACCTCGCCACTGGGTTTGGGAGGGGCCTGGCTACCAGCCTCTTGCCCCAGGATTATGGGCCCTCTCATCAGCCCATGCAAAACTTAAACCCCATGGCGATTTGACTGTGTTTGTGGCATCTGAGCGCTCAGATCCAAGCTATATGGGGACATGTGGGGTTTTGAGATGTGTGACAGAACCATCTGTCTGTGTAATTGGATTGTATGTTATGTGAGGGTACCCAGTTAGCTCATTTTATTGTATTCATGTTGTCTGAGTGCCATTCACCTAATAATATGCACTCAGACTTGAGCTGTCTGGGATGTTAAATCTCTATGTGTATTGAAAAGGGTTGTGACATTGTATGTTTAAATGGTGATTTCTGTTCTGTTGTCCCCACATGTGTATTGGTGATTTCCCTTTGTCTTGAGAGATAATTGGATTACTCCTCGGGTGTCTCCAGGGCAGAGAGGAGGAAACCATGATGCATTGTGGGGATGTATTGTCTCTGTGTATCCTGCAGTGCTGCATAGCTGTCCTGTGTCACAGTCTTCATTCTGGTCCCCTAGGGGCGTGTCCACCAGATGGGGACCTGCATAAATACGGGCGGGTAGCCCTCAATAAAGAGTTCCTGTTTTATCCTTCATCATGTTGAGGCTGATGTTTGGGTAACTGATCGACGCTGGGGATTGCTATACGCTGGGAGATTTGCTATACTCCCCTGGCTATAACTACTAGCTCTTTTAAGAGCTGTTCCTGCTCTCTGGTTTTAGGAGAGGTTCACCCACTGGAGCCTGGAGCCTTGTCGTAGGTCCAGGGTGGGTAGGAGACGGTGAGACCTCAACCAAGCTTCGGCGGTTCGTGGGGTCTGCAGTGCGTACGGTGTCAAGTGGAGTGCTTGGAGTCCTCGGAAAGCACTAGAAGCATCCATTCAACGGAGGTACCCGGTCAGGGTGCTAGGCGTTCCGTTACACTTACCATTCTCCATATGTATACTTTATGTTGGCATCATTTTGTAAATGTCATTTTATTTTTCTAGGACGTTAGAAGGCTTAGAATTTTAGAAGCAATTCTTAAAATTTTTAAGAAAATTTCCAAAACCCACTTTTTAACGACCAGTTCAGGTCTGAAGTCACTTTTTGGGGCTTACATAGTGGAAACCCCCAATAAATGACCCTGTTGTAGAAACTACACCCCTCAAGTTACTCAAAACTGATTTTACAAACGTTTTTAACCCTTTAGGTGTTCCACAAGAATTAAAGGAAAATGGAGATGACATTTCAAAATTTCACTTTTTGGGCAGATTTTCCATTTTAATCAATTTTTTCTTTAACACAATGAGGGTTAACAGCCAAACAAAACCCAATATTTATTACCCTGATTCTGCGGTTTACATAAACACCCCACATGTGGTCGTAAACTGATGTAAGGGCACATGGCAGGGTGCAGAAGAAAAGGAGCGCAGTATGGTTTTTGGAAGGCAGATTTTGCTGAACTGGTTTTTAGATGCCATGTCCCATTTGAAGCCCCCCTGATGCACCCTTAGGCTGGTTTCACACGGGCATTGCGGGAAAAGATGCGGGTGCGTTGCAGGAACATGCACGATTTTTCCGCGCAAGTGCAAAACATTGCAATACGTTTTACACGCGCGTAAGAAAAATCGGCATGTTTGGTACCCAGACCCGAACCCGGACTTCTTCACAAAAGTTCGGGTTTGGGTTAGGTGTTGTGTAGATTGTATTATTTTCCCTTATAACATGGTTATAAGGGAAAATAATGGTGATGGATCATGTGACGGACCATGTGATGAGCGCAGTGACGTCACCACAGGTCCTTTTCCTGTGCACAGCAAAGATGAAGACAGAAGAGAAGCCGGGCTTGCACGAACAAGTGGATTAAGGTGAGTTAAATTATTTTTTATTTTTTTTTCCCTCCAGCCCTATTGTACTATGCATTCTGTATTAACAATGCTATTATTTTTCCTTATAACCATGTTATAAGGGAAAATAATAATGATCGGGTCCCCATCCCGATCGTCTCCTAGCAACCGTGCGTGAAAATCGCACCACATCCGCACTTGCTTGCGGATGCTTGCGATTTTCACTCAGCCCCATTCACTTCTATGGGGCCTGCGTTGCGTGAAAAATTCACAAAATAGAGCATGCTGCAATTTTCACGCAACGCACAAGTAATGCGTGAAAATCACCGCTCATGTGCACAGCCCTATAGAAATGAATGGGTCCGGATTCAGTGCGGGTGCAATGTGTTCACCTCAACCATTGCACTCGCGCGGAAATCTCGCCCGTGTGAAAGGGGCCTTACAGTAGAAACTCACAAAAAGTGACCCCATTTTGGAAACTAGGGGATAAGCACAAAGAATTAAATGTTACCATGTTTTTATTGAACACACCATGTAAACATTCACAGTGCAGGTGGAAAAAGTATGTGAACCCTTGGATTTAATAACTGGTTGAACCTCCTTTGGCAGCAATAACTTCAACCAAACGTTTCCTGTAGTTGCAGAATAAACGTGCACAACGGTCAGGAGTAATTCTTGACCATTCCTCTTTACAGAACTGTTTCAGTTCAGCAATATTCTTGGGATGTCTGTTGTGAATCGCTTTCTTGAGGTCATGCCACAGAATCGGGTTGAGGTCAGGACTCTGATTGGGCCACTCCATAAGGCGTATTTTCTTCTGTTTAAGCCATTCTGTTGTTGATTTACTTCTCTGCTTTGGGTCGTTGTCCTGTTGCAACACCCATCTTCTGTTGAGCTTCAGCTGGTGGACAGATGGCCTTAAGTTCTCCTGCAAAATGTCTTTATAAACTTGGGAATTCATTTTTCCTTCGATGATAGCAATCCGTCCAGGCCCTGACGCAGCAAAGCAGCCCCAAACCATGATGCCCCCACCACCATACTTCACAGTTGGGACGAGGTTTTGATGTTGATGTGCTGTGCCTCTTTTTCTCCACACAGTGTTGTGTGCTTCTTCCAAACAACTCAACTTTGGTTTCATCTGTCCACAGAATATTTTGCCAGTACTACTGTGGAACATCCAGGTGCTCTTATGAAAACTGTAAATGTGCAGCAATGTTTTTTTTTTTACAGTAGTGGCTTCCTCTGTGGTATCCTCCCATGAAATCCATTCTTGTCTAGTGTTTTATGTATCGTAGATTCGCTAACAGGGATGTTAGCATATGCCAGAGACTTTTGTAAGTCTTTAGCTGACACTCTAGAATTCTTCTTCACCTCATTGAACAGTCTCTTGCAGTCATCTTTACAGGACGGCCACACCTAGGGAGAGTAGCAGCAGTGCTGAACTTTCTCCATTTATAGACAATTTGTCTTACCATGGACTTATGAACAGCAAGGCTTTTGGAGATACTTTTATAACCCTTTCCAGCTTTATGCAAGTCAACAATTCTTAATTGTTGGTCTTCTGAGAGCTCTTTTGTGCGAGGCATCATTTACATCAGGCAATGCTTATTGTGAAAAGCAAACCCAGAACTGGTGTGTGTTTTTTATAGGGCAGGGCAGCTGTAACCAACACCTCCAATCTCATCTCATTGATTGGACTCCAGTTGGCTGACACCTCACTCCAATTAGCTCTTGGAGATGTCATTAGTCTAGGGGTTCACATATTTTTTCCACCTGGACTGTAAATGTTTACATGGTGTGTTCAATAAAAACATAGTAACATTTAATTATTTGTGTGTTATTAGGTTAAGCAGACTGTGATTGTCTATTGGTGTGATTTAGATGAAGATCAGATCACATTTTATGACCAATTTGTGCAGAAATCCATATCATTCCTAAGGGTTTACATACTATTTCTTGCAACTGTAGTGTTATCCACAGATCCCCCCATAGCATGGTCATCCACAGATCCCCCCATAACAGTGTCATCCACAGATCCCCCTACCCATAACAGTGTCATCCAAAGATCCCCCTCCCCATAACAGTGTCATCCACAGATCCCCCTCCCCATAACAGTGCCTCCCGCCTCCTCATAACAGTGCCATCCACAGATCCCCCATAACAGTGCCATCTACAAACCCCCCATAACAGTGCCATCCACAGATCTTCCATAACATTTCCATCCACAGACCTCCCCATTACAGTGTCATCCACAGATCGCCTCCATAACATTGTCATCCACAGATCCCCTCCATAACAGTGTCATCCACAGATCCCCCCATAACAGTGCCATCCACAGATCCCCATAACAATGTCATCCACATATCCCATCCACAACAGTGTCATTCACAGATCCCCCATAATAGTGTCATCCACAGACCACCATTAGTTCTAAACCCACCAAAAGCACACCTTTTGGTTCAAAATATATTTTTTCTTATTTTCCTCCTCAAAAACCTAGGTGCGTCTTATGGGCAGGTGCGTCTTATAGGGCGAAAAATACGGTATATGTTTTAAAGCCCTTTTTGGCGTGTATTAGTGGCAAAAATATATATATTATTTGCTATTCAGCTGTGCATTTACATGTTCTAAAGCCCTTTCTGGCGTGTATTAGTGGCACAAAAAAAAATATTATTCAGCGGTGCAAGTATTTGCTGTTGTGTGGTGAATTGAGAAAAGTACAGCCCTTTTTGGCGTGTATAAGTGGAAAATAATATTTATTTGCCTTTCAGCGGTGCAGTTATATGTTCTAAAGCCCTTTCTGGCGTGTATTAGTGGCAAAAAAAAAAATATTATTCAGCGGTGCAGTTATATGTTCTAAAGCCTTTTGCGACGTGTATAAGTAGAAGAAAATAAGGGCCTATTTGCCATTCAGCGGTGCAGTTATATGTTTTGAAGTCCTTTTTGATGTGTATTAGTGGGATAAAAAAGGGCTTATTAGCCGTTGTGTGGTGAAGTGAGAAAACTACAGCCTTTTTTTGGTGTTTTAATTTCCTTTTTATTTATTTATTTGATCTAAAAGTATGTCAGATAGAGAAGTGCCAGGCCCTGCACAGGGAAGTGGCAGAGGCCTAAATGTTTATAGTGGCAGCAGGAGTTGCAGTGAGAGGCCTGAGCTCCTGTGTCATCTAGCGGTCGTGTCTTGACCAGCAACCCAGCGGTGCTTGAATGATTGACTTGGTCATCCACTTCATCCCAAGTGACATCAGACACCCCCCAGCCAAGAGTCGTGGGTTCGTTAGACACAACCCTTAGTTGGCATGGCCCGGGAGCAGGCCCTGTGCCCTCACCTGTCCTCAACCTGCCTCTGTCCTTTTCTGTTCCCTCAGCCAGACAAGTATTATATGCTGTGGGCTCAGCTCCACTATATAGCGAGGACGAGGACAGTCAGCAGCTACTGGCCAGCCAAGATTGGAGGAGATATCCGCCGCTTGCTCCGGTAGGCGGGCAAGTAGAGGGGAGGAGAGTGGCGTGGGAGCTGGTGTTGTGAGCGGTCAGGTTCCTGACCCAGAGACCATTGAGGAGGACATCAGTGACATGCAGACAGTACTCGATGATGATGATGTAGCTGATTGCACTTGGGAGCCGGGTGAATTAGGGGCTTCATCATAATCGGGAGAAGAGGGTGACAGTTTGCCCATGAGGGAGCGGCAGAGCCAGCAAGTTGCTAGCATGGCCAAGAGTCACCAAGAGTCAGCAGGGTGGCAGCAAAAGGAGGTCGGGAGCCAAATGTGCCCGGGGTAGACCACCCGCTTCGCAGGAGCCTATCTGCCCGGAAAGTAGTGGTGCAGGGGTTCACGAAAGCAGCGGCGGTAGCAGTCAGTCATTGCAGAGTGTTGGGGGTAAAATCACCATCAGGAAGTGAACATGGCCATTTGTAGAATCTGTGACCAGAAGGTGAACCGTGGCCAGGGTGCCAATGTTGGCACCACGGCCCTGTGTTAACATATGCGGCATCACCATAAAGTAGCCTGGGAGAACCGTGGCTCCGATGTGGTGGTCCAGCCTGCCGCAGCAGCCGCTGCATCACCCAGTGACACGCACCCATTTCAGGCACTCAAGGCTCCACTACCTCAGCCGAAAGGAGCTGTCTGTCCTTTCCATCATCTGCTGGTCCTGATGCTCCTGCTTCTCCTCCTCCTCGTCACGCATTCTGTCAGCAATCGATCACTGAAGCGATTGCCAAGCAACAACAGTATGCATGAACTAATCCAATGGCGCAGAAGCTGAATGTGCTCCTGGCCAAGTTGCTGGTGCTGCAGTCCCTCCCTTTCCAAGTGGTGGACTCTGCTTCTTTCAAAGAACTGATAGCTTGTGCCGAGCCGAGGTGGCGGGTCCCAAGCCTTCATTTCTTTGCCAAAAGGCCAGTACCAGCCCTGCACATGTATGTAGAACAGGTGAGCCAGTCCTTGAGCCTGTCGATGTCTGCCAAAGTGCACAGCAGCGCCGACATGTGGAGCTGTAGCTACGGTCAGGGACAATATATGTCCTTTACGGCCCACTGGGTGAATGTGATTCCTGCACAGCCACACCAGCAACTTGGCCAGGTGATGCCCTTCTGCCTCCACTTTCTCACGCCATTGGTCCTGCGATAATGTCCACCTTTGCCACCTCATCCTCCACTGTGTCCTCAGCCTCCACTGCAGGGACAATTCACAGTGCCCCTCCAGCATACAACATGTGCAGGGCATGATGGTGTCATGCTGTTCTGCACCTCATTTGCCTGGGCGAACGGAGTCACACAGGGGAGGAACTGCATCAAGAAATCGAATCCTGACTTTCTCCGCGACAACTCAAAATCAGAACAATGGTGACCGACAACGGGAACAACATGGTGTCGGCGCTGCGTCAGGGAGGGCTGAGCCATGGCACACGTGTTCAATCTGGTAATCAAGCGGTTCCTGAAGTCTTCCACCCATCTGCAAGACATTCTAAAAATGGCCAGGAAACTTTGCATGCACGTCAGCCACTCGTACACCGCAAAGCACACCCTCCTTGAGCTGCAGCGGCAGAACGGTATCCCCCAACATAGGCTGATATGCGACGTTTACACCCATTGGAATTCCACCCTCCATATGTTGGACTTACTATACGAACAGAGAAAGGCCATAAACGACTTCTTGATGATCCAAGCGGACAGGAGTACTCCCCTGTGTAACTTCGATGTCAGCTAGTGGCAGCTCATGCGTGACACCTGCCATTTGCCCAGGCCCTTTGAGGAGGCCACGTTATTTGTCAATCCTCAGGACTTCAGGGTTAACAACGTCATTCCACTGTTTCATGTCCTGGAACAAATGCTGGTAAATCTAGCTGGTCATAGGACTGGAGATGTGGCGCCTAGATCTCACGGCCACATGAGACCTGTGGGGGCTGAACTGGAGGAGGACATTAGAGCACAAGCAATGTGTAGCGAAATGGGTGGTTTTTCTACACAGGTGACAGGAGAGGAGGAGCAGGAGCAGCCAGAGGAGCTACAGGGCGATGAGGAAGACGTGTCAGAGGACCCAGACACACTGTGGCAGTATGCAGTGGAGATGGAGGCAGGGAGTCCCTCCAAGTCACTTGCACAAATGGCCCGATGCATGCTCATTTGCTTGCCTAGTGACAGTCGAATTGTCAGCATTAGGCAGAGTAATGACTTCTGGCTCTCCACCTCGCTACCGGTCCAAAATGGGGGCCTTTTTTTGCACCCGCTGAGAGGGAGGACAAACTGAACTAGTATAGAGACATCCTATGTACAGTCGTGGCCAAAAGTTTTGAGAATGACACAAATATTAGTTTTCACAAAGTTTACTGCTAAACTGCTTTTAGATCTTTGTTTCAGTTGTTTCTGTGATATAGTGAAATATAATTACACGCACTTCATACGTTTCAAAGGCTTTTATCGACAATTACATTACATTTATGCAAAGAGTCAGTATTTGGAGTGTTGGCCCTTCATTTTCAGGACCTCTGCAATTAGACTGGGCATGCTCTCAATCAACTTCTGGGCCAATTCCTGACTGATAGCAACCCATTCTTTCATAATCCCTTCTTGGAGTTTGTCAGAATTAGTGGGTTTTTGTTTGTCCACCTGCCTCTTGAGGATTGACCACAAGTTCTCAATGGGATTAAGATCTGGGGAGTTTCCAGGCCATGGACCCAAAATGTCAACGTTTTGGTCCCCGAGCCACTTAGTTATCACTTTTGCCTTATGGCACGGTGCTCCATCGCGCTGGAAAATGCATTGTTCTTCACCAAACTGTTGTTGGATTGTTGGAAGAAGTTGCTGTTGGAGGGTGTTTTGGTACCATTCTTTATTCATGGCTGTGTTTTTGGGCAAAATTGTGAGTGAGCCCACTCCCTTGGATGAGAAGCAACCCCACACATAAATGGTCTCAGGATGCTTTACTGTTGGCATGATACAGGACTGATGGTAGCGCTCACCTTTTCTTCTCTGGACAAGCCTTTTTCCAGATGCCCCAAACAATCGGAAAGAGGCTTCATCGGAGAATATGACTTTGGCCCAGTCCTCAGCAGTCCATTCACCAAACTTTCTGCAGAAGATCAATCTGTCCCTGATGTTTTTTTTGGAGAGAAGTGGCTTCTTTGCTGCCCTTCTTGACACCAGGCCATCTTCCAAAAGTCTTCGCCTCACTGTGCGTGCAGATGCGCTCACACCTGCCTGCTGCCATTCCTGAGCAAGCTCTGCACTGGTGGCACTCTGATCCCGCAGCTGAATCCTCTTTAGGGGACGATCCTGGCGCTTGCTGGACTTTCTTGGACGCCCAGAAGCCTTTTTAACAAGAATTGAACCTCTTTCCTTGAAGTTCTTGATGATCCTATAAATTGTTGATTGAGGTGCAATCTTAGTAGCCACAATATCCTTGCCTATGAAGCCATTTTTATGCAACGCAATGATGGCTGCACGCGTTTCTTTGCAGGTCACCATGGTTAACAATGGAAGAACAATGATTTCAAGCATCACCCTCCTTTTAACATGTCAAGTTTGCCATTTTAACCCAATCTGCCTGACATAATGATCTCCAGCCTTTTGCTCGTCAACATTCTCACCTGAGTTAACAAGACGATTACTGAAATGATCTCAGCAGGTCCTTTAATGACAGCAATGAAATGCAGTGGAAAGGTTTTTTTGGGATTAAGTTCATTTTCATGGCAAAGAAGGACTATGCAATTTATCTGATCACTCTTCATACATATGAGTATATGCAAATTGCTATTATAAAAACTTAAGCATCAACTTTTCCAATTTCCAATATTTATGTAATTCTCAAAACTTTTGGCCACTACTGTATTCAGTTGGCCGCTGCCTATCTGAGCCATCATCCATCCTCTCGCAGGTCTAACCGGGGCCCTCTGTGCTCACGTTCCTCTGCCATGGCTACTGTGGCATGGTGGGGGGTAGGAGCAGTTCCAGATCCATCAGCAGAAACTTGAGTCTAGAGTTGCTGATGAGCAGCTTTTTTCACCCGACTAGTGAAGAAACTACTCACCACCAGCAGCAGCTAGATCTGGAGCAGAACCTGAACCACCAGGTGGTAGTATACTTGGACAGCACCCTGCCACTCCACATTGAAGATCTGCTGGACTGCTGGGCAGCAAAACTGGACTTGTGGCCGCAACTGGCAGAGTTTGCCTTTGAAAAACTGTCCTGCCCGGCCAGTAGTTTGGCATCAGAGCGGGTGTTTAGTGCGGCGGGAGCCATAGTTACCCCAAGAAGAGCTCGCCTCTCCTCCTAAAATGTGGAGAGACTGACCTTTGTCAAGATGAATCAGGTGTCTATCATCCAGGATTTCCACCCACCAATGCCTGATGCATCAGACTAGATCATCCATGGTGCCACACTAACACTTTGACAAAAATGAACGGTTTCTTCTGGCTACCTGCCTCAGCTACTATTTTGATGCTGCCACCCGTCTGATGACAAGTGCTCTTTCTTTTACCCACCATCTTCAGCTGGTACTGGTATTGCCACCCACCTCTTCATTCTGTAAATGTGTCACTCTGTGGTCTCCTGATGCTGCTGCCACCTCACCACTCAGGTGTCCTGATGCTGCTGCTGCCACCTCCACACTGTCATTGTGCCACCCTGTGGTCTCCTCCTGATGCTGCTGCTGTCACCTCCACACTGTCATTGTGCCACCCTGTGGCCTCCTCTTGATGCTGCTGCTGCCGCAACCTCCACTGTCACTCAGAGGGACTCAGTTTGTTTTCAGATTCTGGAAGGCGTTCTGTACTTACCTGGGGTTACAATTGTCCTTCTCTTCGGCCTTTCATCCTCAGTTGAATGGACAGACTGAACGCACTAACCAGAATCTGGAGACTTATTTGAGATGTTTTCTCTCAGAGAATTTAGGAGGAGTGGTCTTCATTTTTGTCCGTGGCCGAGTTTGCCATAAATAACCGTAGGCAGGAGTCCACTGATAAGTTGCCTTTTTTATGGGGCATATGGGTTTTATCAGCAGTTTGGCACATTTTGAGGTACTGAGACTTCTGGTATACCTGAAGAGGAAAGATTTTGCTCTTCCTTGTCATCTATTTGGCGGAAAATTCTAAATAATTTAAAAAAAGGGCAACAAGTATAAACATATGGCTGACAAGAGACATATGAGTGGTCCAGGCCTGAGAGTGGGTGATTCTGTGCGGCTGTCCACAAGAAACATTAAGTTGAAGGTACCTTCTTGGAAGTTGGGTCCAAGGTTTATTGGTCCATATAAGATCTCTGCCATTATTAACCCGGTAGCCTTTTGTCTTGAACTTCGGTAAGGCTTTAAAAATTAATAATGTTTTCCACAAATCATTGCTGAAGAGATATGTCAAACCTGCTAAACTATCCTCCCTGCCACCCCCTCCTGTCATGGTGGACGGTAATCTTGAATTTCAGATCGCCAGGATAGTGGACAAATTCTCTATAGATCCCTTCAGTATCTCGTTCACTGGAACGGTTATGGTCCAAATGAGAGAATGTGGGTTCCAGCGGCCGATGGTAATACTAGTCGCCTTGTGAAAGCCTTTCACAGGGCTCATCCGGATAAGGTCAGTCCTGGGTGTCCGAAGGTCACCCGTAGAAGGGGGGGTACTGTCACGGTCCCTCCTATGACAGAGATTAGAAGATCTGAGAGACTGGCTGCACGTGTGGTTATCTGACAGTCTCTCTGTTTTCACTTGTTGCAGTGTTGTTGTTGGTAATGACCACACCTCTTGTCTCAGATGCAGCTGGTGGTCATTACTGCTCCTCTATTTAGTCTGGACTCACACTTCATACCATGCAGTTGATATTCTCTGCCTGGAGTTGGAAGTGCTGGTGTGTGGTCCTCATCTCATCCATTTTCTATTGAAGATAAGTGTACTTCTCTTTGTATTGTGGTGTTCCCATTTACTCGTTGTTTACTAGGCCTCAGGGAGATGCTGGTTCATTCATATGGGAAGGAACCAGTAGTCTCAGACCCTGTCACTACTCCTAGGGTTATTCAGGGTTAATAGGGCCTAGGTTTACGGTGTATGAATATTCCCACCTTCAGCATCTATTCATACTGACAGGAGTCAGGGCTAGGTTTAGGGTTTTCTTAGGTGGTTACCGTTACCCTTTTCCTAGCCTTGAGGCCTAGTTCCTTGTCATTTTCATTCTGTTGTCATTCTGGTGTTCCTCCCCTTCCCTTACACCGTCACATTCACACTCTGTGGCCTCCTGATGCTGCTGCTACCTCCACATTGTCATTGTGCCACCATGTGGCCTCCTCCTGATTCTGCTGCTGCCGCCACCTCCACACTCTGTCATTGTGCCACTCTGTGGCCTCCTGATGCTGCTGCTGCCACCTACACACTGTCATTGTGCCACCCTGTGGTCTCCTCCTGATACTGCTGCTGCCGCCACCTCCACGTCCTGTCATTGTGCCACTCTGTGGTCTCCTGTTGCTGCTGCCACCTCCATACTGTCATTGTGCCACTCTGTGGCCTTCTCCTGATGCTGCTGCCACCTCTAGACTCTGTCATTAGGCCACTCTGTGGTCTCCTCATGCTGTTCCCAACCTCCCCACTTCATGACTGGGCCACTATTTTGCCTTTCGGCCTAGCTGACATCATCATTTATTTGACCCTTCTTCTGATCTGTCAGAAGGAAGGAAAAATGATACGCACAACGGATCCTGTCATCAGAATTGGCTTATGATTTGGTAGACAAAAGCAGGAGTGGGTACAAAACACAGAAGACATGCAAATATTCCATTCACGTGTCATCTCTGTTTTGGAGCTACTCCTGTTTTTTTTTTGGCATTAGCAATACTGATGGAGTACTGACCAAATGCTGACCGAGTGAAGGCGGATGCTCCACAGACAGGATCCGTTTTTAGGGGGTTATTGTTCTGACGGATTAGAGGAAGGGCAAAATAATCAGTGACGTAAACACAAACTTACTGCTGACACCCTCTCCACTCTGTCGGGGGAAATCTACTTGAATAAGCGTTTAATAAAACAGGTTCTGTAGAAATCTACGTGGAATCAGTGAATTAGAGTAAAAGGAGTGCCCTATATCACGATATAGTAGGATCTTGGTCCTCTGCATGGTTCTTTATACCTGGCGCTAACATCAACCTGTAAAGTTGAGTTCACACTTGAGTTATTTGGTCAGTTTTGGCCTCGTAACTGCAAATAAGTGAAATGTGCTGTGATTCTAAGAGCGACCCCTGTCATCTACATGTCATACTGACTCACAGTATTATTTCGCTACCACAGCAGAATCCCTATGCGTGTTACTGCAAGGCACAGTGTTCTACACCACTATAAAGGCTCTCTGCAGCCAGGAAATAGACATTTTTTTATGCGATTCGCCACGAATAAATGTGGATCGAACCAAATTTTTGAGAAATTCGCTCATCTCTACTGGTGACTGTACGAAAGCCTTACTGCCCGACATGGCAGAATGTCTGTGGATTTGTGGTTTCTGCACCACAAATCCACAACAATTTTCAATTTTCAAAACCCCATCCTTACATAATCGAAGAGATCTGGGCAGAACTATAAACATGGTGTGGATTTTCAAATTTGTAGCATGCTCATTGGCAGGAAGAAAGCTATGGCAATATTGTAGCCAAATCAAGTAAAAAATCTTCATGAACGAATCATCCTCACTTCTGGAGTTACCTAAAATCAGGAACATGTTAATAAATTTGGAAGAAAGAAAGGACAACAGCACAAACGTCCGAGCTTTGAAAGGATAGACATCACAAAGGTTCTGTACATGAGGATCTAAGAGCGCTGTGAAGTTTTATTTTTCTCTGTATGCAGTCGTTGGGCGCACTACTTGGGGTCCCTTTTAGTGAAATGTTTGTCGTAAAATGCCAGGTGCAGTGAAGCAACAAGGGCACAGGGCCCCTTTTTAGTGATGTGGTTGATGGTACCCAGTTGTAGGAATGCCAGAGTGGTATAGGGTGGCCTAAATGTCCCTCAATGGTGTTGCACGTGTCACGGTGCTCCTACATGGATACGCAGGAACCCCAGGTGTTGCCCTTCGAAAGCAGAAAAAAGGGGGTAGTAGTAGTAGTAGGGGATGAAGAATAAATTGAGTCCAGACCTTGTATATAGTTGAACAGCAGCTTTACTTTGGTAAAAGTTCATCAGAAACAATCTTCAAGCTTGGTCTTGGTTTCCAGCAGGCTTTGGCTTTAACTGAACTGTGGCAGGCAAACTCCTTTCTACTACGTCTGTTGCTCTTTGGCTCTACTGTGCTAACAGGATTAAATAGGAATCTTTTCCTTTCCTTTCTGCTGTACTTAACTTTGTAGCCTGGTCTGTCTCTAGTTTTGTCTAGGAAACTTTACTCCTGGCTTCAGAGGCTTCAGGCTTTGGCCTCCAGATGCAGCTGAGCTGAAGGTGCTCTAGCTGACCTAAGCAGGGCTCGTCCAAGAGGGACGGGCCGCTGCTGCACACCCTCCCCTAGCAGGGGGTACTCTATTCTGACCTCTAAATAGCTAAACTCCTCCCCAGAGGGAGAAAATTTAATGGAAAGAAGGTTCCATTCTAGATAAAATAACTCTGCCATTTATGCCGCCATCTGCTGGTGAACGAGGCATATTACAATTGAACTGTTACACAACAAGATTATGAATACACATTTTGCAAGATGTGGAAATTAATACATAGGATGACATTAGGTTAACCATAGGAGACAGTAGTGATGCACCTCTGGGTCGTTACATGTACACACTGTATGCTTTAATACTGGTGTTTGTTGCCTCTGTTTAATGACTTTTTTGACCTCTACCTTCCATGACCTCAACCTACATATTACTTTATCTGATCTCAGCTAACCTTGAATGTCTGGTCAAGAAAAAGACTTACACTGAGGTAACATCGTATAAATTTAGACAGCACTCCAAACGATTATGATGCTTAGTGAATTTTATTTCATTTCAGCCGGTCATAGTGGTACACTAGAAACAACGTTTCGGGCAGAATGAAATGCCCTTCATCAGGCAATGAGGTGACCACATGAGTGGCAAATGGCCGGCGCACATGATAAGGCACATGTGGTTGGAGGATTGTATGTTGTAAGTTTGACAAGCATTTTATTACTGGTTTTTGTGTTAAAACGCGAGTGTGAAAGTAGACATAACTGTACTTTTAAGACTCTAGTGGTGGGCACAATATTTAGCTGAGGTTAAAGGGTCACATGTGGTCAGTGCACCCCTGCGTTACACAGGTTATTTCCTAGGTGAGGTTAAAAATAGGCAAATACAAACCACTAACTATGCCTTGAATCTGCACTGATTGGGCTGACTGAAGTGAACGCTTACTCTGGGAGAGGAGACCTCCCTGCATAACGCACCATGAGGAGGCCCAAACCTGATTGTCTGGCGTGAGTAGTGAGCAGAGATTATTACATAGTCAGCCAGCTGGACAATGCAGCCGCTCACTGTGCATGTGCCTAAGACCTGTGAATAGAATACCATAAGATACACTGTGCCTGGAGTAAAGAGACTGCCCTGTGGCTAGTCGTGACTGCTTGTTATGTCTGTTGCGAGTATAGAAAATAGTTTGTTGATTGGCATCTACTGGTACATGTATGCTGTGTGGGGAGTGTAGATAGACTGCGTTGTTATCATTGGCAACCTCCTCTGGAGCATAGAGACGATTCTGTTACCAGGGGAGGATAGGCTATAGTCCCTAAAGGGAAATTTCCCAGTGGGCCAATGCCTAGGAGGACCACCCAAGCCCTCCTCATGGCTGCCAGCCAGATTCATAATGATCTGATTCTCTCTTATGCAGCTGGCCAGCCGCCACAGGTGCCCTCCTGAATTCAACTGTATTGACGTCCTCAGGACAACAATACAGTTGAATATTGTGCTGCAGCAGTATTTTGTGCTGCACTGTGGTATTTGGTGAATTACTGAAGTGGTATATTGCTCTGCACTACGATATTGCTGGCCCTGCCTACTTTGGTTGTCCCTGCCTACAAATGTTGACTCTGCCTCATTATGTTGCCCCGCATTCGGTCAATTTGGATCCACCTGCAACATGGGATCACTTATAGTTCCCAGTCCGCCCCTGCCTGTTACAGTCGGAGACAGCCTTTGGATATATTCAGAAAACTGCATATAGAGACTGTTCTGTTGCTACTGATATGTGTCAAGTTCTGTGCCGAGCCATGTGTAACTATCAAACTGTGTGCCTCATATCTATGTGTGTTTTAACCCAAAGCTGTGTGCCTCACAATTATGTACGTGTAACCATCAAGATCTTTGCCTTTACATTTATGTATGTAACGATCAAGCTCTTTGCCTCACATTCATTTGTGTGTTTATCTGACGAGCTATGTGCATCACATTTAGGTATGTGGGGGGGTAGTGTCTCTCCGTAACCACTTAAGGACCACAGGTTTATAACCCCCTAGTGACCAGGCCCTTTTTTTACAAATCGGCACTTCACAACTTTAACGGTTTATTGCTCGGTCATGCAACTTGAAAATAATAAATAAATAAATAAAGTTTCCATTTCTGCTAACTTCTGGCAAAAAAAAAAAAAAATGTCCCACGGACTCACTATGCCTCTCAGTGAATACCTTGGGGTTTCTACTTTCCGAAATGGGGTCATTTGTGGGGTGTCTTAACTGTTCGGGCAACCCTGTAAAGCCTAAAGATACTCGTTGGACTTTCGGCCCCTTTACGCACCTAGGCTGCAAAAAAGTGTCACACATGTGGTATCGCCGTACTCAGGAGAACAGGAGAAGTAGGGCAATGTATTTTGGGGTGTATTTTTACATATACCCATGCTGGGTGAGAGAAATATCTCTGTAAATTGACAACTTTGTATAAAAAAAATTAAAATCTTACATGAACTCACCATACCCCTCATGAAATACCTTGGGGTGTCTTCTTTCCAAAATTAGGTCACTTGTTGGGTATTTATACTGCCCTGGCATTTTAGGGGCCCTAAAGCGTGAGAAGAAGTCTGGAATCCAAATGTCTAAAAATGCCCTCCTAAAGTGTCACACATGTGGTATCACCGTACTCAGGAGAAGTAGGGCAATGTGTTTTGGGGAGTCTTTTCACACATACCCATCCTGTGTGTGAGAAATATCTCTGTAAATTACAACTTTTTCAATTTTTTTATACAAAGTTGTCAATTTACAGAGATATTTCTGTCACCCAGCATGGGTATATGTAAAAATACACCCCAAAACACATACCACATGTGTGCCACTTTTTTGCAGCCAAGATGCGCAAAGGGGCCCAAATTCCAATGAGTACCTTTAGGATTTCACAGGGCATTTTTACGCATTTGGATTGCGTGAGGAGTATGGTAAGTTCATGTAAGATTTTATTTTTTGTCACAAGTTACTGGAATATGAGACTTTGTAAGAAAAAACTAAAAAGCTAACTTGTGCCCCAAAAAATAAATCTTCTATGAACTCGCCATGGCCTTTAAAAGTGATCTTTATAGCACCGCAGAGATTTTTTACGGTGTTTTTGCAGTGATCAGGAAAAAAAATATTCTGTCACTGCGGTGGGGCGGACTGAACGCAAGTGTGCGCACAAGATCAGGCCTAATCGGGCGAACACTGCGTTTTTTGTAGACCCTAAGGTGACCCTAATGTACTGATATAGATCTGATTGCGATCAGTCTTGATCACTTACAGATACTATATAGTACTAGTGCTGATTAGCGACAGCGATGACGCTAATCAGCGACTAATCAGTGACTGCGGTGCAGTGGGCGCTAACTACCTAACAAGTAGCTAACTACCTGGCGGTGATGAGGGAACCTTAGGCCCCATTCACACGTCCGCAATTCTGTTCCGCATTTTGCGGAACGGAATTGCGGACCCATTCATTTCTATGGGGACAGATTTGTCCCGCTCGGATCCGGAATTGCGGATCTGCACTTCTGTGTCTGCACTTCCGTTCCGCAAAAATATAGAACATGTCCTATTCTTGTCCGCAATTGCGGACAAGAAAAGGCATTTTCTATATAGTTCTGGCAATGTGCGGATCGGCAAAATGCGGAAAGCACATTGCCGGTGTCCGTGTTTTGCGGATCCGCTGATCCGTGGATCCACGGATCCGCAAAATACATACGGACGTCTGAATGGAGCCTTACAGGGGGGTGATCAATGACAGGGGGGTGATCAGGGAGTCTATATGGGGTGATCAGGGGTTAATAAGTGATGGGGGGGTAGTGTAGTGTGGTGATTGGTGCTACTTACAGAGCTGCCTGTGTCCTCTGGTGGTCGATCCAAGCAAAAGGGACCACCAGAGGACCAGGTAGCAGGTATATCAGACGCTGTTAACAAAACAGCGTCTAATATACCTTTCTGATGCAATTTTTTTAACATCTACTGCCTGCCAGCGGATGATCAGCGCTGGCAGGCTGTAGTTTAACTTCTCAGCTGCGCGTTCACGTGAAATTTCGGGTCTCACGAGATGACGCTATTAGGCGTCATTGAGACCTGAGAGTGCCGCCGCACTGACGCCTTTTGGCGTTAGTGTGACGGGAGGTGGTTAAGGAGAGAGTGCCTTAATCAGCATGAGGAGACTTATAGGCCATACATGCTCCTCTGGAATTCTGGGAGGAAAGGGATGCAAATGAGCTCTTAACAAGCTTTGCCTCTAATGCCACAAGATGTAGGGCAGCTATCCTATAAGTCAATGTTCAGCTCTTTAACTAAGCCTTTCCTCCCAGATTTCCAGAGGAGCATGCATGGCCTATAAGTCTCCTCACGCTGATTAAGGCACTCTCTCCTTAAGGAGAGATAGTACCCCCCTAACCCTGACAGGCCTCTCACCCAGTCAAGCCAGTACTCTCTGCTCTGCACTGATGAGGGGCAATCAACCTGAAACAGCTGTCTGCAGATGAGGTTCTGACTAGGGATGAGCGAACCCGCACTGTATAGTTCGGGTTCGTACCGAATTTTGGGGTGTCCGTGACACGGACACGGACCCGAACCCGAACATTTTCGTAAAAGTCCATGTTCGGGTTCGGGGTTCGGCGCTTTCTTGGCGCTTTTTGAAAGGCTGCAAAGCAGCCAATCAACAAGCGTCATATTACTTGCCCCAAGAGGCCATCACAGCCTTGCCTACTATTGGCATGGCTTTGATTGGCCAGTACAGCATGTGACCCAGCCTCTATATAAGCTTGGGTCACGTTGCGCTGCACGTCACTCTGCTGATTGAAGCATAGGGAGAGGTTGCAGCTGCGACGTTAGGGCGAGATTAGGCAGTGATTAACTCCTCCAAAAGACTTCATTCTGTGATCGATCTGCAGCTGTGGATCATTGAAGTGCTAATATTGACTTGCTCACTTTTTTGAGGCTGCCCAGAGCGTTTTTAGATCACTTTTTTTCTGGGGTGATCGGCGGCCCTTTTGTGACTTGTGGTGCGCCAGCACAAGCTATCACCAAGTGTATTTAACCATCAATAGTGTGGTTATATTGTGCTATATCCTACATCAGCTGCAGGCTGAGCCTGTGTCACCGAAGTGCATTTAACCATCAACAGTCTGGTTATTTTTTGGCCATATACTACATCAGCTGCAGGCTGAACCTGTGTCACCGAAGTGCATTTAACCATCAACAGTCTGATTATTTTTTGGCCATATACTACATCTGGTGCAGGCTGAGCCTGTGTCACCCAAGTGCATTTAACCATCAACAGTGTGGTTATTTTTTGGCCATATACTACATCAGGGGCAAGTTGAGCCTGTCACCCAGCGCCTAAAAAATAGACCTGACATTTCTATTCAACCAAATCTGTACTGTTTTAGCTGGTCAAGTTATTTGTAGTGACCGTAAAAGCACACTTTTTGTTCTGGGTTGAAAAACTATTCCCAAATTTGCCATTCTCAAAATAACTAGTTTCTGGTATATGAGGCCTATTTGAAATCTATCCCAAAAAGGATATCTTACATTGAAGGTGCTGATAGTGTCATTCAGAAAAACCTAAGACACACGCTACCGTGCAGATAGAAGTCTGATTCTGTGATTAAACCTATACCTGTCACACAGTGCAAAAAAAAACAGGTCTCACATTTCTATTCAACCAAATCTGTACTGTTTTAGCTGGTCAAGTTATTTGTAGTGACCGTAAAAGCACATTTTTTTTTCTGGGTTGAAAAACTATTCCCAAATTTGCCATTCTCAAAATAACTAGTTTCTGGTATTTGAGGCCTACTTGAAATCTATCCCAAAAAGCATATCTTACATTGAAGGTGCTGATAGTGTCATTCAGAAAAACCTAAGACACACGCTACCGTGCAGATAGAAGTCTGATTCTGTGATTAAACCTATACCTGTCACACAAGGCAAAAAAAAAACAGGTCTCACATTTCTATTCAAGCAAATCTGTACTGTTTTAGCTGGTCAAGTTATTTGTAGTGACCGTAAAAGCACATTTTTTTTTCTGGGTTGAAAAACTATTCCCAAATTTGCCATTCTCAAAATAACTAGTTTCTGGTATTTGAGGCCTACTTGAAATCTATCCCAAAAAGGATATCTTACATTGAAGGTACTGATAGTGTCATTCAGAAAAACCTAAGACACACGCTACCGTGCAGATAGAAGTCTGATTCTGTGATTAAACCTTAACCTGTCACACAGTGCAAAAAAAAAACAGGTCTCACATTTCTATTCAAGCAAATCTGTACTGTTTTAGCTGGTCAAGTTATTTGTAGCGACCGTAAAAGCCCTATTTTTTTTCTGGGTTGAAAAACTATTCCAAAATTTGCCATTCTCAAAATAACTAGTTTCTGGTATTTGAGGCCTACTTGAAATCTATCCCAAAAAGGATATCTTACATTAAAGGTACTGATAGTGTCATTCAGAAAAACCTAAGACACACGCTACCGTGCAGATAGAAGTCTGATTCTGAGATTAAACCTATACCTGTCACACAGTGCAAAAAAAAACAGGTCTCACATTTCTATTCAAGCAACTCTGTACTGTTTTAGCTGGTCAAGTTATTTGTAGTGACCGTAAAAGCACATTTTTTTTTCTGGGTTGAAAAACTATTCCCAAATTTGCCATTCTCAAAATAACTAGTTTCTGGTATTTGAGGCCTACTTGAAATCTATCCCAAAAAGCATATCTTACATTGAAGGTGCTGATAGTGTCATTCAGAAAAACCTAAGACACACGCTACCGTGCAGATAGAAGTCTGATTCTGTGATTAAACCTATACCTGTCACACAGTGCAAAAAAAAAACAGGTCTCACATTTCTATTCAAGCAAATCTGTACTGTTTTAGTTGGTCAAGTTATTTGTAGTGACCGTAAAAGCACATTTTTTTTTCTGGGTTGAAAAACTATTCCCAAATTTGCCATTCTCAAAATAACTAGTTTCTGGTATTTGAGGCCTACTTGAAATCTATCCCAAAAAGGATATCTTACATTGAAGGTACTGATAGTGTCATTCAGAAAAACCTAAGACACACGCTACCGTGCAGATAGAAGTCTGATTCTGTGATTAAACCTTAACCTGTCACACAGTGCAAAAAAAAAAACAGGTCTCACATTTCTATTCAAGCAAATCTGTACTGTTTTAGCTGGTCAAGTTATTTGTAGCGACCGTAAAAGCACATTTTTTTTTCTGGGTTGAAAAACTATTCCCAAATTTGCCATTCTCAAAATAACTAGTTTCTGGTATTTGAGGCCTACTTGAAATCTATCCCAAAAAGGATATCTTACATTGAAGGTACTGATAGTGTCATTCAGAAAAACCTAAGACACACGCTACCGTGCAGATAGAAGTCTGATTCTGTGATTAAACCTTAACCTGTCACACAGTGCAAAAAAAAAAACAGGTCTCACATTTCTATTCAAGCAAATCTGTACTGTTTTAGCTGGTCAAGTTATTTGTAGCGACCGTAAAAGCACTTTTTTTTTTCTGGGTTGAAAAACTATTCCCAAATTTGCCATTCTCAAAATAACTAGTTTCTGGTATTTGAGGCCTACTTGAAATCTATCCCAAAAAGGATATCTTACATTGAAGGTACTGATAGTGTCAATCAGAAAAACCTAAGACACACGCTACCGTGCAGATAGAAGTCTGATTCTGTGATTAAACCTTAACCTGTCACACAAAGCAAAAAAAAAAACAGGTCTCACATTTCTATTCAAGCAAATCTGTACTGTTTTAGCTGGTCAAGTTATTTGTAGTGACCGTAAAAGCACTTTTTTTTTTCTGGGTTGAAAAACTATTCCCAAATTTGCCATTCTCAAAATAACTAGTTTCTGGTATTTGAGGCCTACTTGAAATCTATCCCAAAAAGGATATCTTACATTGAAGGTACTGATAGTGTCATTCAGAAAAACCTAAGACACACGCTACCGTGCAGATAGAAGTCTGATTCTGTGATTAAACCTATACCTGTCACACAAGGCAAAAAAAAAAACAGGTCTCACATTTCTATTCAAGCAAATCTGTACTGTTTTAGCTGGTCAAGTTATTTGTAGCGACCGTAAAAGCACATTTTTTTTTCTGGGTTGAAAAACTATTCCCAAATTTGCCATTCTCAAAATAACTAGTTTCTGGTATTTGAGGCCTACTTGAAATCTATCCCAAAAAGGATATCTTACATTGAAGGTACTGATAGTGTCATTCAGAAAAACCTAAGACACACGCTACCGTGCAGATAGAAGTCTGATTCTGTGATTAAACCTTAACCTGTCACACAGTGCAAAAAAAACAACAGGTCTCACATTTCTATTCAAGCAAATCTGTACTGTTTTAGCTGGTCAAGTTATTTGTAGCGACCATAAAAGCACTTTTTTTTTCTGGGTTGAAAAACTATTCCCAAATTTGCCATTCTAAAAATAACTAGTTTCTGGTATTTGAGGCCTACTTGAAATCTATCCCAAAAAGGATATCTTAAATTGAAGGTACTGATAGTGTCATTCAGAAAAACCTAAGACACACGCTACCGTGCAGATAGAAGTCTGATTCTGTGATTAAACCTTAACCTGTCACACAGTGCAAAAAAAACAACAGGTCTCACATTTCTATTCAAGCAAATCTGTACTGTTTTAGCTGGTCAAGTTATTTGTAGCGACCGTAAAAGCACTTTTTTTTTTCTGGGTTGAAAAACTATTCCCAAATTTGCCATTCTAAAAATAACTAGTTTCTGGTATTTGAGGCCTACTTGAAATCTATCCCAAAAAGGATATCTTACATTGAAGGTACTGATAGTGTCATTCAGAAAAACCTAAGACACACGCTACCGTGCAGATAGAAGTCTGATTCTGTGATTAAACCTTAACCTGTCACACAGTGCAAAAAAAAAACAGGTCTCACATTTCTATTCAAGCAAATCTGTACTGTTTTAGCTGGTCAAGTTATTTGTAGCGACCGTAAAAGCACATTTTTTTTTCTGGGTTGAAAAACTATTCCCAAATTTGCCATTCTCAAAATAACTAGTTTCTGGTATTTGAGGCCTACTTGAAATCTATCGCAAAAAGGATATCTTACATTGAAGGTACTGATAGTGTCATTCAGAAAAACCTAAGACACACGCTACCGTGCAGATAGAAGTCTGATTCTGTGATTAAACCTTAACCTGTCACACAGTGCAAAAAAAACAACAGGTCTCACATTTCTATTCAAGCAAATCTGTACTGTTTTAGCTGGTCAAGTTATTTGTAGCGACCGTAAAAGCACTTTTTTTTTTCTGGGTTGAAAAACTATTCCCAAATTTGCCATTCTAAAAATAACTAGTTTCTGGTATTTGAGGCCTACTTGAAATCTATCCCAAAAAGGATATCTTACATTGAAGGTACTGATAGTGTCATTCAGAAAAACCTAAGACACACGCTACCGTGCAGATAGAAGTCTGATTCTGTGATTAAACCTTAACCTGTCACACAGTGCAAAAAAAACAACAGGTCTCACATTTCTATTCAAGCAAATCTGTACTGTTTTAGCTGGTCAAGTTATTTGTAGCGACCGTAAAAGCACATTTTTTTTCTGGGTTAAAAAACTATTCCCAAATTTGCCATTCTCAAAATAACTAGTTTCTGGTATTTGAGGCCTACTTGAAATCTATCGCAAAAAGGATATCTTACATTGAAGGTACTGATAGTGTCATTCAGAAAAACCTAAGACACACGCTACCGTGCAGATAGAAGTCTGATTCTGTGATTAAACCTTAACCTGTCACACAGTGCAAAAAAAACAACAGGTCTCACATTTCTATTCAAGCAAATCTGTACTGTTTTAGCTGGTCAAGTTATTTGTAGCGACCGTAAAAGCACTTTTTTTTTTCTGGGTTGAAAAACTATTCCCAAATTTGCCATTCTAAAAATAACTAGTTTCTGGTATTTGAGGCCTACTTGAAATCTATCCCAAAAAGGATATCTTACATTGAAGGTACTGATAGTGTCATTCAGAAAAACCTAAGACACACGCTACCGTGCAGATAGAAGTCTGATTCTGTGATTAAACCTTAACCTGTCACACAGTGCAAAAAAAACAGCAGGTCTCACATTTCTATTCAAGCAAATCTGTACTGTTTTAGCTGGTCAAGTTATTTGTAGCGACCGTAAAAGCACTTTTTTTTTCTGGGTTGAAAAACTATTCCCAAATTTGCCATTCTCAAAATAACTAGTTTCTGGTATTTGAGGCCTACTTGAAATCTATCCCAAAAAGGATATCTTACATTGAAGGTACTGATAGTGTCATTCAGAAAAACCTAAGACACACGCTACCGTGCAGATAGAAGTCTGATTCTGTGATTAAACCTTAACCTGTCACACAGTGCAAAAAAAAAAACAGGTCTCACATTTCTATTCAAGCAAATCTGTACTGTTTTAGCTGGTCAAGTTATTTGTAGCGACCGTAAAAGCACATTTTTTTTTCTGGGTTGAAAAACTATTCCCAAATTTGCCATTCTCAAAATAACTAGTTTCTGGTATTTGAGGCCTACTTGAAATCTATCCCAAAAAGGATATCTTACATTGAAGGTACTGATAGTGTCATTCAGAAAAACCTAAGACACACGCTACCGTGCAGATAGAAGTCTGATTCTGTGATTAAACCTTAACCTGTCACACAGTGCAAAAAAAAAAAACAGGTCTCACATTTCTATTCAAGCAAATCTGTTACGCGACCTCTCTCCTCTGCCTGGGTGCCTGGGCCTAAATGTGTGACAGTGGCCTGTTCCAGTGGTGGGTGACGTGAAGCCTGATTCTCTGCTATGACATGAAGACAGATTCTGCGCTGACATAAGGCCAGATTCTCTGTTACGCGACCTCTCTCCTCTGCCTGGGTGCCTGGGCCTAAATGTGTGACAGTGGCCTGTTCCAGTGGTGGGTGACGTGAAGCCTGATTCTCTGCTATGACATGAAGACAGATTCTGTGCTGACATCAGGCCAGATTCTCTGTTACGGGACCTCTCTCCTCTGCCTGGGTGCCTGGGCCTAAATGTGTGACAGTGGCCTGTTCCAGTGGTGGGTGACGTGAAGCCTGATTCTCTGCTATGACATGAAGACAGATTCTGTGCTGACATAAGGCCAGATTCTCTGTTACGCGACCTCTCTCCTCTGCCTGGGTGCCGGGGCCTAAATGTGTGACAGTGGCCTGTTCCAGTGGTGGGTGACGTGAAGCCTGATTCTCTGCTATGACATGAAGACAGATTCTGTGCTGACATCAGGCCAGATTCTCTGTTACGGGACCTCTCTCCTCTGCCTGGGTGCCTGGGCCTAAATGTGTGACAGTGGCCTGTTCCAGTGGTGGGTGACGTGAAGCCTGATTCTCTGCTATGACATGAAGACAGATTCTGTGCTGACATAAGGCCAGATTCTCTGTTACGCGACCTCTCTC
Source organism: Bufo bufo (assembly GCF_905171765.1). Taxonomy (NCBI): domain Eukaryota; kingdom Metazoa; phylum Chordata; class Amphibia; order Anura; family Bufonidae; genus Bufo; species Bufo bufo. The sequence goes on from NC_053390.1 coordinate 45,701,110, forward strand.
CTCTGCCTGGGTGCCGGGGCCTAAATGTGTGACAGTGGCCTGTTCCAGTGGTGGGTGACGTGAAGCCTGATTCTCTGCTATGACATGAAGACAGATTCTGTGCTGACATGAAGCCAGATTCTCTGCTATGGCATGAAGATACTGATTCTGTGCTGACATGAAGCCAGATTCTTTGCTATGGCATGAAGAGACTGATTCTCTGCTGATGTGAAGCCAGATTCTCTGCTATGGGACCTCTGTCCAATTGATATTGGGTCATTTTTATTTTTTTTATTTTTATTTTAATTCATTTCCCTATCTACATTTGTTTGCAGGGGATTTACCTACATGTTGCTGCCTTTTGCAGCCCTCTCGCTTTTTCCTGGGCTGTTTTACAGCCTTTTTAGTGCCCAAAAGTTCGGGTCCCTATTGACTTCAATGGGGTTCGGGTTCGGGACGAAGTTCGGTTCGGGTTCGGATCCCGAACCCGAAAATTTCCGGGAAGTTCGGCCGAACTTCTCGAACCCGAACATCCAGGTGTTCGCTCAACTCTAGTGCTGACTTATTTAATATCCAAGTCATGTCTCAAGGCTTAGTTAAAGAGCTGAACATTGACTTATAGGATAGCTGCCTTACATCTGGTGGCATTATAGGCAGAGCTTGTTAAGAGCTCATTTGCATCCCTTTCCTCCCATTTATGTACAAACCGGATTCCAAAAAAGTTGGGACACTATACAAATCGTGAATAAAAACTGAATGCAATGATGTGGAGGTGCCAACTTCTAATATTTTATTCAGAATAGGACATAAATCACGGAACAAAAGTTTAAACTGAGAAAATTTACCATTTTAAGGGAAAAATATGTTAAATCAGAATTTCATGGTGTCAACAAATCCCCAAAAAGTTGGGACAAGGCCATTTTCACCACTGTGTGGCATCTCCCCTTCTTCTTACAACACTCAACAGACGTCTGGGGACCGAGGAGACCATTTTCTCAAGTTTAGAAATAGGAATGCTCTCCCATTCTTGTCTAATACAGGCCTCTAACTGTTCAATCGTCTTGGGCCTTCTTTGTTGCACCTTCCTCTTTATGATGCGCCAAATGTTCTCTATAGGTGAAAGATCTGGACTGCAGACTGGTCATTTCAGTACCCGGATCCTTCTCCTACGCAGCCATGATGTTGTGATTGATGCAGAATGTGGTCTGGCATTATCTTGTTGAAAAATGCAGGGTCTTCCCTGAAAGAGATGACGTCTGGATGGGAGCATATGTTGTTCTAGAACCTGAATATATTTTTCTGCATTGATGGTGCCTTTCCAGACATGCAAGCTGCCCATGCCACACGCACTCATGCAACCCCATACCATCAGAGATGCAGGCTTCTGAACTGAGCGTTGATAACAACTTGGGTTGTCCTTGTCCTCTTTGGTCCGGATGACATGGCGTCCCAGATTTCCAAAAAGAACTTTGAATCGTGACTCATCTGACCACAGTACAGTCTTCCATTTTGCCACACTCCATTTTAAATGATCCCTGGCCCAGTGAAAACGCCTGAGCTTGTGGATCTTGCTTAGAAATGGCTTCTTCTTTGCACAGGTAGAGTTTCAGCTGGCAACGGCGGATGGCACGGTGGATTGTGTTCACTGACAATGGTTTCTGGAAGTATTCCTGAGCCCATTCTGTGATTTCCTTTACAGTAGCATTCCTGTTTGTGGTGCAGTGTCGTTTAAGGGCCCGGAGATCACGGGCATCCAGTATGGTTTTACGGCCTTGACCCTTACGCACAGAGATTGTTCCAGATTCTCTGAATCTTCGGATGATGTTATGCACAGTTGATGATGATAGATGCAAAGTCTTTGCAATTTTTCGCTGGGTAACACCTTTCTGATATTGCTCCACTATCTTTCTGCGCAACATTGTGGGAATTGGTGATCCTCTACCCATCTTGGCTTCTGAGAGACACTGCCACTCTGAGAAGCTCTTTTTATACCCAATCATGTTGCCAATTGACCTAATTAGTGTTAATTGGTCTTCCAGCTCTTCGTTATGCTCAAATTTACTTTTTCCAGCCTCTTATTGCTACTTGTCCCAACTTTTTGGGGATTTGTTGACACCGTGAAAATTGGAATCAACGTATTTTTCCTTTAAAATGATACATTTACTCGGATTAAACGTTTGATCTGTCATCTACGTTCTATTACAAATAAAATATTGACATTTGCCATCTCCACATCATTGCATTCAGTTTTTATTCACAATTTGTTTAGTGTCCCAACTTTTTTGGAATCCGGTTTGTATGTGTAACCACCAAGCTCTGTGCCTCTTATTTATGTATATGAAACCACCAAGCTCTGTGCCTCTTATGTACATGTACAAACAGTCAAAAATAACATTAACAGAAACGCCAATAATTTGAATAAGAGAAATGAAGACCCTGCTTGCAAGAGCTTACAATCTATGAGGGGAAAGGGGTGAGACAAAAGATAAAAAGTGCTTGTTTTATTCAATCTTCCAGCCATCTTGGGAAACTAGGGGAGTAGATATAAAGCTGCATGATCCTTCACCAGATGCTATCTGTAGTGCTTCTGGGTGCGGTGGAGAGTTTGGTTGAAGATCACATTCAGGAACTGATGAAAATTGGTCTATATATGGAGAGAAGTTAGATCAGGTGATGTGATAGGCCACTGTGGCGAAACCAACCTCGCCACTGGGTTTTGGAGAGGACTGGCTGCTGGCCTCTTGCCCCTGGATTATGGGCCATATACTAACTTTTAAACCCCTGAACCTATTCAAGTGAATTTTGGATAGGTTTGTCCCCAAGTTATACTGTTTAAATTGATGTTAGATATATGTATGGCCAATGTAAACTCACAAAGTTGTAACAATTTATAATAAGTGTAACTTGTCAGCTTGGGAGGAAATGCTGGGTGTGTTTCTATTGTGCCATTGTCCCATTGTGTGTTTAAAGGGTGATGTCTGTTCTGTTGTCCTCACATGTGTATGGGCGATCTCCCTTTGTCCTCAGAGATAATTGGATTGCTCCTCAGGTTGTCTCCGGGACAGAGAGGAGGAGACTATGATGCATTGTGGGGATATGTTGTATCGGTCCTATGTCACAAGTCTTCCTTCTGGTCCCCTAGAGGCGTGTACTTACATTGTATGTGTTGTAACATATTGATTGGCTGCATTTCAAACCCCTGTGGGCGGACCTGTATTTGCAACAACTGTAATAAAAACCAGGCTGGGTGTGCCAGCACCTCAGACCACTGCTTGACCCTCAACACGGAGCCTTGTCTCGTTCTTGGGGGGATTCACTGTATGCTGTTAGAAGACCGATTGCCAGAAGTGTAAGCTGATCCCTGTTCGTCTGCTAGCAGCTATTCGTGAGGTTCCAGTTTGGATTGCTACTTTGGATCCAGTTCAGGAGTTTGGTGTATCCTGCAGTAGCTGTGCCTGTCTCTCAGAAAGGGGCTTATCGCCTAAACGGATTTTAACCCCTTGTCTGCTGAAACGGTCCGTTACAGCCACCCTAAGAAGATGTGTTTTTAGGGACCACCTAAAACTATGTATATTCCAATTTAACCTAATTTCTAGTAGTAGGGCACTCCAGAGAACTGGTGCAGCTTGAGAGAAGTCTTAGAGTTGGGAGTGAGAGGTTGGATTATGGTGGATGTCAGTTGTAAGTTGTTTTCAGAACGTAGAGCACGGTAAGGGTGGTAGATAGAGATGAGGGAAGAGATGTAAGGGGGAAAAGCACTGTGGAGAGCTTTGTGGATGAGAGCAAGCAGTTTAAATTGCATTCTATACTGTATGGGCAACCAGGGCAATAAATGGGACAGAGTGGAGGCATTGGAGTAACAGTTAGATAGGTGACCGTAGCTGCTACATTATGGATAGATTGGGTGAGGGGGGGGCCAATTAATACTAAGTTACAGTAATCAAGGCGGGAGTGCATCAGGGCAACAATGAGAGATTCTGTTGTTTCCAAAGTGAGAAAGGGGAGGATTCTGGAGATGTTTTTGAGGTGCAGGTGACATAAATGGGCGAAAGATTAAATATGTGGTGTGAAGGAAAGATCAGTGTCAAACATAACACCGAGACAGAGGGTGTGCTGCCTAGGTGTCATGGTTGTGCCACACACTGAGATGGAGATATCTGGTTTAGGTAGGTTAGATGGAGAGAACACAAGAAGTCTGTTTTTTGAAAGACTCCGTTTCAGATAGAGAGAGGACATGATGTTAGAGACGGCGGAAAGACAGTTACTGGTGTTCTGTAATACAGCAGGGGTGAGGTCACGGGAAGTAGTATATAGTTATTGTCATCTGCATAGAGATGGTACTGGAAACCAATCTGTTGTTGGTCTGTCCAATTGGGGCTGTGTAGATAGAGAAGAGGAGAGGAACCTTGAGGAACCCCAACAGCAAGAGGGCGAAGAAAAGAAGTAGAGCCTGCGAATGATACACTGAAAGAGCTATCAGAGAGATATGAAGAAAACCAGGAGAGGGCAGTGTCCATTAGGCCGATAGATTAGAGCATGGTGAGTAGGAGATGGTGGTCTACAGTGTCAAAAGCTGCAGAGAGGTCAAGGAGAATGAGCAAAGTAATCAATATAGAAGCGTGGTCATAATTCAAACTCAAGAGCTGCAGAGTTCACGTTACACAATAAGACAAGTCAGGGCAGGCAGTGATGCAAAGACAGGAACCATCTACTGCAATCAAAAATAGCTCACAAGTCACAACACCTTCAAAAATGCCTAGAGACCAATAAACTGTGGTCATGCAAAATGTAGCAGCTCTGAGCAGGTGTATATGATCAGAAGTGACCAGGCACAGAGATACTAACCAGGGTCTAACATTTTACGTTAGGTCTTCTCCAAGACTCTGTGGAAGTGTTTTACTGTAGAATATAAATTACTGCTAGTGATTTCACAGAGACTTATGTCTAGCAATAAATCGCTCCGCACAGTCTAGGTGCAGTGCTAGCCTTAACTGACTCAGGAAGAGGTTGCTGTCATGCAAGAACATTAGTACATGCGTAGTAGGAACCTAGGATCATACTGGTTGCTCTGGTGAAGAGTCACAGGGCATTATGAGACACCTGACATCAACTGAGCTACAAAATCCAATGAAAATTGCATTTTCAGACTTGCACTGTGGGATAGTATTGTGGATCAGTTTTTAAAACTTGTGGGCAAATTCTGTCACGGAGCTATTAATGATTTAAAAAAAAAAATGTCCACAATGTTCTTATAGATAGTGAATGTCAGGTGAGATCATTCAATTGTATGTATAGTGATTGTAGCGTGAACCTAAATATCACTAGGATTGCACAACAGTCTAGGCCTAGCCGCAGCTTTAGGCAGTTTTTGTGGCATTTTTGAGAGACAAAAACAGGAGCGGTTGGCTAAAAAAATTGCATGTGCTTTTCCAGGTTAAAATATAGCAGAGCTCGCCTGCATACCGCTATGGAGGGACAAGGAGAGGAAAGTTGGCCACATCGGAAAGCGCGGTGGCCAGTGGCCGGTTATAGTATTTAACATCATCTTCCATGCCTTCAAGCTCAGACGCCGCATTACTTGACTTAAAAACCATTGACTTTCATCTCAGGCCTCCTCTTCTCATTATCTTCCTTCGCCTGATCCTTACTCATGGAACGCTGAAGACATTTGTTAGGTTAACGCCGCATTCATCATTTCAACCATTGCAGAATTAACCGGCATAATCTGATAAATAGCAATCGATAGGAACATTAAAATACCTCGTTGAAGGCTACAGTCTGACTGACAGCTGGTGCTGAATGCCAATGAGTTTGGAGGTGTTATGCCAGCATGCTCTTCATTGCTTACTGCTAGCGACTACCCAGAGATTCATTAAGGGGCTGTTAATATGTGATGCTGCCATGAATAACACCTTTCGGGGCTAATTAGTGCCCTTAAGATTTTAAGATGAGTGTAAGGATAAATACAACTTTTTAATGTGAAATAGGTCAAGGAGCTTTTGCATTGTCTCTTTTGTTTTTGGATGAGTGATACCTATTCCAGGGCATATAATCTTTAATGAGATTAACCCCTGGGTGGTCCCTGAGATGTCTCAGCCATAGGAAATACCTAAAATGCAACATTTCTAAATTATTGGCAATCCTTAGTCAGTGTTACTGAAGAGGTGCCGTTTTTGGTTGGCATATTTCCTGTTCAGTAAAGTTTGAAGTTAACACCGGCTAGGCACCGCCGGCATGTTATTCCTTCCTGTTAAAGTCTTGAATGTTACCTGCTCTGATTTTTTCCAATTAACCTCTTTGAGGATGGATTGCAGAACTTATCCATGACTCCATCTGTGCCCTGAACTGTCTATTAGGACCAGACAGAATTAAGACATTTTTATCATAATTTGTGCTGCTTTTTTTTTTGTCAGCAGTTTATAACTTTTTAAAATTTTTAGGCTTATTGCTTTAAAAAAAAATTAAAAAGTTTTTTAAAAATATATTTTAACTATTTTAATATTAATTGTCTACAGAAGATTTTGGTAATCAGGTCTTGGCTAGCAGTACAACAACAATTAGTTGGCTATGGGTTTTTGGGCTGAATGAGTTTTTGTGTATTTTTAATTTCTTTTTTTATATTTATTTATACATTTAATTATATATATATATATATATATATATATATATATATATATATATATATATATATAGAAGGAGGAGAAAATCCAGCGGGAGCACCAGTCACGGTGTGGGTGCAATGTCCAGCACAGGGTAGCGGCAATACCCCAAGTATTATAGAGATGAAAGAAGTCGGACTGCACTCCAAAATAATAGTGAAATACACGGTTTATTCACCCATAGTATGGCAAACTTGCAAGTTTGCCATACTATGGGTGAATAAACCGTGTATTTCACTATTATTTTGGAGTGCAGTCCGACTTCTTTCATCTCTATATATATATATATAATTCCAAAAAATGAGGCAGCACTCCGACATCAGGTGAAAAGGTGATGTCCCAATTTCTTCCCAGGTATATATATATATATATATAGTGTTTTTGTTTTTAACATTTCCACTGTAACTGGTCTGGTATGACCTATTTACTTAAAGGGAACCTGTCACCGGGATTTTGTGTATAGAGCTGAGGACATGGGTTGCTAGATGGCCGCTAGCACATCCACAATATCCAGTCCCCATAGCTCTGTGTGCTTTTATTGTGTAAAAAAAATTATTTGATACATATGCAAATTAACTTGAGATGAGTCCTGTCCCTGACTCATCTAAGGGACAGGACTCATCTCAGGGACAGGACTCAGGTTAATTTGCATATGTATCAAATCTTTTTTTTTTACACAATAAAAGCACACAGAGCTATGGGGACTGGGTATTGCGGATGTGCTAGCGGCCATCTAGCAACCCATGTTCTCAGCTCTATACACAAAATTCCGGTGACAGGTTTCATTTAAATATGGCAATATATTTTGAAACCAGACATCAGTCTATGGCTACAATGAAAAAGGCTGATGTTATTTCTGGAAATAAAGCACGCAAACACAAGGAAAACATACAGCCTCCATGCATATATTGTCTTTGGTCAAGGCACAAGTTGTAACCAACAGCCAGCCTCTCCATATGCCTTCCTGCTTTGCACCCATGTGACATCAGCGACACTCCAGCCACCACTAGATTGGAGCCCCCCCAAAGTCCAGGGTGTGACCGGATGGGAAAAAAGGGTGCACCCTCATACTACTGCAAGCACAGCCTGTGGGACTGCTGGAGAGAGGGATTCACCACCAACTATAACCACTGTAGGAAGGCGCAAGGGTCTGTCATTGATGGAAGGTATATGTCACCGAGATTCCAGGCCTCGGTGAGGTAAGAGCCGTTAATTTTAAGTGTCAGCGGCAGTTAGTGCTGACTGACACTATTTGTTATTTAGTATGGCTGTAGAGCCGATCCGGGCCGGCTCTTACTGGGAACAGCCAAAGTGCAGGGTGGGTGGCTTCTCCCCACACTCCAGGCCTGGTTTTGGTTTGGAATATAAAAAACCTAGCCAGCAGTCTCAGCTGAGTGGATTATCCTCCACTTCACAGTGAAGCTGTGGAGATGCTGTGGTTTTCGGATCTGCATGAGGTGTGCCGTGCTAAAGGGCTGAGAGCTGCATTGCTGGAAAACAGGCCCCCTAAGGCCTGCACTGGATGGCTGATGAAAAACTGCTAACCAGGTGAACGTTTGTGTTCTGTGGACTTTCCATGGTGTGAACTTACACCAATACTGCAAACTGTTATTTTGTTTGGCTTTTGTGTGAATAAACACTGAACTATTTAAGTTAAAGACTTTGTGATTGCTTCTATACTGCGTCCGCTAAGCTGCCTACCAGAGCAAATCCCCACACCACCCTCATTGCCACCATCGCCAACCCCATCCTTTCCAACAGAGCTAGCCACCATGCCTAACCCCCCTCACATGCTAATGTGGTGAACCACCCAGTATCAATGTGACCCTGCTTCAATATATCCCCTGCTGCAGAACTCACAATAAAGGGGGCACCAACTTGTGTGATCATTAGAGAGGGCCTTGCGGTTCGCCCGGCGGTCGTTTTGCGGCGAACTTTGCTCGTTCGCTGAAAATGCGAACATATTGCGATGTTCACATGCGCCATATTCTTTTGCATTGCGCCGAACTTTGACCCATAAATCCAATAGACAGCTCACGATACCTGTATGCGTTGCGCGGGAAGGGGCAATCCCCAAACACCTGGTAATGAGAGAATCCCAGCAACGTTTTTCTTCTGAATAGATGTGCTTTTATTTCATCCACAAATGATATGGTACAGGACGCGTTTCGGCCGAAACACGTCCTGTACCATATCATTTGTGGATGAAATAAAAGCATATCTATTCAGAAGAAAAACGTTGCTGGGATTCTCTCATTAACGAACTTTGACCCATGACACATCCATCAGGTGGTACAGGACAGCCAATTGAGACATTCAGTACATGGACACACCCCACCCTATAACAGAACCTGATCTGGCAGTCATTTTACATTCTGTGTTTTGCCAGTGTAGGGAGAGGTTGCATTGTGGAGCAGGGGCAGAGTGTTAGGGACACCAAATGCTAGCTATCAGGGCCACAAAGGTACTTTAAGGACTGGTATAGGTGTGCTATCAATAGGTGTGATATACTTATAATATACTTTCTAACATAGAAAGTATATTATAGTTCATTTATATTGTGCAGCAGTTGTGTGCGGTTCTCCTGCGATACCGCAAGTATATAGAGGGACAAGCGTTATTGGAACAATTATTTGCAATAGGTGTGATATACCTGTTGCTCCCAAAAAGCTGATTGAGGGGTGAGATATACCTGCTTTCACAAAATACTGATTGAGCGGTGCGATATACAGGCTTCCACCAAATACTGATTGAGGGGTGCGATATACCTGCTTCCCCAAATACTGCTCTTCTCTAGGGACTTTGGCACATTTTGAAAATGACAGGCAGAGGAAGAGGCAGGTCGTTCCACAGGCTTGGTAGGGGTCGGGCAGGTGCACCAGGCTGGAGCCTAAGTGGGAAGTTGGAGAAGATGCGTGTGATTACGTCAAAGGATGCACCAGAGTTGGTTGAGTGGCTCACTCAGCCTTCCGCTTTTGCACCCTCCTCATCCTCTGTATCTGCACCCTCCTCACTCTCTGCTGTGCTCACACCCAAAGACGCCACCACCACCACCATCGCCCCTCCACTCGAGTTAGAGGAATTATTTTCCCATCCATTCCCATACCTTACCGATGCGTAGCCATTCTTGGCATCGGATGAGGAAGAGGAGGTAGCAACGGCCACCACCTAGCGGTCTGACGACAGTACCCAGATCAGCCCAAGGAGGGAGATCCCTGCTGTTGCTGCCTACTCCAAGATCTCTAATGTCAGTGGTGGTAAAGGTGACAATGATGACGTGTCGATGGACGTCACGTGGGTGCCCACAAGAGAGGAAGAGGAGGGGAGTTCAGAGGGAGAGACAGAGCAGCAGATAGGGAAGAGAATGAGGAGAAGCAGACAGAACTTGCAGTGCACAGGAGGCAAAAAGTATACTTCTAATGTATCAGGAGCGAGCCATCCACCATGCACGGTCACATCTTGCGCTCCCAGGACGCCGGCACATGGCTCCATAGTGTGGGCTTTTTTTTAATGTTCAAAGATGTTGGGCATCACTGCATCACGATGTGGGTGCTCAGTCAGCGGGTGTCATCCCAAGTAGACTGGCGAAGAGAAAAACCGGCACTCCAATAAATTGCGATTCTGCATTTATAAGTGACCAATAAAAGAATCACTTAGCAATTTATTGGAGTGACGGTTTTTCTCTTCACTGGCTTTTTTTTTTATGTGTCCGCTGCTGACAATAGTGTCGCCATCTGCAGCCTGTGCTCTCAACGCATAAGTCGCGGTAAGTCCAACACTCACCTAGGGACAACCGCCTTAAGAAGGCACCTAGCCTCCCATCACCGAACCCAGGGGAAGCAACACCGTCAGAACCCACAAAGCCACACTCCCGGCGCTCCACGTCTTGCCTCTTCTGCTTCTCCTCTCTCCTCCCATTTGTCCTCAACTCCACCTTCCACTGTACCGTCGTCTCGTTCATCTGGCAGAAGGCAGGCTTCCGTGGCCCAAATGTTCGAGCAAAAAAAGTTGATGACGCTGGATAACCCTCTTGCCCAATGGCTGACCATTGGCTTGTCATAACTGCTAGCCCGCCAACTGCTTCTATATAAACCGGTGGACTCGGAGGCCTTTAGAAAAATTGTGGCCAATGGAAGGTCCCCAGAAGGAAATATTTCTCCCAGAAGGGCATTCCAGAGCTATATGGCCATGTTCAGCGGCAATCGAATATATATCTCTGGCACACAGTGTCAGTGCCAAGATACATCTGACCACAGAAACGTGGTCTAGCAAACACGGGCAGGGAAGGTACATAACTTTTACTGCCCACTGGGTCAACCTTCTGACAGCCGTCAAGCATGTAACCCGTGGCACCCATATGGATTTGATGTTACCGCCACGGATTGGATATCCAGTGACCACCTAATGTACCTTCAGACACATAATCCCTTGTTCTTTTCTGTCAGATGAATGCATAATTTTTGGGACCTGTACTGGCCTACAGTAAAATTTTTAGCCAGTGACCATCTAATATACCTCCAGCTATAGACTGTATATGTAAATGAACTTTACACGGGCAGGGAAGGTACATAACTTTTACTGCCCACTGGGTCAACCTTCTGACGGCCGTCAAGCATGTAACCCGTGGCACCCGTGTAGATTTGGTGTTACCGCCACGGATTGCATACAGGCCTGCCTCTTCTTCTCCTCCTCCTACTCCATCCTCCGTCTCCTCCTCGGGTGACTCTTCCTTTTCCACTGCTACCGCCTCTTCTGCTGCACCCCTCAAGCTCCACAGAATCTATTCAACATGCCAGGTGAGACGTTGCCATGCTATGCTGCAGCGGTTGTGCCTGGAAGCCAAGAGCCACACCGGTCCTGCACTGCTTTCAGCTCTGCGCTCAAAGGCCGATCAGTGGCTAACGCTGCTCAGTTTGAAAGTTTTGTGCGACAACGGTGCCAATCTGCTGAGCGCGGTGAAACAGGGCAAAATGACACACGTGCCATGCATGGCACACATCCTGAACTTAGTCGTGCAGTGATTTGTTGCCAAATACCCCGGGGTCCAGGACATCTTGCGGCAGGCCAAAAAAATCTCTGGCCATTTTAGATCTTACTCGGCCGTGGCTCGCCTTGCTGACGTTCAGCGGCGACACCAGCTGCCCGTCAGACGTCTGATTTGTGATAGCCCAAGGCGCTGGAACTCCACCTTGTATATGCTTGATAGGCTGCTCCAGCAGCAAGCTGCCATTAACGACTACCTATACGAGCTCTGCAGCAGGACAGGTTCTGGGGAGCTTGGTTTCTTTTCACCATGCAAGTGGCTGCTCTTGCGCGACGCATGAAGACTTCTGCGGCCATTTGATGAGATCACCAAACTGGTCAGTCGCAGTCAGGGCACCATCAGTGAAATCGTGCCTTACGCCTTCATTCTGGAGCGTGCATTGCATCGTGTCATTGATCAAGCTGTCGTGGAGCAGGAGCTGGAAGATGAGGAAGTCGCAATGCTGAATAAATTCCATGGGGGGCTACTCCTTCTGAGACAAGTCAGCAGGAGTCTGAAGAGGAGTCAGAGGAGGATGTTGGCTGGGGGGAGGAGGAGGAGCAAGGCTTTGAGGGGGACTTTAAACTTTTCAGGGATCCTTGGTGTTGTCCGTGGCTGGGGGGAGGAGACCGAGGATGACATTCTCCTAGATGATGAGCAGGAGCCAGGGCGCTCTACTGCTTCCAATTTAGTGCAAATGGCGGCCTTTATGCTCCAGTGTTTGAAGAGGGACCCCCGTATAAAAAGCATAAAGGACAAGGACCAGTACTGGGTGGCAATGTACTTAGACCCCGGTACAAACACAAAATGGCGGACATATTACCAGCATCACAGAGGGCTGTCAGAATGCAGCATTTACAGGCCTTTGCTGCGAGAGATGCTGCATTCTGCTTTTGCGGACGCTGGCAGAGGAATTTCCACCCACAGCGAAACAGGTGCGGGTACCAATCTTACCGCGCCTGCAAGAAGAGGGCGGTTTGAAGATGTGTTGGTCACTTCGCATATGAGATCATTCTTGCATGCAACCCATCGAGACCCGCCCTCCAGATCCAGCCTCAGTGAATGCCTAGACCTACAGGTGTCTGACTACATTTGGTTAGCAGCCGATGTGGATGCTCTGAAAAGTGAGGAACCCCTGGACTACTGGGTGTGCAGGCTTGACCTGTGGCCAGAGCTGGCACAATTTGCCATGGAACTCTTGGCTTGCCCCTCGTCGAGTGTCCTGTCCGAAAGGACGTTTAGCACAGCAGGGGGGATCGTGACCAATAAGCGCACTCGCTGAGGCATGGATCTCTGAGGAATTCAACAACTGTAACGACCACGTGTAATTCAATTTCCTCATGCCACCCCACACATATCCGCCACCACACAGAACAAAGAATGGTCCTTATCTTATGTATATACAGCAGCATAAAAGGCCTTTTCTGTCAGGTGAATGCCTAATTTTTGGGACCTCTACTCCAGTGGCTTACAGCTCGCGCATCGCAAGATTACGGCGCTCTAGCTTTGTGACGTCAGGGATCAAGGAGGAGATTCGGAGGATGCGGGGCGGGGGGGTGCTGGGCTCCTTCACAGTGGGCATGGCTGGGGTCAGAGTCAGAGAACGCTGGACTTATCTCTGAAGCATGGAGGAGACAGGACTCATCTAAGGTTCATTTACATATATATAAAATAATTTTTTTGACACAATAAAATTACAGAGAGCTATGGGGACTGGATATTGCGGTTGTGCTAGCGGCGATCTAGCAGCCCATGTCCTCAGCTCTATACCCAAAATCCAAGTGACAGGTTCCCTTTAAAGAAGCCTAGATTCTACAAGAGAAGACAATTCCCAGCCTCAGGCGACACCCCAGAAAAGGGCTGAAGTCATCCTCAGCTCAATCAAGAGTGATTGCTGAGAGCAGAGGCCGATCAAGCATTATATTATCCTGATGGAGAGCTATAGAAAGACTGTTTGATATGTAGATGCATCTTGCCTGTCACAGTTTACTTCTGTTTATTGCGTCCTCTTCGCTAAAGAAAGAGTTAATCGTAGCACAGTCTATTTACCGCCCATCCACCTTCATCTTACAGAGACATACAGTAGAAAGAAGTTAGATGCAGCAAAGTGAGAACAGGGGAAATCTGTACACTCTTATATCCTGGTTAAGTGACCGATTGACTGAAAAAGTCTAAGTAGCCTCCAAAATGGCTGATTGTGGTTGCCACATCCTATTCACCATTACAGTAGAAAGAGCAACTCTAGAACAGCTTCTCAAACAATTAAGATCCTTAGAAATGCAGAAAAGGGCATTTAAAAGCAGTGGTATATACTGAATAAAGGTTCCATCGCAAAGTGAAAATGATGCCAGGTTTTGGGACCCAGGACAGAAGGATCTTCTTGTGTTTATTTCTTGGACCATTTCTTCTCCACTTAACGTGAGTGAGCTGATTAGTCACAAATTGAATCTGATGGGCAACAAAGGGAAACAAATTTTGGTAAATTTGCTCATCTCTACTCACCCCCATGCTTGGTCACAATGCAGAAGGGAGGCCTACACAGGTTCTCGTGACCCACTAACAAAGGGGTTAAGATCAACTGGAGCAAGTTTATTTTGCTCTAAGGACCACCTAGCAGTTGGTATGGCATGTAGACCCCTAGTTTTGTGCAATTATTAAAGGCAGATATACTGTATACATATATATATATATATATATATATATATATTCCAAAATATAATTTTTGTGCACACCACATGAATAGGTGCATTGTGCAGAGTTGTGCTGCTATGAGATCTTACTACTTGGACCATACGACCCTCAGCTTGGCAGCACTCTTCTTAATTTGTCTCTAATGACATTAGTTGGCTGAGAGTTCATGGTTACCGATTCTGGAGAAAATAAAGCGACAGAGATTACTGTGAAATCATGTTTTATTTCTGGAGACCTCATAAAGTCTTTCACATCAACTAGATATATGACCAGGTCAAGAGAAAAGGGTGAACAACTCAAAAGCATCATTGTCCTCCCATGAATAATGGCTCACAGCCTATCAGTATGGAGTAGCATGGAGAAGGCACTTTATATCAATAATTGTGAACTAGGACATGAACACTAATCACGAGAAGGTCCCCATGACTAAATGCACATGTTCTAAGGATAGGTTATTCCGCACTGATAAAAGACAAGCTCTAATGTTGTAATGCTTGGGGCCAGACATAGCTCTCCATGTATTCTTTGGGGACCTCAATCATCTTGCCACAAACAAAATTGTCTGGGTCTAGTGGCTACATACCGTATTATGGGAGGAGAGCTAGGTAAGTGTTAATGGTAAAAAGCATAAGATTGGCATTTTTGGAGTCCCAAGAAAAGTTATGTCTGGGGGTCCTAATCAGGACAGCCCACCAGGAATTGCTGTTTCAAGCAAAGGTTCCCTGTCTGTCCATAATTTTATCTGCATCATCACGACGCAGACACAGTTGATTGCTGTTGCCCGGAATGATTCCACCTTTGCTGCCTGAAGTGACAATGGAAAAGGGGCCCCAAATTCTCAATCCAACCCCTTCTCCCAAGCATTAGTTATTACTAAAGGCATATTTGAATTGGATATTACATTCAGCACTACATACCTGTTATATTCAGTGATGCCTCCTCTGATGTAGACATTCTCTTTCCTCATTTTCTCCATTCAGACCAGACCGCCGTGACAAATTATTTCAGCCATGTCTCGCCTTGTAGAGTTTGCCATACAGACATATTAGATTCCTCACGTTTCCATCATCCCTCCCTACAGTACCTGGTCCCCCAACTATGTTATCTTGCTGCCAACTACTGCTCCCCAGCATTCCCCCCTGTATTGTTATAATGACCCAGCAATTCCCACTGTATTATGTTCCCCAGCAGTGCCCTCTGCGTTATTATAATGCCCCCAGCAGTGCCACCTGCATTAGTATGTCCCCTAGCAGTGCTCACTGCATTAGTATGTCCCCTAGAAGTGCCTTCTGCATAAGTATGTCCCCTAGCAGTGCCTCCTGCATTAGTATGTCCCCCAGCAGTGACCCCCACACTAGTATGTCCCCTAGCAGTGCTCAATGCATTAGTATGTCCCCTAGCAGTGCCTCCTGCATTAGTATGTCCCCTAGCAGTGATCACTGCATTAGTATGTCCCCTAGCAGTGCCTCCTGCATTAATATGTCCCCTAGCAGTGCCTCCTGCATTAGTATGTGCCCTATCAGTGCCCTGTATATCTCATAAAGGAAACAGGTTCTTGGTTCAGGACCCGACTGGACTTAGTAGTCCTGCAGCTGTCTCCTGCAGTACAGTTGATCTGTGGGGAGGGATACTCCCTGTACTCTCATGCCACTGGGCTGTCACAGACTCTTAAGGTCAACAAAGCTGCAGTGACCTTTATTTATGTCCCTAGCCAGTAACTTCTGTGGGCCTGGTCTGTAACCTCATCTTGGCTGGACCAGGTCTGCAGCCTTGTCTTTAGTGCACCCTCTGGCTGGGTGATGCGTGTAGTACGTCCAGCACTACTGATCTATTTGTTTACCATGGAACACTGTCCCTGTTTCTGCTTCCTTCCAGCTGGAGCAGGCATTTTCCCTGCACTCTGTGTTTAGCTCACATGGTCCAGTGGCTGCTGCAGCAGGCCTTGTTCATTGCTCACCCCCAGCACTCATGGTGCCTTGTTGGCTCTTTTATTCAGGGCCCTTCCGCCTCATCTTTTGAGTGGTGATGTGTCATCACATCTTATGTATTCTGCACAAGAGTAGCTTTAGAAGGAACCACCTGCCCATGTCATCTGTGGGGCAGCATGATGGAACAGCAGTGCGGTTCATTTCTTCAGGAGGGGCTTCTCTTCATAAGGTGGGCTCTGCACTCAGAAGTAAAGCTGCCATACTATTATAAACATTGCATTCACTGGGGTTTTCAGTATCTGGCCCATTGTAAGGATAGGTAGGTCATTCTTGAGAGCACTGCTGCACTGTTACTCTGATGACCCTGAGGTCAGTCTATACCTGAACACACATAAATGACCCATACTGAAGACGGGCCAAAACTGAAAACCCGGATAAACCCTTTAAGTAGACTTGCTTTGAAAATGATTTTTATTTAGTTTATTTTCAGCTTAGTGCCTCCCAACCACCTCTTTATATGTGCAGGCAATACACCTGTAGAGATGACTCAAAAAACAGACTGGTGCTTTACTTTCAGAAGTTTGTGATGTCTTTGTTCATGGTTTGGTACACACACAGTATTTCAAGGTTTTATGTGATGAAAGACACCTTTGTTCCTATAGAGTACAGCTACATTATAAATAAGACTGAAAAGTGTATAAAGTTTTAAAGGGTTTCTGTCACCCCGCAAAACTATTTTTTTTTTTTTTTGGATAGTTAGATTCCTCATAGTGCGATATAGGAGAATATAATAGTCTTACTTACTTTCATGCGGCCGATTCTTTATAAAACAAACTTTTATAATATGTAAATGAGGGCTCTACCAGCAAGTAGGGCGTCTACTTGCTGGTAGCTGCTGCAGAAATCCACCCCCTCGCCGTGTTGATTGACAGGGCCAGCCGTGATCTCCTCCTCCGGCCGGCCCTGTCAGTAATTCAAAAATCGCGCGCCTCTGGTCATTCGGCGCAGGCGCTCTGAGATGAGGAGGCTCGTCTCCTCAGCACTCCCTCAGTGCGCCTGCGCCGATGACGTCTTCTCTTTCGGTGATGTCATCGGCGCAGGCGCACTGAGGGAGTGCTGAGGATACGAGCCTCCTCATCTCAGAGCGCCTGCGCCGAATGACCAGAGGCGCGCGATTTTTGAATTACTGACAGGGCCGGCCGGAGGAGGAGATCACGGCTGGCCCTGTCAATCAACACGGCGAGGGGGCGGATTTCTGCAGCAGCTACCAGCAAGTAGACGCCCTACTTGCTGGTAGAGCCCTCATTTACATATTATAAAAGTTCGCTTTATAAAGAATCGGCCGCATGAAAGTAAGTAAGACTATTATATTCTCCTATATCGCGCTATGAGGAATCTAACTATCCAAAAAAAAAAAAAAGAGTTTTGCGGGGTGACAGAAACCCTTTAAGGTTGATCACATTCATTTTCACAAGAGCTTGATGAAAAACAGTTAAACTTTTCCACCCTGTCCACGTGGAAGGAAACCTATTTGAAAGGGTTGGCCCATTTATATATTGTGCACAAAATAATGAGTAAGCAGCTCGAAATATGTAACTTGATATTAATGCAGTGACTGGGTGTGGGATTGTCCAAACACTATGCTGGTTCCCAGAGACACTGTCTTGGTGTCACCATGTGTTGCTGTTCTCTGGATGCCTTTTTCCCCCCTATGAAAAATAGGTCCAGAGAGTTAGGGTTTGCAGTAGACCTACAGTAAAGACCAAAAGTTTGGACACACCTTCTCATTCAAAGAGTTTTCTTTATTTTCATGACTATGAAGGCATCAAAACTATGAATTAACACATGTGGAATTATATACATAA
Source organism: Bufo bufo (assembly GCF_905171765.1). Lineage (NCBI taxonomy): Eukaryota > Metazoa > Chordata > Amphibia > Anura > Bufonidae > Bufo > Bufo bufo. The sequence goes on from NC_053390.1 coordinate 45,719,255, forward strand.
CAAACAAATGTGAAACAACTGAAAATATGTCATATTCTAGGTTCTTCAAAGTAGCCACCTTTTGCTTTGATTACTGCTTTGCACACTCTTGGCAGTCTCTTGATGAGCTTCAAGACGTAGTCACCTGAAATGGTCTCCCAACAGTCTTGAAGGAGTTCCCAGAGATGCTTAGCACTTGTTGGCCCTTTTGCCTTCACTCTGCGGTCCAGCTCACCCCAAACCATCTCAATTGGGTTCAGGTCCGGTGACTGTGGAGGCCAGGTCATCTGGCGCAGCACCCCATCACTCTCCTTCATGGTCAAATAGCCCTTACTTTCAAAGTTTTCCCAATTTTTCGGCTGACTGACTGACCTTCATTTCTTAAAGTAATGATGGCCACTCGTTTTTCTTTACTTAGCTGCTTTTTTCTTGCCATAATACAAATTCTAACAGTCTATTCAGTAGCTGTGTATCCACCTGACTTCTCCTCAACGCAACTGATGGTCCCAACCCCATTTATAAGGCAAGAAATCCCACTTATTAAACCTGACAGGGCACACCTATGAAGTGAAAACCATTTCAGGGGACTACCTCTTGAAGCTCATCAAGAGTAATGGCAAGAGTGTGCAAAGCAGTAATCAAAGCAAAAGGTGGCTACTTTGAAGAACCTAGAATATGACATATTTTCAGTTGTTTCACACAATCTAATCTTTCAATCTACAATTTTCATAGTCATGAAAATAAAGAAAACTGTTTGAATGAGAAGGTGTGTCCAAACTTTTGGTCTGTACTGTATGTGCTTCATTACTGATCTTGCTTTACTGATCTTGCTTCTCCTGTCTTGCTTCTCCTGTCTCCTCCCTAGCTAGCTGTCCTTCTCTCTCTCTTTTAGAAGGTACTCTGTCTGCTCTCTTTATATATAGTTTCTAACTGAACTAAAACCTTCTAGTGGGAGGGTAGAGTGGAGAAGTACAGTCTAACAGAAACAATGCTGCAATTTCAGTCTGTCATAGACTTGTACAGCGTTTCAATACAAGTCTACGGAAATGACTAAACAGTTTTCCAGACACAGACAAGTCTTCAGATGTAAATAAAAGATCTAAACCAGACAGTCAAAAGGTCAATCTGTCTGTTTTTAGTTTTTTTTTTTGGCTGGAACACTTTGCTCTGAATATTCTCACAACTGTAACTAGCTTCTGCCTCATTCACTTTAATGGCAGGCGAACCTGGAAAACCTTCAGGTCATATTTGCAGCCACCAAATACTTACTAGAAGTGCACAAATAGTCCCACAATATTGACAGTGACATACTAGAGGGGGATCAATGACAAAAATTCCCACAAAAAAATATGTATTCTAATCATGGGCCATTTTTATGCGTCTTAAAGGGAAATTCTCAAAAATGTGCCCTACTGGAGCCTAGAAATTTTTTATTTTAGGCCATGGGAGCACAGGCCCTAAAAATTAGGCATTTACCTTACATAAAAGAAATTGTGATTATGTGGCTCGAGGTACATTATGCGGTCACTGAATAACAATTTTACTGTAGACCACTGGAGTACAGGCCCCAAACATTAGGCATTCACTGTACAGAAAAGTTCAAGTGATTATGTGGCTGAAGGTATATTAGAAGGTCATTGGATAACAATTTTACTGTAGGCCAGTACAAATACATGTCAAATACATATGTTTGAAAGAACTAAAAATATAAAATTGGATTAAAAACATGGCTAATAAAATCCCCCCTCTTGAATAAACCCCTAATAATAATAGGTGAAATTTGATAACACGTGGTCGTCACAGGTGTTGAATTCCTCCGAGATCCATGCCTCATTCATTTTTAGAAATGTGAGGTAGTCCACACTGTCATGAGCTAGGCGAGTTCGCTTATGGGTCACGATCCCCTCTGCTGCACTGAACGTCCTTTTGGACAGGACACTCGACGAGGGGCAAGCCAAGAGTTCCATGGCAAATTGTGCCAGCTCTGGCCACAAGTCAAGCCTTCACACCCAGTAATCCAGGGGTTCCTCGCTTCTCATAGCGTCCACATCGGCTGTTAACCTGATGTAGACGTACACCTGTCGGTCTAGGCGCTCCCTGAGGCTGGATCCAGAGGGCGGCTGTCAATGGGTTGGCTGCAAGAATGATCTCATATGCGAAGTGACCAACACATCTTCAAACTGCCCTCTTCTTGCAGATGCGGTAGGATTGGTACCCGCAACTGTTTCGCTGTGGGTGGAAATTCCTCTGCCAGCGCCCGCAACAGCAGAATGCAGCATCTCTCGCAGCAAGGCCTGGAAATGCTGCATTCTGACAGCCCTCTGTGATGCTGGTAACATGTCTGCCATTTTGTGCTTGTACCGGGGGTCTAAGTACATTGCCACCCAGTACTGGTCCTTTACCTTTATGCTTTTTATACAGGGGTCCCTCTTCAAACACTGGAGCATGAAAGACCCCATTTGCACTAAATTGGAAGTGATGTAGCGCCCTGGCTCCTGCTTATTGCCCAGGTGAATGTCGTCTATCAAGCATATACAAGGTGGAGTTCCATCGCGTCGGGCTTTCACATATCAGATGTCTTACGGGCAAGTAGTGTCGCCGCTCAACGTCAACAAGGCGAGCCATGGCCGTGTAAGATCTTCTAAAAAGACCAGAGATTTTCCTGGCCTGCCGCAAAACGTCCTGGACCCCGCGGTATTTGGCAATGAATTGCTGCACAATAAAGTTCAGAACGTGTGCCATGCACGGCGCGTGTGTCATTTTGCTTTTTTTTAGTGTGCTCATTAGATTGGCACCGTTGTCGCACACCACTTTACCAACTGTCAAATTGAGTGGGGTTAGCCACTGATCGGCCTGTGACCGCAGAGTTTAAAGCAGTGCAGGACCGGTGTGGCTCTTGGCTTCCAGGCACAACAGCCGCAGCACAGCATGGCAACGTCTTACCTGGCACGTCGAATAGGTTCTGGGGAGCTTGGGAGGTGCAGCGGAAGAGGTAGTAGCAGTGGAAAAGGAGGAGTCAGCCGAGGAGGAGACAGATGATGGAGTAGGAGGAGTAGAAGAAGAGGCAGGCCTGCATGCAATTCGTGGCGGTAACACGTTTGCAGGCTTGACGGCCGTCAGAAGGTTCACCCAGTGGACAGTAAAAGTTATATACCTTCCCTGCCTGTGTTTGCAAGACCACGTGTCTGTGGTCAGATGTATCTTGGCACCGACACTGTGTGCCAGAGATATATTCACTTGCCGCTGAACGTGGCCATATAGCTCTGGGATGCCCTTCTGGGAGAAATATTTCCTTCCAGGACCTTCCATTGTGGTGTGTCAATGGCCATAAATTTTCTAACGGCCTCCGAGTCCACCAGTTTATATGGCAGTAGTTGGCGGGCTAGCAGTTCCAACAAGCCAGCGTTCAGCCGTTGGGCAAGAGGGTTATCCAGCTTCATCAACTTTTTATGCTCGAACATTTGGGCCACGGAAGCCTGCCTTCTGCCAGATGAACGCGATGACGGCACGGTGATCAAGTGATTATGTGGCTAAAGGTATATTAGACGGTCATAGGATACTAATTTTACTGCAGGCTAGGGGAGTACAGGCCCCAAACATTAGGCATTCACCTGACAGAAAAGGCCTTTTATGCCGCTGTATTTACATAAGACAGGAACCAATCTTTATTCTATGTGGTGGCGGATATGAGTGGGCTGGCATGAGGAAATTCAATTAAACGTGGTTGTCACAGGTGTGGAATTCCTCCGAAATCCATGCCTGATTAATTTTTACAAATGTGAGGTAGTCCACACTGTCGTGAGCTAGGCGAGTGCGCTTATCAGTCGCGATCCCCCCTGCTGCGCTGAACGTCCTTTTGGACAGGATACTCGACGAGGGGCAAGCCAAGAGTTCCATGGAAAATTGTGCCAGCTCTGGCCACAGGTCAAACCTGCACACCCAGTAGTCAAGGGGTTCCTCGCTTCTCAGTGCGTCCACATCGGCCGTTAAACCGATGTAGTCTGCCTGCCTTTTCCCAGATGAATGCAACAACGGCACGGTGGAAGGTGGAGTGGAGGACAAATGGGAGGAAAGAGGAGAAGGAGAAAAGTCAGGACGTGGGGCGCCGGGAGTGTGGCTTTGTGGGTTCTGACGGTGTTGCTCCGACTGGGCTCGGTGATGGGAGGCCAGGTGCCTTCTTAACCTGTTCCGGACATAGGGAGTACCGGTACTCCCTGATTTCCCGATCGTTAAGGACGCAGGGCGTACCGGTACGTCCTATGTATTTCCGATCACCGGCGGGTGGTGATCGGAACCCGATGCCTGCTAAAATCATTTAGCAGGCACCTTGGCTAAATGCGAGGGGGGTCCTGTGACCCCCCCGTGTAGGCGATCGCAGAAAACCGCAAGTCAATTTAGACTTGCGGTTTGATGCGTTTCCAGGTTATTCAGGTCTCTGGGGACCCGGAACAGGATGGTGATCGGTGGTGTAATAATACACCACCAATCACCATCCTTAGATCCTGAGAGGTGATGGTGACATCACCTTTCAGGATCGCTCTCATTGGTGGGCTGGGCGGGCGGTTCATTAAAATTATCGCAGCGCATCGTGTCTCAGAGCCAGCACCCCCCATCTGTTCAGAGACCAGGATCCAGCACCCCATCTGTGCCCCAGCACCCCCAGGTATTTAGGGAAAGTTTTGGTTGCATCACCCTAAATTGGGTGTCTGGGGTCCACAGCACAGCTGTGTGACCCTAGACCCCCCAGGGGTGCTGCAGCTTGCCCTCCCCCCCACAACTTTTTTGGGGTGCAGGCAGTTTCTTTTTTGTGCGTACGCTGACTGTGGCCGGCACTCTTAGCGTCCGGCCACTGTTATCGCATCGCACACCCCACCGCTGATCAACTTCGGTCTTTTTTATCTGTTAGGTTTAGGGTGAGTTCGCGAACACCCGTGCCCCCACACACACGCACATCAAAAAAAGATTTACACGCACGCAGACACACACTCCCCTATGGCCCGCTGGATGTTCTCGGCCGAGGAGGCATACGCCCAGCTTGCCTCCGAGTCCCAGTGAGGACGAGGATGACCCCATTTTCCTGTTGTCATCCGCGTCCTACTCATGATGATGAGCCCCCAAGGCGGCGGAGACGCCGCCAGGCGGAGCAAGGGGACCGCCATGCTAGGGACCCTGTGCCCCACCCTAGTACGAGCAGCTCTGGGGCTCGTACTAGTTTTCCGGCCCACCAGTTAAATCCACCAGAGCCCCCTGCCGGTGAACTTGTCTGGTGTACCCCAGAGCGTTATGAGCCCGTGATTCCTGGTTTTGAAGGCCAACCAGGAATCCAGATTTCCACAGTGGGCTTCACTGAATATAATTTTTTTAGTCTTTTTTTCAGTGACAGCTTTGTAAATCTAATGGTGGAGCAAACAAACCTGTACGCCCAACAGTTTGTTGCTCAACACCCGGGCTCCTTTTTGGCTAGGCCCGGTGGCTGGACGCCGGTCAGTGCAGCCGAGATGAGGACATTTTGGGGCCTCGTGCTGCATATGGGCCTAGTCATGAAACCTAGTGTCAGGCATTACTGGAGTGGGGACGTCCTCTACCAGACCACACTTTACAGTACGGCCATGACACGCTCCCGGTTTGAGGCCATCCGGAAATGCCTGCATTATTCAGATAATGCAGCATGTTCTCCCCAAGGTGATCCTGCCTATGACCGCCTGTAAAAAATCAGGACGGTCATCGATCACTTTGGGGCCAAATTTGTATAGGACTATGTACCTGGAAGGGAGGTCGCGGTTGATGAGTCTCTCATTGCGTTCAAGGGGAGACTCCTTTTCTGCCAGTATGTTCCCTCTAAGCGGGCGAGGTATGGCGTGAAGCTGTACAAACTTTGTGAGACAAACTTTATGAGAGTACCTCAGGGTACACTTACAAGTTTCGTGTGTACGAGGGGCGAGATTCCCGTATTCAACCCCCAGAATGTCCCCCCACTCTGGGTGTTAGCGGGAAACTTGTGTGGGACCTTATGTACCCACTGCTAGATAAGGGTTACCACATGTACATGGATAACTTTTATACTATTATCCCCTTGTTCCAGTCCCTCGCTGCCAGATCCACGTCCGCTTGTGGGACCGTGCGGAAAAATCAACGCGGCCTCCCTTCCTACCCCTTCCAGGTACCTATCCCCAGGGGTGAGACCCATGCCCTTACCACTGGAAACCTGTTGCTAGTCAGATATAAGGACAAGAGGGATGTCCTTGTACTGTCCACAATTCATGGTAACGGCATCACCCCTGTCCCTGTGCGAGGTACTGCGGCAACAGTCCTCTAGCCCGATTGTATCGTCGACTACAATCGGTATATGGGAGGAGTTGATCTCTCTGATCAAGTCCTCAAGCCATATAACGCCATGCGCAAAACCCGGGCATGGTACAAAAAAGTTGCGGTCTACTTGGTACAGGTTGCCTTGTACAACTCTTTTGTGCTGTCCCGGAGCGCTGGCAACACAGGGACTGCGGAGCCATGTGCCGGCGTTCTGGGAGCACCAGATGTGACCGTTCATGGTGGATGGCTTGCTCCAGATACATCTGCAGTCTGCTTTTTGCCTTCTGTGCACTGCAAGTTCTGACTGCTTCTCCTCCTTCTACCCCCTAACTGCTGCTCTGTCTCTCCCTCTGAACTCCCCTCCTCTTTCTCTCTTGTGGGCACTCACATGACATCCTTCGACACGTCATCATCGTCACCTTCACCACCACTGACATTAGAGATCTCGGAGTAGGCAGCAACAGCGGGGACCTTCGTCTTTGGGCTGATCTGGGTACTGTCGTCAGACCGCTGGGTGGCGGCCGTTGCTACCTCCTCTTCCTGATCCGATGGCTGCGCATCGGTAAGGTCTGGGAATGGATGGGAAAATAATTCCTCTGACTCGAGTGGAGGGGCTATGATGGTGGTGGTGGTTTCTTTGGGGGTGCACACAGCAGAGAGTGAGGAGGGTGCAGATACAGAGGATGAGAAGGGTGAAAAAGCGGAAGGCTGAGTGAGGCATTCGCACGCACCTTCTCCAACTTCCCACTTAGACTCCGGCCTGGTGCACCTGCCAGACCCCTACCACCCCTGCGGAAAGGCCTGCCTCTTCCTCTTGTTTGTAATTTTCAAAATGACCCTGTGACAAAGTCCCTATAGAAGAGAAGTATTTGTGGAAGCAGGTATATTGCAGGCCTCAATCAATATTTGGTGGAAGCCGGTATATCAATCCCCTCTATCAGTATTTTGTGGAAACAGGTATATAGAACCCAATAATGAGTATTTTCTGGAAGCCGATATATCAAACCTCTTAATCAATATTTGATGGAAGACGGTGTATCGCAGGCCTCAATCAATATTTGGTGGAAGCGGATATATCAATCCCCTCTTTCAGTATTTTGTGGAAACAGGTATATAGAACCCAATAATGAGTATTTTCTGGAAGCCGATATATCAAACCCCTTAATCAATATTTGGTGACAGACGGTGTATTGCAGGCTTTAATCAATATTTGGTGGAAGCGGGTATATCAATCCCCTCTATGAGTATTTTTTGTAAACAGGTATATAGAATACCTTAATGAGTATTTGCTGGAAGCCGGTAAATCAAACCTCTTAATCAATATTTGGTGGAAGCCGGTGTATCGCAGGCCTCAGTCAATATTTTGTGGAAGCTGGTGTATCAAACCCTTTAATCAGTATTTTATGGAAGCAGGTATATCAGACCCCTTAATCACTTTTTTTGGGGGGCAACAGGTATATCACACCAGTTGGAATTAGTTATTCCAATAGCGTTTGTCCCTCTATCTAGCTGTGGTATCTCAGTAGAACCGCACACAACTGCTGCACAATACAAATGCACCTTAATATACCGTATTTTTCGCTTTATAAGACACACTTTTTTCCCCCCAAAAGTGGGGGGGAAATGGCAGTGCGTCTTATAAAGCGAACACTGCCATGTTTACTTTGTTGACGCTGATACATCGCAGGCCGCGATGTATCAGAGGGGTGGGAGGAGGGGACGGAGGCTGGCAACACTCCCGGCAGGGCCCGATGCAGTCACTGTACTGTAATACATCACGGTAATTTTCACATGTAAATCCACAGGTCCCCCCATAACAGTGTCATCCACAGGTCCCCCCATAACAGTGTCATCCACAGGTCCCCCCATAACAGTGTCATCCACAGGTCCCCCCATAACAGTGTCATCCACAGGTCCCCGCATAAGTGTCATCCACAGGTCCCCCATAACAGTGTCATCCACAGGTCCCCCATAACAGTGCGTCATCCACAGGTCCCCCCATAACAGTGCGTCATCCACAGACCATCATTAGTTCAAAACCCAGCAAAAGCACACCTTTTGGTTCAAATTATTTTTTTCTTATTTTCCTCCTCAAAAATATAGGTGCGTCTTATCATCAGGTGCGTCTTATAAAGCGAAAAATACGGCACTTTATATGTTAGAAAGTATATTATAAGTATGTCACAGCCCTTAGTATATCCCATCTATCGATAGCACACCTATACCAGTCCTTAAAAGAACTTTTGTGGCCCTATTAGCTAGCGTTTGGTGTCCCTAACAGTCTATCCCTGCTCCACAAAGCAACCTCTCCCTACACTGGCAAAAAACGGAATGTAAAATGGCTGCCAGATTGGGTTTATTTATAAGGTAAGGGGTATGTCCATGTGCTGAAATGTCTCAATTGGCTGTCCTGTCCTACCTGATGGATGTGTCATGGGTCAAAGTTCGGCACTATGCAAAAAAATATGGCACGTGTGAATATGGCCATATGTTCGCATGTTCGGCGAATCGAACGAGCAAAGTTCACCGCGAAACGACCGCCGGGCGAACCGCAAGGCCTTCTCTATCTTTGGCCAATCCCCCCCTGCTGCTGGGGCACAACAGGATAGTAGGTACTACTGTGATCAGGTCGCAGATCTCAGACATTTAGGGCTTGCGCTCCCCCACTCTTTCACTGACATTCCAGCCAGTATCTGCACCTGCCGCAAAAGACTAAAAGGACCATCATTAACTGGACTGAACTTGTTAGTGATCTGGTAGACAAACAATAACAGTACCTCCAACATAGTCATCAAGTACAATCTACACAGTGTACATGACAATAAGCCCCTTCTCAAGCCGGTTGTCACATTAGCCATCATTCTTGTCCTTTTTATTTTAACCCTTTATAGAGCTGACTATAATGCTTTTGCCTTTTATCATACTGTAGCTGGCAATCTACTACACTTTCTAGTTAATTGTGACCATTACATAACTTTAGTGCGTAGCTTTTAGCTAGAAAATAATACGTTTTCAGCTTTATTAGTACGCTTTAATTTCATATGGGTTCATAAAGCACTCCCGTATCTGGGAATTTGACCTAATGTTTCTAATTTGTAAGCGATATGATCTAAAATATACTCTACCATTAAAAACAATAAAATCTTATTTGTGAAAAACTCAAGGGATTTCTTCGTTAGGTAAAATAGCGGTAATAAACTTATTCTTCTTAAATGTGAAATTTTTTGGGGGGAAATTTCCTATAGAACTCCCTCTATCATTTTTTTTAAAGGGCCACAAATATTTTATTTAAGTTTTATTTGGGGTGGGAAAAAGAGCAAGACTGCAAGCAAATATTATGTATCTACCTCTGGCTAAAGGGGGATTGCTTTGCCCCTCAATTCCCCAATACTATAAAGTGGTCATTGTATCCCAACTGAGAGCTTTGTAAATTAGAAATGAGACCAGGATCTGTGTACAAATTGAGAGTTATATGTTGAAGAGTCATGACATCCAATCTGATTGATCTTCTAGGGCTTTATTTAAAGCATCAGTCTCCTCTATCTGACCTATGGAATTCTCTTCAAGGTAAGAACTTGGGAGGGGGATCATTTATGATTAGAAGTGCACCACTTTTTGATGTACTTTTGTTGCAGATTTTGTCGCAAAGTGAATTTACGGCCGAATATGCGACTTCTCCCCACTCACACCACTTTTCCGAGATGGTGGAAAACTAGGGTGTGGCGTAGGCGGTAAAGGGGGTGGGCCGGCCCATCTCATTTATCATTTTCTACACCTGTTTTTGGTGTACAAAATGATTTAAAGGGTTTATCCAACCTCTATAATGACCCCACCAATGCCCGGGAACCTCATATAGGTTATGCTTACCCCGCTTCCTGGCACCCGCACCGCTCATGATCTCCACACAGCTGCTGCTGCATCTCCCAGTCGCTCGGATCAAAACATGCGGTAGCGGTGGTGGGGGGTGGGGATAGGGGTGGTGTCAGCCAATAGTAGGCCACGACGGGGATGAGCCACCCTAGAGTCACTCACGAAGGGAGACTTGCTCTTGCTATTGGCTACATCCCCGTCGCCGGATGTTTTGATTCGCGTGATGGGGAGATGTAGAGTCTGCAGTGCGGGGATCAGAGGCGACGCGGTTTCCAGGCAGCGGGGTAAGTGTAACCTATATAAGGGGCCCGGGCATTAGGAGGGTCATTATAAGAGCTGGATAACTCCTTTAAATCTGTGCCAACAAGGGAGCTGGTGTAGATTTAAGCAAGTTGCAAGACCAGCGCCTAAGTTATGTAGAGGCCGGTGCTTTAGGAGTTGATGGTGTGCTTTAAGCCTAACTACTTAGCAACCCTGCTTATAGCATGGCAGAGAATATGCCGGCTCCTTACAATTGTCGCTTTTACAGGCCCCCCCTCCCCCTCACGTACTTAAAATAAAACCTTTGAAAAAAAACTATTTGTCTTTGTATCACCATTTTCTGTTCTGACAGCTAAAAGTAGTTTTTTTTTATATTTCTGCCTAAAGAGCTGAAGCTTTTTTTTCTGGTCGATGAACTGTAGTTTTTATTGGTCCAATTTTTGATCACTAAGGCCCCTTTCACACGGGCGAGTATTCCGCGCGGATGCGATGCGTGAGGTGAACGCATTGCACCCGCACTGAATACCGACCCATTCATTTCTATGGGGCCGTTCACATGAGCGGTGATTTTCACGCATCACTTGTGCGTTGCGTGAAATTCGCAGCATGCTCTATATTCTGCGTTTTTCACGCAACGCAGGCCCCATAGAAGTGAATGGGGTTGCGTGAAAATCGCAAGCATCCGCAAGCAAGTGCGGATGCGGTGCGATTTTCACGCATGGTTGCTAGCTGACAGTCTATTCACTGTATTATTTTACCTTATAACATGGTTATAAGGGAAAATAATAGCATTCTAAATACAGAATGCATAGTAGGTGATCAATTGAGGGTTAAAAAAATTAAAAAAAATAAACTCACCTTCTCCTCTTGACCGCGTAGTTCCCGGTCTCTTCTGTACTTTTTTAATGATGAACTACCGGCTAGGACTTGTGGTGACGTCAGATCACATGCTCCAATCACATGGTCCATCACCACGGTGATGGACCATGTGATTGGAGCATGTGATCTGACGTCACCAAAGGTCCTTTAGCCCACAGCTCATCATTAAAGAAGTAAAGAAGAGACGGGAACTACGCGAACAAGAGGAGAAGGTGAGTTAATTTTTATTTATTTTTTTAACCCTCAATTGATCACCTACTATGCATTCTGTATTCAGAATGCTATTATTTTCCCTTATAACCATGTTATCAGGGAAAATAATACAATCTACACAACACTAACCCAAGCCCGAACTTCTGTGAAGAAGTTCGGGTTTGGGTACCAAACATGCGTGATTTTTCTCACGCGAGTGCAGAACGCATTACAATGTTTTGCACTCGCGCGGAAAAATCGCGGGTGTTCCCGCAACGCACCCGCACATTTTCCCGCAACGTCCGTGTGAAAGAGGCCTAATATAAAAAATTTTGGGGTAACCCAAAAAATGTTGAATTGTGTTTTGATTGTTTTCAGTCACGGCATACACCGTTCATGAATTATTATAATTTTTTTAATAGTGAGGACACTTTTGGATATGGCAATGCTTTATTTTATGTTTATTTTTCTTTATTTAAAACATTGGGAACGTGGGGTGTTTGGAATTTTCATCCCAACCTCTACCCACTCTTTCCTCTGCCAACCTCCAGTACTATAGCATGCAGTACATGGCTGCCTCCCCTGCTCCGCCATGTAATACTGCTTATTATGGTACACTTACGCACGCACCCTATGCCAGCCCAGGACCATCCTGGCATCACATATATGTATATGTAACTTAAGAGTGACATAATAAGCACTAGTAGATGTAGCGAGCAGAGAGGGGAGGCTGCCATGTACCGCATGCTATAGTACTTGAGGCTGGCAGAGAAAGGATTGGGCAGAGGTTGTGATCTGGCTACCTGGCAGCTGCATGCTGAAGGCCTCAGCATGCAGCTGCCAGGTGGCCATCCCAGCCTCCTATACTATAACAGATGCATGTCTTTTATTATACAGGAGGCTGGTGGGACTGGGATGGTAGCCTGCGGCTGCACACTCAGGACTTTTCCTGCTGCTGTACCTCGCCTTTCCTCTGCTCCACTCCCAGTCTGTGAAGTTCAGGAGGAAAGGGTGAACCACTTGGACTCTGCCCTCCTCCTTCCTCATGACCAGAGAGGCCCCAGAACCACTGTGCACTAGTGCAGCAGTAGGCAAGGCAAAGGGGAGCCAGGGGGGCCCAGGCACATACCTGAAAAACAAGTGCTGTGCATGCCTGCTGTGCCTCCCTCCACCCTCTGCCCTCTGCCGTGATGCTTCTCCTGGTTGCTGCACCCCTTGAGGAGGACTTCACTTAGTGGGCGGGATGCAACTGCACTACCTGATGAGATTAATTTACATAGTGTGCTGCCAGCTTGTTCTCTGGCTGGCAGTGCGCTATGTAGGCAGAAGAGGCAGCTCAACTGATCATCATGTATGGGGCGGGCAGATGCTGGGCGGTGCAGGCACCCTTTTAATGAATGTGATGCAGAGTGTCTGGGCATGGTGAGCCGGGCCCTATGTGAAAATTTCAAAGAATGTACAGAGAGGCACCTGGAGGCAGAAAGGAGCATCAGGGGCAGCGAGGCACCTGGGGGCAGAAAGGAGCATCAGGGGCAGCGAGAGACCTGGGGGCAGGAAGGAGCATCAGGGGCAGCGAGGCACCTGGGGGCAGAAAGGAGCATCAGGGGACGCGAGGCACCTGGGGGAAAAAAGGAGCATCAGGGGCAGCGAGGCACCTGGGGGCAGAAAGGAGCATCAGGGGCAGTGAGGCACCTGGGGGCAGAAAGGAGCATCAGGGGCAGCGATACACCTGGGGGCAGGAAGGAGCATCAGGGGCAGTGAGGCACCTGGGGGCAGAAAGGAGCATCAGGGGCAGCGATACACCTGGGGGCAGGAAGGAGCATCAGGGCTAGCGAGACACCTGGGGGCAGGAAGGAGCATCAGGGGCAGCGAGGCACCTGGGGGCAGGAAGGAGCATCAGGGGCAGCGAGGCACCTGGGGGCAGAAAGGAGCATCAGGGGCAGCGAGAGACCTGGGGGCAGGAAGGAGCATCAGGGGCAGCGAGGCACCTGGGGGCAGAAAGGAGCATCAGGGGCAGCGAGGCACCTGGGGGCAGAAAGGAGCATCAGGGGACGCGAGGCACCTGGGGGCAGAAAGGAGCATCAGGGGCAGTGAGGCACCTGGGGGCAGAAAGGAGCATCAGGGGCAGCGAGACACCTGGGGGCAGGAAGGAGCATCAGGGGCAGCGAGGCACCTGGGGGCAGGAAGGAGCATCAGGGGCAGTGAGGCACCTGGGGGCAGAAAGGAGCATCAGGGGCAGCGAGAGACCTGGGGGCAGGAAGGAGCATCAGGGGCAGCGAGGCACCTGGGGGCAGAAAGGAGCATCAGGGGCAGCGAGGCACCTGGGGGCAGAAAGGAGCATCAGGGGACGCGAGGCACCTGGGGGAAGAAAGGAGCATCAGGGGCAGCGAGGCACCTGGGGGCAGAAAGGAGCATCAGGGGCAGTGAGGCACCTGGGGGCAGAAAGGAGCATCAGGGGCAGCGATACACCTGGGGGCAGGAAGGAGCATCAGGGGCAGTGAGGCACCTGGGGGCAGAAAGGAGCATCAGGGGCAGCGATACACCTGGGGGCAGGAAGGAGCATCAGGGCTAGCGAGACACCTGGGGGCAAGAAGGAGCATCAGGGGCAGCGAGGCACCTGGGGGCAGGAAGGAGCATCAGGGGCAGCGAGGCACCTGGGGGCAGAAAGGAGCATCAGGGGCAGCGAGGCACTTGGGGGCAGGAAGGAGCATCAGGGGCAGCGAGGAACCTGGGGGCAGGAGGGAACAGAGGCAAGCAGTGAGGCACCTGGGAGCAGTGAGGCACCTGGGAGCAGTGAGACAAGCAGAGGGGAGCAGTGAGTCACCTGGGAGCAGTGAGACAAGCAGAGGGGAGCAGTGAGTCACCTGGGAGCAGTGAGACAAGCAGAGGGGAGCAGTGAGGCACCTGGGAGCAGAAGGGAGCAGTGAGGCACCGGGGAGCAGTGAGGCACCTGGGGGCAGAGGGGAGCAGTGAGACAAGAAGATGGGAGCAGTGAGGCACCTGGGAGCAGAAGGGAGCAGTGAGGCACCTGGGAGCAGTGAGGCACCTAGGAGCAGTGAGACAAGCAGAGGGGAGCAGTGAGGCACCTGGGAGCAAAAGGGAGCAGTGAGGCACCTGGGAGCAGAGGGGAGCAGTGAGGCACCTGGGATAAGAGGGGAGCAGTGAGACAAGCGGAGGGGAGTAGTGAGGCACCTGGGAGCACAGAGAAGTAGTGAGGCACCTAGGAGCAGAAGGGAGCAATTAGGAACCCAATGGGCAGGAGGGAGCAGAGGCAAGTAGTGAGGCACCTGGGAGCAGAGGGGAGTATAAGGGGCATGAGGAAACAACTAGTGCAGGGAGAGGAAGGACGATCCACTAACCTGAGGAGGGAGGACTCCTGCAAGAATCTGTTTAGGAGTGCACAGGTCTCTTCCCCTTGGATCACCCCAGCCAATCAGCGCACCCTTTTTTATCCTGATGCTCTTTGGTTAGCCTGCTCCTTGCTAAGGGGGCGGTCCCTTACATTGCTGAGATGTTCCTGGTGCTGCCATCTCCAGCACTGCTTCTGTCTGATTCCATGTGCAGTGCTCTTGATCCTCTCAGCAATGGGGAATAGATCTGCTAGGAGCACAGCTGGGGCTGAGATCGCCACACGGACCAGGGAGAGGAGACAGCCTTGCAAAATAAACTTAATAGTGCTGCTGTCATTTGCCTACTGTTTGTCCCCAGCCCTGTGCTCCTGGGCCCCTTCTGAGCTGGGGCCCCGAAGCAGCCACTTCCCCTGTTTCCCTGGTAGCTACGCCACTGCGTGTCGTGAACACCTGAATCAGCTTTTACAGGCAGGGACAGTACTTCATGGCCTACTAGGTCAATGTTTTTGCAACAGTGGCGAGGCAGCACCACAGCAAGAAGGCCAGGTCTTTTTAACACCTCTATTTTTGTGTTGGTCTGGGTCCCACACCAAGCGCTTATCTGTCTCCTCCATGTTTTTTTCCATGGACATCCTGCCATCCCCAACGGAAGCAGGACAGAGTGTCATTCCCACTCCCCCTCCCTCCTATCATATGTGTAAAGGGAAATGTTGCTGTGCCGTGTTAAAGCTGATCAGCCTGAGCAAGACTGGCCACACAGTGGATCACTTGCTAAAATGCATTAAGCCATAAACATACCAGTGGCTGTCTCCCCGTCTACTTCAACTGGGCAAGGTGGTCGGCAACAATGGCATGAACGCGGCTGTGCTTCATTTGGGGAAATAACACATGCTCCCTTCATAGCGCACGTGATAAATCTAGTCGTGCAACACTTTTTGAAAAAGTACAGTGGCTTGCAGAGGGTGTCCTGGAGCAGAGGTACTGTGAAGTTTTGACATTTGTGGACATTGCACCAGTTTCCGCTATGCAAAGTTATAAATAAACTTTATTTAACTTGAAAGGGTTAACTTGCACTGTTTAATACTGTGTAACTGCATTTTTTATGTTGTGATATATATCCTTTTCATTTGCACTGTATTTGCAAGGCTCTGTGGAAAGGGTTAATGAATACTGAGAGACTTTTGGGACTTTGAATTAGAAGCTGGTAATTTTCCACAGTTGTCATAGGGTTTAAAGAAAAGCATGTTTTGGAGGGAAAAGCCACCTTTATTTACCACTAAAACCAGACAGACTGACCATTTAAATGTCTGGTTTTAACTATGTTGTTATGTCTGGAAACTTGTTTTTGTCTGGAAAAACTGCTGTGTCATTAGTTGAGTATCATTGAAGCTCCAGTATAGTAAGTCTATGCCAGACAGGAGTGGTAACTTTGTAATTGTTCGTGCTGAGTTTCTCCACTTCACCCCTCCCACTAAAAGGTTCCAGTCTAGCTAGAAATGGTATATAAGGAGAACAGTCAGAGTACCTAGTGTTCTGCAATTAAGGATCAGTGCTTGGAGGAGGAGACTCAT
Source organism: Bufo bufo (assembly GCF_905171765.1). Taxonomy (NCBI): domain Eukaryota; kingdom Metazoa; phylum Chordata; class Amphibia; order Anura; family Bufonidae; genus Bufo; species Bufo bufo. Next base: position 45,735,666 of record NC_053390.1, read on the forward strand.
ACCAGTCTGCATGAGTGACCGGAAGAAGACGCTAAGATGGGGACGCTGAACCACAGATCATGGGTCACCAGTAGTGTTGAGCAAACAGTTCGAGCATAGTTCGGGTCCGTACCGAATTTTGGGGTGTTCGTGACACGGACCCGAACCCGAACTTTTTCGTAAAAGTTCGGGTTCGGGTTCGTCGTTCGGCATGTATTTTGGCGCATTTTGAAAGGCTGCGAAGCAGCCAATCAACATGCATCATACTACTTGCCCTAAGATGCCATCGCAGCCATGCCTACTATTGGCAAGGCTGTGATTGGCCAAGTGCAGCATGTGACTCAGCCTCTTTATAAGCTTGTGCGCACGTCGGGACGTGCTCACTCCCGATGTGAATAGAACAGGGATAGACGCAGCTGATGCTAGGGCGAGAATAGGCAGGGATAATTGAATAACTGGAAGCAAATTTCTCTCCTCCACCTGTGATTCATCTGAACAACTGCAGCTGAGCTGCTTTTTTGATAGGGATTGGCTATTTTTAGAGTGGCCAGAGTGATTTTTCCATCCACATGTACCTGGGCTGACCGCCGGCCGCCATTTTGCGACTTGTAGTGCTGCAGCAGAAGCTGCCACAGTGTGCATTCCAAAGCTCCAAACAAGTCAGACATCTACACCTGGGATTCAGACCAATAGCGATTTAGCAGCACAGTCCAAGGCTATTTTTTTTAAAGGTTGTGCAGACCATTTTGTGGCACATGTTACTGGGCTGATAGGCGGCGGCCATCTTGGGACTAGTGCTGCAGCACAATCTCTCCCAACGTCCATTAATCACTTGTAATAGTGGTCTGTGCCATAGAAATCCTACATCAGGGACTTGGGTGTGCTTGTGTCACCCCTACTAATACCAGTCCACCTGTAATCCATACAGTGAAAAGCCATAAAGTATTCCAGTGAGGGAATTTTTTTTTTATTTAAAAAAGGCCAAGTTAGTTTATCTGGCGTTCAATATACTAGATACAGTTAGGCCTGCGTTTCATACATCTGGAATTAGCAAACTAATGTGCTGGGGTTGGGAAAACATATATGTACCCATACTAGAATCTGTCAAAGAAAGCGGTACTCACATATAACAGTCATTCCATCTGTAATCCATACAGTCAAAAGACTGAAAGTATTCCAGTGAGGGAATTTTTTTTATTTAAAAAAGGCCAAGTTAGTTTATCTGGCGTTCAATATACTAGATACAGTTAGGCCTGCGTTTCATACATCTGGAATTAGCAAACTAATGTGCTGGGGTTGGGAAAACATATATGTACCCATACTAGAATCTGTCAAAGAAAGCGGTACTCACATATAACAGTCATTCCATCTGTAATCCATACAGTCAAAAGACTGAAAGTATTCCAGTGAGGGAATTTTTTTTATTTAAAAAAGGCCAAGTTAGTTTATCTGGCGTTCAATATACTAGATACAGTTAGGCCTGCGTTTCATACATCTGGAATTAGCAAACTAATTTGCTGGGGTTGGGAAAACATATATGTACCCATACTAGAATCTGTCAAAGAAAGCGGTACTCACATATAACAGTCATTCCATCTGTAATCCATACAGTCAAAAGACTGAAAGTATTCCAGTGAGGGAATTTTTTTTATTTAAAAAAGGCCAAGTTAGTTTATCTGGCGTTCAATATACTAGATACAGTTAGGCCTGCGTTTCATACATCTGGAATTAGCAAACTAATGTGCTGGGGTTGGGAAAACATATATGTACCCATACTAGAATCTGTCAAAGAAAGCGGTACTCACATATAACAGTCATTCCATCTGTAATCCATACAGTCAAAAGACTGAAAGTATTCCAGTGAGGGAATTTTTTTTATTTAAAAAAGGCCAAGTTAGTTTATCTGGCGTTCAATATACTAGATACAGTTAGGCCTGCGTTTCATACATCTGGAATTAGCAAACTAATGTGCTGGGGTTGGGAAAACATATATGTACCCATACTAGAATCTGTCAAAGAAAGCGGTACTCACATATAACAGTCATTCCATCTGTAATCCATACAGTCAAAAGACTGAAAGTATTCCAGTGAGGGAATTTTTTTTATTTAAAAAAGGCCAAGTTAGTTTATCTGGCGTTCAATATACTAGATACAGTTAGGCCTGCGTTTCATACATCTGGAATTAGCAAACTAATGTGCTGGGGTTGGGAAAACATATATGTACCCATACTAGAATCTGTCAAAGAAAGCGGTACTCACATATAACAGTCATTCCATCTGTAATCCATACAGTCAAAAGACTGAAAGTATTCCAGTGAGGGGATTTTTTTTATTTAAAAAAGGCCAAGTTAGTTTATCTGGCGTTCAATATACTAGATACAGTTAGGCCTGCGTTTCATACATCTGGAATTAGCAAACTAATGTGCTGGGGTTGGGAAAACATATATGTACCCATACTAGAATCTGTCAAAGAAAGCGGTACTCACATATAACAGTCATTCCATCTGTAATCCATACAGTCAAAAAACTGAAAGTATTCCAGTGAGGGGATTTTGCTTATAAAAAATAATATATTTCATTGTGGTGCGAGTTGAATCGCAACAATGAAGAAAAATACTATTAAGGGACGAGGACGCGGTCGTGGTGGTGTCCGTGGAGCCTCTGTTGCTGGTAGAGGACGTGGCCGTTCGGCCCCAGGCGCACACAGTAGGGAACGAACTCCCTCAACTAGCCGGCAGAATGTACCGCAATATCTCGTGGGGCCCAATGCCGCTCTTAGGATGGTAAGGCCTGAGCAGGTACAGGCATTAATCGATTGGGTGGCCGACAGTGCTTCCAGCACGTTCACCACATGGTCTTCCACCCAGTCTTCTGCGGAAAGCGCACAGGTGGCACCTGAAAACCAAGCCCATCAGTCTGTCACATCACCCCCAAGCATATCAGGGAAACGGTCTGAGCCACAAGTTATGCAGCAGTCTCTTCTTCTGTTTGAAGACTCTGCTTCCAGGGTTTCCCAGGGGCGTCCACCTAGCCCTTCCCCAGTGGAGGAAGACATACCATGCACTGACGCACAACCACTTATGTCTCCAGATGAAGAGGACATGGGAATACCACCACAGCAGAGTCACCGACTCTCTGATGATGACGAAACACAGGTGCCCACTGCCGCGTCTTTTTGCAGTGTGCAGACTGAACAGGAGGAGGTCAGGGAGGGAGACTGGGTGGAAGACGATGCAGAGGACGATGAGGTCTTAGACCCCACATGGACTGAAGGTCGTAGCGATGACTTTCACAGTTCAGAGGAAGAGGTAGTGGTGAGACCGAGACAACAGCGAAGCCAAAGAGGGAGCAGGGGGCCAAAGCAGACGAGCCGCCGCCCCCAGAGTTCGCCTGCTACTGGACATCGCCAACAGGGACCCAGCCCCACAAAGGCAGCTTCAAAGAGTTCCCTGGCATGGCACTTCTTTAAACAATGTCCTACCGACAAGACCCGAGTGACTTGCACGCTCTGCCATCAGAGCCTGAGGCGAGGCATTAACGTTCTGAACCTCAGCACAACCTGCATGACCAGGCATCTACATGCAAAGCATGAACTGCAGTGGGGTACACACCTTAAAAACCAGGCACTCGCTGAGGCTCCCCCTGCTCCCTCTACCGCTGCTGCCTCGGCTTCCGCCTCGAGAGGAATGTTGCCACCTGCCGAGCAGCAAACAGAGGATGTGCCACCGACACCACCACCACCGCCACCGTCAACTAGCGTCTCCACTATATCACACAGCAGCGTTCAGCTCTCAATATCTCAAACCTTAGAGAGGAAGCGCAAATTCCCCCCGAGTCACCCTCGAGCCCTTGGCCTGAACGCCAGCATTTCTAAACTGCTGGCCTTTGAAATGCTGTCATTCCGGCTGGTGGACACAGACAGCTTCAAACAGCTGATGGCCATGGCTGTCCCGCAGTATGTGGTTCCCAGCCGCCACTACTTCTCCAAGACAGCCGTGCCTTCCCTGCACATGCAAGTGTCCGATAAAATCAAGTGTGCACTGCGCAACGCCATTTGTGGCAAGGTCCACCTAACCACAGATACGTGGACCAGTAAGCACGGCCAGGGACGCTATATCTCACTAACTGCACACTGGATGAATGTAGTGGCGGCTGGGCCCCCGGCGGACAGTTCCTTGGCGCACGTCCTTCCACCCCCTAGGATCGCAGGGCATCATTCTCTGCCTCCTGTAGCCTCCTCCTCCTACTCGGCTTCCTCCTCCACTGCTTCCACCAGCTCATCCGGTCAGCCACACACCTTCACCACCAACTTCAGCACAGCCCGGGGTAAACGTCAGCAGGCCATTCTGAAACTCATATGTTTGGGGGACAGGCCCCACAGCGCAAAGGAGTTGTGGCGGGGTATTGAACAACAGACCGACGAGTGGTTTCTGCCGGTGGGCCTCAAGCCAGGCCTGGTGGTATGCGATAATGGGCGAAATCTCGTGGCAGCTCTGGGACTAGCCGGTTTGACGCACATCCCTTGCCTGGCGCATGTGCTGAACTTGGTGGTGCAGAGGTTCATTCACCACTACCCCAACATGTCAGAGCTGCTGCATAAAGTGCGGGCCGTCTGTGCGCGCTTCCGCCGTTCACATCCTGCCGCTGCTCGCCTGTCTGCGCTACAGCGGAACTTCGGCCTTCCCGCTCACCGCCTCATATGCGACGTGCCCACCCGGTGGAACTCCACCTTTCACATGCTGGAGAGACTGTGCGAGCAGCAGCAGGCCATAGTGGAGTTTCAGCTGCAGCACGCTCGCGTCAGTCGTACTGCCGAACAGCACCACTTCACCACCAATGATTGGGCCTCCATGCGAGACCTGTGTGCCCTGCTGCGCTGTTTCGAGTACTCCACCAACATGGCCAGTGGCGATGACACTGTTATCAGCGTTACAATACCACTTCTATGTCTCCTTGAGAAAACACTTAGGGCAATGATGTTAGAGGAGGTGGCCCAGGTGGAGGAGGAGGAGGAGGATGAGGGCTCGTTTCTAACACTTTCGGGCCAGTCTGTTCGAAGTGGCTCAGAGGGAGGTTTGTTTAAGCAGCAGAGGACAGGTTCACAAGTCGCCAGCCAAGGCACTGTACTGGAGGACGAGGAGGATGAGGAGGAGGAGGTGGAGGGGGACGAGGATGACGCAAGTTCACAGCGGGGTGGCAGCCCAGGCCCATCACTGGTGCGTGGCTGGGGGGATACGGTGGACGATGACGATACGCCTCCCACAGAGGACAGCTTGTCCTTACCCATGGGTAGCCTGGCCCACATGAGCGAATATATGCTCCAATGCCTGCGCAACGACAGCAGAGTTGCCCACGTTTTAACGTGTGCAGACTACTGGGTGGCCACCCTGCTGGATCCCCGGTATAAAGACAATGTGCCCACTTTAATTCCTGAACTGGAGCGCGACCGTAAGATGCGCGAGTACAAGCGCACGCTGATAGAGGCGCTCTTGAGAGCATTCCCACATGTCACAGGGGAACAGGTGGAAGGTGAAGGCAGAGGAGTGGCAAGAGGTCGCCAACGCAGCTGTGTCACGGCCAGCTCATCTGAGGGCAGGGTTAGCATGGCAGAAATGTGGAAAAGTTTTGTCTCCACGCCACAGCTATCTGCACCGACACCTGATACGGAACGTGTTAGCAGGAGGCAGCATTTCACTAACATGGTTGAACAGTATGTCTGCACACCCCTCCACATCCTAAAGGATGGTTCGGCCCCATTCAACTACTGGGTTTCGAAATTGTCCACCTGGCCAGAGTTAGCATGTTATGCCTTGGAGGTGCTTTCCTGCCCGGCGGCCAGCGTTTTATCTGAACGCGTATTCAGCACGGCAGGGGGCGTCATTACTGACAAGCGCAGCCGCCTGTCCACAGCCAACGTGGACAAGCTGACCTTCATAAAGATGAACTAGGCATGGATCCCACAGGACCTGTCCCTCCCTTGTGCAGAGTAGTCCTTATTAACTGCCTAAAACATGTCTTGTTGTGCTACGGGCCACTTCTTTATTTGATACAAATTTTATGAAACCCACAGTTGAATGAAACTCTTCTCTGTCTGGGCGCCGGGGCCTAACCAGATGAAAGTGGCCGGTTAAACTAACGGGTGACATGAAGCCATAACCTCTGCCATGCTACCTCTGTCTTCTGTCTGGGTGCTGAGGCCTAAGTCAAATAAAGCGGTCTTCTGCTGTGCTGGGGGATATGAAGCTAATCTCTGACCTCTCTCCTCTGTCTGGGTCCAAAGGCCTAAATCACTGAAAGAGGCCTTCTCCTGTGGTGTGTGATATGATGCCAGAATATGTGCTGTGGGGCCTCTCTCCTCTTCCTGGGTGCAGGGGTCAAATAAACTAAATTGTGGCCTACTCCTGTGGTGGTTGATATGATGCCTGATTCTCTGATGTGGAACCTCTCTCCTCTGTTTGGGTGAAGGGGTCAAAGTAACTAAATGGTGGCTTCTCCTGTGGTGGCTGATATGATGCCAGAATATGTGCTGTGGTGCCTCTCTCCTCTTCCTGGGTGCAGGGGTCAAAGTAACTAAATGGTGGCTTCTCCTGTGGTGGCTGATATGATGCCAGAATATGTGCTGTGGGGCCTCTCTCCTCTTCCTGGGTGCAGGGGTCAAAGTAACTCAATGGTGGCTTCTCCTGTGGTGGTTAGTATGATGCCAGAATATGTGCTGTGGGGCCTCTCTCCTCTTCCTGGGTGCAGGGGTCAAAGTAACTCAATGGTGGCTTCTCCTGTGGTGGCTGATATGATGCCAGAATATGTGCTGTGGTGCCTCTCTCCTCTTCCTGGGTGCGGGGGTCAAAGTAACTCAATAGTGGCTTCTCCTGTGGTGGCTGATATGATGCCAGAATATGTGCTGTGGGGCCTCTCTCCTCTTCCTGGGTGCAGGGGTCAAAGTAACTCAATGGTGGCTTCTCCTGTGGTGGTTAGTATGATGCCAGAATATGTGCTGTGGGGCCTCTCTCCTCTTCCTGGGTGCAGGGGTCAAAGTAACTCAATGGTGGCTTCTCCTGTGGTGGCTGATATGATGCCAGAATATGTGCTGTGGTGCCTCTCTCCTCTTCCTGGGTGCGGGGGTCAAAGTAACTCAATGGTGGCTTCTCCTGTGGTGGCTGATATGATGCCAGAATATGTGCTGTGGGGCCTCTCTCCTCTTCCTGGGTGCAGGGGTCAAAGTAACTCAATGGTGGCTTCTCCTGTGCTGATTGATATAAAGCTGATGGTAGTGCCATCTGACATGGTTGCCAGGGTCTGATTCAATGGGGGCCTACTCCTGTGGTGGGTGATCTAAATGCCTGATTCTCTGCTGTGAAACCTCTCTCCTCCGTCTGGGTGTAGGGGTCAAAGTCTTTCAAAGTCGCCTTCTCCTGTGCTGATTGATATGAAGCTGATGGTTGTGCCATCTGACATGGTTGCCGGGGTCCCATTAAATTGTGGCCTACTCCTGTGGTGGTTGATATGATGCCTGATTCTCTGATGTGGAACCTCTCTCCTCTGTTTGGGTGAAGGGGTCAAAGTAACTAAATGGTGGCTTCTCCTGTGGTGGCTGATATGATGCCAGAATATGTGCTGTGGGGCCTCTCTCCTCTTCCTGGGTGCAGGGGTCAAAGTAACTCAATGGTGGCTTCTCCTGTGGTGGCTGATATGATGCCAGAATATGTGCTGTGGTGCCTCTCTCCTCTTCCTGGGTGCGGGGGTCAAAGTAACTCAATGGTGGCTTCTCCTGTGGTTGCTGATATGATGCCAGAATATGTGCTGTGGTGCCTCTCTCCTCTTCCTGGGTGCGGGGGTCAAAGTAACTCAATGGTGGCTTCTCCTGTGGTGGCTGATATGATGCCAGAATATGTGCTGTGGTGCCTCTCTCCTCTTCCTGGGTGCAGGGGTCAAAGTAACTAAATGGTGGCTTCTCCTGTGGTGGTTGATATGATGCCTGATTCTCTGCTGTGAAACCTCTCTCCTCCATCTGGGTGTAGGGGTCAAAGTCTTTCAAAGTCGCCTTCTCCTGTGCTGATTGATATAAAGCTGATGGTTGTGCCATCTGACATGGTTGCCAGGGTCTGATTCAATGGGGGCCTACTCCTGTGGTGGGTGATCTAAATGCCTGATTCTCTGCTGTGAAAACTCTCTCTACCGTCTGGGTGTAGGGGTCAAAGTCTTTCAAAGTCGCCTTCTCCTGTGCTGATTGATATGAAGCTGATGGTTGTGCCATCTGACATGGTTGCCGGGGTCCCATTAAATTGGGGCCTACTCCTGTGGTGGGTGATCTAAATGCCTGATTCTCTGCTTTGAAACCTCTCTCCTCCGTCCGGGTGTAGGGGTCAAAGTCTGTCAAAGTCGCCTTCTCCTGTGCTGATTGATATAAAGCTTATGCTTGTGCCATCTGACATGGTTGCCGGGGTCTGATTCAATGGTGGCCTACTCCTGTGGTGGGTGATCTAAATGCCTGATTCTCTGCTGTGTAACCTCTCTCCTCCGTCTGGGTGTAGGGGTCAAAGTAACTAAATGGTGGCCTACTCCTGTGGTGGGTGATATGATGCCTGGTTCTCTGCTGTGGGACCTCTCTCCTTTGTCTGGGTGCTGTGGTCAAAATAATAGTAAGTGACCTTCTCCATTGGTGGGTGACTTGAAGCCTGATTCTGTGCTATGGGACCTCACTCCAATTAATATTGTTTAATTTTTATTTATTTTATGTTAACTCATCATTTCCCTATCTACATTTGTTTGCAGGGGATTTAACTACATTTTGCTGCCTTTTGCAGCCCTCTAGCCCTTTCCGGGTGTGTTTTACAGCCTTTTTAGTGCCCAAAAGTTCGGGTCCCCATTGACTTCTATGGGGTTCGGGTTCGGGATGAAGTTCGGGTCGAGTTCGGATCCCGAACCCGAACATTTTTCGAAAGTTCGGCCGAACTCGTCGAACCCGAACATCCAGCAATCCCTGTGATCAAGGAGCCACCCGGACTACTGAGCTACAGACCATGGGCCTCAAGTCTTTGACCAGGCTACCAGCCTTCTGAGAGAGAGAGAAAGAGAGAGAGAGAGAGAGAGAGACAGCTAGCTCAGGCCTTTCCTAATCATTAAACTCTTCTTCTGCCAGAGAGGAGGCTGGAGAAGCCAGCCCTATGCCCCGCCTGTATTGTTTTGCACCTGAATTCCTCCAGTAAAGAAGCACTCTGGTTTACTTGAGACCCTGACTCTCTGGACTTATATTCCATTGGGGTGCACCACGCCTTATCATCCCTTCCAGAGAGCAGCAAAAAGTGGTGACACTTCAACGGTGTCCGGGGTCCCAGCATAGCGCTGGGGGCCACCCCAAACATGGCCACTGCACCTACATGTCTGAAGCCCCTCTCCACCCTCCGCCGAGTCAGTCACCTACCACTATCTCCGTTACCACAAGTAGCCAAAGCCGCTGCAGCCAGTTCAGAATCATCAGCATGATGGAGCAGTTTTTCCTTGTGTCACGCCAGACTGATAAAAATAAGCAAATCAAGTCCTACCTGGACTATAGGCTTTCTCTAGCGCATGCCATGTCCCCTCACGCCATGGACTTCTAGGCAGCCAGACTGCAAGAGTGTCTGAAACTGGCTCAGTATGCTCTCTCTGTTATCTATGGTTCAGTCTCTGATGTCATTTCAGAAAGAGATTTGAGTGCAGCAGGTGGTGTCACACCCAAAAGGACAAACTTGTCCTCAGCCAGTGTACAAAACATAATTTTGTCAAGATTAACGAGGCATGGATCACACACCTCCAGCTGGGGCCGATAAATAGATCTATCACTGCTGACAGTCCCCATCATGTCACTGCCACTGTCTGCCTGCCTACCATCATGTTCTCTAACATATGGCTGCTGCTTTCACCACCAGTACAGTTGCTACTCTCTGATGCTAATCTTGCTACTGCCACTTTCATTACCCCTGCTGCCACTACAATTACTGTGGTAGCTGCCACTACTACTACTCCAACACAGCCGCACACACATCTACTTGCTGCCTTGTCTGTTCCATGCTGTGCTGCTTCTGTTGGTGCTATTATTGCTGCCACTATTACTCCTACACACTTTACGCTTTCCACATCCACTGTGTACTTCTGCTGCTCCCAAATACAAGGGAGAATTTTTCTAGGCTTGTTCAGAACAAGCCACTCTTCTTCTGACCATTAACACTTGTATGTGTTTAAATACAGGCAAGCATTCTGAGCCCATTATCACATACTTTTTGGATACTTGTGCAGAGCAAGCCACCGTGTGTATATAAATGAGGGCAGTGATAAGGGACAATTTTTGGAAGGATTCTAATATTAAAAAGTATAACACATGCAACGGTGCAGTGTTGTCAAACAGGCCGTTTGTTAACATCATCAACCATGTGTTTACCCATCACTATGTATGTCGGTGTCACTCAGACACTGACTTGCAATTGCTGTTATTGCCTTAAAGAGCTTAAAAGAGGGGGTGTGAGGTGGGGTGGAAAAAGAGCAAACATTTATTTTAAAAAATTGAGTCTTAGGAGACCTCACAGTGTCATATACTATTTCTCAGGCCAAATAGAGTATATTTGATTCCTGTAGGATTGATTCCGACACAAATTGAATTGTTTGAGAAATTTGACAAATCAGACATGAAGAACATCAGAAATGAATTTTAAGACGTTCTCTTATCTCTAATTAGTTCAAGTTATTTCTCTGTAACATTCTACATATACGGCATAGTGGTTATGATAAAGGAAGTGATTTTGTCACATTTTGCTACCTGTTCTAAAATTCAAGTAACATAAGTCCAAAGTAAAGGTGCTGAATCCTAAAACTTCACAGCTTGTGGTTCATGTGTGCCCCTGACGGACTGTGCTAGAGTAAAGCTATTGACTTACAAGAGAAGTTCCATTTTGCTCAGACGTTACCTCTTGTGGATTTGTAGCTCTCCCGGGGTTTCTCAGAGTGCTGAATCTCTGCACACCCGGGAGGTGACACTTCGTGAGGTGTAACACTCTGCAGTCAGGTTGGCAGGGGGAACCACAGGGTGGAGAGAGGTGATAATTATCACTGAACACATAGCGCAGCACAGATTGTGCGCTTCATATTACAGCCTACACCAGAACACTGCGCCCAATGTCATTATAATCACCTGCGTACATGATATACATTGCATCATATCCGCCTCATCTATATAACAGTGCAACATACATGCAGCTGAACCGTAAGCAACCAGACATGGAGGCTCTGTATATTTGAGGGATGTGTTAGATCACAATAATTACAAATTGTAATATCCACCTGTCTTCTATCTATCTCATATCTATCTAATTGCAAAGAAGACAGCAGCATAGTTAGAAAGCGTAAAGATGGGTGCAAATCCTCAGGGAAGGTAGGTATTTCTTCCACTGATAAATCCAAAATACAAAAAGTGAGGCAGCACTCCAAATATGATGAAAGGGTGAATACCCGTTTATTAAAGTTTATGCCTTGTGAATAAACAGGTCTTCACTAGAGTTGAGCGGACACCTGGACGAACTTGACCCCGAACCCCATTGAAGTCAATGGGGACCCAAACTTTTGAGCACTAAAATGGCTGTAAAAATGTCATGGAAAGGGCTAGAGGGCTGCAAATGTCGTCAAAATGTAGTTAAAGAGGACCTTTCACTAGTTTAAAAACTAAAAACTAACTATATCAGTGGGCAGAGCGGCGCCCAGGGGTCCCCCTGCACTTACTAATATGTCTGGGCGCTGCTCCGTTCGCCCCGGTATAGGCTCCGGTGTTTGCAGCTCCCTCTGTTGTACGGGGCAGAGTTTTTGTATTAGGGTTGTCCCTTGCTGCAGCGCTGGCTAATCGTAGCGCACAGCTCATAGCCTGGGAGTTTTTCGTTTTTAAACTAGTGAAAGGTCCTCTTTAAGGGCATAGCAAGTGCTCTGCAAACAAATGTGGATAGGGAAATGACTTAAAATAACATAAGATAAGGAAAAGCTATTGAGGAGCAAATGTTGGTTAAAAGAGTATAGCGGAAATGTGGGACAAATTATTGAAGTGCAAATGTGGAACAACTTGTTTAAGTTTAAGCATTGAATCAAAGGAGGTGGCGCGCATCAATTAAAGAAGCATTTCAGAAATTTTATTCCCTGTCACCTATGCAGAGCAGCGGTATATTCACGTCTAAAATTGTATAATGTCAACCCAAGAATATAACAGAAAAATTACAGAAATTAATTAACCTGTCTACTTGGTAGAGCAGGGGTCTATGACAGAAAAAAATTGTTTATTGTCACCCTAAAATGTAAAGTAAAAATTAAACTTGGTTAGAGGAGGGGTATATTACACCCCAAAATTTGTGAATTTCACTCAAAAATGTAACCATTTTTTTTTTTTTAACTGTCTACTCCGTATAGCAGTGGTACATCACACCCAAAAATGGGTGAATTTCACCAGAAAATGTAACTGACAAATATATTTTTTTTAACCTGTCTACTAAGTATAGCAGTGGTACATCACACCCAAAAATTGGTGAATTTCATCAGAAAATGTAACTGACATTTTTTTTTTTAACCGGCCTACTAGGTATAACAGTGGTACTTGACACCCAAAAATTGTTGAATTTCCACTAAAAATGTAACTGACAATTTTTTTTTTTTACCTGTCTACTAGGTATAGCAGTGGTACATCACATCCAAAAATTGGTGAATTTCAACAGAAAAAGTAACTGACAATGTTTTATTTTTTTCGGTCTACTAGGTATAGCAGTGGTACATCACACCCAAAAATTGGTGAATTTCATCAGAAAATGTAACTGACAATTTTTTTTTTAACCTGTCTAACTAGGTATAACAGTGGTACTTGACACCCAAAAATTGTTGAATTTCAACTGAAAATGTAACTGACAATTTTTTTTTTTTACCTGTCTACTAGGTATAGCAGTGGTACATCACATACAAAAATTGGTGAATTTCAACAGAAAAAGTAACTGACAATGTTTTATTTTTTTTCGGTCTACTAGGTATAGCAGTGGTACATCACACCCAAAAATTGGTGAATTTCATCAGAAAATGTAAATGACAATTTTCTTTTTTTTTAACCGGCCTACTAGGTATAGCAGTCGTACTATACACCCAAAAATTGGTGAATTTCACCCGAAAATGTTAATGACAATTTATTTATTTTTTTAACCGGCCTACTAGGTATAGCAGTGGTACTATACACCCAAAAATTTGTGAATTTCACCCGAAAATGTAAATGACAATTTTTTTTTTTTTTAACCAGCCTACTAGGTATAGCAGTATTACTATACACCTAAAAATTGGTTAATTTCACCCTAAAATGTAAATGACAATTTTTTTTTTTAACCGGCCTACTAGGTATAGCAGTGGTACATCACACCCAAAAATTGGTGAATTTCACCTGAAAATGTAAATGACAATTTTTTTTTTTTTTTTACCGCCTTACAAGGTACAGCAGTGGTACTATACACCCAAAAATTAGTGAATTTCACCCGAAAATGTAAATGACAATTTATTTTTATTTTTTTACCAGTCTGATAGGTATAGCAGTGGTACATCACACCCAAAAATTGGTTCATTTCACCCTAAAATGTAAACTACTATTACTTATTTTTTTACCGGCCTACTAGGTATAGCAGTGGTACATCACACCCAAAAATTGGTGAATTTCACCCGAAAAAGTAAATGACAATGTATTTATTTTTTGTAAACCTGTGTACTTAGTATAGCAGTGGTACTATACACCCAAAAATTGCTGAATTTCACCAGAAAATGTAACTGACAAAGTAGTGAAATGAATGATATAAAATAAAATACGTACAAAAAAAAAAAAAAAAAATTTGATTCATGAGGTGGAGTTCCATATGGAGTAGGAGTTTGAGGAGGCGGTGGAAGCGGCGGTGGACGAAGACGAGGTAGCCAACACATATTTTTAGTTAAAATATATATTTTTTAAATTAGGGTACACTCTAAAAGAGTGTGAAATTTCCAAAAAACAAGAATAAGCAAAAATGAATGATAAGTGAAATGAATGATATAAAATAAAATACGTACAAATAAAAAAATTATATTTGATTCATGAGGTGGAGTTCCATATGGAGTAGGAGTTTGAGGAGGCGGTGGAAGCGGCGGTGGACGAAGACGAGGTAGCCAACACATATTTTTAGTTAAAATATATATTTTTTAAATTAGGGTACACTCTAAAAGAGTGTGAAATTTCCAAAAAAACAAGAATAAGCAATTGCGCTGCAGTATAACAATGGCTGGTTAGTGTCGTTATACATGTCTATTCTGGACATGGTACGGACAAGTCCTGAGGGATCCATGCCTGGTGCAGTTTAATGAACGTGAGCTTGTCCACATTGGCTGTGGACAGGCGGCTGCGCTTGTCTGTGATGACGCCCCCTGCCGTGCTAAACAAACGTTCAGATAATACACTGGCTGCAGGGCAAGCTCAGGCCATGTGCCCAATTTGGAGACCCAGAAGTTGAAGGGGGCAGACCCGTCATTCAGTACGTGTAGGTGTGTGCACACATACTGCTCCACCATGTTGGTGAAATGCTGCCTCCTGCTAAGATGTTCCATATCAGCTGGTGGTGCTGGTTGTTGTGGCGTGCTGACAAAGCTTTTCCACATTTCGGCCATGCTAACCCTGCCTTCTGAGGTGCTGGCGGTGCCCCAGCTGCGTTGGGGACCTCTTCCTCATCCTCTGCCTTCACCTTGTGCTTCCACTGTGACCCCGCTGTCAGGTGGGAATGCCACCAGCAGCGCGTCAACCAGCGTGCGCTTGTACTCGCACATCTTACGATCACGCTCCAGTGATGGAATTAAGGACGGTACGTTGTCCTTGTAACGGGGATCCAGCAGCGTGGCCACCCAGTAATCAGCACAAGTTAGAATGTGGGGAACTCGGCGGTCGTTGCAGAGACACTGCAGCATGTAATCGCTCATGTGTGCCAGGCTGCCCAGAGGCAATGAAAAGCTGTCCTCTGTGGGAGGTGTATCGTCTGTGTCCTCTGTATCCCCCCCATCCACGCACCAGTGATGGCCATGAGCTGGTCTGGGTGCCACCTTGCTGTGAACATGGTTCCTCCTCCTCCATCTCCTCCTCCTCATCCTCCACCTCCTCATCCTCCAGAACTGTGCCCTGCTGGACAATTGTGTACCTTGGGTTTGTGGGTGCAGGAACCCACCCTCGGAGCCACTTGGGAATGACTGGCCGGAAACCCTACGAAATGATCCCTCTTCCTCCTCCTCCTCCTGTGCCACATCCTCTTCCATCATCGCCAGGAGCGTTATTTCAAGGAGGCATAGAAGTGGGATAGTAACGCTGAGAACGGCGTTATCGGCACTGGCCATGTTGGTGGAGTACTCGAAACAGCGCAACAAGGAACACAGGTCTCGCATGGAGGCCCAGTCATTGGTGGTGAAGTGGTGCTGTTCCGCCGAGCGACTCACCCGTGCGTGCTGCAGCTGATAATCCACTATCACCTGCTGCTGCTCGCACAGTCTGGCCAGCATGTGCAAGGTGGAGTTCCACCTTGTGGGCACATCGCATATGAGGCGGTGAGCGGGAAGGCCGAAGTTACGCTGCAGCGCTGACAGGCGAGCCCGCACTTTATGCAGCAGCTCTGACATATCTGGGTAATTTTTAAGGAATCTCTGCACCACCAAATTCAGCACATGCGCCAGGCAAAGGATGTGCGTCAAACCGGCTAGTCCCAAAGCTGCTACTATTTTTCGCCCATTATCGCACATCACCAAGCCGGGCTTGAGGCTGACTGGCACAAACCACTCATCGGTCTGTTGTTCGAGACCCGTCCACAGCTCCTGCGCGGTGTGGGGTTTGTCCCCCAAACAGATACGTTTTAAAACTGCCTGCTGTTGTTTACCCCTGGCTGTGCTGAAGTTGGTGGTGAAGGTGTTACGCTGACCGGATGAGGAGCTGGTAGAGGATGAGGAAGCAGAGTAGGAGGAGGAAGTAACAGGAGGCAAACTGAAGCGCCCTGCAATCCTCGGTGGTGGAAGGACATGCGCCAAACTGCTATCCGCCTCAGGCCCAGCCGCCACAGCATTTACCCAGTGTGCTGTTATGGAGATATAATGGCCCTGACCGTGCTTACTGGTCCACATATCCGTAGTCAGGTGCACCTTGCCACAGATGGCGTTGCGCAGTGCACACCTGATTTTGTCCCATAATTGGTTGTGAAGGGAAGGGATGGCTCGCCTGGAAAAGTAGTGGCGGCTGGGCAAGACGTACTGTGGGACAGCCACTGCCATAAAGCCTTTAAAACTATCCGTCTCCACCAGACATAATGACAGCATTTCAAAGGCCAGTAATTTAGAAATGCTGGCATTCAGGGCTAGGGATCGTGGGTGGGAAGGGGGGTACTTCCTCTTCCTCTTCCTCTTCCTCTCCAGTGTTTGGGAGATGGAGAGTTGAACGCTTCTGTGAGACATTGTGGAGATGCTTGGTGACCCAGGTGTTGGTGTTGCTGGCAGATCCTCTGTTTGCGGAGTGGCAGGTGGCACTGTCACTCCAGAGGTGGATGAAGAGGCCGAGACTGCAACAGAAGAGGAAGCAGGAGGAGCCAGAGACCTTTCTTGGTTTTTGAGGTGTCTACTCCACTGCAGTTCGTGGTTTGCACTTAAATGCCTGGTCACGCAGGTTGTGCTCAGGTTGAGAATGTTTATGCCTCGCTTCAGGCTCTGATTGCACAGCGTGCAAACCACTCGTGTCTTGTCGTCAGCACATTGTCTAAAGAACTGCCACGCCAGGGAACTCCTTAGAGCTGGCTTTGGTGTGCTCGGTCCCTTGCTGTGGTGGGCAGTAGCAGGCATACTGTCTAGAGGATGGCCGCTCCGCTTTTGCACCCTGCTCCCTCTTCTGCTGTGCTGGTGGCTCTGTGCGACCACCGCCTCTTCCTCCGAACTACATAGGTCACTCGCATGACCTTGATTCCATGTGGAGTCGAGGACCTCATCGTCCTCCACATCATCTTACACCCAGTCTTCTCCCCTGACTTCCTTGTCGGTTTGCACACTTTCGAAAGCCCCAGCAGTTGGCACCTGTGTTTCGTCATCATCCGAGACGTGCTGCGATGGTCCTCCCATGTACTCATCTTGAAAAATAAGTGGTTGGGCATCGGTGCACTCAATCTCTTCCACTTCTGGGGCAGGGCTAGGTGGAGGGCCCTGGAAAACCCTACTAAAAGAGTCATCAAAAAGCAGAAGAGACTGCTGCATAACTTGGGTCTCAGACTGCTTGGCTGATTTGCAAGGGGGTGAGGTGAAAGACTGATGACATCGGCTGCAGGTGCCAACTGTGGTCTTTCAGCAGGAGACTGGGTGGGAGACAATGTGAAGGAACTGGATTCACTGTCAGCAACCCAATCTACTGTCGCCTGTACTTGTTCAGGCCTCACCATTCGTAGAGCCGCATTAGGCCCGACCAAATACCGCTGCAGGTTCTGTCGCCTACTCGCACCTGAGGAAGGGGTTTCACTTGTGCGTGTAGCTGGCACAGATCGACCACGTCCTCTCCCTGCAACAGGAGCTCCACCAGCAGCACCACGACCTGGGCCACGTCCCTTATTTGATGCTCTCCTCATATTTTTTGAATTTAGGATCTTTCCGTAAATGAGTGTTTAATTAATGGTAGAATAGAACGACAGTATGGCTTGAACCAGACTAGGCCTCAATTAAAGATTTCTTTGCCCAAAATGGCTGTATTTCAAATGCCTGAATCAAACCCCTGTATGTAAAGGGTGTATCTCACACAGCCTGCCCCACTGTAGGCCTCAATTAAATATTTCCTTGCCCAAAATGGCAGTATTTCAAACGCCTGAATCAAACCCCTGTATGTAAAGGGTGTATCTCACACGGCCTGAACCACTGTAGGCCTCAATTAAAGATTTATTTGCCCAAAATGGCTGTATTTCAAATGCCTGAATCAAACCCCTGTATGTAAAGGGTGTATCTCACACGGTCTGACCCACTGTAGGCATCAATTAAAGATTTCTTTGCCCAAAATGGCTGTATTTCAAATGCCTGAATCAATCCCCTGTATGTAAAGGGTTTATCTCACACGGCCTGAACCAGACTAGGCCTTAATTAAATATTTATTTGCCCAAAATGGCTGCATTTCAAATGCCTGAATCAAACCCCTGTATGTAAAGGGTGTATCTCACACGGCCTGACCCACTGTAGGCCTAAATTAAAGATTTCTTTGCCCAAAATGGCAGTATTTCAAATGTCTGAATCAAACTCCTGTATGTAAAGGGTGTATCTCACACGGCCTGAACCACTGTAGGCCTCAATTTAAGATGTTTTTGCCCAAAATGGCTGTATTTCAAATGCCTGAATCAAACCCCTGTATGTAAAGGGTGTATCTCACACGGCCTGAACCACTGTAGGCCTCAATTAAAGATGTTTTTGCCCAAAATGACTGTATTTCAAATGCCTGAATCAAACCCCTGTATGTAAAGGGTGTATCCCCCACGGCCTGACCCACTGTAGGCCTCAATTAAAGATTTCTTTGCCTAAAATGGCTGTATTTCAAATGCCTGAATCAAACCCCTGTATGTAGAGGGTGTTTCTCACACGGCCTGACCCACTGTAGGCCTCAATTAAAGATTTCTTTGCCCAAAATGGCTGTATTTCAAATACCTGAATCAAACCCCTATATGTAAAGGGTGTATCTCACACGGCCTGAACCACTGTAGGCCTGAATTAAATATTGGTGCACCAAATGGCGGTATTTCAAATCTCTGAATCTAACCTAAATGTATTAAGGGTGTATTTCACAATGACATATGCAGCAAAGGCTGCCAAATAAACTTTTTTTTGCCCAAACGGGTGTTTGTTTAATAACTCAATATGGCAGCAGTATATAACCCAGGAATTTCAAACGTGCTTATGCTGCAAGGCCTAAAATATTGTGTATTTTGACCCAAAAAGGGTGTTTTATTAATGAAAGAATATAAGCCCTGTATTTACAGGGTGTATCTCACACGGCCTGACACACAGTAGGCCTGAATTAAAGATTGGTGCACCAAATGGCGGTATTTCAAATCTCTGAATATAACCCAAATGTATTAAGGGTGTATCTCACAATGACATTTGCCCAAACGAGTGTTTGTTTAACAACTGAATTTGACAGCAGTATATAAGCCTGTAATTTCACACGTGCTGATGCTGCAAGGCCTGAAAATAGTGTTTTTTGGCAAAAAAGTGTGTTTTTAAAACCCCAGAAAATGATGTGTGTATTTCTAGCTTAAATTGCACACTGACTAAGGCTACTTTCACACTAGCGTTCGGGGCTCCGCTTGTGAGTTCCGTTTGAAGGGGCTCACAAGCGGCCCCGAACGGATCCGTCCAGCCCTAATGCATTCTGAATGGATGCGGATCCGCTCAGAATGCATCAGTCTGGCTCCGTTTGTCCTCCGCTCCGCTCAGCAAGCGGACACCTGAACGCAGCTTGCAGCGTTCAGGGCTCCGCCTGGCCGTGCGGAGGCAAACGGATCCGTCCAGACTTACAATGTAAGTCAATGGGGACGGATCCGTTTGAAGTTGACACAGTATGGCTCAATTTTCAAACGGATCCGTCTCATGGTAATGCAAACGGATCCGTTCTGAACGGATCTAAACGTTTGCATTATAGGTGCGGATCCGTCTGGGCACATACCAGACGGATCCGACCTAAACGCAGGTGTGAAAGTAGCCTAATCCAGATGTTGTAGATTGCCAAAAAAATTGGGATTTTCAATGTCCCAAAAGCTCAGATGCAGTGCTGGTGCACTGAGCTTGCATAAAATGACTTATTAAAGTTATTTTTTTTCAGTCACTGGGCTCAGGGCAGGATAAAAAAATTGTGCCCTGCACCCACAAAACACAATGTACCGTATTTTTCGCTTTATAAGACACACTTTTTCCCCCCCCAAAAGTGGGGGGAAAATGACAGTGCGTCTTATAAAACGATGGTGTCACGAGGGTATCAAGAGCCACGTCTGACTCCGTTATACCCGGGGTCAGGAAGTCGCAGCGGGTGGCTGCGCGCTCTATATCTAAAGATCACGTTGTTTCTTAGTGATTGTGTTCTGTGTTTGCCTTGCTATCCTTTTTGTCTCACTCAGGGATCCGTAGCTTCTCCTCCTCAGCTGTTTCTTGTCTGCCACTCCCAACCTCCTTATATTCTCCCCTCACACTTCTCTAGTTGCCAGTTATAGAGCTTCCTGCCTGGACATCTATACTGACCCACTGGAGTTGTGAATCCTGGTTGTCGTTCCAGAGTGCTACCCTCCGGATCCCTGTTGGGCTTCTTGTTGTCTCCTGTTGTCGCCCACCTGGGATTATATGTTGAGTCTGTATTGTCTGTCCTCCCCTTGGTGTTTTCCTTTAGAGCTAGTGGTGCGGACTAGTGTTCCCACCGCCCTGTTCGCTATCTAGGGCTCAGCTTAGGGAAAGCCAGGGCTTTAGGCACGTGATCGGCGTACGGGTGAGGAACCCGTCTAGGGACGTCAGGGCAGCCAGGTGCCAGCCGCAAGGTGAGTCAGGGGTCACCACCTTCCCTCTCACTTGGGCAGGGCCTTCCTTGTTCCATCCCTCTGTGTCACGTATGTGATAGTCACGCCGACCGTGATATTATAACTGGCCTTACTTTTTGAGAAAAAAAAATAAAAATTTTTTATTTGTTGTTTTTTTTTCTCTACTTAGAATCCAATATGGATCCTATTGCTGCCTTGGCAAAACAGCTTCAAGGCCTGTCTTTGGAGGTGGCAGGATTGAAGGCGTCTGTCCTCCAACAACAGCAGCAAATGCAGCAGACCGCACCCCCAGCGGTTGCTATGGGTAACCAGGTTGTTACAGAACCCAAGGTTGTTCTTCCTGACAGATTTTCTGGGGGAAGGGACAAATTTGCGACGTTCCATGAGGCCTGCAAATTATATTTTAAGTTGCGCCCTTACTCCTCAGGTAATGAAGAACAGCAGGTAGGGATTGTCATTTTCCTGCTTCAGGGGGACCCGCAATCCTGGGCGTTCTCGTTACCCCCTGGTTCCCAGGCTCTCCGGTCAGTGGAGGGATTTTTTGGGGCTTTGGGTCTCATATATGATGACCCTGACCGAGTCGCCCTGGCTGAGTCGAAGTTACAGAGACTCTTACAGAGAGATCGGCCAGCAGGGGAATATTGCTCAGAGTTCCGTAGGTGGGCTACGGATACTCAGTGGAACGACCCGGCTCTCAGGAGTCAGTTCTGCTCTGGGCTATCGGAAAGGGTTAAGGATGCACTGGCGCTGTATGAGACCCCCCTTTCCCTTGATGCGGTTATGTCTCTCTCTATCAGAATAGATAGACGTCTTAGGGAGAGATCGAAAATTCCTGAGCAATTGGTTACCTCTCCCAAGCTACAGTTAGTCTGTACTGACTTAGATGAGCCTATGCAGCTAGGCGGAACTTCTCGTCAGGTCTGTCCTCCTGAGGTTCGCCGTAGGGGGGGGGGGGCTTGTTTTTTCTGTGGGGGGAGGGGTCATTTCATTAATGTCTGTCCCTCCTTTCTCAAAAACAAAAGACCGTCGGAAAACTACTAACCCCAGGCTGTGCGGAGGATGTCAGCCGGGGGGTATACGTTTCCTCCATACGAACATCTCAATTTGTGTTACCAGCGGTTATTGTTTTTGGTGTTAAGACGGAGTCTATTTCTTTTTTTCTAGACAGTGGAGCAGGGGTAAATTTGATAGATGCCCATTTTGCCCGCACTATGGGTTTGTCTCTCTGTACACTGCAGAGACCTATTCCCGTATTCGCTATAGATTCTGCTCCTCTGTCTCAGAGAAACCTCACCCACATTGTTCATAATTTACACCTTCGGGTAGGGGACCACCATAATGAGTGTCTTTCATGTTACGTTCTGGAGGGCCTTCCCTCTCCTGTGGTATTGGGTCTCCCCTGGTTGGTAGCGCACAATCCAGTGGTGGATTGGCAGGCCAGGGAGATATTGGAGTGGAGTGAGCATTGCAGAGAGAATTGCTTAAATAACAATTGCTTAATCGCCTCCATAGCTTCCCTACCTACATTTATTTCGGACTTTGAGGACGTTTTTTCTGAAAAGGGTTGTCAGAAGCTACCACCTCATCGTCCTTATGATTGCCCGGTTAACCTGATTCCCGGTGCAAAATTACCCAAGTCCAGGTTGTATAATCTTTCGGGTCCCGAGAGACAGGCCATGAAAGATTATATCTCCGAGAGTCTGGCTAAGGGACACATCAGACCCTCTTCTTCACCCGTGGCTGCAGGGTTTTTCTTTGTTAAAAAGAAAGATGGGGGCCTGCGTCCTTGCCTAGATTTCCGTGAGCTAAACCAGATAACCATCCGAGACCCATACCCTCTTCCTCTCATTCCTGACCTTTTTAATCAGATTGCGGGTGCTAGGTGGTTCTCCAAACTTGATCTTAGGGGGGCCTACAATCTGATTTGTATCAAGGAAGGGGATGAGTGGAAGACAGCTTTTAACACCCCTGAGGGGCATTATAAAAATCTAGTTATGCCTTTCGGTCTGACCAATGCCCCTGCTGTCTTCCAACATTTCGTTAATGACATTTTTAGTCATCTCATCGGCAGGTTTGTAGTCATATACCTGGATGATATCTTAATTTATTCGGCGGATCTGAAAACACATGAGGTGCATGTCAGGCAAGTACTGCAGGTCCTACGGACGAATAAATTATATGCGAAAATTAAAAAATGTGTCTTCGCCGTTCAGGAAATACAGTTCCTGGGATATCTATTATCTGCTTCAGGTTTCCGTATGGATCCTGGGAAGGTCCAGGCAATTTTAGATTGGGATCTTCCTGAGAACCTTAAAGCCCTACAACGGTTTTTGGGTTTCGCAAATTTCTATAGAAAATTCATTAAAAATTATTCAGTGATCGTTAAACCCCTTACCGACATGACTAGGAAGGGGACTAATTTTTCCAAATGGTCTGACGCCGCTAAAAATGCATTTTCCTCTCTAAAAGAGAGGTTTACCTCGGCACCTGTTCTAATTCAACCTGATGTCTCCCAGCCTTTTATTGTTGAGGTAGATGCGTCAGAGGTGGCAGTGGGGGCTGTATTGTCTCAGGGTCCGTCTCCTGGCAAATGGCGTCCTTGCGCTTTCTTTTCCAAAAAATTATCTTCTGCAGAGAAGAACTATGATATTGGAAATAGGGAACTGTTGGCGATTAAACTGGCGCTTGAAGAGTGGCGTCACTTCTTAGAGGGAGCAATCCACCCCGTCACGGTGATTACGGATCACAAAAACCTTCTGTACCTAGAATCGGCTAAGCGTCTCACCCCTAGACAAGCTAGGTGGTCGCTATTCTTTACTAGATTTAACTTTGTAATCACCTATCGTCCTGGGGCAAAAAATACCAAGGCAGACGCGTTATCTCGTAGTTTTCCTGGAGGGGGTAATGTTAGTGATCCGGTACCTATTTTACAAAGAGGAGTGGTTGTCTCTGCTGTACACTCTGTTCTAGAGGGAAAGGTGTTAGAGGCCCAGGGGGACGCCCCGGCCTCTTGCCCCTCAGAGAAATTGTTTGTACGGTTAAACCTGCGTCTTGAATTATTAAAAGAACATCATAATTCGGCACTTGCTGGGCACCCGGGTAGTAAAGCAACCTTGGAGCTATTATCTCGTCGTTTTTGGTGGCCAAGGTTGCGTCAGGATGTAATGGATTTCGTGTCTACTTGCTCTACTTGTGCACGCGCGAAAGTCTCGCATACACGTCCAGCAGGGTCTTTATTGCCACTTTTCATCCCCAATAGGCCATGGACACATCTGTCAATGGATTTCATCACTGACTTACCGTTGTCTACGGGTAAAACAGTTATCTTGGTAGTAGTAGACAGGTTTAGCAAAATGGTACACTTTATTGCGCTACCCGCACTTCCTAATGCTAAAACTCTTGCCCAGGTGTTTATCAGTGAAATCGTGAAGCTTCACGGGGTCCCTTCCGATGTGGTTTCGGATCGGGGAACCCAGTTTATTTCTAAGTTTTGGAAAGCTTTTTGTTCCCGTTTGGGGGTACACTTGTCCTTTTCCTCAGCTTTCCATCCTCAGTCGAATGGACAGACTGAGCGTACCAACCAAAACCTAGAAACATATTTAAGGTGTTTTGTGTCTGAAAACCAAGAGTTGTGGTCATCATATTTACCGTTAGCTGAGTTTGCCATAAATAATCATTATCAGGAGTCCACTGGCAAGTCACCATTCCTTGGTGCATACGGTTTTCATCCCCAATTTTGTACTTTCAAAGAGGGGGGGTCTTCTGGGGTTCCCGAAGAGGAAAGGTTTTCTTCATCTCTTTCATCGGTATGGCAGAAGGTGCAAGTTAACTTGAAAAAGATGAGTGGTAAATACAAATGCATGGCCGATAAGAAACGGTCGCCAGGTCCGGACCTAGGAGTGAATGACTATGTGTGGTTGTCTACTAGGAATATTAAGTTGAAGGTTCCCTCTTGGAAACTGGGCCCTAGGTTCATTGGTCCTTATAAAATAGTAGCCGTCATTAACCCTGTGGCTTTTCGCCTGGAGCTACCTCAGACTTTTAAGATCCATAACGTCTTCCATAAATCGTTACTCAAGAAGTATGTTCCACCTCTAGACCCATCACCGCTGCCACCTCCTCCTGTTATTGTGGATGGTAATCTGGAGTTTCAAATAGCCAGAATTGTTGATTCTCGTCGGGTCCGCCGCTCTCTTCAGTATCTGGTGCATTGGAGGGGTTACGGTCCCGAGGAAAGAATGGGGGTTCCAGCGTCAGAGGTAAACGCCAACAGGTTAATTCAGACTTTCCATGCCTCTCATCCGGAGAGACCTGGTCCTGAGTGTCCGGAGGCCCCTCGTGAAAGGGGGGGTACTGTCACGAGGGTATCAAGAGCCACGTCTGACTCCGTTATACCCGGGGTCAGGAAGTCGCAGCGGGTGGCTGCGCGCTCTATATCTAAAGATCACGTTGTTTCTTAGTGATTGTGTTCTGTGTTTGCCTTGCTATCCTTTTTGTCTCACTCAGGGATCCGTAGCTTCTCCTCCTCAGCTGTTTCTTGTCTGCCACTCCCAACCTCCTTATATTCTCCCCTCACACTTCTCTAGTTGCCAGTTATAGAGCTTCCTGCTTGGACATCTATACTGACCCACTGGAGTTGTGAATCCTGGTTGTCGTTCCAGAGTGCTACCCTCCGGATCCCTGTTTGGCTTCTTGTTGTCTCCTGTTGTCGCCCACCTGGGATTATATGTTGATTCTGTATTGTCTGTCCTCCCCTTGGTGTTTTCCTTTAGAGCTAGTGGTGCGGACTAGTGTTCCCACCGCCCTGTTCACTATCTAGGGCTCAGCTTAGGGAAAGCCAGAGCTTTAGGCACGTGATCGGCGTACGGGTGAGGACCCCGTCTAGGGACGTCAGGGCAGCCAGGTGCCAGCCGCAAGGTGAGTCAGGGGTCACCACCTTCCCTCTCACTTGGGCAGAACCTTCCTTGTTCCCTCCCTCTGTGTCACGTATGTGATAGTCACGCCGACCGTGATAGATGGTTGACTTTTTTTACAGGGCTGACACGGATGTATCGCGGGCCGCTATGCTGCACAGTGTGGCCGGCGATACAGTCACAGTGCGGGGAGGGAGGAGGGGCTGGAGGCAACTCACTATGAATGTAGCGTGCGGTCCGGCCGGCGTGTGACTGACGTCACGCTCCTCCCACTTCATTAATGAAGCAGGAGCAGGATGAAGTCATGCGCCGGAGGGACCGCACGCTACATTCATAGTGAGTACTGATGCAGGCGATTAGGCTAGTAAAGTTTATCAAAAGTAGAGCGATTTATGGTATAAAGCATTAATGAAAGATTTTACATACAAAGAGACTTCTGTGCACGGGGCCCGGTGTACTACAGTGACTGCACCGGGCCCCGCTGGGAGTTGCCTCCAGCCCCTCCTCTCTCCCCGCACTGTGACTGATGTATCGCCGGCCACACTGTGCAGCATAGCAGCCGGCGATACATCAGTGTCAGCTAGTTTATCAAAAGGAGAGCGATTGATTCAGGATTAAAGAAATATTTTACATACAAACAATAAAGTACTGTAATGCTGTGAAACATAGGGCCATGAGGGGGACCAGCATAAGATGCTATATGTGTGTCACCCACACATATAGCATCTTATGCTGGCCCCCTCATGGTCCTATGTTTCACAGCACACATCCCCCATAACAGTGCATCATCCATAGATCCCCCCCATAACAGTGCGTCATCCACAGAGCCCCATAACAGTGTCATCCCCAGACCATTAGTTCAAAATCCACCAAAAGCACACCTTTTGGTTCAAAATATATTTTTTCTTATTTTCCTCCTCAAAAACCTAGGTGCGTCTTATAATCAGGTGCGTCTTATAAAGCGAAAAATACGGTATGTAGATCGCTGAGTTAGATTCAGATTTTGAGCAAAGAGTCTCTCCTATTCTCTCCCTGAAATCCCCAGCAGCATCCTCTCCCTACACTTGTAACAGCAGAGTGACGTGCAGCACTACGTGACTCCAGCTTATATAGAGGCTGGGTCACATGCTACACTGGCCAATCACAGACATGCCATTAGTAGGCATGGCTGTGATGGCTTCTAAGGTCAGACAGTTAACCAGTTGTTGATTGGCTGCTCTGTGCAGCCTTTCAAAAAGCACCAAGAAAGCGCCGAACACCGAACCCGAACCCAAACTTTTACTGAAATGTTCGGGTTCGGGTCCTGGGTCCAAAAATCACAAAGTTCAGTACGAACCCGAACTTTACAGTTCGGGTTCGCTCAACCCTAGTCTTCACCCTTTCATCATATTTGGAGTGCTGCCTCACTTTTTGTTTTTTCTATCTATCTACCATATTTTTCGCCCCATAAGACACATTTTATGGGGTGCATCTTATGGGGTAAATGCGAATGAGCACTTCCATTAGTTCTGGAGGTCCGGGAAGTAGTTAATGTTCTGTACTCATTGCTTCCTGGTCATCGGCTGTCAACTATGCTGTGGCTGCGCACAGCGTGAGGGTGCTCTGTGATCTCATGCTGTGCGCGCCGGTTCTCAGCACAGCCGACGGCAGGAAGAAGAAGATAGAGCGCTGGTGGTGAGTAGCAGCGGTGTCCAGAGCAGGAGAGGTAATTTTTTTTTTTTTTTTTTTTATGTGATAAGCAATGGGGGCTGATAAGAGGCATTTGGAGGCTCATGAGAGGCATATGGGGGCTGATGAGAGACATATGGGGGCTGATGAGAGACATATGGGGGCTGAAAAGAGGCATGGGGGCTGATAAGAGGCATATGGGGGCTGATGAGAGGCATGGGGCTGATAAGAGGCATGGGTGATGATGAGAGGCATGGGGGCTGATTAGAGGCATATGGGGGCTGATTAGAGGCATATGTGGGCTAATGAGAGGCATATGGGGGCTGATGTGAGGCATGGGGCTAATGAGAGGCATATGGGGGTTGATAAGATACATGGGGGCTGATAAGAGGAATATGGGGGCTGATGAGAGGCATATGGGGTCTTATGAGAGGCATGGGGCTGATGAGAGGCATAAAGGGGCTGATGAGAGGCATATGGGGGCTGATTAGAGGCATATGGGGGCTAATGAAAGGCATATGGGGGCTGATGACAGGCATATGGGGGCTGATGAGAGGCATTAGGGCTGATGAGATGCATGGGGGCTGATGAGAGGCATGGGGGCTGATGAGAGGCATGGGGGCTAAAAAGAGGCATATGGGGGCTGATGAAAGGCATGGGGCTGATAGGCATGGGGCTGATGTTTGGTAATCTTTATGGTTAAGTAAGTCAACCATGAGGTAACACAAGTAATAGGAGACTGTCTAACATGTCTAGCAAATTGTACCAAATCTATCATTCCACAAGGTCCATTTTGATAAATTTCAATTTTTTTTACATGATTTATAACATTTGTTGTGTGACAGATTGATCACCAGGCTGTGTGGGGTGTTCTGTGTGCTCAAGGATATGCCTCCAGGTGTAAAACTTCTCATGTATCTTCTGTATGGTATGCCTCCAGTGTTCTTATATAGAGCTCCAAATCCTGCAAAGACACAGAGTGAAATAATAAATCTTTATATGTGTACAGCCACCACTAGGGGGAACTAACTACATTCTATGTTATTATTACAGTACAAACAGTATTTATTAAGATCCTATGAGATTTTGACCTTTGTACCAGTAAATACTGATAATCTTACATTAGCTCTAATATATTCCGTAGCCTGTCCACAAAAGCTTACACTCTACAGGAGAGAGAGGTCCCTGTACATAAGAGCTTACACTGTTCAGGATAGAGATCCCTGTAAATAAGAGCTTACACTCTACAGGAGAGAGGTCCCTGTACATAAGAGCTTACACTCTACAGGAGAGAGGTCCCTGCCCATAAGAGCTTACACTCTACAGGAGAGGTCCCTGTCCATAAGAGTTTACGCTGTACAGGAGAGAAGCCCCTGTCCGTAAGAGCTTACAATCTACAGAAGAAATGCCCCTGCCCATAAGAGCTTATACTCTACAGGAGAGAGAATCCTGTCCATAAGAGCTTACACTCTACAGGAGAGAAGTCCCTGCCCATAACAGCTTAGGCTACTTTCACACCTGCGTTCGGGTGTCCGCTCGTGAGCTCCGTTTGAAGGGGCTCACAAGCGGCCCCGAACGCAGCCGTCCGGCCCTAATGCATTCTCAGTGGAGGCGGATCCGCTGAGAATGCATCAGTCTGCCAGCGTTCAGCCTCCGCTCAGTGAGCGGACACCTGAACGCTGCTTGCAGCGTTCGGGTGTCCGCCTGGCCGTGCGGAGGCGAGCGGATCCGTCCAGACTTACAATGTAAGTCAATGGGGACGGATCCGTTTGAAGATGACACAATATGGCTCAATCTTCAAACGGATCCGCCCCCATTGACTTTCAATGTAAAGTCTGAACGGATCCGCTCAGGCTACTTTCACACTTAGAAATTTTTCTAAGTTATAATGCAGACGGATCCGTTCTGAACGGATGCAAACGTCTGCATTATAGGAGCGGATCCGTCTGATGAAACATCAGACGGACCCGCTCCGAACGCTAGTGTGAAAGTAGCCTTACACTTTAGAGGAGAGAGGTCCCTGCCCATAGGAGCTTACATTTTACAGGAGAGAGGTCCTTGATATCTGTGGCCAGGCCAGGTTGGACTATGATTATGTGACATAGGCCTCAATAAAGAAATACGCTTTCAAGACTTGCTTAGAACTGGAAATGTTAGTATCAGATATAACGGTTCGGGGCAGTGAGTGCAGCACGGGAGAAGTTCTGCAGACAGGAGTAAGAGTATAAAAAGGGACTAATAGTTACTTTAAGGTGAATTGATGCATTTGCAACATCTTTAAGCACATATTATCTACACAGGACATGGTTGGAATGAGCTTAATAAATTACAATGTAAAATGCAGAAATGCCCAAGTAAGTACACACAAATCATCAAGAAAAAGTGAAGTTGGCAAATATATAATAAAATATCCAATTACTATTTATAGAATTTCAACCTTAATTTTCGGCACACTTGTATAAGCGCCGTTGTAATTTAGTGTGGCTTCAGCTGCCGGTGTCTTCCAGTTTATTGAATCAGGCAATGAATTTACTTTGTTAAGTAACATAGTAACATAGTACATAAGGCCGAAAAAAGACATTTGTCCATCCAGTTCGGCCTGTCATCCTACAAGTTGATCCAGAGGAAGGCAAAAAAAACCCTGTGAGGTAGAAGCCAATTTTCCTCACTTTAGGGGAATAAAAAATTCCTTCCCGACTCCAATCAGGCAATCAGAATAACTCCCTGGATCAACGACCCCTCTCTAGTAGCTATAGCCTGTAATATTATTACACTCCAGAAATACATCCAGGCCCCTCTTGAATTCCTTTATTGTACTCACCATCACCACCTCCTCAGGCAGAGAGTTCCATAGTCTCACTGCTCTTACCGTAAAGAACCCTTTTCTATGTTTGTGTACAAACCTTCTTTCCTCCAAACGCAGAGGATGTCCCCTCGTCACAGTCACAGTCCTGGGGATAAATAGATGATGGGATAGATCTCTGTACTGCCCCCTGATATATTTATACATAGTAATTAGATCTCCCCTCAGTCGTCTTTTTTCTAACGTGAATAACCCTAATTTTGATAATCTTTCAGGGTACTGTAGTTGCCCCATTCCAGTTATTACTTTAGTTGCCCTCCTCTGGACCCTCTCCAGCTCTGCTATGTCTGCCTTGTTTACAGGAGCCCAGAACTGTACACAGTACTCCATGTGTGGTCTGACCAGTGATTTGTAAAGTAGTAGGAATATGTTCTCATCACGGGCATCTATGCCCCTTTTGATGCAACCCATTATCTTATTGGCCTTGGCAGCCGCTGCCTGACACTGTTTTTTGCAGCTTAGTTTGCTGTTTATTAAAATTCCTAGATCCTTTTCCATGTCAGTGTTACCGAGTGTTTTACCATTTAGTATGTACGGGTGACTTGCATTATTCCTTCCCATGTGCATAACTTTACATTTCTCAGTGTTAAACCTCATCTGCCACTTATCTGCCCAAGCCTCCAATCTATCCAGATCCCTCTGTAGTAGTATACTGTCCTCTTCAGTGTTAATTACTTTACACAGTTTAGTGTCATCTGCGAAAATTGATATTTTACTATGCAAGCCTTCTACAAGATCATTAATAAATATATTGAAGAGAATAGGGCCCAATACTGACCCCTGAGGTACTCCACTAGTGACAGTGACCCAATCTGAGTATGTACCGTTAATAACCACCCTCTGCTTTCTATCATTGAGCCAGTTACTTACCCACTTACAGACGTTTTCTCCGAGTCCGAGCATTCTCATTTTATATACTAACCTTTTATGAGGTACAGTGTCAAATGCTTTGGAGAAGTCCAGATACACGACATCCATTGATTTGCCGCTGTCAAGTCTAGTACTTACCTCCTCATAGAAACTGATTAAATTAGTTTGACATGACCGATCCCTCACGAAGCCATGCTGATATGGCGTTATTTGCTTATTTCCCATAAGATGCTCTAACATAGCATCTCTCAGAAAACCTTCAAACAGTTTACCCACAACAGATGTTAAACTTACCGGCCTATAGTTTCCAGGCTCTGTTTTTGGACCCTTTTTGAATATTGGCACCACATTTGCCATGCGCCAATCCTGTGGGACATTCCCTGTTAGTACAGAGTCCGCAAATATCAGAAATAAGGGTCTGGCTATGACATTACTTAATTCCCTTAGGATACGGGGGTGTATGCCATCCGGTCCTGGCGATTTGTCTATTTTGATTTTTTTAAGTCGCTGTTGTACTTCTTCCTGGGTCAGACAGGACACTTTTAATGGCGAATTTATTTCAGCATTCAGCATTTCATCTGACAGTTTATTTTCCTCAGTGAATACATTGGAGAAAAAAATATTTAACAGCTTTGCTTTCTCCTCGTCGCTCTCTGCGACTCCCCCCTCATTACTCTTTAAAGGGCCGACACCTTCAGATTTATACTTTTTAACATTTATATAATTGAAGAACATTTTAGGGTTAGTTTTACTCTGTTTGGCAATTAATCTCTCGGTCTCTAGTTTGGCCGCTTTTATTTGTTTTTTACATGTTCTGTTTTTTTCCTTATAGTTTTTCAGTGCTTCCGTGCTACCCTCCTGTTTTAGGGTTTTATATGCTTTCTTTTTGTCATTTATTGCTTTCTTTACAGTTCTGTTTATCCACATTGGTTTCTTTTTGTTCCTTAACCTTTTATTCCCATACGGTATGTACCTCTCACAATGAGATTTTAGGATGTTTTTAAAGATATCCCATTTTTTGGCTGTATTTTTATTTTTGAGGACTTTGTCCCAGTTAGTTAGGCCTATGGCCTCTCTTAGTTGGCTAAATTTAGCTTTTTTGAAGTTTGGTATTTTTGTTTCTCCCTGTAGAAACGCTCTTTTGAATGATAATTGGAAGGTTATTACTTTATGGTCACTATTTCCCAGGTGTCCCCCAACCTGCACGTCTGTTGTTCTGTCAGGTCTATTGGTTAATATTAAGTCCAGTATGGCCGTCCCTCTAGTCGGGTCCTGAACCAGTTGGGAGAGATAATGGTCTTTGGTTATTGCCAAGAATCTGTTTCCTTTATGAGATATACAAGTTTCAGTTTCCCAGTCTATATCTGGGTAGTTGAAGTCCCCCATAATAACCACCTCATTATGATTTGCCGCCTTGTCTATCTCGTTTAGTAGTAGATTTTCTGTGGACTCTGGTATATTAGGTGGTTTATAGTAGACTCCTATTAGTAATTTATTGTTGTTTTTAGCTCCATGTATCTCTACCCACAGTGACTCCACATGTTCATGTCCCTCACTTATATCTTCACGGAGTGTGGGCTTTAGACAAGATTTTACATAAAGGCAGACCCCTCCCCCTCTCCGGTTTTGACGATCCTTTCTGAACAGACTGTAACCTTGTACATTAACTGCCCAGTCATAGCTATCATCCAGCCATGTCTCAGTTATTCCCACTATGTCATAGTCCTCCTCACACATCACTAATTCCAGTTCTCCAGTTTTATTAGTCAGACTTCTGGCATTAGTATACATACATATGAGAGGTTTATGTATATTTTTTACCCTACACCTTTCCTTCTGAACTGTTCTTGTCCCTCCTTCCATTTCTCCCCCAGTCCCACTACCTTGCCCCCGGTCTCTATCTGCACTATCTTCCCCTTCTATAGTGTAATTACCCTCCCCCCCAGTCCCTAGTTTAAACACTCCTCCAACCTTCTAGCCATCTTCTTCCCCAACACAGCTGCTCCTTCCCCATTGAGGTGCAGCCCGTCCCTACGATAGAGGCTGTAGCCGACAGCGAAGTCGGCCCAGTTCTCCAGGAACCCAAACCCCTCCATCCTACACCAGTTCTTGAGCCACTTGTTAATTTCCCTAATCTCCCGCTGCCTTTCTTGTGTGGCCCGTGGTACCGGTAGTATTTCGGAAAATACTACCTTTGAGGTCCTTGCCCTAAGCTTTTGCCCTAAATCCCTGAAATCATTTTTAAGGACTCTCCACCTACCCCTAACTTTGTCATTGGTTCCGATATGGACCATGACCGCTGGATCTTCTCCAGCCCCTCCCAGTAATCTGTCAACCCGATCCGCGATATGTCGAACTCTAGCGCCAGGAAGACAGCACACTGTTCGGCGATCACGGTCTTTGTGACAGATTTCCCTATCTGTTCCCCTAATAATTGAGTCTCCCACTACCAGCACCTGTCTGGCCTGCCCTGCTCTCCTGGTCCCCTGCTTACCGGAGCTGACATTCCCCTGACTGGCAGAGGAAGTGTCCGGCTGCGGCAGTGCCGTCCCTGGACTGACATCCCCCTCATCTGCCAAACGTGCAAACTTGTTGGGGTGTGTCAGATCAGGGCTAGCCTCCCTGGCACTCTTCCCTCTACCCCGCTTTCTAAATGTTACCCAGCTAGCTACCTCACTTTCCTCAGCCTCCTCTCTGTCACCCTCTCCCTCATCTACCCCAAAGAGTGCTTGCTCGGTGAGAAGCAAACTTTTTTGCAAATTGTCAATGCCTCTCAGTGTTGCAACTTGCCCATTTAGAGACTCGATTAGCGATTCCAAACGGGTAATTTGCTCACATCTTGAACAAAGAAATTCACCCTGGAACGGCTGTTCCAGGACTGCATACATCATGCAAGATGTGCACTGGACTGCGTTGTCAATTGTGCAACACATACTAAATGGGGATTACACCACAAAAGAAAAAAATACAATACAATGTAGTAATAATATACAGGCTAATTGCAGTCCCCCTCTGAAGTCCCTGAATCTAAAGTCACTTAATCTTAAGTCACACACTTACACAACCACACTTAATCAACCACGCGTCGCGGTCAAACTCGCGTTATATATCTGCTTATATTAATATAAATGCAGCTCACTGCACCAGCCTGGTTTGCTTCCCCTCTGGAATCAAAAAGGCTGTGCTGTTCTTACTGCTGAGTTTTTAAAGTCTCCTAATTAGACAGCCACACCCTAATTAAACAGCCACACCCTAATTGCTCACCTGTGCAACCCCTGGAGAAAGAAAAAAAAAAAAGTGTTATCACAGCACAAAATACAGTCAAACACAGCCACTCATCAATGTCCACAAATTATTTAGCTCTCAGATACTCCCTCACTTAATCTTAAGTCACACACTTAATCAACCACACTTAATCAACCACATTGTTTCAAGCGCTCCTCTACAGATGATAACGTAATTGTTGGCGTGGAAAATTACCTTTTTTTCTGTAAATCTGATAAATGTTAAATGAAAAATAAAACGCTTTGTGTTGCAGGTAATTAAAGCTGTCTACATTTCACATCACACCCCCCACTGTGAAAAACAACCTCCACTTTTAGGATTTATAAGAATTTGCTTGATGAATGTTCCCTTGTCTCTTCTAAACCAAGATGATCTACAACACGCATATATTTTAAAGCTATATTCACCTCCAGCTTAAAAGGGGGTTTTCAAAGATTTTTCCTCAGGATGGTTGCATGCACGTGCATTATCTATGGGAGCTTCGTTCTCGAGATACAGTAGGTTTTGGGTCCCAGAGGTATTGAAATGCCCTTGAGTGCCCTAAAGGTTGGTCCTAGCCACTGTGTTCATTCTTGTTCCTCCTGGCTTCCTATATGAGACTCTCCTTCCTGATTGAGAAGGTCAGGTGAGATGACTATGCAGGAATATGGAAGGAGAGGAAGGGGCTGGCAGAGGAAGTAGGAGGAGCAAGGGTGCACAAAGTGGCTTAGGCCAGCCCTCAGTGCACTGAACTTCTTATTTGCATATGGATTAAACATACTTTATCTCCAAAGTGAAACAACGGATCACTAAGTGAAAGATATCATTGCATTCAGCTGCGTTAGCCCTACAAGGGACTGTGTCTGGTTTATCAGGGAGCTTCCTGGTAACTGGCTCCCTTTAAAAAATATTAGTGGTTTCCCGCCCTGTAATGAACTGATGCTGGGCAGTCACGAGGTCCACTGATATTTCTAGGTAATCACAAACAATGCCTCCTCCTTAGCATTAAGACAACTCTAAATTCCCTGTGATCTCGCAAGGCTTATCTGTCACTCTACGTTAAAGGGCATAGCATTTAACACCCTCTTTCCAGCTGACACATTAGAACATTGCTGCATTTACAGAAAGTCAAGTGGATTTACCGGTTGTGCGTCTGCAGTCATCTCTCATCTGAAATACCGGGGAGTGTTTGTGCGTTAAATAAACATTAATAAGGAAGGTGCACTACTGTGGATGCAAACAAACAAGTCTGACTAAACCCTCAAACTGGTGTTAACATTGAGAATTTAGCCAATATATCCTTATATGAAGGACATATCTGAGCCCCAGCACCGCGCCAAGGTATCTCAAGTAGCTCAGGACCTAACGCTAACCTACTTGTGCCATATGTGCAATACCAGGAGCATGTGGGCGAATTATAGGAGCGTAATGTCCGACTACCAGCAAACTTCCAGTTACCTCCAGCATGCAGCCATGCTTGCAATGGGAGGAGGGAGGAAGCTGTGAGTCCCACCCAAGACTGACTGATAAGGCCCAGGCCTCACAGGTGCACCTAAATGTTGCCTATGGATGAAATTCAGGCACATTTAAATCTGGAGTTTATATGCCTCCAAACATATCTATATACAAACTACAAAAAATGGCGTGGTGTCAAAAGGCAGGAAGTGCTCAACCCCATATGCAGTGGTGCATCTATACCCAGGGGAGCAGATCCTGCACTTGTGGCCCATTGCTAATGGCGATCCCCAGCAAAAATGCATACAGTGGAGGATGCTCGCAGCGGACCACAAATACCACAAAAAGACATCCTACACAAGATAGAAAAATGTGTGGATGTAAATAGCTATATGAAATAAACATTAATAGGGAAGGTGCACTACGGTGGATGCAAACAAACAAGTCTGACTAAACCCTTAAAATGGTGTTAACATTGAGAATTTAGCCAATATATCCTTATATAAAGGACATTTCTGAGCCCCAGCACCGCACCAAGGTATCTCAAGTAGCTCAGGACCTAACGCTAACTTACCTGTGCTGTATGGGCAATACCAGGAGCCAGTGGGCAAATTACAGGAGCGTAAGGTCCGACTCACAGCAAACTCCCAGTTACCTCCAGCATGCAGCCATGCTTGCAATGGGAGGAGGGAAAAGTCTGTGAGTCCTACCCAAGAGTGACTGATAAGGCCCAGTCCTCACAGGTGCACCTAAATGTTGCCTGTGGAGGAAAATCAGGCACATTTAAATCTGGAGTTTATATACCTCCAAACATATCTATATACAAACTACAAAAAATGACATGGAATGCACAACTGCATATGGGGTTGAGCACTTCCTGCCTTTTGACACCACGCCATTTTTTGTAGTGTTTGTGCGTGCTCTAATGTGAATAGTAACCCTCAGATGTGCAGGAACTGTCAATATAAAGAAGAACAATCAACAAAGGGTTAAAGGGGCTGATCAGTTGGGTTCCGACCGCTGAGACCCCCAGTGATCCTGTGGTCCTGTTCCACCAGTCTGATGGAGCCGAAGGTCACGCATGCACCCTACCGCTCCGTGCATTCTCTATGGAACCGCTGGAATAGCTGGGCGTTGCATCGGCTATCTTTGGCAGTCCCAATGAGAATGAATGGAGCAAATGGGCATATGCTCAACCTACCGCTCCACAATTTATAAGAGGTGCACAGAGATGCCTTCTATTGACGCCTCGGCCTTATGGTTCATCGTATGGTGTCCAAATCATACAATCATATAGTACAATGATACGATCAAGTGGTGCACAAATAATAAATTGATGCGGTGCCCACTCTGGGAACCAAGGCCAGAGAGGTTGCACACATTTCCAGCCAGCTGTACGTGCATCACATTTGCAAAGTAGGGTCAGGGGTGCACCACCAATGAGGCCAGGTGAGGCGATCGCCTCAGACAGCACCAGTTAGGGGCAAGAGGGGGGCAGCGGAAGGGCCATGGGCAATGAGCGCTTTCATTGTGGCAAAGGGGTTAGGTTAAGAAATTGGCATGGGGGGGTGCTGTTTCAGTTTTCGCCTCAGGCAGCAGAAAGGCTAGGTGCACCCCTGAGTAGGGTACAGCAAAATGTCATTCAATTATTGCATCCAGTAAAAAATAAAAACTTCACAAAACTCCTATATCCTTAGGTACAGAATCTTTTTGAACATATCTCTTCAACCTGCTTTTGTTGCAGTGTTCTCTCTTTTTTTTTTCTTTTTTTTTTTCTAATTTACTAACTGGAAGTTGTTGTCTGCCTTGTTACAGATACAGTATATCTGCAGCCCGGTCATGGTCACTATGTCTTCTGCCTCCTATTTCACTTCTCTGTTATTTATATAGGCTTCCTTTCTTTTCTATTTGCCATATCTGTCTGGGCATAAATAACATTCTTCCTGTAATTTTTCCTCCCTTGTCTTTATTTTTTATTTTTTTATCCTGCGAAATTGTGTATAGTGCAAAATTAAGATTGTAGGATGCTATCTGTCTACTGAATGGCTATGACCTCAAACAAACCTGGCCGTCACGGTGAGCCTTCTGGAG
Source organism: Bufo bufo (assembly GCF_905171765.1). Taxonomy (NCBI): domain Eukaryota; kingdom Metazoa; phylum Chordata; class Amphibia; order Anura; family Bufonidae; genus Bufo; species Bufo bufo. The sequence goes on from NC_053390.1 coordinate 45,773,336, forward strand.
GGTGAATCCACTGCCTCATTAAGTGGGCCACACCAGGGACAGAATCTAGGGATTGTTTGCTCTTCACCTTAAAATGTTTCTTATAGGGGGGTAGACATCTTGACTAGTCTCCAAAGACGAGAGCTGATATGAAGGGGCAGAGAGCTTAGCTTTTGAGCTTCGGCCATTTGTTTTTCTGATCGATGGTGGAGGTCTTTACTTTATTGGCTTGAATCAAACATGGTTGACTTATCAATACCAGGAGATACTCATAGCCTGGACATTACTTACCTGGCATGCTGGCCCTTTAAGATGAAAGAGACCAGTTCTCTCGAACACTTAGTAAATAGGCAAAGGTGGTGAAAAGGACCAGAGCTGAAACGGGAAGCAGAAAGGGATGCCAACCTCCTAAGTCAGAATGCTAGCCTCCTGTCATACGTGAACTCCAAGTGTGGTCACTCAGACAGGAAGTCAAATTGTTGCTAGGCAACCTGAACGTATACAATCTGCAAATGCACCAAGGAAGGGTGTAGGAAGTGAAGCAAACAAGGATCCGATAAAGTTATGAAATACTAATTAAACTATATTTGTGCAGTTCTGCTGTGAAGTTCAGCTTTAATTGCTTTCCTATGGGGAGAGATTATTTTGAGAGCCACAGAGCAGACTAAATAACTTGAGATATAAGTTTATTTAATTGCATAAAATTCATCATTACCTGTTGTTCTGAAAGTTGCTTTATTTCTTACCTAGTTTCTTTAGAGAAGGCTATCATGATTTGTCGTTGTCACCTACGCGGTTGTCTCTACCTTGACTCCACTTCAACAATAACCGAAAAAAGATTTTCATCTCATTGATTGTTGCCTTTTATGGAGTTATTTTTTCTTTATATCTTTTTTTTTTTTTTATTGTCATTCACTGTCTATGGGGATCAAGAGCTGTTCTCAGCTATCTCTCTTAGTCCCATACATAGAAAGTGAATGGAGTGGCAGAGCACATGCTTGACCGTTGCTTTATTCAACTAGGCGACTCGGGATCCTCCACACATGTAACAGTGATCCCCTATCCCGTGGACTGTGTATTACAGTAATACTCCTTTAAAAAATGGATCAAGCTCCTGTAGAGTCGAAGGTGATCTCTACTCTAACCAGTCAAGGGTCCCCAGAGGCATAAGTTGAAGATCCTGAGCCCCAAAGCAAAATCTGTAACTGGGCCCAAACTGTTAGGGTCAGGGACTCATTCTCTAAGCCGTAATTTGTGTGGTGCGAACTGTGGAGTCTAAGAAATCTCCTGGTCTTCACCATTAACCTCCATAATGAGGTGGGGACTTTAATGCAAGAAGATCCCCGGCTTGTTCCCCAGAATCAGGGCCGGAATGACTGATAGGTGAGGGTAGGCGCCCACCTACGACGCCACGTCGCTACCTAAAAGTGTGGGCGCAATCATGACAGCATCTGTGTCCATTCCGTCTCATAGGCTTTAGGCTTCAGACTCGAGGAAGTAGAGCGTCTCGTCATGTGGACCGCCTACTCCACCAGGACGCGGCAACATAGGCCACAGATCAGAAGAGGTCTGTGACCTGCAATGAAGACGGTGGCAGGAGAACGAGGTAAGTGTTTTTTTTTGTTTTTTTTTTACCCTAAGCAATGGCCTACTGGGGGGCAGAGGAGGAAGTTGGGCAGAGGAGCATCATATATACAGTACCTGCACTACAGGGGGGGGGATGCGTTATGTACTGGCACTAGAGTGAGGGGGGAGCAATATATACTGGCACTAGGGTAGGGGAGAACATTATACACTCACCTAAGGAATTATTAGGAATACAATACTAATACGGTGTTGGATCCCCTTTTGCCTTTAGAAATGCCTTAATTCTACGTGGCATTGATTCAACAAGGTGCTGATAGCATTCTTTAGAAATGTTGGCCCATATTGATAGGATAGCATCTTGCAGTTGATGGAGATTTGAGGGATGCACATCCAGGGCACGAAGCTCCCGTTCCACCACATCCCAAAGATGCTCTATTGGGTTGAGACCTGGTGACTGTGGGGGCCATTTTAGTACAGTGAACTCATTTTTATGTTCAAGAAACCAATTTGAAATGATTCGAGCTTTGTGACATGGTGCATTATCCTGCTGGAAGTAGCCATCAGAGGATGGGTACATGGTGGTCATGAAGGGATGGACATGGTCAGAAACAATGCTCCGGTGGCCCGTGGCATTTAAACGATGCCCAATTGGCACTAAGGGGCCTAAAGTGTGCCCAGAAAACATCCCCACACCATTACACCACCACCACCAGCCTGCACAGTGGTAACAAGGCATAATGGATACATGTTCTCATTCTTTTTACGCCAAATTCGGACTCTACCATTTGAATGTCTCAACAGAAATCGAGACTCATCAGACCAGGCAACATTTTTCCAGTCTTCAACAGTCCAATTTTGATGAGCTCGTGCAAATTGTAGCCTCTTTTTCCTATTTGTAGTGGAGATGAGTGGTACCCAGTGGGGTCTTCTGCTGTTGTAGCCCATCCGCCTCAAGGTTGTGCGTGTTGTGGCTTCACAAATGCTTTGCTGCATACCTCGGTTGTAACGAGTGGTTATTTCAGTCTTCTATCAGCTTGAATCAGTCGGCCCATTCTCCTCTGACCTCTAGCATCCACAAGGCATTTTTGCCCACAGGACTGCCGCATACTGGATGTTTTTCCCTTTTCACACCATTCTTTGTAAACCCTAGAAATGGTTGTGCGTGAAAATCCCAGTAACTGAGCAGATTGTGAAATACTCAGACCGGCCCGTCTGGCACCAACAACCATGCCACGCTCAAAATTGCTTAAATCACCTTTCTTTCCCATTCTGACATTCAGTTTGGAGTTCAGGAGATTGTCTTGACCAGGACCACCCCCTCAATGCATTGAAGCAACTGCCATGTGATTGGTTGACTAGATAATTGCATTAATGAGAAATAGAACAGGTGTTCCTAATAATTCTTTAGGTGAGTGTATATTTAGAAGACTTAGAACCAGGAGTATAACAAAAGATACCACTTAGATGATCTGAGGAACAGGAGCATAGTCAGAAACAAGGTCAGGATATATTTCAAGAGCCAAACGCCATAGCAGAAACACACAAACAAGATCAAAGACAAGAAGAACCTCAGATACTCAGGTGGCACATTAGAAACAAACTGCCTTTCAAGTCACTGGAATGGCTGGATCAGCAGTACTACCATGCAGTACTAGTGGCTTCTTATGTGGTAGGGACAGCAAATACTTAGTACAATTGCTACCTCCCCTCATCTACACCTGTGAAGGAGAATGTCAGTAGAGTACTCCCCTTTATGACATCCATATCCTCTATTATGATAAGTGGACAAAAGCAGTCCCAATGCAGTCCCAATGTCCAGATTTACCAACTCCAAGAACATGAAATATGGTTGAGTTACTTTAGGCTTAAAGCCAATTGTTCAGGTGTTAAAGGTGTACAGTGTTCCAGTACAATGCAAAAGCTCCCCTATGGCCTGCAAATGGTTAAAAAAAAATAAAGGAGCTTTGGCAAACCTCGCCAATCCCCCGCCGCTGCCGTATTGACTGTGCTCCACTTCCTGCTTATGTTCTTAACGTGGCATGAAATAGCTGGGAATGTGATCAGTCAATCTCTGATTGCAACCATGACCCGCTTCAGCTAGTGATTGGCTGAGCTATATTTGCAGTACCCCAGGCCTGGGAGCATCTGCAATTGTTGTTTTATTGTATATAGTTATGTATTGTAATGTTTTTACTGTAATTTCCAGTGAAAGGATATGGATGGCAAAAGGCTGAAAGAAACAGGGCTAACCACCCTGTTGCTCCCCTCTTGGTGGGAGTCTTCCAGGAGAGGAAGAACACTGCAGAGCTCCTGCTCCTGGAAGAGATTCTCCAGAGAAAACGACTTAAGTCAGCCCCAAGAAAAAACTTGAGAGACCAGACAGCAGAGTGAACAGCTGAACACCTGCTTTACAGACATTGCTGTGAGGTGAGGGACTATGACTCAGACACCTATCACCCAGACTACTACTAGGCCAGTTAAGTCTAGACCTTATAGTGGACTCCCAAAAGTGCTAAGTTGCAGGCATCCAACCTGCCTCCGTACTTTCTTACTGGTGCCAGGAATTGCACTTTCAAACCACTGCTGTTGAATGTACCAGAAGTTATATGTTGCACTTAGTAAAAAGAGACTGTTATACGTTCACTTCTGGCCTCATACTTAAAGAAACATTTTCACTGCACCGATCCCAAGAGAGCAGCGGCTTGAGGGAGTACACCGTGACACAACATCTCATCAGGGCCACTACCACTCCCCTCCTCTGCACCGGCTCATTAGGGGCTCCCAGCCACTTCCTGCTGTGTTGAGAACAGGAGCAGGAAGTGGAGCGTAGTAGGAATTGGGCACCATAGGAGCGGCAGCGGATATGGGATCAATGAGGTGAGTATAAGATGAGAGGCAATGAGAGAGCTTAAGTATTGTACTAGAAAAACCCTTTAAGTCTTATTGTCTCTTTCACCAGAGGAACAAATATATAATTAGGGTTTACAATGCGAAGAGCAGATGCTTAACTGTGCATGTAAAGCAATCGAGGCTTTAGCTTATGATTCATGGAGAGAATGGCCTTTTAAAGCTGACTTCATAAAGATTGCTGTAAATACACACAATTGAAAAGTAAAAGCTTTCTGCCACAAGTAATAACTAGTTTAAGATTGTTCCGGGGTTTCAATCAGCGGAGTCAATTTAGTAATAAGACAGTGGAATGGGTATAGAGGAAAAGCATAGTAAACGTAATTATAGGACTACTCTCTCAACGTGTATAGAGGACTGTGCCGAGAATAGCAGTGGTGACGTCACCGGGGTCGATGGGGCCTAGGAACCAATCTTTCTAGCTATTATTGTAATTTCTTCCAGGCCTCTCATCTGCTATGGAACCTGTTATGAAGGAAAAAGTAATCCATGACTCCCCAATCATAGATTCCCAATGATGAGTTTTTGCTTCCATCAATTCATGGTAGCTGCAACTTGTAGCACTCTCGCACCCCTCCAATCTATCCTCAACTCTGCTGCCCAACTAATCCACCTCTCACCCTGTTACTCCTCTGCCTCTCCCCTCTGCCAATCCCTTCACTGGCTCCCCATTGCCCAGCGAATTCAGTTCAAAATACTAACAAATAGATACAAGGCCGTCCAGAAACTGTCCCCTCCCTACATCTCTGAGCTACTTTCCCAATACATCCCCACACGCACTCTCCGATCCTCACAAGACCTCCTTCTCTCCTCTCGTCTTATTAACTCTTCCCACAATTGCCTCCAAGAGTTCTCCTGTGCATCCCCCACACTCTAAAACTCGCTACCCCAACATATCAGACTCTCACCTACAGCGGATTCCTTCAAAAGAAACTTCAGACAAATCTTCAGACAAGCCTACAACCAGTGACCCTGCTGCCTCTATACCGCCATGACCAACTTCACCCGCACCTACTGTGTCCTTATTTCATACCATGTAGATTGTAAGCCCTCGCCGGCAGGGCCCTCTCTCATTCTGTACCAGTTTGTAACTCGTCTTGTTCATGCTTAGTGCAATTGTCTGTATTATGTATGTGCACCGCTTATCATATGTACAGCGCTATGGAATGAATGGCTCTTTAACAATAAATAATAATAGCTTGTATGTTCTTGGTTTATGAGTGTAAGGGCTCATTCACTGGCCGTGTGCACACTGTATCACGGATACGGATCCATTCCCTTGAATGGGTCCGCAATCCAGAAAGAGCTGTGCGGAACGGAGGCACGGAACCCCACAGAAGCCCTACGGAGGGCTCCCGTAGGGTTTCTCTCTGTGCCCCGCGCCGCAAAAAAGTAGTGCATGCACTACTTCAAGTGAATGGGTCCCGCATCCGCATGAGGTTCCCATGCATTGCGGCCAGCATATGTTGTGCATGAGCCCTAAAGGAGATTGCACATCATCTTGATTTTGGCTATGAAGCTTTTTCTTCTCGTAGTACCAATACAGCTTAGTGATGAGCAGCATAGGCAATATTCGTTTTCATAATATTTTGTGAATTTTTGGCCTGATATTCGCCATAAATTTGCAAATTCTAGAATTTGTGATCTCCAGTCATTATATTCTTGATTGCGAAAATTGGCAATGTAATATGCGCGGCTCACAGGCGTGGCTCACTTTTGCTACATTTTTAAGCTGCTAGAAGTTTCCTGAGACTGGAGAAAATGGTTGGCAGCAACTTTCGTGACTGTGAGGAAGAACTCCTGATCACTTTAAGTAATTCCTATCATAGAAACATAGAAACATAGAATGTGTCGGCAGATAAGAACCATTTGGCCCATCTAGTCTGCCCAATATACTGAATACTATGAATAGCCCCTGGCCCTATCATATATGAAGGATGGCCTTATGCCTATCCCATGCATGCTTAAACTCCTTCACTGTATTTGCAGCTACCACTTCTGCAGGAAGGCTATTCCATGCATCCACTACTCTCTCCGTAAAGTAATACTTCCTGATATTACTTTTAAACCTTTGCCCCTCTAATTTAAAACTATGTCCTCTTGTAGCAGTTTTTCTTCTTTTAAATATTCTCTCCTCTTTTACCTTGTTGATTCCATTTATGTATTTAAAAGTTTCTATCATATCCCCTCTGTCTCGTCTTTCTTCCAAGCTATACATGTTAAGGTCCTTTAATCTTTCCTGGTAAGTTTTATCCTGCAATCCATGTACCAGTTTAGTAGCTCTTCTCTGAACTCTCTCCAAAGTATCAATATCCTTCTAGAGATATTGTCTCCAGTACTGCGCACAATACTCCAGATGAGGTCTCACTAGTGCTCTGTAGAGCGGCATGAGCACCTCCCTCTTTCTACTGGTAATGCCTCTCCCTCTACACCCCAGCATTCTGCTAGCATTTCCTGCTGCTCTATGACATTGTCTGCCTACCTTTAAGTCTTCTGAAATAATGACCCCTAAATCCCTTTCCTCAGATACTGAGGTTAGGACTGTATCACTGATTTTATATTCTGCTCTTGGGTTTTTACGCCCCAGGTGCATTATCTTGCACTTATCAACATTTTGGTTGCCAGATTTTTGACCATTCCTCTAGTTTTCCTAAATCCTTTTCCTATCCCTCCAGGAACATCAACCCTGTTACAAATCTTTGTGTCATCAGCAAAAAGACACACCTTACCATCGAGGCCTTCTGCAATTTCACTGATAAAGATATTAAACAATATGGGTCCCAGAACAGATTGCTGATAGGGACTCGTATACCACTAATCTAATTTTAGAAAAGTCAATTTTTCTAAAATCTAAAACTTTTGTTTTTGTGTGGTGTGACTCAGTCACTGTAACATAGTAACATAGTACATAAGGCCGGAAAAAGACATTTGTCCATCCAGTTCGGCCTGTTATCCTGCAAGTTGATCCAGAGGAAGGCAAAAAACCCTGTGAGGTAGAAGCCAATTTTCTCTACTTTAGGGGAATAAAAAATTCCTTCCCGACTCCAATCATGCAATCAGAATAACTCCCTGGATCAACGACCCCTCTCTAGTAGCTATAGCCTGTAATATTATTACGCTCCAGAAATACGTCCAGGCCCCTCTTGAATTCCTTTATTGTACTCACCATCACCACCTCCTCAGGCAGAGAGTTCCATAGTCTCACTGCTCTTACCGTAAAGAATCCTCTTCTATGTTTGTGTACAAACCTTCTTTCCTCCAGACGCAGAGGATGTCCCCTCGTCACAGTCCTGGGGATAAATAGCTGATGAGATAGATCTCTGTACTGACCCCTGATATATTTATACATAGTAATTAGATATCCCCTCAGTTGTCTTTTTTCTAAAGTGAATAACCCTATTTTTGATAATCTTTCAGGGTACTGTAGTTGCCCCATTCCAGTTATTACTTTAGTTGCCCTCCTCTGGACCCTCTCCAGCTCTGCTATGTCTGCCTTGTTCACAGGAGCCCAGAACTGTACACAGTACTCCATGTGTGGTCTGACCAGTGATTTGTAAAGTAGTAGGAATATGTTCTCATCACGGGCATCTATGCCCCTTTTGATGCAACCCATTATCTTATTGGCCTTGGCAGCAGCTGCCTGACACTGTTTTTTGCAGCTTAGTTTGCTGTTTATTAAAATTCCTAGATCCTTTTCCATGTCATTGTTACCGAGTGTTTTACCATTTAGTATGTATGGGTGACTTGCATTATTCCTTCCCATGTGCATAACTTTACATTTGTCAGTGTTAAACCTCATCTGCCACTTATCTGCCCAAGCCTCCAATCTATCCAGATCCCTCTGTAGTAGTATATTGTCCTCTTCAGTGTTAATTACTTTACACAGTTTAGTGTCATCTGCGAAAATTGATATTTTACTATGCAAGCCTTCAACAAGATCATTAATAAATATATTGAAGAGAATAGGGCCCAATACTGACCCCTGAGGTACTCCACTAGTGACAGTGACCCAATCTGAGTATGTACCGTTAATAACCACCCTCTGTTTTCTATCACTGAGCCAGTTACTTACCCACTTACAGACGTTTTCTCAGAGTCCGAGCATTCTCATTTTATATACCAACCTTTTATGTGGTACAGTGTCAAATGCTTTGGAGAAGTCCAGATATACGACATCCATTGATTCGCCGCTGTCAAGTCTAGAACTTACCTCCTCATAGAAACTGATTAAATTAGTTTGACATGACCGATCCCTCACGAAGCCATGCTGATATGGCGTTATTTGCTTATTTCCATTAAGATGCTCTAACATAGCATCTCTCAGAAAACCTTCAAACAGTTTACCCACAACAGATGTTAAACTTACCGGCCTATAGTTTCCAGGCTGTGTTTTTGGACCCTTTTTAAATATTGGCAACACATTTGCCATGTGCCAATCCTGTGGGACATTCCCTGTCAGTAAAGAGTCCGCAAATATCAGAAATAAGGGTCTGGCTATGACATTACTTAATTCCCTTAGGATACAGGGGTGTATGCCATCCGGTCCTGGCGATTTGTCTATTTTGATCTTTTTAAGTCGCTGTTGTACTTCTTCCTGGGTCAGACAGGACACTTTTAATGGCGAATTTATTTCAACATTCAGCATTTCATCTGACAGTTTATTTTCCTCAGTGAATACATTGGAGAAAAAAATATTTAACAGCTTTGCTTTCTCCTCGTCGCTCTGTGCGACTCCCCCCTCATTACTCTTTAAAGGGCCGACACCTTCAGATTTATACTTTTTAACATTTATATAATTGAAGAACATTTTAGGGTTAGTTTTACTCTCTTTAGCAATTAATCTCTCGGTCTCTAGTTTGGCCGCTTTTATTTGTTTTTTACATGTTCTGTTTTTTTCCTTATAGTTTTTCAGTGCTTCCGTGCTACCCTCCTGTTTTAGTGTTTTATATGCTTTCTTTTTGTCATTTATTGCTTTCTTTACAGTTCTGTTTATCCACATTGGTTTCTTTTTGTTCCTTAACCTTTTATTCCCATACGGTATGTACCTCTCACAATGAGATTTTAGGATGTTTTTAAAGATATCCCATTTTTTGGCTGTATTTTTATTTTTGAGGACTTTGTCCCAGTTAGTTAGGCCTATGGCTTCTCTTAGTTGGCTAAATTTAACTTTTTTGAAGTTTGGTATTTTTGTTCCTCCCTGTAGAAACGCTCTTTTGAATGATAATTGGAAGGTTATTACTTTATGGTCACTATTTCCCAGGTGTCCCCCAACCTGCACGTCTGTTGTTCTATCAGGTCTATTGGTTAATATTAAGTCCAGTATGGCCGTCCCTCTAGTCGGGTCCTGAACCAGTTGGGAGAGATAATTGTCTTTGGTTATTGCCAAGAACCTGTTTCCCTTATGAGATATACAAGTTTCAGTTTCCCAGTCTATATCTGGGTAGTTGAAGTCCCCCATAATAACCACCTCATTATGATTTGCCGCCTTGTCTATCTCGTTTAGTAGTAGATTTTCTGTGGACTCTGGTATATTAGGTGGTTTATAGTAGACTCCTATTAGTAATTTATTGTTGTTTTTAGCTCCATGTATCTCTACCCACAGTGACTCCACATGTTCATGTCCCTCACTTATATCTTCACGGAGTGTGGGCTTTAGACAGGACTTTACATAAAGGCAGACCCCTCCACCTCTCCGGTTTTGACGATCCTTTCTAAACAGACTGTAACCTTGTACATTAACTGCCCAGTCATAGCTATCATCCAGCCATGTCTCAGTTATTCCCACTATGTCATAGTCCTCCTCACACATCACTAATTCCAGTTCACCAGTTTTATTAGTCAGGCTTCTGGCATTAGTATACATACATTTGAGAGGTTTATGTATATTTTTACCCTACACCTTTCCTTCTGAACTGTTCTAGTCCCTCCTTCCATTCCTCCCCCAGTCCCACTACCTTGCCCCCGGTCTCTATCTGCACTATCTTCCCCTTCTATAGTGTAATTACCCTCCCCCCCAGTCCCTAGTTTAAACACTCCTCCAACCTTCTATCCATCTTCTTCCCCAACACAGCTGCCCCATCCCCATTGAGGTGCAGCCCGTCCCTACGATAGAGCCTGTAGCCGACAGAGAAGTCGGCCCAGTTCTCCAGGAACCCAAACCCCTCCATCCTACACCAGTTCTTGAGCCACTTGTTAATTTCCCTAATCTCCCGCTGCCTTTCTTGTGTGGCCCGTGGTACCGGTAGTATTTCGGAAAATACTACCTTTGAGGTCCTTGCCCTAAGCTTTTGACCTAAATCCCTGAAATCATTTTTAAGGACTCTCCACCTACCCCTAACTTTGTCATTGGTTCCGATATGGACTATGACCGCTGGATCTTCTCCAGCCCCTCCCAGTAATCTGTCAACCCGATCCGCGATATGTCGAACTCTAGCGCCAGGAAGACAGCACACTGTTCGGCGATCACGGTCTTTGTGACAGATTTCCCTATCTGTTCCCCTAATAATTGAGTCTCCCACTACCAGCACCTGTCTGGCCTGCCCTGCTCTCCTGGTCCCCTGCTTACCGGAGCTGACATTCCCCTGAATGGCAGAGGAAGTGTCCGGCTGCGGCAGTGCCGTCCCTGGACTGATATCCCCCTCATCTGCCAAACGTGCAAACTTGTTGGGGTGTGTCAGATCAGGGCTAGCCTCCCTGGCACTCTTCCCTCTACCCCGTACTTATAGTAAACCACACTGACTGGTGATCACTAGATCCCAAGCTTCCCCCTACAGTATAATATCAGATACCAAATTCCCATTTGTGAATACTAAATCTAAAATGGCCTCCTTCCGGGGTTGGCTCCTCAACTACTTGCTGTAGAGATAATCCCAGTAGGGAATTTAGAATATCTGTACTCCTGGCAGAACTAGCTATTTTGGTTTTCCAGTTTACCTCAGGAAGATTAAAGTCTCCCATAATGATAACCTCCCCTTTCAATGTCATTTTAGCTATTTCCTCAACTAGAAGATCATCTAATTCTTTGACTTGGCTAGGTGGTCTATATATCACCCCTACACGAGTTACCATAAGATTATCAAGCTGCAAGGTAACCCAAACTGACTCTAAATTGGTCTCGCTAACTTGTATAAATTAGATTTTATGCTATCTTTCACATTCAGGGCCACCCCTCCCCCTTTCTTGCCTTCTCTGTCTTTCCTATATAGAGAGAACCCTGGTATTGTTATATTCCATTCATTACTCCCATTGAACCATGTCTCAGTAACAGCCACTAAATCTATATTCTCAGATGCCATTATAGCCTCAAGTTCATTGATCTTATTCCCTAAACTGCAAGAATTTGTAGACAAGACTCTGAGCTTGTCATTTCTTAACCTTTGTGCTACTGGCATCTTCTGGCATTGTTCCGGGGGGCAGTCGGACTGCTGGATTATGACTCTTTTGCCCCCCTTTCCTAGTTTAAATGCTCCTTAGCAAACACTTTGAACTGCTCAGTGAGGACATTCGTTCCCTTGAAAGAAAGATGTAAACCATCTTTCTTGTACAGTTCTTTTCCATTCCAACGAGAGCTAACATGAGACACAAAGCCAAACCCTTGGTTCAGACACCATTCACCAAGCCATACATTGAATTCTTCAATGCGCATCTTCCTGTCATGCTGAAGGTTATCCACAGGCAAAACTGCAGAGAATGAAACAGTCGATGCAACCTCCCGTATATCATTTCCAAGTGTGTGAAAAGCTACCTTCACCTTTGAAACCTCATTGCAAGCGAGATAATTTGTCCCAAGATGGACAATAACATCCACCTTCCTTTCCTGCTTTGCTTGCCTAACAATATTAAGGATCTGTCATCTATCCCTGCTAGCGGTAGCACCAGGGAGACATCTCACAAAACCATTTTCCTCAAAATTCACACCTCTTATGATAGAATCGCCCACCAACAGCTGCTTACTATCAGTCTTCACCTTCTCCTTTTTGTCTTTGGCTGCAGTCTTGCAAACTTTAGGCATGGGTGATGATTGTTCCTCACCCACTGTGCCTGAGCCATCCTCCATGTTGCTCTTGCACTCTGAAAGTGCTGCAAATGAATTATGGAGAGCCACAGACTGTGGGACATGTCTTCTATCAACAACTCTCCGTCTACCAGAACCTGCAGTAACCCATCTTCCATTTCTAGGGGGCCTCTGTGGCAGTGGCATTGCAACATTCCCAACCTGAATTTGTTTAACAGTTAATTTACAAATCTCAGATTTCAAAAATGCATTTCCTGCTTTATTATGGAGAGCTGTCTACAGATCAGACAGCATCGAAACCTCCGAAGAGTGGAACCTGAAATAAAAGCACAACAATTCCTGCACAGAACCAGGTCTGCCATTTCCCAAGAGGGGAAAGATTTTAAACAAACAAATCTTACTTTTTTCGATTGTATCCACCTCCAGATTACCTCCTGAGTATCTCCTGAATATCTCTAATGCACTTAGTAATGCAGCACTTGAGAAGGCAACAAGCTACCTAACTAACACTACCTAACACCCTGCACTGGAACCTATCAGCTACACTATATCACGATCTAACCTACAATGACTATCTGCCACTAACTATCTATATTATATATATGAGCTAACTAACTATCTAATGTAATTGGATAAGGAATAGGATCCAGATGAAAGCACAGAGCACAGCAATGACACTGCTCTCTCTCTCAGAACTGCAAAAAACAGCAGAAAATGGCTGCTGGGGAGGTTCTTATATAGTAAGAGGTAGGCAATTTTCCTATTGGTTGCTTGGGATGTTGCTAAGCTCTGACAAAGACATTGAAGCCAGGGCCGGTTCTAGGTGAAATGGGGCCCTGGGGCGGAAAACAATAAGGGCCCCCCCCCCCACATGCACATTTCTCCAGTCCAACTGACTCCAAACAGAACCAGGGCGGGCTAGTACACTGGCACGGGTGAGATGGTGCCTGGGATGGATCCGATTCAGTTTAATCAACCAACCTACCAGTAACTGGCCCCACCCCCCCCCACCCCAAATGCACATTTCTCCAGTCCAACTGACTCCAAACAGAACCAGGGCGGGCTAGTACACTGGTACGGGTGAGATTGTGCCTGGGATGGATCCGATCCAGTTTAATCAACCAACCTACCAGTAACTGGCCCCCTCCCCCCCCCCCCCCCCCCCAATGCACATTTCTCCAGTCCAACTGTCCAAACAAAACCAGGGCGGGCTAGTATACTTGCACTGGGATGGGTGAGATGGCGCCTGGGATGTATCCGATCCAGTTTAATCAACCAACCTACCAGACTGGGATGGATCCCGATCCAGTTTAATCAACCAACCAGTTACTGGTAGGTTGGTTGATTAAACTGGATCGGATCCATCCCAGGCACCATCTCACCCGTGCCAGTGTACTAGCCCGCCCTGGTTCTGTTTGGAGAGTTGGACTGGAGAAATGTGCATTTGGGGGGTGTGAGGGGGCCAGTTACTGGTAGGTTGGTTGATTAAACTGGGTCGGATCCATCCCAGGCACCATCTCACCCGTCCCAGTGCCAGTATACTAGCCCGCCCTGGTTCTGTTTGGACAGTTGGACTGTAGAAATGCACATTTCTACAGTCCAACTGTCCAAACAGAACCAGGGCGGGCTAGTATACTGGCACTGGGACGGGTGAGATGGTGCCTGGGGTGGATCCGACCCAGTTTAATCAACCAACCTACCAGTAACTGCCCCCCCCCCCCCCCCCAAATGCACATTTCTCCAGTCCAACTGACTCCAAACACAAACAGAACCAGGGCTAGTGGGACGGCCCGGATGGGTGAGATGGTGCCGGACTAAGTAAGTCAGTGAGTGGGAAACACTGGGAATGGATGGATGGATCATGGATCCAATCCAGTTTAAACAAAACAATATAACCAAACCAATGAATTATGAACCTACCAGACAGTCAGTGGAAGTTTGGAACTTGGCTGTGGGCTGGCTCTGGCTGCCTTCTGTCTGTGGGTGGCGAGCCTTCCCTGGCGCTGCTGGCAGAGTCAGACTGGGCTGTGGTCTGTGGGCTGTGGCTGGCTGCCAAATGCCAATGGCTCTTGCTTGCTTTGCTGCTTGCTCCTTGCCTCAATGCCTCCTTAAGTTCAATCCAGGGTGGGGGGGCGGAGCCTGTGGCAACGTACGTCAGCCAGATGCTAGACGTGCCTGCCTGTGCTGTGCATGCCGCTGCTCCAGTCTTGAACCTCTTAAAGAGACAAGCAGCGGCAGCGCAGGCACAAGTCAGGTGAGTCAGCGGCCGCCGGCGCCCGGTGGGGGGGCCCCTCCACTTAACTCCAGCCCAGTTAGTTTTAATTTATTGATTACATTACTGAGGCGTGGCGCCGGCATCTCTCCAGACACAGCCGCACACAATAGAATTATTCAATTATAGATAATATAATAGTTGCGGCCTGGCCGGCGCTGGGGGCCCCTAAGGAGTCTGGGGCCCGGGGGCAATTGCCCCCCTTGCCTCTATGGTAGCGCCGGCCCTGATTGCAGCCTTCTAATTCGCCCACAAGCAAGAAGGGAGGTTACTGATGAAAAAAAAATCTCGAATAATTGCAATTGCAAATATATAGCACTATATTCTAGATCTTCATGAATTCTCGAAGTGCCGGTATTCGCGATATAAATTTGCGATTAGAATATTTGCGATCAACACTAATACAGCTTACTAGTTGCATAGTAGTCATCTAGAAACTGTGCTAACAGTCCTCAGTCTACATATCATCCCATATTCTCCAAGACTTTCCAGTATTGTGGGATAGTAACAGTAACATAGTACATAAGGCCGAAAAAAGACATTTGTCCATCCAGTTCGGCCTGTCATCCTACAAGTTGATCCAGAGGAAGGCAAAAAAAACCCTGTGAGGTAGAAGCCAATTTTCCTCACTTTAGGGGAATAAAAATTCCTTCCCGACTCCAATCAGGCATCAGAATAACTCCCTGGATCAACGACCCCTCTCTAGTAGCTATAGCCTGTAATATTATTACACTCCAAAAATACATCCAGGCCCCTCTTGAATTCCTTTATTGTACTCACCATCACCACCTCCTCAGGCAGAGAGTTCCATAGTCTCACTGCTCTTACCGTAAAGAACCCTTTTCTATGTTTGTGTACAAACCTTCTTTCCTCCAAACGCAGAGGATGTCCCCTCGTCACAGTCACAGTCCTGGGGATAAATAGATGATGGGATAGATCTCTGTACTGCCCCCTGATATATTTATACATAGTAATTAGATCTCCCCTCAGTCGTCTTTTTTCTAACGTGAATAACCCTAATTTTGATAATCTTTCAGGGTACTGTAGTTGCCCCATTCCAGTTATTACTTTAGTTGCCCTCTTCTGGACCTTCTCCAGCTCTGCTATGTCTGCCTTGTTTACAGGAGCCCAGAACTGTACACAGTACTCCATGTGTGGTCTGACCAGTGATTTGTAAAGTAGTAGGAATATGTTCTCATCACGGGCATCTATGCCCCTTTTGATGCAACCTATTATCTTATTGGCCTTGGCAGCAGCTGCCTGACACTGTTTTTTGCAGCTTAGTTTGCTGTTTATTAAAATTCCTAGATCCTTTTCCATGTCAGTGTTACCGAGTGTTTTACCATTTAGTATGTACGGGTGACTTGCATTATTCCTTCCCATGTGCATAACTTTACATTTGTCAGTGTTAAACCTCATCTGCCACTTATCTGCCCAAGCCTTCAATCTATCCAGATCCCTCTGTAGTAATATTCTGTCCTCTTCAGTGTTAATTACTTTACACAGTTTAGTGTCATCTGCGAAAATTGATATTTTACTATGCAAGCCTTCTACAAGATCATTAATAAATATATTGAAGAGAATAGGGCCCAATACTGACCCCTGAGGTACTCCACTAGTGACAGTGACCCAATCTGAGTATGTACCGTTAATAACCACCCTCTGTTTTCTATCATTGAGCCAGTTACTTACCCACTTACAGACGTTTTCTCCGAGTCCGAGCATTCTCATTTTATATACCAACCTTTTATGTGGTACAGTGTCAAATGCTTTGGAGAAGTCCAGATATACGACATCCATTGATTCGCCGCTGTCAAGTCTAGTACTTACCTCCTCATAGAAACTGATTAAATTAGTTTGACATGACCGATCCCTCATGAAGCCATGCTGATATGGCGTTATTTGCTTATTTCCGTTAAGATGCTCTAACATAGCATCTCTCAGAAAACCTTCAAACAGTTTACCCACAACAGATGTTAAACTTACCGGCCTATAGTTTCCAGGCTCTGTTTTTGGACCCTTTTTGAATATTGGCACCACATTTGCCATGCGCCAATCCTGTGGGACATTCCCTGTCAGTACAGAGTCCGCAAATATCAGAAATAAGGGTCTGGCTATGACATTACTTAATTCCCTTAGGATACAGGGGTGTATGCCATCCGGTCCTGGCGATTTGTCTATTTTGATCTTTTTAAGTCGCTGTTGTACTTCTTCCTGGGTCAGACAGGACACTTTTAATGGCGAATTTATTTCAGCATTCAGCATTTCATCTGACAGTTTATTTTCCTCAGTGAATACATTGGAGAAAAAAATATTTAACAGCTTTGCTTTCTCCTCGTCGCTCTCTGCGACTCCCCCCTCATTACTCTTTAAAGGGCCGACACCTTCAGATTTATACTTTTTAACATTTATATAATTGAAGAACATTTTAGGGTTAGTTTTACTCTCTTTGGCAATTAATCTCTCGGTCTCTAGTTTGGCTGCTTTTATTTGTTTTTTACATGTTCTGTTTTTTTCCTTATAGTTTTTCAGTGCTTCCGTGCTACCCTCCTGTTTTAGTGTTTTATATGCTTTCTTTTTGTCATTTATTGCTTTCTTTACAGTTCTATTTATCCACATTGGTTTCTTTTTGTTCCTTAACCTTTTATTCCCATACGGTATGTACCTCTCACAATGAGATTTTAGGATGTTTTTAAAGATATCCCATTTTTTGGCTGTATTTTTATTTTTGAGGACTTTGTCCCAGTTAGTTAGGCCTATGGCCTCTCTTAGTTGGCTAAATTTAGCTTTTTTGAAGTTTGGTATTTTTGTTCCTCCCTGTAGAAACGCTCTTTTGAATGATAATTGGAAGGTTATTACTTTATGGTCACTATTTCCCAGGTGTCCCCCAACCTGCACGTCTGTTGTTCTGTCAGGTCTATTGGTTAATATTAAGTCCAGTATGGCCGTCCCTCTAGTCGGGTCCTGAACCAGTTGGGAGAGATAATTGTCTTTGGTTATTGCCAAGAATCTGTTTCCTTTATGAGATATACAAGTTTCAGTTTCCCAGTCTATATCTGGGTAGTTGAAGTCCCCCATAATAACCACCTCATTATGATTTGCCGCCTTGTCTATCTCGTTTAGTAGCAGATTTTCTGTGGACTCTGGTATATTAGGTGGTTTATAGTAGACTCCTATTAGTAATTTATTGTTGTTTTTAGCTCCATGTATCTCTACCCACAGTGACTCCACATGTTCATGTCCCTCACTTATATCTTCACGGAGTGTAGGCTTTAGACAAGACTTTACATAAAGGCAGACCCCTCCACCTCTCCGGTTTTGACGATCCTTTCTGAACAGACTGTAACCTTGTACATTAACTGCCCAGTCATAGCTATCATCCAGCCATGTCTCAGTTATTCCCACTATGTCATAGTCCTCCTCACACATCACTAATTCCAGTTCAGCAGTTTTATTAGTCAGGCTTCTGGCATTAGTATACATACATATGAGAGGTTTATGTATATTTTTTACCCTACACCTTTCCTTCTGAACTGTTCTTGTCCCTCCTTCCATTTCTCCCCCAGTCCCACTAGCTTGCCCCCGGTCTCTATCTGCACTATCTTCCGCTTCTATAGTGTAATTACCCTACCCCCCAGTCCCTAGTTTAAACACTCCTCCAACCTTCTAGCCATCTTCTTCCCCAACATAGCTGCCCCTTCCCCATTGAGGTGCAGCCCGTCCCTACGATAGAGCCTGTAGCCGACAGTGAAGTCGGCCCAGTTCTCCAGGAACCCAAACCCCTCCATCCTACACCAGTTCTTGAGCCACTTGTTAATTTCCCTAATCTCCCGCTGCCTTTCTTGTGTGGCCCGTGGTACCGGTAGTATTTCGGAAAATACTACCTTTGAGGTCCTTGCCCTAAGCTTTTGCCCTAAATCCCTGAAATCATTTTTAAGGACTCTCCACCTACCCCTAACTTTGTCATTGGTTCCGATATGGACCATGACCGCTGGATCTTCTCCAGCCCCTCCCAGTAATCTGTCAACCCGATCCGCGATATGTCGAACTCTAGCGCCAGGAAGACAGCACACTGTTCGGCGATCACGGTCTTTGTGACAGATCTCCCTATCTGTTCCCCTAATAATTGAGTCTCCCACTACCAGCACCTGTCTGGCCTGCCCTGCTCTCCTGGTCCCCTGCTTACCGGAGCTGACATTCCCCTGACTGGCAGAGGAAGTGTCCGGCTGCGGCAGTGCCGTCCCTGGACTGATATCCCCCTCATCTGCCAAACGTGCAAACTTGTTGGGGTGTGTCAGATCAGGGCTAGCCTCCCTGGCACTCTTCCCTCTACCCCGCTTTCTAACTATTACCCAGCTAGCTACCTCACTTTCCTCAGCCTCCTCTCTGTCACCCTCTCCCTCATCTACCCCAAAGAGTGCTTGCTCGGTGAGAAGCAAACTTTTTTGCAAATTGTCAATGCCTCTCAGTGTTGCAACTTGCCCATTTAGAGACTCGATTAGCGATTCCAAACGGGTAATTTGCTCACATCTTGAACAAAGAAATTCACCCTGGAACGGCTGTTCCAGGACTGCATACATCATGCAAGATGTGCACTGGACTGCGTTGTCAATTGTGCAACACATACTAAATGGGGATTACACCACAAAAGCAAAAAATACAATACAATGTAGTAATAAGAAACTGGCTAATTGCAGTCCCCCACTGAAGTCCCTGAATCTAAAGTCACTTAATCTTAAGTCACACACTTACACAACCACACTTAATCAACCACGCGTCCCGGTCAAACTCGCGTTATATATCTGCTTATATTAATATAAATGCAGCTCACTGCACCAGCCTGGTTTGCTTCCCCTCTGGATAAGGAAGGAAAAAAAGGTGGAAGAATATTTTTGTGTGGATAAGGATCATGTTTGGTGTGATACTAGTTTTCACAATTCTAAAGGATATTGCCCTTTAAGTAAAGGATGAGAAGATGTGTACAGTACAGTAGAGTGACGTGAAATCAGTCTATCGCTGTTGTGTGCACCAAACTAAATAAAGCTGTAAACGTTCATTGTCCGGGGCTCCTGTAGTCTTATTTCTAAATAGACAAAGGGGGGCATTTATTTATCATTTGCTGTTTTTGTGTCATTTTCAAGTCGATCTTTGCTTTGTGTATCTGCACCAAATTTATAAAATGTATATGTGGCGTGAGTGCAATGTGGTTTCCAGCTTTACGTGTAATTGTACACTGGGGGTTGCCTGGCGTAGGTTGTGACTGTTTTGAGACATTTGCAAAAGTCACACATAATAAATGGGCCACAATCCTGGTCTAATCTCATTTTTAGCTCTTAAACATACCGTAGATCACTATGAAAAGTGGAGATGAACATCAAATGTCGCAAAATTTTACTAAATGTAGCAGAAAACTGTGCAATCGCCGTGACTTGCGACTTTTTTAGGCCACAAAACTGATACATTTTATTTGATAAATGTACCCCAAAATATTTAGTGAATCCTTCTTTCCTTCCTTTCTTCATTCCCTCCCTTTGTCCTTCCTTATGTCCTTAACTTTCCTTCCCTATTTTCATTTCCATCCCTCCTTCCCTTTTATCTCTCCCTTTACTTCCTTCTTTCCTCCCTCCTTCCAGTTTCTCTCCTTTCATTTCCTTCGCCCTCATTTTATTCTCTCCTTTCCTTTCATTCTCTACTTTCCTTTCCTCCCTTTCCATTTTCTTTCTTTTTCTTTTCTTCCCTCCCCATCCCTTTTCTTTCTCTTTCTTTCATTTTTCCCCCTTTTATTTTATTTCCGTCCCTCTGCTTTTCTTTCCTTCCAAGTCCTTTCCTTCCCTTTCCTTTTTCTTCTCTTATTTGATTTTCTTTCCTTTACTCTCCCCTTTCCTTTCCTTTACTCTCCCTTTTTCCTTCTTCCATCCTTTCCCTCTCTCTTTTTCCCCTCTTGTTTCATTCTCTTCTCTCTAAGGGTAATAATCTTCTTGTCCAGGTGGCATGGGATATGGAACAAGGGGCATTGTTGTTCTTATCTCAAGATGGAGAACACCACCTTGACACCTTATCTTGCCCTACAGGCTAGGTGTGACAGAGAGGAAGATGAGGCTGAACTCCAGTGGGATGCTTCTATCTGCTCTGTCTCCTTGATGGGCAGATCAGAGAGAACTGGCTTAACTGGGTGAGAGGTCTAGGTCAGGATTTTGGGGCGATACTATCTCTTCTTTTCCCCCAAAATCTAGCCCTATATACTATTAGCAGTGCATACTGTACATTAATGACACACATTTATTATAATCAAATTATTTGTACTTACTTATCATACTTACCTGGCAGGAGAGATACCATGATACCATGATCACTATGGTGCTCCCAAGCTAAGGTAGCTACGTACCTGGTCTTCTGGCTTAGGTCACGTGGAATATCTGTTCTTATCAGTGGTATGACTGGGTCACTAAGATGGAGCAGAGAAGCACACGGGTTAACCAGGTGACCTAGGGCCTCTGGGCCGGAGTCATGAGCCAGGATGTTTGAAAGCCCGAGGTGCCGGAGTGATGACCCTGGGATGCCTGCTCACTGGGGGTGGGAGCTTACTGGGTGATGGCACATTTGCATACACTTCACTTCTCACATTTTGAGCACACTCATCTCTCTTTGCCCGGGTCTCAATGCTTGGCAAAATGAGGAATTTGTATAATTTCGTCTGAATGTCTGTAATAGCACACATTCTCTTTATTAATTTTTTGTGTTATACTGTGTTTTTACTTTCCACGTTTGTTTTGTCACTAGGAGGTCTAGGGGGAAGAGGGTGGCCACCTGGTTCGTCACCCACCTTGGCTTGGCCAGTCCTCTACTTTGGCTCTTGGCCAACACCTGGGGAGGCAACTCAGGTGGAAGCCAGAGACAAGACCGTCACTCCCTTTGCTTAGTCTGAGGATGGCCACTTGTCCTAGATCCTTGCAGGAGCCTTATGGAATGGACGGTCAGGACTTGGTTTATGGGGGCCCCTTCTATTATGGAGCGGGCCTGTGATAGACTGTATCCTCGTGCATTTTTTTGTATGGCACGCTGCACTTTTTTAATTGCATGGGTTGAAGAAAGTCACGTTTTTTGTTGGGGGGAAAAAAGCTGCAAATTATTTGTAATGTTAAATTCTATTGAACCGTCACCCCGCAGCTCATACAGATTCAACAGTAGAAACCGCAAATTGTTATAGGTATCCTTTGATGTACAGTGTGAAAGGTAATCACTCACAGACATCTTTCTTTTATGGCTGTAAACACTAATTTGCTGCCTGGCAAATGTATGAAGATTTTACTGAGCACAGGTGTTCTTTGTGTATTGGAATTCACGGGAGGACTGAAGAGCGTGAAGCGTGGTAAGTAATAACACGTATACTGACAATTTAATTCAGCTGAAAACCATAAGTTACTATATTCATCCTGATTTTATTTCTTAGTTTACCAAGAATAGCATCAAAACACCATAGATCAAGTCATAGCTTCACATTTGCACCCAATAAGGTAACATTGCTTTATTTCAGCATGAATAGTGTCAAGGCTGGCCATCAGACTCCTGTATTCCATGCTTCAGGCTGCAGGCTGGCTGCTAGGTCTCTTTCTGTGTGTGTATTAGTGTCTATTCATTGCATTCCCTCCAGCACTGCTAGGGTTAATTCCCCTTTCTGTGCTGCGTCCAGCTGTTTTTTAACTAATGAGCTCATCAGCCATCCTATATATACTGGTCTGTTTGTTCCACCCCTGGCCTGATGAATAGGTTCCATTAGATTCCTATAGGTTTTACTTGCTTGCTAGGTCCTTCAAAAGAGCTATAATCTGTTTGTTTGTGAACCAACTTCTGCTTGTTTCTGAATCCTGACTTGACCTGTATCTGTTCACCATACTGACCATGAGCCGTCTGACTTCACCTCTGGACTGTTTCTCAGATTTACACGTACTCTGCCTGCCCTGACCTCTGCCTGTTTCCTGACTACATGTAATACCTGATTGCTTTCAACCAGTGGGTCAGCAGCCAACCACACCAGGGCTATTTCAAGAGGTAGAGGCCTGATGGCTCCCCTGCAGCGAAGACCAGATCCTTGTAAAAGGGGTTAAAGAGTTAAAACAAGGGGACTGCCAGGATAATGCCCTCGGGACAAGCCCAAATTCAAACCGCTTGGTTGGCACAGTGGGTTTACACTCCCTGCCGTAGCAAATGGCACTGGAATATTAAATATTCTGGATCATCAGAATGAAATGTTAAAGTGGTTGACACAAGGTATAAACAAGACAGGGGATAAGTGTCTGATCGATAGAAGTCCAACAGCTGGGACCCCCACCAATCATTAGACTGGGGCTCCTGATTCCTTCAAATTACTGGAGCGGTAGTTGTATAGTACATGCGAGATAGCAGAGCAGTGTAGTCTATCTCTGACAATCCTGTAGATAATAAATAGAGCAACAGTTCGCATACTAGACTGCCACTTCATTAATTCTGAGAAAGCGGGGCCCTCTTTTTCATGAACAGTGGGGGTCCAAGTGCTAATATCATGGCTGATCAGGATACGTAATAAATGTGTAGTTCTTATGGGCTCTAATGATTACTAAAATGGAGGTCGTGAACTGCCATTATGGAAGAGTTTCAATGGAGCACTGGTCGCGCATGTGCACTGTCGCCCCATTCAATGTCTATGGGACTAGCTATGTTGTTCTCATTCCACTTCTCCACTAAAACTCCTTCATGATGAGGGCTTGGGATCAATGCCATGCCTGGGGGCACTTGGAGATTTCATAATACCCAGGTCCATTAAAGGAACCACCATTTAGAACTGTTTTATCTCCAATAGGAAACTTCTTAACAGCTTCTGTCTTTTCCTCAAGGTTCCCGACCGTCTCTGACAGATGGACAAGCATCTTGCTCAAAAGCTTCAGTAAAGTTGGGTGCAAGCCTGAAAGGTTGGACCAAAACCTTCTCAATAACGAAGACGCAGCGCTCCAAAGTAGATTTATGTACAGCGCAGTTTCATGTCCCTCTCTATGAAACTACGATATTCTCCAACCAATTTCCAGTTTTGAAATAAGACACCTTCGTCTTTGAAATGAATGGGACGGCTTGGGTGTAATTACAACTGCTTAACACTGCAGATGCAATGGCGAGAAGGTAAACAGTGAAGAGGAGGCGGCGCTGGCACGGCGCGCGCCTCCTCTTCAAACAGCTGATCGGCGAGGGTGCCGGGTGTCGGACCCCTGCCGATCTGATATTAATGACCTATCCTGAGGATAGGTCATCAATAAATATAACTCGGACAACCCCTTTAATGTAAAAATGAAAATCAGACATCATATAGCATGACAATCTCTTTCTAACAAAGCTAGAACCAGCCCTGTACCTCACATGGATCCAGAAATCTCCACATTCGTTACTCTGCTAGATTTATATCAAGCTGACAGCTCAAGGGGAGAGCGTGTAATTTCTGCTGCAACCGGTGTCAATTGAAGGATGGAACTGAGCATGTGCGTCCACCTCAGGGAGGTGGACACAAAAATTAGAAAAATAACAAACAGCAGGTTGTGCAATACAGATAGATTTCATTGAATAACTCAAATTTGTAATTACATGCAATAAAAAAGCATTTAGATCAAGGTGCTGGTTTGAAAACTGTAGAATATTTTTCATGGGACAACCCCTCTAAGGAGTCTGAGGGCTTTAGGTAGCCATGGTGATGCCCATGTTTGTTGTTAGCTTAGCTTACCCCGGAGTTGATTGAATTTTAATTCAAGTAAATTTATGATTTTATAAAGAATTATGTTATGTGAGGCAGAAAGTTTTTGTTAACCCTCTGCTTGACCCTTGGGCCACCCTCTGCTTACAAGGCAGCTCCTGCAGAGAGAGTCCTTACAGTTGGGATGGGACAACCAAGAGTGGACTCCCTCTCTCCAAGGGCCACCCAGCAGCCGCATGATCCGTCACGTGCATTGACAGTGAACATGTTGAAAGGATATATTTTTAAGGGGATCATGAGAAGATTTTTTTCCTCTTCTTTATTCAAAGGAGCCTGGATTAATTCCTTCACAGTGCTTTTCTCCAAGCTCTCCTTCCCTCGATGAAAGACTGTCAGATCCAAGCGTTGATTGTAATTTCCTCATGCACTGGGTCTCCGCTGTGCATTTAATAGCGCGATCAAGCAATTTAATAAACTTGCATTGCTGCATATTCCATAGAGTGATACAATCTTGCTTATTCCTCCAAGTGCCCTTCAAGTCTATGACATTTACCGATTGATAGAGAAGCCTTTTCTTATTCAGCCTCCTACCAAGACGAATGGCACCTTTTGACTTTCTAAAACCTAAAAATATTCCATTCTTTTCGGATTGATGTTTCTTTTACAACGGGATATAATGAATATCAAAAATCAACTAGACACGTCTCACAATTCCCTTTCATATGATAATAGGCAGGTTTAGCGGAGGAATGCTGCACTTTAGGTGGCTGTGCTTGCTCGCAAATGGCAAGGCATAGGATAAAAAATGGTTAATGGGCTCTGGGCATAAAGTGTCATTAAGATCATTAAAAGAGCACAATTACTGGGGAAGATGAAAGGCGTTTCAATATTGAAAGGAAAAACCAAGGAAAAAGAATATTAGAAATTATTATTTGTAAAGTATAGAATAAAGATTCATCCCTCTTCCCTATCATACCCAGAGTAACAGATGTAACAGAGCTGAATTTATCAGGTAATGATGGACCTATAGGTATAATTCTCTGTGATTCTGGCAGTCCGTGCCTGTCGCTATTCTTCTGATGCCAATGGGCACAGACACCTGATTGCTTACCCCATTACCCACTCCAGTGCTCTGGCTTTCTCTCTGTTCCTTAGTGGTAGGCATGGATTAACCTTACTTCATCCACTCCGCACTGACTGCCATGTTTCAGTCCACGCGCATGCTCTCTCAGCCTGTTAAGGGACCGGTGCGCACACACCCTAAACTTTCCAGTTTATGGCTAGCCTCTCTGCAGTAACAGAACACATTCGCTGAGATGAGCAAGCTAGACAAACCTATTGTTCAGGCACTCTCCCTAAGTACCCCCAGGGTGGCCGACCATAGTATGGGGAAGATAGGGTACATAGGCCCTTTAGGAGCTGGGGTGTGCTCACACACCCTACGAGCAGGCAGGAGAGGCCACGCCAGCATCACAGGCTGCGGCCTGCAGTGGAGGACCAAACATGGGATTCCGGTGATCAGACACACTACTGGTGGGGAGAGAAAGGCAATAGGTCAAGACAACTTGAAAATCAGTGGCAGCAGAAGTGTAAATACCGTGGCACCTGTGCCTGCCTAGGGATGTCAGATGGCGGCCAGCATGGGCCCCCATTGTAACAGCCACAGTGCCCAAATAAGTAGTTTTACTCAGTGCCCCTATAAATAATGCCACACAGTGGAAGGTAAATAATGTAACACAGTTTCAGGTAAGTACTGTCACATAGTGACCAGATAAATGATGCCACACAGTGCCCAGATAAATAATATCGCACAGTGCCCAGATAAATAATGTCACACAGTGGCCAGATAAATAATGTCACACAGTGCCCAGGTGAATAATATCCCACAGTGCCCACAGTAAATAATATCACAAAGTGCCCAGAAAAATAATGTCACACAGTGCCCAGGTGAATAATATCCCACAGTGCCCACAGAAAATAATATCACACAGTGCCCAGATAAGTAATGTCACACAGTGCCCAGGTAAATAATGTCACACAGTGCCCAGGTGAATAATATCCCACAGTGCCCACAGAAAATAATATCACACAGTGCCCAGATAAGTAATGTCACACAGTGCCCAGGTAAATAATGTCACACAGTGCCCAGATAAATTATGTCACACAGTGCCCAGATAAATAATGTCACACAGTGCCCAGATAAATAATGTCACACAGTGCCCAGATAAATAATGTCACACAGTGCCCAGATAAATAATATCACACAGTGCCCAGGTAAGTAATGTCCCACAATGTCCAGATAAATAATGCCACACAGTGCCTAGGTAAATATTGTTCCACAGTGCTACTTAAAACATTTTACAAATTGCCCAGGTAAGTTGTGGCACATGCCCAGATAAATAATGTCACACTTTGCCCAGGTAGTGTCATAGTATCCAGATAAATAATGGCACACAGTGCCCAGATATATAATGTCATATAAATAATATCACACAGTGCCCAGGTAAATAATATCACACAGTGCCCAGGTAAATAATGTCGCACAGTGCCCAGGTAAATAATGTCGCACAGTGCTTAGGTAAATAATGTCGCACAGTGCCCAGGTGAATAATGCCACAGTGCCAGATCAATATCCCAGTGTACCCAGATAGATAAGTCACTGTGCCCAGTTATATAATGCCACACAATAGTCAGGTAAATAATGTCCCACAGTGCTCGGATAGAGAAGTCACAGTGCCCGGATAGATAAGTCACAGTGCCCAGGTGAATAATCCTATACAGTGGTAACGATATAGTACATGTTTTTTCCATATAAAGTGTGCTTATTTAAAAGCAATGCACAGAAAATAGTACATTCACTTCCCACATAACTATTCCCTTATAGTGTTACACATTGTCTAGATAGGGGGCCATACAATTGGCATTCTCAAAACCCACTGGGTCATATAAAGGTCCCTATTTAAAGTGCACTGTCTTCAAACATGTGCATTAGTGCTCTAGAGATACAGTTAAATAGCACATTTGGCTGTACTGCCTCCGTACTTAAGCTGAACAATTGGAAAAATCTCTGCAAAACATGCATTTTTTTGTTGCTGAGCTCAAAATGCTGGTTCGATGGAAATGGCCGCTGTTAGAGATGCCCCCATTTATCAGTGACTTTAGTTTATTAGGATAAATTACTCCCTTCCTGTTTATCGTGAGTTGACGGTAAGGCTCCTTGAGTAGCAAGCAAAATGCTAAGGACGTTGATGATGACCACTGAAGGCAACAAATAGATCCTCTTAACTTACAATCTAATACAGTAAACCAGCAAAGGGAAGCAGCTTTATCCATGAACACGCAAATAGCAATATTTCCATTGCCATTAAGGCACATAATTATGCATTTATTTGTTTATTTATTTTATTCAATTAGCCATTTCCTTATCATACGTGTGTTTTTTGCCTTCTACTGGATCAACACAGAAGAGACACTGATAATGTAGGTTGACCATAAAGGGGCTGTATGGAGCAGGTAGTACATTAAAGCAGTTCCCTGGGATTTAAGAACATGAAAATACTTAAATATTACTTAATTATAAATATATTACCAAATACTTTTCATTAGTTGTAATGGCTCGTTTTGTCAGGGGAGCAATTGTAACATCCCAGAGTTATGTTACGAAACACTTTTACCCCGCTACAACCTGTTAAGTGTATCTGTATTGTCATTCTGTGTAATTTACCATCACATTCTCACAAATGTGCATTGAAACCCTTGTTAAATATATTTTGCTGTAATTTCCATGTACACCAGCAGGTAGCAGCAATGTGTTCAGAAGGGACTTAGTTCAGTTTAGTGTTTCTAGACTGGAATAGTATATTCCAGTTTAGCTCCCCCCTCTTTGAGGAGGTGTGGAATGTTCCCACATCCTGCCTGATGGTTGGGGAAGGAAGTTAGAGTTAGTGTGCCAGCCACCCCGGCTAGGGGAAGGCTGTGCTAGTAGGAGCTCCTAGTTCTAGGGATCCCAGACCAGGATCTCGTCTCGGCTGAGACAAAAGATCATCATTCCCAGTCTGAGCCTTCAGCCTCAGCTGGTAGAAGCAAGTAGCCACCTCCAGAACTCTAGGAAGAAACATACCCTGTGAGCACAACTGTGAGTACTGTCCAGAGACCAGGAGAAGCTAAATTCCTCCTCAGCTAGTCAGTCCCATACACAGCAGAAGATAGTGCAGAGGATAGTAATTCCTGCCACATTACAGAGCCAAAAGCAGATGACTTATCCTGTAGAGAGCTCCAGGCACATGATAGAAGCAGAAGATAGATTCCTGCCACACATTGCCAATACCTGCTGGGACTCCAGACTATTCCTGTATCTCGGAAAAGAATCAAAATTAGGGCGAGCACTCAACACCTGGACCAATAGAATGAAACTAAAAAATTTATTAAATCACAATTTGTAAACACGTGTACATTTCAATAAAATATAAAAATAAAAATAAAATACGTAATGACAAAAACCACATGTAGGGATAAAGGAATCGTGTCGGTCACTTTTCAAATGCTATATGGAATCTAACACTTGTAATAGAGCAAGTGTTAGTGGTCAGCCTGATCAATTGAAGACTAACATGGGCAAATGACCCTTGTATAGATAGATTCGTCAATTGCTAGTGCTGGCTTAAGTCCGCGGTTCCAGTATTAGTCACGTAATGAAGCGGCTGAATCCAACAGTTGCTTCTAATGAATGAGCAAAGGTAACAATGTCCTTTAATAACAGTAGTAGACTGTGCTATCTGATGTATATAGCTCCAACAATAGCTTCTAATGTGTGAGCATAAGTAGCAATGTCCTTCAATCACAGTGGTAGGTAATGCTGGCTTTTATATGAGGCTCCAATAGTAGTAGCGCAATGGAGCGGCTCAATCCAGCGTTCGCTACTAGCGTATGGACACAGATATCGATGTCCTTCAATAGCGATGAGTCAGTGTGGTAGCCTTACACATTCAATAGTATGCTGGGTCGCATACAAACTACAGCGGTAATGTTCCTACCTTCCTCTTTAGTCAGGTAACGAGGACGTCTCTATGGACTTATACGGTGGATACGCTGCAGGTCAGTCGTTCCGGCGTCTGGATAGTGACTGCTGAGGTTCACTGTCTCCAGATCTCGCGGGATTACGGAAGCAGTGAGTGTCCTGGATAGCCCAAGGCGCTGTTTGATAGATTCTGTACTTGGCGTCCTAGACAACGATATTCTCCGATTTGGATTGTGTTTGCATGGCCATGCATAGATTGCGGAGGTGCTTCTGTGACAGGTGTGCGGACCAGACGCGTTTCGGGAACTCCTTCGCAGAAGCACCTCCGCAATCTATGCATGGCCATGCAAACACAATCCAAATCGGAGAATATCGTTGTCTAGGACGCCAAGTACAGAATCTATCAAACAGCGCCTTGGGCTATCCAGGACACTCACTGCTTCCGTAATCCCGCGAGATCTGGAGACAGTGAACCTCAGCAGTCACTATCCAGACGCCGGAACGACTGACCTGCAGCGTATCCACCGTATAAGTCCATAGAGACGTCCTCGTTACCTGACTAAAGAGGAAGGTAGGAACATTACCGCTGTAGTTTGTATGCGACCCAGCATACTATTGAATGTGTAAGGCTACCACACTGACTCATCGCTATTGAAGGACATCGATATCTGTGTCCATACGCTAGTAGCGAACGCTGGATTGAGCCGCTCCATTGCGCTACTACTATTGGAGCCTCATATAAAAGCCAGCATTACCTACCACTGTGATTGAAGGACATTGCTACTTATGCTCACACATTAGAAGCTATTGTTGGAGCTATATACATCAGATAGCACAGTCTACTACTGTTATTAAAGGACATTGTTACCTTTGCTCATTCATTAGAAGCAACTGTTGGATTCAGCCGCTTCATTACGTGACTAATACTGGAACCGCGGACTTAAGCCAGCACTAGCAATTGACGAATCTATCTATACAAGGGTCATTTGCCCATGTTAGTCTTCAATTGATCAGGCTGACCACTAACACTTGCTCTATTACAAGTGTTAGATTCCATATAGCATTTGAAAAGTGACCGACACGATTCCTTTATCCCTACATGTGGTTTTTGTCATTACGTATTTTATTTTTATTTTTATATTTTATTGAAATGTACACGTGTTTACAAATTGTGATTTAATAAATTTTTTAGTTTCATTCTATTGGTCCAGGTGTTGAGTGCTCGCCCTAATTTTGATTCTTTTCCGTATACGCCATTAGAGGAGGGGTGTTCCTCTAAACTGGGCTAGTAGCACCTTATCCAGAACCCCGCCTGAGGTGAGCCACCATCTTTGAGTTTTCACTATTCCTGTATCTCATATGGATTACTGCTGCATCAAGTACAGACCAGTTTGAATTATATCCCAAGTCTGGATCTCAATTATTGCTACCAAAACCCTCAATTACTCCTACTAGCAACACTCATTTTATTGCAAGTGAGCCAGGATCCAGGAGTCCAGCTGTACCAAGGTAGGAGACACCGTTGACACTATACCCACTACCTGTCATGCCCTGCTCTGACTATGAGCGGAGGTCGGCCAGAATAGCAGCACGTGTTTAGTTTTTTGTTTTGTTTTGGAGTCGTGCTGGATCCGCCTCCCTTCAGGTGCACTGGGTGGGGTCATTGGTTTAAATCTCACTCAATCCCAGTGTTCTGTGCAGGTTATAGAAATCAGTCTGGCCTTGGAAGCAAGGAAGGAAGGAAGGATTGTCTGTTCCAGCTCAGATCAGATAAGTTTGGTTTCTGTTTTGGTTGTTTGCTGTCTAGGTTGTTTGTGTATCTTCTGTCCCCTCCAGGTTCTGAGGGAGCAGGCTGCTCCTATTCCCCTTTTTACCATCTCAGGGATCCTAGGGTATTTTAGCCCAGGCACGAGGACACATTATTCCTACCATCAAGGTCTGAATGTGGGCTTAGCAGGGTAGGGAGAGAAGTCAGGGATTTGCTAGGAGGTGACCCTTTCCCTGCTTCTCGCCTAGAATCTGGTTTGTTGGTTTATCTGTGTATCTGAGATCCCGTCCGCCGTGACACTACCATACAGAGACATTATACTACTCTGGCAATTCCTGAAAATTGACTTTATTGCCTTGTTGCTGTGCCAGAAAGCACTATGCGTTGCCCACGAGCAAAAACTATAGACTTCTATACCCATATCCGGACCCACTGCATAATTTGGCGTCCATGTAACTGCACCCACTGTCCGGCTCATTGCATTTTTGGCGTCACTGGAACAGGATCGAGCTGTGTGCCAACAGGATCGAGCTGTGTGCCACAACAGGATACAAACTAAATTGTGCGCTAACAGAACCGGATCCAATTGTGTGCTTAACTGGATCAAATTGCATGTTTCACAGTACTGCAAGATCTACAGATTGTGCAAAAAACCCTGAAAATTGACTTTATTGCCTTGTTGCTGTGCCAGAAAGCACTATGCGGTGCCCACGAGCACTCAAAGGGTTAATTTGCCGTATTCGCAAAATGGCGCCGGCTCTTCATGCTTGTCGGAAGCGGGAAAAGACAAGAACGCCCTCTCAAGAGCGCGAAAATGCCGAATACACCCCCCTAGAAGCGGGAACTCTAAAGCCTGCCCACCAAGAACTTTGCATTGTGAGCCAAGGGAGTGAAGACTCCTCCCTCTGGGCTCCACCCTCACTTCCTGAACGCACCCCGACAAAGGAGCCAAGGAAGATGGCGCTCCCTTCGCTGAAATGGAACCAAATGGTTATCGGAGGAGAGCCTGTTTATGAAGACCACCCGCCAGAGATTCAAGTCTCTCAACTGGTGAAGAGAAGTGGTATACAAACTGAAAAGACTAGCGTGGTATTAGCAGGAGGTGCTCAAACCCACATGCAGTCGTGCATATATATAGGGGAGCAAATCCTGCACTTGTGGCCTATTGCTAATGGCAATCCCCAGCAAAAATGCATACAGTGGAGGATGCCCACAGCAAACCACAAGTACCACAATAGACATCCTACACAAGGTAGAAATTGTGTGGATGTCATAATCAATATATAACAATATAACAAAATATTAGCAATAGCAAAGGTGCACTCTGCGGTCTTACTAAACCCTCAAACTGATTTTAAAATTGAGAGATTAGTCAACATGTCCTACGATGTAGGACATGTCTAAGCCCGGGCACCACGCCAAGGTTTCTCAAGTAGCCCAGGACCTAAAACTCTCCTAACTGAGCCGTATGGGCAATACCAGAAGCCAGTGGGCAAATTACAGGAGCATGAGGCCGACTCACAAACAACTCACCAGTTACCTCCAGCATGTAACCATGCTAGCAATGGGAGGAGGGAGGAGTCTGCGAGTCCCACTCAAGACTGGCTGATATAGCCAAGGCCTCACAGGTGCACCTAACTGTGGCCTGTAGATGGAAAACAGGCACAATTAAATTGGAGTTTATACACCTCCAGGAATCTCTATATATACGAACTGAAAAGACTAGCGTGGTATTAGCAGGAGGTGCTCAAACCCACATGCAGTCGTGCATATATATAGGGGAGCAAATCCTGCACTTGTGGCCCGTTGCTAATGGCAATCCCCAGCAAAAATGCATACAGTGGAGGATGCCCGCAGCGAACCACAAGTACCACAATAGACATCCTACACAAGGTAGCAATTGTGTGGATGTCATAATCAATATAACAATATAACAAAATAATAGCACCACGCTAGTCTTTTCAGTTTGTATATATAGAGATGCTTGGAGGTGTATAAACTCCAATTTAAATGTGCCTGTTTTCCATCTACATGCCACATTAGGTGCACCTGTGAGGCCTGGGCTATATCAGCCAGTCTTGAGTGGGACTCGCAGACTCCTCCCTCCTCCCACTGCAAGCATGGTTACATGCTGGAGGTAACTGGTGAGTTGTTTGTGAGTCGGCCTGATGCTCCTGTAATTTGCCCACTGGCTCCTGGTATCGCCCATACGCCCGGGCTACTTGAGAAACCTTGGCGTGGTGCCCGGGCTCTCAATTTTAAAATCAGTTTGAGGGTTTAGTAAGACTACAGAGTGCACCTTTGCTATTGCTATTATTTTGTTATATTGAAGAGAAGTGGTCCCTCACTTTTTGCCGCAAGCCCGGAGGCAGTGGATCCCTCCGCGGCTACGGAGCCTGCAACCCAGATTGCTGCCAGCGCCGAAGAAAAGATGGCCACTGCACTCCAGCCCGCTCCCGCGGAAGCAGATGTCAACCCCCTCAAGACTCAGGAGGAGATGACTGCGCCAACCATCTTACCGGCTGCCCCAGCGACTGACGTCCCGGACCAGTAGCAAGCCGCGATACCTGCCAAGCGGACTACAGCTTCGGAGATGGCCTTGATGACGTCACCTATCGCGGAGGCCCCCGCGCACCACCAGGAGGCATCGGAACCGGCCGCGACATCAGGTAGGAGCAGACGCGCTCCCTGAGGCCCAGGCCCGGTCCGTAGCTGCCCCTACACGCTCCCTGTGGGTCCCAATACCTCTATCAGGCCTAGGCCTGCTCCGCTAAGAACACCTATTGGTGCGGCGGAGGCGGCCGGAACTTCCACTCTGCCACCCAGAGCCAATACCGCCAGAGCGGGACGTTTAAACCCAGAGGTCCCCGTAGTGATCCCTGAAATCCCTGCAGCTCCAACTCTACAGGTGGGGCAAATAAATAACTCTGTCCTGACTTTCAATCCCAGAGTGCAACCCTACGTTCTGCCCTGGAAGCTGTCCCAGGCACCCTCAGTTTGCCTACCAGAGCCCCCATGTCACAGCTGCATTCACCAGGCTTACTGCTCACCCAATTCCAAAAGACACCACAAGAAGGCAGTGGCGTACCATTACAGTTGCTGAGAGCACCAGACAGTTTAAGGAAAAACTTTTGCATCCTCAAACATGGGATCCAGGAGGAAGATTTCCAGACTTTCCTGTGAGGAAAACTACCCACTGTGGAAATTACTCACTACCTTGTGTGGATAACAATTAACTTTTATTGTTCCGGTGGATTACAAGTGACTTATGGACTCATTGTTCCTGTCCACAGTCAAGCACTTCAAGTCACAAAGGACTCAAGTTATTTTTGAGCCTACCCTTGCATTAATAAAATTGCACTACTTTCTAAAAATGTTAACTGCAACATTAAAAGCTTGCACCCAAAGAAAAGACTCAAACGATTACCTGAGCTCTTTGTGATTTCCATTGCTATATTATTGCACTAATTACCAGTTTACATTTAATGCAACGTTGAAGATAACATGCCCATTGTGTGTATTCTCTTCCAGGTGCCGCAATGTAACCTTCCTGCACTATTTGTGATGATTGCACTTAACATTGCACTTAACCAGAAATGTAGCAACTTACTCAAGTATGCCTTATTTTACAGCTCATATTCTCTCCTCTTTTTATACGGACTGCCTTCATGCGGACGCTTAATACTAATGGCCTACTCATAGTGCACAGGTAGGACTAAGCGGTCAGTCCAGGCAGGTCCAGTAACTACACGGGTAACCCCGCTGCTTCGCGAATGGTTAGAAGTCATAGACCCCTCCTTCCCGCTTGTTATATGTTCAGGATTGCTCCCATCCTGAGGTGTTTTACTTCCAGGAGTTCCATGGGATAATACTACCCTCCTCCTGTGACACTAAATACCTCCCCTTCTGAGCCTTTGCCTAAGGTATGGTACCTCAAGACTTAGAGCCACAATTTAGCTACCCTTAGTCACCATAGTGATCGTGCTATAAGCCAAATTTCTCAGACTTTGGTGCAGGGAAGGAAATACAGGATAAAGCCACCCTTTCATTTGCGGGCATTTCATTACATAATGGTGGGACTACAGAGTAAAGACACCCCCATGCTTTCTTTGGTATTGGTGGACGATACCACAAAAATCAGTCAGTAATGTTTGCTTAGTGCAGAGAGGGAAACTGTGTATTGGACACCCTACTCATGCGGGCAGGAACCTTGGGATAGCCGTTTTATGTTTGTCTATGTATGTCATTATATGTAAAACATGCAGCACTTTGTACTTTATTGGGTACCCCAGAGCTGGTTCTTTCTCTCCCTCCTAAGCATAAGCCACCCTGGCTTAACTCAAAGTAAGGGGGAATGTAACATCCCAGAGTTATGTTACAAAACACTTTTACCCCCCTACAACTTGTTAAGTGTATCTGAATTGTCATTCTGTGTATTTTAGCATCACATTCTCACAAATGTGCATTGAAACCCTTGTTAAATATATTTTGCTGTAATTTCCATGTACACCAGCAGGTAGCAGCAATGTGTTCAGAAGGGACTTAGTTCAGTTTAGTGTTTCTAGACTGGAATAGTATATTCCAGTTTACTTCCCCCTCTTTGAGGAGGTGTGGAATGTTACCACATCCTGCCTCATGGGTGGGGAAGGAAGTTCAGTTAGTGTGCCAGCCACCCCTGCTAGGGGAAGGCTGTGCTGGTAGGAGCTCCCAGTTCTAGGGATCCCAGACCAGGATCTCGTCTCGGCTAAGACAAAAGATCATAATTCCCAGTCTGAGCCTTCAGCCTCAGCTGGTAGAAGCAAGCAGCCACCTCCAGAACTCCAGGAAGAAGCATACCCTGTGAGCACAACTGTGAGTACCGTCCAGAGACCAGGAGAAGCTAAATTCCTCCTCAGCTAGTCAGTCCCATACACATCAGAAGATAGTGCAGAAGATAGTAATTCCTGCCACATTACAGAGCCACAAGCAGATGACTTATCCTGTAGAGAGCTCCAGGCACATGATAGAAGCAGAAGATAGATTCCTGCCATACATTGCCAATACCTGCTGGGACGTCAGACTATTGCTGTAGCTCATATGGATTACTGCTGCATTAAGTAAAGACCAGTTTGAATTATATCCCAAGTCTGGATCTCAATTATTGCTACCAAAACCCTCAATTACTCCTACTAGCAACACTAATTTTATTGCAAGTGAGCCAGGATCCAGGAGTCCAGCCGTACCAAGGTAGGAGACACCGTTGACACTATACCCACTACCATACAGAGACATTATACCACTCTGGCATTTCTAACCTGGTACGTGAGTTGCAACACCTTAAAGGGCCCTGTGTTAGTACCCTGCGCACGCTGCAATTGGCGTCACAAACAAAAACTATGGACTTCTATACCCATGTCCGGACCCACTGCATAATTTGGCGTCCATGTAACTGCACCCACGGTCCGGCTCATTGCACAATCATTAGGAAAAATAAAATGGCCGCCATCCTACTAGTCAACACAAAACCTGTCCTAATTACACAGGAGGACAAGTTAAAGAGCTGCACCATCTTCCTCTCTTTCTTGTCAGGGATTATGATCCTGAATACAGTTTAATATAATCTTTAGATAAATCTTTGTAGTAATGAAGTTCATTAGGATAAATAAATACAGAGAGGATAGTGGGGGTGTAGATAATGAGCAGCAGCACTTGTATGCAGTCTCCATTACCACAGTCTGTCCTGTCCGTCCTCTCTGTACTTTATGTGTTCTTATGAACTCCATTCCCACAGAGATTCAGCTGAAGATCTTATCAGCTGTATTCAGGATCATAATCCCTGACAAGCAGAGCAGAGAGGAGGATAAGGCAGCTCTTTACCTCAGTGTTGTAAAGTAACTGCTGTGTCCTGCTGTGTGATTAGGACAGATTTTGTGTGTGCTAATAGGATGGCGGCCATTTTATTTCTCCTAATGATTGCTCCCTAGACAAAATGAACCATTATAGCTAATGAAATGTATTTGGGAATAAATTTATACTAAAGTAATATTTAAGTATTTTCATTTTCTAAATTCCTTGAGAACCTCTTTAAAGGACACTTAAACCTTTGGGCACATCATTGTAATTTGTCAGAAGTTTTGATCACCGATGGTCCAGGAGCCGAGACCGCCAGCAATCTCTAAAACAAAGGATCAGAAACGCGGAGTGAGCGGTATACAGATACATAGAAAGTCTATAAGTGTCACGGCTGGGGATGGGGAAAACCCTCAGCCGTGCGATGCCAGATGATGTTATGGCTGCTCGGCCAGGACAACAGGATTAGGGAGCAGGTCACCTCCTACAGCGTCCCTAACCTGACCCTAACTCCTAGCTGCACGGGCCGACCTTTAAGGTAGGAGGAGCCGTGCGCAGGAACCTAGGATCCCAGTCTCACCCTCCGGCAGGTCCCTGGACTAGGAGTCAAGATAAGACAACCTGTTCCTTCTGAATACGGAGGAACAGGGGTCTCAATGGCCAAGCTGCAACGAACAAGGGAACTAAAACAGACTTACGGATATGGCAGGCGAACTAAATAGTTCCACCTACCTGCCACAGCCTTGCTGACTGGATCCCTGTGCACACAGGAATCCAGATCCATAAGCTGCACAAAACAACATAGGAAAGTCCCAACAAAACATCACATAGACATCACACACAACATAACATAAAGTAAATGTGACATAATGTTTATGACCACAAGGGTGGCTCTCACTGGCAGGTAGAATACAACAGGAGGCTTCTCCAGCTAAGCATGGCTGAAGCAACCTTCAGACCTGGGATAACAGTGAGGCTATATAGGCCAAGAAGCCACACCCAACAGTCGGACACACCCAGTGACTCACAGACACACTGGGAAGGGAGTTAACCCTTCCAGCACCAGGGAAGGGAAACATAAATAAAAAGGGAAAGTGTCCAACTCAGTAACACACTGTGGCTGTTG
The DNA here is from genome assembly GCF_905171765.1 of Bufo bufo. Lineage (NCBI taxonomy): Eukaryota > Metazoa > Chordata > Amphibia > Anura > Bufonidae > Bufo > Bufo bufo. The sequence continues at coordinate 45,811,547 of NC_053390.1, forward strand.
CCGCAGGCAACGACATGGGTGGCAACCATGTCCTGGGAGTCAGCCTGAAGGCCGGGACACTGCCACCACATGTACACACTACAACCAAACGTTGCCACGGGCAACCACAGTGAAGGGAAGATGTCAGTGCACACCAAACATAAAACAGAGTGCACACAGACATACAAAAGTGCATACATACACGCACACAACTCCAAGGAAACCGCACACATAGCTGTTGTCCGCGGCAACCGCACTCGAGGCAAACAACATTATGCCTCCAGCTGCGGTTGACACTACAACCCAAACCGCGGGCAACTGTATGCGGCTCCCAAGGAGTCACGGCCATAAACATGGTCGTGACAATAAGTCTGTACACCAATCAGAGCTTCTGACATGAAAAATAAAATGATAGGTACCTACCTGTTAAGCTTCACGTTGTTTTCCTGTACCGTAGGTGGACCAACTATTACAGTGAATAGGACTCTGCAGCACTTTGTGGGGGTCGCCTCGTTCTCAGGCTCAGTGGAGTCCTGGCAGTCAGATCAGCAACCGATTGAAAAAAGTGATCATGATATCCCAACACGTTCTATGATGGAAGCCACCCCCCCAACAGCGCCCATCTGTCAATAGGCTGTTTCTGGTATTGCACGTCAACCCTTTTTAATTAAATGTTGATGAGCTGCAATTCAAGGAACGGTCCATAAAAAATGGTGGCACCGTTTCTGGAGGGAAAAAAAAAAGAAAAGAAAAAAACAGACCTTAAAGGGGTTGTCTCACTTTAGTAAGTGGCATTTATCATGAAGAGAAAGTTAATAGAAGCCACTTACTAATGTATTGTGATTGTCCATATTGCCTCCTTTGCTGGCTGGATTCATTTTTTTTATCACATTATACACTGCTCGTTTCCATGGTTACAGACCACCCTGCAATCCATCAGTGGTGGTCGTGCTTGCACACTATAGGAAAAAGCATAAGCCTCTCTGGTGGCCGGGACCATAGGAGCGCACACAGGCTAGTGCTTTTTCTTATATTTTGCAAGCACGACCACCAATGATGGATTGCAGGGTGGTCTGTAACCATGGACGTGGCTTGTATTAACTTTCTGTACATGATGAATGCCACTTACTGAACTGAGGCAACCGCTTTAACCTTGCTTACTTTAAGGCCTCATGTTCATGGCCCGTTGCCCGGCCGTGCAAGCAGCGGGTCCGCAATACACGGGCACCGGCCGTGTGCGCACCGCATCATGGATGCGGACCCCTCACTTGAATGGGTCGGAAATCTGGAAGGTGCAGTGCGGAACGGAGGTACGGAACCCCACGGAAGCACTACAAAGCGCTTCCGGGGGGGTTTCTGTCCGTGCCTCCCCAGCGCAAAAAAAAAAAAATAGAACAGGTTCTATTTTGTTGCGGTGCGGACGGATCACGGACCCAATCAAGTTGAATAGGTCTGGATCCGTCGAGGCAACCGCACGGATGGTGCCCCTGCATTGGGCACCGCAAATTGTCACAAGTTTCATCACATGACCATGCCATCAATATCTGTACAAAAAGTGCTGATTGTGGATTTTCACTGGCCAGACTCCCCATACACATGCACACTCTTTTTGGCCAAGGGTGCGTGTATTTTCAGTGGTGGCGCACATGATCAGTTCCATCCTTCAACTGCCACCAGCCATATCTACTGTCAGTTACAGCAAGTTACAGCAGAAAGGACATGCCCCCCTGAGCGTGGAATGGTAGAAGGCTGCAACATACAGGGCGTGCCCCCTGAGCTTTAATAGATAGACAGTTGCAACAGAAAGGACATGCCTCCTGAGCTTTGATAGGAAGACAGATGCAGCAGAAAGGAAACACACCATGAGCTTAGATTTATTTATTTTGATAGAGAGAGAGCTACTGCAGAAAGGATACACCCTCTGAGCTGTGATTGGGAGAGAGCTGCATCGGAAAAGACATGCCTGCTGAGCTGTGTCAGGGAATGAGCTGCAGCAGAAGTAATACGCCCCTGAGCTGTGATAGGGAGAGAGCGGCATCACAAAGTATAATCTGCCTGTGCTGTCATAGGAAAAGGGCTTCAGCAGAAAGGACACACCCCTGGGAAAGCAGACACACCCTGAGCTTCCAGCTTGGTCAATCATGTTTTATCCTCTTTATTGCAGACTGCCGTCAATTCATTAATAAACGTGTAGCAGAAATAATAGAGGAATGGCACATAGATGCTCCAGAAACATCACATGGTGAGCACGATTAGTCATGTCAGGAGAGGTGACAGGTCTTTTTTAAAAGAGCATCAACCCATGCTACCTGGTAGAGTCGATCATAAAATTATACCTTTGCTATGTCTTTACACTGAACCATTGGCGAGATATCTGCTTTTTTTATTAACATGCAAATCATCAGGTACAAGCACTGTGGGGCTGGACTGGAACCTTGGAGCACCGCTTTTGTAACACCTTTCATCTGCGCTAGAAAATCAAGCAAGGGGAGTGCCCAGATCAAAGGGGTGTTACAAAAGTGGTGCTCCAAGGGCTCAGTCTGGGCCCTTGGTGCGCGAACCAGCTTATTTGCATATTACTAAAAATGCTGATATCTCGGCAACGGTTCTACCTACAGTCATAACAAAGGTATCGTTTTAATCAGCAGGATCAACCCCTTTGGGTAGGGTTGATCATGCTGACAGATGCCCTTTAAGTAATACAGATCATGCTATGTTCATAAAGTTACTCCATTGGATACGAATCTTGCAGAAAAACGATACAGTTTTCAGGAAAAATATCAATGAACTGGTAAAAGTGTTAAATTCTAACATTTTTAAAGTCAGGTGTAGAAGTCAGCACCTAATCAGTCTCTGCATATGATGTAGAAAGCACTTATTCCCGCAGATTGTTCTTTCCTCTTACGCCACAGATCACTTTTATGAGAAATAGACAAGGATATAATGGATCTCTGAAGATTATACCAGAAGTGTCTCATGGCTGACATTGTGCTAACAGTATGTCATGGGTCACAGCCCCTGCTAAATTTTTAAAGACCTCTTTGACTCCTCAACTGCTTTAACATTCATCTCCAGCAAAAATCAAACTCACAAAACTGAGAAATGACAATACGTTAAAAAACGGTCTTTTACCTTACAGAAAATGGGCAATTGTTAAGAAATAACATATCATACAGCACAGTAACTTCATACAGATTTAGGCCTCATGCACACGACCGTTGTTGTGTTCCGTGTCCGTTGTTCCGTTTTCCGTGACTTTCTGCAGACCCATTGAAAGTCAATGGGTCCGTGGAAAACGCGGAAAATGCACCGTTTGTCATCCGCGTCCGTGATCCGTGTTTCCAGTCCGTCAAAAAAATACGACCTGTCCTATTTTTTTCACGGACAACGGTTCACGGACCCATTCAATTCGATGGGTCCGTGAAAAAACACGGAGGCACACAAGATTGTCATCCGCGTCTGTGATCCGTGTCCGTTTTTTTCCTAGCATTTTCAAGGCAAACTTGATTTTTTTCACTTTTCATGTTTGGTGATCCTCCAAAAATCAAGGAAGACACACGGAAACAAAAACGGATAACGGAACAACGGAACCCCGTTTTGCGGACCGTGAAAAAATACTGTTGTGTGCATGAGGCCTCAGAAGGATAATCTGGTTTACAAAGCTCATTTTCATGCATCCTACTTAGGGAATTTTGGTAACATAAAGGAGGGGGCTCTATTCGGGACCCTCATCTATTAGCCAAGTTGGAGAACAGCTATGAAGAGTGTCTCTCACTCTGGAGGACCCCGCAGGTTTATGAATTACATGGACATTCCATTTATTTCAAAGTGAACTGTGCAATGCTGCATTTCTCCAGTGGTGGCGCTGTGTGTAAACTGAAGACTTGCTGCAGGTTTTTTTTTTTTTTATGCATATTAAAGAGGACCTTTCATTGGTTTGAGCATTATAAACTGGTATGACTACCACATGTAAAAGCTTTTTTTTTTTTATCCAAAAATGCAGCTACGTGGGGATGCTGGGCCACCCGCTATTTTTGATGCCTCATATGGTAAAGGGGTTCTCCGGGCTTTTAATATTGATGACTTATCCTCAGGATAGCTCATCAATATCAGATCAGCTGTATCAGTGTGCAGTGTATCCTGTCTCTCTTCCTGTCCGCTGCTGCTGTCTATAGCAAAGCAGAGGTGAACAGGAAGAGAGAAGGGAGAAGCTCCTGGTACAGATGATCGTCAGGGGTGCCGATTGTCAGACCCCCACCAATCCTGAGGATAGGTCATCAATATTAAAAGCCCAGATAACCCCTTTAATTTGCACCATTGGTACAGGGAGGAGGAGATGCCAGGGTTTCTCAATTGGCGTCTACTTCTCCCTGCCTGTGATGCCATCCTATCGCATCGGAGCTCATCACACCCGGCTGTCACGCGCTCTGCTGGAGAAGCTGGCATCACAGGCAGGGAGAAGGAGATGCCCATTGAGAAACCCTGGCATCTCCTCCTTTCCTCCTACCCTTGATCACCAGCGCTGTTTGCATTAAACCCTTTACCACACTAGATCACCAGGGATGTTCACTTGAATGGGGCTGAGGTGCAATACCAGACACAACCGGTAAATCCGGTGGTGCTGTTTTTGAACCTTTTCTTCTGGTCACATAAACCCTTCTTCAACCAGTGACCTGATTATTTGCCATTGACAACACCTTCATTTTCCAGACATGGCCCATTGTTCTGCCAAGTGACTGGAAAAGCCTCAGCATTTTGATGACCTATCCTCAGCATAGGAATATCAAAATCAGATCAGTGGGGATCTGACTCCTGGTACTCCCGCTGATTAGTTGTTGGGAGGAGCCACAGTGATCAGGCGAGTGCTTGTGACGTCACATGGCCTTTGTGCAGCTCTGTCCCATTCAAGTGACTAGAATTGAGCAGCAATGACCTTTGCTATAGAGCTAGAAAAGTGCTGCTTTTTATTATAATAATAAGTACTTTTATTCAATTAATAATAATGGAAAAATAAGATGTACGATAAAATGATATTTAAAAAAGTAAACAAAAAAATAAATTAAAAAGCTAAAAATAAAAGCAATCAAAAAATAAAACATAATTATAAAAAGCAAAATAAAAATGGCATTTGGAAAGCGACTAATTATGAAACAGAATTTCAGGTAAACATATGTTGTTATTATTATTATTAATATTATTAATAATGAAAAATTGTAAATATACCCGTGCGAAGCAGGGTCATTTTGCTAGATAATAATAATAATACTATGACTAATAATAATTCATAATATTCATAATAATAATATAAGTAATCATGCCAAAAAAGGTAAAAATTTGATTTAAAAAGTTAAAATAAAAAAATAAAATAAAAAGTTAAAAATAAAAGCAATAAAAAAATAAAACAAAACATAATCATAAAAAGTAAAATAAAAATGGCATTTGGAATGCGACTAATCATGAAACATTAGAATTTCAAGTAAAATGATGTTTTTTTAAATATTATTATTATTATTATTAATGAAAAAGTGTAAATATACCCGTGCGAAGCAGGGTCATTCAGCTAGATAATAATAATAATAATAATAATTTATAATATTGATAATAATATACAGTTGTGTTCAAAATTATTCAACCCCCAATGCTGTTTTAGGGAATTTAGTGTACATTTGTAATTGTGTTCAGAATGAAATCTTACAAGGACTTTTTAAAGAACCAAATGCAACTAAAATGACATCAATTGTTTTTGTAATACAGTATTAAATGTTTTTTTTGTGATTTCTTCATTGACACAATTATTCAACCCCTTAAAGACTACCACTCTTAAGAACAGAGGTTCATTCAAGTGTTTTCGATCAGGTATTGAAAACACCTGTGGATGTCAAGGAGCAGCAATCAAGCATAATAAGCACCAATTAGGCAGATTTAAAAGGACTGTGATACTCAGCTCCTTCTAGACATTTACTGGTGTGTTTACAAACATGGTGAAGTCAAGAGAATGGTCCAGGAAGACAAGAGAAGAGGTGATTTCTCTTCACAGGAAGGGCAATGGCTATAAGAAGATTGCAAAGATGTTAAACATACCAAGAGACACCATAGGAAGCATCATTCGCAAATTCAAGGCAAAGGGCACTGTTGAAACGCTACCTGGTCATGGCAGAAAGAAGATGCTGACTTTGACTGCTGTGCGCTACCTGAAGCGCAAAGTGGAGAAAAGTCCCCGTGTGACTGCTGAGGAACTGAAAAAAGATTTGTCAGATGTGGGTACTGAAGTTTCAGCTCAGACAATAAGGCGCACACTGCGTAATGAAGGCCTCCATGCCAGAACTCCCAGGCGCACCCCCTTGCTGTCTCCAAAGAATAAGAAGAGTCGACTGCAGTATGCCAAAAGTCATGTGGACAAACCACAAAAGTGTTCTGTGGACTGATGAAACAAAATTAGAACTGTTTGGGCCCATGGATCAACGCTATGTTTGGAGGAGGAAGAACAAGGCCTATGAAGAAAAGAACACCTTGCCTACTGTGAAGCATGGCGGGGGGTCAATCATGCTTTGGGGCTGTTTTGCTTCTACAGGTACAGGGAAGCTTCAGCGTGTGCAAGGTACCATGAATTCTCTTCAGTACCAGGAGATATTGGATGAAAATGTGATGCAGTCCGTCACAAACCTGAGGCTTGGGAGACGTTGGACCTTTCAACAGGACAATGATCCCAAGCATACCTCCAAGTCCACTAGAGCATGGTTGCAGATTAAAGGCTGGAACATTTTGAAGTGGCCATCGCAGTCACCAGACTTAAATCCGATTGAGAACCTCTGGTGGGACTTAAAGAAAGCAGTTGCAGCGCGCAAGCCTAAGAATGTGACTGAACTGGAGGCTTTTGCCCATGAAGAATGGGCGAAGATACCCGTAGATCGCTGCAAGACACTTGTGTCAAGCTATGCTTCACGTTTAAAAGCTGTTATAACTGGAAAAGGATGTTGTACTAAGTACTAAGATTGAATGTCACTTGGGGGTTGAATAAAACTGATAATGATGTGAGCACAGAAAAGACATTTGTGGTTATTTCATTATAAATGTTATGTTATATTTGTCTGACTTACAAGTGCCTCTATGATTTAATTGTAAACAAGATGACTGAAATGATCAAAATCAATGTCAAACTGGCCAAAACACTCAATTTCAGTGGGGGTTGAATAATTTTGAACACAACTGTAAGTAATCATGCCAAAAATAAGATAAAGGCTAAAATTGCATTTAAAAAGTTAAAATTAAAAAATTAAATAAAAAGTAAAAAATAAAAGCAATAAAAGAAAAATATAAATAATATAAAAAAATAAAAAAAAATGGCATGTGAATTTAGTATAACTAATCATGAAATATAGAATTTCTGGTGAAATATGAGTAAGATTAATGGAGCCAATTATTCTAATCATTCCTGAAAAGTCTACCATTAATATTTTTGGCCAAGATCAAAGCGATTAACAAGCCTCCTTAATTTGTTTAACCTTTATTTCTCACAAAAAAAAAGTTTTTACTTTTGTCCTTTCATGAGAAAACCTGCTGCCGCTAATATCATTACAACTCAGAGCCATAAAAAAAATATATATATATATTTTTTGCATTTCCTTGCATTATTTTTATGCTGCACAGTAGTAGCCGGCACGGAGAGCGAAGATTAAAAAAAAAGAGACAAAGTGTTTTAATTAAGTTTAAAATCTTGTGACCTCCTTCTCTTGGCTGCAGAGTTGGATTTGAGTTTACTTTAAAAGGAAGCAAGTGTCACAGGAGAAGCAGCATGACAGGCTGGGAGCTGTAATTCATCCTCAGGATGCTAGTGACAGGCAGTTCCCAGCCTTGGCCCATAGAGGGCGCTCCCGCTTAGGATTTTGAATCCAGTGGCACTGAACAAAGGCTGAATTGCAAAGTGTTTTCTGTCCTTCTCACTGCAATCCTCATTACAACCCAGTTCCTTTCCCCTTTCCCATCTCCACATTTTCACTCCCAGCCTCTCCACGTCTCCAGATCAATGGATGCATGCATCTGATTCTAAGCACACATACACTGCTGGTGGACTAGTAACAAGTGAGAGCTTTCTACCTGCTTTTTGCAAGGGAAAAGGATCCATCAGCTTGTACTGGATTTTCTTTTTTTTTGTTGTTTTTTTGTTTTTTTTGCTATTACTTTTCTCCTTTTTAAAAGAAAAAATATATATATATCAGTATCCTATTTTTTTAATTGCATTTTTGTCTGGAAATGGAAATAAAGACCAAGATTTCATGCACTAGGATTTAATTCTTCTTTAGGATTTGGGATCTTCTTGGATGGATTTCTTGGACCCTGCCATTGGCTTTTTGAGTTAGTTTCTTGGATTTAGAAATCTTGCAGGACACTGGACTGAAAAGAATTTAAGTTTGCGTGCAGCAAATTGGAAAATACAAGATCATACCTGCCCCCCCCCCCATACACCCCCTTCTCCTTCACCTCTCTCCAAAAAATTAACTGAGCTGTCCATGTGTGCAGGGCTCACTGTGCAGCTTTCCAGAGGTGTTTGCTGAAATATGGAGACTTGTCTAGGATTGTATTCACTACCAAAGCTGCTCTATGTCATCTTCGCCTATACATTGCATAGCACCCATCTATCACTAGCAGGTAAGTGCTGCTGTCTATGAACCTATTGTACTTTCTGCCTCCAAGGAGCTGTTTCATTCCATTTTTCTGCACTTTCTTGCCTTGTAAGATGTTTCTGTAGACATATTGGGTTGACTTGATATTGCATGTGCTGCAGTATTTTATTTAAAGCAAAGGGGGGGGGGGGGGTGATCCACATGCATATTAAGAACCTACAGAGAGGAGGGGGTGGAATGAGTAATTTATACCCCCCCCCCCCCTTCAAGACACTAAATAAAGATGCTTTGGTTGCAATGATTGTATCTTGCAGATCACTTTCCCCTACATTATCATCAAGGATGGTAATTGCTATTCCATATTCATAGGGAGTAGGTTCTTCTGAGGATCAAGTGTCAAGGTTGCAAACTAGGGGTATGGCAAGAGGGGGGTGCATAAGGTGCATCAGTGCCATGGCTGGGTGCAGGGTTGATGCCCTAAACTGAATGCTTGCTGTAGTGCTGCCTGCCTCTGCCAGTCAATTGTCAGAGAAGGTAGAGTAGCAGCACCCGGCTCTGCAATCCTCCACAGCAGTGCAGAGGAGATGACTGCTGGGACTGAGATAGCAGCTGCATGATGGAGGTTGTAGTCAGTCCATGCACAGCTGTGTGCAAATAGCAGGATCATTCACTATGGCATGATGGGTGTGTGTGTGGGGGGGGGGGTACTTAATCTACTAAGGATAGCCTCCAGTTTGTGCATATGATAGGGGGTGGTATTCCATGCTGGGACATGTAGTGCCCAACAGCCACAGGTTAGCCTAGGATGCATCAACAGTGTGGTGCTGAATGGACAGCTCCAAGGATCATGGCTGACTGTGATCCCCAGGCAAAGTCCCATAGAGAAGGGGATTCTTACAAGATTGTCTGCTGATCTCTCTCTCTCTCTCCCAAGGAGTAAAGCATCTTCTTAACCACAAAGTTAGTGACCCCCCCCTTCCTGGCTGCGAAAGCGTGGTATATGGCAATGCTGAGGTCTGTGCATTCAGATTCCTGCTCCTGGAAGGGGGGGGGGGGGGAGAATGAATGGTAGTAAATGGAGAGAAGCAGTAGGAGGTGCTGAGAAGAGAAATGACCATAGGGGCTCTAATTAGGGATTGCTCTGCGGGATCCTATAGAATGTGGACGACCCTACATACAGTCAGCAATGCTTTATTATTGCAGGGGAGTGATTCTAGTCAATATGCATTTTATTAATCCAGAAAAAAACAAAAACCTGATAATCTGGCAACGTTTATTTTATTTAACTTCTAAAAATGTCATAAAATCAGAGAGGGCAGTAGTAGTTACTGTATATCCTGTTTTATGTGACAGTTTCATTATTTATTTATTTATTTATTATATTTATTATTTTATTTATTTATTTTGCATTGTGTTCTATAACTCTTCACGACTGATCAAGTGCCAGGTCAATTTCTCTTACGTATTCTGTTGTATTTTATATATTTAACCATTAACTAGTGGAAACTTTTCAGGTGCTGCTTCATATATATATATATATCCATGCCTGCCCTCCCCCCTGTCCCTTGAGTACTATTTGTAACAGGCCAGTGGATTTATTTTTTATAGAATTGGCTGCTGGATCTTGTGAGGTTCCTGGATCCCCCAGCCCTGACACCTCTGAGCATCTGCTATACCCAGGTTATTGCTGCCCGCTGTGTACTGCTATGCGTGAACACTGCTCATGCCATGATTACTTATTGGGAAGAGGTGGGGGGGGGGGGGGGTAACAATGGAACAGTCTTGTCTTCTCAATAACCCGATCTTCATTTTATAGCATGGCCAACTGCTGGGTTCATGCAATGAGCTAATTGTGGGATGTCAGATGGGTTTTATGGATCAATGTCCCCCAGCTGAGTGAATGGACTGGGGATTTATTGGGAAATTAAATGCATTTTTATAGGAGGGCTGAGGGTTATGCTCCTTCTAAGGCTATGAATAGTGCAATGCATTAACACACAAGTGTTGAATATTCAATTACTGTCCTACTTGCATGAGGTGGTGGTGTCCGAAGAGCCCCGTGCGTGGGCATGGGTGGCAGGCATAGCCAAAGAAACCAGGACAAGGAAGGGGAGAGTAGAAAATGAAACACTTACTACAAGTAACCCATAGGAGGAGAGAAAAAAAGACACTTGTGGTGGCACAGGTGGCCCTATATAATACCATAGGTGCCACTTGTGTACCTGTACAGGGACCCTTTAAGAAGAGAAGTCCTCTACTACCTATAAGGGGGTCTGCAGGAATCTGGCTCTGTCCATCTAGAAGGAGAGGAAGTGTCTGGCAGAGTAAACAGGAGGAGCCAGGGTGCACACAGTGGTTTGGGCCCACCCTCAGTGCACTTAATTGCTCATTTGCATATGGATTCAAAGTACTTCTTCTCCAGAATGAAGCAACGGATCGCTAAGTGAAAGGTGTCATTACATTCAGCTGAGCTGAACCCTACAAGGTGCTGTGCCTGGTTTTATCAGTGAATCTCCTAAAAGAGAATAGTACTGCCCCCTGCTGTCTATCTGGTGACATGTGAAGGGCCTCACTCATTCCTGTCTATAGCTTACCTTTAGTGGTGGGATTTCTGGAGTCCTCTGAAGGAGATGATCGATGGCTAGCTCTCTGCTGGAATGACAAGGTGCCCATGTACTGTTTCCGCATGTCGGTCTGCAGTCAGTGTCTGCCGCTATATGGCGGAGTGGAGACCAGTTCTAGATTTGCAGAGAAGCCCATGGCTTACAGCTCTTGTTACCGCCTCGGTGGCCTGGCGGGTGCTTGCTTGTTGAGTGCTGATAACTAAACATAGAAACATAGAATGTGTCGGCAGATAAGAACCATTTGGCCCATCTAGTCTGCCCAATATATCTGAATCCTATGAATAGCCCCTGGCCCTATCTTATATGAAGGATGGCCTTATGCCTATCCCATGCATGCTTAAACTCCTCCACTGTATTTGCAGCTACCACTTCTGCAGGAAGGCTATTCCATGCATCCACTACTCTCTCAGTAAAGTAATACTTCCTGATATTACTTTTAAACCTTTGCCCCTCTAATTTAAAACTATGTCCTCTTGTGGTAGTTTTTCTTCTTTTACATATTCTCTCCTCTTTTACCTTGTTGATTCCCTTTATGTATTTAAAAGTTTCTATCATATCCCCTCTGTCTCGTCTTTCTTCCAAGCTATACATGTTAAGGTCCTTTAATCTTTCCTGGTAAGTTTTATCCTGCAATCCATGTACCAGTTTAGTAGCTCTTCATTGAACTCTCTCCAAAGTATCAATATCCTTCTGGAGATATGGTCTCCAGTACTGAGCACAATACTCCAAATGAGGTCTCACTAGTGCTCTGTAGAGCGGCATGAGCACCCCCCTCTGTCTACTGGTAATGCCTCTCCCTATACTCCCAAGCATTCTGCTAGCATTTCCTGCTGCTCTATGACATTGTCTGCCTACCTTTAAGTCTTCTGAAATAATGACCCCTAAATCCCTTTCCTCAGATACTGTGTGGTTGGGCTGAGGATCTCAATGGATTTTACTGCAGAAGATTCTGAAAAAGTATAGACTTCTGCTCTATCTATCTATCTATCTATCTATCTATCTATCTATCTATCTGTCTGTCTGTCTGTCTATCTATCTATCTATCTATCTGATATCTATCTATTTATCTATCTATTTATCTATCTGATATCTATCTATCAATCTATTCTATCTATCTATCTCATATGTATCTATCTATCTATCTATCTATCTATCTCATATCTATCTATCTATCTATCTATCTTATATCTATCTATCTATCTATCTATCTATCTATCTATCTATCTATCTATCTATCCATCCCATATCATTTATCTATCCATCCATCTAGTTATCTAGTACGAATTAGGGCTCATGCACAAAACCGTTGGATGCTTGGTGGTCTGCAAAACACAGATACCGGCGGTGTGATTTGTGCATTTTGCAGAATGGAACAGCCAGCCCCTAATAGAACAGTGCTATCTTTGCCCGAAATACAGACCATAAATACAGACCATTTTTTGCGTAACGGCCATGCGGACATACGGACGTGGAATGCACACGGAATCATTTCCATATTTTTGCGGCCCCATTGAAGTGAATGGCTCCGCATACGGGCCGCAAAAAAACAAAACAGAATGGACACAGGGAAAAAATACGTTTGTGTGCATGAGAAGAGCGGAGCAGAACCATGTGGTAGTGGTGCGCCAGCAGCTGAGAACGTGTCCAAACAATGAAAGGCCAAGGTGTTAATTAAAACATAAAAGTTAAAAAAAAGTACATCCAGTGTATAAGATATCACACATTGTGTATACAATACATATAATGGTATAAAATGTGTAATGTACCCTAAATACGTATATCAAACTTGTACCATCCATACGAATTAATTATAAAATATCCATAACATAAATAATAATCATCTGTGATCAATATTAGAAAAGCAGAAACCACGGAGCAGTCCCCAGTATCCGCCCGCAATCCACATAATCGTCATGATACATAAGGGAAACACCACACCGAACATAGGAGGGAAAGGGGTGAGGGAATAAGGCCTAGAAACTAGGGAAAGGAGATGGACATCTCCTAGTAAACCCCTAATCAAAGTCCTGACTAACTACCAGTATGAACAGACCCCAGAGGTAGGTGAGTTCATATACAGGAATACCTAGTGTCCTAACTCACCCTATAGGACCCTGGTACTAATGTCAGGACTGAGACAATCTGTTCCTCCAAAAGAAAGGACGAACAGGAGTCTCCCTCAGGCCTTAATACAAATGACAGGAAAATGCAACACACAAAATAACCGAAACAAAATACAAAAGGGAAAGAAAACACTTAACTTCAAGTGGCTATGGCAGCACCAGGAACTCAGCCGAGACCCAGACACCAGCTATCCACAACCTTAAACAGAAGCTATAAACCGCATAACATAGTGGGAGAAACAACAATAAATAGAGAAGGTTAAATGACCATAATAGCCACACCTGGGGATAGAAGGTGCGGCAAGCACCAGTAACAACCCAGACCTCATTTGATCCAAACGGAAAACATGTCAGATCAAACCACATGTTGCCAGTCTCACCGGTGTCCTGCCACCTGTCGCGGGAACGTCCATGACAATATGGCGTCTATGGTGATGTCCATACTACGCATGTCGATTGGGTACAGATCAATTAAGGGGTTGTCCCATGAAAAAAATATTCTACAGTTTTTAAACCAGCACCTGGATCTGAATTCTTTTGTAATTGCATGTAATTAAAAATTTTGCATAGCCACAGAGTTATTCAATAAAATGTATCTGTATAGCACCACCTGCTGTTTGTTCTTTTTCTTATTTCTTTGACCTGCTCTACTAAGAAGGCCGCACATGCTCAGTTTCATCCTTCAGCTGCCTCCTGAGCTGTGATAGGCAGAGCATGGACACGCCCCCTGAGCTGCAGCAGAAAAGACACTCCCCCTCTGCAGACAGCTTGATATAAATCCAGCAGTGCAGTGAATGTGGAGATCTCTGGATCCATGTGAGGTACAGGGCTGGTTCTGGCTTTGTTAGAGATTATCATGTACTGTATGATGTCTGGTTTTCATTTTTTACATTAGTCATGGGATATCCCCTTTAAGGATAGCCGACACCAGACATGTCAGACAAATAGCAGTAAACTAATTAAAAGGGTTTTCTGAGATTTAAATACTCTGGAAAGGTCATCAGTATCTGATCTGTGGGGAATGACACCCGGGACCCCCAGCGATCAGCTGTTTGGAGAAGGCACCAGCACTACTCTCAGTGCCGCGGCCTTTTCTCTGCTCCCCAAGCACAGCACCATACATTGTATAGTGGCCATGCTTGGTATTGCGCTTAGCCCTATTCACTTCTATGGAGCTGAGCTGCGCCTAGGTCATGTGACTGATGAACGTCACTGGCCTGGGAAAAGCTGAGAGAAGGCCGCGGCGCTACTGTGAGCACCGGTGCCTTCTCAAACAGCTGATTGATGGGGGTCCCGGGTGTCAGACCGCCACTGATCACATACTGATGACCTATCCAGAGGTGATCAGTAGAAAAGTTCTGGAAAACCCCTTTAAGGCCTCTTGCACACGAACATTTTTTTTTTCCGTTTCCGTTCCGTTTTTTGCGTTCCGTATACGGACCGTATACAGAACCATTCATTTTAATGGATCCGCAAAAAGAACGGAAGGTACTCCGCATACCTTCCGTTTCAGTATTTCCGTTTTTCCGTTCCGTTCAAAGATAGAACATGTCCTATTATTGTCCGCATAACGGACAAAGATAGGACTGTTCTATCAGGGGCCAGATGTTCCGTTCCGCAAAAAACGGAATGCACACGGATGTCATCCGTTTTTTTTTTGCGGATCCGTTTTTTGCAGACCGCAAAATACTGAAAAAGACATATTGTCGTGTGCAAGAGGCCTAAGTTGTTACTATGATGATCCCCACCAATACTCATAGTGTGTAATGGAGAGGTGAACAGGACTAAGGCCAAACAGATCGCTCATAAAATATTACATGAAAGTGACAAGTTAACTGTTTGTGGTGCCACCGGTTGAGCTCCGGCAATAATCTACCTTATTGGAGAAGTAGGGGCAAACAGAAAAACAGCCATAACTTTTAGGTAAATGTCCAAGGTGTGAAATCAATGCCTAAGCCCAAAGGTTTCAAGGTTTTCAGTTTAAAAATCCTTTCCCTTTCCTGTTTTTTTTAAAGCCCTCATTCTATCATCGCCCACACGTGAGATGGGAATGTGATAAATGATCATCACCATAGCAACCAATCAGCTTCTACCTTTCATTTTGGACAGCTGCTTTGGAAAATGAAAGGTGGAATCTGATTGGTTGCTATGGGCAACTAGGCCAGTTCTACTTTACAGCAGTTTGATAAATGACCCCCAAAGTGTTTTGGTATGGGGGAATCCTTACGTCTTGTCTGGGTTGGTTAAGTCGCGTTTTTAGGTCACACGTTGCCTCCCTAATATACGCCAGGGGACAAGGGCACCATCATGCACACATTGTGTAGGTAGAATCACAGGTTAAATAACATTCGGCTTCCCCTGGTTACTCTCATGGAATATTTTATGAGCGATCATCTGGATCGGCCTTTGTCCTGTGCAGCGGGGTGCCCCCCATTACACACTATGGTCATTGGTGGGTGACAACTTACTTTACTGCTATTTTTCCTGACATGCGCCGTGTCAGTTACCCTTAATAATCTATGTCCAATCATATCGGCGGCGACCCGCACATGCGCAGTAGGGACATCACCATAGACGCCATACTTTATGTACCGTGACGATGCTCTGGATTGTGGGCGGATACTGGAGAGTGCGCCGTGGTTCCTGCTTCTCTAATACTGAGCACAGATGACTAATAATAACGTGAGGGATATTTTATAATTAATTAATATGGATGGTTGACATATCTACATATCTATCTATCATCTATCTATCTATCCATCTATCATCTATCTATCTATCTATTATCTATCTATCTATCTATCTATCTATCTATCTATCTATCTATCTATCTATCTATCTATCTATCTATCTATCTATCATCTATTATCTATCTATCTATCTATTATCTATCTATCTATCTATCTATCTATCTATCTATCTATCTATCTATTATCTATCTATCTCTCTATCATCTATCTATCTATCTATCTACACTGCGTGCAGAATTATTAGGCAAATGAGTATTTTGACCACATCATCCTCTTTATGCATGTTGTCTTACTCCAAGCTGTATAGGCTGGAAAGCCTACTACCAATTAAGCATATTTGGTGATGTGCATCTCTGTAATGAGAAGGGGTGTGGTCTAATGACATCAACACCCTATATCAGGTGTGCATAATTATTAGGCAACTTCCTTTCCTTTGGCAAAATGGGTCAAAAGAAGGACTTGACAGGCTCAGAAAAGTCAAAAATAGTGAGATATCTTGCAGAGGGATGCAGCACTCTTAAAATTGCAAAGCTTCTGAAGCGTGATCATCGAACAATCAAGCATTTCATTCAAAATAGTCAACAGGGTCGCAAGAAGCGTGTGGAAAAACCAAGGCGCAAAATAACTGCCCGTGAACTGAGAAAAGTCAAGCGTGCAGCTGCCAAGATGCCACTTGCCACCAGTTTGGCCATATTTCAGAGCTGCAACATCACTGGAGTGCCCAAAAGCACAAGGTGTGCAATACTCAGAGACATGGCCAAGGTAAGAAAGGCTGAAAGACGACCACCACTGAACAAGACACACAAGCTGAAACGTCAAGACTGGGCCAAGAAATATCTCAAGACTGATTTTTCTAAGGTTTTATGGACTGATGAAATGAGAGTGAGTCTTGATGGGCCAGATGGATGGGCCCGTGGCTGGATTGGTAAAGGGCAGAGAGCTCCAGTCCGACTCAGACGCCAGCAAGGTGGAGGTGGAGTACTGGTTTGGGCTGGTATCATCAAAGATGAGCTTGTGGGGCCTTTTCGGGTTGAGGATGGAGTCAAGCTCAACTCCCAGTCCTACTGCCAGTTTCTGGAAGACACCTTCTTCAAGTAGTGGTACAGGAAGAAGTCTGCATCCTTCAAGAAAAACATGATTTTCATGCAGGACAATGCTCCATCACACGCGTCCAAGTACTCCACAGCGTGGCTGGCAAGAAAGGGTATAAAAGAAGAAAATCTAATGACATGGCCTCCTTGTTCACCTGATCTGAACCCCATTGAGAACCTGTGGTCCATCATCAAATGTGAGATTTACAAGGAGGGAAAACAGTACACCTCTCTGAACAGTGTCTGGGAGGCTGTGGTTGCTGCTGCACGCAATGTTGATGGTGAACAGATCAAAACACTGACAGAATCCATGGATGGCAGGCTTTTGAGTGTCCTTGCAAAGAAAGGTGGCTATATTGGTCACTGATTTGTTTTTGTTTTGTTTTTGAATGTCAGAAATGTATATTTGTGAATGTTGAGATGTTATATTGGTTTCACTGGTAAAAATAAATAATTGAAATGGGTATATATTTGTTTTTTGTTAAGTTGCCTAATAATTATGCACAGTAATAGTCACCTGCACACACAGATATCCCCCTAAAATAGCTAAAACTAAAAACAAACTAAAAACGACTTCCAAAAATATTCAGCTTTGATATTAATGAGTTTTTTGGGTTCATTGAGAACATGGTTGTTGTTCAATAATAAAATTAATCCTCAAAAATACAACTTGCCTAATAATTCTGTACTCCCTGTATATCATATCTATCTATCTATCTATCTATCTATCTATCTATCTATTTCATATCTATCTGTTTTCATATCTATCTATCTTTGTATTATCTATTATCTATCTATCATCTATCTATCTCATATCTATCTATCTATCTATCTATCTATCTCATATCTATCTATCTATCTATCTAATATCTATCTATCTATCTATCTATTATCTATCTATCTATCTATCTATCTATCTATTATCTATCTATCTATCTATTATCTATCTATCTATCTATCTATCTATCTATCTATCTATCTATCTCCTATCTATCTATTTCATATCTATCTGTTTTCATATCTATCTATCTTGTAAATACATTCAGTTGGGGGTTGGGGTATTACTTCTATTAATCATGCACTAATTGATATTATAATGTGAGGATTTGGTCTCTTCAGGTGGTATAAAGCTGAAGAAGAAAGTTCATGCCCCCCACCATAGGTGACAGATGGAGTTCCCCGGGGGGTGAGAGCCGCCTGCCTCTATGACCAGGGGCGCCGTTATTGAAGCACATTCAGCAATAAAATGATGAAAAACCCCAGACGGTCTGCAATAAAATATTAGATTAGAGAATTAATAAGCAGTTTCAGGTTCTAGGAGTTTACAAGTTGACATCACATTATCCTATTCGATGCTTATGCTGCTAACTGTTCTGTGTTTTGTTTTTTGTTTTTTTTGTCTGAGAAACAGCGCCAATCTTGGCCATAGGCTGCTTGTGGTATTGCAGCTCACTTCCATTCAATTCAATAGGGCTGAGATGCAATACCAGACACAGTCCACAGAGAGGTGTGGCACCGATTTTGTAAAATAAATATGCAGACCCCTTTTCTACTTAGGTTTATGCTTGAAGCTCACGCTCCGATTGACAATATCGCCCTTAAGATGACTGTCCCCATGTATAAGTACTGCTTAAGTGCCCATATACAAACATGTGTCTATGATGTACTGTATGAATACCGTGTGGCAGCTGGGTGGGGGGAATGGGGGTCTTCAGCTGACTGAAGGAACCAGCCGCAGATCTCAGTCTCTGGACTCCGTATACTACATCCATAGCAGTGCCTGTACTGCTGCGCTACATGGTGACAACCCTTCCTAAACTAGCTGCTGTATGGCCTGATACTATGTGTAGATGTTGATGGCTGCCACCATACATCAGTCTAGAATTAGAGGACAACATACTGCAACCGTATGCACTAACACTGAGAGGGTCCCTTTAAACTGCGCCTAGTGGTATAATATCGGTCCAACATGGCAGATATGGTGGATGTGACTTGAATTTTTGGGTTAAAGACACTCCCCATGTTTCCCAGGTGTTTCTCACCATCTCACCTGTAATTGTGATATCTTATAGTTTTTAGGTTTTTTTTTTATATTAAAGAGGTTGGCCCATTCTGCAGTGATATGCCGCCAATGTCCAGGTTTCATCTCTATCTCTAAAAGAGTGCTCCCAAAGCAGAGGAGCGTAACGCTCTCTATTCGCCTCTCTGAGAGTTCTGGAATGAGCTAAGTGAGCACTTCCTGGCTATTTCCGGAACTCCCATAGAAATGAATAGAGAGCGCACTGCGCAAGCGCCGCCACCACTCCATTCACCTTTATGGGAGTTCTAGAAATAGCTGAGTCTGAGATGCGCAAACCTCTTTAAAGTATCAGCAACAGTCTAGTAATGTGCGGAGTGACAACCACAAATCATCACAACCCTGTATCTTACTGTTGTCACTGACTCCTCTTATAGATGCTATGAGACCGTTGCCAGCTAGTTTTCGCTGCTCCTGCCTGTTGTGGGCTGGATTTATACACTGCCCGTGACATGCTGCGTGCTGCTGCACAGAGCGCTGTCTGCATCCTCTCCTGGGCCTTTAACCGGAATTTTTGTCTCTCCAGCTTCATGCTCACAATTTGGAATTATTTCTATGACTATAGATTCTATAAGATGGGATCTATCCAAATCCATACTTCTGGAGTCTGAATTCTTTTGGGTGGACGGACTAATGACTGATGATGATGATGATGATGAGGTATGGATTAGTTTTGATGATGATGAGGCATCGATTAGTTTTGGGGTCTGATAAAATGATCTTTTTGGGTGATGAATGAGTCATTTGATCTAAAAAAAATAGAATGGAGCACACGTCTACTATAATCTCTAATGTATATCAGAAACTGGCAAGGATAGGCCACACCTCTCTATCTGATATCTGTGCAAGGCATTATGGGATGCACAGTTACCAGAGTTGCAAAACAGTGGACAGAAGAGTGGTTATTCACTTCTCATAAGCAATTTAGATACACCTTAGGGGGCCAAAGAGAAGACTACCATTGCATTACATAACGTGGGCTAGGTTTGGGGGAGGGGTGGAGTTCCCCTTTAAATCCTTTACAGCACACTTGTAAATGGCAGAGACATTTTAATGAAGCCAGACATGTTTTATTGTGTTGTTAAGCTACTGAGTTTGGTTCCAAGATTAATGTACAGTAGACCCCCACCAGGACTGGGAATGTGCCATATTCCAGCCTACTGCAGGAAAGCTTGAATGTGAGGGATAGTGGATTAGTACATCACGTATGTATAGCGTTATCACACATGCATGTTTGCAGGGGCTTATCGCGGTTGGGCCTGAGCCATCCTGTCATGTGGCCCCTTGTAGTCTCCTATAATGCAGCCCATACAGAACAGACATTTGTTTTTTCGCTGGGAACGAGTGATAAGAGCGGCGGCCGGCTTATAATAGAACCATCTGCCGCGTCCCGCCTATGGTGATGTACGTTACAGGGAAAATCCTTTCATTACACTAATTTAACCATTGATAAATCCGCTCTTTAAAAATCAATTTGGAAATAATGGAATATCTCAGGTCGGGTGATTGCCTCAATCTTTGGGATTATTTGGAATGGAGGTTACGATTGTCCGGAACAAAAATGGCTTCACTTTTAGATATTTTAATCT
Organism: Bufo bufo; assembly: GCF_905171765.1. NCBI lineage: Eukaryota > Metazoa > Chordata > Amphibia > Anura > Bufonidae > Bufo > Bufo bufo. The sequence goes on from NC_053390.1 coordinate 45,832,401, forward strand.
AAATCCCCAAAAAAAAACTTTGGGAATTTTTTTTTATAAAATTCAAATTCAAAATTGACATGGATTTATTGAACCAAGGTGTGAATTAACTGACGTTACAATTTTATCTTTTCCCGCATAGAAAATTCAAATTTTGGTCATTTCAATTCGCACAACGATTGTGCCAAAGATTTATTAAAGTGGTATACCAGAAGAATAGTTTTTAAAAAATATGGGTCAAAAAGGGTTAAAAATAATAATAAAAAAAAAAAAAAACAGTCGCTCACCTCTGCTGATACTCCTTTCCGCTGCTGTTTCGACACTGCTTTGGTCTCCACCTCTCTCCACTTCCTGTCCCGCCTTGAGACTCCAGAAATGCCAGGAAAGGGCCAGTCAGCCAATCACTGGCCATGGTTATCCCCTGCCTTAGACTGATTGGCTGGGAGGGCCTTTCCTGGCATTTCCAGTCCGTTGAGTGAAGGGAAGCAGTGACCGGAGCAGCATCATAATGGCAGGGGCCAGAGATCAGTGAAGGTGAATAATAATTCTTTTCTATTTTTAACCCTTTCTGACCCATATTCTTGAATATTTTTGAAAAAATCTTTCTGGAAAATCCCCTTTAAATCCCAGAAAGCTTAGGTTTATGTTGGACTATGTTCACACTGCCTTTGGCGCGTTCATTGATCATATATATATATATATATATATATATATAAAGGACACTATAGACTAGACGGATATTCCAAGCAATGACATTAAAGGATGGCATATCACTAGGATATCACTTGTGTCCTCTCCTTTTTCTTTTGCACTAGAGGGTCCCTGGATCTTCAAATGTCTTCAAATTTAGTATTGTATCTGCTCTGCTCTGCTGCACTTGACGACTTTAACCCTCGCACATCTGCCCGTCAAGACAGATGCGGTTGCACAGAAAGGACCTCCGCCATGTTTGCTAGATGCCTCGCTCGCCCATCTGTTCATTGCAATGCACGCTGCTCACTTTGCTGTGCATTTTTCATTGAAATCATCTGTCCCTCCAAGCCTGACATCTCCTGGGCAGCGCCCACCACCGCCACAATGGTGTAAAGCAGCGGATATTTTTCTTCCTGCAGGGAGAAGGTTTCCTTTTAATCCATAAAAACGATATGTGTCCCTTGCTCGGCTCATACCTGACTGCCCACCGCTGCGATCTTCCCTGCTTAACATTCCCGCCAGCCCTCCGCACTGGATTTTTACACTTCCTTCAATGCAGTCGGTATTGCTACGTATATAGTTTTATTGGTAATTTGAACGGCTGTGCCTAACGTAGTCCTGGGATTTTGTGGGGCCTCGTACTAGAAAATCAGACACTCCATTTTTTTTTAAAGCATTGGCGCTCTTATAGCCGGGGCTGAGAATTCTTAGCGGGATTCATTGAGATGCCTTATGTTTATGTTACAGTCGTGCCGTTCCGGCTGCTTTATATAAAGATTCTCGCAGGAGCAGAGGTGGAACGCAGCGCTCCTGCACCCCAACGCATATGCTAAAGCAGGCCTCCCACCTACCATGTGCTATTTATAACACTAGTGTCTTTAGACCCCCCTCTGCACCCCCTGTGGCAGTAAGAAAATGACTTAAAGGGATTACAGTATTCCATGATGAAATATTTCATTTCTCTGGGAGAGCTCACAAAACATAGCAAATTTGCAATTGTAATCATCTAGATATTGCTGTTGCATGCTTGTTATAGCGCCCCCTGGTGTTATGTTGTGTTCCTTTCAGAAGATCCGCGTGAAGGAGCTGTACAGGACCACAAGGCATGGCAACTTTTTTTTTTTTTAAACAGCGTCACACTTGTCCGCAGGACGCATGTGGTATTGCAGTTCAGACCCAATCACTTTTAATGGAGCTTGGAGCTAAGCTGCAGTACCAGACACAACCCATGGGCAGGTCCGTCAATGGAAGGGAACACCTATCCTCCAGAAAGATGGGGGTCCCAAAGGTGGGGACCAAACCTTTCTTAAATTCAAGGCACATTCAAATTTCAAAAAGGGGGGGGGGGGGGGGAAGCCAAACATCACTTTTGGTCCCTAATTTAGAAGACCATACAGATTCCTCCATCCTTCGATGTTCATGAATTTCATTAAGGACTCTCAATATTCGAATCGAGAATATCGCCACTTCGAGAATTCGCGAATATTTATTTAGGATATAGTGCTATATATTCGTAACCGCGAATAGTGTTGATTGCGAATATTCTAATCGCGAATTTATCGCGAATATCGGGACTTAGCGCCATTCCTAGCAACCAATAGGAAAGTTGCCTACCCCTTAGTGTTGATCGCGAATATTCTAATCGCAAATTTTTATCGCGAATATATTACATTGACGATTTTTGCAATCAAATAAATAGTGACTGGAGATCACAAATTCTCGAATTTGTGAATTTATGGCGAATAGTCGGCCAAAAATTTGCGAAATATCGCGAATTCGAATATTGCCTTTGCCGCTCAGCACTACTCAATATACCCATTGAGTATAGGCTACGAAAGCTTTTGCCAGGCTGTAATTTTCATGACAACCACACTGGGTGGCCACACATAGGGGTTCATCTACGTAGATATACGCAAATTTTTTGTTGGCAAATCCCCTTTGTGACTGAATCTGCCACTTCTTATCCGCCACGTACGCCAGTTCTAAAAAAGGGGGCATGACATGGGTGGGAAGTAATGCGGGCCGGAAGGTAGCTGGTGTAGATTTAGGGCTGTTAGGCATCGGTGGTGGGCGCCTCTACATAACTTAGGCACATCAAACACCAATGCAGGGGTATTAAGACCAGAGTCTTAATAAATGACCCCAATAAAGTATAAACAACTCCCAACATGAGCATGCCTGGTCTAATGCAATATTGCGGATGACAAACTGCCTGTAGAGCTTTCCTACTGACATTGGTATGATATTATTTTTCTGTTGTTATCCATAATATGCACTGGGTTACATGACCACTTGGGTAAGGAAACTGACTATTCACGGCTATAAGCAGCTGCCATTCAGATGAGAACCAAGTTTCTGCAAAATTCTTATTCCATAGGGGAGTTTGCAACTGAAAATGAATTTGATGTTCTGTTTATAAATATCTTTCCGACATATTAACAACCCGACTGTGTAAAACGGTTGTCAGAGGTCATCTTAAATTAAAACATGTGAAAGATGGGAACAGTTGTCAGAGTTAAGTAAAGTGTGTGACGGGCATAAATCTGTTTGATTACAAGTCTGTTACTGCTGAATTTTGGTAATTAGGAGATACGTGGAGGACCCACCGCCATCTGGCTCATGAACACAAAGTGGGTCACTAATTAATTGGAGAATGATGTCTTGACATATCCAATCATTAATGTGAGTTTTGTATACTGATGGCCGTTACCTTATGAGGAGCCTATTAAAAATGTATGAGACATAAAATAACTGCTTTCCGTGCACATTTTGTATCATTCAGAATGAATTTGGTCATCTGAAAAGATTTCCAATGTTGTCATTTTTGGACAATATTTTATCTGTTTTTGATTTTGTACACTCGTTGATCATCAGTGATTAGCTAGGAGTTTTCATGATCAGTTTTAATTCGGTAAAGGAACCTGACAACAAGTGTTTTGTTTTCCTGCAGCGCCACCACTGGGGAAATGAAGTATTACTCAGTGTGTGTGAACTAACCAGTTGGACTGTGGGATGGACTAGTCCTAAGGGCGTTATTCTGGCAATCCCCTATTTTTCACCCTTTAATCCCTATACAGGGATCTGGCCTTCTCTACCACTTGGAATACTCATTGTGTAGTTGGCAGCTGGCCCACAGGGGTCAAATACATCGGAGTCAGGCAATACTTAAAGTCGGTAAATAGGCAGAGATCAGGACAGGCAAACTTTGTGCAATCTTGAGAAAAAGCTCTGAGGTCAGGGCAGGCTGCAAAGAGCCAGTATGGTAAACAGTCCAAGGTCAAGGCAGGTGTCAGAGTAACAGATTCGTTTAACAGGCAGAAGTTCAGTACTTGGGCAGACAATCATAATAACACCTTCACGGTTTAACTAGATAACTAGGAATCTAAAGCTCAGGCACCTTCCTCCAGGGAAAGGTGCCTTAAATACCCACAGGTGTCCAATCATTGGCTGGCAAATATTTGAAACTGTTGGACACTGGCCCTTTTAAGAGTCAGGAGATGCAAGTGTGTGCACTCTAAGACAGACAGGAAGAGGCCGTTCACCTGGTGCTGGCTGGAGCCTCCAATGTGGGACATGGGAATATGATGGCCATCCCTGCTACAAGAACAGATCTAGTAGGGACCGGCCAGTGCGACCACCGAGATAGGTGAATGATGTGGTACCCATGCCTGCACCAGTTAGCGGGATGGTGGCAGGCACGGATCGTCGCCCTGACACACAGTGCATGTCCATTGAAATCAATAGGCTGTAATGAACAGACATGTTCCTCCAAAGGTTCAGACGTGCTCTGTAGTTATTCTCCACTCTAGCTGATAGATGCAGCTTCTGAACAGGGGAAACCCCCCCCCCCCCCCATTAAAGTGCATCACCCTGCTGATTAATAACATACCTTTCTTCCTTCAATCCGTCACTGTGTTTAGGAGAAATTGGTGTTAAAATATGAAAACTAGGGACAAAGTGCACTGACGGCGGGCCCTAACCAATCGGTGAATCTTAGCTCCTCTGATCTGCTTCCCTGGACACTGGACCCCCCACTGATCCTGAGAATACAGGTGGTGATTTAGGGTTGCATCTCCTTCAATGTTTTTCCCTGCACAGTAGCGCCCCCGGCCACCTGGCCGTCCAACGAACTACAGCTAGCCACATTTATTTGAATGCGTTGGGGTTGTAGTTCCCAGGGGCCGCTGTGCAGTGGAAATGCACTAAAGGGAATGCAGCACTACACCATCACTGATGTACCTTCATTCTCAACATTGGTGGTGGTCTAAGAAGTTGGACCTCCACTGATCATGAAGTGATAGCCTTTTCTAAAAATATGCCATCACCTTATGAGATGGTAATACCCCTTTAAAGGTAATTTCCTCATTTGATAATAGGTATTGATGCCTTTCAGTGCTTAGGTGCTTAGATCTTGTCTTTGAATTTAACCAAGGACCACATCTCCATTGAGTTCATTCGTTCTACCTTTGTTTGTAGGTATTTCCTCTGAGTATTCTGGTTTCCTCCCTTCCTCAAAAAATATACCAATAGGTTAATATGGAATTTAGATTGGGACCAGTGTAAGTGATGACCAGCTCTGTCTGGACCTCAATGTCATGAATGATCAACCCTTTAGAAGATCTGCAATCTACTGTGATGGGTTCCAGTTTGTCAAACCTGTATCCAACTGTAAACCGTCCATAATGACTTCATTTCAAAGGGTCAAGGTCCTGACTCAAATCACTGACATCTCCAATAAAGTATTTTTCTAGGGAACAGGAGAAGATTGGAATTGATGTTGTAGGTTGAGAATGTCTTCATATTTTTTGCTCAGTGGAAGATGGAAGGAGTTAATGGGATCCATCTCCAACAGAGAAGTAAAACTTACAACTCTCCTCGCAGTAATTCTCTTGGCCGTGCAGTCCAATTCTTAAAAGGCTGATAATCTGCCACCTATGAAGAAAGCATAAGCGTGCTGTTAATACATAATTCATTGCGTTCTTTATAGTCTTGGAAGTGTACCATGAAAGTCCCTTCATAGGGTAATTGGTAACTTAAATGAATAGTGAGTTAAATGTATTTTCCTCTTGCTCTGGACTGTACAGTGGACAAAAGTCATATTCGGCCACAAATCAAAGATTTCTGTTCTTCAAGCCACAGTCACATTTAGTCTAAAACCATTTACTTTGACTAATTTAAAGGGGAACTCTGGGCACAATTTCTTAGGAAGCCATATCCTTTTGCTATGTTGTATGTTGACTGTTAGGGTGCGACTTTTGAGAGGTATAGGGTACAGATGTCTCCTTTCTTACCATTCCGCAGATTTCTTAATATCTCACAATACAAATTCAATAGTCTTATGTCCGCTGCTGTCCTGCTCTCCTCTGCGGGTCTAATACCTGGCCTACTCGCCATGCTGCTGCCTCCATGCTTCTGCCTTGTGCTCCAGCCTATGTCTCCTTAGGGTGCTTCAGCCAAAGGTTGGGGAAGGAAACGCTTTCAAATCCTTCCACAGCCATTGGCTGATGGTCCCTGGATATGTAAGTCACCCTTATCAGGCAGAGAGTGCCTGAGCTATAGGTTCCCTGGTAACCATCAAAGGTGTCTAGTGCTATTGTGATTTATCCTGCGTTTGTTCCTGTCTGTGCTCCAGCTTGTACCTGCCCTGCCTGTGTGTTCCAGCACTTGGTGGTGGACGGGGCCTTCCAGCCACAGCTCTCCCAGCTCCATTCTCATTGTAGGTGCAGGTCCCAGAGGTGGGACCCGCACCTATCAGACAATGGGGGCATATCCTAGCGATATGCCCTCATTGTATGTGATGGGAAAACCCCATTAAAGGATGAATACCATGAGAACCAGAATAATACTCTTAGGGTTTAGCCTAAAACCAAACTAGTTGGTTGGCATATTGGTCCGCACTTGCTGATCTATGACAAATACATTGTTGCAACTTGCTAGCAAGACCCTTTACAGGCACAGCACACATCACAACCACTGGGTGGCCACATGTAGACACCTATAGAATAACCAACTCCCGACAGTTTGCAAAATATGTATTTTTTTCTCCAAAGTTGGTCATCTCGCGACATTCATCTTGGGATAGACTGAGATAAGACGAAAGTTAAGGAAAGCACAAACCCAGAATCATACTGATCTGATGTCAGTGGTCTACTTATTAACATGCAGGATGGCAATGAAGGCTAAAGCTCAGGCATATTTCTTCTGACATTTCCCCCATATTTTCTCTACCTCTACTCTATCTCTTCTGATGCTCTTCACCTACCGAGTCCCTTTCCTTAATTGTCCCTTTCGGGCAGCTTCTCTCCTTTTGCAACCCCCATCCTCCACCATTGCCTCTTCCTTTCCCAGTTTTTTGGCCTCTCCAGTGGTAATCTGTTACTGTATATTTTCTGTCACTTTCCTGCCCCTGTCAAAGTTTGCCATCTCGAGGGGCATACCTACAGGGGAGGCTGTGAAATATTTGTGAGGGGTCAGGGACTCTGTTCCAGGCTTTGCATCTGGGCCCAGGATCTTCAAGTGACACCACTGGATGTGTGCCCTTGTTTCTTCTTCTTTGCCTTGTTTTAGGTTTTTACATTTCATTTGCCCTTATAAATGGAAATTTCTGCACCATTTTTGTCAGCGTCGAAATGTTCAAATATTATTTATTCAACATGGCTTTTAAAATTAAGGTTCAGAATTTTCAGGACTTTTAAAAATAATTTTGAAAACCCCTTTATGTCAACCCAGCGGTGTAAAAAATGACTAAAGAGGAACACAATACATAAAAAATACTGGTTAATACAATAGTAAAAATTATTACAAGTAAACGTATTTTGCAACAAGTGAAGTCATTTGTCCATGTAAATTCCCTTTAAATCTTGGCCTTGCATGGTAATGTATAGTATCTCTCAGAATGTAAATGGAAAGAGGTGAGATTCTGAGGTTTTCATGTTATTGTTGTAAATGACTTCGCCAGCGCTAACAAAACAAATCATTAACCAAAGCATCCGACTCTTCCAGGACAAATACTGTACATCCAGAAGGATAATTGTATGTAGACTTTTACTGGAAAGGCACTTTTTTTTAGGCTGACTCCACTATCATGGGCAGCCAAGCAGAACGACTCGATGCTTTTAAAGTAAGTAGCTTTAGAGGGAATCCAATTATAGTCCACTATTTCTGAAATTGTCCTAATTAAGAGTCCTCTCACCAGTCATTCAGAAAAGCCTACAAAATTTCACAATACTTAACAAGCAGGTAGAAAAGCTGCTGGAATTCCGAAGATGTGAAATAAATACCAGAAAATATGCAACGTGGAGGGCTTCTCATTCTTAGACCCTAACCCCACATGGTATAATTAGCCTTACATAAATATCCACAGTTTACCCCGGTTTATTTAACCACACGTGGTATAATTAGCATTATATAACTATCCATATAGTCTCCCCCAGTTTATGTTTTTGTAATGACCCTCATTGGGTTTTTATTTTTGAGCTGTGATACTTTAGCTTCTATGGTTACCACTGGACTTTCTGTTTGGGTGACTAGTCTACCATTTGGATAGGCGCTTGTTTTCATGTGTCTGCTATACAGTAGACTGTCTCTCCATAGGTTTGTTTTAGGTCCCACACACTCAGACATGGTAAGATAGGGCAAGAAAAAATTGGCATCAAGGCTATCAGCATTAAATGTGTGGCATTTTATAACTTTACTGTATACAGGGTGACCCTTGGATTGGTGAAGACTCTTCATCAATTACCCAAATGCTGAGAAACTCCAAAGGTAAGGGTTGAGGGTTCCCGACAGGCGACCTTCATGAATTTACTATTTAGGAACAAGTTTTAGTAATGTCCTAGAGCTTTTAGCTTTCCTTTAACGCATCATATATGGTACAGCAATTGTTTCACAATCTAGGAACTAATTATTCAGAATGTTGGATAATCCAACACCTCTGAGGTCTGAGTTAAGGTGGCTGCCCCCCCCCCCCCCCAAAAAAAAATATAGAGCTCCACTCCATGTCATTGAGTATGGTATTGCAGCTTTTCATTCAACTCATTAATGCATTGCAATGTATAATACCTGTCTGTCATCGGTGGATTGTTCCAGCACAATGCTGTAGATGTATGTCATGGTGATCACGACCGCCAGTCAGTGTGGGGTTGAGACTGATGGCCATTTAATCACTACTGAATGATATAATATGAAATGGAGGGGGTTCTTTATGTCAGGGTTCTTTAACTCCAGTCCTCAGGACCCACCTGCAGGTCATGTTTTCTGGATTTCCTTAGTATTGAGCAGGTGATATAATTAGTGTCAGTGCACCAGGACTTACCACAGGTGTTCATTCTGTGGCATATTCTCAAATCATGACCGGTAGGTGGGTCCTGAGGACTGGAGTTGAGGAACACCACTCTATGTCATCTCCCCTTCAGCCTTGGTATTGCTATCGTCGGGTCCAATGGTTTTATAATAATGCCCCAGACTGTCCAGCATTAGTGCCTGTTAGGACATACCTATGGAATGTCCTAACAAATTATTGTGTATATTACACCCCTACCCACCCTGTGCCACACCTTATAACTATGCCATTGTGGACACTTTATAAGTATCTTGTGGTTTCTTGTCACTATGAAGGTCTCTCACACCAGCTACACACTTCTCGCTTCCAATGTAGGTGGTCTTCTCTGCGTGCAATCAAACATGTACTCCTTTTTATTGTTATGGACCATAAAGGTAAATTGTTTTAGTTAAATCCCACAAACTGCAACCTCCATTAACCATCGGCTGACAGTCGGAGTATTTGGATATTACACATACAGTGATCTATAGCATAAATTAGTTTAACAAAGTAGAGCGCTGCATCTTCATTAACAGTACAGGAAGTAATCATGGAAGCGTGCTCCAGCCCGTCGTAGTCGCGTTTATGAAAAATGGATGTTCAATACGGATTCTGTTCTAGGACATCCACACGATTGTGTTCAGAGATACTTTCTCCCTCCTACGAAATTATCAGGACTGGGTAGAGCTCTCTGTACTTTCTTGTGGGAAAAATGTTTGAAGGAATGGGGATGAATTCCAGTTGCTTAGTAAAAACATATGTGGATGACCACCATATGTACAGTAGCTATATTTGCAGAAGTCTTCATGGAAACTTCTGTCGGCTCTACAGTGGACTGCCTCTCTATGTTACACTTACTTGTTTCAGATCCTTCTCATTCTTCAAAAAGGAAGAATGAGACTGACCAAGAACTATCATCCTGAGAGGTAGACTTGTTGTGGGGAATTCGAGAGGAGGGACAATAATGAAATTAGGGTACTAGAAATGTGAGGAGGTAGTCAGAGTAGTAGAAAAGAAGTTCCTGAGGAGAAAAAAAATTCCATGTTGGTTGGTACTAAACATTGAGTACATAGACAGGAGCAAACATGGGCATCCTATGTTATTGGGAAGCACAGAGGGTTAACGCAAGATACAGAAAGAGATGTGGATAAACTGACGAGCAAAAAGGCTTGAGGTCTTGGTCTGTAGTCCACAGAGAGGAGGGTTGCAGTAGTCTATAGAAGATATGATAAGTGCCTAGTCCCATGTGTGAAGAAGGGGCTGTGTGGGAGATGTTTTTGGGTTGATGGAGTAGAGAGTCAGTGTAAGGTTTGAATGAGAGTGAAGTAAGATGTTCCCCATAATCAGACAGATTTTTACTTCAGGTACGGAGGCAAGTTGTCCATGAAGATGCAAGAGCACATGATAGAGGACACAGTAGACGGAGTGTTAGGAACACAAGATAATAATAGGATGTCAGGACTGACAGCGGAAACGTAAATTAGATTATACTTAAAGAGGACCTTTCACCGCTCCTGACATTCCTGTTTCGATAGCTTCATGCATTCCCCATGTAATATGTATGTTGTGCCCTTCCTTTATTATTTGCACTGTAAGTTATAAATGAATTTCTATTAGCCTTCAGTAAGGGTACAGAGGGGAGGTAACCAGTTGGGGGGTGTACCTGCACAGTCTGACTCTATCCAATTAGTGCTACCATTTTGAGCCTGTGCAGGTACACCCCCAACTGGTTACCTCCCCTCTGTAGCCTTACTGAAGGCTAATAGCATTTCTTTCATAACTTCTAGTAGAAATAATACAGGAACGGCACAACATAGAGCCATAAGGATAGATGCTCCAGAATTGTTAGTATGTGGGGAATGCATGAAGCTATTAAAATAGGCATGTCAGGAGTGGTGACAGGTCCTCTTTAATTTCTGATGTACAGTAGATGGAGAAGAGAAGGAGGTGAAGGACAGAGCCTTATTACATATTGTGGGCAAGGAGATAAGGGGGCGAAGGAGACACCAAGTGTGCATTGAGAAGGGAGGAAGAGATGTTCTATATCTTAGAAAGAGAAATGAGGCAGGAGAAGATCCTGCAGTTATTATCTATCTATCTATCATTTGTTATTATTTAGTATTAAAGCACCATTATTTCCATGGCGCTGTAGTTCTGAAAAGAAATATGCATATATAAAACAAAACAAATGTAATAAGCATGAACAAGACAAGTTACAAACTGGTAGAGAAGGAGAGAGGGCCTTGCCCACGAGGGCTTACAATCTACAAGGTATGGAGGAAGGACACCGTAGCTGAGGGTAACGTTTGTCATGGCGGTCTAGAGGCAGCAGGGTCTTGGAGGTGATTGTGGGAGGAAGTGGTAAAAGGAGAGGAGAGAAGGAGGTCTTGTGATAATCAGAAATTAAGTTCAGGGATGTATGTGGGGATGTAGCTCAGAGATGTACGTTGGAGACAAGTTGTGGACGGGCTTGTATGTATTTCTTTGTATATTAATCTGAACTTGTTGGGCAATGGGGAGCCAATGAAGGATTGGCAGAGGTGAGAGGCAGAGGAGTAGTTGGGGAAGAGGTGGATTAGTTGTGCAGCAGAGTTGAGGATAGATTGGAGGGGTGCGAGGGTGCTAGCTGAAAGGCCACAGAGGAGGATGTTACAGTAGTCTAGATGTGAGATGATGAGGGCATGTGTAAATATTTTTGAAGACTCTTGTTTGAAGAATGTGCGGATTCAAGAGATATTTTAGAGTTGGAGGCGGCAGGTGGTGGAAAGGGCTTGGATGTGCGGTTTGAAGAACATGACATGATATCTGAACCAGAGAGATAAATTTGCATGTCGTCAGCACAAAAATTATGCTAAAATCCATGGAACTCTATGAGTTGTCCCGGGTCGAAGGTGTAGATTGAGAAGAGCAGGGGTCCTAGGACAGAGCCTTGAGGGACACCAACAGAGAGAGGATGAGTCGAGGAGGTGGTGTGTGAATGGGAGACACTAAATATCCAGTCTGTGAGCTATGATGTGATCCAGGAGAGGGTCAAATCTGTAATGCCAACGGATGAGAGAGTTTGTAATAGAAGGGAGTGGTTGACAGTATCAAAGGCAGAGGACAGGCCAAGGAGGAGGAGGACAGAGTAATGTTGTTTGACTTTGGCAGTTAGCAGGTCATCGTTGGTGGCTTTGGTAAGGGAAGTCTCAGTCGAGTGGTGGGGTCGGAAGTTGGATTGTAGTTGGTCAAAGAGGGAGCAAAAAGAGAGGTCAGAGGACATCTATCTATCTATTAAGACTGACATTCTCCCTCCACACCAGTCTTAAGTCTGTCTGCTCTGCTGGAGGAAGAGCCAAAGTTATGTGAAGGCCCAAGCCTCTACACAACTTTGGCGCTTCCTCCAGCAGGACGTGTGACAGACTTAAATCTACACCAGCTCCCTTGTTGGCATAGGTTTAAAGGTTTGGCCCACAAAAAAACATTCAAAATTTTTCAAAGAAGCCGCGTAGCCGCTGAATTATTCAATAAAATGTATCTGTACAGCTCCACCCGCAGTTTTTTTTTTTTTCTTACTTCTTTGTCCGGCTCACTGAGATGGCCGCACATGCTCAGTTCCATCTTTTAGTTGCCTCATGAGCTGTGATAGGCAGAGCATGGACACGCCCCCTACACTGGAGCAGAAAAGACACTCCCCTTGATCTTCCAGCTTGATATAAATCTAGCAGAGCAATAAACGGGGAGCTCTCTGGATCCATGTGAGGTACAGGGCTGGTTCTAGCTTCGATAGAAAGATATTTTTATGTACTGTATGATGTCTGATTTTCATTTGTTACATTAGTCATGGGATAACCCATTCAAGCCATTTTCCACATCAAAAACTGGCATGGAAAATGATCAATTTTGCGGGCCTGCATTCCCACCCGCTTCCACACCCACACTTCTCCTTCTTTTCTCACCACTTCGGAAAAGTGTGGTGAGCGGGGAAAAGTTGCAGAGATTGCCACAAAATGATTTGCGACAAAATATGCGACGGATAAACGCCACAAAACGTATATATGTTCATAAATGACCCCCACAGTGTATACTCTGCTCAGCTACTTCAGTTTGCAGACATATGCTATTAATATTGGCGGCACGGCTCCTCCTGTCTTGCGGTGAGGGCAGCGTCCGGGTTACTTCACACAATATGAATACCTCGCAGTGCGATGGAAGCGGAAAATCTATTCTCATTATAACTTTTATTTGTACTAAATAATTCTCTAACAACTTTTCATTGATCATACAGTCAAGGAACAAAGACCGGATTAGATGGCTTTTGGGATCAACGCATGAAGGATAGAAATGTGTGTGCAAGTTAACCCATGATTTGCGGGCAGACGCAGTAGAGCTCAGGACTTTTTCTACTCCTGAAGCCTGCAGTGATTTTGTGGTGATGTGTTTTAAGATTTTACTGTATTTCATTCCATCTCTAAAAGTTGTGTCACTTAGTATTAGTGTTTCACACTAGTGTTTTTGCTGTATCCGGCATGGTTCAGCAAAACCTCTTCTGTTACTGATAAGACAACCATCTGCATCCGTTATGAACGGATCCGGTTGTATTATCTGTAACATAGCCAAGACGGATCCGTCATGAACTCCATTGAAAGTCAATGGAGGACGGATCAGTTTTCTATTGTGACAGATAAAACGGAAAGGAAACCGCAGCATACTCTCCGGTATAAGAACGCAACCAAATGGAATGGAATGCTTTTTGGAGAATTCCGTTCTGTTAAGTTACGTTTTGTCCCCATTGACAATGAATGGGAACAGAACAGAAGCGTTTTTTTCTGGTATTGAGCACCTATGACGGATCTCAATACTGGAAAATATTAACGCTAGTGGGAAAGTAGCCTTAGAGGGTGTCCTGAATAAGACAAAAACAGGACTTTTTTTTCTTCCAGGAACCGAGCCTCACGGTGTCTGGTATTGCAGATCAGTTCCATTGAAGTGAAAGGGACTAAGCTGTCATACCACACTCAACCTATGGACAGGTGTGGCACTATGCTCATTCTGGGGATAGTCAGTGTAAACATGCAAAATATTCCTTACAGCCCCTAGTGGTCAACTATGCATCCGCTGAGTTGTTGCAGAGCCCAGTGCACAGAACCCGTACTGCTGCTGTGCCCTACCGTCATGGCTCCATCGGACTCCATGTCTGCACGAGTCTTCATAAATCTAGAGTTGTTTCCAAAGCCAGCCATATGTATAAGATAAGTGACGGCTGGAAGGCAACTTATCAATCATCCATCGGAACGTTTGTATGAACAGCCCGACCATCAAGATGCGCTACCAAACTGGCAGATCAGGGAGGTACAAAAAATAAAAATAAAAGAGTGGTTTTGCATAAAGTTGCTAATATTTGGCCGATCATGCCATAGACTTGCATTTTTAGATAGGGGGCAAAAAATTCCAACCTGACCGATCCCATTTTGGGTAAATAATAGTCCTCTGTCGACTGAAATGAGCCGTTTTGGTGGAGAGTTATTTTATTTTTATGGCAGTTCAACTTTCGTACAGCTGTTTATGGGTTTATTAATTTTCATCAGGTCACCAGGGACAAAAATGAAGCAACTGATGTCTCCTCCTTCTAACGACTAATTTCTGATTGAAGTAACATGTAAATGCCTTCTACTTAAAGGGGATTTTGATATTGATATATTCTCAGGATAGAGGATCATTAGTATCTGACTGTAGGGGTCTGCAGCTCTCAGATGAGCGTTGCTTCTTCTTCCAAGGCCTGTGATGATGCGTCGATCGGTTACATGCAGTGTCGAACTGGCGTTCATAGGGCCCACCAGAGAAAATTATTCTGAAGGCCCAACCCCCCCATATCATCAATAACGTTTAATGGGCTTTGAATCACAGAACTATACCCTAGTGGCAAATGATTGGCTCCAAAAGGTAGTTAAATGTTATATTTTTTTCCCTGGATCTTTGGGGCCCCTTATAGCCTGGGCCCACCAGAGGATCTTCTGGTACACTGGTGGGCCAGTCCGACACTGATCAAATGATCTATATGCAGTTCAATCCTATTCAAGTAAATAGGGCTGAGCTGCAATACTAAGCACCGCCACTATACAATGTACGGCACTGTGCTTGGTAAACTGTGAGGAGCACCACGACCTCTTCACGCAGCTAATCAGTGGTGATGCCGAAAGTTGGACCCCCACCAATCAGATATTGATGACCTATCCTGCTCAAAATGTTTATTTTTTTTAAATAGTGGCAGAGGGCTCAAAGGGGTCTAAAAAGGTAAAATAACCCATACTCACCCCCACTGCTCCCTTTCCAATTCTGTCCCCGCCAGTATCTACATCCTGTTCATAGCTTGACACACACAGGAAATATCTTCTGAGCCAATCCTTGGTAGCAGTGATCCACCTTAGCCTGTGATTGGCTGAATGAGCATTTCCTGTGTGTCAAGCTGGGACAAGATAGTAGAGACCAGTGGAGAACTAGGCAGTGTGGGAAAGGGGGCAGATTAGGATCAGTGAGTATTGTTTCTTTTATTACTTTTAACCTCATGTGAGCCACCAAATTTTTTCATGCTAGAAAACCCTATTAAGAAGGGTTTACTGTATTCCAAAATGCAACAGTTCCTCCTAGTTTTCACGTTAACCTTTCTCCAGCTCTAAGAGAAAAGTCATTATCGGTGTCAAAGTTAAAGGGCAATTTAAAGGAGCAGACCATGTAAAATATGTGATATCTAGTGCAGAGCCTGGTGGGGCAATGCCATGGATTCCCTCTTTGTGTCATACACCACTCCCTCGAGCCTCGTACTAGGGATGAAGACTCCTGTAGAGTGTACATACTATTATTAGTATTAATATCATCATTCTGATTCTATATTTTATGATTTGTTGTTATTTCTTCTTTCTCATGTATTTTCTGATTCCAGCTCGCTCGCTTGTTTCACATGCAATGAGCGCCTCACCCCAGGGCCCCTATATTGCGACCTAGGTTTAGTAAAATATGCCGAGTGGTGTAGTGCGGCCTAAATGTCTCTTTATGTGTGTCACAGTTCTCCTACCTGGATACTGTTTGACCTCAGGATTTGGCTCCGAAACAATAAAAAGGGGGAATAATTAAGGAATGGAGATGAAGTTCAATGGCAGCTTTACTTGAATAAATGTTTCTCCAAAACAGTTTTCAGGCTTTGTCTTGGTTCCAGCAGGCTTTAGCATGAACTGGCAGGCAAACTCAACTCTGCTTTATCTCTTTCTCTCTGCTGTACTGACAGGCTAGCTTAGTAACTTTGATTCCTTCTTTATGCTGCACTCCACTCTTTAGTCTGACCTAGTTTCAGCTGAGGAAATATTCTCCTGGCTCCTGAGGCTTTCAAGCGTCTGCCTCCTTGGCCAGCAGAACTTAGGGTGCTCTGGCTGGCATGAGCACGTTAGACAGTGATGTGTCCCTGCACTCCCTTCCTCTGTCTAGGGAAAACTAGAACTAACTGGAAGCTTCTGCCACACCCTTCCGGCAGGAAACAAGACTGGCCCACTTCTGCCCAAAGGGGGGAGAATGGAATAGCAAGTTCCATTCTGTCTAACTATAGCTCTGCCATACACGCTGCCACCTGCTGGTGAACCAGACATATTACATGAACATAACAGTTGCATAACAATTAAAGCATTGCACAATGTAGAGGACCTGGACAGAAATACACAGATGACATTCAGGTTAGCCCAATAGAGATAGTAGCAGGGTGCAGGAGTGGTAACACCACTCTGGGGTGTTACACACACACTTTCTAATCACAATGGATTTAAATGCCATTTCATAGGGTGAAAGTCCCAAAAATCAACTCAGTCATTGACATCTTCATCTTTCCGAGGCTAGTAGATCAGTTAAGAGCAAGAGACTCATTTATCTCCCTTGTCGTAGACAAAGATAATTTCCTTCTTGGTGATCAATATACTGAGCAGGTGGGAAAACAATGGAGTCTGAGATGACTGCAGGCTTTGAAGAAAGCTTCGATTTCCAAATGGAAGCCATAGGGATCTACTGCATTGTTATTACCTTGATTGTCAAGAGGTTTGGAGACAGGGATGGTTTGTTTAAAACTGCTCGAGGGGATTTGTTCCTTGTTACTTAAAATAATAATCATAGTCACAGAAGGCTATTGATGGACCAGAACTCCAATGCAACTCTGCCATCCATTATCTTTCATAAGAGGTGAAGTCATTGTGCTCAGTTGTATAGAGAAGGTTATGATAATTAGTGCTTAATTTGTGCTAAAACCCTGGCATGGCACCAAAGTTAACAGACAATAGCATAGTCCATAGACATGCTGAGGTCAGGCCAGGCAGAGTTCATTCAATCTAGTAAACAGGCCAAAGGACAGGGCAGGTGCCACAGGGTCAGTATGATAAACAGGCAAAGGTCAGGGTGGGAGGAACAGGTACAATACTGTAAACAGGCAGAGATCAGGCACAGAAGATTAGATGACGCTAAACACCTTTGCAGGGATTAGGCAAGCTAGGAACCTTGTTGCTCAGGCACCCTTCCATAGGGAAAGGCCCCTTAAATACCTCGGGAAGGCTAGCCATAGGTTAGGGACTCATTAGGATGTGTGCTGTGCATTTAAGAACACATACAGACACAGAAAACAGCAGGGAGGTAGCAAAGAGAGTGCACGGACCTAGCATGGACCAGGCAGAGCTACAAGTACTTCTGAGACTGTGCCAGCTGTCTTACATTTAGAAGCGGCGGTCGATCAGCCGAAGTTATGTCCAGCGCCTCTACATAACTGTGTCGGGTCCACTGCCAGTGTAGGTATTTATTAGGACCGATATCTAAAACGCCAGTCTTAATAAATGTGCCCCATAGACACATATATACTGCTCAAAAAAATAAAGGGAACACTTAAACAACACAATGTAACTCCAAGTCAATCACACTTCTGTGAAATCAAACTGTCCACTTGAGAAGCAACACTGAGTGACAATCAATTTCACATGCTGTTGTGCAAATGGGATAGACAACAGGTGGAAATTATAGGCAATTAGCAAGACACCCCCAATAAAAGAAGTGGTTCTGCAGGTGGTAACCACAGACCACTTCTCAGTTCCTATGCTTCCTGGCTGATGTTTTGGTCACTTTTGAATGCTGGCGGTGCTTTCACTCTAGTGGTAGGATGAGACGGAGTCTACAACCCACACAAGTGGCTCAGGTAGTGCAGCTTATCCAGGATGGCACATCAATGCGAGCTGTGGCAAAAGGTTTGCTGTGTCTGTCAGCGTAGTGTCCAGAGCATGGAGGCGCTACCAGGAGACAGGCCAGTACATCAGGAGACGTGGAGGAGGCCGTAGGAGGGCAACAACCCAGCAGCAGGACCGCTACCTCCACCTTTGTGCAAGGAGGAACAGGAGGAGCACTGCCAGAGCCCTGAAAAATGACCTCCAGCAGGCCACAAATGTGCAGGTGTCTGCTCAAACGGTCAGAAACAGACTCCATGAGGGTGATATGAGGGCCCGACGTCCACAGGTGGGGATTGTGCTTACAGCCCAACACCGTGCAGGACGTTTGGCATTTGCCAGAGAACACCAAGATTGGCAAATTCGCCACTGGCACCCTGTGCTCTTCACAGATGAAAGCAGGTTCACACTGAGCACATGTGACAGATGTGACAGAGTCTGGAGACGCCGTGGAGAACATTCTGCTGCCTGCAACATCCTCCAGCATAACCGGTTTGGCATTGGGTCAGTAATGGTGTGGGGAGGCATTTCTTTGGAGGGCCGCACAGCCCTCCATGTGCTCGCCAGAGGTAGCCTGACTTCCATTAGGTACCGGGATGAGATCCTCAGACCCTTTGTGAGACCATATGCTGGTGCGGTTGGCCCTGGGTTCCTCCTAATGCAAGACAATGCTAGACCTCATGTGGCTGGAGTGTGTCAGCAGTTCCTGCAAGACGAAGGCATTGATGCTATGGACTGGCCCGCCCGTTTCCCAGACCTGAATCCAATTGAGCACATCTGGGACATCATGTCTCGCTCTATCCACCAACGTCACGTTGCACCACAGACTGTCCAGGAGTTGGCAGATGCTTTAGTCCAGGTCTGGGAGGAGATCCCTCAGGAGACCGTCCGCCACCTCATCAGGAGCATGCACAGGCGTTGTAGGGAGGTCATACAGGCACGTGGAGGCCACACACACTACTGAGCCTCATTTTGACTTGTTTTAAGGACATTACATCAAAGTTGGATCAGCCTGTAGTGTGTTTTTCCACTTTAATTTTGAGTGTGACTCCAAATCCAGACCTCCATGGGTTGAAAAATTTGATTTCCATTTTTAAATTTTTGTGTGATTTTGTTGTCAGCACATTCAACTATGTAAAGAACAAAGTATTTCAGAAGAATATTTAATTAATTCAGATCTAGGATGTGTTATTTTTGTGTTCCCTTTATTTTTTTGAGCAGTGTATTATAAACAAACCTTGACAGAGCAACCCAAAATCTGGTTTATTTTCAAAGCTGGTCATCTTAAGATATGTTGAGTCAAGAGGAAAGGTAAAGAAGGACACATCTGTCTATTTGTAGAGACTCCTAGATTTTCGGACCCCAAATTATTCATTATCCATCAACATAGACCCCATTTTTTATGGTTGAACAGGTTGATTTCTGGATGCACCTAAAATTTCGACACAGTAAAAAAGCGAGACCTTGGTATGTATGACCTCCACCAGCGAAACAGTGACATTTTATGGATTAAATAATTATAAGCCGCATGAATTAATTATATGTGAATTTATGAAGGTCATTCCTAGTCACAGCTGCTGATTAGAACAGCTTTACTGGAACTAGTAAAAAGAGTCCCCTGGGATGAGTTAAAGAGTCCTGCGTCTTCTCATCAGTGTAAATGCTTAGGATAGGATTACATTGTAACGCTCCAGTTTACTGCAGCGATCGGAGCGGCGTTACTTCAGATTCGTAACGTGATGCTTTTACAGCAAAATAAAAATATTTGCAAGAGAGAAATGGGAAGGAACTGAAAACACAAAAATATTTCTGGAACAGATCCTGTAGTAAAATACGTGTCTTATTTTTCAGAGCTGCAGGAGAGTTGAACACTTGCTCATGTGATCCCCCGAATAAATCAGTTTATTGCTAGGATTTTTAACTGTGGGGTCAGATAATGTTTGAGGGTACCTTCTAAGAAAAGGGAATTGTTTAAAAGCTATTAACACTTTTTATGATTGCATTTTACTCATTTTGGGCTAAAAATCTTTTTTTAAATTGGGCTTTATTAAAAATTTTCAGCAATTTTTTGTCATGAAGGATTAACTCTTTGCCTAGCTGTGAGCATCTCACTTTCACTTTGAGCTGTTATCTGCCAGCTATATTTGTCTCTTATCTTTGAACTTCTAACAGCTCATAAACACTTATATGAGCCATATTCTTAACCTCTTCAGGACACATGACGTACCGGTACGGCATGTTGTCCTGGTACTTAAGGGGCGGGCACTGTGGAGGTCAATATTAAAGGGGCGGCCACTGTGGAGGTCAATATTAAAGGGGCGGCCACTGTGGAGGTCAATGTTAAAGAGGTGGTCACTGTGGAGGTCAATATTAAAGGGGCGGCCACTGTGGAGGTCACTGTTAAAGTGGCGGGCACTATGGAGATCACTGTTAAAGGGGCGGGCACTGTGGAGGTCACTGTTAAAGGTTCGGTCACTATTAAAGGGTCAGGCACTGTGGAGGTCACTGTTAAAGGGGCAGACACTGTGCAGGTCACTATTAAAGATGCGGTTATTGTTAAAGGGGTGGGCACTGTTGAGGTCACTGTTAAAAGGGTGGGCACTGTGGAGGTCAATGTTAAAGAGGTGGTCACTGTGGAGGTCAATATTAAAGGGGCGGCCACTGTGGAGGTCACTCTTAAAGTGGCGGGCACTATGAAGATCACTGTTAAAGGGGCGGGCACTGTGGAGATCATTGTTAAAGGGGCAGGTACTGTAGAGGTCACTGTTATGGGGGATACTGCTAATATCTTTTTACGACACACATGAAATATATATATATATATATATATATATATATATATATAAAAGGAAAAATGTGGCAGCACCAATTCACAGTATAGATAGCGGGTGCTATGTCCAGGGGTGTCACTGCTTACCCACGAAATGTAGACTAAAACGGACAGCACATCCAGTAGAAAAAGTGGAAGTTTTATTAAGCCACAATGGCACGGTGAGGCGACGTTTCGGCTCAAAACACAGCCTTTCTCAAGCTTGAGAAAGGCTCTGTGTTTTGAGCCGAAACGTCGCCTCACCGTGCCATTGTGGCTCAATAAAACTTCCACTTTTTCTACTGGATGTGCTGTCCGTTTTAGTATATATATATATATATATATATATATATATATATATATATATATATATTTATTTATTTTTACAGTTAGACATGGGAGTGGAAGATTTGGATACTTTCACACTAGCGTTCGGAGCGGATCCGTCTGATGTTTCATCAGACGGATCCGCTCCGATAATGCAGACGTTCGCATCCGTTCAGAACGGATGCGTCTGCATTAAAACTTAGAAAATTTTCTAAGTGTGAAAGTTGTCTGAGCGGATCCGTTCAGACTTTACATTGAAAGTCAATGGGGAACGGATCCGCTTGAAGATTGAGCCATATTGTGTCATCTTCAAGCGGATCCGTCCCCATTGACTTCCATTATAAGTCTGGACGGATCCGCTCGCCTCCGCACGCCCAGGCGGACACCCGAACGCTGCAAGCAGCGTTCAGGTGTCCGCTCACTGAGCGGAGCGGAGGCTGAGCGCTGGCAGGCGGATGCATTCTCAGTGGATCCGCCTCCACTGAGAATGCATTGGGGCCAGACGGATGCGTTCGGGGCCGCTCGTGAGCCCCTTCAAACGGTGCGCACGAGCGGACACCCGAACGCTAGTGTGAAAGTAGCCTTAGATAAAGAATTTATGATGTCTCCAGTTCTGATGGTTAAAATATCAGGGTGCACTTTTCTTTTAAGGCGACTTTTGTGATAAGACTCCAAACTGGTGATGAATCATGTAAAAGGGAAGCATGTAATCTAGTAACAGGAGATAGATGGAGTATAGTAGTAAAGAGGATTAACACGGTATGGCGCCGGGCACAACGGCAGGTGACTGGGATGCTGTGTGTTTCTTGTCATTGTTAAGCGTGAAATATGCCGACTTTCAGGGACATCTACTATAATTAATGGAATTTTTGGCTTCAGTCCATTTTTGAAATTGGTTACCTTAGCTAGCTCATGGAGCTTCCAGACAAAAATCTTAAAATGCGCTCTTCACCTTACAATCAGCACGCTGATGAAAATACTCAGGGGGCTTAACAGTAAATGCAGGTTCATTAGATTTTATGGTGGATACTGCTGTGAACGCCACGGGCTGATTAAAACAGTTTTGTAGACGGTACGAGGGCTTTATTGGAAATTAACGCGTCTTTTCCTTGCTTGTTTTTCATTTTGCTCTTTTTCATTGAATTATAAATGCTGTTTGTTATTTTTATAGTTTTTTTTTTTTTTACTATTATTGTACACCTTAGACAAAACTCATTCATATCAGTTCCCGCTCAGTGTAGGGTAAGGACCAGTTTCCATGACAGCCGTAGGAGATGTAGCAGTGCTGAGTTTTCCATTGATCATGCAGATCTATTTTTCCTTGCCTTTTGTCTTTACTCAACATATACCAAGATGTGTGGCAAGAGATGACCACTTTAAAAAAACAACAACATGATTTTGTGATACTCTGTCATAAGATGTCTATCCTATGTGTGTCTATGTGTGGCCACCTAGTGGTTGTGTTGTGAATTGCAGCCTGTGAAGGGTTTTGCTAACATGTTGCCATATTGAATAGGTTTCATGGGCAATTGGAGTCTTTAACTACATTTGAGGTAAGGTGAGGGTGGACACATCTCTGGCATGATGTGTTATTTGTGATTTTTTTTTTTTACGGTAAAATTATTGTATTTTGTTAATTTCTCACCATGTACCAAACATGCAACGTCAGAGGTGTCAGTGAGGCACACACAGAGCAGAGGCAGTTCCCATAGAAGCCAGTTGACCACATTTTTATCATTTAGCACCACAGAAGACATTGTCAGGTGTAGGAGAGCTGCTCTACTCTTCCCTGTGCGCACATATGCCATGCTACTGACTTTGCTGTCCCGCTTTCCTGCCGGCGACGCTTGCAGCTGCTGCCATCTTTCAATGGGTGTGCAGCCTGTGCATCTTTGGTTAGGCCTCGTGGTTTGCCCTATAGGACCTATGTGCCCACTCTCAGATTCTTGATAGGCCAGCACGTGCATGTCCAAATGTGTCCCCAGCCAATGGCTGGCTGTCCCTATGTATTTAAGGCACCTTCCCCAGTTGGAGGATGCATGAGCTTTAGGTTCCTAGTCTCTAGTTACCTACCAAAGGTGCGATATCTGTCTGACTACCCATGTACCGACCTCCTGCCTGACCAATTCTGCTTCCACACCATCTGCCTGACTCTAGCCAGTTTACTGTATTGCTTCATTGGCAGCTGTCCTGACTTCAGACCGGTTTCTCTGATTCATTTATACACAGCCTGCCCTGACCTCAGCCTGTCATCTGACTATATTTTTTGCCGGATCCCTAGTGCTTCACACCAGAGTTTCTGACCCCCATGCAAAAAAAATTGTCAATAATTCTGTGTGACTAGGCAAAGGAGAACTCATGAATTGGCAGACGAACCAGGACTCACAGTCTTTCCGTATAAGTGGGTGAGGCTTCCTCTATGTAGGCCAAGCTTTCTCTAAGAATCCTGTAGGCAGATAAAAAGTTTAATGTAAAAGTACTGTAAGAATAATAATGCTAAAATACTAATGTAATCATAAAAAAAACTGTGTATCCCTGAACTCCACTTCTCACCCTCTACCCTACGTTGCCTTCAGAAACCTGACAGAGCTACAGTATTTAAATTACATACAATCTTGAAGACCTAACTACCAGGGAAGAGCCTGGCACCCAGGAGAGGGTGTTATTCGCAAGAAATGAGTCTTTCCCAAGAGCAGGGGCATAGCTTTAAGAAATGTAGCATTAGCAAGTCACACCTGAGCCCTATAGTCTGAGGGGGGACACCAGTATCATAAGTGACTGACGGTAGTTAGGAGGCTATGTTACGGAAATTAGGCTGTGGCCCAGTAGCTTGAAATTATACCTAGCAGAATAGAGATCAGTGGTAGCATCAAAAAACTAAGCCCCCTTTAAGGACAAATACCGAAAACAAACAGAAAATACAACATAAAATGTAATAAGTGGAAAAATCTCCAAATTGAAAAACCCACACCATACATTGTGTTCTGTCCCTGCAATTTTGAGTCTAAAAAGGAAAACAAGCCCCCATTATCACCTCCCGTAGAACAGGAAACTTTGAGATGAGCCAGAATTCACGTCTGCAGAATTACCAAGCATTAATCACTTAAAGGAAATAGGATGAGAGCTCGGTGCACGTGCCGTGTGGCAGCTCCTTCACACCAATTATGTTTCTTTGTTTACCAAGGTGCTTTCCAAATGCCCTGCACAACATTTCTTCTACAAGGAAATTAATTTTTGTATTACACCTTGCCCAGGGGTCTAACAAGCGGTGTTGTTGTATGAAGTGAACGGGCTACAACCTTCAAATTGAATATCTGAGACAAAGTCTAAAGTTAAAATAAGATGATTCCGAACAAAATTGATGTGATATTGAGAGATTTAGGGATTTATCATTTAGCCAAAAATGAATTCCCCCTTGTCCTTCTAAGATCTGGCTCAAGCTAGAAGAACAGAAGAGTCTTGCGCTGGATTGACCTCTTCATGCTTTGGTTTTGCATTGTCTCCTTCTACCCCTTTTGGAAACGAAAAGCAAGGTAACTCTGGGACACCCAATCCTTACATTGTGGAGAGTTGAGGTGGTTTTATGCCATCCAAAGGTTGGTTGGGGGCTTCAGGTGTCCATGCCATGGGTAAACTCTGGTTGGACCCATACCCTTTGTTTTGGGTGGTGAGAACATGTGCAGGACTCTCCTCCATTAGAAATGTAGCCAAACTGTTGACAAAAACTAAGAGGGATTTGACCAAGGAATATGTAAGGGGGAAATAGACTCCCAACCTTTCTGTCCTGGGGGGTAAAATCTAACATCATAATGGAGGGGTTCTGTTAGTACTCCCTCTATGTACATAGCTACACGACCAGTAAAAATCACTATGAACCAGAGGAACACGAGGTGAGAAGTTAGCCCAATGGTCCAAGGGCATAGAAGAAAAAGAAACAATCAGCACTAATGCTCTGGGTGGCATAGGCAAACAGTATGGTATGTCCCTTATAGATGCCATGGGGGGCATGGGACACACCTCCATTTAATATGTGGAAAACTTACATTGGACACATTTTGCCGAATAAGCCGACTTTGAGACCCTGAAATGGTACAGAGCTTCTCTCCGCTAGTCCTATAACAGGGTCTCTACTGCATTTACTTACCAACATTACAATCCCAAAATGCTATTTATCATTTTAAGCCCCCCCCCCCATTCTTCCCGTTAACACAGAAATACCCCTTTATTATACATTTACATTAACAACACTATGTAGGTTTAGAGGGTAATAGTCTAGCTGTAAAATATTAACATGGGTTACATCACATGAAGCAAACATCTCAATGTAGTATTAAAACGGTTACTGAGCTGCAATACCAGACACAACCACATGGACAAGAGTGGCGCTGTGGGTGCTGATGATAACGCACCGCTCGCACGCTGATGCATCAGAATAAAGAGAAGATATCAGTATATTTTTAACTTGAAGGTGGTTGAAATGTGCAGTCATTTGCACCCCTCCAGCTGTACCCCTTTAATTCCCAGTGGCAGCTGTTTATATAAAGCCATTTTTGCCTAGAATCTGCCCTTTTCCAGAGAAGAAATCTGCTGTAACTTCTCCAGGTCTCCCCTCCCCGCGTCTGGTAAATGCAATTTATGCACAAGATAGAAAATCATCATGCACACCTGCACTGAATAATGTGTGAGCCTGGCATCACACCGAGAGAAACTTGGCACCTTCTGTGGTAATTAGTGCCAAGCTAGAGTATCCTTCAAGTGTCTTATCAGATGATATTTCAATGCAGCAGCCACTCTGTTGCTAGCGAACGGTGACAGAGCTCAGCTCCACGCAGGGTGGCCGGCTCCTCCATCCATGTCGTATACCGTCTAGAAACAAAGGGACAGAATGGTTATGCAAAACAGAACAAAGGTAAGTTCTTAGGAAAACAGCTGTAATACACGGCGGCGCCCCCTACGTAACGGTGGAGGGCAGAGAAAACCTTCATCTCTAGTTTACGACCCTTTCCGTGCTCCGATCAATACTGATCTTGGCGCATAAAGGTGGAGACTCCGCTCGTTGGCGGAACTACCAGGTCAGCTGCTATGGGGCCCAACGACAAAGGCGGCCCATCTCCACTCAGATCTAAGGTGTAACTATGGATGAAGGGGGCATTATGGTTAGCATGAATCCCGTGACATCACTGTTTGCATTATCCCACGGTTGTGACCTCACTGTGTGCGTTATCCCTATACTGTCACATCACTGTGTATTTCCTGTGCTGTACTATCACTGTACAGATTATGCTTGTACTGTGGCATCACTCGGTGCTTTATGTCACGTACCTACCCGTCTGCCCTCCTACAGCGAGTCTGGCCGCTCTATGGTGGTGCCGCCACCTTTGCACTGTTGTTACGGCAACCAGTCCCGCTGCTGGCCACAGTTGCCTGTGATTGGTATTTTTGCCTCACTAACTAGTGTTATGTTTGTTGCTCTGGATCGCTGACCTTTTGCCTGTTTCTCTGACTTTGCCACTGTATTCTGATTTTGCCTCTGACGTGACCTCTTGGTGTTTGACTCTGCTTGTTATTTGACCTTGTTTGATATTGGACACTGTTTGGTATGAGACTCGTTTTTGACTTTGCCTTCCCCTGCTGACTTTATTCCCTGGTTTCACTCTGCTGTGTATTTGACTTAGCTTTTGGATTCTGTCTTAGTTTTGCCTGTCTGGTTTGGTCCTCTTTGTGTCAGACTGCTCTTTACCCATTTAGGTTAAGGCCTCGTTCACATCACCATTTGATGCAGGACTTTCGTCTCCGCTCAAAAATCATGTTCTGAGCGGACACCGAACGGACCCCATTTTAGTCTATGGGGTCTTTAGGCTCTGTTACGCTCAGTTAGGTCTCAGTTATCTGCAGAATCCGTCCTTTCCGTTCTCCTGCTCCTCAACGGAGCCGGAGAACGAAAAGGAGAAACGGTGATGTGAACGAGGCCTAAGCCCCGGCAATTACTCAAGTCAGGGACCATTGCCAAGTTTTGGACCTCCATTTAGAGTGGATCATGCAAGTAGGTAGGGGCGCTGGTGCCGGTGGAGTACGGGGCTGCACTGTTCCCTACCTTCCATGATACATTATCCCTGTACTATGACATTACTACGTGCATTATCTCACTATCGCGACATCACTGTGTGCATTATCCCCATAATGTGACATCAGTGTTTACATAATACCTGGCCTGTAATGTCACTGTGTAGATTATGCCTATGCTGCGTCTTCACCTGTTTGCATTTTTCCGATCCTGCGGCATCACTGTGTGCATTATACCTGTCCTGTGACATCACTGGGGGCATAATTCAACTATTATTACAGCATTATATGAATTATCTCTGTGCATTAGGGCTCATGCACACGACCGTATGTATTTTGCGGTCCGCATAAAATACAGATGAAGCCCATGTGCATTCCGTATTTTGCGGAACTGAACAGCTGGCCCCTAATAGAACAGTACTATCCTTGTCCGTTATGCGGACAATAATAAGACATGTTCTATTTTTTTGCGGAAGGAGCATACGGAAACAGAATGCACACAGAGTGCAGTTTTTTGCGGACCCATTAAAATGAATGGTTCTGCATACGGTCCGCACAAAAAAACGGAACGGACACAGAAAGAAAATACGTTTGTGTGCATGAGCCCTTAGGGAAACCAAAATAATCAGAAAATTTTCATGTTCTGAATTTTCTCCTAAGGGTGACTGTGGTGGAAGGAGGCCCTTTCCAAGTTTTGACATGGGCCCCACGGTTACCTGTAACCCTCCCAGTAGAGGAGGGCCCTCTTTCATTGCATCACAGAGAATCTCATATCATATGTAGGCCGACAGTCCTGGTTTCCTGCCAATTACTGTGTCCCCACAATACTGCCATCCACAGAACTCACCAGTACCACAACCAGGGGTGTAGCTATAGGGGGTGCAGAGGTAGCAGTCGCTACCGGGCCCAAGAGCCTAAGGGGGGCCCACAGACCAGTATTATAAAAAGGGCATGCTGGGAGAGCTCTTTCATAGATTTTGCACTGGGGCCCAAAATCTTCAAGTTACACCTTTGGCTGGAGGAAAGGGGTTAGGTCAAAAATATGGTATGGGGGGTGCTGTTTACATTTTTGCCTCAGGCAGCAGGAAGGCTAAGTGCTTTCCTGCCCCTGGTTATAAGACACTGAGGGAATGAGGAACTCTTGCACCAGGGTCCATGAGCCTTTAGCTACGCCCCTGACCACAACCATCCATGGTGCCTTCATCTCAGTTCCATCCACCGCACCTCCCATCAAGTGCCATCCAAATTCCCCTAAAATATTATATAGCCAGCCTAATAGACCCCCAATAAAAGATCCTTTGCCAAATTCCAAGTGGCATATGATTACACAACTCCAAACTAGAAATTTCCTAAAATTTGAATTGAGTCCGATTTGGCCAAATCGATCATCTGATTCGGGACTGAATAAATTTGACCTGTATCGAAAGTGCCTGGAAAAGTCTGGAAAAAAAGCCCAAAAGTGGGTATTTCTTTGAGGGGCAGATCTGGGATGGGTCTTAAAACTGTCCAGTAATTGGAAATGTAAAATTTTTGAGATATGCAATGAAACACTTCACTAACCCGTTCAACCAGAAGGCACTGGGCAGTTGTTCCCATCCCCGTATGATAATTACCATTTTATTTGCACCTGGTAAAAATCCCGCTCTTTCCCCTTCTATGCCTCCTAATAAGTATGTTCCTCTCCCACTGTCACATCTCCACTACTCAAGGTAATTTTGAAGCTGGATAATTTATAATTTAAATTGTCCGTTCCCAACTTTTTCTGCTCGGAGTCTCATCTTAAAATTTCATGATCAATTTCGCCTTTCATCTTTCTGCATAATATGAAAGAGCCAATTATATTTTCTTAATAAAAATCTGGGGCTTGATTAATTGACTATGTAAAGAGATAGGAGATGTGAGGATGGAGCAATATCTGGAACCACGCCGTGATTGATATCGCTGCCGGTGGGAAGGCTGTGCCACATCCTGTACTTGGATTTATTTACAGAAGTTTTATATACTGACTTATATTTAAAGGGATAAGTTAACATTTTATTCTTTTTTCTCTAATATTGGAGGATCTATTTATTTAAAAGGGAAAATATTTCTGTACTCGTGGGGGAGGCACAAGATACTAACCCTGCCCGTTCATGGTGAATTCAATATTTTTAGATAGGTCTAACATGCCTCGAATATCCAAAAGACTCTAAAAAAAAGAGATAAGTAGGTTATTATCTCCATTACATATTACACCATTGGTGGTTCATTGATGGCGGCAGTTCCTGGGGACATTGTGGCTGGCACTGTTATTGGCAGTGGTGCTGGCACTTTTATAGACATTGTGGCTGGCACTGTCAGGGGAAGTGTGTCTAGCACCCTTATGGGCAGTGTAGATGACACTCTGATGGGCAGCATGGCTGGCACACTAATGGGCACTGTGGCTGACAGTTATGGGCTGTGTGGCTGGCACTCTTATGGGCAGCGTGGATGGAACTCATAGTAAATGTGGCTGGCACTCTTATAGGCAGTATGACTGGCACTGTGATGGACAGTGTGTCTGGCACTCTTATTGGCAGTGTAGCTAGCATTCTTACAGGCAGTGTGGATGGCACTCCGATGGGAAGTGTAGCTGGCACACCTATAGGCAGCATGGCTGGCAATCTGATGGGCCCTGTGGCTGACACAGTTATGGGCAGTGTAGCTGGCATACTTGCAGGCAGTGTGGATGGAACTCTTATAAGAGGTGTGACTGTCACAGTTATGGGCAGTGTATCTAGCACTCTTATGGGCAGTGGAACTCTTAGGAAGTGTAGCTGGCAGTCTTATAGGCAGTATGGCTGGCACTGTTATGGACAGTGTGGCTGGCACACTTATGGGCAGTGTGGCAGGCATTCTTATTGGCAATGTGTAACTGGCACTTTTATAGGTTGTGTGGATGGAACTCTTATAAGCAGTATGGCTGGCACTGTTACGGGCAGTGTGGATGGCACTCTTATAAGCAGTATGGCTGGTACTGTTACGGGCAGTGTGGATGGCACTCTTATAAGCAGTATGGCTGGTACTGTTACGGGCAGTGTGGCTGGCACTCTTATAAGCAGTATGGCTGGCACTGTTATGAGCAGTGTGGCTGGCACTCTTATGGGCAGTGTAGCTGGTACTCTTATGGGCAGCGAGGTTGGCACTGTTGTGGGGGCACTGTTGCTGTCACTGTTGTAGGTGTATTGTCAATGCCACTCTTCTCGGGCAGTGTGGCTGACAGTGCTATGAGGTCACTGTGTGGCAGTGTTATGGGGGCACTTTGGCTGTCACTCTTATGGGGCATCATAACTGGCACAATTGGAGGAATTTTTCAGAGGGTGAATTTTTGAAGTCAGTTTTATTCAGTCTGCGTTGCTGCACTTAGTAATATAATCACGTATTAATTTGTCAAATATCGCACATTGATACATTTTCATCTTTAAAGGGGTTGTCTCCCTCGATTATAGCGGATGTGGCCCAATTTCTACTTAAAAAAACCTTCTGTACATGCCACACATCAGATTTAATATGTGTTTTTGACAATGGACTTTTTCAAAATATTCAGAAAAAAGGGGTGTCATTTCAAATGTGACCCAGGGTCTTACGTCTCTGGTCCTATAGAGACCTTCTATCCAGTTGGAGTCCATAGGTTTGAAGGCCTCGCAGATACTTCCAAAGCGTTCTCACAGGATATCCTTCAACCTTTTGTTCAACTGAAAGGTTATCTACTCGAAATCTTGTAATACTAATACATCAATCCATTTAAAAGTCTAAAAATTCATGATGCAAACTGTTTCATAAAGCGTGATACATCCACCACACCAACAGCTGACGTCATCCCAGAATCTGCTACGATATGCAGGAATTTTCCCTGTTAGAGCATTTCTTCCTCCTCGTTGTCAGACCCACGGCCATTAACCGCACACATACTTTGAAAAGAGGAGTGGTAATTGATGTGAAGTTGAGGTTTAATGAAGTGACATTAAGCAGGCATCATTAGGCACTTAGCTTTTCTATTACTGTACGTCAGGCAGATGCTTGATAAATACGTTATGTTCTTCCGAAATGCGGGACAGACAGGGACTGTTAGCTCCACAAAGTTTACAAAGTGGAGACGTGAGGACACCCAATCATCAATTATGAGCACCTAATTTATGAAAGGCTTGGAAATTAAAGATGATTAG
Organism: Bufo bufo; assembly: GCF_905171765.1. Taxonomy (NCBI): domain Eukaryota; kingdom Metazoa; phylum Chordata; class Amphibia; order Anura; family Bufonidae; genus Bufo; species Bufo bufo. The sequence goes on from NC_053390.1 coordinate 45,863,994, forward strand.
TTAGCCGCTATCAGTTACATGATTCCTCAGGTGAGGGCTACAAAGAGGCTTGTGCTGTGCATTACTACAAGGCCGGCCGGTCCCATCATGATAAACCGTTATGTGTCACCTACAATATGTGGAAGACATGATGCCATTTAGGCCCCATAGAGAGTGAAGAAATTGAGGCCCTGCTAGAGATGAGTGAATTTAATTTGGGTCTGATTCGACCGAACTGGCTGTCCAGTTTGATTTGGGTCTGAATACTTTTGACCCAAATCGAAAGTCCTCCAATTACCTTGAAAAGTGTCCTTCTCTTTTTCTCTCTGGTGGGTTTGATACAATCAACTTTTTGAAAAGCTTTTGACAAATTTTTGACTTTCACAATTGAGCCGCTCATCTCTAGCTGCAACCGTTGGAAAATGCCAATAGGAGAATGGTACACAAAGTGTATAGCTCGTTTCAAAATAAATTTTTTAGATTGAAGAGGTTGTCCCATCTGGACATTTATATGTCCATTAGGTGCAGGACCAACCTCTGGGAGCAGGGAGTAACTACCATATCGGCAGACCATTCGACTGCTATGGGGCCCAGGCTCAGTTGGGATCATCTCCTCTTCTACTGGGGGTGAAAACTTAGTCAGGAATCCACCCTCTAAAGAAACAACTTTTAGCAAACGAGGAAGGGAAAAAATGGCCCAAGGGTCATTGAAAGGGGTTTCTTTGTATGAAGGAAACCACACACACTCTATAGATTGAAGTATGCAAAGTGGATTTATCGTGATAAACTCCAAAATTTGTGAAAAAAAGTGAGGAATAAAGTAAAAATAAAACGTAAATGAATTCACAGTAGGTTGCCTTAAAATGCAGGCAAGTGGTGTCTCTAAATTCTCTAAGCTCTAAATTCTCGGTTTTGCCGTATATTGAATCGTTAATCTTGTCCAATAGGGCTGCAAAATTTTTAGACGTTTCGGTTCTTGTTGACCTTTATCAATCTATCGCGAGAGAATGAAGGGGTAAAAGGATGGCAGTCACAAGTTGGACTGAGTGTAGAGCTGCTGTGTTAGGGGTTTGAAAGGGGTTTAGGCAGAAACCCTTCTGTCCTGTGTGGGGGGCCTGGTTTGATTCTTGCTATGGGGCTCTTACTTCACTATGTACGCCACTGTCTGGGAGCCCTTCCTATGTGGAGAATAGACTCTGCTTCATACCCCCGATGGATGGAGAGAGGTAGCTGCTCATGGGTAACTCTCTCCATTTACTTCAATGGGAGTTCCAAAAATAGCTAAGTAAGGGTTATTTTCGGTAGACCTGAAAAAGTGAATGGAGAGAGACGTGCATTCCTAGCCACTCCTTCATTTACGGTGGCACATGAATCTCACTTTTGTCAGATTGGACCTGCCCCTTGGGCACATGTATGGTATATCCTATGGATATGATATGAATGTCCAGTTGGGACAAGTTCTTTACCGCTGAACAAGAAGAAGGTATGGCCAGATCACGGTACAGAAGGGTGTGAAGATGTTATAGGCAATGAAGCTTCTGCTTGTTATTTTAACCTTGACGACCATCAATGTCCCAATGGGATTAGGAGAAGACCCATCCACTAGCTACTGGCTAAAAATGATACAGCTATACTATACTAAAGCATTACAGTATAGTAACACTATCACAACAATGAAACGGTCGAGTGAATAAACAACAGTAATACGGTATCCAAATAATACCACCATACAATACTCAAATACTGCTATCTATCTATCTCATTGTCTATCTCATATCTATCTATTCATCCATCCACATGTCTATCTATCTACAGTATCTAACTGCAGACTAGTACAGCATTTTCTGGTGAATTTTACGTTCGCCGGGAAAATTTCCATTGATATTGAACATTACTGGTAACATCCTTTCAGTCATGGCGCCCCCTGTCTTATATAATGTGTATTACTTCTCAATACCATATAACCTCTACCCTTCCAGCGCTCTTTTAGCTAAAGATGTTTTTACCATTCGGTTGGCGAGGCTGTGTCCGCTCTGGAAGTTTCCTTGAACTTCACTATTGTCACTGACAGTTCATGAAATTTATCGGTAATATACAATGTGATTGAACGCAGAGGGCGAACTCATGGACATCAATCAGCCTGACTGATGGAAGCGAAGGAGAAGGAGAGAAGGGAAAAGGGAGAGACGGCGGCCAGTTTTTAAGTCTGGGAATTAGCATCTATACACTTAATCTGCTACATAGTAATAATTATAAAAGTAATCAGGATATCTAATGCATTGATTTTTGAACATCAGTTTCCCATATGTAGATATGATACCAATTAGATGCAATTTATCGCCTTTCTATGCACCTCTGAGATACAGACTTAACAATGACTTATGTTACTCCTGAGAAAGAGCCGTGCTTGGATGGAAACGTTGTGTTCACTCCGTATAAATACATTAAGTGCCTGTCGATATTTGGGGGCTGTGGATTTATAATATTTGACCATCACCTGCACTAATCCAGCGAATTAACAAGCAATCAACAACCTTTTTACAATTTGCAGACGTCCTCGACCAAATCTTGTACTTGTATCTCCAGAAATGTTAGAAACTTTATTTTTCAGGCATCTTTGAATTATTATTCCGCCTTGAACTTGTTTTCTTAAATAAACGAGTCCAAATTTATTGTTTAAATTTATATCTTGTAAATAAACCTGTCACGGGAATTTTAGTGATTATATCTATTCATCCATCCTTGTGTTTTATATCTATCTATCTATCTATCTATCTATCTATCTATCTATCTATCTATTATCTATCTATCTATCTATCTATCTATCTATTATCTATCTATCTCATATCTATCTATCTATCTATCTATCTATCTCATATCTATCTATCTATCTATCTATCTATCATTGTCTATCTCATATCTATCTATTCATTCATCCATCCTTGTGTTTCATATCTATCTGTCTATCTATCTATCCATCTATCAATTATCTATCTATCTATCTATCTATCCATCCACATGATTCATATTTATCTATCTAGTCAGAAATTCTTGGTTAAATTTATATCTTCGTAAAATAACCTGTCAGCGGAATGTTTGTGATTGAAGTGACGGCGCCCATTATGTTATTAGGCTATAAGAATGACCTCATCGACATCTTGGATTCCAGTATCTTGGAGCAAAATTACTATTTTTTTTGGTGCCTGATGTATAAATGACATACCAGTGTTGGAGACCTGCTCTCATCCTGCTCATTCCCATGTCTTTTTTCCTAAAACTGCGCCACATGTGTTCTCAGACTGTGCCTGGTACTACAACTAGACTCCATTCCGTCAGTGGAGCTGAGCAGCAATGTTGTGCACAACCTGTTGACAGGTCGGAGTTGGTTTTCTAACCCTGTGCAAATCCTCTGCATCACCTGTTAGTCCTTGGAAAGTTCCCTGACTCTGCAGTCTCTTCAGCCTGCCCTGTCCTCTTCTGTGCAGCAGAATGAGGCTTTCCATGGTCCTGCGCCCTGGCGATGCCCACCTAATGCCTGCTGGGCTTTAATATTAACTAAAAGCACAAAATCTGAACTTGATTTTGGCAGAAGACAAACAGGCGGGCTCTGCGGGTGACCATTTACATGTCATTACTGAACAGCCCTGTCTGGACTTATTAGCGGTGGGATTCCTGCCATTTTATCCTAACGATCAGTGAAAAATGCTATTTTTGCTGCCATCTCCAATATATAACTGTGACAATTAGTGCCATCTATCTGTCAGTCTATCCATCCATCCATGCATCTCATATCTATCTATCTATCTATCTATCTATCTATCTATCTATCTATCTATCTATCTATCTACTATATCTGTCTTATATCTATCTATTATCTATCATCTATCTATCTATCTATCTATCTCATATCTATCTATTATCTATTTATCTATCTATCTATCTATCTACAGTATTTGCTGGGGAATTTTTTATTCTGCAGGGAAATTTCCATTGACATTGCACATTACTGGTAACGTCCTGTCAGTCACGGCGCCCCCTATCTTTGCTTCCCCCATTAGTCACTGCCTATAATGTATTTTCCATATTTTGTCTTTACATCAAACTGTAGGATCATTTCTTAGTCTTAAATAAGTAAAGGAAAAAAAAAGATCCATTAAGCCTCTTCATCAGGGTAATTAGGAAGTTCCTTTAAGTTTGTATCCAGGCGAACTCTGAATCGTCCCTACAGGCGCCGGCAGCTTTCTGCACTATTAAAGGCTATGCTAATTAAAGGGTCTAAACGTAGTGCCTGCTAATTGTCATTATTTTACATGATTAGCTGCTAACGAGTACAAATGGCTTCTTTCATTCTGGTAAATAGAACCATGAACTTGATGGGGAGATGGTTCCCCATGGTAGAAGAATTTCTTGTCTGGAGGGTCTTCTCCTCAGACTAGTCATTTTAGCTTCTTCCATGTTGTAATCTAGACTACGGTATGTTCAAGTCGTTAGCGACCTTTTGGCTTTATAAGATTGTAGATGAGTGCCCCCTTGTCATGGAAAAGCTGGCAGAAGGCCCAATAAATGCCCAATTTTGTTATGGCTACATAACCCAATAATGTACTTAGGTTCACGTTTCTATCCTCACTCATTTCAGAAGTTTTCTGATACAGAGCTCTAAATCCATTGAATAGACAGTTCAAGAGGTTGTCCAACTGGGCAAACATTTTTGGAAAGGTCTCAGAATGGGTTAATATTAATAAATCAGTACTAACCTCACTGATCCCCTGCTGTTCCAGTTCCAGCACCGTATCTCAATCTATATGCTGCAGTGACCTGGTTCGATAGGTTGGTAATTTCTGTGTGTTGAGACAGGACCAGGAAGCAGAGACACCATCTACAACCTGGTAAGCGTTGGAGTGGCAGGAGATCAATAAGTTGAGCATCAGGTCTTCTATTTTTTTTTAACCCACTTTGAGTCCAATTTAAAAAAAAAAGTGTTCTAATGGACCATCTCCTTTAAAATATTACGTTTTGGTTGCTGGAAGCTACCACTAGAGGGAGCTTCAGAGCAGACTGTTGATACATTGAGCACAATAATATATTAGCAACCTGTAGACCCTCTGTGTGTCACTATATGGTATCTCCATGAGACATATTCTTTCTCAGAAGCTTCTAAGTATATTCCTCAATAGTGTGACATGCTTTGGAGGATATGTTGAAGTTTTTGAAGTTCATATGGGAGTCCGGCATATCGAGTGTACCAGTGATCTATTATAGATGTATACATGGATCCATGTAAACGATGCCTTAGCCAGGACTTTGGTTTTGTACTTAGTGATCACTTATATACTTCAATTATTACAATTACTCCTACTTTTTTTTAACATAATTTGTGGTCTGTGGTCTAAATTACTTTCAGGAATCTGGTCTGGGGTCTGAAATAATTTTAGGGTTTTGGTCCGGGGTCTAAATTGATTTTAGGGATCTGGCCTGTGGTCTGAATTAGTTTTAGGATTCTAGTCTAGGGTTGGAAATACCTTCAGGGATCTGGTCTGGGGTCTGAATTGATTTTAGGTATCTGGTCTGTGGTCTGAATTAATTTTAAGGATCTCGTCTGGAGTCTGAAAGGGTTTCAGGAATCTGGTCTGTGGTCTGAATTAGTTTTAGGGTTCTGGTTTGTGGTCTGAAATAATTTCAAGGTTCTAGTCTGGGCTCTGAATTGATTTTAGGGATCTGGCCTATGGTCTGAATTACTTTTAGGGTTCTGGTCTGTGGTCTAAAATAATTTCAGGGATCTGGTCTGGGGTCTGAATTGATTTAAGGGTTCTGATCTGGGATCTGAATTAATTTTAGGTATCTGGTCCGGAGTCTGAATTAATTTTAGGGATCTGGTCTGGGGATTGATTTCATTTTGATTTGGTTTACGGTCATAACTTAGGATAATACGTTTAGGGTTTGATCTGGGATCTTGAGTTTACATGTCTGGAGTCTTTATTAATATTGGGATCTCTTCTGGATAAACTTTTGGGTCTGATCTGGAGTCAGAATTAAATTCTGGAGGACCGGTCTGGTTTTATCACTAACAATTATAATATATAAGTAAAACCATCAACATATATTACATATATATAGATGTGTGTTCACACACGGTCTCGGTCCCACTACCTTACTGCAGTGTGGAGCTCACACACTGCTAAGTTGCAATAGAAAAGAGTTCCTTAGCGATGTCATTATGATTAATATCCCCGGAGAAGACTCTTGTTGCTTATAGCAGTAAAGTAAGCCACATGTTACTACAGACAGTCTTCAACAGTTTTTCGAGTTGGAATATGGATACAATGTCTCCTATTTATATATAAAAAGAGTATTAGGCTCTTACCGCACCTTTAATGCACCAATGTCTCAATGTGTACATATGTATTGTGCGGCTTCTAGTTCCTGGTTACTCACACCAGCAGGTGTCCGCAGTTTTGTAGATGTTGCTGCTCCGTCCTGCGCTAATGCCAGCACTTTCCAAGTTGTAGCGCTAATGGACCTTTGATGATTATTGGGGGACGTTGTAGATGATCCATCGTTGTGGATAGTATGCTTGAAACACTGTAGTAGTCTTTTTCCAGGTTTTATTTTGATAAATTGATATCGTAGGGGAGTATATACCAGACGCATTTCAAAACCTGGAGCGGTCTCTTCCTCAGTGGTGCTAGTTGTAATCGGGGAGAGGGACAGAACCACCTTTTATAATATGGTGATTCACAAAACTGAACCGGATTGAATTTCACCGGTGTGGTTACTAAAATCTGGGACCGGACCATGTGCGAATAGCGTGTTGTTTAGATATTGCTGTTTTTTTTATACAAAAATAAAATGTATAATACCTATGTACTAAGTCTATTACAGTACGTACTTTCCATATCGCATCACTCTATTAGAACATTACATAGATGTGTTTCTTGTATATCAAACAGACAACATCGAAAGCATTAACTAGTTCAGCTCCGTCCTTCACCTGACCACAGACCTAGCCAAGGGGCCTCTTACTAAACCTTGTTGATTATAGAGCATACGTAGAAAATTTATATGGAGGGATCCAACCCTCACTGATGGGGATCTGACATGACTCTGCTCCATTATATTAGATATATATATATATATATATATTTTTATAACATACAAGTATAGTGTCACTACAGACGATCTTACATAGTAGGTAAATGTAAGCTTATGACCCCTTTGCCGTCTTCTTGCCAATCTTGAGACGAGAGCGACACTGTGGTGCAGGCTGCAGAGAATTGACAGCAAGCTCGGCAAATCTACATTTTGAATCTTAACATTCTTCAAGTAATTCATTATTCATAACGATACAAGGCCTGGTACACTGTAGCCTGGGGTAATATCGTGTCCTCTTCCCTGAATCTGTTGATACTCCGTTGAGCAGATATTCAATAATGGCTCACGGACATGACCAAATTATAGCTCCACACAAGCTCCAAATTGACGAGAAGTAATATGATGGGGATCACAGATGTAACAACTGCCTAATATGCTTAACATTGCTATCAGATACCCCCCATAGTGTACTACTGGGCGCCACCAAATGTAACTTTAATATGTAATCCAACAGAAAAAAAGATACAATATGGCGGCACTTGGTATGCTTTCTGCTCCATATTATGAAAGCATAGGGACTCCATGTGCTGCCATACATCCCTGCGTGCATGTGTTGTCCCAAATGATCTAAAATGAGGCATCTTTCAAACGTTTCCTTTCGCTTTTTGTTCACAGCTCCTACGAAAACATATCCACCTCCATGGTAACAGATAGTGTTGAGCAAATCGAAGTCCATGAAGCGGACTTCAATCCGAATTTCAGGGAAAATTCGATTCACCATGAAGCAGAATTTCCTTGTGCTTCATGGTAGCGAATCGATTTTTCCTGAAATTGTGTAAAAAAAATAAAATAAAAAAAATAATACTTACCTCCTCCATTTGCTCGCGACGGGCTGGCCACCGCCATCTTGATTGGAGATCTTGCACGATATCCTGTGCACAGTGACGTATGAACCACGCCGGGAGACGTGAAGAGGCCATTATGGGCCACGTGAGATTTTGCAGTAGATCTTCAATCAAGATGGGGGCGGCCGGCAAACGGATGAGGTAAGTATGATTTTATAAAAAAAAAAATTTCCTCTGTTATTACTGTCAGATGCCGCAATCAGTTATGAAGGCGGCATCTAAGGGTACAATGACAGCGCCACTCCCTGTCATTGCACCCACTACTTACAAAGAAATGCGCTTCGTGACAAAGTAATTCATCACAAAGCAAATTTTTTTGTAAAATTCGGCGAAACAGCCAAATCAAATTTTTGAATGCTGCACTCATCTCTAGTAGCAGACAACAAACAAATTCTATGTAGTCTGATCCAGTCATATTCTCTTCTGTGTTTCATGTGTTTGACTGTTGGGGGTCCCACCATTGTGACAGTCACAATGGGCGCTGTCTCTGTGGCACTGCTGAAGATATCTTGGTTGTACTTGCAGTCCCAAAGAGAATGAACGGAGAGGACAGTTTGCGTGTATGACGGTCGCTTCACTCTAACGGGGAACTTGGGTCTCTTTGGACCGCTAAATCATTGTGGTTGGCCAACCCCTTTAAAATAGTACAATTGGGGGAAACAAAAGTTTTACCTGCCATTTTAGCTTGTTACTCCCATCCTGCCATAGATGAGTTACTGCAGTGAAATTGGTGTATAACCCATAGGAGGAGTGGTCAGAAGAGAACAGGGACTCTGCACTTCCATGAAGCCTGAGTTTCCCTGTGACTAAGAAAAGAATCGGTAAGCAGGGGTGCACCACCAATGAGGCCAGGTGAGGCAATCGCCTCAGGCAGCACCAGGTAGGGGCAACAGGGGGGCAGCGGAAGGGCCATGGGCAATGAGCACTTTCATTGTGGCAAAGGAGTTAGAATAGGAAATTGGCATTGAGGGGGCGCCGTTTCAGTTTTTGCCTCAGGCAACAGAAAGGCTAGGTTCAACCCTGTCGGTAAAGTAGCTTGGTTACTTTCTTTGCCCCAGCTACCAGAGAAAGAACTGACCAACACTAGAAAAGAGTGATATAGCAATGACAATTCTCAGTTCTTGATTTTCCATTTCAGAGGCGCTTTACCTGTGCCTCCGCATGTTTGGAGTCTCGTATTCCGCATCTTCTGTAAGGAACAATCCCATTTGTTCTCATTTGTCAGTCTCTGGAGCTTTATTTACTTGTGTAAATTAAATTGCAGCTGTAAAGCTTTGTCTTAAATCTAGAACTCATATTTTCACAAAAGAAACTGGGGCAAATGTGAGTTTATTAAAGTCGCCTGCGCTGCCATTTATTTGACAAATGTCACATTGGATGTTATCACGTCTACGGCAAGATTCCTTCCTATTTCTATGTCTTCAGATCCAGTCTTTACAGATTTTTCATATGTTGTAGCACAGCTGAGTTTGTCATTGAATGGTTTTGTGTACGTGTTGAATAAATTAAAAAAACTGGTTGAAACCTATTAAAGCAATAATACTGCCTGGTAAGGTTAATCCTGCTGATTAAAATAATACTTGTCTTGTGAAAATCGGTTGTGGCATTCCCAAGAAAACAGGCTTTATTTCTGTGTGCAATTGAGAGTGTAAAAAGGGGTGTGGCCAGTACTGAAAGCTAGGCCCCGCCCTTCGGTCTACTGAAGACATCATTTGCAGAAAGAATAATGTATTTTTTTCTCAAGAATGACACAAGCAATTTTCACAAAAGATATATTGTCTTAATCAGCAGGATCAAGCCTACCAGGCAGCATGCGTGGTATAATAATATTGATCCTGCTGACATTTGCCCTTTAAGGGGTATTCCACTCACAAATCCATTCTAAATACCATAAATGTCTGACTGTTAGGGCCTGAGTACTGGGACTTTAGGAATGGCTGCCTCAATTTGTAGCAGGGTTTATAGTACCCCTATTCTACTGATTAGTGGGGCCTCTGCTGTTAAACCTCCACAGATCAGATATTTTTAGCATATCCTATAGGTAAATCAGAAATGTATGTCACTAGAATGTCCCTTTAGGTTAACTCAATAGGTACAGTATCCATGCAAGTTTAAATCTGCAGCATGTCAGGTGACCCTTCACACTTTGCAATGCAGCAAATATCCATAATTTCAGCACCAAATTGTGCAAATTCAACATTATTTGGTCCACATTTTTCCGCTGTTGATTTCAGCGAGCTACACTTTGGATTTTCCACAGAGGCCTCACAGTGTTGTTTTGCTGAGTCTCCTTTAACCCTTTCTACCCCGGGCCAGTTTTCACCTTCCTGCCCAGGCCTAATTTTGCAAATCTGACATATGTCAATTTATGTGGTTATAGCTTTGGAACGCTTTTACCTATCCAAGCCATTCAGAGATTGTTTTCTCGTGACACATTGTACTTCATGATAGTCATAAATTTGAGTCAATGTATTTCACCTTTATTTATGAAAAAATCCCAAATTTACAAAAAAAAATTGAAAAATTTGCAATTTTCTAAATTTATATTTCTCTGCTTTTAAAACACAAAGTGATACCTCATAAAATATTTATAACTTAACATTCCCTATATGTCTACTTTATGTTGGCATCATTTTGTAAATGTCATTTTATTTTTTTAGGACGTTAGAAGGCTTAGAATTTTAGAAGCAATTCTTAAACTTTTTAAGAAAATTTCCAAAACCCACTTTTTAAGGACCAGTTCAGGTCTGAAGTCACTTTGTGGGGGCTTACATAGTGGAAACCCCCCCATAAATGACCCCATTGGAGAAACTACATCCCTCAAGCTACTCAAAACTGATTTTACAAACTTTGTTAACCCTTTAGGTGTTCCACAAGAATTAAAGGAAAATGGAGATAAAATTTCAATTTTAATCAATTTTTTTTCTTTAACACATCGAGGGTTAACAGCCAAACAAAACAGAATAGTTATTACCCTGATTCTGCGGTTTACATAAACACCCCACATGGGGTTGTAAACTGATGTAAAAGCACACGTCAGGGCGCAGAAGAAAGAAACGCCATATGGTTTTTGAAAGGGAGATTTTGCTGAACTGGTTTTTAGATGCCATGTCCCATTTTAAGCCCCCCTGATGAACCCTTACAGTAGAAACATGACCCCATTTTGGAAACTAGAGGTTAAGGTGCCAGTTTTATTGGTACTATTTTGGGGTACATATGATTTTTAATTGCTCTATATTACGCTTTATGGGGCAAGGTTACCAAAAAATTGGTAATTTTGGCACTGTTTTCATTTATTTATTTTTCCAGCGTTCATCTGAGGGGTTAGGTTATGTGATATTTTTATAGAGAAGATCGTTACGGACATGGCAATACATAATATGTTTACTTTTTTTTTTTTTCACTTTGAAACAAAAAAGAAATTATGTTTTAGTGTCTCATGTTCTGAGAGCTATAGTTGTTTTTTTTTTTGAGCGATTGTCTTATGTAGGGGCTAATTTTTTGCAGGATGAGGTGATGGTTTTATTGGTATTATTTTGTGGGACATACGCCTTTTTTGATCGCTTGATGTTGCACTTTTTGTGATGTAAGGTGACAAAAATGGCTTTTTTTTACACAGTTTTACTTTATTTATTTCTTATGGTGTATATCGGACGGGGTGGATCATGTGATATTTGTATAGAGCCGGTCGTTACGGAGGCAGCGATACCTAATATGTGTGTTTTTTCTTTTTTCTTTTTTAATAAAATCAGGGGAAAAGGGCGTTTTTTCTTTTTTACTTGAAACTTTTTTTATTAAAAACACTTTTTTTACTTTATTTCTGACTTTAACTTTTGGGGGTCTGATCCCCTCTGCAATGTATTACAATACATCTGTATTGTAATGCATTGCCTGTAAGTGTATGACACTGAGTCATATACTAACAGGTTGCCTAGGAGACGGGCCTGAGGCTGGATCTCCTGGGCACCCATAGAAGGTAGGTCCCAATGCCGTGCAAGGCATTGGGCAGCCTCTGCACGGCATCGGGTTGCCTTCTCACCTATTGGGTCCCTGCCACAGCAGCGTGGGGACCTGATGGGCTCCCTCACCTGCAGCAAACCACTTCTATGTCACGGTCGCGGTGTTTTCACCGATGTCGGCGCATACAGCAGGGGTCCGGCTAAAGGGAACAGCTCCTGCACCCGCCCGATCAGCGGGCCATAATAGTACGGCGCTGGGTGGCAAATCACGTCCCGCTGTGCCGTACTATTACGGCGCTGGTCGGGAAGAGGTTAAAGGCTGTGGACACCTTTAAAGGCTATGGCAATTTTTTAATACTATTTAATGTTTTACTCATTTTGGGCCAAAATCATATTTTTTCAATTGGTCTTTATTAAAAATGTTCAACTGTTTTTGAGTTACAGGGGTTAAAAATCAGTCTGTTTGCAGAGTATCAGTTCTCAGTCCCATCAACTGAGAGCTCATGTGAAGCCTTATCTCTGATCTCCTGACCACAAAAACACTAATTTAAGCCATATTCTTATCGATTTGATAAAAGTTTAACTACAATGATTGATTATGAGGGAAATATGAAGTTTTATTTATGTAAATTTTCTATATTTTTTTTAAGTTCTATAAAGAAGGCAATGGGAAAAACACCAGAAAAAAAAGCCACTTTGTAAAAAAAAATCCACAAATATTAAAAGCCAAACTACTTAGTATGTAGAACATTTTATATAGCCACTAGCAGAAGGACTCGGCTTTGCACGGGTATATTTCATCTATTTCACTTAATGTTTGTGTGTGTCTTTAAAAGATATCGGCAGTATCCACCATAACAGTGAACTCCACAGCCCCTTACCCCTTAACACTGACTCCCCCCCACAGTGCCCAGCCTTCTTAAAATGTGACCTCCACAGCAGCCCACCCCCTTAACTTTGACCTTCACAGCAGCCCGCCCCTTTAACAGTGAGTTTCACAGCACCCCACTCCCTTGACAGTGACCTCCTCAGGGGCCCGCCCCCTTATCTGTATGCTCCACTGTTCCCCGCCCCCTTAACAGAGACCTCCACAGCACCCGTCCCTTTAACAGTGACCTCCACAGTACCCCGCTCCCTTAACAGTGACCTCACAGTACCCTGCTGCCTTAACAGTGACCTCCACAGCAGCTGCTCCTTTAATAGTGGCCCCTGCCCCCTTAACAGTGACCCCCACAGTGCCAGCCCCTTTACCAGTGGCCTCCACAGCGGCCTGCCCCCTTAACAGTGACCCCCACAAGGCCAGCCCCTTTACCAGTGGCTTCCACAGCGGCCTGCCCCCTTAACAGTGACCTCCACAGTGCCAGCCCCTTTACCAGTGACCTCCACAGCGGCCTGCCCCCTTAACAGTGACCTCCACAGTGAACGCCCCTTTAACAGTGACCTCCACAGTGAACGCCCCTTTAACAGTGATCTCCACAGCAGCTGCCCCTTCAATAGTAGCCCCTGCCCCCTTAACAGTGAACTCCACAGTGCCTGCCCCTTTAACAGTAACCTCTACAGCAGCTGCCCCTTTAATTTTGACCCTTGCCGGTGTCATCCACAGCACCCTGCCCCCTTAATAGTGTTGAGCGCGAATATTCTAATCGCAAACATCAGCACTTCAAGAATTCGCAAAGATTTAGAATATAGTGCTATATCTTCGTAATCACAAATATTCGAGATTTTTTTTTCCCTTATTATGCTATTCTATTTACTTGTCATTAAACTATTATTATAAGTATTTTCCTACCTATTATTAATCATCACCTATAACATACAATAGACCACTGTTTCCCAACCAGCGTGCCTCAAGCTGTTGCAAAACTACAACTCCCAGCATGCCCGGACAGCCATTGGCCGTGCGGGCATGCTGGGAGGTTTAGTTTTGCAACAGCTGGAGGCACACTGGTTGGGAAACACTGAATAGACAACATATAACAGACAATCACACAAAGGCTATAAGCCAGGGGTGCACAACCTGCGGCCCGGGGGCCACATGCGGCCCTTGATACCATTCTGTGCGGCCCCCAACCATCTGGTAACAGACATGTATGCCTATGTCTTGTGGCTGCTCACATATATTTTTCATGTATTTCTCCCATTAGATGGGAGTCCTGGAAGTGTACATAGACATTAATGGTATATAATGTGTGTTCAATATGCCATAAGTACAATATTTCAGTTGTTAATATACCTTTAAATTTTAATTTCGGCCCTCGTCATTGGTTCAGTCTGGCAATGTGGCCCCCAACCAGGAAACGTTGTGCACCCCTGCTATAAGCCAAAAGCCAGGTAGGTGCAAGCCAACAATCTATCCACGAGACAGGTACAGTCAGCATACCTTATAATGGCAGCATTGTGTGCAATAAGACATTCAAGACCAGCTCTCATCTGACTGAGAGCCAGTAAGCCTCAAAGTTGCTTGATTTGAGTTGGATAGCTTGGGGGACCTGCGCACCTAGATCATTATCATTAGGGTGACAAAAATTGTAAAAAATAATTTGGGGATGCCAGCTAACTCTTCTCTCACTTAGGAGGGTTGCATAAAAATTTTCAGTTTTCTAATTGTCCTAGCATTTATATTCAATAAGGGTACTTTCACACTAGCGTTAAAGTTTTCCATTATTGAGTTCAATCCTAGAGGCTCAATACCGGAAAAAAACGCTTCAGTTTTGTCCTAATGAATTCTGAATGCAAAGCATTCCGTTTAGTCACTTTTATGGTATTTTCTCCGGCCCAAATTCTGGAACACTTGCCGGATCCAGCATTAATTTCCATTGAAATGTATTAATGCCGGATCTGGTAAAAACGGATCCGGTTTCCCGGTCTGCCTTTAAAAATGTGAAAAAAATAAATACCGGATCCGTTTTTCCAGATGACAAGGGAGAGACGGATCTGGTATCTCAATGCATTTGTCAGACGGATCCGCATCTGGATCCAGGTCCGGAAACAAATGGTATCCGTTTTCACACGGATTTCCAGATCTGGCAGGCAGTTCCGGCAACAGTACTGCCTGCCGGATTCCTTTAACGCTAGTGTGAAAGTACCCTAACCTTTCTATACTGTTTTGTCATGTAAACTCATTTGCATAAACATGGACGTATGGGAAAGACATGCAAATGGTGTTTCAGCTAAAAAACAAGGAAGATTCTGCTAATTTGCATGTCTTTCCCATATGCCCATGTTTATGTAAATTTAAAAAAATTTATGCAGCCCTCCTAAGCAGTGAGAGAAGAGTCCAAAAAATGTTTTTTGCAATTTTTGTCACCCTAATTATAATGATCTAGGTGCGCAGGTCCCCCAAGCCATCCAACGCTAATCAAGCAACTTTGAGGCTTACTGGCTCTCAGTCAGATGAGAGCTGGTCTTGAATGTAACATTGCACACAAGGCTGCCATTGTAAAGTACCTGTCTCATGGATAGGTTGTTAGCTTGTACATACCTGGCTTTTGGCATACAGCCTTTGTGTGATTTTGTTTGTTAGTTATATGTTATAGGTAATGAAGTTGCGCGTGCAATACATGCATATTACATTGGCTAAAAATTCACAAAATATCACAAATTTGAAAATTGCTTATGCTACTCATCACTACTCCTTAACAGTGACCTCCACAGCGCCCTGCCCCTTTAAGGCTAGGGCTACATGATGACATGTGTTGCGTGACATTTTGTCGTACCAATGTCGCGCAACAATTTTTATAATGATAGCCTATGGTGTCGCATTGCGACATGCTGCGACTGCGACACGACAGTCACAAAACATCCATCCAGGATGGATGCATGTAGCAGTGTAGTTGTGCCTCATGTGGCATGCAGCCCTAGCCTAAAGCTGACCTACGGCAGTTAAGAAAAATGGCTGGGTTGTTATGAAAACCTGGAGTACACGGAGCGTTTTTGAGGGATCGCGGAACATACATACATACACACACATACATATATACGTCCTTCTTTATATAGATAGATATAGATTGTATCCTCAAAATAAAAAAGCAAATAAAAACCCATGAAAATGCTGGAATAAGCTAATACATGGGCGGCCAACTGGATGGATCGGCAGAATAAAGAAGTTGCAGTGATTTCTGCATTACTCATCCATAAGGCTGGTTCAGCTCTGCCCTTTTCACTGGAGGGCCGCAGCCCCTTCTTATTGCTGATCGGAGGACATATTGGAGGTCGCACCCCTATGAAGAAACATCTATGGTCTATGCTGAGGTCATGGCTGTAGGGGCACACCTGGGACCTGATGAATAGAGGGGGCACATATTAAGACACCAGCATTATAAAAGGCACATGGTAGGTGAGGGCCTTGTTACAGATTTTGCATTCCGGTCCAAATTTGTTGTCCTAGAATATCCCTTTAAACCAAGACATTATTATTATGCTGTAGCAGATATCCCATATCCAACCCAAGCTGCAATATACAGGCCATCGTTTTCATTATTTCATATCAAGATGCAACTGTCGACTGTAGTGTCTCGAGACCCATTGTGTCTGTGAGACAGGAACGTGAGGGAGATGCGCAGGAAATGCCATTGATATTCCATCAGGACGCTCTTTTCTTCCATATTTCCGGCTTTCTGAATTACACTTGCATTTCATTTGAAATCACTGGAGATTATAGGCTGACACTGAGCGACGGTGGGTGCAGAATTATAAAGACCCCAAATAGGAGCAGACCAGATTATCATCTACAGTTGGGACCAGTCGCCGTCTGCCTTAGAAAATGAGCTGTCACAGATCTGGAGATTAGTAGGATGGGGTGGCTAATGCACAGAGATGGACTGACAAGGCTCGTGTGCTGTGTACGGCCGTACACTGACGGAGGAAAGGACAAAGGAGGACGAGAATAGATGGCTGGATGTAGCAGAGCTGAATTTGTCAGTCATTCTATTGTTGAACTATGTTAATTTACGTAGATTAGTAATAAATCTGCAGCGCTACAATATCTATCTATTATCTATCTGTCCGTCCGTCTGTCTATCTATCTATCTATCTATCTATCTATCTATCTATCTATCTATCTGTCTATCTATCTATCATCTATCTCATATCTATATATCTATCTATCTATCTATCTCATATCTATCTCATATCTATCTATTTTATACACTTATATAGCGCGGCCATATTCCGCAGCGCTTTACAGACATTAGTATCAAGCTGTGCCCAATAGGGCTCACAATGTAAGTTCCCTATCAGTATATCTATTTATCTATCTCATATCTATCTATTATCTATCTATCTATCTATCTATCTATCTATCTATCTATCTATCTATCTATCCAGGGCCGGCTCCAGGTTCATGTGGGCCCTTGGGCTATAAATCTCAGTGGGCCCCCTTTTGGCATTTTTTTTACATTTACATGTACCCCTGTGGCTCCCACTCCGTAAAATGACCCCCAGTGGCCCCCATACAGTATAATGACCACTAGTGGCCCTTCACACAGTATAATGACCACCCCAATGCCCCCACACACAGTATGATGTCCCCCCCAGTGGCCCCACACACAGATTAATTACCCCACAGTGGCCCTCCATTCAGAATAATGACCCTCAGTCGCCCCCATTCAGAATAATGACCCCCAGTGGCCCCCACACTGGGGGTTATACTGTATGGAGGGGGAACTGGGGTCATTATACCATGTAAGAGACCCTCACCAGCTAGAACTGACTGGACCCCACAGCAAATTTTTGTACCCCCCCCCCCCCCCTCCCCAGTGGGTTCACATCACAGTATAATATACTAAAATCTATATACTATAACAATATTAGCCCTACCGTGGAATAATAATGCAATTAGGGGGTCATTTATTAAACACAAATACGCCTATATTAGGCGTATTTCTGACAAAGATTGTGGCGCAAAGGTCCTTTGTGCCGTAATCTGCAACTTTTACCCACTCATGCCAGGTCTAAAAAAGGTGGTGTGGGCAGGGAAGGGGATACAGTTATTGGATAACACCACCATAGTGACTGGATACTTCCATACAGTGATCGGATAAAACCGCCATACAGTAACTGGATAACACTGCTATGCAGTGACTGGATAAAAGGGTATAAGAGGGCACAGTGCAGGGGATGACGAGGGGCACTGTACAGGGTGTGGTAATAGGGCACAATGCAGGGTAAAGGGGGCACAGTACGGGGTGGGGGGCACAGTACGGTGTGGGGGGCACAGTCACATGACCCTGTGAAGGTCCTTATGGTGCATGTGGTTTACACACCACCATAATGAGAGGCAGAGGAGTGAGACAGGGGCCCGGGGCCCTGGGTGGACAGGAGGGGTGGACACAGCAAGCAGGTGGAAGTGGCTCTGAGGGGGATTCATACAAGAAGTAGTGGCAGGAGGTCTGTGCAGGGCAGCAATAGGAGATAGGAGGATGGAACAGGAGTTCTGGATACATGAGGGAGGAAAGGAGACAGCAGGGGCTCCATGAAGATGAAATAGGACAGAATATGGGGGCAGGTGTCATGGAGGCAAACTGTTTATGAGGCCGTAAAACAACTACATAGCATGAAGCTGCTGTCTACTATAGCATCCAGCAGCAGCTCCAAGAGTTCCCTGACATCCTCCCCCCTCCTGTCCCACAGAGAAGAGACAGTCACAGTTAGGGTTGCCACCCGTACGGGAATGACCCGGACAGTCCGGGTTTGTAATCCTGTGCCCGGGTACAAGCCTTTCTCAGACCTGGGCACAGGTTTTAAACTGCAGACTTGCACACCTGACAGCTGGCGGTGAGCGGCGGCGGGTGTCAGTCAGCAGCGGCGGCCGATGAGGTGTCAGCAGCGGGGACGATTAGCCGTAATGCTAGCGCAGGGCAGCGCTGTTTTCAGACACTCCCTTGTGCTCCACAGCTGGACCCACTTCCGACCTGTGGAACGCAACTTCCGGTCCCGATGTGTTCCACCCGTGTTCGGGTTTGGCTTGAAGAAAAGGTGGCAACCCTAGTCACAGTGCAGACTCACTCACAGACTGTCTTCACACTGCTGCTCCAGCCCTGCAGTCTCTCTCCTCCTCAGGCAGCAGGTCCTGTGTAGAGGGGACATGTCTGAAGCTTCTCAGGTAAAATGTCCTCCTCTGCTGAAGGGAGTGAAGAGGTGGCATGTCTGAGGCTCGGCAGCACAGGAGCTTGTAAGGGGACAGAAGCAGCCGGCCTCTGCATGCTGTTGATGCTCCTTGCTCCAGTCTGACGCTGATGCCCTGCTACTGCCCACAGGGCCCGAAGCAGTGGCTTCCACAATAGCTACACCCCTGGAGTTAGTGAATAAAATGACCACAGTTCCCTGCAATCCAGCAATGAGCGCTTCCATCTGTATTGATGGAAGCGCTCATAGCAGCGCAGTGGGCCCCCCCCCTCCCCAGGAGCATTGGGCCCCAGCACTTGCCTGGATATGCTGGATCCTTCCTTTCTTATCTACTATATCTATATCTTCCTTCCTCCCATCCTTATTTCCTACCTTCCATCCTTCCTTCCTCCCTCCCTCCATTCCTTCCTTCCTTTCTCCCTCCCTCCATTCCTTCCTTCCGTCTTTCTCATTTCCGCCCCCTGTAGACATCAGACACTTGCATGCATAGCTACATCTCCTATATGTGGTTATGATGTCACATCCTCAGCAAAGGTGAACCATAATCTATCTTTCCTGTAAATGACAAACTCAGCTCTGCTGCATTGTACGAGCCCAGCTGATATCGGTGTATTCGGGAGATTCCTGACTTTTGCCTCAGTCCATATAATATTCATGTATATATATATTACATTTTTAATGTGCGATATCTAAGAAGTGCAGGTCTCTGAGCCTTGAAGGATTTTCCTTATCTCTTTGCATCTCATAAATATGAATGCAATCGAAAATATTCTTTGAGGCGCGTATAATTGAGTCAGATCGGCGGCGGGATGAGTGTCACCTGAGTGACATGTTCTGATCTGCGGGTAATAGGCTGTGGCTTCTCTCTCTCCCGGATGTCTGGCCCATCTCCTTTCTTGTGTCTGTCTCAGAGGCCGTCCAGACTCTTCATTAAATCCCACAGGGTAATATTGGGATCCTTGTCAGATTCCTCAAGACAATGTAACAATAGGTGAAGAAGAAGGTTGCGGTATTTCAGTGTTAGGTGGTTACATTGTAGTATTTTCCTTTCCTATGCCGTTTTGTGTTTGCAGCTCCCGTGCAGAGCTATGTGTCTCTTTGGTTACAGAAAAGCCTTCCTATCTGTTTGGTAGATACTTGCATCCCCCATGAAATTCTGGAGCATCCATGTGGGTGAGATCTGGAGAAACTCTTTCCGCGTGAGAATTACAGCGTATCAGTATTTGGCGCGAGTATTTGCCCACTTTAATATTGGTAGTGGTGGTGGGGGGTATCTGCAGTGAAATCCACTGCAAGTCCACAGTAAGATCTCCATATTACACGAGAATTTTGCTACATATTCACCACTGATTTGTAGCGAATTCCACAGGTAGATTTGCGTAGTGTTTTTCTTTTTTGTTTTTTCTTTTTGCCACGCGTGGATAAAGTCTTAAGTTTAAGGGGTCTTCTGGTTACATTAGTTATTAGATATATTAGATTGGTGGCTACCCCACCGCTGAGACCCCACCAATCACGGGGACCCCTGAAATGAAGGGAATGGCAGGTCGAGCATATGCGCTGCCGATCCTTTCCTCTCGATGGGACCACACTGGACTACTTCTGACAGTCCCATAGAGATGAATGGAGGGGAAGTGCGAATGCTCCACCTACTGCTTGCTTCATTTTAAGGATCTCCGTTAGTGATGAGCGAAGTATTGAAAAATTCGATTCGGCTGCTTTGCCGAATTGCACAAAGAAATTTGCTTTGTGATGAATTACTTCCTCACGAAGCGCATTTCTTTGTAACTAGTGGGTGCAATGACGGGTAGAGGCAATTGCGCCACCCCCATCGTTGTACCCCTCGCGTTCATCGCTGATTGCGGCATCTGACATCAATAATACAGAGTAAAATAAAATAAAATAATAATAAAATTACACTTTTCTCATCCGTTTGAGTGAAAAGAACCGGCCTCCTCCATCTTGATTGAAGATCTAGCGTGAAATCTTGCACGGCCTGTAATGACGCCATCACGTCGGTCAGCGTGGTGACATCATACGTCAACGCGCACGGGATTTTGTGCAAGATCTTTAATCAAGATGTCGGCAACGGCCGGCTCTTTGCGCTCAAACGGATGAGGTAAGTGTTTTTTTTGTTTAGTTTTTTACCCCCATTCTGGGAAAATTGATTTGCTACCATGACGCACGAGGAAATTCAGCTTTGCGGCGAATCAAGTTTTCCCTGAAATTCGGATCGAAGTTCATGAGTTCGCTCAACACTAATCCCTGTGATTGTGAGGAGGACGGAGACAGGGACAGACAGTGTCCTCACAATCACAGGGATTAGTGTTGAGTGAACTCATGAACTTCGATCCGAATTTCAGGGAAAACTTTAAATTAGATCAGGGGCATCGGGCAGTGCCAGCATGTTACGAGTAAATGAGCAGAGAGGGAGGGGGCGCAGGGTTAGATAGGGGACGCTAGGGGCTCATGCCTACTCCCCTGACAGTGCTGCTGATGACTCCCCAAAATTCAGTCAGCACTAAGTTTTGGGTGCTGTGTGGACCTATTAAGACATTTTAGGGGTTGTCCAGCTTTTTATCAGACCCACCCAGCGTGGGTGGCCGCCAGAACTGCTCCACTGTCAGTTCTGCAGGTCCCAGGTCTTCCTGCAGAGGGGCACATTACTGCTGCAGCCAATGACCCCCCCCCCCCCCCCACCACCAACCAATGCCAAATTCTCATCTTAACCCCTTCCCTACAGCCCTACAGTTGGAAATGCTTATTGCCCATGGCTCCTCCGCTGCCCCACCTTGGCCCTACCTGGCACCACCTGAGGCAATCGCCTCACCTCGCCTCATTGGCGGTGCACCCCTGGCCATAGGCGATATTTAACTCCTTGGAAGCCCCTTTTAAGCTTGTCCATTCCTAGAGATACTAAAATTATTTCTTCCACTGCAAGCGATAGGGATCAATGGAGTTTTCTATGCTTATAGCTGCCATTGTGTGGATCGTGGGCTCATAAAATGAGTATAATATGATCCTCTATAACCTGAGATGCTACAAATGCTTTTCCCTCTGCTACATAAAATATCTTTGGAACAAGACGTCTCTATAAAAAGCTCCATTTCAACCATAAATATCATGTGAATGGTTCAGCGGGAATTGCAAATATGCAAATTCGTACACAGGCCGGACGTCGGCGTTCACTGATATTTAATCACAAGAAAAGTAAGCCCCTGCCTCCACGGAGTTCTTTTTTTTATTATTATACTTTTTGACTGTATTTTCGTATTTTATCTCATTGTTGACCTCTCGTCTCCTTCCTTTTCTCATCATTCCCTTTCTAAGAGGATCCAGCTGAAGCCTTTTTCTTCCCTCTACGTTTTCTGAGATGAACAGAGTAATCTTTCACACTGCTGATCTGGAACTGCGAGCAAAAAAAAAAAAAAAGACCCTCGTACGAATCGCGAGATGCTCTTCAGTCTGGTCACGTCTATCGGACTCAATTGTCTTGCTTGGTGCCTTCTCAAACATCTTCGCTCCGGGCTCGCGTTCTCACTGTTATCACTTGCATGTGGCCTTTATTTCTTTCTGTGGTCTGCTCAGGATTTTATTTTAGGGTCATCTATTCTGAATATTTATGAGGTTTTTCTTTTATATTTTATGGAGATATTTATTATCGATCTAAACAGATGACAGAAAGGAAGACTTTCAGGGTAACTCTCATCATTAGGATTTATTACATGGGATGATAACGTTACAATAATCATAATAATTATTTTTTTTAAATGGGCTCAAAATTATAATCTAAGTCCTATTAACTTTACCGATTCTCTGCCGCTCCCGCTCCAGCATTTCCTGGTGCTCCCTTGTCCCTCTCAACACACAGGAATGATGATTGAGCCAATCACTAGCCACAGTGGTGACCCACCCCCAGCCAGTGATTGGTTAAGGGGTCCACTGTGACATGAGGAACCAGGATGCAGAGAGAAGAATGGGACCGGAAGGTATTGGAACGGGAGCGGTAGGGGAGTGGTAAGGTGAGTATAACTTAATTTATAATTTTATACCATTTGGAGACTTTGATGTTTCGAGTTTACCAAAAATTGCTGTGAAATCATAGGGGGAGAGGAAGTTGCTGTGGCACATAGTTACATAGTTAATACGGTTGAAAAAAGACATAAGTCTATCAAGTTCAACCAAGGAATGGGCAATGGTGCCTTCGGGTTTTGAAGGATCAACTGCCCCGTAACAGACAAGAGGTATTATAAATTTGCAGTGCATAAATATGATGGCAGGCAGTGTTGGACTGGTTTTCGTGGGCTCACCAGAGAAGATGATTCTTGGTTCCACCCTCTATCTCTACAGAACATGTCCATCCATAATGACAAAAACAGGCTTCGTTCCGCTGTAGAACAAAAAAATGGCGCACCGTAGGGTAATAACGTTTAAAATAGATAAAAAATAGTATCTTCAATAAATGGAGGCTCACCTGGTGGAGTTGTGCTAGATTAGGCACAACTCTAATGTAGACATGTATCAAGTTGGCACAAGCCCCTCACAACGGATGGTATGCAGCCTTTGTGATGAATACCTCTGTTCAGGGATGCCTGGAATCCCTCAGAAAGCCAGTGGTTCAATAGAAAAAAGAAATATCCCACCGCGCAAAAACCACCCAGTAGTTGGATTGATGAGGGTTCTTTTTATTTGCGCAAGCGGTACAACACATTTCGGGGATATACCCCTTCTTCAGGTACAATTGACTTGCAAGTCAATTGTACCTGAAGAAGGGGTATATCCCCGAAACGCGTTGTACCGCTTGCGCAAATAAAAAGAACCCTCATCAATCCAACTACTGGGTGGTTTTTGCGCCGTGGGATATTTCTTTTTTCTATTCATCCATAATGACATCATACATATTGGACGTATCATCAATAAGATCTAATAAGAAATAAACCCTAGTGGTAAGTGATAACTCTAGAGTCACCTTCAAATGGGGTTATCTTCTGCTGGATCTTTGGAGCCCATTATTGTGTCAGAGCCTGGACCCATTAGAAGATCCTCTAGTGGGCACGTTCAGACTCTCACAGCAGATCGTTAATAGTCCAGACCGTGAGCTTGCTGTCTTGTTTTGGCAATGCCCATATAAGTGAATAGAAAGAGGCACACACATGCACCGTCACCTCTCCAGTCATTCTCCACCTGGATGCCTCACCATAGATAGATTTTCTGCCTCCATGATTGCTGAGTAAGGAACCCTTCATGTTGTGATGTGCTATTTGCTGCTCCTCCTCCCCTCTCACAGCATTATTCTCATACATACAGAGGGAAAACTGCAGCTGCATCTCCCCACTCCTCCCTCATCTTCTATGTATTGCATTACACTAGACTTACAAGGAGGCTGCATGCAGAGAAAGGGGAACTGCAGCCTAGAGGAGGATGCCACTTTCATATGTTTTTACACCTGCTACTGATTTATATGAGAATTTTGCACTTTAACATGACTCCCCTTTTCTCCTCTCATCTCCATTTTATAAACCGTCCTTATTTTTTTCTGAGATTTGGCATGTGGTCTTAGTTATTCCTTGTAAGAAGTGCCAATAGATTGGTTATATTTGAATGGCTTCCTTAACGATTGTTCAACATATTCTTCCCCTCTCCTCGCTCTTTGTATAAGTAATGAGAGCTGAAAAGCATACTGTACACTCCCTCGAGATGATGCTCAACCGTGGGATAATTACCAACACTAACAGCTTGTCCTACGCTTCTCATAGGGCTCCAAATCCCCTCCATAGACACCATCCCCGGAGTAACGCTGCAAAGGATTGTGTATCTGTCCTCATCTGTCTGTAGTCATAGAAAATTAGTTAAACGAAAAAGAGAAATATAATTTAAAAAAACAACCCTATGGTTGAAATTTAAAGGGAATGACCACTGTATGACACCGTGTTGGTTTTTAGGCTCAACATTCTAGGCTGATAAATTTCTTAATATGTCTTTATAGTGGTCAGAACTTAGTTTCGGATACAGAGCTCCTAAAAGTTCTAACTAAATGCAGCCACCAGTAGAGTAAGCTCAGGAGATTACTGCATACAGATATATACAGCCACCACTAGAGGGAGCTCAGGAGATTACTACATGCAGATATATATACAGCCACCACTAGAGGAGGCTCAGGAGATTACAACATACAGATATATACAGCCACCACTAGAGGGAGCTCAGGAGATTACTGCATACAGATATATACAGCCACCACTAGAGGGGGCTCAGGAGATTACTACATACTGATATATACAGCCACCACTAGAGGGAGCTCAGGAGATTACTGCATACAGATATATACAGCCACGACTAGAGGGAGCTCAGGAGATTACTGCATACAGATATATACAGCCACCACTAGATGGAGCTCAGGAGATTACTACATACAGATATATACAGCCACCACTAGAGGGAGCTCAGGAGATTACTACATGCAGATATATACAGCTACCAGCAGAGGGGGCTCAGGAGATTACTGCATACAGATATATACAGTCACCACTAGAGGGAGCTCAGGAGATTACTACATGCAGATATATACAGCCACCACTAGAGGAGGCTCAGGTGATTACAACATACAGATATATACAGCCACCACTAGAGGGAGCTCAGGAGATTACTGCATACAGATATATACAGCCACCACTAGAGGGGGCTCAGGAGATTACTACATACTGATATATACAGCCACCACTAGAGGGAGCTCAGGAGATTACTGCATACAGATATATACAGCCACCACTAGAGGGAGCTCAGGAGATTACTGCATACAGATATATACAGCCACCACTAGATGGAGCTCAGGAGATTACTACATACAGATATATACAGCCACCACTAGAGGGAGCTCAGGAGATTACTACATGCAGATATATACAGCTACCAGCAGAGGGGGCTCAGGAGATTACTGCATACAGATATATACAGTCACCACCAGGAAGAGCTGAGGAGATTACTGCATACAGAACTATATACTCACTCCTAGAAGGATCTCAGCAGCTTAATGCATACAGATACATATAGCCACCATTAGGAGGAGCTCAGGAGCTTATTGCATACTGTGTCATTACGTTGAATATATAACTATATTTAGTAAATGCCATCAAGACATAGGATTTAGCCTTTTGAATCTGCACTTTAACCCTTTAACCTTTAATGACCTGGTCAATTTTGTTTGGTTTCGCCTTTCTGTATTTTGGCAGACCCCTTTGAACATAACGCTGCCACTATTAACCACAGCAATCAAAGGGTAAAATGTTTATGGTCGGACCTTCCTTTGGTCACGGCTGTTACATTGGGTGCTAAGTTTCAGATAGCCATTCGCTCAGTCTAGGGCAACGTGGGGCCCCATGCATCGCTCATTACACACCACCATAAACGGGCAGCACTGTAGAATAGGGGTCCTTAAAGGGATTGTCCAATAATATTATCCTCAGGATAGGCATCAATAGATGATAAGCACGGGGACCATCACTCTGCCAATCAGTTGTTTGGGATTGCCATCCACTGTGTAGTGAACAGAGCTGGTTACTGCAGTGCCATTGCCTATTTCAAAATGCCATTAGGGGGAGCTCACTTCGTATTCGGTTCAAAGGCAATTGCACCAATTCCTATACATTGAGCTCCCTCTAGTGGCAACAGATTTTTTTCATTTTAAAGGGGTTTTCTAGACATGTAAACTTTACAAAATAAATAAAATAAGTAATATTCAGTTACTGCTTGGAGGAAAGATTCTGCGTCTGCACACTCATAATGAGTCATGGGTCTGTGGACTAGCAAGTTACTGTATATTTTTTAAGGGATGTTGATATCTGAAAGGAAATAGAGTGCCGAATGCTAATAAATACAGCGGACATCTGACGCGGGCCACAATTTTCTGATCTAGACTGTGATTTATGAGCCCCCTAGAGTTAAACAAGTCTCGAAATCTTCAATTTTGCAGTATTTGTTGCTGTGTTGAATACCCAATAAATCCATGACATCTCATCACATGCTGAGGATTAAGTGAAGCATCCGAGTCAATATAGAAAGTCTGATGGTTCAGCCATTTTTTTTCCTCAGGTGCAAAAAACAAACAAAAAAAAAACATCCATATTCGGGGTGTTTGCAGCTTCCTGGCAGCAGCCGAGGTGACAAATGACAAATGACAGCTGATTGCGTTGCATGTAATGTTTGTTCTCCGGACATAACATCCAGATATCAAGTTGGTAAATGTCGACATCACTTTCAATTATTTTTTGCATCATTTATTCCTAAATCACCTGTGCATTCCACAATCCGAGATTATTCTCCTGACATATTTTGATTACACTGTAATTTAAATAGACCTCGGACCAAATGATGCAAAAGTCATCTAAATGGCATAAGAAAACAAAGAAAATTGCAACAATGTATCCAGAAAATGTTTCCTTTTCCCTTGATGGAAGAGACCTGAACTATCAAAGACCTAGAGATGTGTCCAGACTTGTCTTTCCATACATTTCATTATGGTCCCCAGTATCTCAGGAAGCATCGATGTAGTATCGCCACGTACTAGCAAACTGTGATGCGTGAATTTTAGTAAATTTGTTTGCGGTCCGATTTGACCGACTCTCTTTACCTAAAATTCTGGTCAAATTCTGATTCCATGAAATCTATTCGCTCACCTCTACTAGCCAAATCCTCGATAGCCTGCAATCCATATCACCACTACTGGGTGGCCACATAGAGACCAGGTATTTTTTCAAACCTGGTCATTTAGTACCAGACATCCTAGAATATGTTAAGCCAAGAGAAAAGATAAGTAAGAATACAGACAGCTGGAAATTTAAGGACCCTAGCATTCTTACAAAGCTTTGTTTTCCTAGGCCTATTTGATGCCATAGCAAAGCAGACAGAAACAGCTTTTATAGTTGAGAGGCCTTTGGGGTAACTCTGGGTCGGTATTATTTCTATTATGGAGACCAGTTAATATATATGATGACTACTGTAGGCTAGGCCACGCTCTTCTTTCAGATTATCAGATAGGCTTAGGAAAGCTAATTTGAATATCCTTCCCAGAAACCTAAAGGAGCATTGCCTGGCCTACAATACTCCACACATGTAATTTACATACTCTGCGTTCTCCATAATGAGAAAGAGACAATGAATATACTATATATTGCTAAAAAAAAAAAAATGAGTAGCATACTGGTCTCTCTCTCCTCTTTTCTTTCTTTCAATCTCTTAGTATCGATTAGTGTCTGATTCAAATTTTTTGAAAAATTCGATGAACCTAAGACAAACCGAATCTTGACAGGTTCACTTATCTCTTATACTGTATATATGTACAGTACAGACCAAAAGTTTGGACACACCTTCTCATTCAAAGAGTTTTCTTTATTTTCATGACTATGAAGGCATCAAAACTATGAATTAACACATGTGGAATTATATACATAACAAACAAGTGTGAAACAACTGAAAATATGTCATATTCTAGGTTCTTCAAAGTAGCCACCTTTTGCTTTGATTACTGCTTTGCACACTCTTGGCATTCTCTTGATGAGCTTCAAGAGGTAGTCCCCTGAAATGGTTTTCACTTCACAGGTGTGTCCTGTCAGGTTTAATAAGTGGGATTTCTTGCCTTATAAATGGGGTTGGGACCATCAGTTGCGTTGAGGAGAAGTCAGGTGGATACACAGCTGATAGTCCTACTGAATAGACTGTTAGAATTTGTATTATGGCAAGAAAAAAGCAGCTAAGTAAAGAAAAACGAGTGGCCATCATTACTTTAAGAAATGAAGGTCAGTCAGTCAGCCGAAAAATTGGTAAAACTTTGAAAGTAAGGGCTATTTGACCATGAAGGAGAGTGATGGGGTGCTGCGCCAGATGACCTGGCCTCCACAGTCACCAGACCTGAACCCAATCGAGATGGTTTGGGGTGAGCTGGACCGCAGAGTTAAGGCAAAAGGGCCAACAAGTGCTAAGCATCTCTGGGAACTCCTTCAAGACTGTTGGAAGACCATTTCAGGGGACTACCTCTTGAAGCTCATCAAGAGAATGCCAAGAGTGTGCAAAGCAGTAATCAAAGCAAAAGGTGGCTACTTTGAAGAACCTAGAATATGACATATTTTCAGTTGTTTCACACTTGTTTGTTATGTATATAATTCCACATGTGTTCATTCATAGTTTTGATGCCTTCATAGTCATGAAAATAAAGAAAACTCTTTGAATGAGAAGGTGTGTCCAAACTTTTGGTCTGTAGTGTATATGTAAGGAAATATGCACCAGGCCGTGCAGGGCTGTACATAAACCCATAGACTTCAATGGGACATATGTTTTGATTTTGAAGGCATAGTATCTTCCGGTTGAATTCTGCATGCATTTCTATGAATACCCACCTGATATTGTGACATTTGGGGCACCCACTCACTGGCAATCAGGTCCCATTGAAATGAACAGAAGATACTGAAACCTCTTAAAAAAATAAATAAAGATTTTCCTATGCTAAAACTTCTGAAAAACTCCTATGCAGAACCGATGCGCTAAAATATCATTAACTATATCAATGCCAGTGGGATCTGGGTATACAATCCACCACTTTATCCTTGCATCGCCATCATTTTTACAGCGCATTGAAAGATTGAGGCTGTGAATTTCAGTAAGTAAAATAGAGATAAACGTGTCTTTTCTTCCTCAAGGGGATCATTTCATAAAATGTGCCTATCTATTTCCTATAAGATATTCTAAGTTACTACCATATTCACGGGTTGCAGTTGTAAGTGTGGCAATCATTAACGCTAACATACGACCGGAATGCAAAAAACTGTCTCAGCATGCATTCTGACTGACTCCCTTAGTATGCTACAAAGCAGCTGTCTGCAACCTTGGCATTCCTTGAAAGCTACGAGCTGCAGATCACTGCCATTTCATAGGCGTAGCTGGTTGCACTCATATCTGATTACTGGTGCCCAGAGCTTCTGCTGGCACAAAGCTTCAGTTTGTGGCTCAAGTCCTGTATTTCAATATCCTGGCCAAAGCAAAGTGACTTGTTGGCACTCAACAGCTGGTACTCAGCACCTGAGGCATGTGTCCTGGTTTTCTCCCCCAACTGTGCCACTGCTGGTTCCTCAGGGAGCCAAAAAGCCCTTTACAACAAGACAGAAGGAGGCCCAAGAGATTGAACTAGCTTCTCTGTGCCATGTACTGATTAGTTTGTAATTTCCATTGCCATTTGATTCTGGCGCCAACAATTTGTAGACTGGGATGGGTAAAGAAGACATCACTAGAGTTGAGCGAGCCCGAACTGCAAAGTTCGGGTTCGTACCGAACTTTGAGAGTTTGGGTACCCGGACCCGAATCCGGACTTTTTCACTGTAGTTCGGGTTCGGTGTTCGGGTGATTTTATTATTTTCCGTCTTAACATGGTTATAACGGAAAATAATAGCATTCTTAAAACAGAATGCAAAATAAAATGTCTACTGAGGGGTTAAAAATAAAAAAATAAATTACCTCATCCACTTGATCGCGCAGCTAGTATCCTCTTTTCTTCAGGACCTTCAAAAGGACCTGCGGTGACGTCACAAACGGCAGGTGATCCGCTTGGATCATCAAGAAATCGTTAATGGCCTTTCTCTGTTTGCATAGTCGGTCCAACATATGGAGGGTGGAATTCCAACGGGTGGTAACGTTGCATATCAGCCTATGTTGGGGCATGCTTTTCTGCCACTGCAGCTCAAGGAGGGTGTGCTTGGCGGTGTACGAGTGGCTAAAGTGCATGCAAAGTTTCCTGGCCATTTTTAGGATGTCTTGCAGATGGGTGGAAGACTTCAGGAACCGCATGACAACCAGATTGAACACATGGGCCATGCAGGGTGAATGGCTCAGCCCTCCTTGATGCAGCACCAACACCATGTTCTTCCCGTTGTCGGTCACCATGGTTTTGATTTTGAGTTGTCGCAGAGAAAGCCAGGATTTGATTTCTTGATGAAGGACACATAGCAGTTCCTCCCCTGTGTGACTCCATTAACCCAGGCAAACGAGGTGTAGAAAAGCGTGACACTGCCGTGCCCTGCACATGTGGTGTGCTGGAGGGGCACTGTGAACTGTCCCTGCAGTGGAGGCTGAGGACACGGTGGTGGATGAAGAGGCAGATGTGGACATTGTCGCAAGACCAACGGCAGAGCACGTGGAGGTGGAAGCGGCGTCATCTGGCCAAGTTGCTGGTGTGGCTGTGCAGGAACCACATTCACCCAGTTGGCCGTAAAGGACATGTATTGTCCTTGACCATAGTTACAGCTCCACACGTTGGCACTGCCATGCACTTTGACAGACACCCACAGGCTCAAGGACTGGCCCACCTTCTGTTCTACATATTTGTGGAGGGCTGGTACTGCCTTTTTGGCAAAGAAATGACGGCTTTGGATTCCCCACCTCGGCTCGGCACAAGCCATCATTTCTCTGAAAGGTGCAGAGTCCACCACTTGGCAAGTGAGGGACTGCAGTACTAGCAACTTGGCCAGGAGCACATTCAGCTTCTGCTCCATAGGATGACCACACGCGTACTGCTGTCTCTTGGCAATCGCTTCGGTGATCAACTGCTGACAAAATCAGTGACGAGGAGTAGGAGGATGAGGAGCAGGAGCATCAGGACCGGTAGATGTTGGGAAGGACAGACAGCTCCCTTCGGCTGAGGTGGTGGAGCCTTGACTGCCTGAAATCGGGTGCGTGTCACTGGGTGATGGATCGGAGCCACGGTTCTCCCAAGCTACTTTATGGTGACGCCGCATATGTTGACGCAGGGCAGTAATGACAACATTGGCACCCTGACCACGCTTCACCTTCTGCCCAAATATTCTGCAAATGGCCATTTTCACTTCCTCCGGCAGCTTAATAAAAACTGCCACACCGACAAAGTAGGTGATTTTACCCCCAACACTCCGCACTGACTGACTGCTATGGCCGCTGCCTCCGTGAACCCCTACAGCACTACTTTCCGGGCAGGTTTGGCTCCCGACCTCCCACTGCTGCCACCCTGCTGACTCCCGGCCACGCCACCGACTTGCTGGCTCCGCCGCTGCCTCACGCGCAAGCTGCCACCCTCTTCTCCCGATGATGATAAAGCCCCTTCGTCACTTCGGCTTCCAGTTGCGATCGGCTGCATCATCATGGAGTACTGTCTGCACGTCACTGATGTCCTCCTCAACGGTTTCTGAGCCAGGAGCCTGACCGCTCGCAACACCAGCTCCTACGCCACTCTCCTCATCACTACTTGCCAGCCTACCGGAGGAAGCGGAGGATGTCTCCTCCAGATCTTGGCTGGCCAGTAGCTGCTGACTCTAGTAGCTCGTCCTCACTGTATAGTGGAGCTGAGGCCACAGCATATTATACTTCTTTGGCTGAGGGAACAGAAAAGGACAGAGGCAGGTTGAGGACAGGTGAGGGCACAGGGCCTGCTCCCTGGCCTTGCCAACTAAGGGTTGTGTCTGACGAACCCACCGACTCTTGGCTGGTGGTGTCGGATGTCACTTGAGATGAAGTGGATGACCAAGTCAACCATTGAAGCACTGCTGGGTTGCTGGTCAAGACACGACTGCTAGATGACACTGGGAGCTCAGGCCTCTCGAAATGACCCCTGCTGCCACGGCCCCTTACTCTGCTGCGACCTGTGCCAGAAACATTTAGAACTCTGCCACTCCCCTTTGCAGGGCCTGGCACTTCTCTGTCTGACACAAGCCTTTTTTCCCACTAATACACCAAATAAGAACATATAACTGCACCGCTGAATGGCAAATAAGCCCTTTTTTTCACTAATACACCCCAAAAAAGGCTTTAGAACATACAAACCGGATTCCAAAAAAGTTGGGACACTATACAAATCGTGAATAAAAACGGAATGCAATGATGTGGAGTGGGCCAACTTCTAATATTTTATTCAGAATAGAACATAAATCACGGAACAAAAGTTTAAACTGAGAAAATGTACCATTTTAAGGGAAAAATATGTT
Source organism: Bufo bufo (assembly GCF_905171765.1). Classification (NCBI taxonomy): domain Eukaryota; kingdom Metazoa; phylum Chordata; class Amphibia; order Anura; family Bufonidae; genus Bufo; species Bufo bufo. Next base: position 45,897,042 of record NC_053390.1, read on the forward strand.
GAATCAGAATTTCATGGTGTCAACAAATCCCCAAAAAGTTGGGACAAGGCCATTTTCACCACTGTGTGGCATCTCCCCTTCTTCTTACAACACTCAACAGACGTCTGGGGACCGAGGAGACCAGTTTCTCAAGTTTAGAAATAGGAATACTCTCCCATTCTTGTCTAATACAGACCTCTAACTGTTCAATCGTCTTGGGCCTTCTTTGTTGCACCTTCCTCTTTATGATGCGCCAAATGTTCTCTATTGGTGAAAGATCTGGACTGCAGACTGGCCATTTCAGTACCCGGATCCTTCTCCTACGCAGCCATGATGTTGTGATTGATGCAGAATGTGGTCTGGCATTATCTTGTTGAAAAATGCAGGGTCTTCCCTGAAAGAGATGACGTCTGGATGGGAGCATATGTTGTTCTAGAACCTGAATATATTTTTCTGCATTGATGGTGCCTTTCCAGACATGCAAGCTGCCCATGCCACACGCACTCATGCAACCCCATACCATCAGAGATGCAGGCTTCTGAACTGAGCGTTGATAACAACTTGGGTTGTCCTTGTCCTCTTTGGTCCGGATGACATGGCGTCCCAGATTTCCAAAAAGAACTTCGAATCGTGACTCGTCTGACCATAGAACAGTCTTCCATTTTGCCACACTTCATTTTAAATGATCCCTGGCCCAGTGAAAACGCCTGAGCTTGTGGATCTTGCTTAGAAATGGCTTCTTCTTTGCACTGTAGAGTTTCAGCTGGCAACGGCGGATGGCACGGTGGATTGTGTTCACTGACAATGGTTTCTGGAAGTATTCCTGAGCCCATTCTGTGATTTCCTTTACAGTAGCATTCCTGTTTGTGGTGCAGTGTCGTTTAAGGGCCCGGAGATCACGGGCATCCAGTATGGTTTTACGGCCTTGACCCTTACGCACAGAGATTGTTCCAGATTCTCTGAATCTTCGGATGATGTTATGCACAGTTAATGATGATAGATGCAAAGTCTTTGCAATTTTTCGCTGGGTAACACCTTTCTGATATTGCTCCACTATCTTTCTGCGCAAGATTGTGGGAATTGGTGATCCTCTACCCATCTTGGCTTCTGAGAGACACTGCCACTCTGAGAAGCTCTTTTTATACCCAATCATGTTGCCAATTGACCTAATTAGTGTTAATTGGTCTTCCAGCTCTTCGTTATGCTCAAATTTACATTTTCCAGCCTCTTATTGCTACTTGTCCCAACTTTTTAGGGATTTGTTGACACCGTGAAATTTTGAATCAACGTATTTTTCCTTTAAAATGATACATTTACTCGGATTAAACGTTTGATCTGTCATCTACGTTCTATTACAAATAAAATATAGACATTTGCCATCTCCACCTCATTGCATTCAGTTTTTATTCACAATTTGTTTAGTGTCCCAACTTTTTTGGAATCCGGTTTGAATAACTGCACCGATGAACGGCTAATAAGACTTTTTTTCCCACTAATATACCCAAAAAAATGCTTTAGAACATATAACTGCACCGCACAACGGCTAAGACGTACTAATATTTCCTAGTAATACACCCTGTTAATCGCTGTATCACACAGCACTTGCACCCCAATAACAAGCAAGGTTTTCTGGAATTTCAGAGGTATCATCTATTGCAAACCTGAAAGCAGCAGTATAATGGCTATTACCCAGGCTGTGCACTCCCCTATTGGACCCTGTTCTCCTTTTATAGTGTGGAATAATTCCTCCCAATCCTTTCCCTACACTTCTAATGATCTTTCTCTGAACTTCTATTGAGCCAAAAAAAAGTTTTAAAGACTTTTCTACCACTGTCCCTAGCACCTGCTAATGTCTCTCCCTGCACTAAGTACACTGGAAAATGGCTGAATCCAAGATGGCTGAGGCTATTTATAGGGCTGTGACATCGCAGGGGCTGGCTGGCTGCTGATTGGCTGCATGCATGGCATTGTGGGTAATCCCTCATTCCCAGAGTTCTTTGCTCCATGTCCTAACACTTTCAGCAGCCATATTCGTTACCACGAAGTGTGAGGAAATTCAGATCGAATTCCACTTTGTCAACTTTGATTCCCTCATCTCTAGTCTTCAGCTTGGGCAAGGGCATCATCCATCAGCTTCACTTCAGAGTATGTGGAAAGTGAAAGATCTAATTATGCTGAGTCCTCCAGTGGCCTAAGACATCACCGATCATCTTCATTTTTTGCATCTGGAGAGAAAGAGCTGTAGTCTCAAGTCTCAACTTCAAATATTCTGTTGTATGGATACTACATGTCAGGAGATTCATGTTTTAGTCTGAAACGTTGTACTGCTCCAGCTTTTGTGGTCTCCACTGGTCTTAGTTTAATTGCTTGAAGCATTGGCAAGTCAGTTGGCAGTTCCCATTGGAGGAACAGAACCCTGTTCTAGTGCTTGGTAGGAGGTCCCAGCAATGCCCCCCCCCCAAACGAAATAACCCTTTTATCCTTACTGGACTCGACTAAGGCATCCCTTATTGCCTCCAACACTTATTGCCAATTCTGGTGACAAATTTAGGCTTCAGCCAAGCACAATTGTTTATTTCAATGGCGGAAATAAAGATCACCATGATGCAATCCATTCTTGCTGACATTTGCCAGTATAGAGTCGTGCACCCCCAAAAACATTTACCGACCAATCTCACCAAAATCAACACACTTGGCTGTTGTGCCTCTAATGTGTATAGACATTGTTGCTGCATCTTCACATCATTTATCTTGGTATCTGTACGGATGTATGTAAGTAGACCATGAACCGGCAGTGATTTATCCCACTTCTACTAATGTACTTGTCCTGATTAGAGTTGAGCGGACACCTGGATGTTCATGCTCGGCAGGTTCGGCCGAACTTGAAAAAAAAGTTCGGGTTCGGGACCCGAACTTGACCCGAACTTGATCCCGAACCCCATTGAAGTCAATGGGGACCCGAACTTTTGGGCACTAAAATGGCTCTAAAATAGTCCTGGAATGGGCTAGAGGGCTGCAAAAGGCCTCAAAATGTGCTTAAGAGCATGGCAACTGTTCTGCAAACAAATGTGGATAGGAAAATGACTTAAAATAACATAAAATACAGAACATTTTTAAATAACAATCTGGATCTAGGAGTAGGAGGTTGAGGAGGCGGTGGATGGGTGGATGTGGCGGTGTAGGTTGACCATTGGGGTATCCCCCAAAATATTGGGACATATAACAAAATAAAACAAAGAATAAGTGCACTTGAGTACAAGAATGGATGGCTGAGGCTGGTATAAATGTCTATTCTGCACAAGGTACGGACAAGTCCTGTGGGATCCATGCCTGGTTCATTTTAATAAACGTAAGCTTGTCCACATTGGCTGCGGCCTGTGATAACGCTCTCTGCCGTGCTAAACACACGTTCACACTATACACTGGCTGCAGGGCAGGTCAGCACCTCCAAGGCTGACAAAGCTTTTCCACAATTTGGGCCATGCTAACCCTGCCTTCTCAGGTGCTGGTGGTGCCCCAGCTGCGTTGGCGACCTCTTCCTCCTCCTCTGCCTTTGCCTTGTGCTTCCACTGTGCCCCCGCTGTCAGGTGGGAATGCCATCATCAGCGTGCGCTTGTAGTCGCGCATCTTCCGATCAGTAACAGATGTTTTCACAAAATTTAGTTCCCTGTCAGCAATGCAGAGCAGGGGTTCATTCACGGCAAAAGGGGGTTCATGTCACCCAGCAATACAACAGAGGATTTTGAGAGATTTAGGCACCTGTCACCCAGGCACAGCAGGGGTTCATTCACGGCAAAAGGGGGTTCATGTCACCCAGCAATAGAGCAGAGGATTTTGAGAGATTTAGGCCCCTGTCACCCAGATACAGCAGGGGTTTGTATACGCCAAAAATGGTAAAATGTCACCCAACAATTGAAAATGAGAATTTTTTCAATTTAGGGCACTAAAATTGGCACTTTTTTGCATTAAAATGGCTCTAAAATAGTCCTTGAAAAGGCTAGAGGGATGTAAAAGGCAGTAAAATGTGCTTAAGAGCATGGCAACTGCTCTGCAAACAAATGTGGATAGGGAAATAACTTAAATGAAATAAAATAACAAAAAATTACAAATTATTAACCTGCAACTCAGAGAAGGAGGTGGATATGGAGTCGGAGGTTGAGGAGGCGGTAAGTGTGGTGTTGTAGGTGGAGGCAGCAATGGAGGAGGAACAGGTAGCCAACAATGTTTTTTTTTTTTTTATTGGGGTAGGTAGCCCCCAAAATATTGGGACAAATAAAAAAAATGAAAACAAAGAATCATTGCACTTGACTTGAGTACAAGAATGTACCGTATTTTTCGCCCCATAAGACGCACTTTTTCTCCCCCCAAAATGGGGGGAAAATGCCCCTGCGTCTTATGGGGCGAATGCTGGCAGTTTTACATCGCAAGCTGCGATGTACGAGCGGGGACTCGGGGAGGGACTGGGAGGAGGAGCTGGGGGCCGGCAATAGCGGCGGGGCGGTGCAGTCAGTGTACTATAGCCCCGCCCCTCCGGTATACTAATATAAGATGTCTTATTCAATTAATAGTTATTAAACATGCCCCCTCACTCCTAATAGTACCTTGCATCCTAACAGCTTCAGTACAATGCAGGCAGGCAGGGCGAGCGGGCGGCAGCGTAACTCCCTGATGTCACGTGCCTGCGCTGCCTACTTTATGAATGAAGCAGGCGGCGCAGGCAAGTGACATCAGTGAGTGACGCGCCGGCCGCCCAGCCTGCGTTGTACTGAAGCTGTTAGGATGTAAGGTACTATTAGGAGTGAGGGGGCATGTTTAATAACTATTAATTGAATAAGAGATCTTATATTAGTATACTGGAGCAGCGGCGGCGGGGGGGGGGGGGATCTGTGGATGACATTTTTTTGGGGGACATCTGTGGATGGCACAATTATGGGCTGGGGGGGTCTGTGGATGGCACTGTTATGGGCTGGGGGGTCTGTGGATGGCACATACATAACAGTGCCACCCACAGATCCCCCCTCTAACAGTGCCATCCACAGATCCCCCCTGTAACAGTGCCAGCCACAGATCCCCCTGTAACAGTGCAAGCCACAGATCCCCCCCATAAAAGTGTCCGTCATCCATAGATCCCCCCATAAAAGTGTCCGTCATCCATAGATCCCCCCATAACAGTGTCCGTCATCCACAGATCCCCCCATAACAGTGTCCGTCATCCACAGATCCCCCCATAACAGTGTCCGTCATCCACAGATCCCCCATAACAGTGTCCGTCATCCACAGATCCCCAAAAATAGTGCCATCCACAGACCACCATTAGTTCCAAACCCACCAAACACACAGCACACCTTTTGGTTAAAAATATATTTTTTCTTATTTTCCTCCCCAAAAACCTAGGTGCGTCTTATGGGCCAGTGCGTCTTATAGGGCGAAAAATACGGTATGTTTGATGGTGGTATAAATGTCTATTCTGCACAAGGTACAGACAAGTCTTGTGGGATCCATGCCTGCTTCATTTTAATGAACGTGAGCTTGTCCACGTTGGATGTGGACAGGCGGCTGCGTCTGTCTGTAATGACGCCTCCTGCCATGCTAAATACACGTTCAGAGAGTACACTGGCTGCAGGGCAGGCCAGCACCTCCAAGGCATACAGGGCAAGCTCTGGCCATGTGGACAATTTAGAGACCCAGAAGTTGAATGGGGCAGAACTATCAGTCAGTACGTGTAGGCGTGTGCACAGGTACTGTTCCACCATGTTGTTCAAATGCTGCCTCCTGCTAACATGCTCCATATCAGCAGTTGAAGCCGGTTGTTCCGGCGAGGTGACAAAGCTTTTCCACATGTCGGCCATGCTAACCCTGCCTTCTGAGGTGCTGGCGCTGACACAGCTGCGTTGGCGACCTCTTCCTACTCCCCTGCCTTCGCCTTGTGCTTCCACTTGTCCCCCGGCGTCAGTCGGGAATGCTCTAAGGAGCGCGTCTACCAGCGTGCGCCTGTAGTCGTGCATCTTCCAATCACGCTCCAGTGAGGGAATTAAGGACGGCACATTGTCTTTGTAACGGGGATCCAGCAGGGTGGCCACCCAGTAGTCAGCACACGTTAAAATGTGGGCAACTCTTTTCGCCCCAGTAACCAAAAAGCCGTATTTCTGTCCTAAATGTGACAGTCACTTATGCACGTGTAATCCCAGATGTGCAGTATATTAGAGGGTTTTTCACCCCAGTATGCCAAAGCCGTATTTATGGCCTAAATGTGACAGTCACTTATGCACATCTAATCCCAGATGTGCAATATATCAGAGGCTTTTTTCACCCCAGTAACCAAAAAGCCGTATTTATGGCCTAAATGTGACAGTCACTTATGCACGTGTAATCCCAGATGTGCAGTATATTAGAGGGTTTTTTCAACCTAACCAAAAAGTCTTATTTCTGTCCTAAATGTGACAGTGACTTATGCAAGTGTAATCCCAGATGTGCAGTATATGAGAGGCTTTTTTACCCCAGTTTGCCAAAGCCATATTTATGGCCTAAATGTGACAGTCACTTATGCTTGTCTAATCCCAGATGTGCAGTATATTAGAGGGTTTTTTCACCCTAACTAAAAAAGCTGTATTTCTGTCCTAAATGTGACAGTCACGTATGAACGTGTAATCCCAGATGTGCAATATATTAGAGGCTTTTTTCACCCCAGTAACCAAAAAGCCGTATTTATGGCCTAAATGTGACAGTCACTTATGCTTGTCTAATACCAGATGTGCAGTATATTAGAGTTTTTTTTCACCCTAACCAAAAATCTGTATTTCTGTCCTAAATGTGACAGTCACTTATGCACGTGTAATTCCAGATGTGCAGTATATTACAGGCTTTTTTCACCCCAGTATGCCAAAGCCGTATTTATGGCCTAAATGTGACAGTCACTTATGCACGTGTAATCCCAGATGTGCAGTATATTAGAGGGTTTTTTCACCCCAGTAACCAAGAAGCTGTATTTCTGTCCTAAATGTGACAGTCATTTATGCTTGTCTAATCCCAGATGTGCAGTATATTAGAGTTTTTTTTCACCCCAGTATGCCAAAGCTGTATTTCTGGACTTGCAGATAGCCTATGCTGGTGCACTATCGTTGCATAAAATGCCTGCCGATCATGTATTGATATTGACTAACTGAAGAAAAAAAAGTTAGTTTTCAGCAGTAGTTGGCTCAGGGCAGGCTTAAAAAAATTGTGCACTGCACCCACAAAACACATTTGCTGTAGATCGCTGAGTACATAAACCAGTTCTTGATAAGATTCCTCCCTGATCTCTTCCTCACAGTGCAGTAAGCCGGATTGGGACAGATGCACACTGGCGCAATATTAATAGTTTTTAGTTTGTGACGCCAATTGCAGCTTGCACAGGTACTGTAACAGGGCCCTTTAAGATGTTATAGCTCACGTACCAAGTGAGGAATGCCAGAGGGGGATAATGTGTCTGTGTAATGTCAACGGTGTCTCCTACCTTGGTACAGCTGGACTCCTGGATCCTGGCTCACTTGCAATAAAATGAGTGTGGTTAATAGGAGTAATTGAGGAATGAATGAGATCCAGACAGGAAATATGATCCAACTTGTCTTTACTGAAGGGGTGCAGCATAAATCCATATGAGTACAGCAATAGTCCTTAGGTCCCAGCAGGTATTGGCAATGTATGGCAGGGGTTAATGCCTCTTCTGCTCCTATACTATATGCCTGGAGAATCTGGCAGGTATTTATTTTCTGCTCTATCTGTCTTCTGCTTGATATGGGCCTGACTAGCTGAGGAAGAATTTGGCTTCTCCTGGTCTCTGGATATGTACTCACAGCTTGGCTCACAGGGAATGCTTCTTCCTGGAGGCTGGAGATGGCTGCTTTTCTTGTCAACCAGCTGAGGCTGATGGCTCAGGCTGGGAAGAGTGATCTTGGCCTCAGCCGAGGCTCGATCCTGTCTTGGGATCCCTGTTTCTGGGAGCTCCTACTAACACAGCCTTCCCCTAGCCGGGGTGGCTGGTACACACTGGATCTAACTGGTTTCTTCCCTCCCTTGCTGCAGGGCGTGGGACCAGCCCACTTCTGCTCCTAGAAGAGGGGGAGCTAAACACTGGAATGAACTATTCCAGTCTAGCTATACTAAACTGATCTAAACACATTGCTGCCACCTGCTGGTGTACATGGAAATTACAGCATAATATATGAAACAGGCATATAAAATACATATAATGGAAAATGCAATGTTAGACTACACAAGATGACAATACATATGCACCTGACATGTTGTAGCAGGGAGAAAGAGTTTAGTGACATACTCCAGGATGTTACAACAGCAGCTGCAGCCTCTCCCTACACTAATCCGAGCAGAGTGACGGGCGGCGCTACGTGACTCCAGCTTAAATAGAGCCTGGGTCACATGCTGCAGTTGGCCAATCACAGCCGTGCCAATAGTAGGCATGGCTGCGATGGCCTTTTGGGGCAAGTAGTATGACGCTTGTTGATTGGCTGCTTTGCAGCCTTTCAAAAAGCGCCATAAAAATCGCCAAACTTTTACGTAAATGTTCAGGTTCCGGTCCGGGTGCCGAAAACCCTAAAGTTCGGTACGAACCACAACTTTACAGTTTGGGTTCACTCAACTCTAGTCCTGATTTAAAGGTTCTGGCCACCAAGAGGTCTCTGGAAAGTGAAAGAGGGATTTTAAGATGTCCACCATGTTTAGGGTTTCCCTTATGTGTGTGAAGATGTCCACCATGTGTAGGGTTCCCCTTATGTGAGAACCTCAGGGGCGTATCTATAGAAGGGAACAGAGATAACAGTCACCTATTGTAGGGTGCAGAGTTAACAGTCTTCTGACTGAGTGTCATCTAATTAGCACACGGTAGTTAGGGGTCCCGTTGAATATTTTGCACTGGGGGCCCAGGAGCTTCAGGTGATTCCTGCTGATGATATAAATGTCAATTTGTTTCTGTTATTATTTACAGCGTTTTTTCCCCGTAAGACGAATGATGACAGCGCGAGCTGCTTGTTGTACAGAATCAGCGTATGTTGCTTTGATGTACCATCTGTATGTACCGCACATCCTCAACCAATTTAACCTTACATAAAGGCGGCTTTCTAACATGACAGCGTCAGTGCTGCCTGTATTTACCTAGAATCTGTATTACCTGTGCAGGTTTTTTATCATCTCTTTTACGCTGCTTGCTGCGAAAATTCACTCTTTACAATTGACGCGATTTCTCGTTAGCAAAGCAAAACTCAGAACATTGTTCATTTTTTATGAAACTTTTGGCTTATGAAATTTTGAAAACTCAGAGCAACCTAAAAAATTAACAGGATAACGTAGACAATGTATTTTTATATGCACAAATAATAGTGTGCATGTAAAAGTAGTGGGTTATTTAAAGCAGAGCCTTGGTCCTCAAGGATCCTCTGGCACGCTGATTTTGCCAGTCCTGCTCTGTACGTAGGAGTTTTTTCATTTCTTGGTTTATATCATGTGCTTAATGTTGTAATTACATATATTTCATCAAAATAAAAAGTTAAGGAACTTTGTACTGAGCCTGAGTTACATCCTGTATTATACTCCAGAGCTGCACTCCCTATTCTACTGGTGGAATCACTGTGTACATACAATACATTACTTCTCCTGTACTGAGCCGAAAATCAAAATCTCAGCTCTGCTACATACATATGTAACATATTTAACCTATTGATAGTATAACCTCCATCCATAAGGGCAAATTGGCAGCGGTGAGAGGTTTGTTTTTGCATCTGATTTCTGAGCTTCAGACTAATGAGCCTGGTAGTGTCCTGCGAGGTTGGTCCACGTTCTGCACATTATAATAAGAATCTGCTGGTTTGGAAATCTCTGCTCATCCATGTGCATTTACCCTGCGGTGGCATCATCGCATTTTATGAATGGGAGGGCACGGCGAGAGACTGGAAGGGTTTGTCTGGTCAAAACTCCCCGAGCAAAATCGTCTAAACACAAGAGAGAGAAGAATGTAACTGAAGGAAACTATTAGGGAGAAGTGGATCGGGGCTTTACTGAAATGATATAATTGGTAAAAAGTATAAATCTGAAGGTGTCAGCCCTTTACAGACTAATGAGGGGGAGTTGCAGAGAGCGATGAGGAGAAAGCAAAACTATTAAATATTTTTTTCTCCACTGTATTCACTGAAGAAAATAAACTGTCAGATGAAATTGCAGAATGTAAAAGTAAATTCCCCATTAAAAGTGCCCTGTCTGACCCAGGAAGAAGTACAGCAGCGTCTTAAAAAGATTAATATAGACAAATCGCCAGGACCAGATGGCATACACCCCCGTATCCTAAGAGAATTAAGTAATGTCATAGCCAGACCCTTATTTCTGATATTTAAGGACTCTATACTGACAGGGAGTGCTCCACAGGATTGGCGCATAGCAAATGTGGTGCCAATATTCAAAAAGGGTCCATAAACAGAGCCTGGAAACTATAGGCCGGTAAGTTTAACATCTGTTGTAGGTAAACTGTTTGAAGGTTTTCTAAGAGATGCTATCTTGGAGTACCTCAATGAAAATAAGCAAATAACGCCATATCAGCATGGCTTCATGAGGGATCAGTCATGTCAAACTAATTTAATCAGTTTCTATGAGAAAGTTAGTTGTAGACTTGACCGTGGCAAATCAATGGATGTCGTATATCTGGACTTCTCCAAAGCATTTGACACTGTACTAAATAAAAGGTTAGTATATAAAATGAGAATGCTTGGACTGGGGGAAAATGTCTGTAAGTGGGCAAGTAATTGGCTCAATTATAGAAAACAGATGGTGATTATTAACGGTACACACTCAGACTGGGTCACTGTCACTAGTGGGGTACCTCAGGGGTCAGTATTGGGTCCTATTCTCTTCAGTATATTTATTAATGATCTTGTAGAAGGCTTGCACAGTAAAATATAAATTTTTGCAGATGACACTAAACTGTGTAAAGTAATTAACACGAAGGAGGACAGTATACTACTACAGAGGGATCTGGATAGATTGGAGGCTTGGGCAGAGAAGTAGCAGATGAGGTTTAACACTGTCAAATGTAAGGTTATGCACATGGGAAGGAATAATGCAAGTCACCCGTACATACTAAATAGTAAAACACTGGGTAACACTGACATGGAAAAGGAACAAGGAATTTTGGTGAACAGCAAACTAAGCTGTAGAAACCAGTGTCAGGCAGCTGCTGCCAAGGCCAATAAGATAATAGGTTGCATCAAAAGGGGCATAGATGCCCGTGATAAGAACAAAGTCCTACCACTTTACAAATCATTAGTCAGACCACACATGGAGTACTGTGTACAGTTCTGGGCTCCTGTGAACAAGGCAGACGTAGCAGAGCTGGAGAGGGTCCAGAGGAGGGCAACAAAAGTAATAACTGGAATGGGTGGACTACAGTACCCTGAAAGATTATCAACATTAGGGTTATTCACTTTAGAAAAAAGACGACTGAGGGGAGATCTGATTACTATGTATAAATATATCAGGGGTCAGTACAGAGATCTCTCCCATCATTTATTTATCCCCAGGACTGTGACTGTGACGAGGGGACATCCTCTGCGTCTGGAGGAAAGAAGGTTTGTACACAAACATAGAAAAGGATTCTTTCCGGTAAGAGCAGTGAGACTATGGAACTCTCTGCCTGAGGAGGTGGTGATGGTGAGTACAATAAAGGAATTCAAGAGGGGCCTGGATGTGTTTCTGGAGTGTAATAATATTACAGGCTATAGCTACTAGAGAGGGGTCGTGATCCAGGGAGTTATTCTGATGCCTGATTGGAGTCGGGAAGGAATTTTTACCCCTAAAGCGAGGAAAATTGGCTTCTACCTCACAGGGTTAAATTGCGTTGCTGGATAACAGGCTGAACTGGATGGACAGATGTCTTTTTTCAGCCTTATAAACTATGTTACTATGTGAATTTCACCTCCATTGTCATACAGGTGTGGGGGAGAACCTGATACCTCCCCGGATCTCAAGAAAATTCTGAATCGCTCAGGGCAAGGGGAAGCATCGGAGTGTGAAAAGCTCCGATGCTCCACTCAGTCATGGTGAATGAAGGCAGATCGGGTTGTGTCTGGGCTCAACTCTGAACCCGGACAACCCCTTTAAAGGGAACCTGTCATCAAGATATTCCCTATTTAACTATGTGCATTACCCTATGGTGCTATTGTTCTGGTTTTGTGCTCCATGTTTGTAGAGAAAAGAAACTTTATTCCCCACTCTCACTGTATGCCGATGAGCACTTTCAATTCAAGGAGGCTGGATCTTCCAACTTCCAAGTCATGGTGGTTGTGCCCAAATCCATCCTCCTACCCCTTGATTTACATTTCAGAGCAGTTTCACTGTCATCCCCTCGCTTCTCAATAGCTCAAACACATCTTGCACAAGAGGGCACTCCGTCTTCTCCGGGGCGTCTGCGCAGTGAAGCCGGGTGATCAGCTACTGGCTTCAGCACCAGACAAGGAGGGCAGTGCACACTTCCAGGATGAACAAAGGACTGACCATCTTGGCACATGTGCAAAAACCGCAGAAGCCATAAGCTGCACACCCAGCTTCACTGCGCAGGTGCCCTGGAGGAGACAGAGTGGCCCTGTGCGATATATATTTGAGGCAAGGGGATGACGTTGCCAGTGCCACCGCTTTGAAACATCAATTAAGGGGCAGGAGTCAGAATTTGGACGTTGCAAGAACCAGCCTCCTTGATTTGCGCCACCCACTTGCTTACAGCATTGTCAATATGTGTGATATTTTGGATACAAGGTAACTTCTTTACATCTACAGTAAATGAATGAAGGAAACTCCGCTCAGATCTTCGGGGTAATGGTAATGATAAATGCTGGCATTTTCTTGATTCCTGCACAATATCGTACGTCCTCATTCATACGAAAGCAAGAAAATCGTCAACGTGATGCAACTAGCTGCGCCCTCCAGTGATGTCTTCTGCAAATCCAAGCATTTTTTGTCTCTATGGTTTATTTATAATCTGCGCCATAACCAGAACACTACATTTATAACGGATTTAAGGGATGTTTTATTCGCCTCATCTGGGCTTGTTTTGCAGTGTTTGCTTTTGTATTCTAAGGATTGCCATTTAACCAGCTGTGACAAACCCAGACAGGAAAACAAGAATGTATGGATTGTTCAAGCATCAATGTTTACTCTGCAGATTGTTGTCCTGTGTGGGTGTTACACGGGGGCAGTCGCCGCTGGAGATGTCGATATCGAGCTGTAGGACCTTGATTTGCTTTGGTAGCCGTCCATGCTACTGTTCAGACTCCCCCCTCTAGTTAACACATTTCCTATCCCCTGTTGATAATTTATAGGGCAAATGTGTTGTATTGAAGTCTTATCACTTAAAGGAATAATATACCTAAACTCGTCGGCATGTGATAAGGAGTCTTGTAAGACGAGCTGCTGATATCATTCACACATATTTATGTATGTTAATATATTTTATGGAACTGTAGATACTGTAGGTTGGGTAAAGCAGTGACCATGGAGGCAGACATTTTTCTAGCCCTTTTCTTCAGTATCATTAGTCAGGTTCTTCACATTTTAAAATGTTTTTTTTTCTTTGTTCCTGCAGTAGATTGTGCTGAAGAGCAATGTTAAATACTAATTAACTTAATCTTTAGTGTCCTTTTAAGGTATGACTGGGAAGTATTGTATGAAAGTGTTTGTGTAGGTTGGACTGACAGTTAATTGAGATGTCTTCTGTTCTGGGGTTGTGGCCTATGCAGTGAGTCTCTTTAGTTCACTCTTCTGTCTCAAACCCATTCCATGACTCCATGTTTCCTCCACCTCTTGAACTTACACCATCAAGAAGGTCTGTATTTAAAGTCAATCATGTTCCTACACACCTCCAACCTCCATGTCTTATTTTTCTTCTGCCATTGGGTGGCCTCTTCTTGATATGCTCTTCAGGTTCTTGGTTCTGGTTGTTGGCCTATCATGCCCTCTGGTTTATAACTTTATCTTGACTCTATGGCTGGCTCTACCACTTTGCTTTACATTCATCTTATTCTTGTGCCATTGGGTGGCCTGTTCTTTGTGTGCTCTTCTGGTTCTTGGTTTCTGGCCTACCAAGCCCTCTGGTTTATGCTGACTATATGTCTGGCTCCACCACTTTAAAAATCCTTTTTTACCCATCTATCTTCTAACTGTGTCCAATATCTGCATCAGGAACTATTCCAAGGACCAGGAGACTGGTGCAATAGAGTCCAAAACATCATGAGGTGGTTAAAAGTAAAGACCTGGCTCTTTGCTCAACCTATCTAGAAATATGTTGTGTGACATGATAAGCTTTTCTGTTAAAAAAAAACATGATTTTTTTATATTGTTTCATGAGATGTCTACATGGTCAGATTGGCCCACCAGAGTACCAAATGATGATCCAGTGGGCCCAGGCTCAAAATACCATAGTGGGCCCCAAAGGTCCAGGAGAAAAAAAAAACATTTGGCTGTCTTTGGAGCCATTTACTTGACACTAGGGTCTAATTTGCTGACTCAAAACCTATTAGGAGTTGGGCACCAAGAGTAATTTCCTCTCATGAGTCTAAGAAAACCCAGTCTGACACTTGCCTAGGTGCCACCACCACTGTTTGGGATGTGAATTGCGTCCTGTCAAGGGTTTTGCTACTCAGTTGCAATATTGTATTGAATTTATTTAGTGAGAAATCAGAGTCCTCTAACAAAATTCGAGAAAAGGTAGGGGTGGGCAGTGTAGTAATCATTGTTTTTGGAGAAAAACTAGCCATAGATTTCCAATGCAATACCCTGCATAGTTGTAAAAAGAAGAAAAATGGATTCTTAAAGCAACATCATGGTGGTGGAATGACTCATAATGCTCACCTGTGTAGAACGTGTTCATCCAGATACGATACTGTTGTAGGTGCATGAAACCAAACTGTGCAGCATCCGGACCTCAAACCACTGTTATCACCGTGACCCTTAAAGTGATGATGCAGACTTGGATAGTAGATGATGGCTTTTTTAGCGCAGTCACCAGTTTGGCTCAGTCAGCTTGTCATAAACATAAAGGGCAATTCATGATGTAAAATCCAATTAATTACAGCGCATTTTGATGCTGTACCAGTGTCTTTCTCAAGGGTAACATGGGAAATATGCTGGTCCAGCACAGAAACGCGTCGTATTGATCGACAATAAAGTATTCATTGATGACAGATCAGGAGTTGTGCTTAATACTTGGATGCATTTTGATGCTGCACCAGTGTCAAGTGCAACATGAGACAGAGCTGGTCCAGTACTGAAATGCGTTGTATTCGTACACTTTGTGCCTGTCACGCTTCGGTATGGGAGGGAAACACCACACTGAGCATAGGAGGGAAGGGGTAACAGGTAATCAGGCCTGAGAACAAAAGAAGGAAGATGGACACCTCCTAGTGACAACCCTAACCAAAATTCTGACTGACTACCAGTATGAGCAGACCCCCAAGGTAGGTGAGTTCATATGCAGGAATGCCTAGAGTTCTATCTAGCCCTATAGGACCCTGGTACTAATGGCAGGGACGAGACTACCTGTTTCTCCAAAAGAAAGGGCGAACAGGAGTCTGCTTCAGGCCTAATACAAACAATAGGGAAATGCAACACACAGATCCCAAATAAAATACAAAAGGGAAAGGAAAGACTTAACTTCAAAGAGGCTATGGAAGCACCAGGAACTCAGCCGAGATCCAACCACAACAATCCACAGGCACAGAAGCTATAAACCGCACAGCATTGTGGGAGAAGCAACTGTAAATAAGGAAGGTTAAATGACCACATTAGCAACACCTGAGGCAAGGGGTGCGGCCATTACCAGAAACACCACAGACGCCTATTGATCCACAAGGAAAACCTGTCAGATCAAACCACATGTTGCCAGTCTCACAGATCTCCTGCCACTCACTGTCACCAGGACGTCTGTATGTCTCGGTACGTTCGTGACAGTGCCTCTGACAATTCAATGCATTTTAATGGTGTAGCAAAGTGCTTCTTAATTGTACCATGTGAAGGGTGCTGGTCCAGCACTGACAAGAGTCGTATTGATCCAAAGTAAAGTATTCATTGATGGTATGTCATGAGTTACACTTAATATTTGTGACAAACTGATGTATTTCGATGCTGCACCAGCATCTTTCTCAAGTTCAGCATGGGAAAGATGCTGGTCTAGTCCTGAAACGCATCGCATTGTTAGAAAATGAAGTTTGAATTGATGTTACATCATGAGTTACGCTTAATGTTTGTGACAACTTGATACGTTTTGACGCTGTAATATTGTCTTTCTGAATAGCAAAATATGCTGGTCCAGCAACAAAACGCATGGTATTGATCCAAACTAAAGTATTCATTGGTAGTATATGAGCTGTGCTTAGAAGGATTGTCTAGTACAGAGATAGGCAAGCTGCGGCTCTCCAGCTATTGTAAAACTACAAATCCCAGTATGCCCAGTGTGTCTACAGCCTACAGCAGGGCATGATGGGATTTGTAGTTTTACAACAGCTGGAGAGCCGCAGTTTGCCCATCCCTGGTCTAGGCTAAGAAAAGCATGGTTATTTTTTTCCAAAACACCTCACCTGTCCATAGGTTGAGTTTGGTATGGCAGCTCATCTTCACTAAGGTGAGTGGGGTGAGCTGTAAAGCCACAAGCAACCTATGGGCAGGCGTAGTGCCATTTTTGAAGAAGGTAACCATGTTTTCTTACCCTGGACATAGAAAAGAAAAAAAAAATTTGTGTAGCAGCACAATGATAAGGTAAATACAACCTTTTAGTGGTGGTACCAGCAGTATTGGGTGCCAGTCTGAAGCTCCCCCAACCATACGTAGAACTTGTAAGGAGACCGCAGCACTCACTTGTCTTCTATGATCCAAACTTTATTCACCAACTTAGTGCGACGTTTCGACCGTCATGGTCTTTTTCAAAAAAAGACCATGACGGCCAAAACGTGGCACTAAGTTGGTGAATAAAGTTCGGCTCATAGAAGACAAGTGAGTGCTGCGGTCTCCTTACAAGTTCTAACCCTGAACAACCGCTTTTTGATGTTGAAACAATCTCTTTCTCAAGAGCAACATGAGAAAGATGCTTGTCCGGCACTAAAGCACGTTGTATTGGTTGAAAATAAATTTTTCATAGATGTTACATTATGAATTGCACTTAATAGCACATCAGCAGGATCAGCCCAACCAAGTATACTGTTTGGTAGGGTTAAAGTGGTTATCTAACCCCTAAAATGCCTGCGAGATTGTACTTTTTCTGCTCCTCGGCATCCGCATTGCTTGTGATACTCGCACAGCCGATGCATCTCTCCGTCGCGCTGGTGGGGGTTGGAGTAGACTGTGCAGCCAATATCAGGCCACAACGGGAACAAACCTCCCTAGTATCATGGGTGACGCTAGGGAGGCTTTGTTCAGTTGCGGCCTGCTATTGGCTGCAGCCCCCAAACATCCCCTCCCCCCCCCGCTGGTATGAGAAGCGACGTGGGTGGCGGGAAGCCAGGCACGTAATCTCTGTGAGGGGTCCAGAAGTATGGGGAGGCTTTTTAAGGGTTGGATAACACCTTTAATCCTGCCGATTAAAATTATACCTGTCTTGTGAAACTTGGTTGTTACGTTCCAGAGAAAACAAGATTTATTCTTTATACCGCTGTCAGCCTCAGTGCACCAAGGGGCGGAGCCTAGCCACTCAGCGCACCTCAGCTTGTCAGTGATGGTCACGCCCCTTGGTGCACTGAAGCACTCAATTGCATAAAGAATAAAAGTATTTTACTGATTTTCCAAAGACAGGTATCGTTTTAATCAGCAGGGTCAGCCCTACAAGGCGTTGATCCTGATGAAAGATGCTCTTTAATATTTGTGACAAACTGAGTTTGCACCCAAATCTTCTATCCACATTCGCCTAGTAGTGAGGACAACCTTTGTAAAGAGCCACACATAGATTTTTTCCTTTGTTCTATATTCCAGAAGCCATAAGAACCTCAAGCTTCAGTTTCTACAATTCTTCAAACAAATGTGAGCCAATGGTTCAATATGGAGTCCTTCCTCTCAAAGGACAGTTCCAGTTAGGTTCAGAGCTAAAAAGATTAGTTGGCGCTTTCCAAATCATCCCTCTTGCCTTTTCCGTTTCATCTAATGAATTTTAGCCCATAATAAAAGGCTGGGAGCTTCATCAAAATTCCGTCCATGGACTCGGGTTTTCACGCGCTGCCTTTAAATGAGGCCTGCCTCATAAACTGTAGACATCCATCATAGGGAAGCAGCGAAGGCGTGCTACAGAAAGCTCTTTTCATGAAGTCAATCAAGTATTCTTATCACTTTGTGACGTCCTTTTCTGCACGGGTGGCGGCTCAAAAATTTGCATGTGTTTACAGGCTGCAGAGTGTGTTATTAAGCCCTTGGCAGTCATATAATACAAACACTGACATAATAGTAATTGGAATAATTTTTGAAAACAAACTGGTTTTTTTTCCCCGAGCAGAATAAATCTCTCTTTCCGGGATCGTTTCTCCAAGCTTCCCTTATGTTCGAATTTGCACACGAAGCGATCGATGCGGCTTGCAACACATTTTTATGAAGGTTTTAAAAATTACTTATAAATCAATAGTTCTACAGGAACAGGTGCAGGTTTAAATCTAAACTTGCAAAAGAAGAAAGTCAAAATTAATTTACAAAAATGAATATATGAAAAAACCTCTCCTTGTCCTTTGAAGGACTTTTTCCTATAACATTCATGTCTTGACTGATTCCAATCAGGATAATGTATCTTACCAGAAAGTAGGCCAACAAAACAAATAAAATAAAAACAACCAAAGCTAAAAAAAAAAAATACAAGAGACAAAAATTTGTAGTAAAATTTTGAGTGCAATTGACCATGTAAAAAATGGGAATTTTTGGAAAAAGTGAAATTTACCCAGATTCTAGAAACGTTTCAAATGCTAACACAGCTCTTTTTCCCGCGGCTTTACAACTGGTTGGCTCAGTTAGGTGTCGGATGATATGGTGTCTATGCCATAGATGCCCCCCAATCATGTGCCAGTAGTAGTACCAGATAAAAAAAAAAAATACTTATAATTACCTCCATCAGGCTGGCAGCGGTGCGATGCAGACCTCTTCCGACCTGTGCCCTGCGCTGTACGGCTCAGGCGGCACGATGACATCATCGCGCCGCCTACACCGGCCTCTGATAGGCTGCAGGCCTAGTGCCTAGACGCCTCTCCCTCCTCTGCCCCGCTGCAGCACTTCCATCTGTATCGCTGTCCTGAGGAAGGCTATGGAGATGAACGCTTCCCCCAACACCAGTGGCCAGCGGGGCTCAAGAGGCAGTTGCCTTGGGCTTCCCAGGAGCAACTGGGTTCGGGGCAGCTGCCCCTTTTGCCCCGCGTTAAGGACGGCCCTGTCTGTACTAGCGGCGGCGGCCCGCGTTTCCAAGGGGAATCAGTGGGGGGGGGGGACGCGGGGTGGGGGGCAAGGAATAACCTACCACCAAAACAAAGTATCACCTACTCGGCACGGATCTGAGGATTTGGAGAACCACCAGTCATAGGAATGGGGGACCTGAGTCTCTCGATTGGGCAGAGTGATGGTTTCACTTCACACTTCCACTCCATTCAACTCTATGGGACCAGTGAAGAGAAGCTGATTACAGATAGTAAGAGCAGCAGACTGTTGTTTCATTCACTCAAGGCACTCAGGGACCCCCTATTCTAGTGATGGGTGGGGGTCCCAGCAGCAACCTATGCTGTGGATGGGTAACAAGCTATTACAGTCGGCCAACCCCTTTAACTGATGTTTTTCATACCGTGTAGGTGACTACTTTATTGTCTTTAATGGGTAGCTCTGCTTTGAAAAATTCCCTTCTTCGAAATATCTACTAATGATGAGCCAATCAAAAGATTTCTTGATGCTAAGAACCCCGGTGATCAGGTGTAATCTGTAGAAGAACCTGGCATGAAATCTTATGTTTTCCTGCAGTGCCACCACAGGCGAAAAAAAAGTATTACATAATTCTCATTCAAGGCAATGAACTTGCTTGGTTCTCCAAAGAAAGTTGGGTAATATTTGTAGCCGCTCGCTGCGAGTTCTAATTTATACATTAGTCTCCACTAGTCTCCTGAACTTGGCTCCTCTTATATTAAGCAAGAGAATTAAGTGTCTGAACCAGACACCTCCATTAGAGAGAAATATCCCATGTTCCCTGGTCATTGGCCTAGGAGTCTAACTCATCGCTAGAATCCCAATGTGTAGTATGTGGTGAGATCCTAGAATATTTCTGTTTGATATAAATACACTGAAGATGGTGGAATAAATGGTCCGAGACTAGAGAATGTTGGATATGAGGCTCGTCCAGTGCCTCATCATGCGGATATATCTCACATTACACATTGGAATAAAATTAATGGAGAATATTGGGAGAAGAATCTTTCTAAAAAGAGGTTTATAGTCCTTGAAATGCTGACTTGTCCCATTTCACGCTATGTAATCATTCTGGCTTCTGTAATCAGGATTCATTGCATGCGCTAATCCACTCCTGTGTGTGTGGGGGGGGGGGGAGTAGTAATGGTCTTGAATTTCCTCCGTTTGTGTACTGTCTGTCTAACTGTGGATTGGTGGAATCCAAACTACTTAGAGATTATTTTGTAACCTTTTTCCAGCCTGATGAGCATCAACAACTCCTTTTCTGAGGTCCTCAGAAATCTCATTTGTACATGCCATAATACACTTCCACAATCATTTGTTGTAAAGATCAGACACTACTAGATCCCTGTTCTTTACATAAAACAGTTCACCCTCTCACACCTGATTGAAAACACCTGTCTCTAATTTCACCTTTTTCTGCTTATCCTAAAGGTTCACATACTTTTGCCACTTACTGATATATGATATTGGATCATTTTCCTCAATAAATACATGATCAAGTCTAGTATTTTGGACTCATTTGAGTTGGTTATCTATATTTACTTTTAGATCTTGTTTGAAAATCAGATGTAGTTTATGGTCGTTTTTATGCAAAAATATTAGGAAATTCAAAAGGGTTCACAAACTTTCAAGCACCATGTTATTTCGATAACATCTAATCATCTCCCTCACTAATCATACAGAGGGCAAAATCTAACAGGAGAGGACAATGAGTCCAGGAGAACGATCCTCCAATGATAAAGAGGCTTAAAGGAACACAGCAAAAAATAATAATAATAATTAAAAAAAATACCTAATTAAAAAACTCCCAGATCTTTCTCCCTTGATCTCTTCCTTTCCCTTTTATTATTTGTCTCATATAGTATTTAAAACAGAGAAAATATGTCTCTTCTCTCTGGGTCCAAGGAGTCCTGCCATGTCCCTTCTCCTCCTCCTCACTGTCCTATGACAAGCTGTAAGGCAAGTGGTTGGAGCAGAAGCTTCTCTACTGTCCTATGACAAGCTGTAAGGCAAGTGGTTGGAGCAGAAGCTTCTCTACTGTGTTCGGTCTACAATAGGACAAAAATATTATTAAACCCCCACCCCTTGGCTAAGCCCCGCCCCTAATTCTCAAATTGAAGATGGGGTAAATCATTAACCCCTTTTTCTCTGCAGCATTTGCACAAGACTGTTAATGTCTGAATTGTGCGGAAAGTGCTAGAGACTGGCGGTTAGGGCAACTATATTTCATATTTACTTTTAGCATTCATTGGTAGGATTACAGTCTCTATAATCATTTGAGCTGCAGTCATACCTTGGGGCCCCACAGATGGTACACTGACATGATGTTATTTAAGGGACCCTTTGACATAGTTCCACTGGGGCCAAGGAGCTTCAAGTTACGCCTCTGGAAACAAAAATATCTAGAGTTCCCCCCAAGAAATATGTAGAAGAAAATCTTCCAGTCCACAGATAGGAACTGAAAACTTCTCATTAATATGTAATAAGATAATCATATTATATTTAACACAAAATGTTTGGGGAAGGGAAGAACTTTGTTCAAATTTTTTTTTTGCGTGTGTTATTTAAATCATCTATAAAATATTAAGGTGTGAACTTCTCCAGAGGTGAACCGTGCATGACATCTTCAAGCCGAGGAAGTGCAAATAAATGTTTTCCCCTTCGCAGTCTAATTTTAGGAATACTTAAAAATGTACAATAAAAAGTGTGCTTAGAACGTAACACGTTTCCTTTCTGACATGAGTGACAGAAAATAAATGCTTTTTAATAAAAAAAAATCTAATGATAAAGTAACACCCAAAATTCACATCAATTAGCACAATTAATTCTGTATATTTTAAAATCTGTCATTTTCGCACATTCTTTATGGCTGTCATCAAATCAACACTTCATAGTTTATATATATATCCTGTGCAATATAATAATAGCAAAGACAGGTGCACTCTGCAGACTTACTAAACCCTCAAGCTGATGATAAAATTGAGAGATTAGCCAACATGTCCTACTAGGAGGACATGTCTGAGCCCGAGCACCGCGCCAAGGTTTCTCAAGTAGCTTGGGTCCTAACACTCACCTACCTGAGCCGTATGGGTAATACCAGGAGCCAGTGGGCAAATTACAGTGGGCCAGTGGGCCATTAGCAACGGCCACAAGTGCAGGATTTGCTCCCCTGTTTATATATGCACAACTGCATATGGGGTTGAGCACTTCCTGCCTGTTTAACACCACACCATTTTTTTCATTTGTTTGCATATAGAGATACCTGGAGGTGTATAAATTTAAATGAACCTGTTTTCCATCCACAGGCTACATTTAGGTGCATCTGCGAGGCCTGGGCCATATCAGCCAGTCTTGAGTGGGTCTCGCAGACTCCTCCCTCCTCCCATTGCTAGCATGGTTTCATGCTGGAGGTAACTAGTGAGTTGTCTGTGAGTCGGACCTTTACGCTCCTGTAATTTGCCCAATTTTATCATCAGTTTGAGGGTTCAGTAAATCTGCAGAGTGCACCTGTCTTTGCTATTGTTATATTGTTATATTGATTATCACATCCACATAATTGCTATCTTGTGTAGGATGTCTATTGTGGTACTTTTGGTCCGCCACGGGCATCCTCCACTGTATGCATTTTTGCTGGGGATCGCCATTAGCAACGGGCTACAAGTGCAGGATTTGCTCCCCTGTTTATATATGCACAACTGCATATGGGTTTGAGCACTTCCTGCCTGTTTAACACCACACAATTTTTTTCATTTGCTTGCATATATCCTGTGCATTCTGAAATCCTTTATACCCTTTCACTTTTTTCACATTTTGTTATGTTAGTCCTTGTGCTAAAATCAAGTTTTCTCCCATCATTCTGCACTCAATACCCCATAATGAGAAAGTAAAAAGAGAGTTTTAGAAATTTTTGCAAACGTATTAAAAAGGAAAAACTAACATTTTGCATGGACACAAGTATTCAGACCCTTTTGCTATGACACTTGAATTAGCTCTGGGACCTCCCATTTCTCTTGATCATCTTTGAGATGTTTCTACATCTTGATTGGAGTCATCTGTGGTACACTCAGTTGATTGGATATGATTTGGCCTTGTCTATACAAGGTCTCACAGCTGACAATGTATATCAGAGCAAAGACCAAGCCATGAGGAGGAATGAACTGCCTGTAGAGATCAGAGACAGGACTGTGTGGAGGCACAGATCTGAAGAAAGGGACAAAAAAAATTCTGCTGCACTGAAACTTCCCAAGAGCACAGTGGCCTCCACAATTTTTAAATGGAAGAGGTTTAAAACAACCAGGACTCTCCCTAGAGATGGCTGCCCCACCAAACTAAGTAATCAGAGGAGAAGGACCTTGGTAAGAGAGGTGACCAAGAACCCGATGGTCACTCTGGATTAGCTACAAAGATCCTGTGTGCAGATGGGAGAAACTTCCCGAAGGTCAACAATCACTGCAGCACTCCACCAATCTGGGCTTTATGGCAGTGGCCAGAAAGAAGTCTCTCATTAGTAAAAGACAAATGAACTTTTGCAAAAAAGTACCTAAAGGATTCTCAGACTGTAAGGAAACCAGACACTGCCCAGCACCATCGCTAGAGTGAAGCATAGTGGTAACAGCATTATACTTTGGGAGTGTTTTCCGAGGCTGGTGGTCGATTGGATTCCAGCAGATAATGCTTCCAGTCGGTTAAGCACCACCCCGTCTTCCACCAAGTCCAGTCTCAGTAGCCAAGAGTCTGGTCAACACAATCCTCACCCTGATCCTCCTTCCTCCTACCATGGAGAGCCTTGCCAAACAAGTGATCCCACACTCGGATATTCCGAGAAGCTCTTTTCAGCGCCATTCCATCATTTGGCCTCTCGACAAGCCCGCTTGAAGAGGGACATGAGATCTTGTGCCCTAATTCCCAAACTCTTGAGCATCCACAGTCACAAGAAGATGACGGTCTGGAATGGCAATTAGTGTTTCACGAGGTTGATGATGATGATGAGACACAGTTGCCAATAAGTCAACGGCAATTAGTGTCTCAACAGGTTGATGATGAGGATGAGACACAGTTGTCAATAACTGAGGTTGTTGTTAGGTCAACAAGTCAGGAGGATGAGCAGAGTGAGGAAGTGGAAGAGGAGGTGGTGGACGATGAAGTCACTGACCCAACCTGGGAAGGTGGCAAGCCGAGCGAGGACAGCAGTACAGAGAGGGAAGGATCCGCAGCACCGCAACAGGCTGGAAGATGCAGTGGGGTGGAAAAGGGGAGAAGGCGGGCCACACCAAACAGGCCCGCATTTGTTCCACGGAGCACACCCTTGCGGAAATCTCCCTTGCAAAGGGGTAGGTGTTCCGCAGTCTGGCTCTTTTTTGAGGAAAGTGCGGACAACAAAAGAATTGTAACTTGCAACCTGTGCAATACAAAATGAGCAGGGGCTTGAACACTAGCAACCTCACCACCACCAGCATGATCCGCCACATGGCATCAAAGCACTGTACTAGGTGGGCCAAACGCCTGGGTCCACATCTATGTCTGTGGGTCACACCACTGCCTTCTCTTCCCCTGTGTTACGTGCTAACCAATCCCCTGTCGAAGGCGCAGGCCCGGATGCCTCCTGCCCTGCACCTGGACCTTCGCTAGCACCATCAGCGACCACATCCACTTCCGTGTCCCAGCGCAGCGGACAAATGTCCTTACCCCAGGCATTTGAACGCAAGTGCAAATACACAGCCACCCACCCACAGGCCATAGCCCTAAATGCGCAACTTTCCAAATTACTGGTCCTAAAAATGTTGCTATTTAGGCTTGTGGACACTGAGGCCTTCCGCAGCCTGATGTCGGCGGCCGTCCCTTGTTACGCAGTCCCCAGCTGCCACTATTTTTCAAGGTGTGCCGTGCCTTACACCAACATGTGTCCCGTAACATCACACGTGCCCTGACCAAGGCAGTTACTGGGAAGGTCCACTTAACCACTGACACATGGACAAGTGCTTTCGGCCAGGGACGCTACATTTCCCTGACGGCACACTTGGTGAATGTTGTGGAGGCCGGGAGGGAGTCGTACCCTGGGATGGCACAGGTGCTACCGACGCCAAGGATTGTGGGCCCTAATTCCATCAGGGTTTCTGCCACCACCTACATTAGTGGCTCCAACCCCCACTTCTCCTCCTCCGCCTCCTCCTCCACTTCCACCTCAGAATTATCCTCTTGCAGCACCAGTCAGCCATCAGTCGGTAGCTGGAAGCAGTGTAGCACTGCAGTGGGGAAGCGTCAACAGGCCGTGCTTAAGCTGATCTGCTTAGGTGACAAACAGCACACCGCCGCAGAGCTGTGGCAGGGGATAAGAGACCAGACTGAGCTGTGGCTCTCACCACTTAACCTAGAACCAGGCATAGTTGTGTCTGATAACGGCCGTAACTTGGTGGCAGCTTTGGAACTCGGCAAGCTCACACCCCTCCCATGCCTAGCCCACGTCTTCAACTTAGTGGTTCAGTGGTTTCTCAAAACCTACCTCAATTTGCCTAAACTACTGGTGAAGGTGCACTGCGTGTGTGCCCATTTCAGGAAATCATCGACAGCTTCAGCCGGTCTGTCAAAGCTGCAGCAGCGCTTACAATTGCCAGCTCACAGACTGTTGTGCGACGTGAGCACGCGCTGGAACTCCACGTTCCACATGTTGGCCGGGCTTTGTGAGCAGCAGAGGGCAGTAGTGGAATACCAGCTGCAACATGGTCGTCGCCTTTCCAGTCAGCTTCTACTCTTCACAAGTGACGAGTGGTCATGGATGTCTGACCTCTGTGAGGTTTTAAGAAACTTTGAGGAATTAATACAGATGGTAAACGGCTATAACGCTATTATCAGCGTCACCCTCCCACTTCTGTGTCTACTCAAACGATCGCTGCTAACAATTAAGGCCGATGATTTGCATGTGGAAGAGGTGGAAATGGGGAACACATTACACAGGGTGATAGCCAGACCACCCTCAGTTCATCTTCTCAGCGCAAATTGGATGATGAGGAGGAGCAGGAGCCGGTTGCCTCCGCTAAAGAGGGTAGTACTCATGGAAGTTTAATACCATCTGGTAAAGGGGGATAGGCAGAAGAGGAGGAGGAGATTGAAAGTGATCCTCCTGATGACGACAGTGAAGTCTTGCCTGTTGGGACTCTGGCACACATGGCTGACTTTATGTTAGGCTGCCTTTCCCGTTACCCACGTGTTTTACGCATTTTGGACAACACCGATTACTGGTTGTTCACCCTTCTAGACCCCCACTACAAAGAGAACTTCTCATCTCTTATTCCTATGGTGGAGAGGGCGAGCAAAATGGTGCAATACCAAAAGTTCCTTGTGGAAAAATTGCTCCAAAAATCTCCATCTGACAACGCTGGCTACAGAGTACGTAGTTCCTTGGGCAACCGAGGAGGGGAGACGAGGGGAACACACAGCAGTTCCAACAAAGGCATGGCAACACTCTCCAAAACCTAGGACAGTTTCATGACACCCCGCCAGCACCCTCACCCTGATGCGCGGCCTAGTGTCACAAGGAGGGAAACATGTTGGAAAATGGTGAAGGAGTACGTAGCAGACCGTGTCAGCGTTCTCAATGATCCCTCTGTGCCTTACAACTACTAGGCACAAACTGCCGCCAGCGTTTTGTCAGAGCGGGTATTTAGTGCTGCTGGGGGCATAATAACTGATAAGTGCATCCGCCTGTCAACTGAAAATTCTGATAAAAATTCTTATAAAAATGAACAAGACCTGGATTGCCCCTGACTTCTCTACTCCACCAGAGGAAAGCAACTGAACATAAAGGCACTTTAAATGTGTTTTTTATAATGTACTGAATAAACTGCATTCCCATGCACCCCTTCCACTAAGAAAAAAGGGTATATGGTTCAATCATCCTTTTCTCGTCCTCATCCTACTCCTCTTCCATCATATCAACATGCTTATTAGTCTGCCCTCGCTCCTAATGTTGTAGAGGGTCAGCTCACCTGCATGCCCTCACATATAATGTTTTAGAGGTCAGCTCACCAGCAGGCCCTCACCTACATTCTTTTAGAGGGCCAGCTCACCTGCAGGCCCTCGTATGTAATGTTTTAGAGGGTCAGCTCACCAGCAGGCCCTCACCTACAATCTTTTAGAGGGTTAGCTCACCAGCAGACCCTCGCATATAATGTTTTAGAGGGTCAGCTCACCAGCAGGCCCTCAACCATAATCTTTTACAGGGTCAGCTCACCAGAAGGCCCTCACCTACAATCTTTTAGAGGTTCAGCTCACCAGAAGGCCCTCGCATATAATGTTTTAGAGGGTCAGCTCACCAGCAGGCCCTCAACCATAATGTTTTAGAGGGTCAGCTCACCAGCAGGCCCTCACCTACAATCTTTTAGAGGGTCATCTCACCAGCAGGCCCTCGCCTACAGTCTTTTAGAGGGTCAGCTCACCTGCATGCCCTCACATATAATGTTTTAGAGGGTCAGCTCACCAGCAGGCCCTCACCTACATTCTTTTAGAGGGCCAGCTCACCTGCAGGCCCTCGCATGTAATGTTTTAGAGGGTCAGCTCACCAGCAGGCCCTCACCTACAATCTTTTAGAGGGTTAGCTCACCAGCAGACCCTTGCATATAATGTTTTAGAGGGTCAGCTCACCAGCAGGCCCTCAACCATAATCTTTTACAGGGTCAGCTCACCAGAAGGCCCTCACCTACAATCTTTTAGAGGTTCAGCTCACCAGAAGGCCCTCGCATATAATGTTTTAGAGGGTCAGCTCACCAGCAGGCCCTCAACCATAATGTTTTAGAGGGTCAGCTCACCTGCAGGCCCTCGCATGTAATGTTTTAGATGGTCAGCTCACCAGCAGGCCCTCACCTACAATCTTTTAGAGGGTCAGCTCACCTGCAGACCCTGACATATAATGTTTTAGAGGGTCAGATCACCAGCAGGCCCTCAACCACAATGTTTTACAGGGTCAGCTCACCAGCAGGCCCTCACCTACAATCTTTTAGAGGGTCAGCTCACCAGCAGGCCATTGCATATAATGTTTTTGAGTGTCACCAGCAGGCCCTTGCTCCAAATGCTTTTCAGGGTCACTAGCAGGCCATCAATCATAATTTTTCAAGGGATTTATGATGCCCTCCTTTATGTGTAATAAATGGAGTATTGGTATGCCGATTCCTTGTAATTTTTGGAAGCCCTTTCACTTAGTGCATAGGCTTTATGAGTGTAAGAGTCCCACTACCTGAACAATTGTACTACAATGTGAATGAGGCCCTCTTTTATGTGATATACAGGTTGTATCGGAATGCCTCTTCCTTGTAATTTTTGGCAGCACTTGCACTTTATATACAAGTAAATATACAGTAAAGAATGTTTCCTAACATTCCTTATCTTCGGTTTGTGCGCATTATTGTCACTCTGTCAAAGTGGCGTTCTACTCGGACAACATCGTTCCCAGCAGCAACCTGCGAGTACATGCATCCAGACATCCTCCCCATGCTGTTCCCGAAACATTTTGGTGGTGTTTCCATCAATTTCTGACCTTTTGCTATCAACCAGACACCCCCCCCTCTTCAGAGCAGGGGGTGTCTGGTTTAATGCTCAGGTTCTCCCATTGACTTCCATTGTGCTCGGGTGCTCGGTAGAACACCCGAGCATCCCGAGGTGTTCAACCTGAGCACCTGAACACCCGAGCACTTTGGTGCTCGATCAACACTACTATGTATTCATTTGCATTTTTTGAAAATCTTAATCTAAAAATTTAAATAATCTAAAATCATCATTTGCTTTCTGAGCTTTGTAATTTTAGTAATTTTATCATTTTCATTTCCTTTCAATTTCTACAACCGTAGATCAGACTTTTCATGATGCGAACAGAGAATGTAAACCTTGGGTTCAGTCTAATCTGACAATGACAATCATCTGCATTTCATAAAAAGGCATGTATGGATTCTGCACAAAGAAAGGAAGGAAGACGGCGTGTCATTTTCTTCAACATTTTACATTTTGATTTTTTGCAATTTTACATAATACCGCTGAGCTTTGATTAAACGCTAACTTCAATCAAGCTTAGGATCAGTATGTTAATGCCATTTCTATGTGAATTGTAATGAAGACTATACTATATAATATATCTATAAAAAAAAAAGGATAAAATGCATTAAAAACCCTAATCTTAATAACACATTTTATCTTTATAACAATCAGAGCTCAGTTTTTTTCCAGGGTGGGGGGTTGACATTTAAAAAAAGACTGTATGCACCATTTTGCACTTTTAGAAATTGATGAGAAAAGTGGGCAGGTTAATTGGGAGGGGCATGACCTCTGATGACCAGACAGATGTACCATAAGTTAGATCAGAAACTGGTTCAAATTAGGGCAGACATCTACACCTGCTTCTTTTTCTAGCACACTTGACCAGGATTTTGATGTTTATGGTCTATCCTCAGATCATCAATATCAGTTCAGCAAAGGTCCACCACCCAACACCCTCATTGATCTGCTGTTTTACAGTAGCTGCAGTGCCGGAAGTTGGTGCGAAACCTACATAGCTCCATCAATTGTGTAGATACTGCAGTATCCAATTCAGTAGGAGCCACTTTGCAGTAACCAGCTTGTCCACTACACATTGGGTGGATTTGTGTAGTTCTGCTGCCGACCTCTAACGCCAGTGCTACACAGTGTGGGGAGTGTGAGGTGTCAGACCCCCACTAATCTCATATTGATGTCTTGTCCTGAGAATAGGCCATCAATATTAAAATCCTGGAAAACCCCTTTAAGAGTAAGACTGTCATATTAAATGCCAGTCTTAAAGGAGCTTTCCAGGAATTTTATATTGATAACTATCCACTGCAGCGCCACCTCAGGGGAAATACAGCATTACATTTTTCCTGATTTCAGTCATTACCACTGGGTTGTCTGGTTATGCATGAACCTATTCTAGAAACACTCCTTGAGATAGGATCCTGTCCGGTTGACTTCCCTCTATAAACTCTTTTTGAAATTTTTGGGATTTATTCCTGTAAGAATCTGGGTATGCAAAAAAATGTACTGTGGATAAGATATAAAGTCTTTGAACAAATGAGTAGGTGATGCCACTTCTCTGTGTGATTGCAGAAGCTTGTCCTGAGATCCCCAGAGTATGACATCCGCTATGGAATCCTCTGCCATAAGCAGTGACGTCTACATCATTCACACCTGGGGCATCTACAGGGGATTGAAGGGAAGTTCTACAGGAATAGTGCTCCTGGTTGATATACTGTATGGTCATTTCAGATGAGACCTATTTATAAAAATAAAAATAAACTGTCTATCTAAAGAGCTCAGGAGCAGAAATAATGCCATGGCATCCATAGTGGCTGCCAGGGGCATAGCTATAGGGGGTACAGAGGTAGCACTCGCCACCAGGACAAGAAGCCTGAGGGGGCCCCAAGAACCTTGTGCCGCATAGGAAGACACCGGTATTATAGAAAGTGCATGCTGGTCAAGTTACACCTTTGCCTGGAGGGAAGGGGTTAGTTCAAGAATTTGGCATGGAGGTGCCATTTCAATTTTTGCCACAAAGGCTATGTTCCATGTCCCTGGCCACAAAGCACTGAGGGAAGAAGCGCCAAAGCTGGACTCTTGCTCCAGGGCCCATGAGCCTTTAGCTATGCCCCTGATGGCTGCAACATGGGTCGTCATCTGAAAACGCCCATCAGGGCAGTAACTCAAATGCCTGGGGTGCCAGTGCAAATTTTGCGTGGTGTGGCACTACATATATCAGAATAACTGGTGTTGCCCAGTGTTTTAAGCATGGGCGGGGCTCAGAGCAGGTTAAGTTAAAGAGGACCTTTCATCTGTTTAACCCTAGTCTAATTAGGGTCTTTTTTTTTTTTTTCAAAGACCCCCCGTTCGTACGCTGTTGTCCCCCGTTGATTTCGGCACCTTATATTCTAATTAGCTGACTTGGTTATACTAGGCGCAGACTGGAGCAGTTCTCTTCTCCCTGGCTGTGAGCGCATCCAATCAGAGTGCATAACAGGACACACAGAACACACCTATTTAGTGTTAATGCCTCCTTTTTGTCCCCACTCAGTAATCATCCTCATCTAGGCCTCAGTCCAACTCAATAGTAATTTTTATTTAGGCCCCAGTAGATATAATGCCCCCAGTAGTGCCATCTGTACATATAATGCCCCCCCCCAGTAGTGTCCTCTTTATATATAATTCCTCCAATAGTCCCCTCGTAACACATAATGCCCCAAGTAGTGCCTTCTTTTTACATAATGCCCCCGAGTAGTGCCCTCTTCACATATAATGACACCCAATAGTGTCCTCTTTATATATAATGCCCCCATCAATGCCCTCTTCACATAGAATGTCCCCCAGTAGTGCCATCTGTACATATAATGCCCCCCCAGTAGTGTCCTCTTTATATATAATGCCTCCAATAGTCTCCTCTTAACACATAATGCCCCAATAGTGCTCTCTTTAAATAGAATGCCCCAAGTAGTGCCTTCTTTTTATATAATGCCCCCGAGTAGTGCCCTCTTCACATATAATGACCCCCAATAGTGTCCTCTTTATATATAATGCCCCAATAGTCTCCTCTTCACACATAATGCCCCCATTAGTGCCCTCTTCACATAGAATGTCCCCCAGTAGTGCCTTCTTTATCTATAATGCCCCTGAGTAGTGCCCTCTTTACATATAATGTCCCCCGATAGTCCCCTCTTCACATATTATGCCCCCAGTAGTGCCATCCTTACAGATAATGCCCCCCAGTAGTGTCCTCTTTATATATAATGTCCCCCAATAGTCTCCTCTTCACATATTATGCCCCCAGTAGTGGGCTCTTTTCATATAATGCCCTCTGTCCATACAATGCACCCCCCCCCCCCCATAGTGCCCCCCTACAACAAACTCCCACAAAATACTTACCGCACTCCCATCGTCTGTGATGCAGGTCTCTTTTCCGTCGTTTGCAACCCTGTCTGCCTGTTTCTCAGTGCATGAGGTTGTGATGATGTCATCGCAACCATCCTGCACCATTCCACTGCCTGATATAAGGCTGAACGGCTGGCACAGGAACCATTGGCTCCTGCGCCCTGCAGCCCACACAGGGGTCTCTTACAATTTGACGCTTGGGAAACCCCCTTCCACCAGATGCCATATGAATCAGAGAAATATCATATAGGAGTCATATAACGGTATATTACGGACACATGGGTGTTGTATTATTATCTACTGCATTCCCAGCTCTCTCTCTATATATTCCGAAATCTCTCCACATTTTTCTCTTAAGATCTACCGCCTCGCGCTTTGATTTGACGTTAGTTATTGCGAGTTCTCTCCAAGTGTAATTCCTGGTAAATTTATAAGCAGGATTTAATGGCTCTTTCTTGCTCCTCTGAGCGTTACCGCAGGGAACAATGAATACAATCACAGATACATCTCTCGCACGACTTACAGGGGAAGTTAAATAAAATGCAGAAAATGAATTGTACGGCTGGAAGAGCGGCTTTGTTCTGGAAAGGGCTACTTCAAACTAAAGCAACTTCTTCTCCACTGCTAATTGCAATGTCTTTGCTAAATTCCTGCTGCAGTCCGTGTAATTGGAAGCGCGGTACGAAAAAGCGGCAGCCCAGCTGACATTTCATTACATTCACGCCTATGTGAAAAGTATCTCTGGAGAAGTACAAAGTCCTTTTGTGTGGCCTAAGTCAGGAATGAAATAATCTGCATTAGTATGTAATAACTATTTCAAATCTCCATTAGCATATCATACCTCCCAGCTCTGCCACTGAATGGACTGAGCTGCAGTACCAGGCACAGCCACTTGGCGACCCCTTTACCCTTCTGACTGGCAGGATTCCCAGAGGTTGGATCTCCACCGATCAAACATTGATCACCTATTCTAAGCCGTGTGGATTTGCAGAGAGGATTCCGTACTGCAAATAAGCGGAAATTTGCAGCGCAGTACAGGAGGATGAGGGTTTCAAGACTCTATTGATATAGGCCAGGGATGCCCAACCTGCGGCCATCCATCTGTTGCAAAACTACAACTCCAAGCATGCCCGGACAGCCTACAGCTATCAGCCTCCAGCAGGGCATGATGGGAGTTCCAGTTTCACAACAGCTGGAGGGCCGCAGGTTGAGCAACTATGATATAGGCCATTGATATTTGATCAGTGGGTGTCCGGTGCTGGAACTACAGAGCGCCATCTGTTGTGTGGTGGACAAAGCTGGTAACTGCAGCACTGCTCCCATTGAAAGGAATGAAAGTAGGGCTGCAGTAACCAGCTCTGTCCACTACACAATGGATGGAGCTGTGGAGTTCTAGCAACAAGGCGATCCCTGAACAGGTGATCAGTGGAGGTGCAGAAGTTGGAACCCCACCGATGGAATATTGATGGTGTTTCCTAAGGATAGTAAATAATAATAGTAAAATCCTGGACAACCCCTTTAAGGCCGTGAACCTTATATAAAATTGCAACAATGTTTCTTGTTTTAAAGAGCTCCAATCTGCCTTCATTCAGGCATAAAGTTAAAGGGGTTGTCTCACTTCAGCAAATAGCATTTATCATGTAGAGGAAGTTGATACAAGGCACTTACTAATGTATTGTGATTGTCCATATTGCCTCCTTTGCTGGCTGGATTCTTTTTTCCCATCACATTATACACTGCTCGTTTCCATGGTCACGACCACCCCTCAATCCATCAATGGTGGTCGTGTTTGCACACTATAGGAAAATGCACCGTCCTATGTGCACTCCCATGGTCCTGGGCACCAGAGAGGCCAGTGCTTTTTCCTGTAGTGTGCAAGTACGACCACCACTGATGGATTTCAGGGTGGTCATAACCATGGAAACGAGCAGTGTATAATATGATGGAAAAATGAATCCAGACAGCAAAGGAAGCAATATGGATAATAACTAATACATTAGTAAGTACCTTGTATTAACTTTCTCTACATGATAAATGCTATTTGCTGAAGTGAAAAAACACCATTTAAATTATACAATTTTCCTGCCTGCAGCTGCCACTAGGGGGAGCTCTCTACATAAGGATTTATTGAGCTTCTATTGAACAAAATGTACATAGCTATGGGCTATGTAAAAAGCTACTCCTAGGGCCAGCTACATGCAGGAAGATTAAAAATTGGGTTTATAGCTGTCCAAAGAAAGAGGGAAGGGGTTCTGAGTTCAAAGAGACCATCCATAAGTGCATCCTGTTCTTAGTTACTTTTATTGTATATTGTATTTATATATATTTTAAAAAAAATTAAATATATATATATATATATATATATATATACAGCATATAAAAATATATATATATATAATATAATAAATAAATTATTATTATGCTAATAAATACAATAATTGTTCCAATCTTATTGTAAGGCCTCTTTCACACTCTTTTTTTTCAGTTTACGGACCGTTTTTTGCTTTCCGTATACGGAACCATTCATTTCAATGGTTCTGCAAAAAAGAAAACGGAATTTACTACATATGAATTCCGTTTCCGTATTTCCGTTCTTCCGTTCCGTTAAAAGATAGGACACGTCCTATTATTGGCCGCAAATCACGTTCAGTGGCTCCATTTAAGTCATCGGGTCCGCAAAAAAAAAGGAACACATACAGAAATGCATCCGTGTGTCTTCCATATCCGTTCCGTTTTTGCAGAACCATCTATTCAAAATTTTATGCCCAGCCCAATTTTTCCTATGTAATTATTGGATACTGTATATGCCATACAGAAAAACGGAACGGAAAAACGGAACAGAAACATAATGGAAACAAAAAACGGAACAACGGATCCGTGAAAAATGGACCGCAAAACACTGAAAAAGCCATACGGTCGTGTGAAAGAAGCCTAAATCAGTACCACTTGCAGTACCACTTTTCACCACTACAGTGCCCACAGTTGACTTTTAAAAAAAAAAAAATTCATTTTGCTACTGCTTATATTTTGTTCATTTCACCATTAGGATTATTTTTATCATCGTTATTGTATTTAAATGAAACATAAAGTGTATTCTTGACACATTGCGTTCTTTTCCGAGCTACTCCACTGTTCTTCTGGAACTTGACAAAAGCACAAAAGGCAGAATATACAACAGAATAAAATAATAAATCTCCCCTCCAATTAAAAACAAAGCCATATTTATTGTCTTCAATTAACTGGGAGACAGAATACATTAGCCTTTTCCAGACCTGATCTGATAGGGAATTGAACACCCGGCAGCCAGCACAGACCTTGAACTCAAGTTTACTCGTATCCCAGTGATATATTTAGTCATATTCCCTGGGATAAACAGGGTAAGTAATTAACCGTGATAATTCACAGTAGTCCCACTACCATCTTCCATGATGGAAGCGCTGATGCCATGTAGGCAGCCGGATTCTAGTAAATTATCCGATAATTGGCTGGAGAAAATTGTGATGTTTTTGTGTTTGCAAAATTTACAAAAACAAAAAACAACAACAAAAGCAATAAAAAAGCAAAACAAAAAACACAAAATTTCCCCATCTATGGATGATTTACATCCACATGGTCATAATTTATGGTCCAACACTACGGAATGCTCATCTCAGGACCCAATGTTGGTGACTTCCGAGGGTCACCACACTTTCGGCTAGCTAGAGAATACATTGCTTTTCTTCCCTCTGACCTTTTAACCTCTATTATGTTTCCTATATGCTTCATTTCATCTTACAGACAACACCACCATTGGCTTTCTATATATCTTTTACGCTTGTTTTCTTAGCCATGTTGCCCACTTGATCTTTTTTTCCCCTTCTTTTTGGCTTATTACGCCCTTGGGGTAGGAAGAACTTTAAATCACAGCAGTGCGTGAAATAATTTATTGAGGATTTCATACTCTGCAGGGAGGTATGAAGTATCTCCAACTTGGCGGCCCCTTTGTAATTCCTTCCTAGAATATGTTCTCCCAGGCTGGGAATAGACATCTGTCGCTGAATTTCGTGTCATGTTGTTTTTTTTTCCCGGTAGACCCACCTAATTCCAGTCCGACTATTTTTCACTCTTAGTAATTCAATACTCCAGGTGCGTCTCTTTTTCTTTTTTGGCCGCAGAAGGTTTCTCGGCACAGTTGTTAAGACACAATGGACCCAGCATGGCCTTTCTCAATCCTCAGTTTTTAGATCTGTCTCCGGGGAACTTTGCATGACAATGGCCACCTACGGAGGCTTTGACGCTCATTATGTTGGCCAAAAGTAACATCTGTTAAAAGGGCCTAGTGGTTCAAGTAGCTCCATTCACGGGTCTTCTCATTTCCATTTGGGTTCGTTTAGGTCGGGTTCTTAATAAGGAGTCAATGAAGCAGACGGCAAAATGGAGCAATCAAAACAAATGCTTGTATAAAAGAGCCGGAAAGCTAATAGTTTGATGTGTTAAAATATCCAAGTGCAGAAGTCACATTGTAACCGTGTGCATCCCATCCACGCTGCATGGCCTTTAAATTAGGACCTGTGGGATATCAGAGGAGGAGGGGGGATTTTGTTTCATTTCACTAGGTTAAAATTTACATTTTGGATGAGAATTTTTCAACAACGTAAAAATATATACAGTTGCAAGAAAAAGTATGTGAACCCTTTGGAATGATATGGATTTCTGCACAAATTGGTCATAAAATGTGATCTGATCTTCATCTAAGTCACAACAATAAACAATCACAGTCTGCTTAAACTAATAACACACAAAGAATTAAATGTTACCATGTTTTTATTGAACACACCATGTAAACATTCACAGTGCAGGTGGAAAAAGTATGTGAACCCTTGGATTTAATAACTGGTTGAACCTCCTTTGGCAGAAATAACTTCAACCAAACGTTTCCTGTAGTTGCAGATCAGACGTGCACAACGGTCAGGAGTAATTCTTGACCATTCCTCTTTAAAGAACTGTTTCAGTTCAGCAATATTCTTGGGATGTCTGGTGTGAATCGCTTTCTTGAGGTCATGCCACAGCATCTCAATCGGGTTGAGGTCAGGACTCTGACTGGGCCACTCCAGAAGGCGTATTTTCTTCTGTTTAAGCCATTCTGTTGTTTTACTTCTATGCTTTGGGTCGTTGTCCTGTTGCAACACCCATCTTCTGTTGAGCTT
Organism: Bufo bufo; assembly: GCF_905171765.1. Taxonomy (NCBI): domain Eukaryota; kingdom Metazoa; phylum Chordata; class Amphibia; order Anura; family Bufonidae; genus Bufo; species Bufo bufo. Next base: position 45,934,559 of record NC_053390.1, read on the forward strand.
CAGCTGGTGGACAGATGGCCTTAAGTTCTCCTGCAAAATGTCTTGATAAACTTGGGAATTCATTTTTCCTTCGATGATAGAAATCCGTCCAGGCCCTGACGCAGCAAAGCAGCCCCAAACCATGATGCCCCCACCACCATACTTCACAGTTAGGATGAGGTTTTGATGTTGGTGTGCTGTGCCTCTTTTTCTCCACACATAGTGTTGTGTGTTTCTTCCAAACAACTCAAGTTTGGTTTCATCTGTCCACAGAATATTTTGCCAGTATGCTGTAGAACATCCAGGTGCTCTTGTGCAAACTGTAAACGTGCAGAAATGTTTTTTTTTGACAGCAGTGGCTTCCTCTGTGGTATCCTCCCATGAAATCCATTCTTGTTTAGTGTTTTACGTATCGTAGATTCGCTAACAGGGATGTTAGCATATGCCAGAGACTTTTGTAAGTTTTTAGCTGACACTCTAGGATTCTTCTTCACCTCATTGAGCAGTCTGCACTGTGCTCTTGCAGTCATCTTTACAGGACGGCCACTCCTAGGGAGAGTAGCAGCAGTGCTGAAATTTCTCCATTTATAGACAATTTGTCTTACCGTGGACTGATGAACACAAGGCTTTTGGAGATACTTTTATAACCTTTTCCAGCTTTATGCAAGTCAACAATTCTTAATCGTAGGTCTACTGAGAGCTCATTTGTGCGAGGCATCATTCACATCAGGCAATGCTTCTTGTGAAAAGCAAACCCAGAACTGGTGTGTGTTTTTTATAGGGCAGGGCAACTGTAACCGACACCTCCAATCTCATCTCATTGATTGGACTCCAGTTGGCTGACACCTCACTCCAATTTGCTCTTGGAGATGTCATTAGTCTAGGGGTTCACATACTTTTTCCACCTGCACTGTGAATGCTTACATGGTGTGTTCAATAAAAACATGGTAACATTTAATTCTTTGTGTGTTATTAGTTTAAGCAGACTGTGATTGTCTATTGTTGTGACTTAGATGAAGATCAGATCACATTTTATGATCAATTTGTGCAGAAATCCATATAATTCCAGAGGGTTCACATACTTTTTCTTGCAACTGTATTTCTATAATAACTGGAGAACTTCACAAATTTTCCAAAAATGTTGCTATACTAAAAATGAAAGCAGTTGCACATGGTGATGTCTAGAAAAGTCTTCCACTTCATAAGGGTATGTCCACACGTGGGGATTTTTCCGCAAAACGGAAAAGAATGGGACATATTCTATTTTTTTGGAGGAGCCAAGGAATGTACGTGCGGATGAATGGGTCCGCATCTGACCCGCACAAAATGCAAATTGGATGTGGACAGACGGCCGTGTGCATGAGCCCTTAAGCAAATCTCAATCAGAGCGATAACTGACCCATATGACCTGCAGCATTTTAACTTTTGCTGCGGATTTCCACCACAGATTTCACTCTTTGCAATGCAGATGGTAAAATCTGTGGCAAATTTGTTGTAAAATCTGCAAACAATCTGCAGTGGAAATTGCGTTGTGAAATTGCAGCAAAATTTACAGCAGCTAATCTGTCACGGGTCGGCTGTACCCTTAGGCCCCTTGCAGACGAGTGTGTCCGGATTTGGTCCGGATGCATTGCCTCAGTGATCAGGGAAAATCGCGAAAGTAGGTACGCAATTGCAGTCAGTTTAGACTGCCATTGCGTTCCGATGTTCCGTTTTTTTTTATGCACCCAGACCCGAACCCGGACTTCTTCACTAAAGTTCAGGTTTGGGATCAGTGTTCTGTATATTTTATTATTTTCTATTATAACATGGTTATAATGGAAAATAATAGCATTCTTTAATTCAGAATGCTAAGTAAAAGGTCCATTGTCGGGTTAAAAATAATAAATATGTAACTCACCTCATCCACTTGATCGCGCAGCCGGGCTCGTCTTCTTTCTTCTTCTTCTTCTTCTTGCACGACCTGGCTGGAAAAGGACCTTCGGTGACGTCATCGGTGAGCGCGGTGACGTCAGTGCAGGTCCTTCTGTATGAAGATAGAAGAACGTCTGTGATCAGGGAAAATCGTTCAAGTAGGCACGCAATTGCAGTCAGTTTTGACTGTGATTGCGTTCCGATGTTCAGTTTTTATCGCGCGGGTGAAATGCGTTTTGCACGCGCGTGATAAAAAAACTGACTATGGTACCCTGACCCGAACCCGGACTTCTTCACTAAAGTTCGGGTTTGGGATCAGTGTTCTGTATATTTTATTACCTTCTATCTTCATTCAGCAGGACCTGCGCTGACGTCAACGAAGGTCCTTTTCCAGCCAGGTCCTGCAAGAAGAAGAAGAAAGAAGACGAGCCCGGCTGCGTGATCAAGTGGATGAGGTGAGTTACATTTTTTTTTATTTTTAACCCCACAATGGACCTTTTACTTTGCATTCTGTATTAAAGAATGCTATTATTTTCCATTACAACTATGTTATAATGGAAAATAAAAAAGTAAATGGGGTCCCGGGTAACTCATCCCTATTGTCTCCTTAGCAACCGAGCGTGAAAATCGCATTGCATCCGCAATTGCGATTTTCACGCATCCCATTCATTTCTATGGGGCCTGCGTTGCGTGAAAAACGCAGAATATAGAACATGCTGCGATTTTCACGCAACGCACAAGTGATGCGTGAAAATCACCGCTCATCTGAACAGCCCTATTGAAGTGAATGGGTCCGGATTCAGTGCGGGTGCATTGCGTTCACTTCACGCATTGCACCTGCGCGGAATTCTCGCCCGTGTTTAAGGGGCCTTAGGGTATGTTCACACACGTTTTTTTTTTTATTAGCGTGGACTTTGGTGCGGAATTCACACCAAAAATCTGCAGAGAAAACGAGGGCCATCTACCTCCCATTGGAAAACCAGATGGTGATTTAGGGCTCATGCACACAAACGCATTTTCTTTCCGTGTCCGTTCTGTTTTTTTTTTGCAGATCGTATGCGGAACCATTCACTTCAATGGGTCCGCAAAAAAAAAACGGAAGTTACACCGTGTGCATTCCGTTTCCATATGTCTGTATTTCCGTTTCGCAAAAAAATAGAACATGTCCTATTATTGTCCGCATTACAGACAAGGATAGTACTGTTCTATGAAGGGCCAGCTGTTTCCGTTCCGCAAAATACGGAATGCACATAGATGTCATCCGTATTTTTTGTGGATCCGTTTTTTGCTGACCACAAAATACATACGGTCGGGTGCATGAGCCCTTACACAGAGTGACATGTTCATTCTTGGTGTGGATTCTGAGCTGAACCCATATCCAATGTCCCCATTCAAATGGGAAGGATAAAATAACAGCATCATGGAATTTTGAAGCAGATTTCGCATCGCTTTTTTTTAGCAAAGAAAAAACTCAGTGTGAACAAACCCTAAGGCCTGTTTCACACTTGTGTTGTGGCATTCCGGTTTTGAGATCCGGCAGAGGATCTCAAAACCAAGCCAAAAAGGATCCATTTTGTCCCCATTAATTGTCAATGGGAAAACCAATCAGGATGCATTCCGTTCAGTTTTCTTGTGTTTTTTGACTGGACATAAAACCGATGCAGGCTGCGGTTTTGTGTCCGCTCTGCGAAATGGAACAATCTGGATCCGGCAGCAAAATCAATGTAAGGGCTCTTGCCCACGGCCGTTGGTCAGCCGTTCCCGTGCATTGGGGACTGCAATTTGCGGTCCCCAATGCACGGGCAACATCCGTGCAGATTCCGCAGACAGATCCAGACCCATTCAACTCGAATGGGTCCGTGATCCGTCCACACAGCAAAAAAATAGAACACGTTCTATTTTTTTTGCAGCGCAGAGGCACGGAAAGAAACCCCACGGAAGTACTCCGTAGTGCTTCCATGGGGTTCCGTGCCTCTGTTCCGCACTGGACCTTCCGGATTGCGGACCCATTCAAGTGAATGGGTTCCCATCCACGATGCGGGGTGGACATGGCCGGCGCCCGTGTATTGCGGGACTCGCTGCTTGAGCACCGCAATACGGGCCACAGCCCGCAACGGCCGCGTGCATGAGCCCTAAGTCAATGACGCCGGATCAGTTTTTTGGGGATCCGAAAAAAAAAAGAAGATCTGTCACCCATTGACTTGACAATGATTTTAATGCCGGATCCAGTTTGTTCCGTTTCGATGTAACACAACCACATCCTAACGGAACGGATGCATCGGATGTGTTAACATCAAACTGAACCCTTTTGGTCCGTTTTTTTAAATCTTCTGCCGGATCCCAAAACCGTAACCCAAAACGCAAGTGTGAAACAGGCCTAAAACGGTAGAAAATTCTGTAGCGAAAAATGGGCAACAGAGCTCTCTACAAAAGAGGATTTCAGAACTCCCTGTTCACACGCAGCTGATTTTTCCACTACAGATTTGAGGACGCGCCGCAGATTTAGCGGATGTGTCACAGATTGATTTTCCACGTATTTCAGAGTGCAATCCATGGCAAATCTGTCAAATTTTCCTATGAATTTGTTCCACAATCTTTGTCGGGAGTTTTTTTCTGTTTATTTTTTGTAAACAATGTTACAAATTTCCAGTGTTTTCTATTGTCCTAGGCCTTTCAGTGTTTGTTTTGTAACATTGTTACATTTTGTTACGTTACGTTTATGGCATCCTATTATGGTATCCTATAGAAAAAATGGATGCCATAAAGACGGCATCAACAGAGAAAAAAGAAATCCTAAATCACTGGATAATCGGCCCACCTCTGGCAATGGATGTGCACATTTTTAAAGGGGTTGTTCACATTTGTAGACTTTTTCTACAGACCTCACAAGTGTCCCTGGACCCATGGTGTTAATAATACTTAGGGTCCATTCACACGTCCGCAAAATGTGTCCGCATCCATTCCGCAATTTACGGAACAGGTGCGGACCCATTCATTTTCAATCGGGCCGGAATGTGCTGTCCGCATCCGCATTTGCGGATCCGTAATTCCGTTCCGCAATCGCGGACAAGAAAAGGCATTTTCTATGAGAGTGCCGGCGATGTGCGGTCCGCAAAATGCAATTTGCGGATCCGCAAAACACATGCGGACGTGTGAATGGACCCTTACCCAATCCCTACCGCTGGGTTCCAGTGCCATCAATGCCCACCTGGCTCCCTGAGCCAACATCTGGTTTCATGTGGGGTCACCTCACCCCTGCAGCCGATGATTGGCCGCAGCGTAGACATATCGCCACTGCAGCACGTGACCCAGTGACTTGACGCATGGGTGACAAGTGGCCGCAGCAGCCAGTCATTGGCTACAGTGGTCATGCAATCAAGCGTCAAACCCGATTTTGATGCTGGAATACCTGGGACCTGCAGAGCCAGCAGGGCAGCGAAGGAGGGATCAGGTAAGAATGATTACCACCAAAGGTCCAGCCACACTGGGGGGGGGGGGGTTTGTAGAATTTTTGCAGCGAACAGTAAAAGTCCTATAGTAAAGTACTATGATATAAACTAATAACAAGCTCATAACAAACTCATCTCTGGAACATCTGCCGTGCAGGAACTTCGAAGATGATTTTCTCTCTTAGGGAGGGGGCAGATGCACTCAGCGGGGGGTGAGGGTTGACAAGACAACTTTCGAAAGCCGCCATAAAGGCTAATGATGAAAGACGCTGCGCTGTTTTGGTACCTGGCGGTGAGCCGGGGTTACAAGTCATTATTCTGCCCACTGGACAGTGATTGACAAATGTGTTTACTAAGAGATTCTGCAGCTGCCGTGGCGTCTCTGCTCCACCAGTCCCGCTGAGCTTTACTGGGTTTATTTTCTCCACCAGTGCATTTTGTAAGGACTTGGGAGGGATTTGCGTCGGAGTCACAGAAGATGGATTTGCTTCATAGAAAAATTGCAAACATTGTACGGATAATGATGAGATTCCCTGTACTACGTCTATAGACTGATCCTATTCAGTGCCTCATCAAATCATCCCAGACACGTTTTAATGTTGCAGATGTAGCAGAGCCGAATTGGTTATTTCTATCTTCAGGGAAGCATTTTGGGCATGATGCAGCAACTTTACGGAGAAAGGATTTTATTAAGGCAGCTAGCGCCTTCTGAGTTTTTTTACAATGATCCGTCTCTCAAGGTGCATCATAAAACCACATTTTTTTTACGCGATTGCGTTGTTTTTTTTACCAGTAAAATGCAACATTGAAACCCAGGCTTAAAGCCCCTTTAGTGTCTGATCGACTATCAGATGTGAAAATTGAATTTTAATTTGTTGCATTGACCCTATGATAACCGAAAGGCTATGTAAACCTTTGGGGGCATTTTTTATTATTATTGCATTGTACTCATTTTGAGCTAAAAATAATTTTTTTAATTGGTCTTTATTAAAAATATGGTGTCCTTTTTTCTGTACAGAGCTAAGATTCTCTAGAAGCACCTTTTAGATTTTCTGTCTTTTCCGTCAGACCAGGAGCAGACAGACTCCTTATCTCTGCTCTCTGACCTCCTAAACACTCATTATAGCTCAGTTCTTATCCTACTGATAAGAATGTGCCTTAAATAAGTGTTTATGACCTCTCAGTAGTTTAGAAAAAGGGATAATAGCTGGTCACAAAGTGAAAGTACCAGTCACACAGCTAGAAAAACAGGCAACCCTTTATGGCAGAATGGCTCACTATTTTTACTAAAGGTCAATTGAAAAAATTATTTTTAGCCAAAAAAGAGTTACGTGCAATCATAAAAAAAATTGCCTCCTAAGCTGTACATAGCCTTTAAGCTGCCCAGACAAGAAGTGTTATCATGGGAACACAAGCACAAAACGTCTTCTCAACTAAGTCTTAGTGCTCCATAGCCACTTCAAGGTGCTAAGACTTTCCCTACAGAAAATATGTTTTTTCTGTGTCCTTAACCCCTTAGTGAATACAGGGAGAAGGTGGGGGGAGGAGAGAATAGGCACATAATCTCTAGCCCTGGAGGATGGACCCATCATATCTATGCATGTAGATGGTTCATTGATTTTCAATTAGAAATGTGTAATACTCCATTTGTCCTCTGGGGGTGCTGTAGGAAAACTGAGCACTTTCTGCCTGGTTCCCTCCAGCTGATTACTGGAGATGACAGCAGCAGGCAGGGTTGGATTTGACATCTCTGGGGCCCCAAGCAAAGTTATCTCTGTGGACTCCTATAAGCTCCTCCCCATTGCACTGATGTCACTCTGAAAAACTTCTCCCCTCTCAGCCCTTAAAGGCCACTCTCAGCTTAGCAATGCAGCCTGGAAACTTCTGCTGCTGCTCTACTTCTTGGAAGGGCTCCCCTATCCTGGATCTTCTCAAATCAAATCCTATTTTGACACAGAGTTAGTGCTGGACCGGTACTGGTGGAGTAGTAGGAACTTTGGGGAATGCAGTTTTTTTTATTTTTGCGGTTTACCATTTTTACAATTTTCTTTGATAACGGCCGTCACGGCAACTAAAAGGTTAATTAGGTAGAAGACTCCTTTACGAGCATCATAGAGGCAGATGCAATAACTGTTATGGTTTTTAATGATAGTTTTATTTGAAAACCTGTTACCAAATGTTTATGGTCTTTGGACATCATACAAATACCAAGTACGAAGTAAAAAAAATAAATAAATAATGGTTAAAATCAAAGTTGCAATTAAGTTTTAACGACAAGTAATTATGAAGATTGTTTGGAGCATTTAATGTAGAAAATTAAAGTACATTGTGTTTCTTGGACTAGACAACTGAAAGCAAATGTGGAAAAGCTGTATAGAGGCTATGGACATCATGCATTATTATAGGTTGCAATGAAACGTCGCCCCCTAGTGGTGGTTTTCTAATGAAATTTTTTTCTTTCTAATAAAAAAGGTAGATTTTACAAAATATAATGTTTAATGTTAGTATGATGTTTAATGTAATATGAGATAGCGATCCCATTAGGACAACCTCCTCCCCCCTCATTTTCTTTTCTTTATTATTATTATTATTATTATTATTATTATTATTATTATTTATTCCATGAGCCTGTACATCAAGAGCGGTTACACATAAATATCATATGTCTATCTATATATCTATCTATCTTTCTTCTACCTCTCTCATATCTATCTATCTATCTATCTATCTATCTATCATCTATCTATCTATCTATCTATCTATCTAAACACGATAAACAAGAAACTAATAACAGACTGTAACAGACTGGGAGGAGAGGGCCCTGCTGGCGAGAGCTTACAATCTACAAGGGTATATGGATATGGTTATGCATTTATTTGAATGGACACCATGTAATTCTATATGTTACCTGTCGTGGCCTCTGCAGGAGAAATTTCTAGCTAAGGTTTCAGCTGCTGGAAATGAGAAGATCCACTGATTGCTAGTGGGTCCTTATTTAGAGAAGCGACTGTCTGCATCTTCTCTCATAGACTTAACTTTTCTGTAGTGTGGTCCATTATGGTAGCCCGCCGCAAGTTCTGATTTGAAATATATGTATAGTAGTTACCGTATTTTTCGCCCTATAAGACGCACCTAGGTTTTAGAGGAGGAAATGAGGGGAAAAAAATAAAAAAATCATTAGGCCTCAGCTAAGACCCCCAATGTTAATCAGACCTCAGAACAGACCCAGAATGTTAATAAGTCCCCCAATCAGACCTCAGATCAGACCATGTGTATGACAACCAATCAGACGTCAGATCAGACCTCAATAAGTCCCCCAACCAGACCTCAGATCAGACCTACATGTCAATGACCACCAATCAGCCCTCCATAAGTTCCCCAATCAGACCTCAGATCAGACCATGTGTATGACAACCAATCAGACGTCAGATCAGACCTCAATAAGTCCCCCAACCAGACCTCAGATCAGACCTACATGTCAATGACCACCAATCAGACCTCCATAAGTCCCCCAATCAGACCTCAGATATCAGACCATGTGTATGACAACCAATCAGACGTCAGATCAGACCTCAATAAGTTCCCCAACCAGACCTCAGATCAGACCTACATGTGAATGACCCCCAATCAAACCTCCATAAGTCCCCCAATCAGACCTCCATGTGAATGACCCCCAATCAGACCTCTATAAGTCCCCCAATCAGACCTCAGATCAGATCTTCATGTGAATGACCCACATGCTCAGATCAGATTTTAAAAAAAATCACTCACCTCTTCTTCTTCCTGCCGCACGCTGTTCTTTTGATATCGATGACCTATCCTTCAGGATACATCATTAATATCAGATCGGCTGGGATCCGAAACCCAGCACCCCTCCTCTTTCTAGACCAGTAATGTCACATTCATTGGTCATGTGTCATGTGTCCAAGACCCTGCTCATTCCCATTCAGGTGAATGGGTCTGAGCTGCAATACCATGTCCAGTCACTATACAATGGACGGCGCTGTTCTTGCTAAGCTGCCAGGAGTTCATGAAGCTCATCAGGGCGCTGCAGCCTCCTTAAACAGCTGATCGGTGGGGGTGCGGATCTGAAATTGATGAGCTATCCTGAAGATAGGCCATCAATATCAAAATCTTGGAAAACCTCTTTAATGAAAGCGTTAAAGGGGTCCATACAGATTCAGTAGCTGTCTGGCAACTGGATTATCTCCTGCCAGGATGAAAGCCTGTGGCATTGAAATTCTGTTTACCCAATCTTTCTTTTTCCCGATAATATTTGTTGTGGAAGAGTCAGGAGGCCCCCATACAGATTACATAGTCAGCAGACAATAATATGTAGTCATAGGGGTAGTTTTGGCACTGAAATAGTCATGAGCATATTTTCCTTTAACAGCACACCCAGTGGCCAGGAGTAGTACTACAAGGGAATTATATCAATGGCTTGTGAAGCATCATTGTTAGATTGTGTTCTAATAACTTATGGCCTATTGATAGGTGAAGTGAAAAATGGCTAATCAGTGAGATCCCCCCACCGAAGCTAAGATTGGGGGTGTCCCGTCCTCTATCCCTAGCAGAATGGCGGTCACACATGTTCAACCACTGAAGTCTATGATTATGAAACAGTCACATGCGTATTATATAGAAATGCCAGGAATCATCCAGACCTCTACTGATCCTAAATGGGGTTGTGGGGTTGTGGGGTTGTGGGAGTGTGCAGGGGTGCACCACCAATGAGGCCAGGTGAGGCGATCGCCTCAGGCAGCATCAGGTAGGGGCAAGAGGGGGGCAACCAAAGGGCCATGGGCTGAAGGGAAGTGGTGAGGTTAAGAAATTGGCATTGGGGAGGGAGGGGCGCCATTTCAGTTTTCACCTCAGGCAGCAGAAAGTCTAGGTGCACCCCTGGGTGTGTGCTGGGGATGAGGTGGTTTTTGGACACTGAAGTCTATGGAAATAGCTAAGAGAAGGTGATATAGAGATGCCATAAATGTTTCCACCAGATTTTCCATCCTATCAGATTCAGAGGATTTTGGGTTCTTGGATGCGACTATTTTTGGGTCCATTTGGATCATCTGTAGAACATTCAGTTTCCTACTGGCTGCAAAACAAGACACTTTTAGAGTTTCCTGAGTTTCAGCTGACATTCAGAAATGTAGGCTAATATGTGCCAGACATGGACCTGCCAAACAGAGATGTGATTACACTTTTAATGAAACAAGTCAGCCTCTGGATGCTGAGTCTGTGTACTTGACGCTGCGGCTGCATCTGGCTTGTGTAATTAACAGGTTCCAGCTCCGATGTGTTCCATTAACACTCCCCTTATCTGATTACCACTTATTTCCTGAGCTAAGGCACATTTCTAGGTCACCTAGGTACAGCACTGAGCACACACTCATTAAAAAAAACATGACTTTGAAAAACAGCGCCCCCTCTTAGTCTTCAGGCTGTGCCTGGTATTGCAACTCTGGCTCATCGTAATGGGGGTAAGGTAGTAGAAAGCTGTAGTAGAAGGCTGAAATGAATTGTTAGATATATATCAGAGGTGGGTGGATGATGGAAACAGGAGCCGGCATTGCTGGGTAAGTGCTCGTGGGAACCGTTTTAGGAGGAATAATTGATAGATTGATTCATTGTCGGTTTCTCGAGGAAGGTTCGGAGTGCAGAATATACTGGAAAAGGGCAGCGAGAAGTTATTTCATTAGTATCCATGCTCTTGACCACAGGGACGATGAAGTGATTGAAGTATACATCATGCGCTGAGGGTCCAGGAGTCATTCCTGTTTATTTGGTCTATCGTCTAGTCATAAGGTATTACAATTACATCAGTAAATGGGTCTATTCTCTTAAAGGGACAGCAAAGTAAAAAAAAAGACTGCCATGACATAAGTACCATAGAGGCACACCATGCTGCTGCTATGAAGCTCCTTCAAAGATAAGACTTGGGAGTGCCCCATCCCCTATCCCTAGCAAAATGGTGGTCATTGTTTGGTCCAGTCTCCTTTGCCATTTACAGCACCCCAGAACAGGGTTACTGCAAAAAGGGTAATTGTTAGTGTTGGGCGAGCATGCTCGGCCGAACACTAATTTTACTCGAACATCGCGATGCTCGGCACATCGTGGTGTTTGGCCGAATACTGCATGTGCTGGAGAGCAGAAGGGAGAGATAGTGTAGGGAGTGAAATAGGAATATTTTAGCTTTTATACTTGTTTTAGACCTAAAAGTCCTTTTAAGGACTATTGTGTGTGGCAGCAATATCTATTTTTAGCGCAACCTGCGCTAAATAGCTTGCAATTGTTTGGCCGCTTCTAAAGGATCTGATCTACTAAAATAGTGATCTTCTAAAGGGGTGGTCTTCTAAATGGGTGATCTACTGAAGAGGTAGTCTACCACATGAGTGATCTACTAAAGGGTTGTCCCTCTAAATGGGTGTCTTCTAAAGTTGTGATTTACTGAAGAGGTAGTCTACCACATGAGTGGTCTACTAAAGGATTGTCCCTCTAAATGGGTGCCTTCTAAAGGTGTGATCTACTGAAGCGGTGGTCTTTTAAAGGGGCGGCCTGTAAATAAGCGTTCTGCTGTTCTTGAGTGGTCTACAAACATCTAAAGATGTTTTTCTGCCAAAGAAGTGGTCTATTAAAGAGGTGGTCCTCCAAATGAGTTATCTTCTAAAGTTGGTGGTCTTCTGTAGCAGTGGTCTACTAAGACAGTGTTCTTCTAAAGGCGATGGAGCTTTCACTGTTTACATAAATAAAAAGTATCAAAACTATCAAAATGGAAATTTTTTGTAATAATTTTTTTTATTTTTTATAATAGATTAAGATTTGTGTTCATGATGAAAATGTACAATCAACGTAGGTGATGTGCCCCCCCGCCCCCCCTCCCTTCCCCCGGTGGACCTTGCTAAATATTTCCAGCAATAATTTATGGAGATGCAGACAAAAGTAATTATACATTTGTTGCCGAAAATTATAACTAAAATATTCCCAGGGCAGAGGTAATGATAAGAGGGAGAGGATAAAGAGGCCGTCAACATAATTATTTTTACAATCGCTTATACAACTGTAACCTTTGCGGTCAGAGAAAAGCTGCGCGGAGCCTGAAAAATGACCTGTCTATCCATATTTTTGTCATGCGCATTTTCATTTGCAGATTTCGGCCTTGTCAGAAATTTCAGTTTAGAGCTTCAATCTAGGCATGGTAATGAATTTTAACGGCAGCCCCGGTGGCCCCTTGACACTGAATTAGCTCTTCCCTGCTTGTTGACAGAGTACTGGGCGTCTGGATCTGACTTCTGTCACCACCACGGCTCCTGTCTGAAGGAGCGGAGGGCGGCCATGCCGTCTGCAGCGCAATACAGCCACATGATATATCTTACAGGCCGTTTAAGGGGAAGGAATGTTTGTTGCTTATTTTGAATTCTACCTGTGATTGCAAAAAGGGTTAAGCATCAAAATTTGAGGACAATTTTTTAGGGTTACTTTACCAAAATTGTATGGAAATCAGATGATTGTTACCTTGATGAAATAACTTCTTCAGATACAGTAAGATCCAAATCGGTCTTCCTTCCTTCACGTGCCTTATGTAACACTGGTATCTTATTATTTGGCAGGAGGGTATCTGGGCTTTCTCAAGCATCAGGGTCCAGGTGCAACTGCAAACTTTGCCCCTAATAGATTGTACTTGAAACCTTAGCATCTGAACCTTCCTTTGGGTTCTTAATCTCAGGCCTCATTCCCAAGACTGTATGAAACATTGGCACCACTTAGGCCTCATGCACATGGCTGTTGCTCGGTCGTTCCGTGCATTGGGGACCGCAATTTGCGTTCCCCAATTCACGGGCAACATCTATGCCCCTGCCGCAGAAGGATCCAGACCCATTCAACTTGAATGGGTTAGTGATCTGTCCACATTAGAAGTCCACAGTAGAAGTTCTATTTTTTTGCCATGCGGAGGCTTCCGTGGGGTTTTGTGCCTCCATTCCACAGCGCAGCTTCCAGATTGCAGACCCATTCAAGTGAATGGGCAGCATCCGTGATGTGGTGAAAAAAACGATGATGCCCGTATGTTGCGGACCCGCTGTTTTGCGGGCCGCAATACGGGCACCTCCAGGCAACGGCTGTGTGTATGAGGTCTTAAAGAAGACTTTGCACCAACGAGATGCAGTACCAGGAATGGCCACTGCAAAGTCTACGGCGCTGTGTCTGGTAATCATTTGAGACACTTCTGTAGATAGGTGATAAGTTGTCATTCAGAGAATCCCTTTCCTGTTTTAAGGAAATAAAGCTTAAAGGGGTTTTATGGGACCCAGTGGGCTCTGCAAAGCCACCTTAATTAGATATAACACCCCTAGGAGGAAGTTTATAATATACTTACTGTTCAGAAGTTGCTCAGATCTGCCCCTCAGGAACCCAGGTGTGTAAAGCTTCTCCTCGGAAAAACCTACTTTCTCCAATATCAAGTTCTTTGCCAGGTTCCCGGCCTGAGCTATGGACAAGTTGTCACTTCTGCAGAGGACCCGACCATAGTCCAGGCTGGAAATCCGGAAAAGGACACGACGTTGGAATGAGCTTGATTTTCAGAAGAGAAGCCTAACATGACTGGGTTCCTGTGCAACTTCGTAACGGTTAAATGTATTACAAATGTTCTCCTACAGAGTTGCGCTGGGTGGGTCTTGGAAACCTCTATAATCGAGGTTTAAATGCAAAGGTTCTAAAAAATAAAGTTCAATTTTCACCATATCTGTTTGCTGTCAGTGAATGAGTGCACTCTTGATTACATTTTCAGGTAGTAAGCTGGCGTGCTAGATCTTCACATCCACAGAAAACTATTAAACCCCCATAAATGTGAAGGAGAGTGACCCGCACATGCGCTGTGTGCTCTCCATTAATTTAATTTTATTCCTAGGTGCACAAGGTAAAAATGTTACTTTGACATTAACCCCTGACTACCTACAGCCACCACTAGAGGGAGCTGTGGAGCTAACTGCATACTATTCATACATTATACTCAATAAAAACACAATAGGCCGTGACCTCCTGAGCTCCCTCTAGTGGTGACTGTAGGTAAGCCAGGAATTTATCACTTAAAGAAGACCTCTCAGCAGGAACAACCCTTTTTAACCAGGTCTCGAGATATCGACTTCTATAAATAGCTGGTCGTTCTGCAACTTGGACGTCAACAGATAATCCAAAATGGTCTCATTTTTTTGGGCCAAAATGGCAAACTCAGCTCTACTGCATCAGTAGATCCAAACGTTAAAGGTCTTCTCCGCTTTGTTGATTCTCTTTTTGTCCTTCTGGTGGGATCAGATGTGGGGAAACCTGACAGTAAGTGTTCACATTTTGAGCAGCGCCTCTGCAGGAGCAATGAAGCATTACACAATGTCCTTTCATATTGATGGGCTGTCAGTCTAATGCAGGACAGGACAGGTCCTCCAGAGTGATAGACGTTCTGACAAGAGATGGGGATCCTGAACAGGAGGACACCCAGAATTTCCTACATACTGTAGGGTATATGGACATAGGTTTCTAACCTGGACAACTTCTTTATAAAGCATCTATTCCTCCTTACGATAATTTCATTCCTTCACCATGACAGCGCCATCCATGATAATAGACGACTATTTGCCGGAACATTCACTTTTTTTGGCCCAAATCAGATTGTTGTGCTATTTTGCATGCGGGAATTGATAGCTACAATTTTGCAGAACGCTGTAGCGGTGCGGTATGACGGGGAAAATGTATTATATAACTCTGCCATGGATAAGTGCTTAATAAATCAGATCACAGGAGCGAAATAGAGTCCCTAGAGAGGTGTATGGATGCAAAATGGAGTGCAGGTTGGAATAATCAACCTAATACGCTGAAGCAGAACTGAGTTTGGGATTTGCCTGCTGCATTTTTACCGGGGACTAGACAAGGGGTTGACCTGCAGCTCAGAATATCGCCTCTTTTGATGATGTGGCTGTGTCTGGTACTGCATATATATCTGTATGCTCCTGTATATATCTACCGGTATGTACCTAGCCAGGCTCCATTAGGACACATATAAGCTTGTGCCATATGACCATAAAGAGGATACAAAGTCACCATGGCTTTTTTCATGATGATACTGTATCTACTATCTATACACTATCTATCTATCTATCTATCTATCTATCTATCTATCTATCTATTATCTATCTATCTATCCATCTATCTATCTATCTATCTATTATCTATCTATCTATTATCTATCTATCTATCTATCTATCTATCTATCTATCTATCTATCTATCTATCTATCTATCTAATATCTATCTATCTATCTATCTATCTATCTATCTATCTATCTATTATCTATCTATCTATCTATCTATCTATCTATCTATCTATCACTCATCTGTCTATCTGACTTGAAAAATGAGGTAGCACTAACCCAAAATGCAATGTTTCAGCACAGCTCAATGGGGCTTTTCTCAATCTTGGGGTAATTCAGCAGGTCCATCACCCTTCTACCTATATTGGAGGGCTGCCTCATATTGTCATTGTTTCTTCTATCTATCTATCTATCTATCTATCTATCTATCTATCTATCTATCTATCATCTATCTATCTATCTATCTATCTATCATCTATCTATCTATCTATCTATCTATCTTCTATCTATCTATCTATCCATCTATCTCATATCTATCTATCTCCTATCTATCTATCTATCTATCTATCTATCATCTATCTATCTGTTATCTATCTATCTATCTATCTATCTATCTATCTATCTATCTATCTATCTACCCCCCCATTATCTGTTAGATTGCCTACAGTCCTCTGAATCCGGAGACTGCACATATACATTTTATCCAGAGCAGAGAGATGAATTTTTCAAGGGAATGTCCTCACAAAGTGCACTTTTATCTTCCTTTTCATCTCTCTCACCAGAGCTGCGGGTCTTCAGTAGAAAATCAATAGCCATAATAAAACGGTGAGGAGCAGAAGCCGCGTGTGAATGTGTCGGCGGTGGAGATGGGGCGCCGATGCTGGATTTTATTTCTTTCTTGGAATATTCTTCTGGCTGTTTCCACCTCTGTCTAGATAATATCATTAATACCAGGCGTGTGCGGCCCACCCCGGACACCCCGGGATCTCTTTGTGGTTCTTTTTGTCTTTGTTCTGTACAATAACAAACATCTATTCAGCCCTTTAAGGTCGTATGATATCAGCGAGCTGGATATCGACCGGCTGCATGGGGCTGCCTGTTTTATTGCTCATCCAGAGCCGTTCTAAAGATGTTAGTGGAAATGTCTGCAGCCTCTTTATATTCTCCACTCAACCTATCATAGTCACCTCGGGTCTTACCTGCTAAGCAGAGCTGAATTTGTTGCGTGGCACTACTATCATGTATTTCCATAGGATTTCATTGTGTAATTACAACCATTCCTCGTAGCCCAGTGGCTCAGTGGTTAGCGCTGGTGACGTGCAAGGCTTTGGGGTCCTGGGTCTGAATCCAACCAAGGACAACATCTGCATGGAGT
The DNA here is from genome assembly GCF_905171765.1 of Bufo bufo. Lineage (NCBI taxonomy): Eukaryota > Metazoa > Chordata > Amphibia > Anura > Bufonidae > Bufo > Bufo bufo. The sequence continues at coordinate 45,951,411 of NC_053390.1, forward strand.
TTGTATGTTCCTGCGGGTTTCCTCCGACACTCCAAAGACATACTGATAGGGAACTTAGATTGTGAGCCCCATTGGGTACGGAGTGATGATAGTAGCGCTATATAAGTGCGTGTAATACATAAATAGCGCACAATGAGCTCCTGCAACATCTGTGGGGGGGACACAATGTCACGTGAGGTTATATAGAAGTCATCCCATGAAGAACGGTTTGCATACTCCTGTATCTATGCTAATTGCATTACAGACAATCAGTGCAGATGAAATCGCCTTTTTTGCAACATTTGACTTAAGCTGCGCTCTATCGATCGTACATTAAATGAATCAATAACTCACATTTTCCCTAGCGCTGGAAATTAATTGGTTGGGTCATGTGACATCCTGAGACATGGGAGTGAAAGTAACGAGTCGGGGGCCACGGATAGGCTTCCTTTTATCTGGATACTTTTCAGGTTGTGATTGTAACAAAGTAGCCAAAAAGTAACAACGTATCCTGAAATACAATAAGAAGAAGAAAGGGACACCATACATATCAGGCAGGCTTAGTAATACTGTGTATGTACAGTGTGCACGTACACCGAGACATCCCAAAACGGCTCCCACTGGAGGATCCTGTAGACGCTCTAGGCCGTTACTTTACGCCACCTATTAGTTGGTTTACTTAACAAATTAGGCAATTTTTGATGCACTTTTTGAATCCTAAGCCTCACCCCTTTCCAGCACATGGCATCCTTTTTCAGCTAAGGGGTCGTTCACATGACCGTATGTCTTTTTCAGTGTTTTGCGGGCCGTTTTTAACGGATCTGTTTTTCAAATTTTTTTTTTGTTTCAGTAGTGTTTCCGGTTCCGTTCCGTTTTTCCGTATGGCATATACAGTATACAGTAATTACATAGAAAAAATTGGGCTGGGCATTAAATTTTCGATAGATGGTTCCGCAAAAAACGGGACGGATAGGGAATAAATTCCGTATGTGTTCCGTTTAGTTTTTTTTGCGGACCCATTGACTTGATTGGAGCCACGGAACGTTATTTACGGGCAATAATAGGACATGTTCTATCTTTGAACGGAACAGAAAAACGGAAATACGGAAACGAAATGCATACGGAGTACATTTCGTCTTTTTTGCGGAACCATTGAAATGAATGGTTCCGTATACGGAACTCAAAAAACGGCCCGTGTATGGAACGCAAAAAAAGTTTGTGTGAATGAGCCCTAAGTCACAGCCCCTCTGCCTGTCTATGGTGTCTATCTATCTCATATCTATCTATTATCTATCTATCTATTATCTATCATCTATCTCTCTATCTATCTATCTATCTATCTATCATCTATATATTATCTATCTATTATCTATCTATCTATCATCTATCTATCTATCTATCTATCTATCTATCTATCTATCTATCTATCTATCTCATATCTATCTTTCTATATACACTCACCTAAAGAATTATTAGGAACACCATACTAATACAGTGTTGGACCCCCTTTTGCCTTCAGAACTGCCTTAATTCTACGTGGCATTGATTCAACAAGGTGCTGATAGCATTCTTTAGAAATGTTGGCCCATATTGATAGGATAGCATCTTGCAGTTGATGGAGATTTGAGGGATGCACATCCAGGGCACGAAGCTCCCGTTCCACTACATCCCAAAGATGCTCTATTGGGTTGAGATCTGGTGACTGTGGGGGCCATTTTAGTACAGTGAACTCATTGTCATGTTCAAGAAACCAATTTGAAATGATTCGAGCTTTGTGACATGGTGCATTATCCTGCTGGAAGTAGCCATCGGAGGATGGATACATGTTCTCAATCTGTTTACGCCAAATTCGGACTCTACCATTTGAATGTCTCAACAGAAATCGAGACTCATCAGACCAGGCAACATTTTTCCAGTCTTCAACAGTCCAATTTTGGTGAGCTCGTGCAAATTGTAGCCTCTTTTTCCTATTTGTAGTGGAGATGAGTGGTACCCGGTGGGGTCTTCTGCTGTTGTAGCCCATCCGCCTCAAGGTTGTGCGTGTTGTGGCTTCACAAATGCTTTGCTGCATACCTCGGTTGTAACGAGTGGTTATTTCAGTCAACGTTGCTCTTCTATCAGCTTGAATCAGTCGGCCCATTCTCCTCTGACCTCTAGCATCCACAAGGCATTTTCGCCCACAGGACTGCCGCATACTGGATGTTTTTCCCTTTTCACACCATTCTTTGCAAACCCTAGAAATGGTTGTGCGTGAAAATCCCAGTAACTGAGCAGATTGTGAAATACTCAGACCGGCCCGTCTGGCACCAACAACCATGCCACGCTCAAAATTGCTTAAATCACCTTTCTTTCCCATTCTGACATTCAGTTTGGAGTTCAGGAGATTGTCTTGACCAGGAGCACCCCCCTAAATGCATTGAATCAACTGCCATGTGATTGGTTGACTAGATAATTGCATTAATGAGTAATAGAACAGGTGTTCCTAATAATTCTTTAGGTGAGTGTATATATCACATCTATTTATTGGTCTGATTGTCTATCTACGGAATCTCATATCCATCTATTAATCCAAATCTATCTATCTATCTATCTCATATCTATCTATTATCTATCTATCTATTTATCTATCTATCTATCTCATATCTATCTATCTATCTATCTATCTTATATCTATCTATCTCATATCTATCTATCTTATATCTAGCAATGCAAAATACTTTTTGCTCTCTCTTGTACTCTCTTCGGCCACTGTCTATGCGCCATTACTAGTGAGAATTATTCAATGTTAGGGTCTGACGTTTCGGCACACCTTTACATGACATTGTATATACAGTATACCGGTATTGGCTGGAAGTGAACAGTTCTAGCCGGTATGGTGATGGTGATGAGGTCACACACGGTATATGGCGGCAGAACTGATTTGTAGAACCTCGTGAGACTGAAAATCAGAGACCTATAAAGAGAAGCTTGCGGTAGTTATCTAGAACATCTTCACTTCTTGTAAAGAACATTGCCCGGTGTATTTTATGTCGCAGAATTGTACTTTTATATGAAGCGGTTCCTGTGTTCTTCCAATTACAGCGCGGTCCTGCTCTCTCCAGCTGATAGTAAATGTAATGAATGGCGCAATTTCTCGATGTACAAATTCCAATTCTTGTTTGCAAAAATTGGTTTATTTAAATGTTATTGTGATCATTTGTGCAGCAGAAAGCTGATATTTCTGCAGATATGTATCTGCGGAGGAGAGCAAAGCATGGGGAACCCATGGGTTTAGGTGGAACTTCACCTGAAAACCGCCCTATACGGTTTCACCGCGGCCTCTGATCCACAATTATTTCTTATTTTATAGGTTTGTGAAAGTGTGAGCAGTTTAACCCCTTGCTGTTGCATGTGTGGTGTGCCGTACATTTAAAGCAATACGACTAAATGACTTCAGTCAATGGGTAAAATGTACGGTAAGATTTCATTTCGAAGGAGATAAACTGGATCCAAAGTGTTCTTCTCATGGCTCCCGAGAAAGCCAACGTCTAAGATTGGGTCTTAGAACATGTCCTAGGTGTTAGCATTCGTGGACAGACCAGTTCCAGTCTGTTTGGACCTCATCAGTAGAGGTGAGCGAAGTAGCATGTAGCGGGCGGACAGATGGGGAACATCATTGAACCCCTCGGATGCCGCGTTCATCGCTGATCGTGGCATCTGAGACTAACATTGAGGGCTTTCAGGGGTTAATTCGAAAGAAAGAAAATAAAAATACTCACCTTCTAAATTTGATTGTGTAGATTAAGGCTACGTCTACACGACAACATTTGTCGCGCGATTTGTTGCACTAATGTCGCACGACAATTTTTATAATGGCAGTCTATGGTGTCGCATGGATTTTCTGCGGCCCGTGTAAGGGACCCTTAAGATATGCGCTAAGACCAAATATTAGACATTGGCTTTCTTGGTAGCCATAAGAACAACACTTTGGATACCATTGTTCTCAGGGGTGCACCTAGCCTTTCTGCTGCCTGAGGCGAAAACTAAAACAGCGCCCCCCCCCCCCCCCCCAGTGCCAATTTCTTAACCTAACCCCTTTGCCACAATGAAAGCCCTCATTGCCCATGGCCCTTCGCTGCCCCCCTCTTGCCCCTACCTGGTGCTGCCTTAGGAGATCGCCTCACCTGGCCTCATTGGTGGTGCACACCTGAGTGTTCTCCTTCGTATATTTTTCCCAATACCTTAAGTCTCCCTATCTCTCCATGAGGTCTCCCTCGGGATAGTCAATATTCCAGCTGAGACATGAATAATTACTTTTTCTTTGCAGATAATATATTGTGATTCCACTGCATTCTCTGAGATATCATTAATAAAATCCAATAAAGCCAAGGCATACTATCCATTATAGTCTATGTTCAGCACAACCAGGCAGGACCATAATATAGACAAAGGAAAGGATCCTGAAAGGGTTTTTGGTTTTTTTTCCACCAAAAGTATGTTTGTTTGGGAAGGGATTGACTGGTGGTACTGTTGTCGATTGCTGGGACGTGATCAGATTTTTCTTGGAGCTGTTTCATGGCCAAGCAGGAGAGATATTGCTCCATACAACTCCATGGTAGATACAGAAATTGGTAAAATTGTTCTTGACCTTTGACCTATGCAATTCTTCTTTACCAAGGTCATCCTTGTCAGGGAGGTCCCACTGGGTATCTCCCATAGGTCCAATCATTGCCCCATCTATAGGCACAGTAATGTGATCATAAATAATATATGCTGGAGCCAAATATTCAGCTGAAGGAATTGAGTTTAGTTTCAGTTGTAGAATTAATGGGGTTTTGTACTTCTACTGTTATATCTTATACTTTTAAAAAATCAATAAAAAGAAAATTGAAAAGAAAAGAATTAATGGGGTTTTGCCAATGCAGGTCATCTATAAAGAGGTTATCCCATGATTAGAGGGGTTGTCCCTTGAAAAATATTCTACAGTTTTCAAACCAGCACCTGGATCTGAACATTTTTGTAATTGCATCTAATTAAAAATGTAGCATAGCCACTGAGTTATTCAGTATAATGTATCTGTATAGCGCCACCTGCTGTTTGTACTTTTTCTTATTTATTTGTCCTGCTCACAGAGATGGCCGCACATGCTCACTTCCATCATTCACCTGCCTCCTGAGCTGCGATAGGGAGAGCATGGACACACCTCCTGAGCTGCAGCAGAAAGGACACTCCCATTGAGCTTCCAGTTTGATATAAATCTGGCAGTGCAATGAATGTGGAGATCTCTGGATCCATGTGAGGTACAGGGCTGGTTCTAGCTTTGTTAGATAGAGGTTGTCATGTACTATATGATGTCTGATTTTCATTTTTTACATTAGTCATGGGTTAACCCCTTTAATGTAAAAAAAAAATGAAAGACAATCTCTTTCTAACAAATCTACAACCAGCCCTGTACCTCACATGGATCCAGAGATCTCCCCATTCATTGCTCCAATTGCTCTGATTTATATCAAGCTGGCAGCTCAGGGGACATGTCCTCTCTGCTTTTCTGCTGCATATTTAGGGGGAATGTCCTTTCTGCTGAAGTTCTCTCCCTATCAAAGCTCAGAAGGCAGTTGAATGATGGAACTGAGCATGTACATCCACTTCTGCGAGGTGGATAGAGAAAAAAGAAAGAGAGCAAACAGCAGGTGGCGCTATACACGTACAAAATCAGTGGCTATGCTACATTTTAAATTAAGTATTCAGATCCAGGTGCTGAATATTTATCATGCGGCAATCCCTTTAACAAAGGCCATTGTGGTGCAGAGGGTGATTCAAGATTCCAACTGATGAACCCTTATTTCAGCAGACCTTGGGGGCATTACCCTTCTGTATTTAAGAAACGGCTGCGAGGGTAATTGTTGTACCATCTGTTGTACCATCTGTAGGTCCAAATACCCATTACATAAGGGTCCGTTCACACGTGTGATGCCCGTTGCCGAACTGCGGACCGCATTTGCGGATCCGCAATACACGGGCACCGTTCCGTGGCCATTCCGCATCACGGATGGGGACCCATTCATTTCAATGGGTCCGCAAATCCGGAGATGCAGAACATTGCGGAACGGAAGAACGGAACTGAACACTACGGAAGCACTACGCAGTGCTTTTTGGGGTTCCGTTCCCTGCTTCCGCACCACAAAAAGATAGAACTTGCTCTATCTTTTTGCGGAACAGAAGGATCGCGGACCCATTCAAGTGAATGAGTCTGCGATCCCCATGTGCCTGCCCCACGGACGGTGCCCGTGCATTTATTTTGTGCCATAAATGTTTTACAATTACTAAAAAAATATAATCTCTATTTCTGAAATGTTTGTGCCGGGATTCAAACTCCCAAGCTTGTACATTAGAGGCAAGGATGTCAACCACTACACTATACAGCTACATGTTAACCTGCACAGAAATATAAAATAAGTCTTCTGCTGAATAGGAATACTCACTACATCAGAAACTACTATGAGGTTTTTCCTGACACAGTTTAGCATTCAGCTTTATAGCTGAGTGGATAAGGTCCTTGCCTCTAATGTACAATGTTAGGAGTTCAAATCCTGCCAGAAATGTTTCAAAAATTTGATTTAAATACACTGGAGTGTCCCCTATATATGGAGTCAGAGCAGGGACTCCTAAGCCGAACTAGAGTCCTGACATCCTCCCCTCTTCAGAGCAGGGGGTGCCTGGGGTTCTTCTATTGTGCTTGGTAAAACACCTGAGCATCGCAAACTGTTCTACATAAGCACTTTGGTGCTCGCTCAACACTAATCGCTTTGTTACCAATTATCTGTTGAATACGATAAAGGGTTGTCCAGAGGACTTGATTTAAAGGGCCAAAATGGGTTAAAAAAATTTAAAAGAAAAATTACTCACCTGACCGATCTTGTGGCGCATTTTGAAGCTGCTCCGGTCCCTGCTGGTGTCTACTTCCTGATCCCGGATCAGCACACAGTAAATGACTGGAAATACTTCCTCAGCCAATCACTGGCTGAGGCGGGTCATCACTGTGGTCAGTGACTGGCTAGGTGGACATTTCCAGTCATTTCCTGTGTATCAAACAGGGATCAGGAAGTAGGGAGCAGCAGCACCGGAACGCCAAGGGACCAATGGGGTGAGTAATGATTATTTATTTATTTTTAACCAGTTCAGACCTTCAGCCCTCCTTAAGATTTCCATAGACCACCATTTGTAGGATGGAGGGCAAAACAATGTCTTTTTGGCCTCTGTCTGGTCCATGTCCTTTGACTTAGGACTCAGGCACACAAACGTATTTTCTTTCCGTGTCTGTTCCGTTTTTTTGCGGACTGTATGCAGAACTATTCATTTCAATGGGTCCGCAAAAAAAAATGGTTACTCCGTGTGCATTCCGTTTCCATATGTCCGTTCCGCTAAAATATATGTCCTATTATTGCCCGCATTACAGACAAGGATAGGACTGTTCTTTTAGGGGCCAGCTGTTCCGTTCCGCAAAATATGGAATGCACACGGATGTCATCCGTATTTTTTGCGGAACCGTGTTTTGAAGACCACAAAATACATACGGTCATGTGCATCAGCCCTTACCATGTTTCATCCATTACAGGCTTCCACCAGGTGCATATGTTCTGAGCTGAGGCCAGAAGAGTGTCCTTTTGGCCTCCTCCTAAGTAGATAAACCACCCCAAAATTGTACAGTTTGTATAGTTTTTTTTGCGAACCCCCATGGGTGATGGATGCTACGTGGCGTATGCATAGTCAAATGGATACGTCCTCAGTGTAGGCCCAAACACAATACATACAGAGCCTTCCGGCACAAGGCAAGTAAATGTCTATGTATTTCCTTTAAATTCCATGACCAGTCTATGCCATGTAAAAAGTGGGTGTGGCCTGTGCTGACGCCATTTTTCGCCATAGGGCCTGTTTGGTGGGACTAATCCTCCAGGCCAAATTCATCTCATTACCAAGAGATCTTTACTTGTTAGGTGGAGTTCCCACAGGGGAAGAAGGGTCAGAGACATCTCGCACGTCTCTGACAATCTGCCTCTGAGTAGGAAAGCAAGCGTGGAGACGATGCTTCCGTTTCAGGAGCAGTCACTGTTCATGCACCGTCACCCAGAAGTGCAGTGGTGCTTGCTCAGGAGCTGCTCCGGTAGCAGAAGCAGAGCCTCAGCGCTTGCGCAGCTACTTAGAATCGATTCACTCATCCCTACTCCAGAGTAATGGCAGAGCTGAAGATGCCACCTTTAATGACTCTTTAAATAAATATGTACGCCAACCCAGAGCGAGGCACGTCTAGTGTTAATTACCGGCCTGTGAGAATCTGTGGCTCGTGGCCGAATCTTCCAGACAAGTGCAGCTCATTATACAGACATTTCTTCTCCTCCCACAGAAAATGCTAATTGATTTCAGCCTGAACCTCTGAGAGATACAAGCATCTGTTCTCCCCAAAGGTGACGGGACGTCTTACATCCAGCCAAGGAAATAATTCTACGTTATTGTCAAAATGAACCAAGGACGGTTTCAGGGTTCCGGTCCAATCGGGTTTAATCATTGGATGGATTTTGGGGCGATTTTCACAGAAATTTATACCTGAATTTTAGAAGGATATTAGATTCATTGGCATCTGTCAAGACGGAGAAGAAGGAGCAGAGCTATGAATGATCAGGGGGTGAGGTTTGCATATCAATGTAGGTGTGAGAGCTTCAAAGGGAAGCACTAATGTGCGGAGTCCGCAGGGTGAAGATTAATGGGTTCAGTCTGTGTAAATGGTGATGGAGAAACAGGACTTGGGTGATAATAATGTACGTGAAATAGTAATAAAAAGGATAATAATATTAATGTACATTAAATAGTAATAATAATAATAATACAAATAATAATAATAATGTACATGAAATAGCAATAAAATAATAATAGTAATAATACAAATGATAATAATAATATAAATAATAATAATAATACAAATAATAATAATGTACATGAAATAGTAATAATAATAATAATAATACAAATAATAATAATAATATAAATAATAATAATACAAATAATAATAATGTACATGAAATAGCAATAATAATAGTAATAATACAAATAATAATATAAATAATAATAATACAAATAATAATAATGTACATGAAATAGTAATAATAATAATAATAATAATAATAATAATAATAATAATAATAATTAGAGATGAGCGAATTATTGGAAAATTAGATTAGGCTTCGTCGAATTTTACAAAAACATTTGTGATGAATTACTTCGTCAGGAAGCGCATTTCTTTGTACAGAGTGGGTGCAATGACAGGGAGCGGCGATTGCGCCGGTCCCCATCATTGTACCCTTCAGATGCCGCGTTTATAGCTGATCGCAGCATTTGATACAAATAACACAGTATAAAATAAAATAAAAAAATAAAAAGTCATACTTATCTGATCCACTTGCTCGCGCCGCCGCCATCTTGCTTGCAGATCTGGTGCGAAATCTCACGCGGCCCGAGATGACGTCATCACAACTGCCGACGTGGTGATGTCATACGTCACCGTGTATGGGATTTCATGCGAGATCTTCACGCAAGATGGCAGCGGCCGGCCCGTCACGAGCAAATGGATCAGTTAAGTAGGATTTATATAAATTCTTTTTTGCTTTTTACACTATTTCAGGTTAAATCGTTTCGATACCACGAAATGTATCCTGAAATTTGGAGTGGACTTCGATTCGCTGGTCACTAATAATAATAATAATTATTATGTCAACAAGCCAGAGTAGCCTGGGGAATCGGTGTAAAATGAAGTGGCAAAAATGTGGCTATAATTGTATAAAACAATCAATGGCTGAGATCGGCCACTTGGCCTATTTTCGTGTTATATGTACGGTAAGTTTTACACATTAGCAATGGATAGCCAAAGAGAGGAGGCGCTCACAGGGTGGATACCCTCTATGGGGTACATAGTTTACTCACCTCTTCATGTTGTGCAAAGTTGGGCACAACTCCAGTGAGCGTTTGTAGATATGGAGGTCGGTGCAGCCGGTGCTATCTGGGTCTCCGAGGGAGGAAGCCAATCAACCAAAGGAGGCGACAGAGCACAAGAAGAGAGGTGGACTACTCAGGTCTCACTTTTAGGTGGTAGCTGGCGAAAAACCATGACCAGTAGATGTCAGATTATAAAACTATTTATTGTGTGCTTTCACAAGGACAACACGTTTCGGGGTACTCAGGACCCCTTTATTAAGTCTGAGGTATAGAGCTCTCACGTGCAGCATAGACACAACAGGTTCTGCATCTTCATTTTCATAAGAAATGTTCCAAATTTCCCCCTGATTCAATAGTCCAGCCTTTGTCCTCCATCTGAACAGTAGGCCCTGTTAATGCAGGTCCCATGATGCATTGCTCAGCCACCAAAAAGGGAAGCTTGGTCAGATCTCATCAAAATACATGGTGATAGAAGTCAATTTAACCATATGAGCAGGCTCTCTGGAGCCAGAGAGGTAAACATAAAATTGGGGAAAATGCACAGGAGAGGCAGGAGACTGAGCTCTGTGCAGCAGCATTCAGTGTTTCATGGGCACTGTGCTAAATCCAGAGGGAATAACATCAAACGGAAACAGGAGGCAGCCTGGAGGAGAGTCAATGATAATAGTACACAGGACTAAGAAGCAAGGGGTGTGCAGAGCACAGGGCAGGAGACGTGGCTGCTGTGGGGCTCTGGGTAAAGGCCCGCTGGGGCAGAGACCGAAGTGAATTATTGCACTCTATGTACAGAAAGGCATATGAACTTTAGAATGGATAAGCCAAAGTGTACATGCCCTTCATTACCTTACCCTCGTAGAGCAGAAATTGAATGCACCATTCCCCTGATGTGTAAATGGGGGGCATGATATATGACGACGCCGTCACACTGCAGACGATTCGCCCAGTAGAGAAATAAAGATATTTCAAGACTCCTGTGGTCTTCGCTGGTTTTTCGTGTGAGCTCTGGTCATGATGAAGCAGGCTCCTGATTAATGATCAGCCTCTGCATTTTAAGTGCTGATTAATTAAGAACTATATATTATATGGCGCAGCGGAGATTTCAACCTGGAAATAACACCGCCAAGTAAGTGTTACCATTAGCAGCGGGTTCCTGTGTGTTGTCACCTTCTCCCAGGATGCTAGTTAATGAGAAATATGGTGAAGGCTGCAGAGTGCTGTGAGGGTGACAGGAATGACAGGAATGAACCAGATATATCTATCGAATATCTATCTAATATCTATCTATCTAATACAGTCCTGATCAAAAGTTTAAGACCACTTGAAAAATAGCAAAAAATCATATTTAGCATGGCTGGATCTTAACAAGGTTCCAAGTAGAGCTTCAACATGCAACAAGAAGAAATGGGAGTGAGACAAAACATTTGTTGAGCATTCAATTTAATGAAAACAACGAATAAACTGAAACAGGCTGTTTTTCAGCTGATCAAAAGTTTAGGACCACACCTCCAAAAGAAAACTAAACCCCCCCAAAACAGAAATCCAACTTCCAAACATGATCTCAGTAATGAGTAGCTCCGCCGTTATTGTTTATCACTTCCAAAATTTGTTTTGGCATGCTTGATGCAAGCGTTTCTATGAGGTGAGTGGGAACATTTCTCCAAGTGGTGAAGACGGCCGCACGAAGGCCATCTACTGTCTGGAACTGTTGTCCATTTTTGTAAACTTCCCTTGCCATCCATCCCCAAAGGTTCTCAATTGGATGTAGATCAGGGGAACGCAGGATGGGCCAAAAGAGTGATGTTATTCTCCTGGAAGAAGTCCCTTGTCCTGGGGGCATTGTGTACTGTAGCGTTGTCCTGTTGAAAAACCCAGTCGTTACCACACAGACGAGGGCCCTCAGTCATGAGGAATGCTCTCTGCCAGTGGCGTATCTAAGCTATGGCAGCCATGGCTAGTGCCATAGGCGCCAAGCGGGGGGGGGGGCGACCAGGGCCGGGCTACACGGGGTGCAGTGGGTGCCCGGGCCCCGCACCCCAGCGCTGCGGCCCTGGTGACAAGTGGGGGGCGGCCGCCGGGCCGCGGCCGGCGGCAGGGCAGAGCAGGAGATGAGCGCCTCCATTGCGGAAGCGCTCATCTCCATAGTCATCTGTATTGCCGTCCTCAGGACGGCAATACAGATGCCTGTCTGTGCTGCGGCAGAGGAGGGAGAGGTGTGTCCCCTCCTGTTCCTCTGATAGGCTGCCGGCTTAGTGCTGGCAGCCTATCAGAGGCCGGTGATGGCGCGATGACGTCATCGCGTCGTCGCCTGAGCCGTATAGCGAGGGACACACAGACGGAAGAGGCGGCCTGCATCGCATCGCATTGCTGGAGGTAAGTATAAGTGTATTATTTTTTTTTATTTTTTTATATAGGTACAATACTGGGCTGGCACATGATAAGGGGGGCTACTGGGCTGGCACATAAGGGGGGCTACTGGGCTGGCACATAAGGGGGGACTACTGGGCTGGGCTGGCACATGATAAGGGGGGCTACTGGGCTGGCACATGATAAGGGGGGCTACTGGGCTGGCACATGATAAGGGGGGACTACTGGGCTGGCACATGATAAGGGGGGACTACTGGGCTGGCACATGATAAGGGGGGCTACTGGCACATGATATGGGGGGCTACTGGCACATGATATGGGGGGCTACTGGCACATGATAAGGGGGCTACTAGCACATGATAAGGGGGGCTACTGGGCTGGCACATGATAAGGGGGGACTACTGGGCTGGCACATGATAAGGGGGGCTACTGGGCTGGCACATGATAAGGGGGGCTACTGGGCTGGCACATGATAAGGGGGGACTACTGGGCTGGCACATGATAAGGGGGGACTACTGGGCTGGCACATGATAAGGGGGGCTACTGGCACATGATATGGGGGGCTACTGGCACATGATATGGGGGGCTACTGGCACATGATAAGGGGGCTACTAGCACATGATAAGGGGGGCTACTGGGCTGGCACATGATAAGGGGGGACTACTGGGCTGGCACATGATAAGGGGGGACTACTGGGCTGGCACATGATAAGGGGGGCTACTGGCACATGATATGGGGGGCTACTGGCACATGATATGGGGGGCTACTGGCACATGATAAGGGGGGCTACTGGGCTGGCACATGATAAGGGGGGACTACTGGGCTGGCACATGATAAGGGGGGACTACTGGGCTGGCACATGATAAGGGGGGCTACTGGCACATGATATGGGGGGCTACTGGCACATGATATGGGGGGCTCTGGCTACTGACACATGATATGGGGGGGCTCTGGCTACTGACATGATATGGGGGGGCTCTGGCTACTGGCACATGATGGTGGGGGGGCTCTTATTACTGGCACATGATTGGGGGCATCTATGGGGGCACATCTTACTGCAGATTATTGGGGGGCACTATAGGGGCATCTACTGAGGCTAAAAAAGAAGATATTTTATATGGGGGCTCTGTATAGGGGCATTTTATACTGGGACACATTATGGTGGGTACTATGGGGAAGGGGGGGGCACTATGGGGGTCATCTACGGGGGCACTGAGAAGGGGTATTTTATATTGGCACATTATGGGAACATTAGCTCAACTGGGGGCATTACAAATGTTTTGCATATTATAAGGAGAATTATTACTACTGGGGGGGCATTATGGTGGGCTTTATTACTCCCCCATGGTATGACCCCCTAGTAGCAGCACCAGCCTCTCCCTGCTCTGCTATCCCTCTGCCCTTTCTCCAAATCCTTATTATGAAATCTTTTTCATTAGGTTAAAGCACAACATCAGCTCCGCCGAGCCCCCGGCCAAAGTGTTGAAGTGGCGTCCGAGATCCCCAAGGGCCAAGTCAAGTAACTGTAAGTTTTTATGGGGGTTCTACAAAAGAGCTATCGTGTTTTTTTTTTTGTTAAGGTTATCTGAAAGATGGGTTTAAAATATTTTGACAGGGGCGCAGTTTCAGTGCTTGCCATAGGCGCCATTTTCACTAGATACGCCTCTGCTCTCTGCAACATCTGGACATAGCCAGCGGCCGTTTGACGCCCCTGCACTTCCTGAAGCTCCATTGTTCCACTGGAGAAAAAAGCACCCCAGACCATTATGGCGCCCCCTTCACTGTGGCGCGTAGAAAACATCTCAGGTGGGATCTGCTTGTCATGCCAGTAACGTTGGAAACCATCAGGACCATCAAGGTTACATTTTTTCTCATCAGAGAATAAAACTTTCTTCCACCTTTAAATGTCCCATGTTTGGTGCTCTCTTGCAAAGTCCAAACGAGCAGTTCTGTGGTGTTCAAGGAGATGAGGTCTTTGAAGACGTTTTTTGTTTTTGAAGCCCTTCAGTCTCAGATGCCATCTGATGGTTATGGGGCTGCAGTCAGCACCAGTAAGGGCCTTAATTTTGGTCGAGGATCGTGCAGTGTTTGACGGACAGCCAATTGGATCCTCCGGCTCAGTGCTGATGAAATTTTTTTGGGTCTTCCACTTGACTTTTTTGTTCCATAACCCTCAGGATCATTTAAGAAATTCCAAATGACTGTCTTACTGTGTCCCACCTCAGCAGCGATGGCGCGCTGTGAGAGACCCTGCTTATGCAGTTCAACAACCCGACCACGTTCAGAAAGGGAGAGTTACAATGTGTGACTACCTGACAGAAAAGGACAATGAATCCACATCTTTGCACAGATTTGGCCTTTTAAAGGCATGTGGTCCTAAACTTTGGATCAGCTGAAAAACAGCCTGTTTCAGTTTAATCGTTATTTTCAATTAATTGAATGCTCAAAAAATGTTTTGTCTCACTCCCATTTCTTCTTGTTGCATGTTGAAGCTCTACTTGGAACCTTGTTAAGATCCAGCCATGCTAAATATGATTTTGTGCCATTTTTCAAGTGGTCTTAAACTTTTGATCTGGACTCTATCTATCTATTTATATATCCATCCATTGATAGATAGATAGAAAAAAGCTCCATTTGGGAGCTGAAACATTGCATTTTTATGAATACAAAAGAATAAATCTTACTTTTTTGGCATTTCTGGAGTACTGTGATCCCTTCTACATGCTAGTACATAGGTAAATAGATATATGAATAGATAGATAGATAGATAGATAGATAATAGATAGATAGATAATTAGATAGATAGATAATAGATAGATAGATGATAGATAATAGATAAATAGATAGATAATAGATAGATAGATAGATAGATAATAGATAGATAGATAGATAGATAATAGATAGATAGATAATAGATAATAGATAATAGATAGATAGATGATTGATAGATAGATAGATAGATAGATAATAGATAATAGATAGATAGATAATAGATATAGTAGATAGATAGATAGATAGATAGATAGATAGATAGATAGATAGATAGATAGATAGATAGATAGATAATAGATAATAGATAGATAGATAGATAATAGATAATAGATAGATAGATGATTGATAGATAGATAGATAGATAGATAATAGATAGATAGATAATAGATAGATAGATAGATAGATAGATAGATAGATAGATAATAGATAATAGATAGATAGATAATAGATATAGTAGATAGATAGATAGATAGATAATAGATAGATAGATAGATAATAGATAGATAGATAGATAGATAGATAGATAGATAGATAGATAATAGATAGATAGATAGATAGATAGATAGATAGATAGATAATAGATAGATAGATAGATAGATAATAGATAATAGATAGATTCCAGACTGCACATAGTTTGTTTGCAAATCTTACAATTTTTTTAAGATGCAAAACAATAGTTTGCAGATGTGGACATATCAACTATGAAAGATAAAATATTGTAGCGCCCCAGAGGGGTCCGGCGTCCAGGGATAATGGTGTCAGCGGAAATCCCCCTAAATAGGTAAGATCCTCTTGAGGTTTATATCTTCTGTTCTCGAAAAAACATCTATAGCGTCTATGCCCTATACCATTCCTCCTGCCACGACCCAGATCAACCTGGGAGTCAATTAAAGCAGAATTTTCTATATCTTCCCGTTACATGAACCGGGAGGGGCATTCACCTCTAAGCCCATCTTAATGGATGCAGAGGGACCTCAATAGGTCTGCTACCATAATGACTGATTTATAGATGTAGCAGAGCTGACCTTGTTATTAACTCATTACGGTCGCGTATTTCCCGATTTTCAGTAGTCCTATAAAAATCCAGAAATCAGGTCTTAACCATGTGGGTTACTACACAAGAACCCGCTGACATAAAATGCATATAATATACCAGAATGCCACACGAGTGATACGCGTCCGTCCATCATAGTTGCTTTTGTCCCTTAGAAACCAGTTCAGAAAGGAAGGGCAGATAATTACTATAATTAAATCCCAGCTGAACTCACGTAGAAGACCCTATAGATATGGGATTAGTTCTTTAAAGGGATTTTAAAGGTAAAGCTTGGTAAGGCTGCGTTCACATAGGTCGGTTTTGACCTGGATTTTAGTGCAGATTCTGCCAAAATTCTCAATAAATCCTGTGATAATGCAATGCGAGTGGATGAGGTTTCCGCAACATCGTTCCCATGCATTGGAGATGCGTGAAAAAACATTTCTTTTCCTTGGATTCCACCCGGAAAACCCGAGGATGAGCCCCATTGATTACAACGGGGATATTCCTCGTGTGGATTCAGTGAGAACTGCACAGACTCGAATTCCTGCCGCAGGGATACGCATCAGATTAGTATCGTACATGTCAGCGCCTGCAATTATTATATTATGAAAAGCTCTACAACTTTTTATAGATTTTGTATCTATGGCTTTTTTTTCCAAATATTCTAGATCTCTGCTTCCTGTCAGTGAAGGTGCTTTTAGCTGACCTTTAGCAGAAGTATAAAGCGCTGCGGTGGTATATCTCAGGCGCAGTGGTATATCTTCAGTGGAGGCAGGCCATGGACCTGGGGCAAGGGGCCTGGCGCTGAACTCCGTCTGTAAAACCAATAGGGGGCGCCCAGTGCAAACAGATTATTATTACATCTTCTCTTTCAACCAGTTGTAACTACATTAATTCCTATGCAATGAGCTCCCCCTACTGGTGACAGCAGGTAGCCAGCTTTGTAATAGATGGGATGCAGGTGATTTATCAGTTGTCCGGCCTGAAGTATGGCGGTCACAATGAACCCCACCATATTTATGACTTATCTGTTCCACTTTTTCTGATGCAGAAGTCACAGTGGGTGAGACCAAGGGTGACTTTTAAAAAATTTCTTATACAAAAAAAAAATAAAAAAATGGAGCTGTGGCGCTTGATTGCAACAATTGGCAATGTAATATATTCGCGATAAAAATTCCCAATAAATTAGCGATTAGAATATTCAACACTATTCGCGAAAAGGAATATATATATAGCACTATTCTAAATATTCGCGAATTCTAGAAGTGGCGATATTCGCGATTAGAATATTCGCGCTGAACACTAATATTCAACTGTATCGCTATATTGACCAGTATGTTTTGTAGCACTATATGTAACAGTAAGGCTGGATGGAAAGGGTTAGGTTGAAAATTTGGCATGGAAGGGGGAGAGGGGTTGGCGTCCATATGTCTGCATGGCCGTTCCGCAAGAAAATAGAACGTGTCCTATTATTGTCTGCATTACGGACAAGGATAGGACTGTTAGGGACCGGCCATTCCTTTCCACTCTGCAAAATTGAATCTGAATTCACAAATCGTATTTAAGCATGTACTATGTTAGGCATGGTGGTTTTTTTCTTTTTTTTTTTTTGCTGCATTTGTGTGTTTTTTGGCATTTTTGTCAGCGAGCAGCATGTTCTAAGTATTGTGTTTTTTTAGTTAATTTTTTTCCCATAGGAACCTCTATGGGAGTTGAAAACACCAGAAAAAACACCTGTTCCAAGGATACAAAATAAATAAATAAATAAAAAGGAAAAACAAAAACAAACAAACAATGATGTGTGAAGAAGCCCTTTCAATCTCCCATCGTACCACATGACAAACAAAGCTCAACTACATCTGTAGATCACCTGCCCAGGTGTTGGCCCTCGGTACTTTCTTTACCATGTATAGTTGATTTTGACTCTTGACTTGGGGGTCATTGGATGACAGAAACTTGAAAGACCTCCAGCACCACTTCTCGAGTCTCTTCATACTCCCTAAGACTGCATGCAGATTAGGGCTCATGCACACAAACGTATTTTCTTTCCATGTCCGTTCCGTTTTTTTTGCCGACCGTATTCACTTCAATGGGTCCGCAAATAAAACGGAAGTTACTCCGTGTGCATTCCGTTTCCGTATGTCTGTATTTCTGTTCCGTAAAAAATTAGAACATGTCCTATTATTGTCCGCATTACGGACAAGGATAGGACTGTTCTATGAAGGGCCAGCTGTTCTGTTCCGCAAAATACGGAATGCACACGGATGTCATACGTATTTTTTGCAGATCCGTTTTTTGCGGACCGCCAAATACATACGGTCGTGTGCATGAGCCCTAAGGCTGAGAAATTCTGACGCGTTTCAAGTTAATGCAAGCTCTTAATTACAGGGGGTCATTGGAAAACCCCAGATTTTGAGAAAGCCTCTGCCAACGTTGCCCCCGTAAGGACTGGGGATGGTTGAACCCGTGAACAAAGTCTTCCATAGACGCCTAGACTGTCTAGTCGTAAAGGTAAAGGCAGCACAAACAAAGCGCGTCAGGATTTACAAGCGTTGCGGTAATAGTCGCCATCTCCTATTTCTTTCTAACTGTGAGGCGCTGTCATCGTAACTAGCTGGGTGAAAAATGGCACCGAGGATGATTACTTTCTGGATTCTGCTGACGCGTCTGAACGGGGAGCGTTTCGCGAGAAGCATTTCTGCTCTCTCTTATTACGGACCCTGCGTTAAGCAGTTTCACAAATCTGTATCATCTTCTATTAAATCACATCAGATCGGCGCGCAGACATCAAGGTCAACATGCAAATTGGCAAGCGTGTTCCTGCCGAGTAATAATGTTTATGATCACCGGCTATAATATCATGCCATTAGCTGGTGATGAAAGTGCATGTTATTAGATCGCGCCGGGCTCCTTTCAGACACGGTTTTTGCTGAATATAACACTAAATACTTAAGGCTAAACCCGCCATGGCTGCAAAGGAATGAATATGGAATACCCTGGTCTCATCTTGGGGGGAAACATTAGATGATCGTCGGACGGATTCTGCAGAACCGGATGACCACTCAATGTATTTGGAAGATGACTTGACTCTCTCTCCCGATGTCAGGGGAAAGAGGGATCGGGCTGTTGGATTTCGACATGCCCAATCGTTAGTCTGCTGTCTGGCGTTGGCATACTCCCTTTTTCCCCATTGACAACGTGCTGTCTATGGGAGTAAAAAGGATCGGGCGTGTTGAACGACAGCTCCAGCATCTAATGTGTATGGCCGTAGATATATAGGGGGGCATTTACTAATCCCAGGACATTAAGGCCTCATGCACACGGCCGTGCAAAGCGCGGACAAGAATAGGACACGTTATATTTTTTTAGCGGGGCCGCGGAACGGAGCCAAGGATGCGGACAGCACAAGGAGTGCTGTCCGCATCTTTTGCGGCCCCATTGAAGTGAATGGGTCCTGTCACGAGGGTATCAAGAGCCACGTCTGACTCCGTTATACCCGGGGTCAGGAAGTCGCAGCGGGTGGCTGCGCGCTCTATATCTAAAGATCACGGTGTTTCTTAGTTATTGTTTTCTGTGTTTGCCTTGCTATCCTTTTTGTCTCTCTCAGGGATCCGTAGCTTCTCCTCCTCAGCTGTTTCTTGTCTGCCACTCCCAACCTCCTTATATTCTCCCCTCACACTTCTCTAGTGTCCAGTTATAGAGCTTCCTGCCTGGACATCTATACTGACCCACTGGAGTGGTTAATCCTGGTTGTCGTTCCAGAGTACTACCCTCCGGATCCCTGTTGGGCTTATTGTTGTCTCTTGTTGTCGCCCACCTGGGAATATATGTTGAGTCTGTGTTGTCTGTCCTCCCCTTGGTGTTTTCCCTTAGAGTTAGTGGTGCGGACTAGTGTTCCCATCGCCCTGTTCACTACCTAGGGCTCAGCTCAGGGAAAGCCAGGGCTTTAGGCACGTGATCGGCGTACGGGTGAGGAACCCATCTAGGGACGTCAGGGCAGCCAGGTGCCAGCCGCCAGGTGAGTCAGGGGTCACCATCTTCCCTCTCACTTGGGCAGGGCCTTCCTCGTTCCCTCCCTCTGTGTCACGTTTGTGATAGCCACGCCGACCGTGATAGGTCCGCATCCGAGCCGCCAAAATGGTGGCTCAGATGCGGAACCAAACAACGGTCGTGTGCATGGGGCCTAAGGGCTCTTTCACACTTACGTTGTCCTGATCCGTCGTGTACTCCATTTGCCGGAAGTGCCCGCCGGATCCGTAACAACGCAAGTGAACTGAAAGCATTTGAAGACGGATCCGTCTTCAAAATGCGTTCAGTGTTACTATGGCAGCCAGGACGCTATTAAAGTCCTGGTTGCCGTAGTAGTAGTGGGGAGCGGGGGAGCAGTATACTTACCGTCCGTGCGGCTCCCGGGGCGCTCCAGAATGACGTCAGAGCACCCCATGCTCATGGATGAGGTGATCCATGCGATCACGTCATCCATGCGCGTGGGGCGCCCTGACGTCACTCTGAAGCGCCCGGGGAGCCGCACGGACGGTAAGTATACTGCTCCCCCGCTCCCCACTACACTTTACCATGGCAAACAGGACTTTAGCGTCCTGGGAGCCATGGTAACCATTCAGAAAAAGCTAAACGTCGGATCCGGTAATGCGCCGAAACGACGTTTAGCTTAAGGCCGGATCCGGATTAATGCCTTTCAATGGGCATTAATTCCGGATCCGGCCTTGCGGCAAGTGTTCAGGATTTTTGGCCGGAGCAAAAAGCGCAGCATTCTGCGGTATTTTCTCCGGCCAAAAAACGTTCCGGTCCGGAACTGAAGACATCCTGATGCATCCTGAACGGATTTCTCTCCATTCAGAATGCATTAGGATAATCCTGATCAGGATTCTTCCGGCATAGAGCCCCGACGACGGAACTCTATGCCGGAACAGAACAACGCAAGTGTGAAAGAGCCCTTACTCACATTTTTCCCCCGTTCATGGCACTTTTCCAAAGAGGTGAGAAAAAGTGGCGTGACTTGACGGGGGTGGGGGGTCTAGCTGGAAGCGGCCGGGCCGGTATGTCCATTGCATTTATCATTTTTCCAAGTTTTTGGCATGGGAAATGGCTGAAATCCACCCCAGCAAGAGGGCGTAAAGAGTTAAGTCTGTCTCTTGGTCTACCGGATGAATCATTAAACGTATGTAGAGGCCTGCGCCGCCGGCAGCGCATAGGGACCTCAGACCGGAGTGGAAAACAATATTCTTAATACTTATCCCCCACAATATTTATCTGTACAACCAGGGGTGCACCTAGCCTTTCTGCTGCCTGAGGCGAAAACTGAAACGGCGCCCCTACCTGGAGCTGCCTGAGGCGATCACCTCACCTGGCCTCATTGGTGGTGCGCCACTGTGGACAACACTGGAAGATCCAGCCCATGTCGTATTTCTATATCATGTGAATGATCCTTAAAGTGTTCTTACAATGTTATTATCGTCATAGGACATTACATGGAGAGGCAATATGTATTTCTAAATGTTGAGTATTATGTTCACTTCTCAGCAAGGTCCATGGAGGTTGTGATATTTCAGCTCATTAATATTGAAACCATAGCTTTTATGTATACAGCCAAAATTAATATTTCATACAGTTAGATAAACACTAAGACATCTATATTCCAACGGGGTGAAGATCTTACCTACCTGCCACTCAACCATGGCCTTCATAAGTCTATGTCACCCGGTATGGAATTTAATATTTATCTATCTATCTATCTATCTATCTATCTATCTATCTATCTATCTATCTATTATCTATCTATCTATCTATCTATCTATCTATCTATCTATCTCATATCTATCTATCTCATATCTATCTATCTATCTATCTATCTTATATCTATCTATCTATCTATCTATCTATCTCTCTTTTCTATCTATATATCGATCTAATCCAGGGATGGCCAACCTGCAGCTCTCCAGCTGTTGTTAAACTACAACTCCCACATGCCCTGCTGTAGGCTGATAGCTGTAGTCAGTCTGGGCATGCTGGGAGTTGTAGTGTTTCAACAGCTGGAGAGCGAGCCTCAGGTTAGCCACCCCTCATCTAATCTATCTATCCAATTTATCATCTATTTATCATCTATCTATCTACAGTGCGTTCAGAAAGTCTTCAGACTCTTTCACTTTTTTCACATTTACGTTATGTTGCGCCTTGTGCTATACGTTTTCTCCCATCATTCTGCAGTCAGTCCACCACACCTGAATTTGAGGATTTTCTGCCATTTCTCTCTGCAGATCCCCTCAAGCTCTGTCAGGTTGGATGGGGACATTGGTGGACAGCCATTTTCAGATCTCTGCAGAGATGTTCGATTGGGTTCAAGTCAGGACTCTGAGCCACTCAATGACATCCAGAGTTGTTCCTAAGCCTCTTCTGTGTTGTCTCGGCTGTTGCTTAGGGTCATTGCCTTTTTGGAGAGAGAACCTTTGTCCAGTCTGAGGTCCAGAGCTCTGGATCAGGTTTTCATTAAGAATATATCTGTACTTTGCTCCATTCAGCCTTCCCTCCACCCTGACCAGTCTCCTTGTCCCCCAGCATGATGCTGCCACCACCATGCTTCACTGTGGGGATGGTATTGGGCAGGTGATGGGCGGTGCCCGGTTTCCTCCAGACATAACGCTTAGAATTGAGGTCCCATCAGACCAGAGAGTCTTGTTTCTCACAGTCTGAGAGTCTTTTAGGTGCTTTCATGTGCCTTTTACTGAGGAGAGACTTCTTTCCAGCCATTATGCCATAAAACCCAGACTGGTGGAGTGCTCCAGTCATGGTTGACCTTCTGGAAGCTTCTTCTATCTGCAACCACAGGATCTTTGGAGCTCAGCCAGAATATTCATTGAGTTCTTGGTCACCTTTCTTACCAAGGCTCTTCTCCTTGATTACTTAGTTTGTTGGGGTGGCCAGCTCTTGTAAGAATCCTGGTTGTTCAAAACTTCTTTTATTTAAAGAGGCTCTTTCAGCATGATCAACCCTAATATATCCATCTATCCAGTGTCGGACTGGGGGTAAAATTTATTTGGGGGCCCACCGTACAGATACATTAAAATATTACCTGCCCACACATTAGCAAGATGCTACCAGATGATTGAATATGGGGGTCCCAGCAGCAACTTTGAGAAGGTAAGTCCTGGTAGCTTTCCTCTAGACCTAGTAATCATCTCAGCTCTGATCATGTCTATAATAAGAAACTGGGGAGTTTCTATAATAATCTACCAAGTTTTCATATGAACACAGGCTGGTTGAGGTGTTGTACATTGTGTATATGTATGTAGTGCAGTAAGTCTACTGTGTTAAATGCCACTTGTGCAAGGTGTGGGAGACTAGGGGCCCACCTTGCTCAGGGGACCACCGGGGATTCACCTGTATTGCTGTGGGCCAGTCGGAGCCTGTATCTATCTATCTATCTATCTACTGTATTTCATATCTATCTATAATCTACTTATTTCATTTCTATTATCTATCTTTCTATTTCAATCTTAGCCACAGGTGACTCCTCTTAATGACACGGCCACCAACTAAATGTTTTGTTCACATTGGGAACATTGTAACAGTTTCTTATAATTGCCTGTATTCAACCTAAATTCTGGTATCTAAGTGGTTAAACTGTCCTGCATCCCCCCCCCCCCCCGGGCCCCCCCTTGTGTCTTGGCATCGCCTCAGCCTTTTCTGTCAGGCTTCTTTCAGATGACTGAAGTGGAGCCCGTGTGGGCTGGTCTCCTTTAATTCCCTGCGTTCTTGCTGTTATCGTGCAGCGACTAAATAATGTAGAAGCGAGGCATAGAGATAATAAGAGGACTGACATCTGGCTAATTGCCATTCTGGGTGGAGGTTGCCTGGCAGGCGAGGAGAGGATGAAATGGTGGAATAGGTGGTGGTGGGGGGAGAAGATTGAAAGAACTTCCAGTGAACCATGATGGACAGAAGCCATCAGAGATAGCAAGCGGCAGAGGGGGAGACTGATAGACTGTGTGGGATTATCTAATAAAAGGTAATGTCAGTGTCACCTATAGAACTGAAAGGGATTAAATAAAATCAGACTTACACATTGTCCTTGTCAGAGACCATTCAATATATGTCCAGAATAAATATTCTACAGATATAGCAGAGCCGGACTTGTAACTTCTGTCTGTCTATCTACCTATCTTGTCTGCTTGACATAGGCCTCATTGTGCTGGGCTGGAATGTTGCTTGGGGAATAAACCAGGTCCAACACCCTATTTACCATTTGTTAGAGTGCTGCCTCATTTTTTAGTTATCTATCTATCTATCTATCTATCTATCTATCTATCTATCTATCTATCTATCTCATATCTATCTATCTCATATCTATCTATCTCATATCTATCTATCTTTCTTTCTATCTATCTAATATACATCTATCTATCTATATATATATCTATCTATCTCCTATCTATCTATCTATCTATCTATTTATCCATCTATCTCATATCTATCTATCTATCTATCTATCTATCTATCTATCTATCTATCTCCAGGAGAACAAACTTATGTTCTATCTTTTTCGCCCGCATCCTCCACCATTTTTGATGCTTTCTGCCTTGTGCATGACGCCCTGTAACGTCACAATTGTTTTTCCAGGTGTTAAATGCTTGCATAACACAAACGGATTCCTAGTCATACCTGTAGAATAAAATTTTCCTTTATGGAAATAAATCGGCTCATACCGCTAATCGTTGTGTTTGCTTGAATAAGCTTTTGCATATGCACTTTATTGCCTGGGGAACCCGCTAAAAGCTGGCACATCGTCTCTGATAAAATATGGATTTTGCCGGTTACAATATTTATAGCTCAGATTATTTTAATCATTTTTCACTCTATTTCCAGTCTCCGAGTTTCGCGTCTCCCTCTGTACGGGTTGCCAGGTATAAGATCCCCCCAGAAAGAAAGCTTAAATATTTATCCGTGTAGTGCGGAGGGGGCGGCATTATAGCAACCTGCAGATCGGAGAAAATGGAATAATATTCCTTTTTATATGTAGCAAGTGAGGAATTCATTAATCACAGGTTGCACGGAAAGGCTCTCCAATGTGTTCTGTTCAAAGCCGGTGATCACAGGACAAATCTTCAGTTTTTATCTCAAGCATCATCTTGATGATTAATGTCTGTGCTCCTCGCTTTTGATTAATGGGCAAAATAATTTAAAAAAAAAAGTGTTTGTGTAGACAAATATTCGTCAAAACGCTCCTTGGAAATCTAAGTAGCTACATGGGGGTCTGTGAGCATCGAAGGAGTTCTCCTGTTTCGTGCCAAAAAAATTAAAAAATTAATTAGTGCAGAATGAAAAATTCTAGAACTTTATAATAAACATTGTCTTTCAATTTATCACCGTTTTCAAGATCTCTGCTTGCTGTCAGTAAATGGAAGCATTCTCCTTGACATTTAGAGGCTGCAGACCTGTAGAGATCTATTCTGACACATCTCACAGCTAAGGTTTTGCATTAGTTCAAGGGGTTGTCCCACAAAAAAATATTCTACAGTTTTAAAACCAGCACCTGGATTTCAATACTTTTGTAATTGAATGTAATTAAACATTTAGCATAGCCAGTGAGATATATAATAAAATATATCTGCATAGCGCCACCTGCTGTTTTATTTTCTTATTTCCTTGACCTGCTCACTGAGATGGCCGCACATGCTCAGTTTCCTCCTTCAACTGCCTCCTAAGCTGTGATAGGGAGAGCATGGACACACCTCCTGAGCTTTGATAGGCAGAGCATTGACACGCCCCCTGAGCGGCAGCACAAAGGACACTCCCCTTGAGCTCTCAGCTTGATATAAATCTAGCAGAGCAATGAATGGGGAGATCTCTGGATCCATATGAGGTACAGGACTGGTTCTAGCTTTGTTAGGAAGAGATTGCCTTGTGCTATATGATGTATGATTTTAATTTTTGTACATTAGTCATGGGATAACCCGTTTCAGAAAGGAATTTTTTTGTTAACTTTGTTTCCATTCACTGACAGCTAATAGGGAGAAATGACTAAGCTAAGGGTGATGTATTGGGGTGCTGTAATGGGGCACAAATCCCTCCTGGTTTTTTTTCCGCAAGTGTCAGTAAGTTGTTGCGTTCATCGTGACTATGAAGCCGCGCCCAATTTCCGAGTTCAAAAAAACATGGAGTTAATAAAGCAGTAAATATTCCCCAAGTTGCTGATTAAGATAAGTAAGTTATACTTACATAACATCACTTTAAATGACTTTTTTCTTGAAAAGCTGTCAATAAATGGCGCTGTCACAAAGAAGAGATTTGATTGGTGCCATGTCAAAATGGTCAGATCCTTCCAAATGTTCAAAGAAACATACAAAATGTCACATTTACGTAAGGGACCTTGAAATTCTCTGCTTGACTGATTTACTGCCAATGCCCCTTCTCCAACATATTAATTCCTTGGGACCTCAGATCTATTGGTCTTCTGGACCATAACAACTCAGAGTCTGACATGAAAAAGTAATGTGATCGGCTCCATCTTCGGTGAGAATAAATTACCCTCTCTCAGATATTGCATGTCCTTCAGAGGTGGGTGGATTATGAGACCAGTCCTTGTAGATCCATGGTTGTCACCTGTACTTGTCAAGGGTTTCAGAGGAAGATGACCAGGTGAACCCTTAAAAAGGGGCTTACAGGAGTATGATATTGATGGCCTATCCTTATGGTAGGTCATCAATAGTTGACCAATTGGGGTCAAAATCCTGCCACCTCCACCGATCAGATGACCAGAAAAGTTACAGTGCTCCTAATGATAGGCTCTCAGTATCAAAGTCCTATAAAACCTCCTAATAAAGCATATTTGAGCAGAATAAACCTAGTAAACCGGGTATAATGCCTGGGAGAGTTTATCCTACTGATTAAAATGACACCTGTCTTGTGAAAAACTGTTGTGGCGTTCCTGAGAAAAAA
This sequence comes from Bufo bufo, assembly GCF_905171765.1. Taxonomy (NCBI): domain Eukaryota; kingdom Metazoa; phylum Chordata; class Amphibia; order Anura; family Bufonidae; genus Bufo; species Bufo bufo. The sequence continues at coordinate 45,978,478 of NC_053390.1, forward strand.
TACTTTTATATTTGATGCAATTGAGGGCTTCAGTGCACTGAGGGGTGGGGCCTAGCACCTCAGCTAACCAGTGCAAGCCACACCCCTTGGTGTTCGGCAGCCCTCATTTGCATTAAGAATAAAAGTATTTTTTCTCGGGAATGCCACAACCAATTTTCACAAGACAGGTATCATTTTAATCAGCAGGAGCCACTCTAACAGGCAGTATGCCTGGTTGAATAGGCTTGATCTTGCTGACAGGTGGCCTTTAAGATATTCATATCGTGGGACTTCTGATAAGTAAGACTTGGAAGGAAGGTTAAAACACAACTCCAAACTGTAAAAATATGCATTTTTACTTTCTGCCAAAATTTTACTTTTATGACTTTTCGTCTACTGATGGTCCAAGGTCACATTCTATTTTTGAGTCCAAGTTGTTCTTCATCTTTTTGGGTATCTTTTAAGATCTTTTCATACATTCAATTGATTTCCAAGATCTTCCAGCAGTTTGTCAGATTGTATCTTTAGAAATCCACAATGTTGCAGCCATTTTTTGCTGACCTAAAGGAAGATCGTGGTTGGTCTTTGCTGCCATGTTTTAATCTTTACACAGGAAGGCAGAAATACAAGAACAGCATCATTATTAATTCAGGACATAATTATGTAGCCAGAGGCAGCACAAATTATGAATTAAGTCCTTTAAGAGCATTACCTTTTTCTTCTCAAAGTGATACAAAGCTTAAGTCTTCAATAAGGCGAAGTATGTGCGCCCTTTTAGAGTTACAATTATAGACGCTAATAAAGACAAGAAGATCCACAAGGTCAATATTTCCAAAAATTTGCTGGTTCCTCATATAGAGATGCAACGACCACCTCCTGTCTGCACTCCATGGAGGCAGAACGACCGTACATGGGCAGATGGTCAATGAGACGTCTCCCCATCTGCTGGATTCCTAAATTGAATGCGTAAGGTAAAGGACTTCCCATCATTGGGCACATTCATTTATATCCCTCCTACAAAGCTGATTCATGCACATCTTATGATAGGGACAGGATAAAAGCCTTGGTATAAGGACTAGTAAGAAGCACATGTGTTATTCAAGGGGTTTTCAGCTTTGGATAGCCCTTTATAATTAAAAGTATCCCCTGTCCCACAGTTGAGATCCTATGCATTTAGATATAAAATGTTGGGGTACCTGGTTAAGAGTGTTCCATTTTCCTGCAGCGCCTCCACAGGGTAAATGAAGCACTCCATAGATGATTCAATGGGCACCCCAGGTAAGGTATGGGCATGCTGGGTCCTCCAGAGTGAAAGAGACTCTTTGTAGCCACTCTGGCTAATATATGAGGGTCATGATCATGGACCTTAACCCCTCTATTAAATCCCTAAGAAGGGACATCCTCATTAAAGGATAAATCCTACTAAAACGTGTCTCTTATCAGTGATCTTGATGAAGGACCCATCAAACTAGAGGACTGCTGTTTTGGATGGCGCTAGGCTAATAATTCCTTTGTAATATACACCATGAAGAATCACCATAGATTTTAAGTTGGCCCTCAGATAAAGTTCTCATAGAAAATGTCTTGTTGGCGAAAGACCAGCCTTAAAGTGGTTGTCTCATCTGAGACATTGGGGGCTTATCGCTAGGATTTGCCATCAATATCAGATAGGTGCATGTCCCACCTCTGAGACCTGCAACTATCTCCAGAAAAGGCTACCTGAAGTGAGTGGGGAGCAGCCACTCATGTGTGGCCACCCTGAACTCTTTTCTGAGTGCTCTATCTTCCACAGTCTCACAGAAGTGAATGGAGCTCTTGCGCGTTGCTCTCTCCATTCATTTCTATTGGACTCCCTAAAATAGCCGAGCGCACTCGCTTGGCTATTTTCAGAAGTCTCTTAGAAAGAAACGGATAGTACGCGAAGTCCCAGATGAAGGAACCACTTTAGGACCAACATACGCAGAGAAGAGTCAACTGAATCCAACCATTTTGTTGGGGGGGCATGGAATCCACCATGGCCATGAAATAAGTGACTGTTCTAAATGTCAGGACTATGTTGATCAGATATAAAATGGCATGAGATTAGAACAAAGAGACTGCATTTTTCCAGGAATAGCACCACTCTGGTATTGCATCTCATCCTCATTTTAATATTTGGGACTAATCTGAAATACCTCATACCGTCTAAGTACATTGTGGCATTGTTGCAGACAAATTAAAAAAATAGGTGGCTGTTTTACACCAGAAAAAGTTCCAGTCTTGCCCATAGGCCATGTCTGGATACTGCATCTAGTGAATAGAGCTGAGCTGCAATACCAGATATGGCCTCTAAACAAGAGTGGCACTGTTCCTAGAAAATACATGTTTTTCTAATCTCTTTTTGAAGTTGAGAATTTTTTTCTACTATTTAGAAGAACGTGTTCCATGTCAAATACGGCGTCTTTCCTCGTCACAATGGATATAATGGGGAGTATTCTATTGTATGGGTGTATAATGGGTGTATATGCAGCATTTCCCATTATAATAGCTCATTAATATAGTGTAGATTTAATTAAGGACAAGCTTTTAAGCTGCTAAACTCACTGGTATTGACATGCATTAACATCAAGAACTCAACATATTTACCCAACTCCACTGCAGACAAGTGGTCTTTTGTTTCTCCTGGGAATCCATCTCATTCACCATCTCCCACCCCGCCGTGCTCCAGCGACATATGGCTCCTGAGCGCCTGTGTTTCTTTACTAGGCTATGAAATCACGTCGCGTGAACAAAAAGAACATTAATGACAATGTAACAAAAGGCTTACTTCAATACACTTGGAAAGACTCAGCCCTTTGTCTTTAATGGTGGTTGGACAAAGACCCGACAACAAAGACTCCATGGGCGCATAGATGCCACACATTCATTCCAGTCATGGCAAACACAATCCCTGCTTGCAAATTATTTACACACCGTCGTATTCAAGGTTCCTATCACATCTAAGTATTAATGCAAAGAATGCAATGCCTTGGAAATTACATGGCATCATGCTTGGTACACCAAATTCTCCTGAGGGTGTTTTTCTTGAGCTTGAAGCCACCACAGCCCAGTTGGAAGAACTGAGGTTCCAGGGGTAAGAGACAAGGGGTGAACTGGGAATTTAACGTGGCCCTGGAAAATAACTAAAAGTGGACCCATTTTGTAGTTGGGTCTAAATTGACAGAAGGCATGGCCAATGTAAGTAGATGGGCCAGCAATACGTTATTGCAGCACATTATACCACCCCAGCTAAGCCAAATACCACAATGCATTACAAAATGCTGCCTCCACAAAAACTGCCCCTCTAGAGGTTAGACCAGCTGCTATGTTCTGTTCTCCTACTCCAGTTGGCTCAGGATGGATATACAGTCTAATTCAGGAGTCAGAAAGGGAGTGCCAGGTCATTACTTACCTGGCTAAGGGCAATTAGGAGGCCTCAGGTGGCCCCCTGTGCATTGGCCCACCGAGAAGTTTCTCTGTAGGGTCTATGGGCAATCTGCCCCTGGAGACATCTACCCTACCTTTGGGGGCCCTGAGAACAGCACTACATGCAGTTATTGCTCTTTGTGCAGTGATTTTGTGGGACCTTGACCCCACTGACTTTGAAGAAGATGAGGACAGGAAGTAAAAGCAATGCCATTAGACAATCTGTAATGCTTCATGGTACATAGGCAGGCAAGGGACTCACCATGGATTGGCATAGGCTAGCTTGGTTGCAAGTCTAAGGAAAGCTTAGTCTTCATAATTGGCAAGTATGTCTTCATCCATACTTGCCAAGTCCCCTGGAACATCTCCAAGGTTACAAGAGATAATGAAGACCATCAGGACTCTCGGAAGAGTTGTTAAGTCTCCCAGCCCTGAAATCTATTGGAAAGGAGCACTTTATAAATTTTCATTCTGTCCTGTCACCGGAGTCAAACTCAGCACTGGTGTCTGGACTCATGTTCTGAGGGTGGCATATTAGACATTTATCTGTTATAGCCATGGCAGTGGGACATTCTAACCGGCTTTGGTGAGTGTGACATGTACAGCCAGGTAGTCTTGATCTGAGGTCTGATGCATGAGGAACTGTAAGCATGTGGGGTCTAATCTGGGATCTTTCAGACACCAGACTTCCAGGGGCATAGCTATAAAGGAAGTAGGGGAAGCAGCTGCTTTATGTCCCAAACTCAGAAGGGCCCACTTAGGAGGAGGACTAAAAGATTCTATTGTCAGTGTCCCTCTACAGTATTATACAATGACATTATATACAGTGAGACTCTAGGAAATGGATGGAGTGGCTACCGGTCTTCATCCGAGAGTGCGATCTATACTAGCCTCAGAAACGGGGGTTGCACAGAAGTCAGGAGTTGCAAAGAAGTTGCTGGAGGAGGGGATACCCTTGCAAAAATTTGCTGTGGGACCTTGTCATTTCTAGTTACGCCACTGCAAATTTCTAACACTCAAGAAACCCCAAATATTGGTGAGAGCCCATCACAGTTTTGGGTCTGAGTCTGGGGACTTTGCAGGAATTTGAGGGCTGCATAAATTTTGTGTGGGGGTCTGATTATTTTATGTATACTACTCATGTTTTATGAAGGTTAGGTTGAGGAGAACCTTTCAAAGGCAAGTGGCCCGTAGAAGGGGACAATGCTTGTGTAAAAACAAATTGGCTTCATGTGCCTCAGAGACAACCTTCCAGGAGCCCAGTTCCAAAATTTGGTAAATATCAGGTATGGTCTTTGCTTCAGGTTAATCTCCAGATACTAGTGACTGCACTACAGGAACCAGCAGGCGATGTGAATCCATAAGTCAGAGGACAAAAAATTTAGATGAAAGGTGTCATGTGAAGCTCCTGGACCTCAATGCCATGGACATTGTCAATGTTTTCTTTATGTGGCAGGCTACAAGTTTGGGGAATTGGTACTACTTCTCTCCGAGTCCTTTCCCATAATACACTACTGCTTCATCTTCTCATCCAGCCCTCTGTGCTGCAAACCTTTCAGAGCTTTAGACCCACCAGTAAATTACAGGTTATTTGCCAGCAGTCCATAATTCATGGGCTCAAGTGATTGACAGGCTATTTTCCCGCATCGCCGGTGAAATGTATCTAATATTATTAGATTTCATACCCAGCTGGCAAAATGTCTAGGTTTCTGCAATGCAAATGACCTGGGACTTCTTGTGAGAAATCTTGCAGGTTAATCTGAAGATTACTAGTCTGAATTAGACAATGAAATATAACTTGGAGAATTGCAGTATAAGAAATAGGCACAAAAGCATCATCGAGGGGTGGAGGGAAACTGAACGGATATCTGACCATTTACTAGTAGGACCTCATATAGATGCCTCCACTAAACACACCCCAGATTCTCTCATTATTGACTGGATGGGGGCAAACATGTTGGATCCACCCAACTACATAGACCTTGCCTCGTGGCCCTCTTGGGGTAACTCAATGCCCACATATCTGGAATATTTGGGAAAGGTAAAATTAGAAGATGTGCCAACTTAAAAATAAAATTTGTCCTCTGTGAACTTTAATTACTCTTCCCCAAAATTGCCTTGAGTCCAATACTTGATGATTCTGGATGTCGCCTTGCTGACTTTCAACCTTATTAACCAGAAATGTTCAACCTTAAAAAAAAAGTTCTTGAGGGATCAAAATGTCTTCCTGGAATCCTGCTGTCAATAGTATTGATGGGCGATAAGCTTCTTAAGATACAAAAGCTTGAGGTCACTGGTGTGCAGGCATAGACGGAGCATCACTGGGGGAAGGGTATGGAGTCCATGAAAAGTATGCCTGAGATACAGGCTAGAGACCATAGCTAGATAGAAAGATAGATGATAGAGATCTATCTATCTATTTATCTATATGAGTTAAGCAATTTTAGTTAAGAGCTGGAGTGCTAACCCTGCTACATCTGTATCTATCTATCTATCTATCTATCTATCTATCTATCTATCTATCTATCTATCTATCTATCTATCTATCTATCCTTACTTTCACACCCCAATCAACCAGTTCTTCTCACCCTTATGAGCAGGCGTTCTTCACAGTTTATGTGTCTATCTCATATCTATGTATCTAATTATCTATCTATCTATCTATTCATCTCATATCTATATATCTATGTAACTGTATGTCTGTCTGTCTATCTATCTATCTATCTATCTATCTATCTATCTATCTATCTATCTATCTATCATTGCATATCTATCTATCTATCTATCTATCTAATCTAACTGTCTGTCTATCATTGCATATCTATCTATCTATCTATCTATCTATCTATCTATCTATCTATCTATCTATCTACCTATCTATCCATCTCATATCTATCTATCTAACTGGCTGTAAGCAAGTCGGAAATAATTGGGTAGGGTTGGGGGATAGGGACACGTCCAGGGTGGGGGTATAGGAGTCCATGGTATATCAGGCTCTTGTCAGACTATGGCAGGCAGTAATATATTGTGCTGCTGTGGCCGCTGTGTTCTCCTCTTCCCCCAGCAGTATGGAGAGTCTCTCTTCCTTCTCCATGGAGGTGAAGTCTGGGCAGAGATTAGACAGTCTCCTGAAGTGAGAGTCCCTCACTGCTGAGTATTTGGGGCACCACAGCAGGTAATGAGCCTCATCCTCCACAGCCTCCTGGTTGCACTGCTGGCACAGTCTGCTCTCCCAGGGTGACACCTGGATTCAATAAGCAGGCTGTGGGCGCTCAGTCTGTACCGGCTCAAGATCTGTCGGTCTTTTGTATTGGGGAGTTTCTCCAGATATGGGGCCAGTTTGTACTCCCTGTGCAGGCTCTGGTATACTGTCAGCTTCTGTGATGTTCGTATGTCGTTCTTCCAGATGCTGATATACTCCTCTTAGCCCTTGTGTATCGTCCTCTGGATTTCCCCCTTTGCCAAGCTGTATTGCTTGGTGGCTTGGGCAGGCTGGGTTTGGGTGACTTGTTGCAGGGTGCTTTGTTCTTCTGAAGTTTCTTGGTGTAGCAAAGCTTTGTGATGGTAGGAGCTGGGACTGCTGCTATGCAGATGGGCTCTGAATGATAGCGCCCTCTTATGGACAGTAAAATAGAGTGGGAATCTGCCCAGTTCTGCTCGACAGGCGCTGTTTGAGGTGCTCCTGTGGACCTGGAGAAGGTGTTTGGAGAAATCTAGGTGGAAAAGTTATCTTGGCCCAGAGTCCCACTTTGCCCGGTCTGGGTATATGTCTGGGCCCCAGACTTCTCTGCCATACAGGAGGATTGGGGCGATGATGGTGTCAAGGATTTTAAGCCAGACGGTCACTGGTGCTTTAAGGTTATACAGACGCCTTCTGATGGCATAGAAGGTTTTGTTCGCCTTGTCTTTCAGTGTTTCCATGGCTTTCTTAAAACTCCCTGATTGGCTAATTTCTAATCCCAGGTAGGTGCACCTGTGGGTTTCTGAAAGTGGGCAGTTGTTTAGCAGGAAGGGAGGACGCCCAGCTGGTTTACGGATTCTCTTCTGGAACAAGATGATGTTGGTTTTCTTTGGATTGATGGGCAGTGCCCTCGTGGTACTGAATTTTTCCAGAATTTTCAGGTTATTTTGGCGACCTTTCTCAGTTGGATAGTAACAGAAGATCATCTGCATAAAGGAGAAATTTCACCTCAGTGTCATGGAGGGTGAGACTGGGTGCTGAGGAGGACTTCAGAGCTCATTGATATAGATATTAAACAGGGTTGGACTGAGGCTGCAGCCCTGTCTGACTACTCGGCTCTGCCGGAAATAAGCCGTTCTCCTCCCATTTACCTTCACGCTGCATCTGTTCTCAGTGTAAGAGCTTCTGATGACATCATATGTTTTTCCTCCTATTCCGCTTTCAAGAAGTTTCAGGAATAGGCCCGGGAGCCACACTGAGTCTATCTATCCTTACTTTCACACTCCAATCCCCCAGTTTTTCTCACCCTTATGATAAGATAAGATGTCTTTATTGTCACTGTACAATACAATGTAATACAATGTACAATACAATGAAATGTTGTTTGGAGCAATCCTAGATGCCATGGACAGAGGAACAAGAACTGACATTTAAACTAAAGCATTACACTAGAAAAAAACAAAACATTGCACTAGAAAGCATTACTATTCACAGTTCACAGCATATATATATAGCAAGAGCAAAGTAGGAAGTGCTTATGAGTATATATACACCCTAATCAGACACCACTGCAGACAAGAGATCATCATAGGGTCATGAATGCAGCAGGGGGCAATAATCTCTGAGCATTTAGGAGACTGATTGTTTTGGGGTAAAAGCTGTTCTTCAGCCTAGTGGTGCGGGCGTGTAGGGCTCTAAGACGCCTACCAGAGGGTAGTGGAGTGAAAAGGCTGTGGCTGGGGTGAGTTGGATCCCCGCAGATAATTTTTGCCCTGTTGCTGCAGCGAGCAGTGAAGACGTCCTCCAGTGATAGTAGCTGAGGACCAGCGATTCTGCCAGCCATTCTGATGATGCGCTTGAGGGTCTTCTTGTCCTCAGGAGAGCAGTCGGAGGACCACACTGTAATGCAGGATGTGATAACAGATTCTATGGTGCACCTGTAAAAATTGACTAGCAGCTGTTTTGGGAGTTGTGCTTTCTTCAGACTCCTCAGAAAATAAAGCCTCTGAAGGCCTTTTTTGGTCATTTCTGTTGTGTTTTTTATCCATGACAGGTCCTGACTAATATGAACTCCCAAGAATCTGAAACTTTGAACTATCTCTACGTTTCCACCATTAATGCTAATGGGATGGTGTCCATTTTGTTTCTTCTTCCTAAAATCCAGAATGAGCTCCTTTGTTTTCTTGGTATTGAGTATGAGGTTGTTGTTCTTACTCCATCTCTCTAGGTCCTCAACCTCTTTCCTATAGGCTGTTTCATCATTGTTGGAGATTAGGCCTATCACGGTCGTGTCATCTGCAAATTTTATAATGGTATTGGTATTGTGAATAGGTTTACAGTCATTTGTGAAGAGGGAGTAAAGGAGAGGGCTCCACACCCAGCCTTGCGGTACCCCAGTGTTTAGTGTTAAGGATGAAGAGAAGTGCTTGCCCATGCGTACGATTTGTGGTCTTTTTGTAAGAAAATCCAGTATCCAGTTGCACAGGTCTGAGCTGAGACCCAAGTTGTTCACTTTCGTTGCCAACTTGTTGGGAGGGATGGTGTTAAAGGCCGAGCTGTAATCAATGAACAGCATCCGCACATCGCTGTCTCTCTGCTCCAGTGTGACAGCGCAGTGTGAAGGGTAAGTGAGACGGCATCCTCAGTTGACCTATGTGCTCTGTAAGCAAACTGGTATTGGTCCATGGAGGTGCAGATCTTCTCTTCATGTGCCTGAGGACAAGTTGTTCAAAGCACTTCATAGCAATAGGAGTGAGAGCCACTGGGTGATAATCACTTAAGGTCTTCACCCTGCCTGTTTTGGAATTGGGACAATTGTGGAGGACTTCAGGCAAGTGGGGACAATGGCCGGCTCTAGTGAGCTGTTAAACATACTGGTAAACACTGTTTTCAGCTGTTTAGCACAGTTTTTTAGGACTTTTCCAGGAACTTCATCAGGGCCAGCTGCTTTGTGGGGATTAATGTGGTTTAAGGCCCATTCTACCTCATGTGCTCTCAGCATCAGGGAACATGATGGAGCCTCTTGCTGGGCTAATTTGATGATAGGCAGCTCATTGTCTTTATCAAATCGTGCAAAAAAATGATTTAGGTCATCAGGAGAGAAAGAATTTCCAGTGTTGATAGAACAGGTGTTGCTCTTATAATTCGTAATGGACTTGATACCCTGCCACATGCGTCGGGAATCAGAGCTTGTAAAATGATGTAGTATTTTTGTTTTGTAGCAGTGCTTCGCCTCCTTAATGCCCCTCTTCAGATTGGACCTGGCGCTTTTGTACTCCTCTGGGTCTCCCTTTCGGAAAGCAATGTCACGTGCCTTCAAAAGGTTTTGGACATTTCTGTTTATCCATGGTTTCCTATTTGGGAAGGTCCGAATGATTTTGGTATCAGTGACATTGTCCATGCAAAATGTAATATAGGATAGGACAGAGGAGCCATATATGTTTAGGTCTGTGTGATTTTCCTTTGTAGCTGCCTGTTTGAGCAGGTGTTCCTCACAGTATATCTGTCTGTCTCATATCTATATATCTAATTATCTATCTATATACCTATCCATATATCATACATCTACATGTACTTACTATTTTTCTCTATCTATTTATCTATCTATCTATCTATCTATCTATCTATCTATCTATCTATCTATCATTACTTTCACACCCCAATCGCCCCAGATCTTCTTCCCCTTATGAGCAGATGATCCTCACCGTCCATGCATATTCATGCCTCCACCTTCTCTATATCCAGACCCCCTCATGTATACATTAGATACCTCATATATACAATGAATGTACCACTGATGGCTTTGCATTTACACATCAATTATAAGGCCGTCTTTCGAGGTTAATACAGGGCACATTCACTAATTTCCTCAATATTATATTAATTGCTGTCACTGACATTTGCGAGCTAACAACCCAGGCTGATGTATTATGAAGTGCTGCTGTCTGCAGGGACGATTTCCAGAGATGAAAGGCACCTTCTGACTATAGAATGGGTTACCGTTTAAGATGAGGCCTCCGTGGCGTTCATGTGCAAATCATGGAAGCGGGCGATACATTTAAGGCTGAGGGTAGGGCTTTATGAATGGAAAACTGTTTGCAATTACCGGGCCCGGATCCATGGCTTTAATTACAATGTTGTCGTGAACATAGGGAAAGCAGGTGTGGTCTCTTATCAGGAATTCTTTCTCTGTTGTCTCCCCTTAGGTCTAATGGCTGCTTTAGATGTAAATAATAATCTCCATTCACCGGTGGAGCGGTAAAATAGTCTATAAAAACAAGCGCCCATCATGCAAATGGAGAGGAGATGTGTCACCTCCCCCCCCCCCCGTTCCCCAATCTAATTAATAACTATGTGAAATGCGCTAATTATTTGTGGAATGGCGGCTATGAATAGGCTTTAGAAATCCACCTCATTTACGCCACATACAGCCGCACATGATATTCTATGGGACATTGTACACCATGTATCCGGAGGTGTTGGCCTTGTGTAGAAGAGGGCATTGTGGAGGAAAACGAACGGTGAATCTATGTTTGGAATTAGAATTGGTGCGGCTTGATGATAAGATTCACGCATTATTAACCTGCTCTACAGTAATCAGCTTTAATATGCAGTCTATTACAGGGTCCATAATGACATTTCTAAAAGAATGGTACCAACCTATAAGTTGTGCATTGTGCCAGTGCTCCACTGGCAAGAACCATGGGCCACAGGACTGCAATCTTTACAATAATGTGAGATACAATCCACATCCCCTGAAAAGATATCAAATTGAAAGATACAATTCTAGCTGCCACCAGCAGAGGGAGCACAGGAGCAATACTAAATACATTACACTTATACGGTATGTGGTAAGCTACTATGCTCCCTCTAGTGGTGGCTGAAAGCAGACAGAAGTTTCTCATTGAATGTTAGATTTGAGCTCTGTATCAGAGGAGCTGAACCTTGAACATTATATATATATACACTAAGAACTAAATCAGTGCAGATGCTGGACCTAGATTAATGATAATCACTTACCTTTGCTGCAGTAATCACAGGACATCCTACATTTCATATAATGGAATTCTTTGTTCTAGATGATTCCTACTAGACATCAGAATGCCCTATTAGCTACATAACACAGTTGCTCTCCATTATGCTCAGAACTAGACGCCAGGATGTGTGGCTTTCTTTCTTTCTACAGTACACAGACTTATTTTAGGTCATTCCTACTAGAAACTAGGTTAGTCCTATTTAGTACTTAGGAGCTTTCCTCTCTATGGTATACAGACTAGTTTTAGGTCATTCCTACAAAAAAACAAAAAACAGGTAGTCTTATTTGTTATTTAAGAGGCTTCCTCTCTATAGTGCACAGACTTGTTTTAGGTCATTCCTACTAAAAACTACATAGTCCTACTTGGTATTTATTATATAATGTTTCTCTATGATACATAGACATGTTTTACGTCATTCCTACTAAAACCAGGTAGTTATATTTGTAATTTAAGATACTTTCTCTCTATGGTGCACAGACTTGTTGTAGGTCATTCCTACTAAAAACAGGTAGTCTTATTTGGTATTTAAGAGACTTCCTCTCCATTGTGCACAGACTTGTTTGAGGACATTCCTACTAGCAACCAGGTTAGTCCTATTTAGTATTTGAGACATCCTCTCTATTGCAAGCAGACTTGTTTTAGGTAATTCCTACTAAAACAAAAAACAGGTAGCCCTGTTTGCTATTTAAGAGAATTACTTTATATGGTACACAGGCTTGTTTTAGGTTTTTCCAACGAAAAAAATCAAGCAGTCCTATTTGGTATTTTGGAGACTTTCTCTCTATCATGCCCAGACTTGTTTCAGGTCATTCCCACTGGGCACCAGAATTTAATGTCTACTATATAAGAGACTTCCATTTTATGGCATGCAGACTTGTTTTAAGTCATTTCTACTAGACACCAGGAAGTCCCATCTCCTGCTTATGATACACAGACTTGTCCAAGCCATCCCTAGAAGACACCAGGATGTCCAACCTGCTCACATCTTCACTATGTGGTGCAGAGATTTGTTTTAGGTATTTTCTACAAGACCAAAGGAAGTCTTAAATGCTAATTAAGAGACTTCCTCTCTATGGTCTGCAGACTTGGTGTCGGTCATTCATTCTAGTCAACAGAATGTTCTATCTGTATATGAGACTTCCTCTCTATGCAGGCTTGGTGGACTATGTGCAAATGCTGTTCAAGAGACTTCCTCTCTATGGTACACAGACTTGTCTTAGGTCATTCGTACTAGTCACCAGAATGTTCTGTCTATATATGAGACTTCCTCTCTATGCTATGCAGGCTTGTCTTAGGTCATTCGTGCTAGTCATCAGAATGTTCTGTCTATATATAAGACTTCCTCTCTATGGTACACAGACTTGTCTTAGGTCATTCGTACTAGTCACCAGAATGTCCTGTCTATATATGAGACTTCCTCTCTATGTTACGCAGGCTTGTCTTAGGTCATTAGTTCTAGTCATCAGAATGTTCTGTCTATATATGAGACTTCCTCTCTATGGTATACAGACTTATCTTAGGTCATTATTGCTAGTCACCAGAATGTTCTGTCAATATATGAGACTTCCTCTCTTTGCTAAGCAATCTTGTCTTAGGTCATTTGTGCTAGTCATCAGAATGTTCTGTCTACTGTATATATGAGACTTCCTCTCTATGCTATGCAGGCTTGTTTTAGGTCATTCGTACTAGTCACCAGAATGTTCTGTCTATATACGAGACTTCCTCTCGATGCTACGAGGGCTTGTTTTAGGTCATTCCTACTTAGCTCAGGATGATATGTATTGAAACCCTGGACACCATGAAAGCTTGTCCCACCCCAAGTGTAATATCTATAACAATATACGTAATAATACAGAATATAAAGTGTGTAACACAATGATGAGTAGACTGGCGCAATGTGTGCAAAGACACAATATTGTGGTGAGAGATTGTGTTGCATTATCCCCCTTTTCACATTTATTTAACTTTGATGTATTCTCAAGCTGGATGCATAATCCATATCAGCATCCCTGGCTGCTGTGTTCTTTGCTTTATTCCTCACACAGCAGAGGTATACCCTCAGTGACATATATGTATTGATATCATTTGTGCGCTGCCTCCGGTAATTGATTCTACAGGGAATTCATCATGGTATCAAAGCCAATAATGCCAGAAATGTCTGCAGTAGAATCCTCTGTGACAACACAGGAAACATATTCTAAGTACTGTGTGGGATTACTATCAAATAGTCCTGTGCCAGACGCAAGATCTGTACTTAGAGATGTATCTGCTACACCGACTATAACACAGCTCCGGCATCAAACTACATTGATAATATGGGGTCCCTATGTCTGTAACATCTTCTTCCTTTAGCAAGCAGCGTTTCATTTATCTATCTATCCATCTATCTATCTCATATCTATCCATCCATCCATCTATATATTTCATATCTATCTATTAGTGTTGATCGAGCACCAAAGTGCTCGGGTGCTCGGGCCGAACACCTCAGGATGCTCGGGTGCTCTACCGAGCACCCGAGCCAAATGGAAGTCAATGGGAGAACCCGAGCATTAAACCAGGTACCCCCTGCTCTGGAGAGGGGAGGGTGTCTGGTGCTTAATAGGAAAAGGTCAGAAATTGATGGAAACGGGAACAGCATGGGGAGGATGTCTGGATGCATCTTGGACTCCCAGGTCGCTGCTGGGAACGATGTTGTCCGAGTAGCACGCCAATTTTACAGACTGATAATAATGCGCCCAAAACCAAAGATAAAATTGATTTTAGCAAAAAAATTGTTAGGAAACTCTTTCCTGTATATTTACTTGTATATAAAGAGCAAGTGCTGCCAAAAATTACAAGCAAGAGGCACTCCGATACAACCTGTATATCACATAAAGGAGGGCCTCATTCACATTGTGGTACTCCTACACTCATAAAGCCTATGCACTAAGTGAAAGGACGTCCAAAAATTACAAGGAACTGGCACTCAAATACACCCTTTGTTACACATAAAGGAGGGCATCATACACACCCTTTAAAAATTATTATTCATGGCCTGCTGGTGACCCTCTAAAACATTTAGAGCAAGGGCCTGCTGATCTGACCATCTAAAATATTAGGGGTGAGGGTCTGCTGCTGAGCTGACCTTTGAAATAATTATGGTTGAGGGCCTGCTGGTGAGCTGACCCTGTAACAGGTTGTAGATGAGGGCCTGCAGGTGAGCTGACCGTGTAAAACATTATATGCGATGGCCTGCAGGTGAACTGACCCTGTAAAGGATTGTAGGTGAGGGCCTGCTGGTGAGCTGACCCTGTAAAACATTATATACAAGGGCCTACAGGTGAGCTGACCCTGTAAAACATTATATGCGAGGGCCTGCAGGTGAGCTGACCCTGTAAAAGATTGTAGGCGAGGGCCTGCTGGTGAGCTGACCCTATAAAAGATTGTAGGTTAGGGCCTGTAGGTGAACTGATCCTGTAGAACATTATATGCGAGGGCCTGCAGGTGAGCTGACCCTGTAAAAGATTGTAGGTAAGGGCCTGCAGGTGAGCTGACCCTGTAAAAGATTGTAGGTGAGGGCCTGCTGGTGAGCTTACCCTCTAAAAGGTTGTAGGGGAGGGCCTGGAGGTGAGTTGACCCTGTAAAACATTATATGCGAGGGCCTGCAGGTGAGCTGACCCTGTAAAACATTATATGCAAGCGATTGCAGTTGAGTTGACCCTGTAAAAGATTGTAGATGATGGGCTGCAGGTGAGCTAACCCTGTAAAACATTATATGGGAGGGCCTGCAGGTGAGCTGACCCTGTAAAACATTATATGTGAGGTCCTTCAGGTGAGCTGACCCTGTAAAAGATTGTAGGTGAGGGCCTGGAGGTGAGCTGACCCTCTAAAACATTATATGCGAGGGCCTGCAGGTGAGGTGACCCTGTAAAAGATTGTAGGTATGGGCCTGAAGGTGAGCTGACCCTGTAAAACATTATATGGGATGGCATATATGCGAGGGCGTTATATGCAACGAATAAGCATGTTGATATGATGGAAGAGGGGGAGGAGGATGAGAGAAGGAAGATTCAACCACATACCCTTTTGTGGTGCATGGGAATACAGTGTATTCAGTACATTATAAACAACACATTTAAAGTGCCTTTATGTTCATAAGCTTTCCTCTGCTGCAGTCGAGAAGTCAGGGTCAATCCAGGCCTTGTTCATTTTTATAAGAGTCAACCTGTCAGCATTTTCAGTTGACAGGCAGATACACTTATCTGTTATAATGCTACCAGCAGCACTAAATACCCGCTCAGACAAAACGCTGGCGGCAGGGCAGGCCAGCACCTCCAAGGCGTACAGCGCCAGTTCGTGCACCGTGTCGAGCTTGGACACCTAGTAGTTGTAAGGCACAGAGGGATCATTGAGGATGCTGACACGGTCTGCTATGTACTCCTTCAACATCTTCCAAAATGTTTACCTCCTTTGACACTAGGCCGCGCATCAGGGTGAGGGTGCTGGCGGGGTGTCATGAAACTGTCCCAGGCTTTGGAGAGTGTTGCCCTGCCTCTGTTAGAACTGCTGTGTGTTCCCCTTGTCTCCCCTCCTCGGATGCCCAAGGAACTACGGACTCTGCCGCCAACTTTGTCAGATGGAAATTTTTGGAGCAATTTTTCAAAAAGGACCTTCTGGTATTGCACCGTTTTGCTCGTCCTCTCCACCAGAGGAATGAGAAGTTCTCTTTGTAGCGGGGGTCGAGAAGGGTGAACAACCAGTAATCCGTGTTGTCTAAAATGCGCATAGACCGACTGAAGCTGTCGATGACTTGCGGAAATGTGCACACACGCGGTGCACCTTCACCAGTAGCTCAGACAAATTGGGGTAGGTTTTGAGAAACCGCTGAACCACTAAGTTGAACACGTGGGCTAGGCATGGGATGTGTATGAGCTTGCCGAACTCCAAAGCCGCAACCAAGTTACGGCCATTATCAGACACAACAATGCCTGATTCCAGGTTGAGTGGCAAGAGCCACAGCTCAGTCTTGTACCTTATACCCTGCCACAGCTCTGCGGCGGTGTATTGTTTATTACCTAAGCAGATCAGCTTAAGCACCGCCTGTTGCCGCTTCCCCACTGCAGTGCTACACTGCTTCCAGCTACCGACTGATGGCTGACTGGTGCTGCAAGAGGATAATTCTGAGGTGGAAGTGGAGGAGGAGGCGGAGGAGGAGAAATGGGGGTTGGAGCCACTAATGTAGGTGGTGGCAGAAACCCTGATGAAATTAGGGCCCGCAATCCTTGGCGTCGGTAGCACCTGTGCCATCCCAGGGTACGAGTCGCTCCCGGCCTCCACACCGTTCACCCAGTGTGCCATCAGGGAAATGTAGCGTCCCTGGCCGAATGCACTTGTCCATATGTTCATGGTTAAGTGGACCTTCCCAGTAACTGCGTTAGTCAGGGCATGTGTGATGTTACAGGACACATGCTGGTGTAAGGCGGGCATGGCACACCTTGAAAAATAGTGGCAGCTGGGAACTGCTGCGAACATCAGGCTAAAAGGCAACATTTCCAGGGCCAGTAATTTTGAAAGCTGCACATTTAGTGCTATGGCCTGTGGGTGGGTGGCAGGATATTTGCGCTTGCGTTCAAAGGCCTGTTTTAAGGACATTTGGACACAGCACTGGGACACGGAAGTGGATATGGTCGCTGATGTTGCTTGCGAAGGTCCAGGTGCAAGGTGGGAGGTATCCGGGCCTGCGCCTTCAACAGGGGATTGGCCAGCATGTAACACAGGGGAAGAGGAAGCAGTGATGTGACCCGCAGACCCAGGCATTCGTCCCACTTATTACGGTGCTTGGATGCCATGTGGCGGATCATGCTGGGGGTGGTGTGGTTGCCCCGGCTCATTTTGGTATGGCACAGGTTGCAAACTACTATTCTTTTGTCGTCCGCACTTTCCTCAAAAAAGCGCCATACTGCGGAACACCTACCCCTTGGCAAGGGATATTTCCGCAAGGGTGTGCTCTGTGGAACAGTTGCGGGCCTATTTGGTGTGGCCAACTTTCTCCCTTTTGCCACCCCACGGCTTCTTCCAGCATGTTGCGGTGCTGCAGATCCCTCCCCCTCTGTACTGCTGTCCTCGCTCGGCTTTTCACCTTCCAAGGTTGGGTCAGTGACTTCATCGTCCACCACCTCCTCTTCCACTTCCACTTCCTCACTCTGCTCATCCTCTTGACTTGTTGACCTAACGACAAGCTCAGTGATTGACAACTGTGTCTCATCCTCTTCATCGACCTTTTGAGTCAGTAATTGCTGTTGACTTATTGGCAACTGTGTCTCATCATAATCCACCTCATTAAACAGTAATTGCCGTTCCCCACCATCATCTTCTTGTGACTGTGGATGCTCAAGAGATTTGGAATCAGGGCACAAGATCTGTTGCTCTTCAAGCATGCTTGGCGAGAGGGCCAAATCAAGGAATGGCGCTGAAAAGAGGTCCTTGGAATATCCGAGTGTGGGATCACTTGTTTGCCCAGACTCTCCATGGTGGGAGGAAGGAGGATCAGGGTGAGGATTCTATTGACCAGACTCTTGGCTACTGAGACTGGACTTGGTGGAAGACAGGGTGGTGCTTAACCGACTGGAAGCATTATCTGCTGAAATACAACAGACCACCTGGTCGCACTGGTCTGACTTCAAGAGTGATGTCATCTGCCGCCCTGCAAACTGGGACTACTCACCTTCTTCATATTAAATGTTATAGATGCTTGAAAGTCTGTCACACATACAGTAGCGTAGTATTTGGAAGTGTTTGTGCAAACAAATTTAAAAAGGTATTTGGGATATGGAAACTTCATACAGGAGATATCTCGAAGATAATGTCAATGCTGTCACCAGCGGCTAATAAAAAATTACAGGGAATGTCACAGGCATTTGGGATGATACAGGAGAGGTACCACCGGTAATGTCACTGTCCGCAGCGTCTACGGAAAAAGTACACTGGATGTCACAGATAACAATTTTATGCGCACACGTTACAGTGGAGATGTGGCCCCGGTAATGTCACTGTCAGAAGCGGACACCGTCTATTGAAAAAGTACATTGTATGTCACAGATAAATTTTTTCAGCGCACACGTTACGCTGCAGATGTGGAGCAGCTAATGTTACTGTCCGCAGCGGACACCGTCTACAGAAAAAGTACACTGGATGTCGCAGATATTTTTTGGATGCGCACTCTTTACACAGGAGATGTGGCGCAGTTAATGTCGCTGTCTGCAGTGGCCTAACTATTGTACTTACCTGCACGTTTATTGGCTGCGGAGACTCGAGCATTGCGCTCGAGCACATGCGGTATTCGGCCGAATACTGCAATGTGCCGAGCATGCTCGATCAACACTACTATCTATTTATCTATCTATCTATCTATCTATCTATCTATCTATCTATCTATCTATCTATCTATCTAACTGATATTTATCTATCCATCTATCTCTTATCTATCTATCTATCTATCTATCTATCTATCTATCTATCTATCTATCTATCTATCTATCCATCCATCGTGCCTTTCTTTTGTTCTATCCTTTCTTTCTTTCTTTCTTTCTTTCTTTCTTTCTTTCTTTCTTTCTTTCTTTCTTTCTTTCTTTCTTTCTTTCTTTCTTTATATAAATGGTATCTAAGATACCATTAGCAGCACTAGAATGCCCAGATATCACCTCCCACCAGTATCCCTTAGCATTATTCTCAAGTTGGTGATTAACCTGTTCTAGCTTATTTTGATTGTGGTGTATGAGAATAGTAGCGTCTGCTCCTTCTTGCTGTAGCTTTCTCAGCAAATATTCATCCTTATCAAATTTGACCAACCAATCATGTAGTTCCTTCCCCATCCCCAAGTTCAATGCTTGCAAGTCAACTGGAATATTATATTTAAAATTAACAGACAGATTGCCACATTGGGAATCACACAAGTCCAGGCTGGGGTTCGGATTTCTATAACATTACCAAGAGTAGACCATACACCCCTACTTACAGATGATGTTAAAGAGCATTGTTCTGTAACTAGAGATACTTTGGAGGTGCTCCAGAGAAAGAAACATACTATTTGATGACCAGATACATGACTGGTGCCTTGTCCTTCATAATTGCTTCTCCATCCAGAACACAAACAGAAGCCTTTTCCCAGGATGTGCCCTCAACCAACCTATACTTGAACTGATTGCTAGGGTATTGATAATATATCTTACTAACCTACTTTACCTCTGGTATGTGCCTTACGTTCCTAATCCTAAGCCCTTAAATGTTCTCTTGAGTTAGGTTCCTGAATGTTGTGTTTGATGGGAATATTTTCTTTCTGAATCCCTCATTTTCTACCAAATCTTCCCAGTTATCTGGTTGCATAGCAAATGTGATGCCAACAAAATAGTTGGAAATCTCATATCCAAAATTTTCAGCATGTTACTTCACGGTTCCTTCAGGATCCTGGAAAATAAGAACAAGAGCAGTATCAAATTCTTATCCGTCATGTCCAGTGGCGTACCTCGCAGCTGAAATGGGTCCACGAAGACCACGCAGCTGCAGACCACGCAGCTGCTATGGGTCCCCTGGGAAAAGGGGGCCCATAGTAGAGGATAGGCCCACTAATTACTCTTGTATGGCTACCTGAGAATGTAAGAAGTGGAGAAGGACCTTTGGTGATGTCATCAACCATGTGACCAGAGCAGGAAGCCAAGGAATAGCAGAGCAGCAGAAGTCTGAAGGACCTTTGGTGATGTCATCTTCATGTGACTAGTACAGAGGACTGGTGAAAGACCTGTGGGATATTGCTGTGAGGGGGCGGAGCTTCTGTGTGGCGCCTGAAGGAGAGGTTAGTGGTGTTCTGGGATAACCCATAACATCCTAGAAAAGCTGGGAGTTGTAGTTCTGTCCTATTATATCCCTCTCCATGTAATTTAAATGTATGCCCTAATACAGTCTGGCAATCCTGGAAATTGTAGTTCTTCTGTCCTATTGTATCCCTCTCCATGTAATTTCAACTCATGCCCTAGTTAAGGTGGCTACTGGCTTCCCCCAAGAAAGCCGGACCTCACTGACCACGCCCCCATACGGACAAACCACGCCTATCTATGTGAAGCCACACCCCTGTATTGCCTGAATTGAGTTGAGGTGGCGCGAATCTGCAAGCAGCACTGCGGGTGACGTCAGTGCGCTCTGCGCTTTTGAATCATGTGACAGATGTGTGAGTGATTTTTAAAGTGCCCCTTGCAGGCGAGAGTCGCCAATAACCACAAAAAAGGAGGACTTCTGCCCGTCCGTCCTGGCCTTGTGCCGGACGGAGGACCAGGAGTCTGAAAGCCGGACTGTCCGGCCTAAATCCGGACATCTGGCCACCCTAGCCCTAGTACAGTTTGGTAATGCTGGGAGTTGTAGTTCTCTCCTCTTATACCTCTTCTCTGTAATGTATACTGATGCCCCATAATAAGTCTGGCCATACTGGGGGTTATAGTTATAACTTTTTAAAGCTCTCACCTAGTACAACTAGATAATCTGGACATGCTGGGAGTTCTCTCTTCTTAGGCTGGGTTCACATCACCGTTTAGTTTTCTGTTTTGCGTGCAGGACTTTTTTCCGTCTAAAATAACGGATCTCAGACAGAAATGGCATAAACAGATGCCAAATGTGCAGAACTGATGCTTGAAATACAGGATCCGTTTTTTCTTTTTTTTCTGTTCATCTGACGGATCAGATGTACGGAAAACTAAACAGTTATGTGAACCCTGCCTTATACTCTCTCTGTGTAATATCCACTTGTATCCGATAATAACAGCCTGGACATGCTGGGAGTTATAGTTCTCTCTATTTTACCTCTCCCTGTGTTGCTCCCTAATTTCCAATAATAATCTGGTGATGATGAGACTTGTAGTTCCGTTGTCACTAGTATAATGTTCTGCAGCCGCTGAGGTGTGTATTAGGCTTTGTTCTGTGCTGGTGACGTTCGCTGTTCTGTCGTCATAGGAGCACAACAACAAAAATCACTGTAGTTCCGGATCTTGCGCTTCATGGATGACGACACTGACGGATCCCGCCGACTTTGATAATATCTGACAGGTTTCCATCTGCCAGACTTTTAAAAAAATTCCAGCATTTGTGACCTGATCTGCAAATGAAGCCCCAACACAGATGTGATCAAAGCCTTTTATGTTCTCTAGCATCAGATTATGATGTTCTGCAGCAGCTGCGGTGTGTATTTGGAGGTTCTGCAGCAGCTGAGGTGTGTATTAGCAGGTTCTGCAGCAGCTGAGGTGTGTATTAGGAGGTTCTGCAGCAGCTGAGGTGTGTATTATGATGTTCTGCAGCAGCTGAGGTGTGTACTATGATGTTCTGCAGCAGCTGAGGTGTGTATTAGGAGGTTCTGCAGCAGCTGAGGTGTGTATTATGATGTTCTGCAGCAGCTGAGGTGTGTACTATGATGTTCTGTAGCGGCTGAGGTGTGTATTAAGAAGTTCTGCATCAGCTGAGGTGTGTACTATGATGTTCTGCCGCAGCTGAGGTGTGTATTAGGAAAATCAGCATCAGCTGAGGTGTGTATTAAGAGGTTCTGCAGCAGCTGAGGTGTGTATTAGGAAGTTCTGCATCAGCTGAGGTGTGTATTAGGAGGTTCTGCAGCAGCTGAAGTGTGTATTGGGATGTTCTGCAGCAGCTGAGGTGTGTATTGGGATGTTCTGCAGCAGCTGAGGTGTGTATTAGGAGGTTCTGCAGCAGCTGAGGTGTGTATTAGGATGTTCTGCAGCAGCTGATGTGTGTACTATTATGTTCTGCAGCAGCTGAGGTGTGTACTATTATGTTCTGCAGCAGCTGAGGTGTGTATTAGGAAGTTCTGCAGCAGCTGAGGTGTGCATTAGGATGTTCTGCAGCAGCTGAGGTGTGTATTAGGATGTTCTGCAGCAGCTAAAGTGTGTATTAGGAGGTTCTGCAGCAGCTGAGGTGTGTATTAGGAAGTTCTTCATCAGCTGAGGTGTGTATTAGGATGTTCTGCAGCAGCTGAGGTGTGTATTGGGATGTTCTGCAGCAGCTGAGGTGTGTATTAGGAGGTTTTGAAGCAGCTGAGGTGTGTATTAGGATGTTCTGCAGCAGCTGAGGTGTGTATTAGGATTTTCTGCAGCAGCTGAGGTGTGTATTAGGAGGTTCTGCAGCAGCTGAGGTGTGTATTAGGAGGTTCTGCAGCAGTAAGAGAAACACCAGTTATGACTGGATAAAATCATTTAGATTCTGCACTTTGTAAAATGTCCCTGTCCTGTTCCTCTGCCAGCACACGTCACATTGTGACCTGACTGACCAGTCCGGACCTGGCCTGATCCTCGCACCATCACCAATCCAGACTCCAGACTAGTGCTGTGAAGATCGGCCCCAGGCCCTGACTGCGCTTAGCATTGGGGAGGAGGTGAAGCAGGAGCAGGCACAGTCCATGGGGGAAGGATGACACACTATATAAGAAGTAGCAGCAGCGGGCACAATTCATCGGGTAAGGTTAGGTAATTATTTGCCACCAGATTTTGGTATTCTGTTCCAGCATACCAGCAGAATACCAGAATCGCCAGATCCAGCATATGCCAAACACTGCTGACACCTGCCAGATCCCATTCACAATAATGCGGCCATTCAAATTTGTTTTGCCCTTTGTTTTTGCTGGAACCTCTGCAGTAGATGTGCACGTACCCTAAGGGTTGCGATGGGTCACTCACAAGGGAGGCCAATTCAGATTCTTGCGATGGGGCCAAGTGATTTCTATGTACGCCCCTGGTCGTATCTTTTTACATTGAGCTGCATGAATCCACTTCTCCACATCCCTCCTTTTCATGCACTCGCCACCTTTCTTGTTCTCCACCCGTCTTCACAATTTGATCACTCAGTGCAATTGTTACCTCAAAAGGACCCATCCAATTTGCGACTCATGAAGATTTGGGTACAAGTCTCCTACTTTCAATATTGGTGGTTTCCCAGACTCTTCTTCCACCTTTGGCAACATTTTACTTACAGCAAAATGTAGGTTTTTCTGCACTTGGTCTTGTACGTGAATAAGGAATTTTTCCTTCTCAGCACTTTCTCTCATTGGAGAACTAAGCTGCCGATCTGCAGGGTGGCAAAGGTTAATTGTTCTACCAGTCATTAACTGGTATGGGGTAATTGAGGTGCCTCTCGCATTCGTTCCTCGTAAAGCCATTAGAATTGTGGGTAGGTGGCATAGCCAATTGTTCCTTGACTGCAATACCAATTTTTGAAGCCTTCCCTTCAAAGTTTGGTTCATCCTTTCCACGATTCCTGATGATTGGGGATGATAGGGCATGCTGGACATTCAACATTTCACACATATCAGCCATACTTTTTCCTGTGAAATGCGAACCTCTATCAGACTCAATGACCTTCGAGAATCCAGACTTAGAGATGACCTCTCCCCACAGAGCTTTTGCTTTCGCTGTGGCTGAGTCTTTCCTCATGGGCAAGGCTTCTACCCATTTAGAAAAAACATCAACCACCACCAGAAAATATTAGTATCCACCAGGAACGCTTGGTAAAGGACCAACAAAGTCAATTTGTAATCTTTCCAATGGCCCTTCAGCCAATGGTACTCTGGAAATCACAGGCTTTTGCCCTTTTGGCCTAGGGTTAATTTGGGCACAGATCAGATATTCCTGGACAATGGCCACAATGGTCTTCTTCATGTTTTCCCACCAGTATTTGGCCTGGGTGAACTTCAAAGTACCCTCAGTGCTCATGTGTCCTGTCAACCTATGGTTTTCTCTAGCAATATCCTTGTGGTATTAACCTGGTAGCACAAACCTAGGGACCTCTGAGGTTTCTTTTAACAGCAGATCATCCTATATGATGTAACCTTTAGGTAAATCCATTGTCTGTTCCCTAATCAAGACCTTAATTTTACATAAATCTGAGTCTTTATCTTGCTCTGCTGCTAAGCAGGGTGTCGGTGCTTTTGCAAAAGGTAGGCATCCAAGCTCAAATTCTCCTTCCTTTTTTTCTTCATAATTATGGTGTTCCCAAGCTTGTCTTCCTTCAAAGTCATAGGGAGTCTATTTGGCCCCTATTATTGCTGCATGCTTGGCTAAATCATCTACCTTGTTGTTACCAACTGCAATTTCATCAGTGCCTTTCTGATGCGCCCTCACTTTTATTATTGCCACTCTCCGTGGTCCTACACTGGCTTTATCCCAAATGTCTTTCAACACTGAACTATGCACAAGTGCTTTACCTGATGTATCACTGAATCCTCTTGTGTGCCGTATGGGCATATACTCAGTGACCTGGTGGCATAGGCACTGTCTGAAGTGTACAATGGCTTCCCTTACCGTTTCGAATTCTGCTCTTTGTGCTGAAAAATGTCTTGGGCACTTTATGAGAATCTACTCATTTCTCTAAGGACACTTATAGGGCATATCCAGTGTGAAAATTGCCTTCTAACCAATACCTTGATCCATCCACCCAAACTTTCAGGTCTTACCTTCCTGTGACTAATCTGAACACTTCCTGTTTTTTGGTCCTGTGCACTTCTCCACAGTCATGTTTCTCTCCTTCGTATTGCATCAACAAGGGCAAGGCATAGGTAGAACTGTGTGTTACTGTGATATTTCCTGGTGTCAGATCCCACCAGCCACCTAGCTACTCTTTGAGAAGACACTCCATTGAGTGATCGTTCCAATAGCATTTTTATGGGGGTATAGGGAGTTTGTAAGATGATTTTGGCAAATCCTATTATGTGTTCAGTGGCTAGCACTGCCCAATGTACCGCCAAAAGATTTCTCACACAATCATCAAATCCTATCTACACAGGACTCAACAACCTTGATAGTATCCCACAGGCACCCATTTACCTTGCATCTCCTGTAGCAACAAAGCCATAATTGCTATCATGGAGGCATGAACCTGTAATGCAAAGGATAGATGCTCTTCCATCCACTCTAATGGGTCTGCCTCTCGCCTATCACCTTTCAGGAGTTCATAGAGAGACTTTACTTTTTCAGCAAATCCCTCTATGAAGTCCCAACAACTGTCTCAGTGCTGTCTTCATGCTTGGTCTTGGCAAATTCTGTATAGTTTCACATTTGTTGGGGTTGGGAATCCTCCCTTCCTTTGAAACTATCACCCCCAGAAATGACACGGAATCTTTCATCAATTGGGCCTTAGTGGGATTCAGTTTCAGGTCCCTCCAATATCACAACCATATTCGATACTTTGCCACATTGAGTTTTTGATGTTGCCCACACTGGATTATGTTGCCACCAGATACAAGCCAGATTGTCATTGTCTGTTCTCAACAAAACAGCAGGGTCTAGAGGTTCAGCACCTTTAATTGCATCAATGCCATAATTATCGGGGATTATTTTTAGGCCGCCTTTGTACCGTGAACCTTTCCATAACATCAAATTACACAAATCAACAATAAGCCCATGTGATTCATTACATCAGAGCCAATGATAGTACCTTCATGTGTTGGAGACAGATACAGACCATGCTCCACACATAGGTTTCCGATAGTTATGGGCACTGGCACTAACTGTCCACCAAATCCTCTTAGAAAAATGTATTTTCCCATGAGGGTTTATAGTCCAATCTCTATCTTCTATCTATCTATCTATCTATCTATCTATCTATCTATCTATCTATCTATCTATCTATCTATCTATCTATCTATTATCTATCTCATATCTATCTATCTATCTATCTCATATCTACTGTATCTATCTATCTATCCTGATATTTTTTTTTACTGAAATCTCCTTTTATTCTTCTTTGATAGTACATATCTATTTTTATATCATTTCTCATAGTCTTTCGACAATCTAATTATATAGAAATGTAAAAGAGAAATGACTCACTCCTGGCAGTACAGGCAGCTTACAGTATGGTGGTTCTTCGGATATTATCTGGATATTTATCCAACCTGAGAAAGGAGTGAGGTCTTGTGATATTTATGATCACTATCGACACATCCTAAGCCATCAGGTCCATCTGAAGGAGATGAAGCATCCTCGATGACTAATGCCCATGTGGATCAGGAAGTTTGACTTTATCATGACCTCTGACCCTCGTGTGTATGCGGCATGTATCCTATGTGTGAGCAGTATGTATACGGCATGTATCCTATATGTGAGCAGTATGTATGAGACATGTATCCTATGTGTGAGCAGTATGTATATGACATGTATCCTATATGTGAGCAGTATGTATGAGACATGTATCCTATGTGTGAGCAGTATGTATATGACATGTATCCTATATGTGAGCAGTATGTATGAGACATGTATCCTATGTGTGAGCGGTATGTATGAGACATTTATCCTATATGTGAGCATTATGTATGTGACATGTATCCTATGTGTGAGCAGTATGTATTCAGCATGTATCCTATGTGTGAGCAGTATGTATGCGGCATGTATCCTATGTGTGAGCGGTATGTATGAGACATGTATCCTATGTGTGAGCAGTATGTATATGACATGTATCCTATGTGTGAGCGGTATGTATGAGACATGTATCCTATGTGTGAGCGGTATGTATGAGGCATGTATCCTATGTGTGAGCAGTATGTATGAGACATGTATCCTATGTGTGAGCGGTATGTATGAGACATTTATCCTATATGTGAGCATTATGTATGTGACATGTATCCTATGTGTGAGCAGTATGTATTCAGCATGTATCCTATGTGTGAGCAGTATGTATGCGGCATGTATCCTATGTGTGAGCAGTATGTATATGACATGTATCCTATGTGTGAGCAGTATGTATGAGGCATGTATCCTATGTGTGAGCGGTATGTATGAGGCATGTATCCTATGTGTGAGCATTATGTATGAGGCATGTATCCTAAGTGTGAGCGGTATGTATACGGCATGTATCCTATGTGTGAGCAGTATGTATGAGGCATGTATCCTATGTGTGAGCAGTATGTATGAGACATGTATCCTATGTGTGAGCATTATGTATGCGGCATGTATCCTAAGTGTGAGCGGTATGTATACGGCATGTATCCTATGTGTGAGCAGTATGTATACGGCATGTATCCTATATGTGAGCGGTATGTATGAGACATGTATCCTATGTGTGAGCAGTATGTATACGGCATGTATCCTATGCGTGAGCAGTATGTATGTGGCATGTATCCTATGTGTGAGCAGTATGTATACGGCATGTATCCTATATGTGAGCGGTATGTATGAGACATGTATCCTATGTGTGAGCAGTATGTATGAGACATGTATCCTATGTGTGAGCAGTATGTATGAGACATGTATCCTATGTGTGAGCGGTATGTATGAGACATGTATCCTATGTGTGAGCAGTATGTATACGGCATGTATTCTATGTGTGAGCAGTATGTATGCGGCATGTATCCTATGTGTGAGCAGTATGTATATGGCATGTATCCTATGTGTGAGCAGTATGTATACGGCATGTATCCTATGTGTGAGAAGTATGTATGAGGCATGTATCCTATGTGTGAGCAGTATGTATGCGGCATGTATCCTATGTGTGAGCAGTATGTATATGGCATGTATTCTATGTGTGAGCAGTATGTATACGACATGTATCCTATATGTGAGAAGTATGTATGAGGCATGTATCCTATGTGTGAGCAGTATGAATACGGCATGTATCCTATATGTGAGAAGTATGTATGAGGCATGTATCCTATGTGTGAGCAGTATGTATGAGACATGTATCCTATATGTGAGCAGTATGTATACGGCATGTATCCTATGTGTGAGCAGTATGTATGAGACATGTATCCTATGTGTGAGCAGTATGTATACGGCATGTATCCTATGTGTGAGCAGTATGTATACGGCATGTATCCTATGTGTGAGCAGTATGTATACGGCATGTATCCTATGTGTGAGCGGTATATATACGGCATGTATCCTATGTGTGAGCGGTATGTATGAGACATGTATCCAATGCGTGAGCAGTATGTATACGGCATGTATCCTATATGTGAGCAGTATGTATGTGGCATGTATCCTATGCGTGAGCAGTATGTATACGGCATTTATCCTATATGTGAGCAGTATGTATGTGGCATGTATCCTATGTGTGAGCAGTATGTATACGGCATGTATCCTATGTGTGAGCAGTATGTATACGGCATGTATCCTATGTGTGAGCGGTATGTATGAGACATGTATCCTATATGTGAGCAGTATGTATGCGGCATGTATCCTATGTGTGAGCAGTATGTATGAGACATGTATCCTATATGTGAGCAGTATGTATACGGCATGTATCCTATGTGTGAGCAGTATGTATGAGGCATGTATCCTATGTGTGAGCAGTATGTATGAGACATGTATCCTATGTGTGAGCAGTATGTATGAGGCATGTATCCTATGTGTGAGCAGTATGTATGTGGCATGTATCCTATATGTGAGCGGTATGTATACGGCATGTATCCTATATGTGAGCAGTATGTATGTGGCATGTATCCTATATGTGAGCAGTATGTATATGACATGTATCCTATGTGTGAGCAGTATGTATGAGACATGTATCCTATGTGTGAGCAGTATGTATGAGGCATGTATCCTATGTGTGAGCAGTATGTATGCGGCATGTATCCTATGTGTGAGCAGTATGTATACGGCATGTATCCTATGTGTGAGCGGTATATATACGGCATGTATCCTATGTATGAGCGGTATGTATGCGGCATGTATCCTATGTGTGAGCAGTATGTATACGGCATGTATCCTATGTGTGAGCAGTATGTATACGGCATGTACCCTATGTGTGAGCAGTATGTATACGGCATGTATCCTATGTGTGAGCAGTATGTATGAGACATGTATCCGATGTGTGAGCAGTATGTATGCGGCATGTATTCTATGTGTGAGCAGTATGTATACGGCATGTATCCTATGTGTGAGCAGTATGTATGAGACATGTATCCTATGTGTGAGCAGTATGTATGAGACATGTATCCTATGTGTGAGCAGTATGTATGCGGCATGTATCCTATGTGTGAGCAGTATGTATACGGCATGTATCCTATGTGTGAGCAGTATGTATTCAGCATGTATCCTATGTGTGAGCAGTATGTATACGGCATGTATCCTATGTGTGAGCAGTATGTATACGGCATGTACCCTATGTGTGAGCAGTATGTATACGGCATGTATCCTATGTGTGAGCAGTATGTATGAGACATGTATCCTATGTGTGAGCAGTATGTATGAGACATGTATCCTATGTGTGAGCAGTATGTATGCGGCATGTATCCTATGTGTGAGCAGTATGTATACGGCATGTATCCTATGTGTGAGCAGTATGTATTCAGCATGTATCCTATGTGTGAGCAGTATGTATACGGCATGTATCCTATGTGTGAGCAGTATGTATACGGCATGTATCCTATGTGTGAGCAGTATGTATACGGCATGTATTCCATGTGTGAGCGGTATGTACACGGCATGTATCCTATGTGTGAGCAGTATGTATGAGACATGTATCCTATGTGTGAGCAGTATGTATGAGACATGTATCCTATGTGTGAGCAGTATGTATACGGCATGTATTCCATGTGTGAGCGGTATGTACACGGCATGTATCCTATGTGTGAGCAGTATGTATGAGACATGTATCCTTTGTGTGAGCAGTATGTATGAGACATGTATCCTATGTGTGAGCAGTATGTATGAGACATGTATCCTATGTGTGAGCAGTATGTATGTGACATGTATCCTATGTGTGAGCAGTATGTATACGGCATGTATCCTATATGTGAGCGGTATGTATGCGGCATGTATTCTATGTGTGAGCAGTATGTATGAGACATGTATCCTTTGTGTGAGCAGTATGTATGAGACATGTATCCTATGTGTGAGCAGTATGTATGAGACATGTATCCTATGTGTGAGCATTATGTATGAGACATGTATCCTATGTGTGAGCAGTATGTATGAGACATGTATCCTATGTGTGAGCAGTATGTATGAGGCATGTATCCTATGTGTGAGCAGTATGTATGAGGCATGTATCCTATGTGTGAGCAGTATGTATGAGACATGTATCCTATGTGTGAGCAGTATGTATACGGCATGTATCCTATGTGTGAGCAGTATGTATACGGCATGTATCCTATGTGTGAGCAGTATGTATGAGACATGTATCCTATGTGTGAGCGGTATGTATGTGACATGTATCCTATGTGTGAGCAGTATGTATGAGGCATGTATCCTATGTGTGAGCAGTATGTATGCGGCATGTATCCTATGTGTGAGCAGTATGTATGAGGCATGTATCCTATGTGTGAGCAGTATGTATGAGACATGTATCCTATGTGTGAGCAGTATGTATGAGGCATGTATCCTATGTGTGAGCAGTATGTATACGGCATGTATCCTATGTGTGAGCAGTATGTATACGGCATGTATCCTATGTGTGAGCAGTATGTATGAGACATGTATCCTATGTGTGAGCAGTATGTATACGGCATGTATCCTATGTGTGAGCAGTATGTATGAGGCATGTATCCTATGTGTGAGCAGTATGTATGCGGCATGTATTCTATGTGTGAGCAGTATGTATACGGCATGTATCCTATGTGTGAGCAGTATGTATACGGCATGTATCCTATGTGTGAGCAGTATGTATGAGGCATGTATCCTATGTGTGAGCAGTATGTATGAGACATGTATCCTATGTGTGAGCAGTATGTATGAGACATGTATCCTATGTGTGAGCAGTATGTATACGGCATGTATCCTATGTGTGAGCAGTATGTATGAGACATGTATCCTATGTGTGAGCAGTATGTATACGGCATGTATCCTATGTGTGAGCAGTATGTATGAGACATGTATCCTATGTGTGAGCAGTATGTATGAGACATGTATCCTATGTGTGAGCAGTATGTATACGGCATGTATCCTATATGTGAGCAGTATGTATGCGGCATGTATCCTATGTGTGAGCAGTATGTATGAGGCATGTATCCTATGTGTGAGCAGTATGTATGAGACATGTATCCTATGTGTGAGCAGTATGTATACGGCATGTATCCTATGTGTGAGCAGTATGTATACGGCATGTATCCTATGTGTGAGCAGTATGTATGAGACATGTATCCTATGTGTGAGCAGTATGTATGAGGCATGTATCCTATGTGTGAGCAGTATGTATGAGACATGTATCCTATGTGTGAGCAGTATGTATGCGGCATGTATCCTATGTGTGAGCAGTATGTATACGGCATGTATCCTATGTGTGAGCAGTATGTATGAGACATGTATCCTATGTGTGAGCAGTATGTATGAGGCATGTATCCTATGTGTGAGCAGTATGTATACGGCATGTATCCTATGTGTGAGCAGTATGTATGAGACATGTATCCTATGTGTGAGCAGTATGTATGCGGCATGTATCCTATGTGTGAGCAGTATGTATACGGCATGTATCCTATGTGTGAGCAGTATGTATGAGACATGTATCCTATGTGTGAGCAGTATGTATGAGGCATGTATCCTATGTGTGAGCAGTATGTATACGGCATGTATCCTATGTGTGAGCAGTATGTATGAGACATGTATCCTATGTGTGAGCGGTATGTATGCGGCATGTATTCTATGTGTGAGCAGTATGTATACGGCATGTATCCTATGTGTGAGCAGTATGTATGTGACATGTATCCTATGTGTGAGCAGTATGTATACGGCATGTATCCTATGTGTGAGCAGTATGTATACGGCATGTATTCTATGTGTGAGCAGTATGTATACGGCATGTATCCTATGTGTGAGCAGTATGTATGTGACATGTATCCTATGTGTGAGCAGTATGTATACGGCATGTATCCTATGTGTGAGCAGTATGTATGTGACATGTATCCTATGTGTGAGCAGTATGTATGCGGCATGTATTCTATGTGTGAGCAGTATGTATACGGCATGTATCCTATGTGTGAGCAGTATGTATGTGACATGTATCCTATGTGTGAGCAGTATGTACACGGCATGTATCCTATGTGTGAGCAGTATGTATACGGCATGTATCCTATGTGTGAGCAGTATGTATACAGCATGTATCCTATGTGTGAGCAGTATGTATGAGGCATGTATCCTATGTGTGAGCAGTATGTATACGGCATGTATCCTATGTGTGAGCAGTATGTATGAGGCATGTATCCTATGTGTGAGCAGTATGTATACGGCATGTATCCTATGTGTGAGCAGTATGTATACGGCATGTATCCTATGTGTGAGCAGTATGTATGAGGCATGTATCCTATGTGTGAGCAGTATGTATACGGCATGTATCCTATGTGTGAGCAGTATGTATACAGCATGTATCCTATGTGTGAGCAGTATGTATGAGGCATGTATCCTATGTGTGAGCAGTATGTATGAGACATGTATCCTATGTGTGAGCATTATGTATGAGACATGTATCCTATGTGTGAGCAGTATGTATGAGGCATGTATCCTATGTGTGAGCAGTATGTATGAGACATGTATCCTATGTGTGAGCAGTATGTATGAGGCATGTATCCTATGTGTGAGCAGTATGTATACGGCATGTATCCTATGTGTGAGCAGTATGTATACGGCATGTATCCTATGTGTGAGCGGTATGTATGAGACATGTATCCTATGTGTGAGCAGTATGTATACGGCATGTATCCTATGTGTGAGCGGTATGTATGAGGCATGTATCCTATGTGTGAGCGGTATGTATGTGACATGTATCCTATGTGTGAGCAGTATGTATACGGCATGTATCCTATGTGTGAGCAGTATGTATACGGCATGTATCCTATGTGTGAGCAGTATGTATGAGACATGTATCCTATGTGTGAGCGGTATGTATGTGACATGTATCCTATGTGTGAGCAGTATGTATGAGACATGTATCCTATGTGTGAGCAGTATGTATGCGGCATGTATTCTATGTGTGAGCGGTATGTATGAGACATGTATCCTATGTGTGAGCAGTATGTATACGGCATGTATCCTATGTGTGAGCAGTATGTATACGGCATGTATCCTATGTGTGAGCAGTATGTATGAGACATGTATCCTATGTGTGAGCAGTATGTATGAGGCATGTATCCTATGTGTGAGCAGTATGTATACGGCATGTATCCTATGTGTGAGCAGTATGTATGAGACATGTATCCTATGTGTGAGCAGTATGTATGCGGCATGTATCCTATGTGTGAGCAGTATGTATACGGCATGTATCCTATGTGTGAGCAGTATGTATGAGACATGTATCCTATGTGTGAGCGGTATGTATGCGGCATGTATTCTATGTGTGAGCAGTATGTATACGGCATGTATCCTATGTGTGAGCAGTATGTATACAGCATGTATCCTATGTGTGAGCAGTATGTATACGGCATGTATCCTATGTGTGAGCAGTATGTATACGGCATGTATCCTATGTGTGAGCAGTATGTATGAGGCATGTATCCTATGTGTGAGCAGTATGTATGAGACATGTATCCTATGTGTGAGCAGTATGTATGAGACATGTATCCTATGTGTGAGCAGTATGTATACGGCATGTATCCTATGTGTGAGCAGTATGTATGAGACATGTATCCTATGTGTGAGCAGTATGTATACGGCATGTATCCTATGTGTGAGCGGTATCTACACGGCATGTATCCTATGTGTGAGCAGTATGTATGAGACATGTATCCTATGTGTGAGCAGTATGTATACGGCATGTATCCTATGTGTGAGCAGTATGTATACGGCATGTATCCTATGTGTGAGCAGTATGTATGAGACATGTATCCTATGTGTGAGCAGTATGTATACGGCATGTATCCTATGTGTGAGCAGTATGTATGAGACATGTATCCTATGTGTGAGCAGTATGTATGCGGCATGTATCCTATGTGTGAGCAGTATGTATACGGCATGTATCCTATGTGTGAGCAGTATGTATGAGACATGTATCCTATGTGTGAGCGGTATGTATGCGGCATGTATTCTATGTGTGAGCAGTATGTATACGGCATGTATCCTATGTGTGAGCAGTATGTATGTGACATGTATCCTATGTGTGAGCAGTATGTATACGGCATGTATCCTATGTGTGAGCAGTATGTACACGGCATGTATCCTATGTGTGAGCAGTATGTATACGGCATGTATCCTATGTGTGAGCAGTATGTATACGGCATGTATCCTATGTGTGAGCAGTATGTATACAGCATGTATCCTATGTGTGAGCAGTATGTATGAGGCATGTATCCTATGTGTGAGCAGTATGTATGAGGCATGTATCCTATGTGTGAGCAGTATGTATGAGGCATGTATCCTATGTGTGAGCAGTATGTATACGGCATGTATCCTATGTGTGAGCAGTATGTATGAGACATGTATCCTATGTGTGAGCAGTATGTATGAGACATGTATCCTATGTGTGAGCAGTATGTATGCGGCATGTATCCTATGTGTGAGCAGTATGTATACGGCATGTATCCTATGTGTGAGCAGTATGTATGTGACATGTATCCTATGTGTGAGCAGTATGTATTTGGCATGTATCCTATGTGTGAGCAGTATGTATGTGACATGTATCCTATGTGTGAGCAGTATGTATACGGCATGTATCCTATGTGTGAGCAGTATGTATACGGCATGTATCCTATATGTGAGCAGTATGTATTCAGCATGTATCCTATGTGTGAGCAGTATGTACACGGCATGTATCCTATGTGTGAGCAGTATGTATACGGCATGTATCCTATGTGTGAGCAGTATGTATACGGCATGTATCCTATGTGTGAGCAGTATGTATACGGCATGTATCCTATATGTGAGCAGTATGTATACGGCATGTATCCTATGTGTGAGCAGTATGTACACGGCATGTATCCTATGTGTGAGCAGTATGTATACGGCATGTATCCTATGTGTGAGCAGTATGTATACGGCATGTATCCTATGTGTGAGCAGTATGTATACAGCATGTATCCTATGTGTGAGCAGTATGTATGAGGCATGTATCCTATGTGTGAGCAGTATGTATGAGGCATGTATCCTATGTGTGAGCAGTATGTATACGGCATGTATCCTATGTGTGAGCAGTATGTATACGGCATGTATCCTATGTGTGAGCAGTATGTATGAGGCATGTATCCTATGTGTGAGCAGTATGTATACGGCATGTATCCTATGTGTGAGCAGTATGTATGAGGCATGTATCCTATGTGTGAGCAGTATGTATGAGGCATGTATCCTATGTGTGAGCAGTATGTATACGGCATGTATCCTATGTGTGAGCAGTATGTATACAGCATGTATCCTATGTGTGAGCAGTATGTATGAGGCATGTATCCTATGTGTGAGCAGTATGTATACGGCATGTATCCTATGTGTGAGCAGTATGTATGAGGCATGTATCCTATGTGTGAGCAGTATGTATGAGACATGTATCCTATGTGTGAGCAGTATGTATGAGGCATGTATCCTATGTGTGAGCAGTATGTATGAGACATGTATCCTATGTGTGAGCAGTATGTATACGGCATGTATCCTATGTGTGAGCGGTATCTACACGGCATGTATCCTATGTGTGAGCAGTATGTATGAGACATGTATCCTATGTGTGAGCAGTATGTATACGGCATGTATCCTATGTGTGAGCAGTATGTATGAGACATGTATCCTATATGTGAGCAGTATGTATGCGGCATGTATCCTATGTGTGAGCAGTATGTATGAGACATGTATCCTATGTGTGAGCAGTATGTATGCGGCATGTATCCTATGTGTGAGCAGTATGTATACGGCATGTATCCTATGTGTGAGCAGTATGTATGAGACATGTATCCTATGTGTGAGCAGTATGTATACGGCATGTATCCTATGTGTGAGCAGTATGTATGAGACATGTATCCTATGTGTGAGCAGTATGTATGCGGCATGTATCCTATGTGTGAGCAGTATGTATACGGCATGTATCCTATGTGTGAGCAGTATGTATGAGACATGTATCCTATGTGTGAGCGGTATGTATGCGGCATGTATTCTATGTGTGAGCAGTATGTATACGGCATGTATCCTATGTGTGAGCAGTATGTATGTGACATGTATCCTATGTGTGAGCAGTATGTATACGGCATGTATCCTATGTGTGAGCAGTATGTACACGGCATGTATCCTATGTGTGAGCAGTATGTATACGGCATGTATCCTATGTGTGAGCAGTATGTATACGGCATGTATCCTATGTGTGAGCAGTATGTATACAGCATGTATCCTATGTGTGAGCAGTATGTATGAGGCATGTATCCTATGTGTGAGCAGTATGTATGAGACATGTATCCTATGTGTGAGCAGTATGTATGAGGCATGTATCCTATGTGTGAGCAGTATGTATACGGCATGTATCCTATGTGTGAGCAGTATGTATGAGACATGTATCCTATGTGTGAGCAGTATGTATACGGCATGTATCCTATGTGTGAGCAGTATGTATGAGACATGTATCCTATGTGTGAGCAGTATGTATACGGCATGTATCCTATGTGTGAGCAGTATGTATGTGACATGTATCCTATGTGTGAGCAGTATGTATACGGCATGTATCCTATGTGTGAGCAGTATGTATGTGACATGTATCCTATGTGTGAGCAGTATGTATACGGCATGTATCCTATGTGTGAGCAGTATGTATACGGCATGTATCCTATATGTGAGCAGTATGTATTCAGCATGTATCCTATGTGTGAGCAGTATGTACACGGCATGTATCCTATGTGTGAGCAGTATGTATACGGCATGTATCCTATGTGTGAGCAGTATGTATACGGCATGTATCCTATGTGTGAGCAGTATGTATACAGCATGTATCCTATGTGTGAGCAGTATGTATGAGGCATGTATCCTATGTGTGAGCAGTATGTATGAGGCATGTATCCTATGTGTGAGCAGTATGTATACGGCATGTATCCTATGTGTGAGCAGTATGTATACGGCATGTATCCTATGTGTGAGCAGTATGTATGAGGCATGTATCCTATGTGTGAGCAGTATGTATACGGCATGTATCCTATGTGTGAGCAGTATGTATGAGGCATGTATCCTATGTGTGAGCAGTATGTATGAGGCATGTATCCTATGTGTGAGCAGTATGTATACGGCATGTATCCTATGTGTGAGCAGTATGTATACAGCATGTATCCTATGTGTGAGCAGTATGTATGAGGCATGTATCCTATGTGTGAGCAGTATGTATGAGGCATGTATCCTATGTGTGAGCAGTATGTATGAGACATGTATCCTATGTGTGAGCAGTATGTATGAGGCATGTATCCTATGTGTGAGCAGTATGTATGAGGCATGTATCCTATGTGTGAGCAGTATGTATACGGCATGTATCCTATGTGTGAGCAGTATGTATACGGCATGTATCCTATGTGTGAGCAGTATGTATACGGCATGTATCCTATGTGTGAGCGGTATGTATGAGGCATGTATCCTATGTGTGAGCGGTATGTATACGGCATGTATCCTATGTGTGAGCGGTATGTATGCGGCATGTATCCTATATGTGAGCGGTATGTATGAGGCATGTATCCTATGTGTGAGCGGTATGTATGTGACATGTATCCTATGTGTGAGCAGTATGTATACGGCATGTATCCTATGTGTGAGCAGTATGTATACGGCATGTATCCTATGTGTGAGCAGTATGTATGAGACATGTATCCTATGTGTGAGCGGTATGTATACGGCATGTATCCTATGTGTGAGCAGTATGTATGAGACATGTATCCTATGTGTGAGCAGTATGTATGAGGCATGTATCCTATGTGTGAGCAGTATGTATGTGACATGTATCCTATGTGTGAGCAGTATGTATGCGGCATGTATTCTATGTGTGAGCAGTATGTACACGGCATGTATCCTATGTGTGACAGTGTGAGCAGTATGTATGAGACATGTATCCTATGTGTGAGCAGTATGTATATGACATGTATCCTATGTGTGAGCAGTATGTACACGGCATGTATCCTATGTGTGAGCAGTATGTACACGGCATGTATCCTATGTGTGAGCAGTATGTATGAGACATGTATCCTATGTGTGAGCAGTATGTATACGGCATGTATCCTATGTGTGAGCGGTATGTATATGGCATGTATCCTATGTGTGAGCAGTATGTATGTGGTATGTTTCCTATCTGTGATCGGTGTCTGTATAGCATTTATCCGAACAGCATGTATGTATCACATGTCCTATGTGTGAGCAGCACATGTATGACAAGTTTCCTAGATGTGAGGAGCTAGCGTGTGCCAATGTGTAAGACACTTATGTGCAGAAGAGATCCAGCACATGAGTGGTACATTGGTGGGATGTGGCCTTTGTGTGACAGGTGTGAGGGACTTGCAGTTAGCACCTGTCCTAAGGAGGACGCACATCTGTGTGACATGTTAGCGCAGGGATCCAGCTGCTGGGAAACCACAACTCCCAGCATGCAAAGTTACTCAGCAGTTCTGGTAACTCCCACAGAAGTAAAAGGAGGATTCTGGGAGTTGTAGTTTCAGAACAGCTGGAGCGCCGGAGGTTCCTGATCCCTGTGTTAGTGGATTGTGTGAGCGATGTATATGTGGCATGTGGCATATGGGTAAGTGGTGCATGGACCACATGTGTCCTGGGTGTGGGTGGCTCCTGTGAGTGAGTAATGCATGTATATAGCATGTGGGGTACATTGAGGACATGTCAAGAGCGTGTTGTGTGTGGGCAGCACATGGATGGCTTTTCTGGGCAGTGTTGGGTGTGGGTGTAATTCATCAGGGTCTCTGGGAAACATGTGACTTCCTGTCTGGGTGACTACCATTTGAACACATGTAGTTGTCTGTGGCTAAGTAGTCACGTATTCTATATACTGCCTTCAGAATAATAAAAATAAAAAAAACATAAAAAGCAATTAATAGCCCATTCGTTATCAGTTCATACTGTTGTCAGTTCCCTGACAAACTGGTTGATTCATCGTTACCAGGGCTTTGATGTGATTCTGATTAAACCAGAATTATCACAATTTAAAGGGAATCAAATCATCGTTGTGCCTCTGTAATCCATCACATCTGTCTCCGTGGAGTTCTCCAGACGCATGTTCTGCTGGAAGGATGGAGATTAACTCAAGGATCGGCAGTAGATCATTCGTCTTCATCTCCTGATATTTTACTTTACATTTCCATATGTCTAAGGTGGGAAATTACTATCACACTGCGGCGGGGAGGCCTCACTCTTCAGATGGATATGGAGAGCAATTTATCATAATACCAAGAGCGAAAGAAGAACATGTCACCTGTGGCGTGGTAACATGGAATTTATTGGAGAAGTCAACTTGACTTCTGCATCTTATACGATGGGTGTGGCCTAATTGTTGATTTTAAGAGTACCGCCCCCGAGCAGCGAGAGATTCTCCTATTGGATATTTCTAATGATATTTATCAACCTGTAAAAACCCTTGAGGGATGGTTCCAGTATCTCTCCATTGCTTCTATAATTTATCAACCGCTCAAAAATCTTAGACTCTCAACCAGTTTCCTTTTAATCTGACACTGGACATTTTATGGCTTGGTTCTCAGTAGGGGCTTGTTCACGCGAACGTAAGGGCTCCGTACCCGTGCTGCGGGCTGCATACAGCGGCTCCGCAATACACGGGTCACCAGCCGCGTGCATTCCGCATCACGGATGCGGACCCATTGACTTGAATGTGTCCGCAAATCCGGAGATGTGGTGCGGAATGGAACGGAAGCACGGAACGGAAGCACTACGGAGTGCTTCTGTTGTGTTCCATTCCATGCCTCCTTTCCGCAAAAAGATAGAACGGACGGATCGCAGACCCCATTCAAGTGAATGGGTCTGCGACCCGCATGCGGCTGCCCCGCGGTCGGTGCCCGTACATTGTGGACCGCAATTTGCGTTCCACAGCATGGGCACAGAGCCCTTACGGTCGTGTGAACGAGCTCTAAATTTTAGCTTTTCTTCAATGGCTGCAGTATTTTTGATGGCAAGAACACTTGAACCCAAAACAAACCTTTGTGGACCTCATTATAAGTTAATGTTGTGCTTCAAGATTCATCAGATCTGGCAAAACTTTTATGTTATTAGTAGATGCTGTGAGGCAAATGTCAACAGAGCCTTAGCTGGACACCTGCTTATCATAACCTACTGTAAATAAGAAGTCTATAAGTCATTTTCAAAATGAACAAAAACCACCT
Organism: Bufo bufo; assembly: GCF_905171765.1. Taxonomy (NCBI): domain Eukaryota; kingdom Metazoa; phylum Chordata; class Amphibia; order Anura; family Bufonidae; genus Bufo; species Bufo bufo. Next base: position 46,019,336 of record NC_053390.1, read on the forward strand.
ACTCCTTAGGTGAGAAGGTTTGATGGAAATTTCCCTTTAAACGGGTTGTCTAGAAAACCCATTTTTATATACCTTATTAGGGATTCCCATAAAGAATCCTCGTCTCGTGGCCAAAGTAAGCAGTTATAAAGAGTATTTCTTGTTCTGGAAGACCTATTCTGTGTTACACAGACAACCCATTACTATGAACAGACACTGTGTAATACTTCATTTCTCCTGTGGAGGTGCTGCAGCGAAACTGAACACTTGAACCACCTGGTCTGTCTATAAATTACAGCTTATCGCTGGAGGACACTTTGTAATCAAATCATTGTCAAGGGATCCTTCTAACAAGTGACCGTCTAAAGCAGATCCCTTTAAGAACCGATGACATGGAACAATATTTAAAAACGTTGACAAACCATCACCCTGAGTCCATCAGTAGACCCATACCATACACTGCCTATTGAGGAGAGGAAACTCCTTACCCCCATTAAATTTCATACTCTGGGGGATGGAGCCATCTTAAAGGGGTTGCTCAAGTTATATAAAATAAAATAAAAATGGGCCTATTTCTTTCCCCGATGCTGTACTGATCCTCCTCCCTGCTGAGATATGTTTGCTTGACTACATCGATGATACTCCTGGTGACCAACCACTGCCTCGGCGGTGATTGGCTGCAGCAGTGTCCATGGTAAGTCACTGCTGCATCCAAAAAGATGATATCATGGTTGGGAAAATTGAAGAGGAGAAGCAGGAAGTGACACGGCGCAGAAGAAGGTGAGTTGGACAATTCCTGGTGGGGTAACCAGTTTTTTTTATCACTCGGACAACCCCTGTAGCCGGAAGGCCCCACCAGAACCACCGGGATAGACCCTACCATAAGTAACACCCTATTCAGCCTGAATGGGGATCTGACGATTTCTATATGGAACATTCAAAAATAAACTCTGCAAGCATGGCCAAAAGAATTCCACAAATTCATCCTACGAGACGTTTCTTCTTCGTGTATATGTTAATATTGATGGTAGAAAAACACACGGCAAATGAAAATGAGCAGCCCTGGGAGATCGTCTGAAAGAAACTTCTGCCTGGAGGCTTCTATACAAAAAAAAAATCCTTCAGCACAAGAAATGACTCAGGCCGAATTAATTATGAATTTTTGCAGGAATTCTCCAGCCTTTCCGTCATCTTCCCGCCTTGTTACATTGCGCATTGTGCAATATTTTAAAAGGTTCACGATTACGTTGATGTGGTTATTTCCCCATCTGTCTCTTTTCCTTCGATGCCCAAAAGATCAAAAGATGAAAACGAGGAGAAGAAGAATTCTTGTGCCAATCCTTAGGTCGTTAATAGAATTTGAAAGAGCCTCCGAAATATGGAACTTATTGAATGTGACACCTCGAAATGAGCGGTGTGAGATGTTGAAATGGAAACGTCTCTGCAAAATGTGATTTGGGTTTTGGCGGTGGACACCTAATGTCCTTTATCCTAATATTACAACTAGCTAGATAATTACATGGCCAGGGACGTACACCGATCTCATAGGGCCAAACTTTGTATGACCCCCTACCCCAAATGATAAAGCTGCAAAATTTACAGTTTTTTTATTTAGTGGGAAAAGATGTCCTGCTCACCCATTATACCTTTCAGGTTCTTCCCTCACATAATACAATATGTGTGGAGGTCGGCCAGGATAGCAGCACGAGTTTAGTGTTTGTTTTGGAGCCGTGCTGTATCCGCCTCTCATCAAGTGCACTGGGTGGGGTAATTAGTTTAAATAGTATACCAGCCCAGTGCTATGAACGGATTATAATCATCATTGTGGTCTTGGAAGCTAGGAAGGAAGGTTGGTTGTCTGTTCCAGCTCAGGAAGATAAGTGTTATTTCAAGTTTGGTTGTTTTGTGTCATATATCCCATCCAGGTTCTGTGCGAGCAGGCTGCTCCTATTTCCCCCACTTCACCATCTCAGGGAATTCAGGGTTTTGTCGGCCCAGGCACGGGGACACCTCATACCTACCTTAAAGGTCTGTAGGTGGGCTGAGCAGTGCAGGGAAAGAGGTCAGGGATTAGCTAGGAGGTGACCCTTCCCCTGTCTCTCGCCCAGAGCCTGGTTGGTGCGTTATCTGTTATACTGAGTGCACGCCCGCCGTGACAACTATTGAGTGCCAGTTCTTTGCGCTGTGCTCCCCTAGGTGTCAACTCCATGAAAAATACGATAGAGTTGAGTCTGGAAGAGGAGTTCAGGACTCCCGCTGTCACGTGTTCGGCCTGCATGGTAGGCACGCCACTGTCACATACAACATAGGCCAGAGACACATCTGCCCAAAATCATGCATGGACAGTGTTATAGAAAGAGGGATTGTACACGATTATAAAAACATGGTTGCTTTCTTCCAGAAGCAGTGTGGACCTGTTCATTGGTTGTTTATTGGCATAGCAGTTCAGCTCCGTTTAAGTGAATGAGGCCGAGTTGCCATAGCACACGCAACATGAGGACTAGTGTGGCACTGTTTTTGGCCGAGAACGCCCATGGTTTTTGAATCCTGGACAATTCCTTTAAGAAAATAAAATGATTGGTACTGACATGTAGGAATCAATGGAAGGTCTTAGGAATCTATTAAAGGGGACGTATTTTCTGAACAACCCCCATATAGGGTTGACCCTGCTGATAGATGCTCTTTCTAAATAAAAGAGTTAATGATTACTTATTTAAGTAACATTAAGGGTAAATTTCCTACGAGGGGTAAGGGGGGGGGGGGGGTTGTAGGGGAGTAATGACTTTTATAGACCTAATTAATAAGAGCCGGTGTTATAAAATAGACATTTCTGAACTTTACGATGGTCTCTGAGTCTGGGATCTCCAGGGGTAAGGCGGTCATTTACACTTCATCTTCTCACTAGTAGATGGCTGGGGAAAATGTTTTGCAGAGAAATGATAAGAAGAGGAAATAGATGTTAAAGGGGTCCTCCAGCTTTGAATGAATTTTCGGCAGCCCCCCTCCCCGCGTCGAACCTGTAGAGAGAAGCATGCTTACCTGTTCCCCTTCACCTGATTCAGAGTCCTTTAGTTCTCCATGCTTCCTGTACTGATATCTTAAAGGGCTAGCTCAGCTTTGAAACTATTTTTTTGGCAGCCTTTGCCCCGCTGGTTTCCTGCTTGTCAGTCAATGACAGGCCATAGTGGTGACATAGTGGGGGACACGACTCTGCTGTGACCAGTTATGGCTGGACCCCCGTCCGCACCTGAAATTGACAAGCAGGGAACCAGCGGTGTGAAGAGGCTGCCAAAATAATTTCAAAACTGGACAACGTCGAGGACAAAGGGACTGACCATTGAAATTTAACATTCCTGACCATTCTTACCCCCAACATCATCAGCGGGGAGTGTTGGCACACCCTCATTCACATAGTCCTGCAGAAATTGGTGGCTCGGATAGAGTAGGCAGTACAGCTGGTGCCTGGAGTAGCACACAAGAGACCATCGTTATGCATGGTGCATGGCAGGCATTACAGATTAGGCATTAGTTTATGTTATGCCCCTGCTGAGGGAGCAGTGCATGGACTATGAATTCTTGTCATTCTCCTCCTTCCTCCTCCCTAATCTCGGAAGAACACATTGTATCACTTTTGCCCGGAGAGTTCCTTTTATCAGGTATAGTATTTGGGATAATTCTAATTTCATATAATGTACGATATGTTTCTTCAAGAATACATTGTATCATTTATGGAATGCCGCACCCCCTATTGTAAACTATAAAAATAAATGGCCACCCTGGAGTTCATTGGCCAGGTCACTGGACCCCAGGGTGAAGTTGGAAGTGGGGATAAAGTCTATCAATGCTGCCACATAAGCCCATAGACAGGCAGGGGCAGACTCACCATAGACCCTGCAGGGAAGATTTCCAGTGGGCCAAAGCTTATGGGGTTGTCTAAGCCTTCCTCCCGAGCTGGGTACCTAAAGATCTGGTGCTCCTAGCCTTAATCAGATACCTGTAACAGGCCGGCAGCTGCAGGTGCACCCCTGATTTTAACTCTATTGCCATCCTCAGAAGTTGTCATAGTGGTCTGGGCTAAATCGAGGACATGAGGAAAAAGAAAATCTATGAGGTATGTCGAGTTGTACAGTATTCTCCTGTATAGCACTGGTTGCTTTTAGGCAGTATTTTATGCTGCATTGTGACATTTTCTACAGCGCTATGATATTGTCGGTCCTAGCTAGTTGTGTTGGCACCCCTGCAACATGAGGCCACTGTAAGTTTTTTTCCAGGACCACTTTAAGTTTCCAGTCTGCCGAATAACTTCAGGATCTGAAGGATTTCCTCTGCACGTTTTCCTGATCGATGCCCCATTTGTAAGCTGTAAAATGTTTTAAAACGTAGTTAACCACATCCAAGTGATTGTTATTCCGCTGCTGCTGTTTCGGAGACATTTGAAGTGAGAGAAGAGCTCCTTGTATGTATTACGGCTCATAAACACCACGGACCCGAGGAAATCAGGCACGGTGGAGCGTGCGCATGAATATACATTCTATCAATGTGATAAACACACATTCCTTTTACACACCACAGGGTACATAGTCTTTGACATATTAACATGCTTGTCCAAACAGAAGCATCCGGCTCCTCCGAATATCAATGGTGCGGGAAGGCGCGTCATCCCGAGCGCCACAGTGAAATATTCAATGGTTATTAAAATGATGTTTTTATTATTGATTTTTCCTTTCCTGGGAAGCAGATCAAATCCTTTCAGACGGCCAGATCATAATTCCGTTACTGAAAGGATTGGTTTTCCAAAAAAATACATAATTGACTTAGTGTACTTTCACACTAGCGTTTTTCTTTTCCGGTATTGAGTTCCGTCCTAGGGGCTCAATACCGGAAAAAAAACTGATCAGTTTTATCCTAATGCATTCTGAATGGAGAGCAGTCCGGATGCAGGATGCATCAGTTCAGTCCCTCTTACGTTTTTTGGCCGGAGAAAATACCGCAGCATGCTGCATTTTTCTCTCCGGCCAAAAATCCTGAACACTTGCCGGAATGCCGTATCTGGCATTAATTTCCATTGAAATGCATTAAAATTGCCTCATTGACGGATCCGTTCTTCCGGTCCGCGCATGCGCAGACCTTTAAAAATGTGCAAAAAATAAATACCGGATACGTTTTTCTGGATGACAACCGGAAAGACGGATCCGGTATTGCAATGCATTTGTCAGACGGATCCGTCTCACAAAGGCATCCGTTTGCGTCCAGATTTCCGGATCCGGCAGGCAGTTTCGGCGACGGATCTGCCTGCCGGAATCCTCTGCCGCAAGTGTGAAAGTAGCCTTAGAAGAAATAAGTCCATGAGTGCGCCTTTTTAGGATGATCACTGCTGGGGGGATTCGGAAAGCAGCCACGGGGCAATCATGTTCCCTGGAGGTACCCCTTAACCAAAGGAGGTGTTAGATCCTGCCACCTAGTCAAACTAGGAAGAGTGAACCCACCTGTAGACAACTGCCTCTGAACCTAAAAACAGTTGTCTACAGATAGGCCCTTGTTCTTTTTGGGGGGGACTCACTGCCTTGACTGACAAGTTAATTTGCATACTTCCTTCACAAAGAGCATCGCCTGAAAAAGAGGTCTTCATACACTCACTGGGTCTCTTCGATGAGAACCAGTACCCCCCTGAGCTTCATCAAAGACATCTCTTCCAACCGAATATAAAGCTATTGTAATGTTCTGCCGTGCCAACCATTTTCTCCAGTCTCAGGAAACTTCTAGCAGCTTGGAAAATGTAGCAAAAGTGACCCACGCCTGTATTGCGCACGCATTAAGCAAATATTACATTTCCTATTTTGGCAATCAAGAAAATAATATGACGAATATTCTACAAAATATTCGCGAAATATCGCGAATTTGAATATTGCCCCTGCCGCACATCACTAATCATCACAGTTTATGTTTTAGAAACCCCTAATGATCAGCAGCTATCACCAGAGGAACGTGCAGCGGCCACTACAAGAGAAGTGTAATATTAAATGTTGTTCTTTCATGGACCCCCAGTGGTCAGTAGCTGTCCCCAGAAAAACCTGAAACCAACCACACATTTTTCCTGCAGCAGCCACGGGAGAAATGTAGTATGACATGCTGTTCTTTCATAGGTCCACAATGATCAGTAGCTAGCACCAGAGGAACCTGGAGCCACCCATACATTTATCCTGCAGTGGCCACTACAGGAGGAATGTAGTATTACATGCTGGTCTTTCATATGCCTGGTAATTTATACAGTATAATACATGGATGGACCTCCAGTGGTCAGCAGCTATCTCCAAAGGAACCTGCAGCCAACCATACATTTTTCCTGCAGCAGCCACTACAGGAGAAATGTATTATGACATGCTGTTCTTTCATAGGCCCCCAATGATCAGTAGCTAGTTCCAGAGGAACCTGGAGCCACCCATATATTTTTCCTGCAGTGGCCACTACAGGAGGAATGTAATATTACATACTGGTCTTTCATATGCCTGGTTATTTATATAATACATGGATGGCCTCCAGTGATCAGCAGCTAGAGGAACCTTGCATTTTTCTTACAGGAGAAATATAATATTACATGCGGCCTTTTCATAGGCCCCCAGTGATCAGCAGCTATTGCCAGAGCAAGCTGCAGCCAACCACACACTTTTCCTGCAGCTACCACTACAGGAGAAACGTAGTATTACATGCTAGTCTTTCATGTTAATGGCCTACTATGAAAAACATAGATAGGTAAGATCACCAGAGTAAGTAATGTTCTTTTTTGAGCACTCCTCGGCTGGCTGGAGAGCCTCAAGAGGGGCAACCCCCTCAGTGACATTCATATCCCTTAATAGACCATATGGTTAAGGGTTGTTTTTTTAAGACTAGTATATTAAAGGGGTTTTCCAGGCTCCTGATACTGATGACTTATCCTCAGGTTAGGTCATATATATCCACTTGGTGAGGGTCTGACATCTAGCACTTCCACCGATCAACTGTTACCTGCAGCCTTCGGTGCTGGAACTTACACTTTAAATGGAGCAAGAAGCACAGCTCCATTCCAAGTGTAGTTCCCTTGGAAGTGAATGGGAGCTGAGCTGCAGTAACCAGTGCAATTTGAACTAAGCTTTCCTGTTCCATTGAAAGTGCTAGCGCGGGAAGCTGCAAGGAACAGCAGATCCGTGGGGGTGCGAGGTGTCATACCCTCACCAATTGGATATGAGCAGAGGTGGACCACCAATGAGGCCAGGTGAGGCGATCGCCACAGGCAGCACCAGGTAGGGGCAAGAAGGGGGGCAGCCAAAGGGCCATGGGCTGAAGGGAAGGGGTTAGGTTAGGGTTTCAGTTTTCGTCTCAGGCAGCAGAAAGGCTAGGTGCACCCCTGGATATGAGTGACCTTTCCTTAGGATAGATCATTAATATTAGGAGCCTGGAAAACCCCTTTAACTGGACTGCCACTAGTCACAAAGCTATGGCTGTATAGCAGAGCCATGTTTTCTGCAGTGACTCTTGAAGCAGCACACTTTCTTAGGAAGGACCCCTCCCCCATAGCACAGAAACCTGCTGCAGAGGAGCGATGGAGAGCGCATATTTACTACAATATTAGCCCATCGGTTATTTCACAAAGATTATTCTGCTCAGCTCCACGCAGATCTCTGTGCATATAAATGCCGATATTGGCTTGCTCATTAAATGACCAAATCATAATGGAAAATTGAAACTGAGTAGCACCATCACTAATGACATATTAAATGAGCAGCCTGGCTCTAATGATTGGCAAGCAGAGGGTGGAGCGTCTCCATCCCAGCCGCCATCTACTTGATAAATAACACTGACAACATTCAGCGTCGCCTGAAGCGCCCATCACATCTCCGCTTGATTAAAAGGATTGTATGACATTAGTATCAGAGAGACTGGTGAGGCACATGGAGACGCATTCAGCTTTCACTCCACATCACGCCTTTCTCAGATTAACAGGCAAGCCGTGAGGCAGCGGAGATCACAAGAATCTCCCATAAAGCGTTTTTTTTTTTTTTTTCATTTTTGTATTTATGGTATTTATAGTTGTTTTTTTTGTTCTCATTCTATGAGATTAAAGTATTAAACCGATGGTCGGTTTTGGTTTTGTCCCACCATGCCATACCTCTTATATCCTTTGGCAAACCCAGTGTTCACCAAGAAATGGCTGAGCAACATGAGGCTCTAGGGGCCTCCTGGATTTTGACCTGATGACACCAAGGATGTCATAATGTTCCACGTAGACCAGGACCCCAACTTGTCATACTTCCATATGTTATATTGCTGTAGTGGCACCAAGGTTTTAAAAATAAAATCACTAAAACTTGCCACCAGGGTTAAAACCTTAAGCCTTCCAGTGAACGCTATCATAAGACACATATGACATGTGTTTGATGGGTTTTTATGTTTTGTTATTAAGACCATGTGTGACTTGACAGAACTTGACATATTTGAGAGTGGCTTGTGAGTAAGAAAAGGTTGGAGACTCTGACCTAAAAGATAATCATAGGGTGGATGTTTTGGTGGGACTGGCTGTCTAATGTTTTTGGTGGGTATCTGGACTCTCCATGATGGAAGATGTCATGGGAAAGAAAGTTTTAACATGTTCAATCTTCTTTTTCCCACAAGAGATGAAACACTGACAGAAGTGTCGGAAGGTTGCCCTATGCTTTAGTGGCTTATTCCTACCCTGAAAATGTATGCATGATTGTCTAATAGTTTATGTGGAAGAGGGAATCAGGAGGTCCAACAAATGCTATATCTAAACTTTGGCGACCTTTAGCGCTTTTTGTCCTTACAGTGTCCATACATATTAAACAAATGTCAGCCAAAACCCTCAAGACCGATCAATCATCTAATTTGTATGGAGACCTCTTGACTCTCATGATGTGACAGATGTTGGGGAAAGTCAAGACAGTCTAGAGAACCCTACAGAGGTGTCTAGAAGCATCTTACTGTATTTCCTTCTTAAGAAAAAATCTAGGCTTGACCAAGGATATATCTGTATTGGGGTAAGACAGCAGGGGCTCTTTGCCGACAGCCATGAAAGGTTTATGTCTACCCTTAGCCTATGATTGAATATAATCAGTGGCTATCCGTGGCATCTGTTGCTTCTAGTGACAAGAGCAGGACTGGAAACCCATTGAATATGGTTAGAATGATAGACTGTCAAAGACCTGCAAAGTTTGGTCCTTTTTTGGTGAGACAGAGAAATTGGTGAGGGGGGGGTCAAATTGCCCTGCCCAACTTCAATGGAAATATGGGCCAATACAAAATACCCAGTGACCCCTAAACCCCTTACTATATGAGCTATGAAAGTCACAGAAGCAAGGCTCATGCAACATAAGACAAAATACAAACCTGACTTTCCATTTTGGAAATGTTTGCCCCTGTTCTTTGCATCCAAAGATTTGTGTTGCTTATTTTCCAGTGATATTCCTGATTTATTTACTCATGCCCTTGGCATTCCCATCCATGCTTTGTCTTCTTTTTGTATGCAAACCGAAATGGAGGCTAAGGCAACCCATGTCTTAAAGATGTCAAGCTCTACAAATGAAGAAACATGTCCGCTGTCTCCAAAAATTAGCTGACGATGAAGATAAATTGGCTTAGTTCATGCTTCAAGCATTTTACATCCAAATAGGAATCATTACATTTTCTCAGAGTCTTATTTTTTTGTTTTCGAAAAAAAAAGTCTGACGGCGCAGGATTTGCAGTATAGGTACAGCAGACCCACTGCAGCCAGACATGTTGTTGATTCTCATGATACATGTCTTCTAAGACATATTGTTGGTTCTTCTTATAGCTTATTGGTTCTTCGAGCTGTGAGTGTGCACATAGAGGCTCAAAATGAGCACAGGTCAGTAGATGTCTAGATTTTTACATTATAAATCCCCCCTGGTTCAGTTACCAATAGGAAGACCTCACTTCTTGGATTCCCTCTATGATCTCCTTTGCCATGTTGACCCTAATTACTTTTCGTAACTTGGACATCCGTAAATTACAGAAGGAACCTTGTTTAGCCTTAGTATTTTCTTGAGAGGATGTTCCTCAGCACACAGCATGGATATTCTCATAGCAGTCAAACCTCTAAGAAGTCAACATTGAGGAGGAGAACCTATGGTATGATATGGGATTTTCCCAAGGTTTAGGGGGTAGTAGCAAATGGCCAACAAATCTGCAGGACTTGGCTTTGAATAGGGGCCAAACATTAATCTTGCTTACAGTAGTTACTACAGAGGAAGAATTTGAAACTCCTGGGCCCCAAAGCAAAATCTATACCTACCATGGTCTGGTGTCTTGGCATGTGGTAGAGGGACCTTAGGCACATATTAACATTGTCTGGTTACAACTGCTGTCTCTTCACCTCTAAGGTCAGTATACAGTCAAGATTAACTGGTCAGAAAATATATTTCGATGGTCAATAAATTGTACATTAGAACTAAATTGTAGCAAACGAGTAGCTCAAGGGCTTACTGAAATATAGAGTGTCCTTCCAGTGGCATGATTAGACTTACATGTTCAATAGTTGTCAGCCAAAATCTTGACTATTCCCCTCATCCTCTCCATACACATTTACACATTTATGGAGTGAGCTGCTTATCCACCTCTAGAACAAAGTATCGGGCACACTGAAATTCAATATGCCTGGTCAGCTGAAGATCCAATACATAGTCGATGGTTGGCCTTACCCAACGAAATACTGTATATATTTATCTAATACTTATAGCCACTGTTAAGCTGATCGTACATGTGTTCTGTCTAGATAGAGATGAGTGAGCCGGTATCTCCCTTGAGAAAAAAAAAAAGATTGGGCATGCTGACATTCAACATGTCCAATCCTTTTCTCCTAGAACGAATGTTGGCTGAATTAAAGGTGGCCGAACATCAAGTGCACATTAGATTAGATCGCCCAGTGTTTGTCTAATGGGTACGACCACCTTTATGGATTATGGTAGTCCTTCCATTAGGCCGATTGTGCACTTCCTCCACCTACCATGTGCTATTCAATACTAGTGTCTTGGACCCCATCATGCATGAGGGCTCGACTCCAATTGTTACCTCTAAAGCTACCTCTTCACTGACAACCACTCACAGAACTGCAATAAGCAAAATTTTCCCACCTTACAAAGATAGGACCCTACCTAGACCTATAACTCCCTAAGATGGTGCCTAGGTAGGTACCAGGGGCGTAGCTATAGGGGGTGCAGAGGTAGCAGTCGCTACCGGGGCCAGGAGCCTGAGGGGGCCCAAAGACCCTTGTGCCACATAAGACGACACCGGTATTATAGAAAGTGCATGCAGGTCAAGTTATAGCTCTGGCTGGAGGAAAGGGGTTAGGTCAAGAATTTGGCAGGGGGGGGTTGGGGGGGTCTACTGTTTCAATTTTTGGCCTCAAGCAGCATGAAGGCTATGTGCTTCCCTAGCCACAAAACACTGAGGGAAGGGGGGGCCCAAGCTGAACCCTTGGACCAGGGCCCATGAGCCTTTAGCTACGCCCCTGGTAGGTACCTACCTAGGACGAAGGCTTGGGAGAACTATTTGTTTACCATTAAGGTAATACAAGGGATTGTCTAGGCGTAAAGAAAATAATGCTTTTTTTTTTTTTTAGGAAACAGCGCCACACCTGTCTATAGGTGGGTCATGGTATTGCAGCTCAGCTGCTTTCAGGCGACTGGAGCTGAACTGCAATACCACACACAACCTGGATGAATGCAGCCATGTTTTTACAATTCTGTACAATCCCTTTAAATTCTCTGCTCTGATCCCGTTGGAGGGAACAACCCTTTCTCCTCCGCTTCAGATACATGTGTAGATCTTCATGCGTGATGCTGGAGAGGAGCGTTCCCTACTTTATTTTTGTAGCACTATTAAATGTAAATTGTTTTATGGCTTTTGCAGCCATTTATCAGGCTGGAAGTCCCAGAGGCGCTGTTCAGATCCGCTCCGAGCAGTTCCTTCGATATTTTTGGTGGCAGTTAAGGGGTCATTTCCAATAGATAGATGGGTTACAATACACAAGCAGCCCGCTGACAGCCTCCAAGATTCTTGCTTATTTTGTCATTTCATCGACTTAAATATTTTGTCCGTTGTTTTGTTGCTCTCACAATTAATGATTCCGTGCTGAGCAAAGAGTAAAGAACCTATTTGCATAATTATAGTGCTAGAAACCAATAAAATATTAGACTGGGATTGCTTAATTTAATTAGGCTCCGATCCAACTCTACCCGACTCAGCATTTTAGTTTCAAATTTACCATTCTTTTTGTAATTGATTATGGAGCTCTTTTTTTTTTAGTGGGATACGAGAACGTAGTTTTATAGTGTGCCGTTTATAATGTCACTGGAGTTGTGTACAATGAGTAAAGACGGTGACACTGGAAAATGGGCAAAAGTATTTAACGGAGTTTAAACTTATTATTACGTAAATAAAACACCAATAAAATGTAAGAGAAGAATGTTAAAGAGAAAAGAAAAATCATCCTAAGAGTACTTTCACACTTGCGTTAAAGTTTTCCGTCCTCGGGGCTCAATACCGGAAAAAAACTGATCAGTTTTATCCTAATGCATTCTGAATGGAGAGCAATCCGTTCAGGATGCATCAGTTCAGTCCCTCTTTCGTTTTTTGGACAGAGAAAATACCGCAGCATGTTGCAGTTTTATCTCCGGTCAAAAATCCTGAACACTTGCCGGAATGCCGGAGCATTAATTTTCATTGAAATGTATTAGTGCCGGATCCGGCATTAAGTGTTCCGGCAAAACGGATCCGCATGCGCAGACCTTTAAAAATGAAAAAAATAATAATATCGGATCCGGTAAAATAATAATACCGGAGAGACGGATCCGGTATTGCAATGCATTTGTGAGACAGATCAGCAAGTGTGAAAGTACCCTTAGACATCATATTCCTGAACATAGCAGCAGTATTATAATAGTAATATTCTTGTACATAGGAGCAGTACAGTATTATAGTAGTTACAGTTATATTATTGTACATAGGAGGCAGTATTATAGTAGTTATATTCTTGTACATAGGAGCAGTATTATAGTAGTTATATTCTTGTACATAGGGGCAGTATTATAGTAGTTATATTCTTGTACATAGGAGCAGTATTATAGTAGTTATATTCTTGTACATAGGAGCAGTATTATAGTAGTTATATTCTTGTACATAGGAGCAGTATTATAGTAGTTATATTCTTGTACATAGGAGCAGCATTATAGTAGTTATATTCTTGTACATAGGAGGCAGTATTATAGTAGTTATATTCTTGTACACAGGGGGCAGTATTATAGTAGTTATATTCTTGTACATAGGAGCAGTATTATAGTAGTTATATTCTTGTACATAGGGGCAGAAATATAGTAGTTATATTCTTGTACATAGGAGCAGTATTATAGTAGTTATATTCTTGTACATAGGAGCAGTATTATAGTAGTTATATTCTTGTACATAGGAGCAGTATTATAGTCGTTATATTCTTGTACATAAGAGCTGTATTATATTAGTTATATTCTCGTACATAGAAGCAGTATTATAGTAGTTATATTCTTGTACATAGGAGGTAGTATTATAATAGAAATATTCTTGTACATAGGAGCAGTATTAAAGGTCACTGCTTGAGAAAGGTCCCAGCAAGTGGACCAAAACGTTGCTGTCTGGTGAATAAAGCATCTACTTGAATTTTACGCCTTGGATGTGCCGTGGAATTTTTTTCTTTATTTTGATAATTTCTGGGGGATGGATCGTTCTCACAGCCGCTGGCACTCTATATATACAAGCTATACTGCGGTCTGCCCAGTCTTTATTTTTTGGCAGTATTTTAGTAGTTATATTCTTGTACATAGAAGCCATATTATAGCAGTTATATTCTTGTACATAGGAGCAGTATTATAGTAGTTATATTCTTGTACATAGGAGCAGTATTATGGTAGTTATATTCTTGTATATAGGAGCAGTATTATAGTAGTTATATTCTTGTATATAGGAGCAGTATTATAGTAGTTATATTCTTGTACATAGGAGGCAGTATTATAGTAGTTATATTCTTGTATATAGGAGCAGTATTATAGTAGTTATATTCTTGTATATAGAGCAGTATTATAGTAGTTATATTCTTGTACATAGGAGGCAGTATAATAGTAGTTATATTCTTGTACAGAGGAGCAGTATTATAGTAGTTATATTCTTGTATATAGGAGCAGTAATATAGTAGTTATATTCTTGTATATAGGAGCAGTATTATAGTAGTTATATTCTTGTACATAGGAGGCAGTATTATAGTAGTTATATTCTTGTACATAGGAGCAGTATTATAGTAGTTATATTCTTGTACATAGGAGCAGTATTATAGTAGTTATATTCTTGTACATAGAAGGCAGTATTATAATAGTTATATTCTTGTACATAGGAGCAGTATTATAGTAGTTATATTCTTGTACATAGGAGGCAGTATTATAGTAGTTATATTTTGTACATAGGAGAAGTATTATAGCAGTTATATTTTGTACATAGGAGAAGTATTATAGTAGTTATATTCTTGTACATAAGAGCAGTGTTATAGTAGTTATATTCTTGTACATAGGAGGCAGTATTATAGTAGTTATATTCTTGTACATAGGAGCAGTATTACAGTAGTTATATTCTTGTACATAGGAGGCAGTATTATAGTAGTTATATTCTTGTACATAGGAGCAGTATTATAGTAGTTATATTCTTGTATATAGGAGCAGTATTATAGTAGTTATATTCTTGTACATAGGAGGCAGTATTATAGTAGTTATATTCTTGTACAGAGGAGCAGTATTATAGTAGTTATATTCTTGTATATAGGAGCAGTAATATAGTAGTTATATTCTTGTATATAGGAGCAGTATTATAGTAGTTATATTCTTGTACATAGGAGGCAGTATTATAGTAGTTATATTCTTGTACATAGGAGCAGTATTATAGTAGTTATATTCTTGTACATAGGAGCAGTATTATAGTAGTTATATTCTTGTACATAGGAGCAGTATTATAGTAGTTATATTCTTGTACATAGAAGGCAGTATTATAATAGTTATATTCTTGTACATAGGAGGCAGTATTATAGTAGTTATATTCTTGTACATAGGAGGCAGTATTATAGTAGTTATATTCTTGTACATAGGAGCAGTATTATAGTAGTTATATTCTTGTACATAGGAGGCAGTATTATAGTAGTTATATTCTTGTACAGAGGAGCAGTATTATAGTAGTTATATTCTTGTATATAGGAGCAGTATTATATTAGTTATATTCTTGTATATAGGAGCAGTATTATAGTAGTTATATTCTTGTACATAGGAGGCAGTATTATAGTAGTTATATTCTTGTACATAGGAGCAGTATTATAGTAGTTATATTCTTGTACATAGGAGCAGTATTATAGTAGTTATATTCTTGTACATAGAAGGCAGTATTATAATAGTTATATTCTTGTACATAGGAGGCAGTATTATAGTAGTTATATTCTTGTACATAGGAGCAGTATTATAGTAGTTATATTCTTGTACATAGGAGGCAGTATTACAGTAGTTATATTCTTGTACATAAGAGCAGTATTATAGTAGTTATATTTTGTACATAGGAGAAGTATTATAGCAGTTATATTCTTGTACATAAGAGCAGTATTATAGTAGTTACATTCTTGTACATAGGAGCAGTATTATAGTAGTTATATTCTTGTACATAGGAGCAGTATTATAGTAGTTATTTTCTTGTACATAGGAGCAGTATTATAGTAGTTATATTCTTGTACATAGGAGCAGTATTATAGTAGTTATATTCTTGTACATAGGAGAAGTATTATAGCAGTTATATTCTTGTACATAAGATCAGTATTATAGTAGTTACATTCTTGTACATAGGAGTAGTATTATAGTAGTTATATTCTTGTACATAGGAGGCAGTATTATAGTAGTTATATTCTTGTACATAGGGGCAGTGTTATAGTAGTTATATTCTTGTACATAGGAGGAAGTATTATAGTAGTTATATTCTTAACCAAATCTCTTTTTATTAAGAGTGCATGTGGTCAGGTAATAGCAGACATGAGCAAATAGACATATGCAAATGGCACAAAGTAAGCTCGTCTAAAACATTTTGCAGACCATTACCAAAATAACTAAGATCGTAAGTACAAATATGATAAGACATTTACTAAAAAGAGAAGAAGACATACATGGGTGGGAAAAAATGGGAGGGTAGGGAGGGAGGGGAA
Source organism: Bufo bufo (assembly GCF_905171765.1). Lineage (NCBI taxonomy): Eukaryota > Metazoa > Chordata > Amphibia > Anura > Bufonidae > Bufo > Bufo bufo. The sequence continues at coordinate 46,035,576 of NC_053390.1, forward strand.
GGCGGTGGGAGATTCTTCCACATTACCAAAAGTTACGATAGTTTCCCCAAGGGCGCCATAATTTGAGAAATTTGGTGTGTGTGTGGGATTCCCAGTGGGCCAGTTCCTCAAATCTGAACAATTGGTCTGTTTTCTCGGTCCACATTAATATTGAAGGAGGGGAAACATTCTTCCAAAGAAGGGGTATCAACAATCGGGCGGCAGTGAGGAGCATGGTCGGGAGACTAGTCTTAGATGGTGTAAGGGAGTCATTGGGACACCACAAGAGAACCAGTTTTGCGTCTAGGCAGACGCGAGAGGAGCATATCTGATTAATCGTGGACCCCAATTGGGTCCAGAAAGGGCGGATTTTACAACAGAACTACCAAATATGCGACAAGCACATTTCTGTCCCACACCTCCAGCACTGCTCTTGAATCTCTGGATTAAGTCTGTGCAGGAATTCTGGCGTTTTGTACCAGTTCCTCAACCCCTGACGAAGCCTAAGGCGAAACCCGGGTCGGGTGTGATTTTATGAAATGTCTTTTATCACATGGACTTTGTAAGTACAATAAATTGGATACTTACTTTTACCACTTGGGTATTGTGCTATGTGTCTTTTTGTCTTGTGAAGGAATTGGTGCCGTATATTGAAGTTTTCGGTTGGTATCAACACACTGCAGGAGATGTCCATAGGAGTGGATTTATAACAGCTGCCTGCTGGAGCGTGTGTTGAAGTCTGCATTGTGTCTATTACTGCTGGTATCAGCGCGGTCCCTCCAGTAGGCCTAAGATTATCGGGATGAATGTAATTCTGCAGTAGGTGTAGGGGGAGGTGAGGGCTCGGGAACCTCAGGTCTCGGGATTTATATAGTTTGGCCCATTCTACTAACATGCCTTTCCAGATGGGTGAAGCATATGAGTTGTTAGGGGAGCATGTGCAGATTCCCCACAGGATAAGTCCCTCCTTTTAGGTGATCATAGTACGCTCTAATTGTACGCATAGATTTGGGGGTTGATGCGAGAGAAGAGAGAAGCATCTACTTAAGAGCGAGGCTATGTAGTAAGTGTGAACATCGGGCAAACCAAAGCCCCCAAATCTTTTTTCTCTTGTCAATGTGGAAAAAGCTATCCTAGGGGATTTACCCGCCCAAAGTAAGAGGGAGAACATACGGCGTATCTCTACGAAGAAAGAATGGGGTAGCCAAATCGGTAATGTTTGTAGTAAATACAGAAGTTTGGGGACTATAAAGGTCTTGAGGTAATTCTTCCTACCTATCCACGAGATAAAAGGGAGTTTAAGGGACTGCAGGTGTGTTCTAATATCTTTGAGTAGGGGGGCATAGTTGAGACCAAATAAGTCATCATGGTCGGCTGAGATGCGGATCCCCAGAAACGTTATATCGTGGGAGGCCCAGGTAAAAGAGGTGGTGCTTTTGAGGTTCTTGACTACAGAGGATTTGCAAGACACATTCAGAGCAAGAGACTTACTATAATTTATCTTGAAGTTAGAGATCCATTCAAATTCTTCAAATAGTGAATGGAGCCGTGGGAATGAAATCATAGGGTTAGTGGTCATAATGAGCAGGTCATCAGCAAATGCTGCAGAAGATGGTTACACATGGAGTGGAAGTGGGGGACTAGAATATCTTGAAAAATTTTGTAATAGGTGATGGAGAAGCCGTCGGGTCCAGGGCTCTTCCCCGAGGGGATAGAGAAGAGTACCTTCAGAGCTTTAGAGTCAGTAATTGGGGCTACCAGTTGAGCGGCTTGAGCCGAGGTGACATTAGGGAGTTGTAGGGAGGATAGAAATTTTTCTGTGGCTTCCCAGATAGAGGGTGACGGTGGGGCATGTCCGGCATTGTTCCGCTGGAAGAACTCAGTCAGGGAGGAAGCTAGCTTCTGAGAGTTGGTCTGATCTGAAAAAATTGTATCGTTGAGGCGCCAATTCCATTCTCTTTTCGGAAGGGTAGTTAAGGAAATGTGTAAGAAAATCAGGGCGTGGTCCGACAAAGTAAAATTACCTATCTTAGCGTGCAGGAGCAGCTGAGCATGGTCTGAGGAAAGGAAAAAGTGATCCAATCTATGGTAGGATGACTTGGCATAGGAAAAGAATGCATAGTCCCTACCTGATGGGTTTAGAGTGCACCACATGTCGAAGACACCTAACTTTCTCAAGGCAAGTTTCAGGCGCCTCAAACGTTTATGCGTGATGGCCGATTTCCCAGAGGAGGAGTCAAGACTAGGGTCTAGGGACACATTGAAATCGCCTCCTAAAATGACGATACTATCTTTAAAAGAGGATAAGGACGATAGGGTCTGAGTGAGCTATAGGACCTGGCCTCTGTTAGGTGCATACACATTAGCTAGTATAACCGGTGTGTCTGCAATGGTGCCCTTCACAAACAAGTACCGACCCTCAGGGTCTGAAGAAGAAGCAGAAACTACAAAGGGGAGTTGCTTATGAACGGCTATGCTGACACCCCTGCTAGCAGAGCTATGTGTACTGTGAAACCATTGCGAGAATTTTTTAGGTGGGAGGTTAGGTATCTTACCCGACCGGAAGTGGGTCTCTTGGAAGAATGCGATGGAAACTTTGTCTTTCTGCAATAGAGATAGGACCTGGGATCTCTTGCATGGCTCATTCAGACCTCTAACGTTGAAGGAAGATATTATGACGGAAGCCATCTTGAGACAGTAGAGAGGGTTTGTGCTAACAGTCGCCCTGTAGACCAGTCGAGTGTGGAAGAGGGAGGGGAAGACACACAAGAGGGAACGAAAACAAAGAAATAAAGAGTTAAATGTAGCAACCAAAACAACAATCTAGTAGATGGTGGCTCTACAGAGCGCCAGATGTTGAGGTGATCCTTTCTCATAACGGCAGTTGGCCGGGATCCATCAGGCCGGGGGTCTCGTAGAGCCCTTGAGGGCCATAAGGAGGCCATCCGGGGACAAGGGTGGTAAACCAGAATAAACGCTGGCTAAACCCCAGCGTCTGAGGGGGGTGAGGTGGGGGGAAGTGAGGTGAAGTGCCCTTGGAGAGGGCCTCAAGGCTTAGAGGAAATCCTGAAAGTACCGTACACTCTCAACGGTGTGGAGGAAGTCCAGACTTAGCAGAAGGCTGACGGTTCCGACCGGGTCTGTCCCCTTTACCCAAGGAGACGAGGTTCCACTGATCCACATTTGGAGGCGAGGGTATAGGATCCCCCTGGTCGGCAGGCATCCAGGACGGGATATCCATGGGCGAAATTCCCAGGTGTTCCCAGGCAGCATGTAAGTCCTGAGGAGTGCGTATAGTAATCTGTCTCCCATTTTTCATGATAGCCAGGCCAAACGGGTAGAGCCATCTGAACTGGGTGGCTGAGGCTTTAAGGGCTTCTAGTAGTGGGCGGAGAATTCGGCGTTTCGCCAACGTGGAGGGTGCAAGGTCTTGAAAAAATTGAATCGGCGTACCTTCAAATTCAAGGCAATCTGCCTCTCTACCTGCTTTCAGCAGAGCAGCAGTGTCCACGTAGCTAAGAAGGACGCAGACTACATCCCTCGGCGGGTCAGACCCTTTAGGCCTAGGTCTCAGAGCTCGATGGATGCATTCGATTATTATTTTCGCAGCTCTATCAGGACCCAGGAGATTTGCGAAAATTTCATTCGTGATTTTTTCGAGCGCTTCCGATGCAAATGTTTCAGGCAATCCTCGGATCCGAATATTCCGTCTGCGACTGCGATTTTCTTGATCTTCGATGCGAAGAAGAGCATCATTGAGCAAGTCGTTATGCGATCTGAGGGCCACACAGGTTTTCTCCTCGTGGCGAAAAATCGCGTCTTGCGAATGTTCCAGTGCCGCCACTCGATTACCTATGCTACGAAGAATCTCCTTGATGTCAGTCAGGTCTTGCTTCAGGGGAGCCAGAGCGGAGTCCAGGACTTCTCGCAGAGCCAATTTCGAAAACAGCATACCTCGTTTGCGAGCCTTATAATCGGAGGTGTCAGACGCGCTTCCCGCTTCCGAATATTCTTCTGCTTCAGAATGCTGAGGTGCCGTCGGTGCCATCTTGGAAGTCTCGGTAGCACGGCTCTTGAGCGGCTTCCTCAAGAATTGCTCCATGTCAGGCTGTTTGGAGCGGACCGGGGTAGGTTCTGCAGGGTCCTTGGTGCGGTCTTTCCTCACTTTGCCCATTTGTGCAGATGAAAGGGTGCTTTAGATGGGGTTAATCGCCAGTTAGGTGGAAGAGCTCACTGACAGGCAGCCATTCAGCTAAGCGGCCAAGCTCCGCCCCCCACAGTAGTTATATTCTTGTACATAGGAGCAGTATTATAGTAGTTATATTCTTGTACATAGGAGCAGTATTATAGTAGTTATATTCTTGTACATAGGAGCAGTATTATAGTAGTTATATTCTTGTACATAGGAGCAGTATTATAGTAGTTATATTCTTGTACATAGGAGCAGTATTATAGTACTTATATTCTTGTACATAAGAATAGTATTATAGTAGTTATATTCTTGTACATAGGGGCAGTATTATAGTAGTTCTATTCTTGTACATAGGAGCAGTATTATAGTAGTTATATTCTTGTACATAGGAGCAGTATCATAGCAGTCATATTCTTGTACATAGGAGCAGTATTATAGTAGTTATATTATTGTACATAGGAGCAGTATTAGAGTAGTTATATTCTTGTACATAGGACTAGGAGCAGTATTATAGCAGTTATATTCTTGTACATAGGAGCAGTATTATAGTAGTTATATTCTTGTACATAGGAGCAGTATTATAGTAGTTATATTCTTGTACACAGGAGCAGTATTATAGTAGTTATATTCTTGTACATAGGAGCAGTATTATAGTAGTTATATTCTTGTACATAGGAGGCAGTATTATAGTAGTTATATTCTTGTACATAGGAGCAGTATTATAGTAGTTATATTCTTGTACATAGGAGGCAGTATTATAGTAGTTATATTCTTGTATATAGAAGGCAATATTATAGTAGTTATATTCTTGTACATAGGAGCAGTATTATAGTAGTTATATTCTTGTACATAGGAGCAGTATTATAGTAGTTATATTCTTGTACATAGGAGGCAGTATTATAGTAGTTATATTCTTGTATATAGAAGGCAATATTATAGTAGTTATAGTCTTGTACATAGGAGCAGTATTATAGTAGTTATATTCCTGTACATGAAGGTACTATTATAGTAAATAGGAGCTTGTATGAAGTCTGCTGACCACTCTACTGCAGGACAATTCCAGGCCATACTTGATAGATAGAGACTGCATTCTTATAAACAGTGAAACAATGGAAGACATCCAGTGCTACGGAGAAATCCCGTAAAAGCCTCCCAGCTCATTTTCAGTGCATTAAGGAGTCGATGTGCAGAATACACAGCACAAAATGCTATAGGGGGAGATTTATCAAAACTGGTTCAAAGGAAAACAACAAAAACAATCAGATTCTAACTTTTCTTTTTCAAAGGAGCTGTGAAAAATGAAAGATGGAATCTGGTTGCTATGGGCAATTAAGCCAGTTCTACTTTACACCAGTTTTGTTAAAGGTGGATTTAGAAGTGCAGATGAGTAGCAGATTGTTGGGAAGGATGCGCTCCTTCCCGACAGTCGGCTGCTCGTTCATTTACATGCAGTGATCACCTCCACAGTATGAAGATGAAGGATCCCTATTGTGATCGCTCATCCCCATACAGAATCATTGTTTCCGGGCAGCGGATGGCTGTTTAGACCACACAATCTTCTGCCTATAAAAGATCATCTAGGTGCCTGCGCGAATTACAGTCTTAACCAACGGACTAGCTTTTCACTCGTTCATCGGGTGAGCGGCGGCACATTTACACGGGCAGAATGAACAGGCAGGAAATTCACCATTAGGTCAGATTTTGTGAATAATTATCTTGATGTAGATGTTTCTAGTGCAGCGCCTTAGTATGCATGACATGGATATGATATGATATGATAAGTGGGACTGCATTCAGGTAATAAAGTTTCTGCAGCCGGCAATAAATCACGACAGCTCTGCCGCCAGAGCTTGGGGCGACATCCCGTCCTTTGCTGTCAGTAATGTAAACAGCGAGTATTTCCCAACAGTCGCCATTCTAATAAGTGATTCATCAGTCCGGAGCCGGGATCTGCCGATGGTACGTCTCCTGCTCCTGTGTACCTTATAAATTAGTAAATCAAGCTGAGATTAGCGCAAGTCAGAAATTCATCTGCGTGAATCATTTGACCGGACGATTTCCGGCAAAAACTCATAGGACCGGTCACCTCTCCAGACATGTCTGTTTTGATAACTACTTGCATTCCCAATGTAATAATAATTATGGAGTATCTTTTCTTACGAATCTGCTTGGTGCATTCCTCTATTATCCCTACTAGAAATGTATGAACGAATTGCTAGCAGTCTGCAATAAAGTGTTACCAAATGAGTGTTACCATTGGGTAGTTATCGTGATAAATATCTTAATATTGTAGAAATATTTTTGATATCGCCTATCCCTAAGCCCTAGTGCTGCACAGTAGACTGCCTCTCCATGACACACAGGCTCCAGCTGCCTTAGATAAAACTAGCAAAAAGGGAACCTGTCTAAGTTTCCCATAGCAACCAATCAGATTCCACCTTTCATTTTCCAAAGGAGCTGTGAGAAATGAAAGGTGGAATCCGATTGGTTGCTATGGGCAACTAAGGCAGTTTTCCTTTACAGCAGTTTACATAAAACTAGCGTAAAGGGAACCTAAGTTTCCCATAGCAACCAATCAGATTCAACCTTTCATTTTTTTAGAGCTCCTTTGGAAAATGAAAGGTGGAATCTGATTGGTTACTATGGGCAACTAAGGCAGTTTTCCTTTACAGCAGTTTAACTAAAACTAGCATAAAGGGAACCTGTCTAAGTTTCCCATAGCAACCAATCAGATTCCACCTTTCATTTTCCAAAGGAGCTCTGAAAAGATGAAAGGTGGAATCTGATTGGTTGCTATGGGCAACTAAGGCAGTTTTCCTTTACAGCAGTTTAGATAAAACTAGCGTAAAGGGAACCTAAGGTTCCCATAGCAACCAATCAGATTCCACCTTTCATTTTCCAAAGGAGCTCTGAAAAATGAAAGGTTGACTCTGATCGGTTGCTATGGGCAACTAAGCTAGTCTTCCTTTACACCAGTTTTGATCAATCTCCCCCGCAGTGTCACTGCATAGCTCCATTATTGTGACTGCAAACTTGAATTTGGTAGCTCCTTTTACACAAGGTCACGCTCTCCTACCTGTGATATGACGCTGTTTACGTCATATACTTTATATTACGCCTTGTAGCAAGTGATGGGCGAGCTTCTAGATAGAACAGAAAACACATGCGATAGCCACAGAGCAGTTGTCTAGAATTGGGCCGAGCGATTCTACATGACGGTCTACAGACGTTCTGAGAGCAGAATGTGTTCGGCGAAGAGGAGCTCTTATTAAAAAATGACTCAGAATCAGTCTCCAATATCAGCAAATACATGGTGGAGGGCAGACGGATGGATCTAATGTCCCCTGTTGTCAGTCATTTCAGGCTGGTAAAATACAGTGACGGATAGGACGAACAAAAAAAAATCATAATAGTAAACAGCGCCACTTCTCTCTGCAGGCTGTGCCTGGTATTGCAGCTCAGCTGTATTTCTTCACCGTCAAAAATGCCATATGACTGCCACATGTGATTGAGGCCCTCATCTTGGCACAAGGAATCAGCTGATGAACGAGCGTTATCCATCATGGGGCTAGGTGAAAGCTAATTTTAATTCACCATAGGCAAGTGAAACTATTTTCTGTCTCTGACTCTAATACAGAGGAGGAATAGAAGTCAGCCGAGGCGAGAGCTATGGGGCGATATTACAGCTTGCCGTCACACAAAGTGATTTTTATTTTTTACTGTTGCATTGTGATCATTTTCAGCTAAAATAATTTTTTGTTTTTCAGTTGGTCTTTATTACAAATTTTGAGCACCTTTCTCTGTACTGTCTTGAGATTCTCTAGTAGCAGGCTCTGTATTTTTTACTGGCTTCTTATCTCTGATCTCCTAAACACTCATTATAACTCAATTTTGATCTTACTGAATGGGGCTTAAATCTCACCCTCTATAGCGTCTGTGGGTGAAGGGAACATAGATACACTGCCTGTCCAAAAAAAAAAGTCGCCACAAAAAAAAAGCCTTTAACTTTGATTACGGCACGCATTCGCTGTGGCATTGTTTCGATAAGCTTCTGCAATGTCACAAGATTTATTTCCATCCAGTGTTGCATTAATTTTTCACCAAGATCTTGCATTGATGATGGTAGAGTCTGACTGCTGAGGAAAGCCTTCTCCAGCACATCCCAAAGATTCTCAATGGGGTTAAGGTCTGGACTCTGTGGTGGCCAATCCATGTGTGAAAATGATGTCTCATGCACCCTGAACCCGTGCCATCAGGGGAGAACAAATCCATTGATGGAATAACCTGGTCATTCAGTATGTTCAGGTAGTCGGCTGACCTCATTCTTGGAGCACATACTGTTGCTGAACCTAGACCTGACCAACTGCAGCAACCCCAGATCATAGCACTGCCCCCACACAGTACAGTAGGCACTAGGCATGATGGGTGCATCACTCACATCATCTGCCTCTCTTCTTACCCTGATGCACCCATCACTCTGGAACAGGGTAAATCTGGACTCCTCAGACCACATCACCTTCTTCCATTGCTCCAGAGTCCAATCTTTATGCTCCCTAGCAAATTGAAGCCTTTTTTTCTGGTTTGCCTCACTGATTAGTTGTTTTCTTGCGGCTACACAGCTGTGCAGTCCCAATCCCTTGAGTTCCCTTTGCATTGTGCGTGTGGAAATGCTCTTACTTTCACTATTAAACATAGCCCTGAGTTCTACTGTTGTTTTTCTTCGATTTGATTTCACCAAACGTTTAAGTGATCGCCGATCACGATCATTCAGGATTTTTTTCCAGCCACATTTCTTCCTCTAATACATTGGGTTCCCACTATCCTTCCAGTTTTTAATAATGCGTTGGACAGTTCTTAACCCAATTTTAGTAGTTTCTGCAATCTCCTTAGAGGTTTTCTCTGCTTGATGCATGCCAATGATTTGACCCTTCTCAAACAGACTAACATCTTTTCCACGACCACGAGATCTGCCTTTCGACATGGTTGTTTAGGAAATGAGAAGCAACTCATTGCACCAGTTGGGGTTAAATAACTTGTTGCCAGCTGAAAGATAATCACCCATGCAGTAATTATCCAATAGGAGGCTCAGAACTATTTGCTTAGTTAAATCCAGGGGGCGACTTTTTTTTGGACAGGCAGTGTAATTCTTCTGGTGGTGAATCAGGTGTGAAATTGAGTGCAGTCAGGAAGTATACAGGACGGTGGAGGTATCTAAAAAAGAAAAGTGCATTCAACCCGTGACTATAAACACAGCAGGACTTTCTCTGGCCAAAGATGAAGAAGTTTATCATACGTTCCAGGTAATATATCAATGTGTATTGAATGGGTTCTAGGTATAATATTGTTTGTAGGCAGTGGCGTACATAGAGAAGTAAGGGCCCATTAGCAAGGATCAAACCGGGCCCCCCACACAGGACAGAAGGGTTTCTGCCTAAACCCTTTTCAATGACCCTTGGGCCATTTTTGCCACTGCCTCATTTGCTAAAAGTTGTTCCTTTAGAGGGTAGAGTCCTGACCAAGGTTTCACCTACAGTAGAAGAGGAGATGATCCCAACTAAGAACGAGCCCCCTCTTGCCCTGGGCCCCATAGCAGTCGCATGGTCTGCCGCTATGGTAGTTACGCCCCTGTTTGTAGGCAATGAATATGGTGTTTTGGCTATTGCATCATGCGTTCTAGGTCTAGGGCCCACCTGTTGGTCATGTTTTAAGATTTCCTTAGTATTGAGCAGGTGAAGTAATTAAAGTCAATGCTTCAGGTATTTATTCTGTGGGATACTCTTATATCATGGCAGATGGGCCCTGAGGACTGGAGTTGAGGAACATTGTTCTAGGTATTACAACATGTATCCTGTGTCAGTGGAGGTATATATCCTCTGTGCCCATTATAATATCATGTGCTGTAGTTAATGTATCAAATGGTTTGGCTATTATATCATATGTTCTAGGCAGTACATATGTTCTAGGCAGTTCTAGGCAGTACGTCTTGTATTCCAGGACATGATGTGTTCTATACATTATGGCTTGTTTCATACCTGCGAAAGAGTTCTCCAGCAGGTTGTTCCAGCATTGGCAAATACTGCCGCCTGCCCGCCTCTAGGAGCAACGGGGGCGTTGCCATTGCACCTAAAGGTTCTGCTCACTTCGCAACTGCCGTGCCCTCTGCACTTTGATTGACAGGACCAGGCAGGTGTGATCACTTTTACACTGCCTCTCCCTGTCAATCAAAGTGCAGAGGGCGCTGCAGTTGCAGAGAGAGCAGAGCCTCTTGGTGTAATGGTAACGCCCCTGTTGCTCCTAGAGGCTCATTTGCATATATTAAAACATAATTTTTCTCAGCAATGTGGGCACATAGGAACATGGGACCAACACAGATGTCTTCAGCTGCCAAGTGCAGATGCCCTTTAATACTTCCATAGTAGGTCATCACTCAACTTTCCCAAACTCCTGAATGGCAACTGCCTCATTACACTGTGATCCCTCCCCTGTCCCCATATTGCTGCATAACAGAAAGCTGGATCCCCACCCCTCCGAACGTCAGCCAGAAAACCTCAGCAGAATAGAATAATTAAAGGGGTTCTCCGCTTTGGACAATCCCTACTTGTTAGAAGGGTCCCTTTAAAGGGGTTCTGCACTTTGTTTTAACTGATGATCTATCTTCTGGATAGATCATCAGCTTCTGATCGGCAGGGGTCCGACACCTGGGACCCCCCGCCGATCAGCTGTTTGAGAAGGCAGCGGCGCTCCAGCAGCGTCGCAGCCTTCTCACTGTTTACCGCCGGCCCAGTGATGTCACAACTAGTATCAACTAGCGTGGGCGGGGCTAAGCTCCATTCAAGTGAACAGAGCTTAGCCCCGCCCACGCTAGTTGATACAAGTCATGACGTCAGTGGGCCTGCGGTAAACACTGAGAAGGCCGCGGCGCTGCTGGAGCGCCGCTGCCTTCTCAAACAGCTGATCGGCGGGGGTCCCGGGTGTCGGACCATCGCCGATCAGAAGCTGATGATCTATCCAGAGGATAGATCATCAGTTAAAACAAAGTGCAGAACCCCTTTAATAATAACTTGATAGAAAAGTGTCCTCTTACTGGGACCTCTAGGGATCAGCTGTAATTTGTGGGAGATCTGGCAGTAAGTGTTCATTTTCTCTGCAGCGCCACTACAGGGTAAATGAAGCATTACACAGTGTCCATTCACATCCATGGGGATTCTGCTGAAGACAGGACAGGTCCTCCAGAGCGAGAGACGCTCTTTATAACCGATCCTGAACAGAGGACTTAACTCAGGTGGATGAAGATGGGTCTAAATTGGGCTAAATCTTTAGCAGCTGTGTTTTCTTTATTATTAGGGGCAATGTTCTTACCTATGCGTGTACCGATCCCCCTGGACTTGTATATATATGGGGTGTCATCACCAGAATGAAGTCGCAGGTACCGTTTTATTATCAGGATGGTCTTACAACCGCTATAAATTCATCATTTTCTCATTCCTGACGGTCAATATCAGCCCTGGAGCAAGTATTGATTAATTAAAGAATGTGCTTTGTAAGAAAGAGCCGGGGATTAGTTTTCTGAATGTACAGCTTAGGCCGAATGCAGGCGGCCGAGAGCGGTCCGTGGTATGCCGGGCTGGATTCCTGTTCAGAGCAGGAGCGCACGGCGTCATTGGATGCTATGACGTCGTGCGCTTCATGCCGCCGCTGCACTACAGTAATACACTGGCATGATCTATACGAGTGTATTACTGTACAGCGGCGGCAGGAAGTGCACGGCGTCATAGCAACCAATGACGCCGTGCGCTCCTGCTCTGAACAGGAATCCAGCCCGGCATATCACGGACCGCTCTCGGCCGCGGAACACGGCCGTGTGCATTCGGCCTTAAAAGTACTAATAATGCTTATCAAAAGTTCAGTCTGTGGGTATAATATTACGATATGTGGTATATAGAGTCACAGACTACCACCCCTAAAACGTAACCTTTATTTTACATCATTATAAAAAAATATATAAAAAATGATAACGTAAAGAAAAAAAATGAATTTATGAAAACAATAACAAGGAGTCAATCCTCTGCACTTAGGGACACGGATCGGCAGGTGCGGGCCAAACATATTATACCATGGGCTCTGGCCCTCAAACTGGCCCTAAATCTGTAGTGCCCTGCCCAAAAACGGAATAGCCGCCCCGATAGGGGCGATCCCGTACCAGGAACCTCCTGAGCGCCCTAGGATGGCCCTGAGTAGAGGGGATAAGGCTAGCCGCTAATATGTGCTGACTGAAAGATCATTACTACCATGATGAGTAGCACAAAATACTCTTATTATAGCAAAATGATCTTTCAGTCAGCACATATTAGCGGCTAGCCCTATCCCCTCTACTCAGGGCCATCCTAGGGCGCTCAGGAGGTTCCTGGTACGGGATCGCCCCTATTGGGGCGGCCATTCCGTTTTTAGGCAGGGCACTACAGATTTAGGACCAGTTTGAGGGCCAGAGCCCATGGTATAATATGTTTGGCCCGCACCTGCCGATCCGTGTCCCTAAGTGCAGAGGATTGACTCCTTGTTATTGTTTTCATAAATTCATTTTTTTTCTTTACGTTATCATTTAAAAAAAAAAATTTTTTATAATGATGTAAAATAAAGGTTACGTTTTAGGGGTGGTAGTCTGTGATTGCTACTAATAAAGCTTGCATGTAACCGACACACGCATTCAGATGTAGCAGAGCTGAGTTTGTCAAGGGGTTGTCCCATCTCCTACATCGGGGGCATATAGCCCCCCCCCCCACACCTGTCTCTATAACCGAGCCCGCAAGGTGAAGGAAGTGCGGACCGCGCATGAAGCCCCATAGAAATGAATGGGAAGCGCACGGCCACCGCTCCATTCACTTCTATAGGGCTGACGGCAATAGCAGAGCCAACGCACGGCTGTTTACGGCGGTCCCATAGAAATTGATGGAGGGCGGCCGCCAATGCATGATCCGTTCTCCTTCACTTTGCAGGGTCCGTTTAAGAGATAGGTGCACCTATTAGACATTAGGGGCATATCCTAGCGATATGAGATGGACCATCCCCTTTAAGTATTTTAATATGTAGAGAGATACAGCAGAGCAGAGTTCCTAATATATAAATATATATATATACACAAATGTAGCAGATCTGAGATATAGCCATGAGTGGTAGTGGTGCTAAATCTGTCACAATGGGGATACAACAATATGTCATCTGTCTATTTACATAGGACTGCTGATAAAAGGCATGCAAAAAGTTCTTAAAGGAGGTAAAACTTTTCATTTTTAATTTGAGCAATGCAAAGGAAATAAAAAAATGAAGTTTTGTAGGTAGCATGGCATGGATTATAAAAATGTGATTGTTTTGTGTGTATACAGCTCCTAAGCACAGCCATGTGTCTCCATGGTTACAGACAGCAAACAAACCCAACATAGGGCTCTTTCACACCTGCGTTCTTTTCTTCCGGCATAGAGTTCCGTCGTCGGGGCTCTATGCCGGAAGAATCCTGATCAGGATTATCCTAATGCATTCTGAATGGAGAGAAATCCGTTCAGGATGCATCAGGATGTCTTCAGTTCCGGACCGGAACGTTTTTTGGCCGGAGAAAATACCGCAGCATGCTGCGCTTTTTCCTCCGGCCAAAAATCCTGAACACTTGCCGCAAGGCCGGATCCGGAATTAATGCCCATTGAAAGGCATTAATCCGGATCCGGCCTTAAGCTAAACGTCGTTTCGGCGCATTACCGGATCCGACGTTTAGCTTTTTCTGAATGGTTACCATGGCTGCCCGGGACGCTAAAGTCCTGGCAGCCATGGTAAAGTGTAGCGGGGAGCGGGGGAGCAGTATACTTACCGTCTGTGCGGCTCCCGGGGCGCTTCAGAATGACGTCAGGGCGCCCCAAGCGCATGGATGACGTGATCGCATGGACACGTCATCCATGCGCATGGGGCACTCTGACGTCATTCTGGAGCGCCCTGGGAGCCGCACGGACGGTAAGTATACCGCTCCCCCGCTCCCCACTACTACTATGGCAACCAGGACTTTAATAGCGTCCTGGCTGCCATAGTAACACTGAACGCATTTTGAAGACGGATCCGGACAACCCAAGTGTGAAAGAGGCCTTAGTCTGATCCTGCTGCCATTCTGCCTTCCATCAGTCCTCGATATTCACTAGGGAGCAAAAAGTAAGGCCCCCTTCACACGAGCGAGTATTCCGCGCGGGTGCAATGCGTGATGCGAATGCATTGCGCCCGCACGGAATCCTGACCCCATTCATTTCAATGGGTCTGTGTACATGAGCGGTGGGTTGTGCGTTGTGTGGAAATCGCAGCATGTTCTATATTTCACGCAACGCAGGCCCCATAGAAGTGAATGGGGCTGTGTGAAAATCGCGTCGCATCCGAAAGCAAGTGCGGATGCGATGCATTTTTTTTACGGATGGTTGCTAGGAGATGATGTTTTGTATATCTTCAGTTTTTTAGCACGCGCGCGCAAAACGCATTAGATCGCATTGCACCCGTGCGATAAAAGCTGAACAACTGTCCGTTTACTGGCCGTTTTTTGCGTTCCGTATACGGAACCATTCATTTCAATGTTTCCGAAAAAAAACCTGAATGTACTCCGTATGCATTCCGTTTCCGTAATTTCCGTTCCGTTTAAAGATAGAACATGTCCTATTATTGCCCGCAAATCACGTTCCGTGGCTCCATTCAAGTCAATGGGTCCGCAAAAAAACTGAACACATACGGAAATGCATCCGTATGTCTTCCGTTTCCGTTCCGTTTTTTGCGGAACCATCTATTGAAAATATTATGCCCAGCCCAATTTTATCTATGTAATTACTGTATACTGTATATGCCATACGGAAAAACGGAATTGAAAAACGGTACAGAAACGGAAACACAACGGAAGCAAAAAACGGAACCGCAAAACACTGAAAAAGCCATATGGTCGTGTGCAGGAGGCCTAAACTGAATGGACTTGCTTGCGAAATCGCACATTTTTCACTGAAAGCATCCGGACCCATTCCGCTCGCGCTCGTCTGCATGGGGGCTAAGAGCCTGGAGTACGACTCCATAGGAGTAAGGAGCTGTATACACCACATGTTCGGACTTTGTGAACAGCAATTTGCAAAAATGGCGATTTTTTATTTTTTTTTATTGCAAATTAATTAAAACAATAAAAAAAAATGCAACAAAGTGGATATTATTCTATCACTAAATGTTCTACAGACTGCAGGGCTCCTCCTTGGGGCTCCATTAGACACCCTGTAGTCGTCTAGATGCCAGATCCTCTTTGGATTTCTTCCGATCAATGTTTATCCAAAGTTGTAATTACTGCAGACAGAAGTGATGACATTTGCGTTTGCCCTAAATTGAAATGGTAATTGACAGCCGAACGAGTGCGGTTTGCGGCGCCGCTTCTGCCCTGCCAGGTTTTAGAGCCCCTGATGCCACTTAGATGTTGATTTAATAGGCTTATCCTCTTCCCAGGCTGGGGATTTGGCTCGGTGACCACTCCAGCATGTACCGCACTGTGCCCAATCTGCTGCCAACAGGCCAAATGGCAACGCTGCTGGAACGTTTCACCATGTGGTGGATTTTTTTTTTCTTTATTATATTGCATTAAAGTTTAAAGCACCTGAAGCAATGAAGAGCGACAAAACAATTTACCGCGTAGGAAGGCAAAGATGTTTATTTTGAAACATTCACAAAAAGTTTGAAAAAGTAAAAATAAAAATAAATAAACAGTAAATAAATGAAAACATAACTGTTAGGCTACGTTCACATGCAGCTTTTTAGAGGAGGTTTTTCAGCTCAAGGCAGAAGTGGATAAAGAGAGGACTTAGGCCCCATTCACACGACCATATTTGTGGTCCAATCAGTATTTTTCTGCGGTCTAGACAATGCTCTGTGAGCTAAACAGCCCGGACTCCAGACTGATACATTGTAACAAACTAGCACAGTTGTATCCAGTCTAGACAATGCTCTGTGAGCTAAACAGCCCGGACTCCAGACTGATACATTGTAACAAACTAGTACAGTTGTATCCAGTCTAGACAATGCTCTGTGAGCTAAACATCCCGGACTCCAGACTGATACATTGTAACAAACTAGCAGAGTTGTATCCAGTCTAGACAATGCTCTGTGAGCTAAACAGCCCGGACTCCAGACTGATACATTGTAACAAACTAGAACAGTTGTATCCAGTCTAGACAATGCTCTGTGAGCTAAACAGCCCGGACTCCAGACTGATACATTGTAACAAACTAGCACAGTTGTATCCAGTCTAGACAATGCTCTGTGAGCTAAACAGCCCGGACTCCAGACTGATACATTGTAACAAACTAGTACAGTTGTATCCAGTCTAGACAATGCTCTGTGAGCTAAACAGCCCGGACTCCAGACTGATACATTGTAACAAACTAGCACAGTTGTATCCAGTCTAGACAATGCTCTGTGAGCTAAACAGCCCGGACTCCAGACTGATACATTGTAACAAACTAGTACAGTTGTATCCAGTCTAGACAATGCTCTGTGAGCTAAACATCCCGGACTCCAGACTGATACATTGTAACAAACTAGCAGAGTTGTATCCAGTCTAGACAATGCTCTGTGAGCTAAACAGCCCGGACTCCAGACTGATACATTGTAACAAACTAGAACAGTTGTATCCAGTCTAGACAATGCTCTGTGAGCTAAACAGCCCGGACTCCAGACTGATACATTGTAACAAACTAGCACAGTTGTATCCAGTCTAGACAATGCTCTGTGAGCTAAACAGCCCGGACTCCAGACTGATACATTGTAACAAACTAGTACAGTTGTATCCAGTCTAGACAATGCTCTGTGAGCTAAACATCCCGGACTCCAGACTGATACATTGTAACAAACTAGCAGAGTTGTATCCAGTCTAGACAATGCTCTGTGAGCTAAACAGCCCGGACTCCAGACTGATACATTGTAACAAACTAGAACAGTTGTATCCAGTCTAGACAATGCTCTGTGAGCTAAACAGCCCGGACTCCAGACTGATACATTGTAACAAACTAGCAGAGTTGTATCCAGTCTAGACAATGCTCTGTGAGCTAAACAGCCCGGACTCCAGACTGATACATTGTAACAAACTAGCACTGTTGTATCCAGTCTAGACAATGCTCTGTGAGCTAAACAGCCCGGACTCCAGACTGATACACTGTTACGCAGGACACACTATGGAAAGGTTTACTGCCTCTGAATTGAAAGAAGAGTGTTCTCATTCACTGCCAGCAAGCATAGATCTCTATGTTGTGCCATTCCTGCATTATTCCTGCTAGAAGTTTTTGAATTGTCAGCTTGCAGTAAAGGTACAGATGGGTGTTACCAGTTGAAGGTGTGTGTCCCGGCTCAGCCTGACACCCGCTGCTGGTAACACCCAGTAGTACCTTTACTGCAGACTGCTGGAAATGCATTTGGAAACTTCTAGCAGGAATAACACCGGGATGGCCCAACATAGAATCCTAAGAAGAGATGCTCCAAAATTGTTATTACATGGGGAATGCAAATTGTTACTAAAGCAGACATGTCAGAAGAGGTGAGAGGTCCTCTTTAAACACTCGGACAACCCTTTTAAGCTTTACAAAGAACTAGAAAAAAGACCTGTGAGCTGAAATTCCAGAAATAACCTATGAAAAAAGGGGCCTCTTTTTTTTTTTTTTTTTTTTTTCAATCCCAGAAAGTCCCTTTAATTAAATTTGCAGAAAGCATGTTCAGTCTTCAGCCTGGTATCCTTGCCTTTGGAGCTGAGGTCTAACCCTCTGCTCTGGTTATTTTTCGGAATCATTTCCACTACAAGTCCAATAAAAAATGTATTTTCCAGTGATGGCCTCATAATTCGGGCCCTGCATTTTTTTCCATTTTGATATCTCGCTGCCTTTCCATTTCTGTCTCTAAATCGCACCTGGCGTTGGGTTAAGGAATATCTGATTATATTCTCGTCACGTGAGGAGCAGAGCCAAATGCAATTTCAGCTGCTCGAGTCAATTTGCTATACAGTCCCAAAAAAAGAGGCCTACAAAATTGCCAGCAAATAAGACTCCCCTTCACTTTTAACAACTTTCCTGTGCCAAACCTGTCACCAGAAGCGTTGACCCTTCGCTCGGCACACGGGTTTATTGTCTGCTCCGGCTGATACAATTGGCCGGCAATCAAAAGCGTTTCGTTCGGTTTATGAAGAATATATTACCGGCCGTGTTCTAAAATGTGACATGGCGTTATTATTTGTGTCAGTCTTTCATCAGCTGCACCTGGTGGTGGTAGTAGTAGTGTGTCAATGTTCCTATTCAATTAGTCTTTAGCGTGGCGTGATATCAGAAACCAGTGGTTCTCAGTGAATGATATAATAATATAAAAAAATAATAATAATAAATATATTATTATTATTACTATTATTGTTATTATTTGCATTGTAATAATAATACTATTTTAATGATAATGCCAAAGCAATAATAAATAACAAAAATAAATAAAAAAATCTTTAATTAGGGCTCTTTCACACCTGCGTTCTTGTCTTCCGGCATAGAGTTCCGTCGTCGGGGCTCTATGCCGGAAGAATCCTGATCAGGATTATCCTAATGCATTCTGAATGGAGAGAAATCCGTTCAGGATGCATCAGGATGTCTTCAGTTCCGGAACGGAAGTTTTTTTGGCCGGAGAAAATACCGCAGCATGCTGCGCTTTTTGCTCCGGCCAAAAATCCTGAACACTTGCCGCAAGGCCGGATCCGGGATTAATGCCCATTGAAAGGCATTGATCCGGATCCGGCCTTAAGCTAAACGTCGTTTTGGCGCATTACCGGATCCGACGTTTAGCTTTTTCAGAGTGGTTACCATGGCTGCCGGGACGCTAAAGTCCTGTTTGCCATGGTAAAGTGTAGTGGGGAGCGGGGGAGCAGTATACTTACCGTCCGTGCGGCTCCCCGGGCGCTTCAGAGAGACTTCAGGGCGCCCCACGCGCATGGATCACGTGATCACATGGATCACGTCATCCATGCGCATGGGGCGCTCTGACGTCATTCTGGAGCGCCCCGGGAGCCGCACGGACGGTAAGTATACTGCTCCCCCGCTCCCCACTACTACTATGGCAACCAGGACTTTAATAGCGTCCTGGCTGCCATAGTAACACTGAACGCATTTTGAAGACGGATCCGTCTTCAAATGCTTTCAGTTCACTTGCGTTTTTCCGGATCCGGCGGGCACTTCCGGCAAATGGAGTGCACGACGGATCCGGACAACGCAAGTGTGAAAGAGCCCTTAAATGAGTTGTATCGGAGATACAAAATTGATGTGCTAACCTTAAGGCCCATTGCACCCGCACTTAATCCGGACCCATTCACTTCAATGGGGCTGTGTACATGAGCGGTGATTTTCACGCAGCACTTGTGCGTTGCGTGAAAATCGCAGCAAGCTCTATATTGTGCGTTTTTCACGCAACGCAGGCCCCATAGAAATGAAGTGCGCAAGCAAGTGTGGACGCACTGTTGCTAGGAGATGATAGGGATGAGCAACCCCGGACCCCATTAAAGTCTATTCACTGTATTATTTTCCCTTATTAACATGGTTATACAGAATGCATAGTAGAATAGGGCTGGAGGGGTTAAAAAATATTAACTCACCTCATCCACTTGATCGCGCAGCCGGCATCGTCTGCTTTCTTCTTCTTTCAGGACCTGCAAAAGGACCTTTGATGACGTAATCACGCTCACCACGCGGTGAGCGCGGTGATATCAGCGCAGGTCCTTCTATCTTCATTCAGCAGGAACTGCGCTGACGTCACCGCGCTCACCACGTGGTGAGCGTGACTACGTCATCAAAGGTCCTTTTTGCAGGTCCCGAAAGAAGAAGAAAGAAGAGGATCCCGGCTGCGCGATCAAGTGGATGAGGTGAGTTGTGTTTTTATTATTTTTTAACCCTCAATTGACATTATACTTTGCATTCTGTATTCAGAATGCTATTATTTTTCCTTATAACCATGTTATAATGGAAAATAATAAAATCTACAGAACACCGATCCCAAACCCGAACTTCAGTGAAGAAGTCCGGGTTCAGGTCTGGGTACCACATTCAGTTTTTTCTCACGCCCGTGCAAAACGCATTGCACTCGCACGGAAAAAACTGAACAACGGAACGCAATCGCAGTCAAAACTGACTGCAATTGCGTGCCTACTCGCGTGGGTTTCCCGCAATGCACCCTTAACGCATCCGGCCCTCACCCGCGACGCCCGTGTGAAGGGGGCCTAAGATAGACCATCAATATCAGCTCAGTGCGTCAGACTCTTATTTGCTAATTTCAGCTCAGCACAGCTCGGTTCCATTCAGGTAAATATGATTAAGGTTGCAATACCAGGCACAGCCACTATGAAAAGTATGGCGCTGTGGCTGGTAAACAATGAAGGGGAAACTGCGCTCACTGGAAGAATTCAGTGAGAGTGGCGTTAAGTTGACTCCCTATATTTATTTTCAGCTAAGATCTGGAGATGAAATTTTTACTGCAAAAATACACTGAACACCAAATAACGCTACTAAAAATGCAAGGGTGCAAAAAAACACTACTGAAATTAGGGAAGTTTTTAAAAATTAGGGAAAAACTTGAAAATGTAGCTTACCAACCATTTTCTAAGCATAGTTAAGTGTTGGACTGGGTTTCTTTGTGACCACAAGAGGAAATTACTCTTGGGGCCCGGCCACTACCAGTTTATACTTCCCGATCCCTCTCGACCACTGGCTGAGGCTGATCAGAAGCTAGTCTTTGTCATCAGTCACATTTCCTTTGTGTCAGGACCAGGAAGTAGGGATCAGTGGAGGAACAGGAAGCCTTGGAATAGGTGAGGTGGAGGATTACTGAGGTGAGTTTTATGTATATGTATCAAATTATCAAATAAATAGAACATTTTGTCTATTCGGTTTAAAAAATATTTGTTTACCCGTAGAATTGTGTAAAACCTGCTTTGATCAATTCTGTGTTGACGAATAAAGACGGTGCACCCCCCCCCCCCCCACCCCCAGAGTCTGTAAATATTTGTACAATTATAATTGAATTTGTAATGTTTCCTGCTATAGGCCAAGTAGCTGACGTGTTTGTTCTTAATTAGCAGTTTAGCTCTGTTTTATCCTCATTAATATCTTTAATTTATGACCTCCATCTCTTTGTTTGTTCTAAGGATTCATTTTATCTTCAGTCATCATATTTTACAGTGAGTTTTTTTTTTTTTACAAAGTTTTATAACCAGCATATAGTGATGATCAAAATTAACACACTATGCCCATGGAACAAAAAACATTTTTAAGAAAGTATTATAGTCTTTTACTTTATTTTATTTTATATATATATACGGTATATTTATTCTATTTGGAGAAATTTAAAACTTCTGATTTATTATGTAAGTAAATACAATGCAATATAACTCTGCAAACCTAGAATATATGAGCTATTGCTATATTCACTAAGTACATGAATATAAGAAACTTAGCAAGTATATTTTGATCAAAATCATATGTGCCCATCCAGCACGACAAGTTGACTTTTTCTGGATGGGAACCTACCTTACATCATACAGTACCTCTCTCTGTGCCAACCAGCCTCTTCAGGGTAAGCGAACTCCACATATTTACTGTGTCTGCTCCAACCCAATACAACAGTAAGTTGCAAACATAGAATATATGAACTAATGCTATATTAACTATATAAATTAATATGAGATACTTAGCAAATATATTTAAATTAAAATCATTTGTGCCCATCCACCACAGCAAGGTGACCTCATTTCTGGATGGGAACCTATCCTATTTTCTCTCTGTGCTAATCAATCTCTTTATTCAGAGAGCGCTCCACTTGTATACTGTGTCTGCTTCAAAGAAAATTGGTAGGGGTCCCTAAGGAGAGGCCACATTTAAATGGGTTCTCTTAAACTGGATACTCATGGTTAGATGGCTGGGCAGGGTGTAAAAGTTAAAGTTGTTGTCTGGGATTTCGATATTGATGGCCTTTTCCTCAGGATAGGTTATTAATATCTGATCGGTGAAGGACACACTCCCAGTACTCAAGGAAGCTGGCTTGATCCGGCGATACGCGTGGGGCATATTATCTACACACCATGGCCACCTACCTGCTTATATGATGAGCATTTTGCACTATTTTCTGATGCCATATTTCTGAATTATGTACTCCTTTGGCGGCATATATTTGTTCCTACGTAGAACTTGGTGTTTGTAGGTTTGTGGGTTGGACATTTGGCTGATCCAAACACAATGTTGTAATTGTATACAATGATTTTAACTTCTTGGGTTTTGTGTTTTTCAATAAATTATGGATTTTATTAATAAGATGTGCGGCCCTTGTATGCAGTGTTTCTTTCTCTTTTTTCTATCTAATATCACTCATGGTAGCTGCCCGTTAATACATCGGTTCATCTATTGCTGATATTCTTCACTGGTGCAATCAATATGCTTATACGGGACATTACTATGCTAATGACCTGCAGCTTTCTCAATTGGGAAATGTTATTACTTCCTATCTTACATGATAAGAGACCAGATACATCCATAATGTGAGTTTCGGCAGTCTTCTTTCATAACAGACATGCTCTCAGTTAATTATAAGGATGTCTTCACCAGATAACTCTTTGGACATAGAGCACGTCTCCATATATTGTATTCTGAAGGACAGGCTGCCTAAAAACCTGAACCAGTCGTGGTTCATGAGCAGAGAACAAGAATAGACGTGGACATTACTACTGACACTCATTATATTAGTGCATGCTGTCTTTCATCGTCTTAAAGGGTTTCTGTCATCAGAATTAACCCTATTAAGCTAGCTGACATTAGCGATGTGCTGATGTCAGCTAAACCTAACTAGCCTATTCCTACTTTTATCTATGCCCCCGTTACGCCGGAAATCTAACATTTTAAATATACTAATTAGCCTATAAAAGCAGGGGGGTCGGGGCATTGCCCCTGCTCCTAGAAGCTCCATTCACCCACTTCTGGATGCGCCCCGCTGCACTTGATTGACAGGGCCAGACAGCCTTGGTCTCCTCCTGCCGGCCATGTCTGCCATGTATCTCGCACCTGCGCCGTCCCATTTAGTATTCGGCGCAGGCGCAGTGAGTGAAGGACGCTCGTAACGGGGGCATAGATAAAAGTAGGAATAGGCTAGTTAGGTCCAGATGACATTAGCACATTGCTAATGTCAGCAAGTTTATTAGGGTTAATTCTGATGACAGAAACCCTTTAAAGGGGTGTTCACATTAACAACATTTATCACCATCAAATATTTGATCACTGGGGGTCTGAGAATGAAGATCTCCTATATCCTGTATGTATGGAGCGTGCATGAGTGACCAAAACTCAATTCACTTCTTTGAGACTGCTGAGTACAGCACTATACCATCTCTATGAGTCTGATAGAAATGAATGGAATGGTGGTCATGCATGTGCTACATTGACACAAGGGGACTTGGGGATCCCTGTTCTCATGATCAGTGGGATCCCAGTGATCAGACCCTCAGTGATCTTACATTTTCACCTATACTGTTATTTTAAAAATGTGAATTTGACAATTTGAGAATGAATAAGCTTACGTAGGCTAAGTGATGTGATTATTATTTATTCTGTATGTGATTTGTCTGTATTTCCTTATATTTAATCACACTTAGCAAATATATTTATTCACTTAGCCTGAGTAAGCCTATGCATTCTCAAACTGTCAAATTCACGTTTTTAAAACACCTGTGCATAAGTGATACATTTTGTTATCTCCTTCAATTGGCAGTTGGGTGTTTGGAGACATCTCAGTTAGGCTTCGTTCACATCTGCCATGGAGGTGCCATTGGAGGGTCACAGATTTCATCAAAAATACAACACTATTTGTCTGGTAAAATGATGGCTTTTCTAAAGGAAACCCAATAGATCCAATTATAGTCAATGGGGTCCATTGGGCGCCATTCATTCCCATCACTTGAGTGGAATAACAACGCTGATTAGAACCAAGACTTAGGACATCTTGTTGATGAAAGCAACTATCCTAATGATATTCGCCCCTTCGTTGTACTGTATCTAAATAGTGCAAACTCATTTAGATCCTATATTCAACTCATTTATGAGATTTGTATAAGAGTTTGAGCGAAATGAGCATTTTTTCACTTTAGGGTGGTAGGAGATAGTGATGATAAACTCATTCAGACACCAAACCAGACCCCAGTGTGACGCCTAAAATAATTAAAATTTATGGGGGTACAGTTCACCCAACATGACTCCATCATGGAGTGGTGGGTGCACATTCCTGGTGGACAATGGCCAAAGGAACTCACAAACTCTTCTGCCATACACACTGAACCTAAGTCTATATCCATGCTGGAAACCTACATTCACCACATGCCTGATGAAGGGTTGTTGATACCTGAAACATTGCATCAGTAGCTTTTTCTTTGGTTCTGATCAAGGTCAACTCAAGTATTATCGGTTCCTGTGCTCTTTTTGGCTGTACCCTAAAATAACTAAGACCCTAGTCCAGACCCTTTAAATATATTTAGACCACACACCAGAATTCTCAATTAAACAGACTCCAGACCAGATCTTTAAATTAATCAGACCTCTAATCTTCTATATGAATAGAGCGTGCATGAGTGACCTCATCTCCATTCACTTCTTTCAGGCTGCTGAGTACAGCACTAGATCATCTCTATGAGTCTGATAGAAATGAATGGAATGATGGTCCAGACCCCTTAAATGTATTTAGACCACAGACCAGAATTCTCAATGTAACAGACTCCAGACCAGATCTCTAAAATGATTCAGCCCTCGGACCAGACCCCTAAATTAATCAGACCCCAGAACAGACCCCTAAATTAATCAGACCCCAGAACAGACCCCAAAATTAATCAAACCTCAGAATAGTCTCCTAAATTAATCAGTCCCCAAGCCACAACCCAAAATGATTCAGACCCCGGAACAAAACTCTAAATTAATCAGATTTTAAAGCAGACCCCTGAAATCATCAGACTCCTGACCAGACATCTAAATAAATCAGACCTCAGATCAGACCACTAACAAGCCCCAAAAAGCAATCAAACTGCAAACCAGACCCTAAAAAACTTAAATCAGACCCCAAGCAAAATGGTGGTGAATTATCTCAAGGGTCATGAAAAGGACAGAAAGGTCCTCTGATGCTGGGTGGCAAAACCCAGCACATAATTGGAGCCCGTTTTGACCTTCACTATGGGGCTTCAATGGACTCTACTATATGAAGATGAAGGTTATTTTACCATAAACAATAAATAGGTTGACATTAGTCCTCATTTGAACTTGGTTGGTAATATGATTGAGTAGAAGACATTTGATTTAATTTGCTGAGAGGGCAAGAAGAATTCCACAGCATTGAATGTTTAATGGATCTTTAAGGCTGCCGTTCTGGGTCCCATAAATAATATATGGGCACTAATGTAAACAGGCAGTACAGTGAGAGGCGCGATAACATCGGGGATTTGCACCACGTTCATTAGTGTTTTGTAGCTGTTGAACGTTAGTAGCTGTTGAACATTGACACCTTCTTATAGTCATTAGCCCCCATTCTGCAACCATATTAATAGACTCATTAAAAGCATACATTTTCTTTAAAGGAAGTGGAGAGAACCCCAGAGTCACAATGTAACGTCTGCTCTGTCTCTGGCTAATTAATTTGTAGCAGTGGTTGGAGATGTTTGTTTCCTGATTAATTCAAGTCAAGTGCCCTAACCTGTGTGTATGCGAACGGATTGCACAAGAAGCTTCCGTAATAGAGTCCATGTTGTATTAGTCCCTTAGATGTCTCAGAATAATTAAGATGGGGGAAAATCTTTTAATCTGAATATAGTTGATCCTGGAAAATATTTTCAGTCTAAGGATACTTTCACACTAGCGTTTTTCTTTTCCGGCGCTGAGTTCCGTCCTAGGGGCTCTATACCGGAAAAGATCTGATCAGTTTTATCCCCATGCATTCTGAATGGAGAGCGATCCGTTCAGGATGCATCAGGATGTCTTCAGTTCAGTCCTTTTGACTGATCAGGACGGAGATAACGCCGCAGCATGCTACGGTTTTATCTCCGGCCACAAAAAACGGAACACTTGCCTGAATGCATTTTTTTCCATAGGAATGTATTAGCGCCGGATCTGGCATTCAAAATGCCGGAATGCCAGATCCGTCCTTCCGGTCTGCACATGCGCAAACCGAAAATTTTTTTTAAAAAATAAATGCCGGATCCTTTTTTCCGGATGACAACGGAAAGACGGATCCGGCATTTCAATGCATTTGTAAGACAGATCAGGATCCTGATCAGTCTTACAAATGCCATCAGTTTGCATACGTTTTGACGGATACGGCAGGAAGTTCCAGCGACGGAACTGCCTGCCGGATCTCTCTGCCGCAAGTGTGAAAGTAGCCTTAGCGTTTTTGCTGGATCTGGCCGGGTTCAGCAAAAAAAACACTTCCGTTACTGATAATACAATCATCTGCATCCGTTATGAACGGATCCGGTTGTATTATCGTTAACATAGCCAAGACGGATCCGTCATGAACTGCATTGAAAGTCAATGGGGGACGGATCCGTTTTCGATTGTGTCAGAGAAAACGGATCCGTCCCCATTGACTTGCATTGTGGGTCATGACGGATCTGTCTTGCTCTGCATCCCATGACGGAAAGCAAACCGCAGAATACTGCGGTTTGCTCTCCGGTATGAGAACGCAACCAAATGGACCGGAATGCATTTTGGAGTATACCGCTCTGTTCAGTTCAGTTTGTCCCCATTGACAATGAATGGGGACAAAACTGAAGCGTTTTTATCTGGTACTGAGATAATATAGTATAATCATGCTTAGTTACACTGCTCGTGGACACCAAGAAATTTACTATTGACCCCTTCACAGCACTAGACCACCCTCCTATTATTCAGGCATTGTATGGCTTTAGTGGAGGTACTGGATCTCCTTATGGAGACCAACCGTGTATGGAGACTTAATGGCAATCATCCGCAGGAAAATAATAGTCAAAGACGTAATGTGTAATATTGCTGGAATGGTTATATTGGCCAGGCCAGGATCTTCAGAATCAGAAAAGCCTGATCCATTGTCAGTTCCAGTAGTCATGCTTAGTTACACTGCCCTAGGTCCCCACATAATTTACTAAGTAATAACCCCTTCACAGCACCAGACCACAGTTTTATTATTAAGGCATTGGCATTGCTCTGGTGGCGGTACTTTCCCTCTTTAAGGAAACCAACTGAACATGCGGACTTATTAGCAATGATTCATGGCAAAATAATATGTAAAGATGCAATACGTAATTGTAATGTATTTAGGTAGGGACGGACATGAACAGTGAGCCCTAACTAGAACCTCGCCCACTTTCCCTGCCTACTTGCAGTGCAAGCTCCAGGTAGCAAGTCTGCAGCTGGTTGACGTTCCCTGCTATGCCAAGGTGTGAGACAAGCAACACCAAGGGACTAAAACAAGACACAGAGACAAAGTCGCGCTGAAATGGGTCAGAACCAGAAGGACAACAAATTACCAAGTTCCGGTATTTACTCTTATTCACATTACCCAAGGTTACCAGGGAATTTATTATTGACCCTTCGCAGCACTCTACCACTCATTTATTATTTAGGAATTGTATGGCTTTGGTTGATGCATTGGATCTCCTCAAGAAGATCAGCTGTGTATGAAGATCTAAGTGGCAATGCTCCATGGGAAAATAGTAGGCAAAGAGGTATCTCCCAGAGAAAGAGTACCATCTTGCTACTGCCACCTTCTGGAAGTGATTCCCAACAAATCAATATCTGACGAGTTTTGGATCTCGACAAGGGAAAGAAGCCATATCCATCTGCAGACAGCTGTTTCGGGGTGTTTGTCCCATATCAGTAGGAATCAGGATTCTAGTTGGCTGAATGAGATGCCTTGGATCCAGCTTAGGGGAGGTAAAGAGTTACTTTCAGAAGGTGACACTTGCAAGACGGGTCTCTGTCTCTGGAGAAGTATGCTAGTATAAAAATGTAGATGAAATGTGCAGGTGTATGATATAAGTATATACAGCTTATGACAAAAATGGTGTAAAAGTACAAAGTAGCAAAGGTTTAGTTTCAATCAAACCAGCCCTGTAGCCCAGAGCCAGGGTGCTGGGAGAACCCTTGGGCTACTGGTCTGTATCCACAAGTTCTCTGATGCCAAGCAGTCCTGCTCCTGTTTTTAGAGCAATCTCTGTGGAGTGGTGAGTGGGCAACTAAGAACTTCATGTTCTTTTTCACAAAATTTTGCTTAGCAACAATAGTTTAAAATAGATAAAAGTTGTATGTGCGAGCCACATCTTTTTCTTTTTTGAAAAGTTAATATTGGCAGAATAAAGTCTGGCAAAAATAGAACGTAACGTTCTCTGCGGGGCTCTAAATGACCATCGCCTCCTCCAGCATCTGTATGCTTTTTTTTTTTACTGCAAATTGGCAAATTGAATTCTTACGAGAATTTTTTTATTTTTTTGGGGCGGAATCTGTTTATTTTTTTCTTTTAACTTTCTGTAATTTTTTAAAATGGAGACATGGAAGAAACAAAGATGTGGACCTTTCCATTTAGGAATGACTAAAAGAGACAAATGCATTGGACCTGCACTATCTTGGAAAACCCTTTTAAGAATCTTTTGTCGTGGTGCAGACAGAGGGGTAGAGGGTTGAGGCTCCTGCTGCAGCAAATAGCCTTATAGACATTTTTAGGATTGTGAGGAGGAGGAGGAGGGGGGACATGGCTGAGCTTCTGGGCCAAATAGAGGATTTTTTTTATTTTTTACATATTTATCAGTTTTATTTGTAATATGAGCAAAATAGAATCAAAGAAAAAGAAGAGATAAAGTTCGTTTAGATGCAGCATACAGTAGGTTTTAGTAAAGATCACATACTTTTTTGAATGTCATCATGCCTTCGGTTGTAGCACGAAATTTCAGATTCTCATTTTCCTGGGAGGAGCCCACTCTCCCCCTGTGGAGTGATAGACTTTTTATTATCTGCCAATAGGACAGAGAAGGAGACAACTGCCTTGTATCTCAGCGGGGTTCTCACGGCTGACATACTCAGCCACGCTGACTGTTATAGTTCAGCAGATTTTTCTAGTTTTTCCTTGCCTTAAAATAGTATTTCCTTTATACAGAAAGTGATTCCATGCGGCGCGGAGCCATTGGCGCCCGCTATTGTGTGAGAAATGTCACTTGAATGTCAGGTATATCCGATTTTCTCTTATTCCCTCTTATCATTTCATTATTCCCCTTCACTCTATAAAAGTCCCCTGATAAGTTCCGTTGTTGGAACGAAACGTGGCATGTAGGGAATTTAAGTTGAGGGTATCTGTAGGGAATGGGCCCCAAATTGGGAAAGGTTCCGTATGGAGTCGCCCCTATCAGGGCGGGTGCTCCGTGTCTGATAGGCAGTTGCTAATTTGTCCCCTGACCCTCTGGCAGGTAGGGCTTTACATTCAGGGCTAATTAGGAGAGGAATTTCACACGGCCATCGACACTATGAGCACCGGTCACTTATGTCCATTTGCCACCGTACACTAGGATATTTGCGTCACACACCTGAGGTTGGCCTGAATACTTCTGGAAGTGGTAAGATCTATCCATTTATTACTTTAATATTGAAGCCTCGGGAAGTGGTGACTGGAGCCTGTTTACTCACTGCGATTGTTAGTTTTTTGCTTATAATATTTTAATATTCTTAGTAAAAGTTATGTTTTAATAGTATACCCTGTCCACAGTGTGCTTCGATATATATTGGGCTGAGACAACATACCTCTACAAGGTTATCCATAGTGTATTGAGGTACTTGTAGTTTTTTTTATATCAGATTTGCTGTCACACTACTCTGAATCAGAATTCAAAGACTCTACTTGAAACTCTGTCGGTACGTAGTTTTATTTTGACATACAGCAGATATTTATGAAAAGTAATCTTGGAAGAATTTTGCGCTCTTTCATGGTGCAGAGCCAAGGATGAGGGAAACTGCTCTGAGGTAGCAAATCCGGACTAAAGAAAAGTCATCGGGCCAGATTTATCATTACTCTGACAGCTCACTCCACTTTCACATATGGCTAAAGTCAGTTTTAGCCAAGTCAGATTTATGATCGGCCCTTTAAGACTGTAATAAATGTGGTTTGACGGTAGAAGTTTATCCGTCAGTAAGCAGCTTTACAAAAGTCGCACATCTTTACGAAAGAGTCGCATGTTCTATTAAAAAGTCTCATAAGATAAGCATAATCCTCACTGGAGTGAAATTGCGACTTTTTTGCGACTTTTTAAATAGTCCCAATAGTAAATCTGTCTAGAGATTCATTTACATAAGAAAACACGCCCACTTTCAGAAAACTGGCGAGAAGAGTGCAGAGCAGAAAAATTTTGTGCGCAGTTTTAGCGTTTGGGACTTTTTTGGGGACTTTTTCACTCCATTATTCTGACCTGAGCTAATGATAAATCTGGCCCGATCGTCTTCAAAGATCTAGAATCTATTGAAATTGTTTTCAATGGGGGAGAGTCTGCAGCTCAGACGCTATTGCGAGCCTTACAGGAATAGCCATCTGCTGACTTTTTCTTCTTGCGTTTTTCAGACTTTCTTGCCTCCATAGTCAATATTTGCATCAAATATATTGAATATTATAAGAGTATGAGATGCAGAGTAGAAGCTGTTCTTGCATTATCCAGTAGGGCTGTGTTATACTTTTATTATTCTTTCATCTAGTATAGAGGTGAACGTTCACATGATGCTTAGTTACTAGTGAGAGTCTTCAATTAAACTTTTTGGATTTGACTTGAATTGGGCAGGACCATTTTTCCCATTATGTATACATATCATCCAACGACACGTCCAGGCACTCCATAGTTTGTCGTATTGCCTCCACTTCTTTCCCTGATATCTGCTTTCGGGTACAGCTTGTACCTCACATATCAGTACACTGCTGTACATACTATATATCTGTACACAATGCATCTATTATACCTCATACCTCACATATCAGTACACTGCTGTATATGCTATATACCTATATACACTGCATCTATTATACCTCATACCTCACATATCAGTACACTGCTGTATATGCTATATACCTATATACACTGCATCTATTATACCTCATACCTCACATATCAGTACACTTCTGTATATGCTATATACCTATATACACTGCTTCTATTATACCTCGTACCCCACATATCAGTACACTGGTGTATATACAAACCGGATTCCAAAAAAGTTGGGACACTAAACAAATTGTGAATAAAAACTGAATGCAATGATGTGGAGATGGCAAATGTCAATATTTTATTTGTAATAGAACGTAGATGACAGATCAAACGTTTAATCCGAGTAAATGTATCATTTTAAAGGAAAAATACGTTGATTCAAAATTTCACGGTGTCAACAAATCCCAAAAAAGTTGGGACAAGTAGCAATAAGAGGCTGGAAAAAGTAAATTTGAGCATAACGAAGAGCTGGAAGGCCAATTAACACTAATTAGGTCAATTGGCAACATGATTGGGTAGAAAAGGACTTCTCAGAGTGGCAGTGTCTCTCAGAAGCCAAGATGGGTAGAGGATCACCAATTCCCACAATGTTGCGCAGAAAGATAGTGGAGCAATATCAGAAAGGTGTTACCCAGCGAAAAATTCCAAAGACTTTGCATCTATCATCATCAACTGTGCATAACATCATCCGAAGATTCAGAGAATCTGGAACAATCTCTGTGCGTAAGGGTCAAGGCCGTAAAACCATACTGGATGCCCGTGATCTCCGGGCCCTTAAACGACACTGCACCACAAACAGGAATGCTACTGTAAAGGAAATCACAGAATGGGCTCAGGAATACTTCCAGAAACCATTGTCAGTGAACACAATCCACCGTGCCATCCGCCGTTGCCAGCTGAAACTCTACAGTGCAAAGAAGAAGCCATTTCTAAGCAAGATCCACAAGCTCAGGAGTTTTCACTGGGCCAGGGATCATTTAAAATGGAGTGTGGCAAAATGGAAGACTGTTCTGTGGTCAGACGAGTCACGATTCGAAGTTCTTTTTGGAAATCTGGGACGCCATGTCATCCGGACCAAAGAGGACAAGGACAACCCAAGTTGTTATCAACGCTCAGTTCAGAAGCCTGCATCTCTGATGGTATGGGGTTGCATGAGTGCGTGTGGCATGGGCAGCTTGCATGTCTGGAAAGGCATCAATGCAGAAAAATGTATTCAGGTTCTAGAACAACATATGCTCCCATCCAGACGTCATCTCTTTCAGGGAAGACCCTGCATTTTTCAACAAGATAATGCCAGACCACATTCTGCATCAATCACAACATCATGGCTGCGTAGGAGAAGGATCCGGGTACTGAAATGGCCAGTCTGCAGTCCAGATCTTTCACCTATAGAGAACATTTGGCGCATCATAAAGAGGAAGGTGCAACAAAGAAGGCCCAAGACGATTGAACAGTTAGAGGCCTGTATTAGACAAGAATGGGAGAGCATTCCTATTTCTAAACTTGAGAAACTGGTCTCCTCGGTCCCCAGACGTCTATTGAGTGTTATAAGAAGAAGGGGAGATGCCACACAGTGGTGAAAATGGCCTTGTCCCAACTTTTTGGGGATTTGTTGACACCATGAAATTCTGATTCAACATATTTTTCCCTTAAAATGGTACATTTTCTCAGTTTAAACTTTTGTTCCGTGATTTATGTTCTATTCTGAATAAAATATTAGAAGTTGGCACCTCCACATCATTGCATTCAGTTTTTATTCACGATTTGTATAGTGTCCCAACTATTTTGGAATCCGGTTTGTAAATGCCTCTAATGGATTTGATTAAAAAGAAACAAAACAAGACATTGCGCCGCAGGCGTTTAATCTCAGGAAAAAGCATCTATCACATATATCTATAGCATATAATTCAGCAGCCTTCACCTGAAAATTTCCAAAAGAAGCTTAAAAGCTTCTAAATACTGTGTACGATATGCGGCAGGATTTTCAGCTCCTTAGGGGTTAGGACTTTGAAGCTTTGCTGGAAATATTACAATGTGCTGTGTACTATATTTACTTTAATAGTGCTTATTTTCATACTTTTAGTAAGTCCAGTTTGTCAATTGGCACAATTTATCGGCTGTGGTTTTCAGGGCTCCAGGTAAAACTATTGAGTTAACTTCTCGAGCTATCGAAGTGCTCAAAACGAGACGAGCTGTGCTACTGTACATCATAAAGTTGAGTTGCTTCACCGGGTATTGATGCCACCAGAGTAAGGGCTCATGCACACGAAAAAAAATTATTTCTGTGTTCGTTCCGTTTTTTTTGTGGACCGTATGCGGAACCATTCATTTCAATGGGTCCGCAAAAAAAAAACCTGAAGTTACTCAGCGTGCATTCCGTTTCCGTGTGTCTGTTCCGTAAAAGAATAGAACATGTCCTATTATTGTCCACATTACAGACAAGGATAGGACGGTTCTTTTGGGGACCAGCTGTTTCGTTCCCCAAAATATGTTCTGCCTAATATCTCCTTTGCCCTGTCAGGCACCTGAACGTTCATGTCACTCACTTCACCTGTGGGCGTCCATGTCACTCACATCACCGGTGGGCGTCCACGTCAATCACTTCACCTGTGGACGTCCATGTCACTCACTTTACCTGTGGGCGTTCATTTCACTCACTTCTGTGGGCGTCCATGTCACTCACTTCTCCTGTGGGTGTCTATGTCACTCACTTCTCCTGTGGGCATCCATGTCACTCAATTCTCCTGTGGGCATCCATGTCACTCACTTCTCCTGTGGGCGTCCATGTCACTCAATTCTCCTGTGGGCGTCCATGTCACTCACTTCACCTATGGGCGTCTATGTCACTCACTTTTCCTGTGGGCATCTATGTCACTTACCTACTTCACCTGTGGGGGTCGATGTCACTCGCTTTACCTGTGAGGGTCGATGTCACTCACTTCACCTGTGGGCGTCCATGTCACTCACTTCTCCTGTGGGCATCCATGTCACTCACTTCACCTGTGGGGGTCGATGTCACTCACTTCTCCTGTGGGCGTCTATGTCACTCACTTCTCCTGTGGGCATCTATGTCACTCACGTCACCTGTGGGTGTCGATGTCACTCGCTTTACCTGTGGGGGTTGATGTCACTCACTTCACCTGTGGGCGTCCATGTCACTCACTTCTCCTGTGGGCATCCATGTCACTCACTTCACCTGTGGGGGTTGATGTCACTCGCTTCACCTGTGGGCGTCCACGTCACTCACTTCACCTGTGGGGGTCGATGTCACTCACTTCACCTGTGGGCGTCCATGTCACTCACTTCTCCTGTGGGCGTCCATGTCACTCACTTCACCTGTGGGGGTCGATGTCACTCACTTCACCTGTGGGCATCCATGTCACTCACTTCTCCTGTGGGGGTTGATGTCACTCACTTCACCTGTGGGCGTCCATGTCACTCACTTCACCTGTGGGGGTCGATGTCACTCACTTCACCTGTGGGCGTCCATGTCACTCACTTCTCCTGTGGGCGTCCATTTCACTCACTTCACCTGTGGGGGTCGATGTCACTCACTTCACCTGTGGGCATCCATGTCACTCACTTCTCCTGTGGGCATCCATGTCACTCACTTCACCTGTGGGGGTTGATGTCACTCACTTCACCTGTGGGCGTCCATGTCACTCACTTCACCTGTGGGGGTCGATGTCACTCACTTCACCTGTGGGCATCCATGTCACTCACTTCACCTGTGGGGGTTGATGTCACTCACTTCACCTGTGGGCGTCCATGTCACTCACTTCACCTGTGGGGGTCGATGTCACTCACTTCACCTGTGGGCGTCCATGTCACTCACTTCACCTGTGGGGGTTGATGTCACTCACTTCACCTGTGGGCGTCCATGTCACTCACTTCACCTGTGGGGGTCGATGTCACTCACTTCACCTGTGGGCATCCATGTCACTCACTTCTCCTGTGGGCATCCATGTCACTCACTTCACCTGTGGGGGTTGATGTCACTGACTTCACCTGTGGGCGTCCATGTCACTCACTTCACCTGTGGGGGTCGATGTCACTCACTTCACCTGTGGGCGTCCATGTCACTCACTTCACCTGTGGGCGTCCATGTCACTCACTTCTCCTGTGGGCGTCCATGTCACTCACTTCACCTGTGGGGGTCGATGTCACTCACTTCACCTGTGGGCGTCCATGTCACTCACTTCTCCTGTGGGTGTCTATGTCGCTCACTTCACCTGTGGGGGTCGATGTCACTCACTTCACCTGTGGGCGTCCATGTCACTCACTTCCCCTGTGGGTGTCTATGTCGCTCACTTCACCTGTGGGGGTCGATGTCACTCACTTCACCTGTGGGGGTCGATGTCATTCACTTCACCTGTGGGCATCCATGTCACTCACTTCTCCTGTGGGCATCCATGTCACTCACTTCACCTGTGGGCGTCCATGTCACTCGCTTCACCTGTGCGTGTCCATGTCACTCACTTCACCTGTGGGCGTCCATGTCACTCACTTCACCTGTGGGTGTCCATGTGCAGCGGACCGGACCACAGGGGCAACACATGAGCGCACGGTGGGCCAATGGGGGTAGTAGTAGTTGGTACTCACGGTTAGCAGAGCCTACCTGGGCTGGCGTGCAGTGAAGGGAAAAACAGCCCTAAATCCTCCGGGGCACTCTCTATTGCAGGGAACACCAGCCAGATGGAAGTTGAGGTGCCCTTGATGGTAGTGGGTGTTTAAGGTGCTTTGGTGGCTGGGCCCCTGTGTTTGTGGTGCCAGCACTGTAAGGTGCAAATGTTGGTGGTGGAAGAGATGAGGAGTTACATAGTAACATACTACATAACATAGTAACAAAGTACATAAGGCCGAAAAAAGACATTTGTCCATCCAGTTCGGCCTGTTATCCTGCAAGTTGATCCAGAGGAAGGCAAAAAAAAAACCCTGTGAGGTAGAAGCCAATTTTCCTCACTTTAGAGGAATAAAAAATTCCTTCCCGACTCCAATCAGGCATCAGAATAACTCCCTGGATCAACGAGTTGGTTGTAGTAAACCAGTTGAACGTTTTCCTTAAATCAATTGTCTTCAGGTAGTCAGTACAGTTCATTAGTACAGAAGAAGGTAATAGTCCAAATATCAAATAGGCAGTAATCCTTTCATCAAGCTAGGCAGTTTTCAGTTGAAGAATTTTCCTAATGCTGTTACTTTACAAGCAAGAAATAGATTGTTTCTTTCTAGCACTCAGGTACTGAATATAATATTTTATTTACTTTATATTGAGCAATCCAATAAGGGCGTTCTCCCTCGTGGCAGGCAAACTCTCTGCTACATTAGATATGTAGAATGCTCTCCTGAAGTATTCAGGTTCACTATGTCCCAGAAGGCATGCAGTGAAAAAGAATAATTAGGGCCTTTAATCATCCCTGTTGTGTCCAGGCACTTTTAGGCTTCTCCTAGTCACTGGTGCTTGTGAAGTCCATTGGCTAAACTCAGCTCTAAACTTAACTAGTCTCTCTCTATCAAGGGCGTTGCTAGGGTCTCAAAGGATCCGGGGCCCCAGTTCTAATGAATATGGCCCAGTTCTCTAAGTCATCCCCTCTCTCCCCACACACCGCATTTTGCTGTACTTGCTATACAGCCGCACATACCTCTCACATCCAGTGCCTCCCAGGTGAAGTCTCCTCATATGTAGATCTTCTCTGTCATCATCTTCTCCATTCAGTCCGTACAACTTCTCTCAGCCGCCTCTCTGCAGAGTGTGACACACAGACATCTTAGTGTTCTCACTTTTCTATCATCCTCCCCCAACCTGGAGTCCCAACAGTGTTATCCTGCTGCTCACTATGCCCCCCAATACCCCCAGATACTTTCCTGAAAAAAAAATTAGTGCCCCCATAGTAATAATGCCAACTACAGTGCCCCCAACCATGATAATGCTCCCCAAAAGTGCCCCCATTAGTAGAAGAGTCCTCCAGTATTAATAATAACCTCACAGAGTTCCCAGTAGAAATAAGGCCCCCTATTGTTCCCCCAGTGGTAATAAATCTCTCTACAGACCCCTCAGTAGTAATAAGGCCCCCCATAGTGCTCTTAGTAAAAATAAGGAGGATCTATAAGTCCCTCCTATAGAGCCCCCAGTAGTAATAAGAACACCTATAATGTCCCCTGGATTTGCAGTGCCCCCTGTTGTTATATTCCCGCCTCCACCATACAGTCCCATGTAAATAACATCACACCATCTCTCCTGCCCCCTCCAAAATACAGTCTTATGTAAATAACATCACTCCCCTCCCTTCATCCCCTCCAACATATAGTCCCATGTAAATAACGCTATTTCCCTCCCTCCGCCATACACTCCCATGTAAATAACATCCCTCTCTATCTACAGTCCCCTCCAAAATACAGTTCCATGTAAATAACATCACCTCGTACCCAGCCGCCTTCAACATACAGTCTCCCTCCCCAGATGCCTCCAACATGCATTTCCATGTAAACATAACCCCCCAACATTCAGTCCCATGTAAATTACATCATTCCCCCCACCAGCCACCTTCAACATACATTCCCACGTAAATAACATCGTCCCCTGAACATTCAGTCCCATGTAAATAACATCACTCCTTCCCTCGGACCCCTGTAACATTCAGTCCCATGTAAATAACATCACTCCCTCCCACAGACACCATCAACATACAGTCCCAGGTAAATAACATCACTGCCTCCCCCAGCCCCCTCCGACATACAGTCCCATATAAATAACATCACTACCTCCCCCAGCCCCCTCCGACATACAGTCCCATGTAAATAACATTTCCCTGCCCCAGCCCCTTCCGACATACAGTCACATGTAAATAACATAATCCCCTACCACAGCCGCCTTCAACATACAGTCCCATGTAAATAACATCACCCTGCCCCAGCCCCCTCCAACATACAGTCCTATGTAAATAACATCACTCCCTCCTACAGCCACTATGAACATACAGTCCCATGTAAATAACATGACCCCCTCCCCAGCCATCTCCAACACACAGTTTCATATTAACATCCCTCCCTTCAGCCCTAACATACAGTCCCAGTTAAATAACCACAACTCCCAGCATTGCTCTGCCTCTCCCTTCACTTACCTCTCCTTATGTAGCAGACATCCCCACAGCTTCTTCCCCTCTTCACTGCCGTGCTCTCCTGCACTGGTCACATGATGGTGACATCATCGCAGGTCCTTCTCAACCACTGACTGTTTTACTGGTCACATGACCTGTGATGTCACCACAGGTCCATCAGCTCTTCCACCGCATTAGATTCAATTGTAATGCCTTCCTGTGGATGACAATGCAGTTGTATCTAGCAAGTAGGCAGGACATTCGGGGCCTGGGACAAAACATCCGGGACCAGTCCCTGAATGTTTTAACCTAGTAACGCCCCTGCTCTCTATACTCAGACATAGACTTACTTGTCTGTGCTGTGCTGTTGTAAATACTGTGTTGATCCTCTCCAGGCTTGATCAGGGCCCAGAGGGTGAAAAGGCAGCTACATTGTGGACTAGGCCTGTTCTGCTCCTCCACTTGCTTTCTTCTCCTCTCCACTTCAACTAACTCTCTCCTACTCCAACTTACAAGCAACTTTATTAGCACACGCCAAGCTAAATACAAG
The DNA here is from genome assembly GCF_905171765.1 of Bufo bufo. Classification (NCBI taxonomy): domain Eukaryota; kingdom Metazoa; phylum Chordata; class Amphibia; order Anura; family Bufonidae; genus Bufo; species Bufo bufo. The sequence continues at coordinate 46,074,455 of NC_053390.1, forward strand.
TGATGCCAGCACCACCTAGGGGTGAATAGATGTAAGGACACTGCCAGCCTATTAGGAATTACAATACATACATTCAATAAATATGCAAAGGTTTAAGGTGTCCACTTATACATACATAAGTGGGACGCTGCACATGTCACTCACTTAACCTGTGGGCGTCCATGTCACTCACTTCACCTGTAGGCGTCCATTTCCATCAGCTGGAATGATCAATCGTTTCTATTAGGTTATAATGAAGGTGAAGGACTTTTTAGAAGTGTCTTGTCTGGTGAGGAAGCCTTTAGGTGGCTCTGAGGATCTGAGACGTCTGCAGTCTGAGTGTTCCCACGGTCTTAAGAGCTCGCCGTACTCGCGGTTTCAACATTAAAATGCATTGCTTAGAAACAAATATTGTATTTTGTTGACGTCTTTGACACCAAATAATAAATCATTTTTCCCAACCTTTTCTACTTTATACATTTGTGTTAAACCGAACGCGTCTGCCAAAGCATAAGTGCTGCCATAAGTTCTTTTCCGAAGTTCTTTGAAGAGTCGGCAAATGAAAACTAATGTTTGTGAAGGAGGTCAATGTCCTGGAACGGGAAGATCGTAACTTCTCAATAAACTCCAAAAAAGATTTATGTCCATCTATGTATCTCTACTTTCAGCTTTTTAGGTCGAAATCTAGACCTCTCAGCCAGGTGGAGCAGTGGTGACAGCTTATCTCCTGTAAAAACAAAGGATTAGTCATGTTGAAATCCAACTTGTCCAATCCTTCTTTACCCCAAAATCTGTCAGAAACCCCTTTAGGTGGATGGCTGGTCCTGCCAAAATCAACAAATATGGTGAATCTTCATCTAATATCTATGGACACCAAAGTAATCCTAAAATGTTGACAGTCTAGATGGTCGGTGAACTTTCCATGCCCTTGAGAGTTTTGGTTTGCTTTGGACAACCCTTGTTAAGACTTTAAAGAGCTCTTCTCTCTCTACAACTTCCGCACCCATTCCGGTTTGTTTGTCAGTTTAAACGTCATCACGCCTGGCCCTGTCAATCAAGGTGCAGAAGTTGCAGAGAGAGCTGAGCTTCTAGGTGTAATTTCAAAGCCCCCGTTGCTCCTAGAGGCTCATTTCCATATATTAAAACATAATTTTTCTCAACAATCCGAGCACATATGAACATTGGACCATCCCAGATGCCTTCAGCTGCCAAGCGCACATTCAACAGGTCAGCCAGTGTCACGGGTTCAAATCTGCTGACAGATGCCCTTCAAGAGTTTAGTAACATAACATGGTAACATAGTATATAAGGCCGAAAAAAGACATTTGTCCATTCAGTTCGGCCTGTTATCCTGCAAGTTGATCCAGAGGAAGGCAAAAAAAAAAAACTGTGAGGTAGAAGCCAATTTTCCCCACTTTAGGGGAAAAAAATTCCTTCCCGACTCCAATCAGGCAATCAGAATAACTCCCTGGATCAACGACCCCTCTCTAGTAGCTATAGCCTGTAATATTATTACACTCCAGAAATACATCCAGGCCCCTCTTGAATTATTTTATTGTACTCACCATCACCACCTCCTCAGGCAGAGAGTTCCATAGTCTCACTGCTCTTACCGTAAAGAATCCTCTTCTATGTTTGTGTAGAAACCTTCTTTCCTCCAGACGCAGAGGATGTCCCCTCGTCACAGTCACAGTGCTGGGGATAAATAGATGATGGGAGTGATCTCTGTACTGACCCCTGATATATTTATACAAAGTAATTAGATCTCCCCTCAGTCGTCCTTTTTCAAAAGTGAATAACCCTAATTTTGATAATCTTTCAGGGTACTGTAGTCCCCCCATTCCAGTTATTACTTTAGTTGCCCTCCTCTGAACCCTCTCCAGCTCTGCTATGTCTGCCTTGTTCACAGGAGCCCAGAACTGTACACAGTCCTCCATGTGTGGTCTGACTAGTGATTTGTAAAATGGTAGGACTATGTTCTCATCACCCTTTTTGATGCAACCCATTATCTTATTGGCCTTGGCAGCAGCTGCCTGACACTGTTTTTTACAGCTTAGTTTTCTGCTCACTAAAATTCCTAGATCCTTTTCCATGTCAGTGTTACCCAGTGTTTTACCATTTAGTATGTACGGGTGACTTGCATTATTCCTTCCTATGTGCATAACCTTACATTTGTCCGTGTTAAACCTCATCTGCCACTTCTCTGCCCAAGCCTCTAATCTATCCAGATCCCTCTGTAGCAGTATACTGTCCTCTTCCGTGTCAATTACTTTACACAGTTTAGCGTGATCTTCAAAAATTTATATTTTACTGTGCAAGCCTTCTACAAGATCATTAATAAATATATTGAAGAGAATAGGTCCCAGTATTGACCCCTGAGGTACCCCACTAGTGACAGTGACCCAATCTGTGTGTGTACCATTAATAACCACCCTCTGTTTTCTATCATTGAGCCAGTTACTTACCCACATACAGACGTTTTCTCCCAGTCCGAGCATTTTTATTTTATATACTAACCTTTTATGTGGTACAGTGTCAAATGCTTTGGAGAAGTCCAGATATCAACATTCATTGATTCGCCGCTGTCAAGTCTAGAACTTACCTCCTCATAGAAACTGATTAAATTAGTTTGACATGACTGATCCCTTATGAAGCCATGCTGATATGGTGTTATTTGCTTATTTTCATTGAGGCGCTCCAAGATAGCATCTCTTAGAAAACCTTCAAACAGTATACCCACGACGGATGTTAAACTTACTGGTCTATAGTTTCCAGGCTCTTTTTTTGTACCATTTTGAATATTGGCACCACATTTGCTATGTGCCAATCCTGTGGTGCACTCCCTGTCAGTATAGAGTCTGTAAACATCAGAAATAAGGGTCTGGCTATGACATTTCTTAATTGTCTTAGGATACGGGGGTGTATACCACCTGGTCCTGGCGATTTGTCTCTTTTAATCTTTTTAAGACGCCGCTGTACTTCTTCCTGGGTCAGACAGGACACTTTTAATGGGAAATTAACTTTTACATTCTGCATTTCATCTGGCAATTTATTTTCTTCTGTGAATACAGTGGAGAAAAAAATATTTAATAGCTTTACTTTCTCCTCATCATCGCTCTCTGCAACTACCCCCTCATTGCTCTGTAGAGGGCCAACACCTTCAGATTTATACTTTTTAACATTTATATAATTGAAGAACATTTCAGGGTTAGTTTTGCTCTCTTTGGCAATTAATCTCTCGGTCTCTAGTTAAGCTGCTTTTATTTGATTTTTACATATTCCATTTTTTTCTTATAGTTTTTCAGTGCTTCCTCGCTTCCCTCCTGTTTTAGTGATTTAAATGCTTTCTTTTTGTCATTTATTGCTTTCCTTACAGTTCTATTTATCCACATTGGTTTCTTCTTGTTCCTTAACCTTTTATTCCCATAAGGGTACTTTCACACTTGCGGCAGAGGATCCGGCAATCTGGACGCAAACAGATGCATTTGCGAGATGGATCGGGATGCGGATCCATCTGACAAATGCATTGCAATACCGGATCCTTCTTTCTGGCTGTCATCCGGAAATACGGAGCCGGTATTTATTTTGTTCTCATTTTTAAAGGTCTGCCCATGCACAGATCTGGAAACCGGATCCGGTTTTCCGGAACACTTAGTACCGGATCCGCCATTAATACATTTCAATGGAAATTAATGCCGGATCCGGCATTCCGGCAAGTGTTCAGGATTTTTGGCCGGAGTGAAAACTGCAGCATGCTGCAGTATTTTCTCCGGACAAAAAACTTAATAGGGACTGAACTGATGCATCCTGATGCATACTGAGTGGAATGCTCTCCATTCAGAATGCATTAGGATAAAACTGATCAGTTCTTTTCCGGTTTAGAGCCCCTATGACGGAACTCAGTACCGGAAAAGAAAAACGCTAGTGTGAAAGTACCCTAAGGTATGTACCGCTCACAATTAGATTTTAGGATGCTTTTAAAAATATCCCATTTTGTGGCTGTATTTTTGTTTTTGAAGACTGTGTCCCAGTTAGTTAGTAAATGTTTGAGACTTTTACTGAGAAGATGAATACAGTGGAACCCATATTGTTTATTTTCAGAGGACATAATGTCAAAGCAGAATAAGTTGTAGAGGATAATGGCAGCTTTGGTCAACCACAGGGATGTAACAGAGGGTCTCCTCTACCATTACTCCTCTAGAGGACCATTGCATGGGTGGTACATTGAGTAAGCTGCAGATTACTCTATTGGTGACAGCCGCTGATGGTGCCAGGAATCTTCATGATCAATACACTATAGAGGAATCTTAAATTGGCTTTTCCAGTTGTCAAGACAGGTCATCAGATTGGTGGGATCCAACAGATGGCACCTCTACTGATCAGCAGTTTTTGACAGCTACCGGCACTGGAAACAAGACAATGAATAAAGCTGTAAGCAAGGAAGACCTCACTAAAATAGGTTTGTCCAACCTAACCACCTTCATCTCTTCTACTGGACTGAGAGCTGCACAGGACTACCAAGACCAATATGGTGCAATAAAATGGGTTGACCATCCAAAACCTTAGCTAATTGTATCCCTATCTAGTTTGGTCTTTGCTCAGTATACCATTGTCTCATTACATAGACTGTGGATTCTTCAGGCTTAGAGTCATCTACTACAACACCATCATACACCCAACTAATAAAGAAATTATGGGTGTCTTGTATCATAAATCCAATTCAAAGGAGATTAATGGATTTGGCGAAGGTGGAGATGAAATGAGGTCATATAGCCCATCAACCGTGTAAAATAATAACAGGGACTTATAGCAACTGGAACAATATGTAACTTTACCGTGTCTCTGATGCTCAAAGTCTGGTTCAATGTCTAAATCCAGGAGCGGAGGTCACATTATCAGATTGAGTTCAGGTAAAAAAATGACGAAGTTGGCTTCTCATTTCAAAATCAACTCTGAGAGTCTTTCAATGAAACCTATAAGTCATCTCTGGGCCAAGGGAAAAAAAGGCTGCCTCTATCTAGTTCTTTACAATCTTCCCGGGTAGATAAATGGAAGACTTAAGACCCCAGAGCTGTCGTAGGCTTTGCCATAACAAGTGAGCAGAACAGATGTAATAAAATCTCATCTCTGTCTGTGGAGCTTAACTTCCATAGGTCATCGCTGATCATTCCCCAGAGATTTCAGCTGGTATATAACTTTAATGCCTCTGGAGACTTTGATGAGAAGAAAATACATCACCCTCTAGGAAAGACAGCAGTGTATAAAGAAGGGGTTGTGACTTTGATGCTGAAATAAAAGATTGCATTCTTTCATTGAATACACCTGGTGCATCGAAAGGCATATTCAAGTGACTGGAACCTAAGAGACATGAACGTTCTATGTTTCAACGGAAAAAAATCTATCATCTATGCACCAGATGGATCTTTTAAAAAACTGAGGAACTATAGGTCACCATGTCTGACAGGAGAGTTGGGCAATAACAAGAACTGGCCAAGGAGACTACCATAAGGATCTCTCAGGAATTTAGGATCAGACGACATTATAAGCTCCAATGATCCACCACAATGGAGGAGACTTTGTAGCCATCAGTTACCACTAGGGTTTATAAGTAATAACCTAGATAGACCTAAATTAGATGATACATTGTGTGTGTACAATGTAACAACAAAGCATGCAATATAATTAATAGTGGATGCCGCATGATCTGTATAGATGAAGGGTAGATCACAGAATCATGTCCTCTGGTGGAACCAAGATGTCCCCTCTCCAACAAATATCATAGGAGAACTAAAATATTTGATGATAAAGTAAAAGAAAGATCTTTGAATTGTCTAATATACTTTGTAAATCAGTTCCTCTTGATTTTCCAGATATTCACTTACGTCTTCCAATGAAAATCATCATTATTTCCAAAGGACGAGTACTTGTTTTGGTCATGTGATGAACACATCGGATGGTTACACTACAGTTATGGGCAGGGCTAAATGCGTCTTGGACGTGGGTAAGGCATGCCGAACCTGAACTATGGCTGAGTTGTGCCGGAAGCCACGGGCGTGGGTAAGCCTGGAGAGGGCGTACCCTATTGGAGTGTGTGAAAAATGGGGTGGGAGGGAGGGGCAAGTGAGACACACCACCTGAGGGAAGGAATTGGCAGGTATATATAGGGAGCTAACGCCCTGCCCACAAATACAGGCTGAAATCAGCCTTAATACTTATGGGCAGGGCTAAATGCGTCTTGGACGTGGGTAAGGCATGCCGAACCTGAACTATGGCTGAGTTGTGCCGGAAGCCACGGGCGTGGGTAAGCCTGGAGAGGGCAAAAAGACAAGTACGCTATGTTGTCTACACTGGTTTATTCATATTCTTCCAGCCCGCATGACCTATAATGCCAACGACTGAAAAGCTTGAGAAATTTCCCGGTGTGGATTCGGAATGTATCTGTTGAAGCAAGATGACCTCCAGCGCCCCATGGATCGAATAACGTGAGCGGGGACTTGGTGTTTCGAAGCTGACGATGCCGTCCCAATACGGAACGAGTGACCCGAAATGGCTCCTGGGTCGTACCCCAGACCTGCCGCCAGAGAGCGGATGTGGGACGTGAATTGGTTTGAAGTGAGGGGTTTGTTCTTGAAGGGCAGGAGCAGACTGTCAGGAGGCGCTGTCTGCAACAGGGACAATAATTTATTGAGGATCTGGACTGGACACCAATTATTCCGGGTAGGGAAATATTTAATTTCCGTGGATGGCCCTGTCTGGTTTGTTTTGGTTGACGGAATGCTGAGTACATAATAGTTATAGTGCCACGACAGTTGTTCTTTGCGAAGACCGCCGGGTCTCGGAGAGCTGCCAGTGAACTCTCCTGGCAGGAGGAAGCCGTAAAAACTTAGAACATGGCCGCTTGGATGACCGTGCTGGTCAAGGGCCAAAAAGGATCGCCGTCCAGGGCAGAAGACAAATCCCTGAACAGCTTGCCGAACACCGGCTGTCTGCGGGTGGCAGCCTGTTTTGCATTTTCCTGTATTCCCCTGAGGGCCGCCTTGATGACCTGGTTGGACAAGATAGAAGAACAACCCGGATTACTGAGCATAAAATGGAGTTGAAGGCCTGCTAGGTATAATTTGATAGTATTATATGAGAGCTTTTGTTGGGAATGGCAGAAGGCTATGAACGCCAGTAAGTAAGATATTTCGTCGCGGCCGCCCTGAGAATAGAGAAGTCTAAATCTCTCAAACGCTTTCAACCCCGCTTTATAATTCCTGGACATATTTGGGGCTAATGATTGTGTTATGAGGTGTTTTGCTGTTGAGATCAGAGATTCTAATCCATCACTGGGGTGTTGTATGCTGGGATTGTGGCACCCGTGGGGTCCGCGTCGGGCATCTCCTTGCGGGGCTTTGCCTGCTTTTAGAATGATAATGGCCGGAGACGCTTCTAGGAATCTGGGGGAAACATAAAGTAAACTGAATAACGTACCCGTGGGGATAGGATAAGGACCGTGAGACCCCTTGACCATCCGGGAGACTCCTAACTAAGAACCGAGCCCGGATGGCCTGGAGTGGGGTGTGGCGGACTCAATATGACATATGGCGTGGAAACAACAATGGCTAAATTGAAGGTCCAGTTGTCGCCCAGCATTTGGCTCATCCTGGCGGGACCCAGAGGCAAGATAAATGATGTGACATGGTATCAGTGGTAGCTGAACCTGGACGATCTAGGTGACATACACTGTTAAGTTGGCCTGGACTATCCAGGTGACATACAACATTAAACTCGGCCTGGACGATCCAGATGACATACAACGCTAAAGTTGGCCTGGACGATCCAGGTGACATACAACATTGAACTCGGCCTGGACGATCCAGGTGACATACAACATTGAACTCGGCCTGGACGATCCAGGTGACATACAACACTGAACTCGGCCTGGACGATCCAGGTGACATACAACACTGAACTCGGCCTGGACGATCCAGGTGACATACAACATTGAACTCGGCCTGGACGATCCAGGTGACATACAACACTGAACTCGGCCTGGACGATCCAGGTGACATACAACACTGAACTCGGCCTGGACGATCCAGGTGACATACAAACACTGAACTCGGCCTGGACGATCCAGGTGACATACAACGTTAAAGTTGGCCTGGACGATCCAGGTGACATACAACGTTAAAGTTGGCCTGGACGATCCAGGTGACATACAACATTGAACTCGGCCTGGACGATCCAGGTGACATACAACATTAAAACTCGGCCTGGACGATCCAGGTGACATACAACGCAAAAGTTGGCCTGGACGATCCAGGTGACATACAACACTGAACTCAGCCTGGACGATCCAGATGACATACAACGCTAAAGTTGGCCTGGACGATCCAGGTGACATACAACACTGAACTCGGCCTGGAAGATCCAGGTGACATACAACGTTAAAGTTGGCCTGGACGATCCAGGTGACATACAACATTGAACTCGGCCTGGACGATCCAGGTGACATACAACATTAAAACTCGGCCTGGACGATCCAGGTGACATACAACGCAAAAGTTGGCCTGGACGATCCAGGTGACATACAACATTAAACTCGGCCTGGACGATCCAGATGACATACAACGCTAAAGTTGGCCTGGACGATCCAGGTGACATACAACGCTAAAGTTGGCCTGGACGATCCAGGTGACATACAACATTGAACTCGGCCTGGACGATCCAGGTGACATACAACATTGAACTCGGCCTGGACGATCCAGGTGACATACAACATTGAACTCGGCCTGGACGATCCAGGTGACATACAACACTGAACTCGGCCTGGACGATCCAGGTGACATACAACACTGAACTCGGCCTGGACGATCCAGGTGACATACAACGTTAAAGTTGGCCTGGACGATCCAGGTGACATACAACGTTAAAGTTGGCCTGGACGATCCAGGTGACATACAACATTGAACTCGGCCTGGACGATCCAGGTGACATACAACATTAAAACTCGGCCTGGACGATCCAGGTGACATACAACGCAAAAGTTGGCCTGGACGATCCAGGTGACATACAACACTGAACTCAGCCTGGACGATCCAGATGACATACAACGCTAAAGTTGGCCTGGACGATCCAGGTGACATACAACACTGAACTCGGCCTGGACGATCCAGGTGACATACAACGTTAAACTCGGCCTGGACGATCCAGGTGACATACAACGTTAAACTCGGCCTGGACGATCCAGGTGACATACAACGCTAAAGTTGGCCTGGACGATCCAGGTGACATACAACATTAAACACGGCCTGGACGATCCAGGTGACGTACAACATTGATCTTGGCCTGAGTGGTCCAGGCGACAGATAATTTAATTACGCAGTATATGTGGTAACTAAACTGATCGCGCGCCACTGACGAATCTTCCCAGCCAAATCTGCGTTTGGAAAACGGGGAGCCTGCCACGCGCAATTTTGTACCCCTGGCACCTGCTGGCAGAGTGAATCCCTGCCTCCATGCCGAGACACAATTCTGACCTGCAGGGACCAAGTAGCTTACTGGCCCATGTGCTGTTGATTAATATATGTAAATACGCACACCAAAATTGCCCCTGACACAGGCTGGAAGCTGGGCTGCCGCAGCTTGGCGTAACGCCGGCAACAATGCCCACTGCTTCCCACCTGTGCCGCCTCTGCTATATAGCGTCTCTGCTGGGGCAATGATTTAATTATCCCCTTTTTTTTTTTTTTTTTTTTTTAAACTGGGGCGGATATTTCCGAATGGACATGTGGCGCGCTCATGGCCGCTGCAGGGAGGGGAAGGGGGACCCCCGTGCCTGCGACCCTGCTAGGACTGGGATGTGCGGTCCCCAAGTGCGAGCCTGGAGTGGACGGACGTGTGTGCCTTTCAAGGGGAACCTAGACTTGTACTCTTTCCCTAACTAAACATAGCTACCCCCGACTGCCCATTTCCTGCCACCGTAGGAGCTCCGGAAGGCAGAGCGAGCGGTGGACGTGTACAGGAGGGTCATTTCTTCGGCACTCGGCTGAACATGCCTGTGGAGGCCCGGCGGTCACGTGTGCGTTCCACCGTGAACCGCACGCCATCCGCGAGAAGGGGAGACCGACCCGTGTCCGCAAGTATACGGCACGCTCCATTGGACAAGTACTTACCTGGTGACAGACCGGAAAAACAGTTTAAGTATTGCACTATACCGTGTAGCGAACCGAAACTTTTGAAACAACCGTGATGCTTGCACGTGCCGGCAGCTGGATGTGGCTCCTCTTGAGAACGAAAACTTCTCTCAGGAATGTCGCACTGTGCAGAGAATCGTACTGAAGAGAAAAAACAGACGTGAAGCTTGCTGGGCAGCTAGGTGTGGCTCTTCCTACAGATGCAAGTGAGACACACCACCTGAGGGAAGGAATTGGCAGGTATATATAGGGAGCTAACGCCCTGCCCACAAATACAGGCTGAAATCAGCCTTAATACTTATCAAAAATCTCGAATGCAACACCTGTGTGCCCATCACATGACCAAATTTATATCATTGAGATATAAACCATGACGTCAGGAAAAGATCTTGTAAATCACAAGAAAATCAAGAAATTGATACTCAAAGTATAGAAATAAAAACTACATACAGTCCTGATCAAAAGTTTAAGACCACTTGAAAAATGGCAAAAAAACATATTTAACATGGCTGGATCTTAACAAGGTTCCAAGTAGAGCTTGAACATGCAACAAGAAGAAATGGGAGTGAGACAAAACATTTTTTGAGCATTCAATCGAATAAACTGAAACAGGCTGTTTTTCAGCTGATCAAAAGTTTAGGACCACACCTCCAAAAAAAAACTAAACCCCCCCAAAACAGAAATCCAACTTCCTAACATGAACTCAGTAATGAGTAGCTCCGCCGTTATTGTTTATCACTTCCAAAATTCGTTTTGGCATGCTTGATGCAAGCTTTTCCATGAGGTGAGTGTGAACATTTCTCCAAGTGGTGAAGACGGCCGCACGAAGGCCATCTACTGTCTGGAACTGTTGTCCATTTTTGTAAACTTCCCTTGCCATCCATCCCCAAAGGTTCTCAATTGGATTTAGATCAAGGGAACACGCAGGATGGGCCAAAAGAGATATGTTATTCGCCTGGAAGAAGTCCCTTGTCCTGCGGGCATTGTGTACTGTAGCGTTGTCCTGTTGAAAAACCGAGTCGTTACCACACAGACGAGGGCCCTCAGTCATGAGGAATGCTCTCTGCAACATCTGGACATAGCCAGCGGCCATTTGACGCTCCTGCACTTCCTGAAGCTCCATTGTTCCACTGAAGGAAAAAGCACCCCAGACCATTATGGAGCCCCCACCACTGTGGCGTGTAGAAAACATCTGAGGTGGGATCTGCTTGTCATGAAAGTAACGTTGGAAACCATCAGGACCATCAAGGTTAAATTTTTTCTCATCAGAGAATAAAACTTTCTTCCACCTTTGAATGTCCCATGTTTGGTGCTCTCTTGCAGTCCAAACGAGCAGTTCTGTGGTGTTTAAGGTGACGAGGTCTTTGAAGACGTTTTTTGTTTTTGAAGCCCTTCAGTCTCAGATGCCATCTGATGGTTATGGGGCTGCAGTCAGCACCAGTAAGGGCCTTAATATGGGTCGAGGATCGTCCAGTGTCTTGACGGACAGCCAATTGGATCCTCCGGCTCAGTGCTGATGAAATTTTTGTTGGGTCTTCCACTTGACTTTTTTGTTCCATAACCCTCAGGATCATTTAAGAAATTCCAAATGACTGTCTTACTGCGTCCCACCTCAGCAGCGATGGCGCGCTGTGAGAGATCCTGCTTATGCAGTTCAACAACCCAACCACGTTCAAAAAGGGAGATTCTTTTTGCCTTTGCCATCACAACGTGTGACTACCTGACAGAAAATGACAATGAATCCACATCTTTGCACAGATTTGGCCTTTTAAAGGCATGTGGTCCTAAAATTTGGATCAGCTGAAAAACAGCCTGTTTCAGTTCAATTGTTATTTTCAATTAATTGAATGCTCAAAAAATGTTTTGTCTCACTCTCATTTCTTCTTGTTGCATGTTGAAGCTCTACTTGGAACCTTGTTAAGATCCAACAACGAAAAATATGATTTTTTGCCATTTTTCAAGTGGTCTTAAACTTTTGATCAGGACAGTATATTTAAAAAAAATTGCATACCTATATACTAATAGTGAAACATTAACAGGAAAATCTAGGTTGCCTTATATCCAAGAAATGGTATATATAGTGGTAGTAAGTGAAAATCAAACCAACTTGTCTGTTCTTGAAGATGTTTCATCAATCATCTAAATGGCTTTAGCTGAGGTTGATTACTATAGTATCGTATAGTTATATGAAGGTGAAAAGACCATCACCACAGGCCTGGGATTCCATATGTTGCCTCAGAAGTAACCGGAATCTGCCTTAATTGCCTCTGACCACAGAGAAAGAAATGTCCACTAAACAAAATAATGGTCAATTTAGGATATTTTCTTCTCTTGGTATCTTATAGACCAAAGCATTCTTTGATTTTCCACTCTTTCTATAATACTAACATATAGAAATCTGTGATACTACTACTAATAATAATAATAAAATTTATTTATATAGCGCCACCATATTCCGCAGCGCTTTACAAATTCATAGGGTTCATGTACAAAACAAAAGTAACTGGCTAATATGCAACTGAAACACTAGGAGTCAGGGCCTTGCTGGCAAGAGCTTACAATCTATGAGGAATTGGGGGTGACACATAAGGTAGTTGATTGTGATAAGTAGGATTTGAGCCATTATTGAACTGACAGGAGTGGTGCCGGCCGATCTGCTTCGGGTTTGGGACTAATAGAGGATCGAGTTTAGGCCAGAGGAGTTGGTGGGGGAAAGGCTTAGTCTGGGAATAGTCAGTTTAGGTAGCTTGATAAGCCTGACTGAAAAGATGTGTTTTTAAGGCTTGTTTGAAGGTGGAGAAGTTGTGAATTGACCTAATATTCCAGGGCAGAGTATTCCAGAGAGTAAGTGCAGCTTGAGAAAAGTCTTGAAGACGGGAGTGAGAGGTACGAATTATGGAGGTTATTAATCTTAGGTCGCTAACAGAACGGAGAGCACGAGTAGGGTGGTAGATGGAGATGAGGGAGGAGATGTATAGAGGTGCAGCACTGTGTAGAGCTTTGTGGGTGAGGGTGAGAAGTTTGAACTGTATTCTGTGGTGGACGAGCAACCAGTGAAGTGACTGGCACAGACTAGTAGCATCAGTGTAGCGGTTGGATGGATAGATGAGCCTGGCTGGAGCATTTAGGACAGACTGAAGGGGGGGAGTTTAGTGAGAGGGAGTCCGATTAGTAATGCGTTGCAGTATTCAAGACAAGAATGAATCAAGGCAACAACAAGAGTTTTTGCCGTTTCCACCGTAAGAAAAGGGCGGATTCTGGCGATATTCTTGAGGTGCAAACAACAAGATTGTGTAAGTGATTGATTATGGGGAACAAAGGAAAGATCAGAGTCAAATGTGGCCCCAAGACAGCGGGCATGTTGCACAGGAGTTATGATAGTGCTACAGACCGAAATTGAAATATCAAGTTTAGGTGAGTTAGTAGATTTGAGAGGTTCAGTTTTAGATACAGAGACATGATGTTAGAGACAGATGCCAGACAATTACTGGTGTTTTGGAGTAAAGCAGGGGTGATGTCAGGGGATAAAGTGTATAGTTGGGTGTCGTCAGCATAGAGATGGTACCGAAAGCCAAATCTACTGATAGTCTGTCCGATGGGGGCTGTGTAGAGGGAGAAGAGTAGAGGACCTAGTACTAAGCAAATCCCTCTGTTTTTTATTCATCTTCTTCCCCGCGTTTCTGACCATTCCTAAATATGGCTAACTATTTTTTTAAAAGGTATTCCGAGACTTTGATATTGATGGCCTATCCTCAGGATAGGCCATCAATATCAAATCAGCAGGGGTCTGACTCCCTGCGCCCCCACCAATCAAGCGCTGTGACCTCTTCCTAGGCCAGAGACGTCACATTCGTTGGTCACATGGCCTAGGCACAGTTCAGTCCTATTCAGGAGAATGGAGTTGAGCTGTAATTCCAAGCACATCTACTATTCAATGGATGGCAGTGTGTTTGGCAAGCTGCGAGGAGGCTGCAGTGCCTTCCTCAGCTGATCGGACCCGCAGTGTTCAGATATTGATGAGCTGTCCTGAGAATAGGTCATCAATATCAAACACCTGGAGAACCCCTTTAAAGGAACGTCATACCTAAAAAGAAAAGCCAACCTGAAATGTGGTGACTCTTGGACCAAAAAAAGTACTTTCGCCCAACTTTTTGGTTCAAAATCAGGGGTAGCAGTTGCTCTCAGATCTTGTTGGGGGACGAAAGCTTCCTCTGCCACATGGGAAGACACCATAACACATGATAGATGGTGGTCCTGTGCCACATGTTGAACTGGGTCCCAAGAGCTTAAGTTTTCTTTCTCTGCTAATTTTTGAACATGTCCTTTGACAATACTTCAACTTTTTATGGCCACGTATGTGTTCCCGGTCGACAACAATTTATAGGATGCTGTTATTTGGAATGACACGAGTCTTCAGTTCCTCACGAATGCTCTACATAATATGTACTTACAGCGTCATATAATACATTTAATCCTATAACACCATGAGTAATAAAGTCTAAAGCCTCACAGTAACTACTGATTTGTCCTGATGGTTTCTATATCCAGGGTATCCACTTAAACAGGTTCCATCCTCATGATATACAATGATGTTTCCAGAAGTCTACAGCTCGCCAGATATTTTTATGATGTAAGTGCTTCGTAAATCAGTCCCAAGAGCCCGGAGACCACAGAGCAGAAATCCCTCTGACATTGTTTGATTTCAGTAAAGGTTGATAAATGACAGCGACTTTCACTAACGCTCCGGAGCAAATTTAAGGATGACATGGAGCAATTGGGGACAATAGACCAACGGCTTCTGGATCCTCAAGAATTCCCAAATTAGATTTTTTGTCTTGAAGAGGTCAAAATAAGAAACTCGGGCAACTGGTGGCTGTCGTCTAATAGGGTTGTTGAACCTTGGTCTTAATCAGATAGACAGACTGCACTATATTGTATGTGGAGACATCATAGAGTGATGATGGGGGTCTTGGTGTTTCTATTGATCTTTGGGTGAGTGCCGGCGCTTGCAGATTGAAGCCGGTCTTCCTGACCTTTGAACCATCAGCAGAACGAGAGGAAAGTCATTAATATTCATCTTGAGATGCAGCCGTTTCTTGACAGTTGTCCCATGTTGCTTGGTCAGTATAATGAAGCACCAATGCCTTCTGGACTAGGCTATTTCATCTGCTTCCAAGGATTGTTAACCCCACAGCTGCAAAGCCTCAATATTGCAACTGCATGGTAGACACACAGATTACCCGGCTGACATGAACAATAATAGGTGTTTTTGCAAAAATATGCACTTCTATGGTAATCACTTTTTAAAATTTTTGCTGTATAATTTTTTTCCTGGTTGCTGGCTACAATTAACACTATATTATGTCTACAATCAAATCACTGGCTGAAAATTTCCCATGAGTGGAGCTAGACATATGGAAATATTTTGGTGCATGTTTAAAGGGGGTTGTGCAACACAGTGGGTGTGCAACCACTGTGCCAACCAACGGATATGACTTTGGGCTAAGCATAAGGGCATTATCGTGCAGGTTCCTTGCCCCTATACAGGGATCTGGACTTTGCTACAGGGTAACTACCAGGCTGCTACCTCCTGGAGCAGTTGTTGGCTGCTGACTAACAGAGGTGGCACCAGAGGTATAGGCAAAACTTATAGTCATCAACAGACCAAGGTCAGTGCAGGTAGAGTAAATGTAAATCCATGAAACAGTACAAGGTCAGGGCAGGTAGCACAGTGTCAGTATCCAGGAACAGGCAGAAGTCTGTACACGGGCAGACTATCACAAAACAGAACACCTTTGCACAACATCTAGGAACAGGAACCTATTGCTCAGGCACCCTTCCAACTAAAGTACCCTAGGGCACCATAGGCTAGGGAAGATTATGACATGCACTAGACCTTTAAAAGGGT
Source organism: Bufo bufo (assembly GCF_905171765.1). Taxonomy (NCBI): domain Eukaryota; kingdom Metazoa; phylum Chordata; class Amphibia; order Anura; family Bufonidae; genus Bufo; species Bufo bufo. Next base: position 46,090,523 of record NC_053390.1, read on the forward strand.
TAGGAGAGAGTGGCCATCAGCCTGCCATAACACACAGGAGATCTCAAGCAGTCAGGACCACCGAAAGAGGGATGCTAGCAGCCCTGGAATGCCGAAGGAGTAGACACATGGACGGGAAGCCAGTAAATAAAGCAGCGGGAAGATACTGGCATGGTTACAGGTTGTTTGGACAGAAAATCTAATTTTACATACCTTATTAGTGAATTTTTAAGTTAATTGTGGGAGGTGGGGTCCTGCTCTGGACCATTATTTATTAGCCATAGTGCAGATTAGCCACAAAGAACATCTCTTGGTCTGGAGGACTTAAAACTATCCATGAATTTCAATGGGAATTGTGTAGTGCTTAATTTCCCCTGCGGGGGCGCTGCAGGGAAATGGAACTGTATGATTCTTCCACAGATAATGGCTGGGGGTCTCAGCAGCAGAACACTGCGATCCACTCATGGTCAAGCCTAACATGAAGGGCTTGTCCAAAGTGAAGAACCCCTTTAAGGAATGTCGGGAATAATATTTCTGAGGAGCATCTAACGATCGATTTTATAGTTTAGTTTCAGCATTTAATCCTTAACCATTAGGTTTTGCGGCTACAGAGACAAAATATTCGCCCAAGTGTCCGCACGCTGGACGCGGTGCCATGGAAATATTACGGATCATTAAAATGATTCTATTACTCAGATTGAATAAGTACAATCTGTTTGAGCAGTTCAGGGTAATGTTGTCATGTCTGGCGTATAAATCATTTCAGTGTCATACAAATAAATAAAACTTTATATACAATGGGATTACTTCTCTATGCGCATTAACCTTCCTGTCGAAAAAGGATGCAAGCGCCCTGGAGCAAGTAAGAAAAATTAATCTGACATCACTGATGATACAGTTGTCCATTAGATTTATTTCAGTAGCGCGATAAGGAGAGAGAGGGAGCTGAGATCGTGCCGAGCAATGTTCTCTATAGAAAGTCATTGCAACAGCGACATCTGAAGGGGGAGAACGGTACTGCACTGTAATCACCACAATCAAAGTGATCTCTATAGTTACTCAATTGAAAAAATAAAATGTAAATTCTTAACATGAAAAAGTAATGATAAAAAAGAAACGTAATATTATTTAAGAATCTAAACAAGCAATATTATTGCTTGGTGGGGGATGGTTAATGGGAATGTATAAAACGAGGGAAAATAAAAAGATAGATAATAGATAGATAGATAATAGATAGATAGATAGATAATAGATAGATAGATAGATAGATAGATAGATAGATAGATATGAGATAGATAGATAGATAGATAGATAATAGATAGATAGATAGATAGATAGATAGATAATAGATAGATATGAGATAGATAGATAGATAGATAGATAGATAGATAGATAGATAGATAGATAGATATGAGATAGATAGATAATAGATAGATAGATAATAGATAGATAGATATGAGATAGATAGATAATAGATAGATAGATAGATAATAGATAGATAGATAATAGATAGATAGATGGATATGAGATAGATAGTTATGAGAAAGAGAGAGAGATGATAGATAGATAGATAGATAGATAGATAGATAATAGATAGTTAATAGATAGATAGATAGATGAGAGAGAGATAGATAGATAGATAGATAGATAGATAGATAATAGATAGATAGATAGATAGATGAGAGATAGATAGATAGATGATAGATAGAAGATAGATAGATAGATGGATATGAGATAGATAGTTATGAGAAAGAGAGAGAGATGATAGATAGATATAAGATAGATAGATAATAGATAGATAATTAGATATATAGATAGATTTTGGCATCTTCTGGCACATGGTGCTCCTTCTTGTTCTCAGCAGGCCCCATGCTGGTTGCTCAGCCGCCCCAGGACTTGCTCCTCGCCGCTCTTTCTTCTGGCAGTCAGGTTGGGTTTGTCAGGGCGCTGACAGGAGGGACCATTTCCATATGTGGCTGTGGGGCCGTCAGCAGTCACAGCGCAGACCGTCATCTGCTTGACAGCTGTAGGGGGGGGGGGGGAGATTGCCTGGTCAATTTATTCCTGCCGCCACAGTGACGCCCCCACTAATATATATGTGGAGCTTCTCACAGGGTAATCGGCCAACAGACCCCAAAGTGGCCAACTGTTAGGCCAACAGCGTGAAAGAAAGCAGATTGCGGGGCTTGGAGGGTGGAGGTGAAGTCAGGCATTGGGTTGTGTGGTTTAGACATGGATGTCCACTGGAGACAAGAAATTCTTCAGGATGTGTCCAACCTCTGAGCGCTTACACATGTGGGGAGTAGTCGTCCTAGAAGGATATTCAACTGTCGACAGACTCAAGTTTTTGTCGGTGCTGTCCATAGAGTCCCTGCTAGTCTACCCCTACCATACTAGTATTATTTTCTACCAGAAGAACTGAATGACAAATCCGGCTCTGCTACATCTGTGCATAAAATACATAGCTCTGTATGGTTCTACATTGCGGAGCTGTAAGTACCCTGTGTGCCGCCAAATGGCACTTCCAGGAGTCGTATTCTCTGCTACAAGTAGAATATTTCTCATGGATTGCCTAGACGTCCGTAAGCCCACAGTGATCGCTGTTACGCCGCCATATGCTCCTTGTGACAGAGACGAGTTTGTCAGAATTGTGCTGCCTACGGTTTTTACTTGGAATTCTCAGTTAATCACGATTTTATTGTTACTTTTTTTTCCCCATTTCCGTTTATTTTCCTGACGTATTTTTTTTTAACGCGATTTTAGGTGCGGTTTCGGCGAACGTTTTAATTCCTGGGCCATTTACAATGGAATTCCGGATGCAGAATGGACAGGACAGTTCTTTTTCTGCGGTGTCGTTTTTAAACCGCAAGAGGGTAAAAAAAATACGCCATATGGTTAAAGGCTCATTCACGACTGTATATTTGTATGCGCATCGTTTCACAATTTTGTGGAACGGACGCAGACCCATTCATTTCAAGGGGGGGGGGGGCGCAAAAAATGGGAACAGCACACGGTGCGTCCGTACATCCGTACTTCCGTTCTGTGGTCCCACAAAAAAAGATGTCACACGTCCTATTCTTTCATTTCTATTATAGAGCTGGCCGTTTTGCGGAACGCAAAAAACGGATATGGTCGCGTGACTGAGCCCTTAGCATGCAGATTCCGCATTAAAATCAATAGAGACGTTCTGCTTGTGTTTTTGGCAAGAATCCGCGCCAAAATACTCCGCGTGACCCTAGCCTGACACTTTTCCTGGTTTGCTCTGTAAACCCAGAGTGATCTGTCTTGTAAGGACCCATAATGCCGCCATATGTGCGAGACCTTACAGAGACGGGTTTGTCGCAGCATTGCCGGTTAACCGACGTCTAAGAGTTATCCCAAGAATGACAAAGTCAGCTCTGCTACATCTGGATACAAAACCCATTGTCCTGTACGCGGTTCTTTCTTCAGCAGGTTCATCAGGGCCATTAGAAAGTGGGAGGATCAGGCGGCAGCCCATGGCTAATCCTTTCTTCTCATAGGAGTGAGTAGAGCCTGCTGGGGCCCCATTATGTGGCTGCTGCTGCTGCTGGAGGAGGCTTCATCTCCACGGAGAGACTTTAGGTAGAGCAGGGAAATCTCAGGCCACAGATGGCTTTGTGAGCGGCAGAGAAGGAGCTCTGCGGAAGATGAGACCTCCTTGCTCCTGGAGATTTACTGAAGGACTTGGAAGGAAGGGTTGATCATTTCTGGTGGAACTTGATGGACTCCCTGGAGGAGAAGGAGATGCTGACCAGCGCTGGAAGCCTCATGTGGAGATGATCTAACCTCACAATCAAGCTGCTCTGGACACCCCTGGTTGGATTTTGGACCTGGTTCCGAGGGATTTATGGCTTCAAACTTTCCATTCATTGACTGTTCACATTGGATTAGACCTCTGCTCCTTGACCTTTGACATGGGATTATAATTCTGTTCCTCACATTAACCCTTCACATGGGATTATAAGGATTATTCTGAATTTTTACATGGGATTCTAATTTCATGCATTGACATCTCACATGGGATTATCATTTTTTATACTGACCCTTCCTATGGGATTATAATCTCTCCCGGTGACCCTTCCACATGTGGTTATAATCTCTCCCGGTGACCCTTCCTAGGGAATTATAATCTCTCCGGGTGACCCTTCCTAGGGAATTATAATCTCTCCGGGTGACCCTTCCTATGGGATTATCCTTCCCCTTTATTCTTGCTGCCTGACGTGTGGACATGGAGCTACAGGTTCTGTGTGGAGCTTTATTCTGGGTGCTGCTGCCCCCTCCTCTCTTAGCAGGTAATGCCCCATCCGATGACTACACTCAGGTTTGCCTTGGCGTCACCCTTTCTGTGATGTGTGGCTGGTAGAGATATAGCAGAGCTGAGTTCGTCGGTGTAGTGCAGCCCATAGTGATCTGTGTTATCTGCAGCTTTCCTTAGGACCATGGCCGGGTCAGGCTACTTCCACATCAGCGTTTTGGCATTCCCAATTGCACCCTAACGGAACGGATGCACCCTGATGGGTTAAACCAAAACCCGAAACGTTTTGGTCCAGTTTCGAGATCCTCTGCCAGATCTCAAAACCGGAAACCAAAGCGCAGATGTGAAAGTTCATTACGACATTGTGTTACTTTTGTAGATTTGCATGGGACTGCAGGGAAAGTAACTGCTCAATGTGAAGGAGCTGAGCGACAAATACTACTCTACTACACCCGTGTCACCCTCCCTTCTGACAGGCTACTTTCACACTTGCGTTGTTAATTCCCGTATTGAGATTCGGCAGAGGATCTCAATACCGGAATTAAACTGATCCGTTTTGATTTTGCACATCAGGACGCGTCCGTTCCGTTAGGATGCGGTTGTGTGAAATCAAAATGGGAAAAAAGTGATCATTCACTAAATACATTGAAAGTCAATGGGTGACGGATAGGGTTTTTTAGGCTCCTAAAAGGACAGATCCGTCACCATTGACTTTCATGGTTTTCAGTGCCGGATCCTTATTTTTTATTTTTTTCAGTTTTTATGACCGGACACAAAACGGAGCGCTGACGGTACGGAGGACATCCTGATGCATCCTGAACGGATCTCCTTCCATTCAGAATGCAGGAGGACTAAATGGGAACGTCCTCTGCCGGAACGCAATACCGGAAAACAACAACGACGCAAGTGTGAAAGTCGCCTAATAGTAACTGCTGTGAAACTGTATGTAGCTCCAGCTATGAGAGGGTTAATCTCTCCCCTCCCCCATCATGAGAAAACAGATGATGCTATCTATTATATATCTATCCTTCTATCTATCTACTTGTACAGCCTGACGTTGGATTAATGGATTGTCATAGGATCTGATGCTTTAAATAATACTTATCAGGGTTATCACAAGTCATCTCCTGTCCTGCAAACAACTAAGGGAGATATTACAGAAAATAGATGGAGATAGATAGATAGATAGATAGATAGATAGATAGATAGATAGATAGATAGATAATAGATAGATAGATAGATAGATAGATAGATAGATAGATAGATAGATGATAATAGATAGATAGATAGATAGATAGATAGATAGATAGATAATAGATAGATAATAGATAGATAGATAGATACATAGATAGATAGATAGATAGATAGATAATAGATAGATAATAGATAGATAATAGATAGATAGATAGATAGATAATAGATAGATAGATAGATAGATAATAGATAGATAGATAGATACATAGATAGATAGATAGATAATAGATAGATAGATAATAGATAGATAGATAGATAGATAGATAATAGATAGATAGATAGATAGATAATAGATAGATAGATAGATACATAGATAGATAGATAGATAATAGATAGATAGATAATAGATAGATAGATAGATAGATAGATAGATAATAGATAGATAGATAGATAGATAATAGATAGATAATAGATAGATAGATAGATAGATAGATAGATAGATAGATAGATAATAGATAGATAATAGATAGATAGATAATAGATAGATAGATAGATAGATAGATAGATAGATAGATAGATATGGGATAGATAGATAGATAGATAATAGATAGATAGATAATAGATAGATAGATAGATAGATAGATAGATAGATAGATAGATAGATAGATAGATATGGGATAGATAGATAGATAGATAGATAATAGATAGATAGATAATAGATAGATAATAGATAGATAATAGATAGATAGATAGATAGATAATGATTGATAGATAGATAGATAATAGATAGATAGATAGATAGATAGATAGATAGATAGATAGATATGGGATAGATAGATAGATAGATAGATAGATAATAGATAGATAGATAATAGATAGATAATAGATAGATAATAGATAGATAGATAGATAGATAGATAATGATTGATAGATAGATAGATAATAGATAGATAGATAGATAGATAGATAGATAGATAGATAGATAGATAGATAGATAGACAGATTTTCGGACAGTCTGGTCTAAGTTTACGTTCTCTGTTAGAATAGTAAACCTCCGGCTATAGGTGCAGCAGGGATAACTTTGTGAATGTAGCAGAGCTGTGTGAGTTAGAGATGAGTGCTGCACCTGCAGTCCATGTAGCCATATGTGTCTGGCGGTATATAACGTCTCCTCTATACGATGCGTGGGATGAGACGAGGGATCTGTTCGGGGTCAAGTCCTCAATAGACGAGTTAACAGTTTGTGCGGCGGCGGCGGTGGCAGACGCGGGGTGTGATCCAGCATAAAGCCATGTCTAATGACTGTTTATCTCCTCGCACTTCTCCTGCATTTGTAAATATTTGGGAATGTTTCCGACACCAGGCGGGTCTGTTTGTCCGGGGGGCCAGGTGGTGTAGTGCGGAGCGCGCCAATTACCCTTCCCCAAATTACTCTGTAATGTGCCCAGATCATACAGAAGGGATTTCAGCCAGACATTGTAACAACATGAAGACTTCTAGTAGACCTTCCAATGAATCTAAAATCACCCCCCCCCCCCCCCCCCCCTGCTCCTCCTCCTCCTTCCCAGCCTGGATCCTCTCTGAGATCGGCCTGGGGCTCAGAACTACCTAGGGTGTGCCCTGCTGTGGACGTACTTACCTCTCTTTTACTAGACCAGGCAACAGCTGTTCTGAAACTACAACTCCCAGAATCCTCCTTTCACTTCTATGGGAGTTACAAGAACAGCTGAGCACAGTGTGCATGCTGGGAGTTGTAGTTCCACAGGTGGCTGACCCCTGTACTAGACCTAGGACTCTATAGGAGCGGTGTCCCCAGACCTGAGAAGAAGTGACATGTGTTTTTGAATGGAGGTGACTGGGCGACCAACGCTATTTCTTCATAGTCTTCAAGATGGCGGTCCCTGACAAAACCGCTTTAGCAGAGGCCCGTGAAATACTGCGCAGACTAAGGCCTCTTGCACACGACCGCATGTATTTTGTGGTCTGCAAAAAAAGGATCCACAAAAATACAGATGACGTCCGCGTGCATTATATATTTTGCGGAACGGGACAGCTGGCCCCTAATAGAACAGTCCTATCCTTGTCCGTAAGGGTCCATTCACGATGTGCAGCCCGGATCCAGACCCCTACTTCCTGGTCCGCATTTCCGTTCCCGAAAAAAAACAACATGCCCTATTCTTGTCCGCAATAGGCATATTCTATTAGTGCCGGCGATGTGCGGTCCGCAAAATGCGTAACGCACATTGCCGGTGTCCTTGTTTAGCGCAAAACACACACGGATGTGGGAACGGACCCTGATGCGGACAATAATAGGACACGTTCAATATTTTTTGCAGAACGGAAATACATACGGAAACAGAATGCACGCAGAGTAACTTCAGTTTTTTTTTTTTGCGGACCCATTGAAATCAATGGTTCCGTATACAGTCCACAAGAAAAACGTTTGTGTGCATGAGCTCTAAGACGGAGCTCACATGACCGCTTAGCTTTCCGTTTCTCTGATCCGTCAGAAGAACAGAGAAAAGTAAAAACAGGTTCCTGTAAAAAAACGAATCCTGTTGCATCAGTTGTCATCCGTTTGAGCCATTTTCGTCTGAGATCCTTTTTATTTTTACGGAAAAAAAGTACTGCATTCAGTACTTTGTTTTCTGTCTAAAAAAATGGAAATGGCTCAAACGGAAAACAAAGTACTGAATGCAGTACTTTTTTTCCGCAAAAAAAAAAAAAACATGAATCTCAGACGGAAATGGCTCAAACAAATGACAACTGATGCAACAGGATCCGTTTTTTTTTTTTTTTTTTTTTTACAGGAACCTGTTTTTACTTTTCTCTCTTCTTCTGACGGATCAGAAGAACGGAAAGCTAAACGGTCATGTGAACTCAGCCTAAGGGTACATTCACAAGTCCATATGTGTTTTGCGGATCCGCAAAACACGGACACCGGCAATATGCGTTCCGCATTTTGCGGACCGCACATCGCCGGCACTCTCATAGAAAATGTGGACATGATTCGGACATGTTCTGTTTTTTTTTGCAGAACGGAAGTGCGGATCCGCAAATGCGGATGCGGACAGAACATTCCGGCCCCATTGAAAAAATGAATGGGTCCGCACCTGTTCCGCAAAATTGCGGAACGGATGCAGACCCATTTTGCCGGACGTGTGAATGGACCCTAAGACAACAGGATCGTCAGTGTTATTATGGGGGTGAGGGGAGCGGTCTCTTGGGTTTTAGGACTGGCGGTGTGTCCTCGGATAGGCCATCAACGTAGATTATTGTAGTTTACGTACATAATGCCCGATTCCGCAGGCCAGACGGATTTCCGATGAGTCTGGGGCGCGCATTGACTCACACGTTCAGGATTTTTCAGGAATTAGAAATTAAAGGGATTGTCCAGGCTAAGCAAAACATGGCTGCCTTATTGCACAAGCGGCTCCAACCCTGTCCATGGGTTGTGTCTGGTGCTGCATCTCTTAAAGTGAATGGGGCTGAGCTGTAATACCGCACGTAGCCTGCGGACATGGGGGGCGGGTGCTATTTTTGGAAGAAAGCAGCCATCTTTTTCTAGTCCTGGACAAGATTCCTACTGATCAGCAGAACAAAAGGGCCACAGTGCTCGCTGTGGCTGAGACCGGTACTGCAGCTCAGACACCAAACTGATAAATCTGTGCGGAGTATAAAAGTAATGACGCTGCATCCGTAGACTCCTCTAATCATATACCGATTACCTGTCCGGAGAGTAGATCATCAGTGATCAAAACTGGAAAAACCCTTTAAGAAAAAGAATTAAATTCTAGGAGCACAAAGTCACCATTTTGAATTCTATAGAGAAGTCACTTTAGTCCCCCAGTCCCCCGAAATCTATAGTATGCACAGACTCGTCCTTGGTATGTATGTTATTCCCATAGGGGAACCCTTGTGCCTTCTGCACCTTCCTGTATGAATGCATCAGGGGAAGGAGTTATCCCATAATTCAGGTAAAAACTGAAAACCAGACATCATACAGAACATGACAACCTCTAACAAAGCGAGAACCAGCCCTGCACCTCACATGGATCCAGAGATCTCCTCATTCATTGCTCTGCTAGATCAGGCTGGCAGCTCGGGAGATGTGCACTTTCTCAAGGGGCGCGTCCTTTCTGCCGCAGCTGGTGGCCGTCGAAAGATGGAACTGAGCATGTGCGTCCACCTCAGTGAGCAGGACAGAGAAATTTGAAAAATAGCAAACAGCAGGTGGCGCTGCACAGAGAGATTTTAGTTAAATTAGTAAATAAAAATACATTTCTAATTACATTCTTAATTTTTCATCCTCTAAGGCCTCATGCACACGACCGTTGTTTCGATCCGCATCCGAGCCCCAGTTTTTGCGGCGCGGGTGCGGACCCATTCATTTCAATGGGGCCGCAAAAGATGCGGACAACACTCCGAGTGCTGTCCGCATCCGTTGCTCCGTTCCGTGGCCCCGCCCAAAAAATATAACAGGTCCTATTCTTGTCCGTTTTGCAGGCATTTCTACAATGGGCCGCCCGTTCCGTTCCGCAAATTGCGGAGGGCACACTCGGGCGGCATCCGTGTTTTGCGGATCCGCAATTTGCGGACCTCAAAAAACGGAACGGTCGTGTGCATGAGGCCTAAGGGTTTCCATTCATTTCAGAGAAAGGAGACATTGGACATTCCTCCTTTAAAGGGGTGGTCTCCCTTCAGCAAGTGGCATTTACCATGTAGAGAAGGTTAATACCAGGCACTTACTAATGTATTGTGATTGTCCATATTGCCTCCTTTGCTGGCTGGATTAATGTTTCCATACATTAGTTGTTTCCATGGTTACGACCACCCTGAAACCCACCCGTGGCGGTCGTGCTTGCACACTGTAGGAAAAAGTGCTGGACTCTGCTCATTCCATAGTCCCAGCCAGGGCTTTTTTTTCCTATAATGTGGAAGCACGACCACTGTTGCTGAGTTTCAGGGTGGTCGTAACCATGGAAACAACAACTAGTGTATAATCCGATGGAAAAATGAATCAAGCCAGCCAAGGAGGCAATATGGATACATCACAATGCATTAGTGAGTCTCAACTAGGTGAGAGCAGCCCCTTAGGGTCCATTCACACGTCCGCAAAATGGGTCCGCAAATTTTGCGGAACGGTAGCAGACCCATTCATTTTCAATGGGGCCGGAATGTGCTGTCCGCATCCGCATTTGCGGATCCGCACTTCCGCATCAGTGCTTCCGTTTCTGCAAAAAAATAGAACAGGTCCTTTTCTTGGCCGCAATTGCGGACAAGATTAGGAATTTTCTATTATAGTGCCGGCAAATCGCGGAATGCACATTGCCGGTGTCCGTGTTTTGCGGATCCGCAAAAAACTTATGGACGTGTGAATGGACCCTTTAAAGCGTGTCCATCTATTTCAGGGGAAGCAGACATCAGGCTGGAGGAAAGGAAACTTTTTTTCTCTAAAGATTTCCATTCATTTCGGTGAAACGCAGGGTCAGGCAGGAGACGTCTGCATTCATTACTGGACCTATAACCAAAAAGCTTTTACTTCTATAACAACTGAACAAGTAACTGAAGTTATAAATGTTACATTTTCTTTGAAAAGAAAAAGGAAACTACTATTTTTTTGGTATTTTTTTTATTTGAACATTGTGATGAATAATTCAAAAAATGCTATTTGCCTGCTTTAAAAAATGTGAACATTTCCCGTAGAAGAAGAGACTATGCGGCCGAAAAGTCTTCCTAAGAAGCCGCGCTCTATTTTCCTCCTGACCCTTTAAATCAAACTGAAGTCGGACAATGAAATGAGGCGCACAATGCGAAGAGTGGATGCACTGTTATGATAGAAGGGGACCTGTCAGCGGTATCTGAGCGCGCTTCCACGCTATGTTCCGTATTCGCCATTGTTCAGACTGACTCGCTGCCGTTTTGTGCATTGAAAACATTTCCCTGCTTTGCAAAAAAAAAAAAAAGTCTTTGCTTGGTGTTTTTGAATAGCAATGAAAAGGAGCAAATAATACTAAACCCTATAATATAATGCAGGGATGCCTAACCTGCGGCTCTCCAGCTGTCGCAAAACTACAACTCCCAGCATGCCTGGACAGCCTGCAACAGGGCATGGTGGGAGTTGTAGTTTTACAACAGCTGGAGGGTCGCAGGTTGAGCATCACTGGTTCAATATGCAAAATCCTTATTGATTCAAATCAGGTGTGCATACTTGATAATGACCACTAGATGGCAGTGCAGGGAGAGCATCCGCTTCTTACTAGGTGTTGCTGGTTTTGCGAGTAATTTGTAGACTACGTTGGGCAGGAAGCCTAGAGATGTAGCAGAGCTGGTATTTAGTATTTGTGCACTGTACTAATGTGGATAGTTTAAACGAATGAGCTTAAAGGGGACGTACGAAACCTGCTTTCTCCCAGAAACAGCGCCCCAACTGTTTGTGGGTTGTTTCTGATATTGCAGCTCAGCTCCTCTGAAGTAAATGAAGCCAAGCTACAATAGCAGACGCAGCGCTGTGTGTACTGTGGCATACTGAAAATGACCACGGCATAAACCACATGTGAACATATCCTCTACAGAGGCAAAAGGAGCCCCTGAAGCCCCATGCTGTGGAGACATAGTGCTGCCATATGATGCTTATGTACAGTATAGCGTACGGATGAAAAATTAAGAAGGAATAGAGAACGCAGTAGGTTTGAAGCCATATGGCGGCACAGTGTGATTCATCTAATCAAAGGTTGTATGGCGCTATAACATTTTTTGTATTGTTTCTTTTAGGGTACTTTCACACTAGCGTTTTTCTTTTCCGGCGCTGAGTTCCGTCCTTGGGGCTCAAATCCGGAAAAGAACTGATCAGTTTTATCCTAATGCATTCTGAATGGAGAGCAATCCGTTCAGGATGCATCAGGATGTCTTCAGTTCAGTCTTTTTGACTGATCAGGCTTTTCAGAAAACCGTAGCATGTTGTATTTTTTACCTCCGGCCAAAAATCCGGAACGCTTTGACTTATCGCCGGATCCGGCATTCTTCCCCCTTGACTTGCATTAATGCCGAATCCGGCGCCGTGTGTTCCGTCAAACCGGATCCGGCTTTTGCATGTTAAACCCGAGAAATGTGCAAAAAAAGTTAAAGTCCATAAATGGCGGATCCTTTTTTTTCCAATGCATTTTTTCATTGTGATCAGAATCCTGATCAGGATTCAAATGTAAACCGTTTTCACACGTTTTTCCGGATCCGGCGGGCAGTTCCGGCGACGGAATTGCCCCGCCGGATTCAAACAACGCTAGTGTGAAAGTAGCCTTAGTTTTTATTTTTTTAATTTAGTTTTCTATTGTAGTCTTGTTTGTATTGTTTATGTTTTTATGTATTTTTTTAACTCTTTATTTAGTTTTCTTTGTGTTATTGATTTATTGTTTTTTTAGAGTTTTATTTTTTTATTTTGTTTATTTAGAGTTTTATTTTTTTATATTATTGTTTTATTTAGGTTTTTTATTTAATTTTTAAATTTTATTATTTTTATATTATGGTTTTTATTGCTTATTTTGGTTTTTTATTTATTTTTTCTATATTATAGTTTTTTTATTTGCTTTTTATATTATAGTTTTTATTTTATTATTTTTCTATTATGGTTTTTATTGTTTGTTTTTGTTATTTATCCCTTTACTTTATTTTTATTTTATACGTCCAGTCGTCATGTCTCGATTTATGCATTTTTTAACCCCCCCCCCCAAGTTCCTGGCCCTGGTAAATCCTATCTCATCTGTTCCAGCCTGAGGCGGCGGAGTTCTCTGTAGTCATTGTTCAGGCCGAGGACATGGATTTAAACTTCTGAGGGAAGCCTGTTATTATGGCTGGCAGCCTGTGTTTCCCCCTATAGACAGGCCTGTGTTTTAGACGGCTCCATACTAATTTACAGCTTAACTCCTTGCACCTCCTCTTAACCCATCTGCTGCAGAAAAGAGATGATGCTTGTCGCAGCACCTGAGTCAGGGCCCTCAGCTGAGTCCCCGCCATTGTTCTCCAAGATAATGCGCTTCTTGGGTGCTGCGCTTTTCAATGAGCCCCTCATTGTCTCATGCCTTGGGTTATGAGAGGCGCTGCGGTGCCACATGCCCTTTGTCTCCGTTTATGTATGTGATGCCCGAATCCGCAGGCCAGATGGATTTCCGATGCGTTGACTTCTTACATGCTTGCTCACGCGTTTAGGATTTTGCCTAGTCAATCAGGAATTAGAAATGAAAGGGATTGTCCAGGCTACGCAAAACATGGCTGCCGTATTGCGCAAGCAGCTCTAATCCTGTCCATGCGCTGCATCTGATCTCCATTGATGTGAATGGCGCTGAGCTGTAATACCGCACACAGTCCGTAGACAGGGGAGAAAGCAGCCATCTTTTTCTAGTCCCGGAGAACCCCTTTTAAAAGTGCAGTGGAGATGAGCTTGTCAGTAGTAGACAGGCTCCAACTTGAGATGAGGTAGCAGTGCTGAATTTGTCATACAGATGTGATGCAGTTGGGTCTCATGCAAGAGGGCATTGGATTTGTGGTTCCCTCTGTTGACGCCCCCTCTATATAGGATAGGCTCACACAGTGTATATTGACGACCCCCCAAATCACCGACATATGGTTCCCTAGATCTAGTGCTGCCATCCCCGCGTCGCTAAGGCATGCAGCTCAGTTTCACAGATGTAGCAGAGCTAAGCTTGTCAGATACTGCAGAGTTTCCTATCGGACCAGCTTTAGGCCCCGTCCACTTTTCCGTTTTTCACTCACGTGTGCTGTCCACGTTTTCCACGGACAGCGAACGTACCCAATGCTTTGAATCTGTCTGTTCCCACTTCAGAATTTTTTTTTACTGGTCAGTAAAAAAAATCACGGAGACGTGCACCACTTTGATCCGTGAAGCACGCCCATAGAAGTCTACGGGTCCGTGAAAATCCGCATTGCGCCCGTTTTTCACTGAAGACTGATTTTTGGAAATTCATTTTCAGCTGAGCAACGTCCATGAATTACGGATGACACGCGGATGATAAAAACGGACTCACGGACCAACCACGGATCCTTCATGGAAATCTTCACGGAGGAAACACGTACGCATTTTTTCACGGACGTGTCACTGACACAGAAATGTGGACTTAGCTGCCCCTTCCACATAGTATACGGCCATATAGTTTATGCATGGATAATACCATCTGGTGGCGCTCCCCTCCATATGGCAGAGGGTCATACAGCGTATAAGTTACCATGCCATACAATAGAAGCGCCATATACGATGGAGACGGAATATCCGCGCCACATACTGGTCAAATAACACTGCTATATAGCTGCCAAAAAATGCTACACAGCACAATAATTAGACAGGTGGTTGACTGGATCATTTCTGGTACAAATCACCCGCTCACCACATCAATTGTCAATCATAGTCCTTTCAACAAGTGTTTAGATCATTAAGATGTAGCAGAGCTGTATTTGCCGTTTAGCTCTTTTGAGGCTGCCTTACTTTTACATGATGATAATGTTGATCGGCGCGAAGCCGCTATTGAGAAATTGTGCAATCTTCATAAATTGTGCCAACTGGCGACTCAGCTCTGCTACACCTGTGTACTGCAAACCAGCCACTAGTCCCTATGTACAGCAATGGCAGCAGCGTTTCCAGGGATCTGCAGTAACCAGATGACGGCACATCTGCAGGACGAGGAAACGTTTAAACAATTGCTCCTGAATAATTGTGAGGAAACTAAAGATAGAAAGTCCTGAAGACGCCGCGTAATAATCTTATCCTCCAGGATTATCCATCACCTGTGAGGCCCGAGGCGGATACAGGATTGTGAGAGACTGCGGGGGATGGGAGCACTGGGAATGACAGGGGCTTTCATCTGGTTTACATGCGGGATGCTCAGAGCGAGGCCCTCTAGTGGCTGGAGAAAAGGATGACACGATCTATCTCCTATCTATCTATCTATCAATCTCATATCTATCTATTATCTATCTATCTATCTATCTATCTATCTATCTATCTATTATCTATCTATCTATCTATCTATCTATTATCTATTATCTATCTATCTATCTATCTCCTATCTATCTATCTATCTATCTATTATCTATTATCTATCTATCTATCTATCTATCTATCTATCTAATATCTATCTATCTATCTCATATCTATCTATTATCTATCTATCTATCTATCTATCTATCTATCTATCTATCTATCTATCTATCTATCTATCTAATATCTATCTATCTATCTCATATCTATCTATTATCTATCTATCTATCTATCTATCTATCTATCTATCTATCTATCTATCTATCTATCTATCTATCTATCTATCTATCTATCTATCTATTATCTATCTCATATCTATCTATATATTATCTATCTATCTATCTATCTATCTATCTATCTATCTATCTATCTCCTATCTATCTATCTATCTATCTATCTATCTATCTATCTATCTCATATCTATCTATCTATCTATCTATCTATCTATCTATCTATCTATCTATCTATCTATCTATCTGTCTATCTATCTATTATCTATCTCATATCTATCTCATATCTATCTATCTATCTATCTATCTATCTATCTATCTATCGATCTATCTATAGTGGGGACTCGCTCTGGTAGGCAGGGTAAGCGGACGCAGTATAGAGGCAACAACAACACATAAGGCAAAAGTAAAACACCACTTTGCAGTCTTGGTGTTAGTTCACACAATGGAAAGTCCACAGAACAAAAATCTACTTGTTGGCAGTTTTATCTCCAGTGGCCCACAGCAGGCTTCATGCGGCTCTCAGCCCTCCAGCGCGGCACAAAGCCTCAGATCCCAAACAGAGAGACCCAGCTGCCTATTTAAGGACAGCCAGGCACATAAACTCCGGTCCGGTATTTAACCTTACCTGGCTGGAAACCAGCCCAGCCGCACATGTTGGGAGGAAAATTTCTGCCTTGCCAGACACAACCCCTCACTGTGTCACATACCCACCTTTGTTTAACCATGAGGGGGTGAACACACGCCAGACAGTGTACCCGGGACAGGGCATACGCGTTTCCCTGTAACCAGCCTGCCCTGTGATTTCCACTGAAAACTTAAAGTTTTGTAAGGACAGAAACCATCGGGTGACCCGAGCATTTCTGTCCTTGGCCTGGCTTATCCACTTTTTGACTCCTCAATGACGTCCAGCTGCAACATTAGCTGCACCTCCTCCGATATGGCTTGTCGCCGAGCCTCGGACACCCGGTATGGTTTTAACCGGACTTTTGCCTGAGGCTCAGTGATAATGTCATGCTGGATTATGGACGTGCGTCCAGGGAGGTCCAAGAACACAACCGTGTCTCGACTACCGAACTCCCTGGCCTCCTGAGTCTGTTTAGAGGAGAGGCTGTCAGCAATTTTTACTGTGGCAGCCACCCCTCTTGCATCAGACAGAGGGGCTGGTACCTCTTCTCCTAGAAAACCCGGCAGCTGGCTGTCTTCTGTACAGGTTTCCCAATCTTTCAACGGTTTGAGTAAATTCACATGGTAAACCTGCTCCGGCTTTCACCCCCTGGCTGGTGTACCTTGTAGTTTTCATCTCTCCAATTTTCTCGAGTACCTCGGAGGGCCCCTGCCACCTAGACAGGAACCTACTGTCCATGGTCGGCACCAGAACCAAAACCCGATCACCCGGGTTAAAGATCCGGACCCGAGCCTGCCGATTAAAGACCCGACTCTGGGCTCGCTGAGCTGCCTCCATATGCTCCCTAACAAGAGGCAACACTGTCTCTATCCGATCTTGCATCTGGGTAACGTACTCAATGACACTTTTATGTGGAGTGGGTTGTTGTTCCTACGCCTCTTTGGCCACGTCCAAGAGCCCGTGAGGGTGTCTGCCATATAGCAGTTCCAAGGGTGAGAACCTAGTAGAGGCCTGGGGTACCTCTCGCACTGCGAACATGAGGTAGGGCAGAAGGAGGTCCCAGGCCTTCCCATCTTTAGACCGTCCGTTTGCGGATGATACACGGACGTCCGTAGTTGTTTTATGTGCAGCAACTTACAGAGTTCCCTCATCACCTTGGACAGAACCTCTTTAGGTAGTCCTGCTCGGGAAAACATCTCCATTAACTCCTTAGCTATGAGTTTGTCTGAGGTATGTGGCAGTGGCACCGCCTCCGGGTACTGAGTGGCATAGTCTAGGATGACTAAGATGTGTTGATGCCCTCTGGTGGACTTCGGTACTGGGCCTATGAGGTCCATAGCTTTTCGGTCAAACGGTACCTCGATAATCGGGAGAGGCACTAGGGGACTGCGGAAATGTGGCTGGGGGCTAGTTATCTGGCAGGTCGGGCAAGACTTACAAAACTCTTCCACCTCTCTGAATATGCTGGGCCAGTAAAACCGCTGTAGAATCCGATCCTGAGTTTTCTACCTGCCTTCCAAGACAAAACCTTTCGCTGTGTCACACTATCTATCCTTCTATCTATCTATCTATCTATCTATCTATCTATCTATCTATCTATCTATCTATCCTTTCTATCTATGACTGTGCCTGTATAAGTTAGTACATACAGCATAAGACCTTGTTCACACTTTGAGGATCCACTAGCATTCTGCCAGCAGTGTACATTATCTACAAACTCCATGGCCCAGCAAAAGTCCGTACCATGTGAGCATATTCTACCGCTATCCATCTTGCTGCCCACAGATGCCATAAAGAGGCCCTCACCTTATGCATCTCTATACAATTCCTTGTTGAGTGCAGTGAGCTCCCTCTAGTGGTGGCTGGTAAATTTTATTATATTTTTTAAATGTCTATGAGGCCCTGTCGTGTGCCTCATAGACACGGTCTGCCGGTACAGTAAGTAGGCCATTCATCACTTTCTTTACATTCAGTCCTACAGCTACCGGAGGCTGGGCCCTTTTCCAGTTTTCCCTGGGCCCCTATGATTACTTTTGAGCATTAGCCTATTATTCATATTAAAATCCACAGACACAATATTAAGCAGCCGTGTCTGTAGGGCAGTCGTTCTGTGCGCGCCGCACTCCCGTCTTTATATTGCACCCATATATAATGCTCAGTGTCATCGGGTGAGTTCCTTTGTGAATTTAATAAAAGACATTACACTGAGAAAATAAAATATAATCAGCGCGGCGGCATGGCTCTACACGGAGGGCGCCGGCTAATGAAAATCCTTTTTACTAAATCCCAAAAATGAATTTGCATTTTATCCGTGTCTGATTTCTAAGCAGTAAACAATTAGATCGCATTTAATAGGATTACTCTCCCTAATGGCGGATTTTTTTTCTCCCGATTTCTCACTTTTTTTTTTTTTGGTTTGTTTCAATGCCTTCGGCTACATTAAATAGTAAGTTATAATATAATTTATAGTAATTTCTAATTTGTGGCTCTTCAGCTGTTGCAAAACTACAACTCCCAGCAGGCTAGGCAGTCGCATGGTGTCAGGACAGGGTAGGAGTAATTTTACACAGAGTTGAATATTAATATTCCGTCTGTCTGCATTCACCACTAGGGGGAGCTCACTGCACGTGAAATTAGACAGCTTTCCAAGCATGCTGGGAGCTGTAGTTTTTCAACTGCTGGAGAGCCGCAGATGGAGCCTACTAATATAGATTAACCCTTATATAAGATTCTGTCTACCTGCAGACACCGCTAGGGAGAGCTCACTGCATATTGACATATACAGGGGCCAGAGCATGATGGGAGTTGTAGACACTACTGAAGAGACTTCTGACATAGGCCATAAATCAAACAAGTTAGGCCTCATGCACAGGACCATTGTTCTGGTCCGCATCCGAGCCGCAGTTTTTGCGGCTCGGGTGCGGACCCATTCACTTCAATGAGGCCGCAAAAGATGCGGACAGCTCTCCGTGTGCTGTCCGCATCCGTTGCTCTGTTCCGAGGCCCCGCAAAAAAAAAATATATAACATGTCCTATTCTTGTCTGTCTTGCGGACAAGAATAGGCATGTCTACAATGGGCCGCCCGTTCCATTCCGCAAATTGCGGAAAGCACACGGGCAGCTTCTGGTTTTTTTTTGCGGATCCGCGGTCGTGTGCATGAGGCCTAAAGCTGGATTATGGCCTATCTCAAAAGGAAGTTGCTCCATGTGCATTCTGTTTCCGTATGTCCGTATATCTGCATCGCAAAAAAATATTACATGTCCTATTATTGTCCGCATTATGGACAAGGATCGGACTATTAGGGGTCAGCTGTTCCGTTCCGCAAAATACAGAATGAGCACGGATGTCCTCCGTATTTTTTGCGGACCGCAAAATGCATGTGGTCGTGTGCATGAGGCCCTAACTGTGTTGTCCTCTATTATAACTGCTAGGATTTATTAATGAGTTGCCAGCAGTTATCAGCTGAGGGTGTGTCCTTGTACAGTCTGACACTATACAATGCTGCCAGTGTCAGACTGTGCAGGGACACACACCCAACTGGTAACACCCGTCTGGACCTTTAGTGCAAACTGCTGGCAATTCATTTGTAAACTTCTAGCAGGAATAATATAGGAATGGCACAACGTAAAGTGATAAGAATAGATGCTCCCGAATTGTTATTACTTGGGGGGGTAAAGCAGTTACTAAAACAGAGATGTCAGGAGAGGGGACGGGTCCTCTTGTGGACTCCGGACTCCTCTCACCACAGTGGCGCATGGAGTCCCTGTGGTTCATCACTGCATAGATGTGTGCTCCCATAGGGTGCTTCTGTATGAAGATTCAGCGCGCGAAATCTACACGGCGCACGATGCCGTCATCACATCGGCCGGAGTGGTGACGTCTTATGTCACCGTCAACGAGATTTCGTGCGGGATCTTCAAGCAAGATGGCCGAGGCAACCTCTTCGCGATCAAATGGATGAGGTAAGTATGGTGTTAATTTTTTTTTTTTTATATATACCGCCATTTCAGGGATTTGTTATCATGCGGCAGGAGGAAATTTGGTTGGTGGCAAATCAAATTTTTCCTGAAATTCGGAATCGACTTTGATTCGCTCAACGCTCTATGCACAGCTAGAATGAAGAGCTGAATCATGGAAGTTCTCCCCCCCCCCCCCCAACCACAACCCCCACTATTTCATGACATGAAGGAAGCTCCTGCGTCTGGGTGAGATTATTTGACATCTCATCGGTTTATTGATGCGCTCTAGTTCTGCGGTCACTTTCTATATTTAGAGTGTGTGTCCTATATAGACAGCATTGAGTCATCAGCGGGGGTTAGAGCTGGCATCAGTAGTCAGCGGCACGCTGAACTTTGTAGCTAAAGTCAAGCTGCCCCTTTAATTCCTGGAGGCGATGCTGTAGCTTCAGAGTATCTTCGGAATAAACCCTTATTTCATTTTGTTAAAATGAGTGCAGTGAATACATCGATATCTTGCTTCTCAGTGGAAACCATCAGCAAGCAGCTTCTAATGGATCTATATATATATATCTGCACAAAGGTTCAGTTTTATGCCCTGGACCTTTATCTATATACCATGGCCAAAGCAAAGTGGCTTGGTAGTGCACCCCCCGACTCAATTGCGATCCCCCCTGTAGATATGCCCGGGTAGCTTCTGCCCTAGCTGTACCCCTGTGTATTTTATAATAGTCCGGGCATAACCAGTCTCATGGACATCCTTAGGCCTCTTTCACACGGGCGTCGCAGTGATGGACCATGTGATGAGCGCAGTGATGTCACCAAAGGTCCTTTTCCTCCAAGGTCATCAAAGAAGAAAAAAGAAAACGAGCCGGGCTGCGCAAACAACTGGATGAGGTGAGTTTAATTATTTGTTTATTTTAACCCCTCCAGCGCTAGTTTACTATGCATTCTGTATTCAGAATGCTATTATTTTCTTTTATAACCATGTTATAAGGGAAAATATTAAAATCTACAGAACACCGATCCCAAGCCCGAACTTCAGTGAAGAAGTCCGGGTTCGCGTCTGGGTACCACATTCAGTTTTTTCTCACGCACATGCAAAATGCGTTGCACTCGCGCGGGAAAAAAACTGAAGAACGCAACACAATCGCATACATTACTCACCCCACCCGCAGGCACAGACATTACATGCATCACAGTTTTTTGCTAGAGTTCCCCTTTAACTGCTACCTCACTGTCAGAAATGCAGCAAGTCCAAGTGTATACGACTAGTTCTTATAGGGCTTGGGACAGGGATCAGCAACCTCCGGCTGTTCTGAAACTACAACTCCCAGCATGCTCCATTCACTTCTATGGGAAGTGTGCATGCTGGGAGTTCTTAGTTTCACAGCAGTTGGCGTGATGAAGGTTGCTGACCCCCTACACTAGGATACGTCTTCAGTGTCCTATAGGTACGAGTCCCACCTCTGGGACCCCATCCTGTCTCTAGAAGCAGACAGAGAGCCGCCGCACGTGCGCCGCCCACCCTCCGTCCTCCGCTATGGGAATTCAGAAGATAGCCAGGCACTCGGCTATTTCCGGCAGACCCATAGAGGTCAGTGGACGCACAGGAGCAGCGCGCCCTCCGTTCACCACTAGGAGACTGTAGCTGAGTGCGCCCACTTGGCGATGAATGGAGAGCATGGCACTCATGCACAGTGCGCTCTCCATTCACCTCTAGATGGAAGTGGGGCCCGCACCCAGGGGTGCACCGCCAATGAGGCCAGGTGAGGCGATCGGCCTCAGGCAGCACCAGGTAGGGGCCATGGGCTGAAGGGAAGGGGTTAGGTTAAGAAATTGGCATTGGGGAGGAGCGAGGAGCGCCATTTCAGTTTTCGCCTCAGGCAGCAGAAAGGCTAGGTGCACCCCTGCCCGCACCTACCTGACATTGAGGGCATATCCTAGTGATACGCCACCAACGTCCCTGATGGGAATAACCCCTTCCAGCAGTCACTTGCCTTTACTATATAAGTACGCAGAGCGGCCATATTATTTTTTTTCCTGCTGGCAAAGAACATAAGAATATTTGAAATGCTTTTTCATTCGCAGGTTTGTATTATCATTATACATTTTAAGATGAACCCACCGTCCTCAGCACGAAGAATAAGGCCTAGTTCACACGACCGTATGTATTTTTCTGTGTTTTGCGGTCCGTTTTTCACGGATCCGTGGTTCCGTTTTTTGTTTCCGTTTTGTTTCCGTTTTTCCGTTGGCATATACAGTATACAGTAATTACATAGAAAAAATTGGGCTGGGCATAAAATTTTCAATAGATGGTTCAGCAAAAACGGAACGGATGCGGAAGACATACGGATGCATTTCTGTATGTGTTCCGCTCTTTTTGCGGACCCATTGACTTTAATGGAGCCACGGAACGTGATTTGCAGCCAAATATAGGACATGTTCTATCTTTCAACGGAACGGAAAAATGGAAATACGGAAACGAAATGCATACGGAACACATTCCGTTTTTTTGCGGAACCATTGAAATGAATGGTTCCGTATACGGACCGTATACGGAACACAAAAAAATGGCCCGCACGCTCGCAAAAAAAACGTTCGTGTGAACCAGGCCTAGAGCGATGGCGATAGCTGAAGAGAAATCCTTGAATTCATTCTTAAAGTCACCGGGTTCTAGCTGATGCACATAGAATTTAACGCCTTCCCTCCTGCAGCGTCTGGGGCCTTAGTGACCAAGCAATTAAAAAAAAAAAATAATAATTTTCATCGTCGCCTTCCGAGAATTGTAACTTTTTTATTTTTCTGTCCATGTAGCCGTAGGAGGACTTGTTTTTTGCAGGACAAGTTGTCGTTTTTTAATGGCGTCATTTTGGGGCACACATAACTCACAGATTAAAAACTTTTATTAAGTCTTTCTGAGGGGGATGGGGAAAAAAAAACTCAGAAATACTACATTGTACATTTTGCAACGTTCATTGTTCAGCATAAGGCCCCCCTGCACACGAACGTGTGCGCTCCGTTGCCGTATTGCGGACCCTCAATACACGGGCGCGGTTTCGTGGGCGTTCCGCATCACGGATGCGGACACATTCACTCAAAATGGGTCCGCAAATCCTGAGATGCGGAATGGTGAGGAACGGAAGCACTAACGGAGTGCTTCCCCGTGGGGTTTCGTCCCGTACTTCCGTTCCACAAAAAGATAGAATACGTCCTATCTTTTTTGTGAAACGGCCGGATGGTGGACCCATTAAAGTGAATGGGTCCGCGATCCGCTGCGGCTGCCCCACGGACTGTGTCCGTGCATTGCGGCCCGCATTTTGCGGGCCACAGCACGACCACAGGGCGCACACGTTCGTGTGCAGGGGGCCGAAATCACATGATAACTCCATTCTCTGAGTCATTAGGATTACAGCGACGCCAATTATTTTTTAAGTTTTCCTACTTCTTTTACACAATAAAACCCCTTAAAAAAAATGAAAAAATAATGAAAGCTACATTTTTTTGCATCGCCGCATTCTACGACCCATATCCTTTCTTTGGGGCTATGCAAGGACTTTTTTGCAGGGGTACATAACACTTTTTGATCGCCTTTTCTTTCATTATCCACAGAAAAGCAAAAAACTGCAATATTAGCATTTTTTTATGGCGTTCATAGCATGGGATAAACTGCATGTTAATTGTATAGTGTGGGTAGTTATGGTAGTTTTTTTTCTAAAATAAAACTTTATTTAACTCATTTTTTTTTACCATTTGACTTTGACTTGCGATCCTTTGATCGATCACATAGTACACTGTGCTACTTATGTAGTACAGTGTACTATGTTTTCTGTCAATAGGATACGTACAGGCTTCTCTACACCTTGATAGGGCATACACTGAGGGCAAGATCTGGGGGGGGCCTTCATTCATCCTCCAGCTGCAGTGTATAGACAACGGCACGCCGCCATCTCATTTGCGGGGTGTCGATGCCTGACAGAGAGAGAGCTCCCTCCCTCTCTAAACCACTTAGATACCAGTTAGTGGGTATTGACTGCAGCACCTAAAGGGTTAAACGGCCAGGATCAGCATTTCTGTCATATGAGAGCTGAGCTCCTACTCTAGACGACTGCCTAGAACAGGGACCAGCAACCTTCGGAAACCCCAGCTGCTGTGCAACTACAACTCCCAGCGTGCTCTCTCCACCTGTGTGGGAGTTTAGAGAGCAGCCAAGCAAGTGTGCATGCTGGGAGATGTAGTTTCACCACAGCTGGAGTGCTGACCCCTGGCTTAGAATAAAGCCCACTAATGTCCAACGTAAAAAAAGATGTATTTTAGGGGTTAAACTGGTTGAGTTAAGGAAAACTTAATAAAATGTTTGTAGTTCACCCATTCATTTCTGGATACAGTCCTTATCTTGTACATTACAAATAGGAAAACAATTTTTTAGTATCTTGTTTCTGTGCAAAGATACGAGCATTTGAAGTTACAGGTCCCAACCCTGAGGCTGCACCACTGAGAGAATATGACGAGAACATGTCCCAGTCATATGCAGCGGGCTTGGAAATGTGTAGCCAAAGTAAGTTGTAGATAATGTGTGAGATTCAGCCACAGCCTCTGTACCTGACCAATATTCAGAATAGGAAATGTTGTCAATGGAAACTCTCAGTAGTGCAGCCCCAGGATTTGGGCCTGTAACTTCAAACTATCATATCTCAGCCTGGAAATAAGATATTGAAAAAACGGTTTTCAGATGTTTACTGCACGCCATATGAACTTTCTTCTCCTCCGTGAAAAATTGGGGCTACTTCCAATTGTTATTTTTATGTAATGATATGCAGTTAGTAGGGCTGAATGATAAATGACGGCAGGGTGGCAACCATCTTCGAGCTAAGATCTCCGTGTAATGTGGTAGTCAAAAACCTAAGGGTCTTCTCCGGTAAACCAGATCAATAAGTGACATTCATACATCTCGTCCCCCACCTATTTGCCTTATCTACCGACCTGTAGTGTTTATATTGCTTTTTTTTTTGCTGTGATAACACTGAGATCCTCTTGCTTACCCTGATGGACATGTGAAATGAAAGCACGGTCGTCATTTCATCAACTATCAAGGTAAATTTTCTAGATGAGGTTTCCTGCTGAGAGCCAATTATGTAGAGCGCCAATGGAAGTGAAGCCATTAATTGACTGTCGGTGGAATTCTCCTCTATGACGTTCGCCGGTCTCAATTTACTCCCTATTTTATGCATCTGAAAACCAAGGGTGCGTCTGAGCTTCTATTTTTCTAATTAAGTCTCATAATTGGTGGGAATGGGCCATTTGGGAGCTAATGTTTCTTTGGTGATTACCAGTGAAATGACTAAATGGTATTTATTCGAAGCAGCTGTGAAAATTTCACCAAAATTTCCCTTTTTTCCAATCCCCTTTTGTGTTCAGCCCGGGCCGTTTTACTTTGCCTTTTACGTTTTGTTCATTAAAATTCATACAATGCCATCCAATTAGTAGACAAATACGTTCTGCTCAGGCAAAAAGCGCGAACCGCTTGGTAAAAAGGATACGTAAAAGAGCTCAAGGTGTTTATTAGTTCCCGTTATTAATAATTCACTCTTTGCATTGTGTCTCTCGCATTAAATTAGCGGTAATCATACTGGCAGTTTACGTAGGACGGAGCGAAAAAAATAAAAAAACGAAGCAAACAGCTTGACGCCAAGCCTGAGGGAGGATTTAGATTTAGGAAATTGCGTTGGAGACGATGTTTGTGGATTTTTACAGAATGTATTTGGTTGTAGACGACTTGGAGAAGACGCATCAGCTTAGAGAACGCAGAACCTCCTTGTAGAGCAAAAATTGTAACCCAGATGGTCAGTCAAACACAGGGTGGCACTTACATTAGTAATAGGCACCGCTGTCAAAGTGGCCATGTATTTAAGGGCAAAATCGGCTAGTCCGGCTATTTTCAGGAGGACTAATCTAGGTTCTTATCTGTTTGGGGGGTGCCGACTTGTTCACAACTGATGATGTTGAAGGAAAGAAGGATCAAGCATTTTGAATGTCTACGTCTAATCCTTACTTATCCCGTACAAACAAATTACTCCACTCATTGGCACACTTGGCCGACCATGCATGTTTGCTGGAGGGGCGAGGGAGGTCGGTGTAGCTGTCAGCCGAAAGAGCCAACAGCTATTGAAGGTGTATGACCAGACAACTACATGAGCTGAAGCCACCTAGGGATATCACAATGTTAGCAGCAGTAACATCGGTGGTCACAGTGCATGTAGTGCAAACATCAAAGATCTAAGATGTCTGGGCAGGTGGAGGAGAGCAGATCCATGACCCAGCAGCACCAGAACCTGGGCAGTGATGGCTAATCTCCGGCACTTCAGCTGTTGCGAAACTACGACTCCCAGCATGCTCCATTCATTTCTATGCTGTTCTGAGAACAGCCAAGCAAGCGTGCATCTTGGGAGTCGTAGTTTTACCACAGCTGGAGTGCTGGAGGTTAGCCATCACAGGTATAGGGTGTTCATATTAATTTGGAGGGCTGTCAAAGTGACCCACCAAGCTTTGTCCCAAGATATTGGGGGGTGGTATTCTCCCCTAGAAGCAATGCTTTTAGAGGTCACTACCTCTGTACATATGGAGTCAGGTGGAGATATCACTGTAAGAAATTGGAGGCATATGGAGGTTCAGATGTAGCAAATGTTAACTTGACCCTTGTCGTGTTAAGTACAAAGTCGCAGCAAACTTTAATTTCACCTTTTTGATGACTTGTGTCATGCTAAATGTAAAATTTTAACTTTGCTATAACCGTGTATTGAATGCGATGCAGGGTAAAGTTAACAATTGCTACAACTGTATCCTATAGATCCTATAGGTACATAGGACTATGTGCATAACCTCTCTGTTAATATTAGCGTATGGATTCACCTTCCTCCAGGGATGACTATGAGCCATTGCATAAGTATTAGCACCCATGCTTGATATCACTGACCCCCTGACTCGAGCGATGACTATATAGGACAAAAACAAAATCAATAAATCTCGGAATTATTCACTTTGTTTCCATGACATATTTAAGCCATTAAACATAATGATACTTTGCCCTGGGAGACATTAATATGACATATGAGCGAGACCTGTATGTAATTATTAAAGATGAACTCGGCGCAGTCATTTATCTTACACTGACCTGAGACATCGATCTTGAGTGTATTTCTGTCTAATAAGACATGTGTTAAAAAATATTTATTAGATTTTCTTTCATATTCATTTATTTTATATTTATTAAATTTTTGTTTAGATTTCTTTAATATTGAATTTTTAAATTACTATTATTATTATTGTTATTATGATGACCCCTTCTAACTATACAGATCCACGTGTATCAGACAGACGTACGTTTGACATTTTATCGTTAGGGTAGAGTCTGAGGTGATGCAGCTCAGGCTTTATTTATTGTAGTTTGCTGCTGTTTTCTTTGGCAAGAAGTCAGATTTGATGCATTGTTATATCTGTTTTTGTGTTCTCAAACTTTTGTATCAATTTGTATCTACAATTTTTCTCTGCCAAGCTGCTAATGTTCTCTGCTGAAGTTTTTTTTCCACCTTATTGCTGTATTGCGGACCACATTTGCGGATCCGCAATACACGGGCACCGTTCCGTGGCCATTCCGCATCACGGATGCAGGCCCATTCATTTCAATGGTTCCGCAACTCCGGAGATGCGGAAAGGTTTAGAACGGAAGGGAACACTACGGAAGCACTACAGAGTGCTTTCTGGGATTCCGTTCCCTGCTTCCGCACCACAAAAAGATAGAACTTGCTCTATCTTTTTGCGAAACGGAAGGATCGCAGACCCATTCAAGTAAATGGGTCTGCGATTCCCATGCGCCTGCCCTACATACGATGCTCGTGCATTGCGGACCGCAATTTTCCTTAGGCCTCTTGCACACGACCTTATGGCTTTTTCTGTATTTTGCGGTCCGCAAAAGACGGATCCGCAAAAAATACTGATGACATCGGTTTGCATACCATTTTTTGCGGAACGGAACAGCTGGCCCCTGATAGAACAGTCCTATCCTTGTCCGTTATGTGGACAATAATAGGACATGTTCTATCTTTGAACGGAACGGAAAAATGGAAATACGGAAACGGAAGGCATACGGCGTACCTTCCGTTTTTTTGCAGATCCATTGACATGAATGGTTCCGTATACGGTCCGTATATGGAACGCAAAGAACGAAAAACAAAACGTTCGTATGCAAGAGGCCGTGTGTCTCCCGTGGCCGTAACGCGGCCCGCATACGACGGGTCCGCAATTCACAGGACACTGGCCATGTGCAATCCGCATCACGGATGCGAACCCATTCACTTCAATGGGTCCATAGATCCGGAGATGCGGTGCGGAACGGAACCACGGAACGGAAGAACTACGGAGTGCTTCTGTGGTGTTCCATTCCGTGCTTCCGTTACGCAAAAAAAGATAGAACTTGTCCTATCTTTTTGCAGAACGGACAGATTGCAGACCCCATTCAAGTGAATGGGGTCGCGATCCGCATGCGGCTGGCCCACGGCACGGAGCCCTTACGTTCGTCTGCAAGAGGCCTTAGAATGTGATTTATTTTTGCATGGCATTTTTACTGTAACAGAACTTAAAGGGGTTGTCAACTCAATTAATTGTGGTGTGTGACCCCTGGACATCCGCTGCTATTACTAGGGGAGGTCTCCTGGACCCACTACAGGGGTTACGTTGCTCTCTGCTCTGGCTCATAATAGCTTCAAATAATGTTCATATTCTCAAATCAGCCATGTTCACCGGTTGCCGTCATTAGGTAACCCATTAAAAAGCACCATTTTGAATATAGAAGACCTTAACCCTTTAGAGTGTAACTATCTTATAAAAAACTATTCATATGTTCCGATAGCCGAGGTCTGAAGGCTGAGACCCTGTGCCCCTTCATCTCTGATTGACTCTGCTCATCTTTTCTGCGAATGCCGAGAGAGAAGTGTATGGCCCTCTTTCAAAACAGTTGTTTTTCCAGGGGAAGCCACAGCCAGCTGTGCGTTTTCCCTGTAGTGGCCACTACAGGGGGAATGTGGTATTGCATGGAGGCCATTCTGATAAATTACTACATTTTGTAACTTTTCAACTCTCTAGTTATACTGACCCCATGGTATCAGGCACATGACTTCATGTGATAACAGGAAGCCCGCCGGAGCAGGAGCAGCTCTTTGTTCTGGCTCATGAGGGGGTCCCAAGTGTTGAAAACCTCTCTATAACGTCCATATTAGAACATATAAACAGAGGTTATTTTCATGATTCAACCCCTTTAAGGATGCAACATGTTTTTGTTTTTTCGCAACAGCAATAACTTTTTTAGTTTTATGTTTTTTTGAGCGCTGCCTTTTTATATTAAAGGGGGATTTTCCAAGTGTTTAATACTGGTGACCTATCCTCAGGGTTGGTCCTCAATATCTAATTGGTGGGGATCCGATGCCAGGGACCCCCACTGATTAGCTGTTTGAAGAAGCTGTGTCACTCTGGTGAGCGCCACAACCTCCTTGTGGCTTACTGAGCATAGGGATGTCCATAGGATAGTAGCAGTGCTTGGCCTAGGGAATGTGACTGATCGGCGTGATGTCACCAGCCTACATAGACCCACAGTGCTTGCCGGAGTGCTGCAGTCTTTTCAAACAGCTGATTGGCAGGGGTGTGAGGCGTCGGACCCCCACCGATCAGATACTGACGAACCTATCTTGAAGATCAGACATTTGCATTCAATGTGGGTTGAAATCTAAATTGCCATCTGTACCACAGTGGCAGGGTCTTAGCTATTGAGGTGGTGCAGCAGTCGGTCTCATGTTCTGGTTTCCCCAGAAAGTTCCCTCTGCCACAGAATAAATCACCAATATTGGAAACGACACCTGGTAGGTGGGGGCCTGGGGGGGCCCCGTTTTAGATTTTGCACTGGGGACCAAGAGATTTAAGTTACGGCTCTAACTGTAGGTGACTCGTCTTTGCTTCTAGGAACCACTGCTGGCGTCACCTTGTCGCTTTGTTGCCTCCGCTCCTCTGTCTAATTTGGTAAATTTGTGTACATTTTTTAAACTCTCATTTTGCTCCTGGTAAATTTACACAGCCACTAATGACTTAAGGGATTATCGGCATGCATTTTTTTCAATACTCCGAGCATTTGGGAGAAATTTACTGTTTCTATAAACATAAATAAAATGTTAATAAG
Organism: Bufo bufo; assembly: GCF_905171765.1. Lineage (NCBI taxonomy): Eukaryota > Metazoa > Chordata > Amphibia > Anura > Bufonidae > Bufo > Bufo bufo. Next base: position 46,121,054 of record NC_053390.1, read on the forward strand.
GCGCAGATCTACGGTAGTAACCGGCTGCTAATCTTTCCTCTTTGTTATGCCTCGAAGGACATATTTAACAGCTCCAGCCGGCTGCCTACAACAAGTTTTTTCTCCTCCATAGTGCTAAGATATATTATTTAGACAGCTCTGACCATTACATCGCCTGCAGAAATGATGGCGAATCTTAAAACCGACCACATATTAAAATACCGCCAGGCCAGCAGATTTTTTTTTATTGGACACATCGCTTATTAAATCACATACAAGTTTCGTTACTTGTTATTTTCCAACATTTAAATTTATGGACAAGTTGTGATTCACTTTTACGCTTAGTTTTCAATAAATGATGGCATGCTGGGGGGCTGCGCGCCTAAATACTACCTGCGCTGTTAATATATTTCGCATCACTTGTTTATCGTTGCAGGAAGACAGTAACCCTTTAAATCCTGCTTGCAAGAAATCTGTGCATGAGATTGGTTCATATCAAGTAACACAAAGCATTAAAATGCTAGGGCTGATGCCTTAAAGAGTATTTTGCAGCTCCTGGGACCCAATGCAAAATCTGTAACAAGGATCACCCTTTTTATGTGCCTTGTGAGCTTCCTAAGACACCAGGGCCAAGGTATAACTGCTGTCTCTGCACCCTCCATCACTGGTCTTTAAAGGCCATCTATCAGCAGATCTGTACCCATGAAACCAGCTGACCTGTGACATTAGAACTTGTCAGCGGAAAGCATCTGCTTTGATCCCATGTTCATATTGCCTGAGAAAAATTAAGTTTTAATATATGCAAATTAGCTTGTAGGAGCAATGGGCTGTTGCCGTTACATCTAGAGGCTCCGCTCTCTCTGCAACTGCCGCACCCTCTGCACTTTGATTGACAGGGCCAGGCAGTGAAAACATTATCATGCTATCATGCTTGGCTCTGTGTAATTAATGGTTTGTATGCATGTTGTATTACCGTGAATTCAGAGATCCGGGAATAAAATAGGCTTAACACAGATTAGGTGTATAAAAACTTTAAAAAAAACTATGATAATATATATAACATACAGAGAAAAGTAAGTAACAGTCACCTAATGACATGAACAAGTGAGCGAGATCTCCATCAACCAATTCCCAACATGGCCGATATGATGTAAAGAGAGGTGATAATCATAGGACGTGATCTTATCTTCGTGATGTCCTCAATGGTGCCTCATTGTTACATGCCTAAATATTTTCTAACTTCCTGGTCCTCTTAAAGGTCTTCATTAGGCACACATGTACAGTTACCTAAGACTTCAGGAACACGGCCTGGTACCTGGTACCACTAACCAACTACATTACAAGGAATTAAAGTTAAAGAACCACTTAAATAAATGTTGCCACACACATGTCAACAGGAGGGAGGAGATACAGGGGTAGTGTGGAGAGCCACCTTATACAGTGTAGATTATATGGATCATATGTCAGAAGATCCCAGTCCTTGGAGGCTGTAGTGTACAGAACATTTTCTATAAAGACTATTAAGGTGTTAAAAGGGCCAAATGCAAAGACCTGAAAGAAGGAGTGGGTCATTCTGACATACTAGGTACTCTACCTTACCATTGCAGTCATGTATGGGGGAAAGTGACAATTATAAAATGAAATCTTATAGTAATTGACACTTTTAGGTTGCAGGATTCTTACCTGGAGGAGAGATGTTGCCCTTAATAAACTTCATGACATATTTCAGATCGAACACCCATGTTTTTGTAGCTCTTCTTTAAAACAATTCTTATTGATGTACGGTTTTCAGTATTTGCAGTTTCGAGAACTACATACATGATGCTTCATTGCCACAACTGGCAAAACATATGGTGACTGGCAGGCAGCAGAATTATCGCCATATGTCAATTAATGAGATAATGATCGTTGTTCTAATTAACCTTGCAATTGTGTACAGTAAATTAACATCTTCATAACTAGCAGTCCCTGCCCATCATCCTCATTTATGGAAGAGAAGTGGCTACTCCCTAGTTGTTTAAATGCCCCACAGACTCTGCCTAAAGGCAAATATGAGGTGATATAATCACAAGGCAGGAACCTTGGTAGAAACCAGCTGAAATCTCATGTTTACTTTGGTCTTAAATAGATGTAGAATAAATAAAATAGATGTCTGGAATGTAAAAGAATATAAATACTATATTACTGCCTCCTATGTAAAAGAATATAACTACTCTAATACTGCCTCCTATGTACAAGAATATAACTACTATAATACTGCTTCTATGTACAAGAATATAACTACTATAATACTGCTCCTATGTACAAGATTATAACTACTATAATACTGCCTCCTATGTACAAGAATATAACTACTATAATACTGCTCCTATGTACAAGAATATAACTACTATAATACTGCTCCTATGTACAATAATATAACTACTATAATACTGCCCCTATGTACAATAATATAACTACTATAATACTGCTCCTATGTACAAGAACATATCTACTATAATGCTGCCTTCTATGTACAAGAATATAACTACTATAATACTGCTCCTATGTACAAGAATATAACTACTATAATACTGCCTCCTATGTACAAGAATATAACTACTATAATACTGCTCCTATGTACAAGAATATAACTACTATAATACTGCTCCTATGTACAATAATATAACTACTATAATACTGCCCCTATGTACAATAATATAACTACTATAATACTGCTCCTATGTACAAGAACATATCTACTATAATACTGCTCCTATGTACAAGACTATAACTACTATAATACTGCCTTCTATGTACAAGAATATAACTACTATAATACTGCCTCCTATGTACAATAATATAACTACTATAATACTGCTCCTATGTACAAGACTATAACTACTATAATACTGCTCCTATGTACAAAAACATAACTACTATAATACTGCCTCCTATGTACAATAATATAACTACTATAATACTGCTCCTATGTACAAAAACATATCTACTATAATACTGCCTCCTATGTACAAGAATATAACTACTCTAATACTACCTCCTATGTACAATAATATAACTACTATAATACTGCTCCTATGTACAAAAACATATCTACTATAATACTGCTCCTATGTACAAGACTATAACTACTATAATACTGCTCCTCTGTACAAGAATATAACTACTATAATACTGCCTCCTATGTACAAGAATATAACTACTATAATACTGCCTCCTATGTACAAGAATATAACTACTCTAATACTGCCTCCTATGTACAAGAATATAAGTACTATAATACTGCCTCCTATGTACAAGAATATAACTACTCTAATACTGCCTCCTATGTACAAGAATATAAGTACTATAATACTGCCTCCTATGTACAAGAATATAACTACTCTAATACTGCCTTTTATGTACAAGAATATAAGTACTATAATACTGCCTCCTATGTACAAGAATATAACTACTCTAATACTGCCTCCTATGTACAAGAATATAAGTACTATAATACTGCCTCCTATGTACAAGAATATAACTACTCTAATACTGCCTTTTATGTACAAGAATATAACTACTATAATACTGCCTCTTATGTACAAGAATATAACTACTATAATACTGCCCCTATATACAAGAATATAACTACTATAAGACTGCCCCTATGTACAACAATATAACTACTATATTACTGCCCTCTATGGATAGGGATGTCTATTGGAATGTATATATGGATGCTTATATTTAATTGTAAATACTCAACAGTGTAGCTTCATCAAGGAGGAGAGATTTGTGGCAGATAGTGAGGTAATCGGGACATTTTAGGCTTTGGCTTGCATACCAGGGAAAATTCCTTTACAGTGCTTCTCCTCTTCCAACAGAACGTCCCATTGTGAATGTAACTTACAGGATAATTGATATTTACGTATTTGTCTGTTTGTAATTCGAGGTTTCGTCCCCTTGATCATAGGTTTACATCACATATGCTGAGGCGCGGCGGACGTGTTTATATCTATTAAGATTTCCCCATAAGTACAGGCAGTGAGGTTTATTTTTTATTTTTTTACATTCCTGCTGTGGATGATTAGGATTGATTGAAGTGCTTTCTTTGTCCTCTAAAAAAAACTGTGTTTAATTATTGTGTCATTATGCTAATACATGCAAATGTTAAAAGTGTTCTCTTGGTTGGGAGTGCAGAGAACAATAAAACGATGAACGTGTTAGTCTAAAGTACAAATTAGTTTATTACATTGCTAAATAGCCTCCTAGGAAGCAGGTGTCCTGCGTACATGAAACAAACAGCCCCATGGTAGGATATTAAATGTTCCCATTTCGTGTGTGCGGCACTTAAAGGCGTTCGGAGAGGCAATTATACATGTTTATGTACCTCATACGGTTGTAATATGTTAAGAAGCACCCTCAGACGTGATTATATCAACAGTGTTTGGCATTTGGTAGGCCTATAAGTTCTTCTAAATATTCTGTGTGTAGCAGAGAAAACGTATGGGCTGGTGGGCCAGTCTGGGGAACCCAACATCTCCTAGTGGGTCCTGATGTCTGCAGGTCTAGTGTTTCAGCAGCCACTGGTGGAGACCGCCATTGCAGGCTGACTCTTTTAGTAAGTCGTGAGGGTTATTGGTTCTCATTGAGGAGATCCAGCCGTCCAGAAAGAAGATATTTCTATCTTCTGGGAGGCTGAATTGTGGATATAGCAGATCCTGCTGTTGTGGAGAGTCTTTCAGGGAATGCTCCTTGTGAAACAAAAGCATTTCAGTTAGCTCTCCTCCAAAAAGAAGAGAGACAGTTTTCTTCCTTCTGGAAAGGAGCTAATTGGCATGGTGAATAATGGAAAAGCTAGTCATTACCAAAAGTCCATCTTTGAAACCAATTTTTGTTATTTCCCCAGATACATGTTAAAATAAAAATCAACAACATTGCGATAGACTTGATTTATAAAGAAATGTTATGTTTGCAGATCCTGTGTAGAGTACTGTTTCTATGGCAACAGACAACAAACAAACCTGTGTGGTCAGGTCCTGTAGTCATGTGTTACCACTTTCTGCTTGTCTCCTCTTGTACAGTTTGCAGGTTAGTAAGGCATAAGCAGAACACTTGACTGAAGGAAACGACCATACACACCTGGATGGTTTATAGTCTGTAACACATGGGTCTGCATAGGTACTGTATACACAAAATGGTAGCGATTAAGGTTTTCATAAGCTTAAACGGTAGATTTTTTGCAAACTATTAGTGTTTTTGGCTTATAAGGGTGAACTACAATGATAGATTCTGAAAGGGTGCACTCTACAAGGATGGACTCTCTAAGAAAGGACTCTGCAAGGGTGTACTACAAGGATAAACTCTAACAGATGGACTCTATAAGGATAGACTCCACAAAGATGGACTCTTCCATGGTGGCTTCTACTAGTGTGAACTACAAGGATAAAATCCAACTCTATAAGAGTAGACTCTACAAGTAAGGATTATAAAGGGTGGACTCTACATTCCATCGACCATTCACCTTTTGTGGATTGATACATCTAAGAGGGTTAACTATCACAGTTTTAATGTGTTTTGATAGATCATTTAATAAACTTGCTGAGGAGTTACTGAAAAAGTATTTAATGGTTCTCATTGGACCTTTGGGTGACCAGGTGGACCATCGATTTTTATTGGAATTAAACAGGATCTGATTTTGTTTTGTTCTTTTTCTGTTTCAGGCTCACAAGTAAAGAGTTTCACGTCACTGTGGTTCATCTCCGAGCCCTTAGATGTAGTCACCATGAGAGGGAGTTATGTGGTCTTAAACTGCTCTGCTGGCTCAGATCGAGGGTCACCAATCATCACGTGGAAAAAGGATGGAGTTTACCTCAATCTAGCAATAGACGACAGAAGACAACAGCAGCCCAATGGATCCTTGATAATACAAACTGTGGTACATTCGCGGCATCACCGGCCAGATGAAGGCTCCTATCAGTGCGAAGCATCATTGGATGGGGTTGGTGCAATTATCAGTCGGACAGCTAAAGTACTGGTAGCTGGTAAGACTCCATTTGTATATTTCTTCTTGTTTTTAATAATGATAGACTTTGACTGGCAATAATAATAATCAGTATCCTGAGAAAGAAAAGCATATGGTAACAATGTCAAAAGAATGGATTTGTCAAAATACAGATATAGCAGAGGCCACGCTTTGGTTAAAGAAGAGCTCTTGCAACAAGGAAATTCCACCATGATTTAATTACTCATTTAGGCAGCTCTGCTCAGAGAAATACATAGAGGAGTCTTATACAATGTCTAAATGAACCCGATATATGGTAGTCAGAAGCCTCAAGTACCAAGTTGTTTGTGATGTCTCCTCCAGTGGGGATGGCTAATGTTCTTTGCTGTTGCCTTCTGGTTGCACTGCATTCATCAAAATGTGAAAAGTTTGTTTGCTGATGGGCATGTTTCCTGTTACTATGTCATAGCTCCTTCGTATAGCGAAATGTAGGCTGAAATATGGATCAGAGGACCTAGAATGATGGATCTGACCCAGTAGCTTCCCAAGCCAATGATAGAAAGGCTGCATATGGTTAATTAAACTTAAAGCAAAAGGGGAAATCCAGTCCAAATGATTTTCTGATTAGTGATGAGCGGCAGGGGCAATATTCAAATTCGCAATATTTCGAGAATATTTGGTAAAATATTTTCTCATATATTCGCGAATTCGAGATTATTTTCTTGATCACGAAAAATCGGCAATGTAATATTCACGTAAGTATTGTTGTGAACTTGTGACATCACAGCCCTATGTATCTATGTAGCTTACATACATACATCACTATGGGCCAGATTTATCATTACACTTACATCTTACTCCTCTTTTACATATGTCAGATTTATTAATGGTCCTTTAATTCTGTGATTTATGTGGTTTGATGGTAGCAGTTTATCCTTCAGTAAGCGGCTTTACAAAAGTCGCACATTTTTACGAAAAAGTCGCATGTTCTATAAAAAGTCGCATAAGATAAGCAATTGCGCAATTTTGCACACTTTTTTGCGACTTTTTAAATTGTTGCAATAGAAAATCTGTCTAGAGATTAATTTACATGAGAAAACGCGCCCACTTTTAGAAGATCGCGCCCACAAGTTCAGATCTCCTTTGGCTCTAAGAAACCGATCATAGATCTCCATGGGATTTTTCACCAGAAATAGGCATACCCACAATATACAAATATGAAAGCACCTATTGAAATGAAATCCTCTTGTCTATTTCTACCAAGGCAGGAGCATCAATAACCGTCCCCAGCGTAACGCTTTGTAAACTATCTGGGTTGGCACCTTGTGATTTAGTCTGCGTTGTAATCGAATCAGACATTATTACAGTGTAGTACTACAAAAGCATTTCATTCCAGCAAATTTTCAATAATAAAAAGCGCCAGGAATATAAAGTGATTTAAATTCTTAATTACCCCGACGTACAACAATGCCGTGGAACATTTCTGGATAGATCTACTGGGACTGACACAAGCACAGCTGTGTTTCCATAATTTCAAGCAGATATCTTGTCAGTAAGTAAGTCACATTCTACTGGGGGTTCTCCTCAATCTGCGGCTCAAAACTTAAGAAAATCCTTCAGTCGAATAGAACCGTGCGCATCTTCAAGGGTTTAGAAGAAGGAGGGTATCCCTATGTATTGCTCAGGAGAACTGTTGTAAGTATAGAAAGTATAGGGCTATGCTTGGTAAACAAAATGTGAACCTATCATTGCAAAGTACTGAATGTTATTCTCTTATTGCCACCCCTTCTTTTATTTAGTGGAAGTGATTGAGTTGAAGGATAGACAAACAATCTGACCATATACATAATATTGCCATTGCTTCCCTGTGTCTCTGTGTCAGTGACCATGAAGACTAGTCGTCTGACAGACCTAACTGTTGTGGTCAAAAATAATACATCACATAGAGTCCTGGAAGAGACCAGAGCATAGAATCTCTTCACCCTTTATGAGAATAAGGCATGAAGAGTCTATCCATAAATAGAAAAGGGCAGAAAGTCTCCATCCATGAAGAGAACAGGACAGGGAGGCTCCACCCATAAAGAGAACAGGACAGGGAGGCTCCACCCATGAAGAGAATAAGGCAATGAGGATCCACCCACTAAGGGGAGGTTTCATCTATAAATAGAACAGAAAAGGGAGGCACCAACTGTGAAGAGAGCACAAAAGAGATGATACACCCTTGAAGAGAACACGAAAGAGAGGTTCTACCCATGAAGAGAACAGGATATGGAAGCTCATCCCATGAAGGGTACCCATGAAGGGTAGGGAGACTTCACTCATGAAGAGAACATGATAGGACAGCTCATCCCATGAAGGGCAGGGAGACTTCACCCATGAAGAGAACAGGATAGGAGAGGAGAGTTCATCCCATGAAGGGCAGGGAGACTTTACCCATGAAGAGAACAGCATAGGAGAGCTCATCCCATGAAGGGAGACCTCACTCATGACGAAAACAGGATATGGAAGCTCATCCCATGAAGGGTAGGGAGACTCCACTCATGAAGAGAACAGGATAGGAGAGCTCATCCCATGAAGGGCAGGGAGACTTCACCCATGAAGAGAACAGGATAGGAGAGCTCATCCCATGAAGGGCAGGGAGACTTCACCCATGAAGAGAACAGGATATGAATGCTCATCCCATGAAGGGCAAGTAGACTTCACTCATGAAGAGAATAGGATAGGTGAGCTCATTCCATGAAGCGCAGGGAGACTTCACCCATGAAGAGAATAGGATAGGTGAGCTCATCCAATGAACGGTATGGAGACTCCACCCATGAACAGAACAGAATAGGAGAGCTCGTCCTATGAAGGACAGGGAGACTCCACCCATGAAGAGAACATGATAGGAGAGCTCATCCAATGAAGGGCAGGGAGACTCCACCCATGAGGCTCCATGCATGTAGCGCAGCGGCCAGAGATGAAACCATCAAGAATGTAAGGCTTTAAGTATGTCATAGGTTAGAACGCGTAAGCACGGCCATATTTTTCTATTTTAATGCAGAAGCTGGAGCTACTTTTTTATTTACTGTGGATTTAGCTGCCAGAGGTGGTTGGGACTATGGGAAGAGCTGAGTTTGCTGTGTTCTGATGTTTCCGTAGATATCATACAAGTAAATAGGAGCCACAGAGACAGTGTAGCACATCCTGATGGACAGCATCCATAATTCTAACCACCTTTGGCTGCTGCATCCATTTAGGACAGGGTCGGGAGAGCCCCATTCTAGAAATAGGTATGGGATGGACATTACTTAGACTTTTATGACATATCCTATGGCTCTTCTATTAATGTTTTACTATCCCTTTAATAATCCTATAATGACACGTTATACAATTTTCGAAAATACTTGACTTCCAAATCTTTACTTGCTGTCCGTGAATAGAAATAATGGGGGAAAGTTATCAAAACTAGTATAAGGAAAACTAGCTAGTTGCCCATTATAACCAATCAGATTCCACCTTTCATTTTCCAAAGGAGCTCTGAATAAAAGGTGAAATCTGATTGGTTGGTTTTGATAAATGTCCTCCATTGATTCTAAGGCTAGACATTCCTCTGAGATCAGCACAAAGCTCTCCCATCTCCCTGATACTTTGCTACAATGTATCAGTCTATAATCCCGAATGCTTTATACAGCAGATTGTTTTAAAAATGGTCAAACCTTGGCCATTTTGGGATTTGCCGTACCCATGACTTTTCTCCAAGGGCCCCTTCGTATCTATACGGTCCGCCTCTGTGCTATGTGCTCCCTTGTGGGTTTTATACTTGAAGTCTCATTTCACGATCCCGACTTTATTTTTACTGCCTTACAGATTGTGGAAATGTGTTAAAAATAAATTGTCATTTTTTTAAAATTTGTTTTCTGTGATGTGGTTTCAGCGCGAGAAAGCTGACAGTAAAGGAAGGCCATGACAGATCCGATAGTTAAACATCTCAATCTGGGATGGCAGGGCCTCCCACAGAACTAATTAAACGCCTTTAAGTGTTTAGCTTTGGAAATCTTCTGATAAATGTGACGGTGGCAAACGTCTTATGTGAGCATTTCATAAATAAGATGCAAATGGTAGAAAACAGGCAACGTGCATGTCACCTTCACAGGGAAGAGGTAATCACTGCCTTCTGATGGGCCGATTCCAAGGGAAATTATCAGCATCACAGGCCTTAGTCCAAGTATTTGTAGATAGATAGATAGATAATAGATAGATAGATAATAGATAGATAGATAATAAATAGATAGATAGATAGATAGATAGATAGATAGATAAATCATATATAGATAAATTATATACAGATGGGTGGATACATAGTAGATAGATGGTAGATAGATAAATGATGGATCGATAGATGGATATGACCTGTACCTGTACAGACTGAGCGCCCACAGCCTGTAGATGGAAATGGAGCAGCACAGGCAAACATACAAGCCGCGGGAGAGCAGACACAGGGGCGTTGCTAGGGTCTCAAAAGATCCGGGCCCCAAACACCAATGAATATTGTCCAATTCTCTAAGTTGAACAACTGCCCCCCCACCCACCCCCGCAAACACTGGCACTGAAGACATTTTGCTGTACTTGCTATACAGCAGCATGTACCTCTCACATCCAGGGACTCCCAGGTGACGTCTCCTCTGATGTAGATCTTCTCTGTCATCATCTTCTCCATTCCATCCAGACAACTTTTCTTAGCCGCCTCGTCTCTGCAGAGTGTGACGCACAGACATCTTAGCTTCTTCACTTTTCTCTACCCCCAAATACTATCCTGAAGAAAAATGAGTGCCCCTCCATAGCAATAGTGCTCCTCCAAGTCCCACCAATAGCAATTCCCTTCTAGAATGCCCTCATTAGTATTACTGCCCCCTACAGTGCCCCCAACAGTGATAGTGCTCCCCAAGAGTGCCTCCATTAGTAGAAGAACCTCCGGTATTAATAATGCCCTCACATAGCCCCCAGTAGAAATAAGGTGGTAACAGTGGTAATAAGGCCCCCACAGTGCTCTTAGTAGAAATAATGTGGATCCCCCAGTAGTAATTACAACACCTAATGTCCCCTGGATTTAAAATGCCCCCACAGTGCACCCAGTATTTATAGTGCCCCCTACTGTTATAATGCTCACCCTGACACGCTCCCAATATTTATAAATAATGTCACCTGCAGTGCCCAGGTAGTTATAGTGTCCTCAGAAATTATAATTCCTCAGCACCTCCGCAATACAGTCCCATGTAAATAACACTATTTCCTTCCCTCCGCCATAGAGTGCCATGTAACTACCATCACACCATCTCTCCAGCCCCCTCCAATATACAGTCCAATGTAAATAACATCCCTCTCTATCTACAGCCCCCTCTAAAATACAGTCCCATGTAAATAACATCACCCCCTTCCCAGGCACCTTCAACATATAGTCCCATGTAAATAAAATCACCCCCTCCCCAGCCCCCTCTAAAATACAGTCCCATGTAAATAACATCACCCCCTTCCCAGGCACCTTCAACATATAGTCCCATGTAAATAAAATCACCCCCTCCCCAGCCCCCTCTAAAATACAGTCCCATGTAAATAACATCACCCCCTTCCCAGGCACCTTCAACATATAGTCCCATGTAAATAAAATCACCCCCTCCCCAGCCCCCTCTAAAATACAGTCCCATGTAAATAACATCACCCCCTTCCCAGGCACCTTCAACATATAGTCCCATGTAAATAAAATCACCCCCTCCCCAGCCACCTTCAACATACAGTCCCATATAAATAACATCACCCTACCCCAGTCACTTCCAAATTTCAGTCCCATGTAATTAACATCACTCCACCTCACTGTCCCATGTAATTAACTTCCCTCCCTTCAGCCCTAACATACAGTCCCAATTAAATAACTACAACTCCCAACATTGCTCTGCCTCTCACACTGAGTAATCTACCCCTTCACTTACCTCTCCTCATGTAGCAGACCTCACCACAGCTTCTTCCCAGGACTTCTCTTCACTGCTGAGCCGTCCTCTCCTGCACTGGTCACATGATGGCGACATCATCGCAGGTCCTTTTCAGCTACTGCATTTAGAACTGATCACATGGACTGTGATGTCACCACAGGTCCTTCAGCTCTTTCAGTGCAGCAATACAGTTATATCTAACAGGCAGGCAGGGCATTCGGTGCCTGGGACAAAACATCAGGGGCCCAGGCCCTGAATGTTTTGACCTACCAATGCCCCTGCTGTGCCAGCACTGTGTGCAGGGGCCCTGGATGATGAGGCCCACTTCCTGGTACACTGCAGCAAATACTCACCCGTGAGGGCTACTTATTTCCAGAGACTCTCCGCTCACATCCCAGACTTCACCTCCATAGATGAGCGGAGGAAACTCCACATCCTACTGGGGGAAGAGGAGTCCACTGTGGAGATCGTGCCGAATATGTCTCAACCTGTCACCAACTGAGAGGAAGATGAGACACCATGGACTATTATACCTCCATACTACCCCTTTACCCCAACATCCACCCCCTTTAATTCCCAGTTTCCCACATCATCACCCCCCTCCCCCTCCTCCACAATACCTATTATTTCTCTTGCTTTGGCAATGCTAAATGTTTTACTTGGACATGCTAATAAAGCTTTTTCGAATTAGATAGATAGTAGATAGATAAATGATGGATAGATATTAGATAGATAATCGATTGACAGATGGATGGATAGATGTTAGACGGGGCATTGCATGCCACAGCCGCTTCCTAGCCCAGTGACATCACTGTACATCGTTCATGTGGACTAGTTGCAGCTCAGCCCCAATCAAGTCAATGGGGCTGAGCTGAAATACCAAGCAATACCAGTATACAATGTATGGCGCTGTACTTGGAAAGCTGCAGAGCGCAGAGGTTCCCTAAAATAGCTGATCGGCAGTGGTGCCAGGAGGTGGATCCCCACTGATGTGATAACGATGACCTTATTATCAATTCCCAGATAACCCCTTTAAATCAGATATTTTTGCAGAGCTGACGGGTCCCCTATAAAGACCTGAGTTACATTTTTAGCATACATTCAGATCAGGACGAGGGCTCTCGTAGGTTGTTGATTTCTCCAGAGCCCAATCCTATTAGGCTCTCAATATTTTGGTGCAGAAAGGAGTTATTTAGTCCATTTACTAATAGCCGCTATTCAGGCAGCATAATTGCCCCACTTTTCTGTTCCGTCTGATTTTATAAGCAGTTTAGCCTGCGCTGCTCCTCCGACCTTTCTTAGTTGAAATCCATACTGGTGACTGAGGTTGGAGTTAATAGGACGGGCAGGATGTTTACAACACAAACTTGCCGACCTCTGAAAGCAACTGGGGGAATATAAAGGAGATTTGCTGGTAGAAAGCAGAGCATCAAGTTTGGAAAAAGATCCTTCAAAGAGGCCCCGTTCAACTTTCTGCTCTTTGAAGACTTTAATTAAAGGGCCACTCATGACTGCCGCTCAACTGTCTCCATCGGAAAGTACATTCTGTGCTGGCGCAGAACGCTAAAGAACCTGAGATCTTTTTATTTTTTTTAGCTTATGATGCTGAAGAAACGATAATAATGACCTTGCGGACTCCATGGCGTAGCTCATGTTTATGGAGAGCGCTCGTCTCGCAGCCTTGGACTTTATGTTAACTGGCCGCTTCTTTCTCAAATAGTTCTATCTCCACGTTGACCTACAAAAGTTGACTTTTGAAATTTGGAATGTATAAACTGCACAAACTTGATATTTTTTGTCATCTGTGTAAAAATTCTACACTACATATTAAGTATCTTAAAGGTGAGGTAAAGATCTAGATTGGCACTAGGAAGAGTCCATTCTGACCCTCATGGTTTGGGAAGAGGGGGTAGGCTGAGAATACTTTGCTGCTTTGTCAGTGGAGACCATGCCAGACCAAAACATGGACTCGTTACAAATTTCAAGCCTGGCCCCGTTGCTCAGTAGACTCCATCCTCCCCCTTGATTAACATGGTCAGAAATCTTGTCAGTCTCGCACCCGCGCTGTTGCTCCGAGTAGCGGCACAAGAGGCTGTGCTGTTGCTACCTGAGATGCCTACTGTTCATGTGTAGTTACAGTTCTGGATGTACCTAGACTTGAGCGTTGCATGCACATTCTGAATCTGCACTGCTCAGGCAGCAGCAGAGCTTCTGCACCTGCACTGCAACTCGGAGCGAAAGCGTAGGCAAGAGATTGATAGGGCCAAGCCAGATGTTTTTGGAGTCTCTTGAGCAGGGGGCCAGCTCCTCGCAGACTTAGTTTTGAAAAACGTTGAAAAATTGGGCCCCAGGAGCTTTCAGTTGCACCTCTGGACTTATCCTTCATGCTTTTGAAAACCATCTTGGTCTCTAGACTATTTTTGTGATGGAATCATCTTCCGAGGTTGTAAAGTCAACTCAACTCCACTCAGGGTACAAAATACATTTTCAGAATTTTTAGAATTGTTTGTTACACCTTTCATTTTTTCTAGTTTTTTTTGCAAGAACAGAAAATTTGTTGACCTGAGGCAGCTTTGAGCTGAGACATGATGCTTGTTTGATGCTACCGTGAAGTAAATAAGTACAATTTTTCTTCTGATGCCCACAAACCACAATAAAAGTTAAAATCCCAATCATTTTGGAGATTAACATTATCATATCTTTTCATATGCAGAAGAGAAATAAATCACGGATCTGACAGGATACCCGCATTCTGCATCTGTTCTGCAAATATAAATACTGCTGACAATGACAAGTTTGTCTTCATGTCGTTGACTATTTCAGTGAAGAGAGGCGGTAATGTGTGCGAGTAAGAACTCGGATGCAGATATTTAAATAACATAACTCATTGAAGTTATTGACCGTGATCTCCATAACTCAGGCTTTTATATCTACTTTTTCTCTCCCCGCTATAAACTCTAGAAATAGAATGTGAGGGGAATTTTTTCCATGAAAAACAGAAAGCTCATGACTAAGAATGAACCACAAGTTCTTCACTCGGTGTCATGGACCCTATGCTGTTGAGTTGTTTTAACTAACCCCATGAGTATAGCTGTCGATGTTCCAGGGGAAGCAATTGCCAAATTAGAGGCACCAGTATCATGACTGGCCCTGGTACAGATTTTGCATTGCGACCCTTGAGCTTCAGCTTACAACTTAGACTAAGCTTATCTACAGGGGCGGACTGGCCATAGACTCTAGAAATTTCCTAGTGGACCGATGCCTAGGAGGCCATCCAAGCCCTTCTCACTGCCGCTGGTCAGATACAGTACATAAAGATCTGATGCACTTAGTGGTAACTAACACTGGGAGCATCAGGTACTTATGTACCTGGCCTATGGCTGCAGATGTCCTCCTGAATTCAATTGTATGGATGTCCTCAGGATGGTTATAGAGTAGAGCAGACGTCTCAGGCTGCCGGCTGGAAAAGGCCTTTGGCATGCACTGAAGATGGTAGCTTGGAACAGGTATTATATTTTTTTGTTTTCTTGGCCACTTGGGGAGCATACCACTGGGGCCATTACTAGGGGAAGGCTAGACGTCAAGCTGAAGGTAGGGCTTGCTCAGTGCTGTGGTCCACATCTCACCACCTAAGTCCCTGCTCCATATCTTAATTAGAGACACTTAGAGGAGGACAGAACAAAGCAGCTATTGATGGCCACTACAGATGGACAGCTTTTGGAACAGTATATTGTGCTGAACTGTGGTATTTATGACCACACCAATTGTGTTGGCCCCAAATTCTGTAAGTTTAGACCTGCCTACAACAGGTTTTCCAGGGCCACTTTCAGTTCCTCTTCTGCCCCTGCTTACAATATATCACAGATTCATACAATTACAAAATCCAACATGTCTACATTTGGATCACATTCTGCTATTCTTCTGCCAAGCCAGTGATGCCCAACTGGTCACATGGGCTGATATTATGGCAAAGTTTGGCTAAAGTCCTGAATTTGCATACACTGTCCCGAATTTTAAGAAACAATCCAGGAAATTTGGGCAACCCCAGGCAGAAAACGGGCTGGACTTTTGTAGAAGGCATTCTCATCTGGACTCCAGGTATTCCTAGGGCCAGGTTTTAAGGGGGTCATCCACCTTTATTACTTTATGTACAGATCCCAAAGTGTGGCTGGACCCGCTGTGGTAATCATACCTACCTGATCCCCACTTCTGGGTTCTGGCACCATTGACTACCTGTCGGCTGTGCAGGAGCTGGGACTCCCCATGTTAACTCATCTAATTTGACATGGGGCACATGATCATTGAAGCAAATGACTGCCCACAGTGGTGACATGTCATCCATCAGTACTACCGTGGGTCTGGCCATACTGTGGGGTCTGTGCAAAAGGTAATAATGGTGAGCAACCCCTTTAAATGCCCCAAATTTACCATCCAGAATATAGGTAAGTATGCTATGGTAAAGCAAATTTATATGCTTTGCTTAACCATAGAGGACTGAAGAATTCTTCTGTATTCTCACCTATTATGGGGGACACTGTGGTACCCACCCATCTTTAAAAGGTGTGTTTTCTGCATCTTTATTCATACTTATTTGTGTGACCCCTTTTTGTTTGCCCTTTTGATGGAGTCAAGGGTCACAATATTAGGGCAGTTGACCACCACCTCAATAATCCATGCAAGAGCACAGCTGTTTCCAGCTGTGAGGTGGACACTTTAAGATCAGCCTATTCCACGGGGACCCTTCCAAATGGACAATCCCTTTAAGACATACTTGACAAACTGTTCCATACTTGACAAACTGTTGCCTCCCAAACTCTTGGAAAAGCTGCTAAAGGGGTTTTCTAGGACTTACGCATAGGAAGTCTACCCTCATGATAGGTCATCAATATCAAAATGGTGCCCCGACAATCAGTTGTGGAACCAGAACTACACAGGTCCATACATTGAGTAGTGGTCACACCTGGTTACTGCAGCTCTGCTCCCTTTCACTTGAATTCTCTTGAATATCATATTGCTGGATTCCTGGCTACCTCAGAGAACTTCACAAACCTGCTCCCCAGCGTCAAGACCCACATTCTCTTGGCACACATTAAGATCAGCCTATTCCACGGGGACCCTTCCAAATGGACAATCCCTTTAAGACATACTTGATAAACTGTTCCATACTTGACAAACTGTTGCCTCCCAAACTCTTGGAAAAGCTGCTAAAGGGGTTTTCTAGGACTTACGCATAGGAAGTCTACCCTCATGATAGGTCATCAATATCAAAACGGTGCCCCGACAATCAGTTGTGGCACCAGAACTACACAGCTCCATACATTGAGTAGTGGTCGCACCTGGTTACTGCAGCTTTGCTTCCTTTCACTTGAATTCTCTTGAATATCAGATTGCTGGGTTCCTGACTACCTCAGAGAACTTCACAAACCTGCTCCCCAGCATCAAGACCCACATTCTCTTGGCACACATTTAGCCATGGTGACAGAACATTGTGTTCGAAAGTGTGTCATGCACAACCCGTTAGTTCTCATATGAGGTCTGACTGATGAGTCTGCAAAAAAAATAAAAAATTTGGGTGGTCTCCTCACCGTGTGATACATGTGTCCGGGGCCTGAACAGGGTTTGTGTTGGCAGATGGGAGGTCGATCATGATTCAAAAACATTATGGTGTCAAGAGGCATTTAAAGGGGAGTAGCCTATAGGAAGGAAAATATCTAAAATAAAAAATATTAAATTCTGCACACCAGAGCAGAACTCCCTGAGCCACATTACAAAAAGTTAGCAATTTTGCTTTAAGGCTGCACCATTCTCGAGGGTCTGAGGATTAATACATGGACCCCATTATGCTGCCACCTAGTACCACTACGCTGAAGCACAGCCCAGACTTTGCACGCCTGTCTACTATGACTGTTTGGCCACCGGAATCGATAATAAGCTTCAATGTGACATGCAGAGAGACTGCACTAGATGGAGATCAAATGAGGAATTTTGATCAATTTGACCCGCAGGAGATGATGAAGCATATCTTACTTGTCTATCTGCAGAACAGGCTGACCTTCAGACTGTGGAGTGAGAGTCTCCGCTCACATCCGCCAGCACTGGAGGTCAGACACATGGATCAATTTTAATTGTAGGACATGATGTGTAAAAGCGCAAGAGTCACATTGAAGACAATGTATAGCTGCAAATGGCTCATACATGTCCCTGCTGCTCCAGACCGCAGATATGACTACACATCTTCTGGAATCTGAATTAGGAAGGAAACAAGTCCTGTCTTGAAACCAGTGTCTAGCTATCTCTATCATAACCATTCCCACTGGTGGCCCGAGGGTCAAAAGCAGCAGTCCAAGCGAAGAAATTGTTATTTTAGTTGATATTTTCAGCTCAAAGACTAAATCTACCTTAAAAATCAATGGCGTTTATTGTTTTCAGCGCATTTGAAATATAAGACAACTTTGCCGACTGACTTCATTAAAAATGTCCTGCTGTTATGTGCCTGCAGGCAGCTCCTATACACATCTATGCATCGCCATGGTAACAGACTACAAACAAACACTGTGCGGTCTGATCCGGCAGTCATACTCACTATTGTCTATTCCATTGTCTTTTCTGTAAGTAATACATTACTTATCTTGTCCTGATCCTAAATTAAAGCATGTGTTATACCACAAGAGCTGCATTCAGAATTTCCCAGGTTTCAGAGATAGAATCTCCCAACATTCTTTGCTTACTGAAAGTATTTTTTTTTTTTTTTTTAATTTGTTTTGTTTTGTTTTTGCATTCTGGGTAGTTTTCTCTGTACAGTGTACAGTAATCTAATGTAAGAAAAACGAATCGTCCCACTATATTATATGGGTTTGGCTAAGCTACTAGAGGTATGTCTACCAACAAGTCTTATAGCTGTTTCTAATAGCAACCAGCAGAATAGTGAGTACAGCTCTGGGGTATAATACAGGATGTAACTCACGACAGTACAGAATAAGTAATGTAATGTATGTACACAGTGACTCCACCAGCAGAATAGTGAGTGCAGCTCTGGAGTATAATACAGGAGGCAACTCAGGATCAGTACAGGATAAGTAATGTAATGTATGTATACAGTAACTCCACCAGAAGAACAGTGAGTGCAGCTCTGGAGTATAATACAGGATGTAACTCAGGATCAGCACAGGATAACTAATGTAATATATGCACACAGTGATTCCACCAGCAGAATAGTGAGTGCAGCTCTGGAGTATAATACAGGATGTAACTCAGTATCAGTACAGGATAAGAAATGTATGTACACAGTGACTCTACCAGCAGAATAGTGAGTGCTGCTCTGGAGTATAATACAGGAGGCAACTCAGGATCAGTACAGGATAAGTAATGTAATGTATGTATACAGTAACTCCACCAGAAGAACAGTGAGTGCAGCTCTGGAGTATAATACAGGATGTAACTCAGGATCAGCACAGGATAACTAATGTAATATATGCACACAGTGATTCCACCAGCAGAATAGTGAGTGCAGCTCTGGAGTATAATACAGGATGTAACTCAGGATCAGTACAGGATAAGTAATGTAATGTATGTACACAGTGACTCCACCAGCAGAATAGTGAGTGCAGCTCTGGAGTATAATACAGGATAAGTAATGTATGTACACAGTGACTCTACCAGCAGAATAGTGAGTGCAGCTCTAGAGTATAATACAGGAGGTAACTCAGGATCAGTACAGGATAAGTAATGTAATGTATGTATACAGTAACTCCACCAGAAGAACAGTGAGTACAGCTCTGGAGTATAATACAGGATGTAACTCAGGATCGGCACAGGATAACTAATGTAATATATGTACACAGTGACTCCACCAGCAGAATAGTGAGTGCAGCTCTGGAGTATAATAACTCAGGATCAGTACAGGATAGAACCTGAGAAAGAGCTGCACAAGTCTCTTAACTCCCAATTTCCTAAGGAAGACCAAGACAACTTTTGTAGTCCCAGACCTTGATTAATATAAACTCTCTTCTACTTTTTATTATGGGTTATTGTCCCTGGTTACAAAGGCAACGTGGAAAATCTAAAGCTCATGAGTTCTACACTGCCTAGGATCACACGGGCCTCACACGACTGTGCGGTACTATAAGTAGTTAGCAGGTATTTTAGCAGATGGATGTAGTTCATTTCTTCATCTTACTTTAACTAGGCGGACTGTGCCAAGTTTTAACATAATACACAACTTTTACAACCTGCATTCATATTGCATATCTGACATAAGATATATTGTAGGAAAAGATACGTGATACATGATGTGGCCCAATACGTGATCGATAAGAAACAGATAAGCGTCACCTCCCTCCCCCAAACCTTCCATAATACAAAAAGAAAACCAAAATCTTTTTCCTCTTCTTAAGGCTCCATTCGAACGTCCGCAAATGGGTCCGCATCCGTTCCGCAATTTTGCGTAACGGGTGCGGACCCATTCATTCTCTATGGGGACGGAATGGATGAGGACAGCACACAGTGTGCTGTCCGCACCCGCATTTGCGGAGCGCGGCCCCGATCTTCCGGTCCGCAGCTCCGCGAAAGATAGAACATGTCCTATTCTTGTCCACAGCTGCGGACAAGAATAGGCATTTCTATAGGGGGTGCCGGCCGGGTGTGTTGCGGATCCGCAATTTGCGGGTCCGGCAACACACCACGGATGTGTAAATGGACCCTAAATGTAGAAAATGCAGAGCAAGAAAATCTGAATCTGTTCAGACAGCTGCAAGGTACAGGTGCTCAGCTGATCAACTAATTACACCGCACTAGAGCTTTGTAAGGTACATGTAAAACTGCAGAATTGATGGAGAATCCATGTAGTGTAATTCAGATTTGGTTTCTTCTTTCCCAAACAAACTTTACATTTGCTTCTCTTAATTGGAGATTGCAGGTTATACTTACCAGCAAAAAGATAAAGTAAAAAAAAAAAGGAAACAAATTAGCATAATAGCAGAGCTGAATTGTTAGCATATAGTGTAGTATGATTTAACATGCAATAGGTTTTCCAACAGTCCTGCGTAAACCACAGATAACCTGATGTTACCAGTAGTGATGAGCGGGAGGTGCCATATTCGATTTCGCGATATTTCGCGAATATTCGCATGAATATTCGTGTTATATTCGTCGAAATCGAATATTCGAAATTATTCCAATTATTGCGAATAATATGCGATTTATTTTTTTCTCATATTGCGAATATTTAACTTGATAGTATAAGGCAACGTTCCTATGCTAATTGACTATGGCTAGGCTAATATGTGTATTTTACGAAATTTCGTAATATTGCTCTAACTTCGTCTTTTAGAATATTACGAATATTCTAAAAGACGAAGTTAGAGCAATATTAAGAACATTTGCAAAAGTCGAAATTGCGATGCGAGTAATATAACACGAAATAGTAGCATGAAGATTTCAACTTAGCACAGCTATATTCCATA
This sequence comes from Bufo bufo, assembly GCF_905171765.1. Classification (NCBI taxonomy): domain Eukaryota; kingdom Metazoa; phylum Chordata; class Amphibia; order Anura; family Bufonidae; genus Bufo; species Bufo bufo. The sequence continues at coordinate 46,142,446 of NC_053390.1, forward strand.
TTAGGCTAGAATATGGAATATAGCAGTGCTAAGTTGAAATCTTCATGCGACTATTTCGTGTTATATTACTCGCATCGCAATTCCGACTATTGCGAAATTTCGTAAAATACACATATAGATTAGATTGTAATTTAGCTAATATGGAATATAGCAGTAAGTTGAAAATGCCACTGACTGGAGCAGCCAGGAAGCCAGGAATCCAAAGGACAGGTAAGAACAACTTTAGGGAAGTGGGAAAGAAAAAAATATAATAATAAAAAAAAAAAGAAAAAAAACGAATATTCGATTTCGCGAATATATAGACCGATATTCTAAATATTCGCGAAATCTCGAAATTGCGATATTCGAGAAAAAAATTCGCAATTCGAATATTCGCGCTCAACACTAGTTACCAGGTTGTCTTCTCGTGCAGAAATTCTGCTCTGCTGCATCTGACACATTTGGCTCTGCAGTAGCTTCTTATTGCACGTTTATGGAGATGCATAAAATAATTCCAGATTGAATGCTGCCTGCAATTGCCTTATTTGATTTTGAAAGACTGCGGGGGAAGAAAAGGGTCTCCAGGGAGCGCGTTTCCCTAAAGCCTTGGAATGACAAACAAACAAATCCCTATTGAGTTGTGCACCTTATACCAAGAAGGAATCCATGAACCTGACACCGGCTCTTCTGACTGCAAAAATATGAAAATATTGAAACAGTTAGTTTTTTTTACTCCTTAAAGGGACTTGTATAAATATTTTTTCTTTCAAAACTTGTTCATTGTCCTTCAAAATCTGGAGCTACCACCATTGCAGAGGTTAAGAGGACCCTTGTCTTAGAGACTGAATCTCCACCTAACATACTATTAGGACAAGTCCTTAAAAGTAAGAAATGGGGTTGGCAAATGGTAAAAATGTTGCCTATCACATAACAATTCTTGGGTGCCTTCATTAATTTGTAAAAAAATAAATAAAAAATACTTGTCTGGGCTGAAAGTCTGACCCAAGCAGAGTCTGAAACAGAGGACATCTTCTTAAAATAAAAGCTCAGGATGCACAGCTTATAGATGCCACTTTTGCCTGTGTCATATACAAGATCTACATATACGATCATCACATGTTCACCGGAACTGGAGAGAGAGACTTTCCAACATATCTGTAAATAATTGTGTCCCAGATTCAAAAAATTTCCTGATTAGGGACCTAGGGTCATTAGGTATGCAACTGTTCATCTTCTCTCTTCTTTAGTAGTAAGAAAGTCTATCATAAATGTGCCAGAGATAAGCAAATTTCTTAAAATTCGATTTGGGTCCAAATTGGCCAAATAAGGTAAGTAATTTGGTTCGGGTCTGAATAATTTTTACCAGAATATGAGGTTCCCCCAATTGCCTAGAAATGTCTCTCTCTCTCTCTTCCCCCTTCCCTCTCACCCTGTAATTGTCACAAATTGAATCACATACCATTCATTCTTTGTTAGAATAAGATTTTTTTTAAATGTGCTGAATTTTGAAATTTTTTAATTAATTCACTCAACTGTAGTTGCCTGGGAATGTCTCTCTTTCCCTCTCTCCCCGTAATTGTTCCCAAATTAATCGCACAACATTGGTATTTGTTAGAATAATAATTTTTTTGAAAGGTTTGCATTAAATTTTGAAATTTTGGAATAAATTTACTCAACTGACATCCAGAGAACACATATCACCTCTGGTTCGTAAACATGATGATAGCATGAATAAAAAATACTGTACTACCCCCTCTCCCAAGAGTTTCTACAGGGGGTGATAACAGTAATAGACCGTAATGCTGTGATTTGTAAGATGGGTGATACCATGAAGAAAAGTTCCTGTATATCCCTAAACACCCTGGTCATTGCAGGCTTTACAATGGATAAATGATGTTAGCAGGTTGTGATAAATAAGGGAAGTAATAACATGAAGAAAAGTTCCTGTATCTATCTCTTCTTCATATGGCTAGTAGAGGCAGTAATGGGATGTGGTTGGTAAGAGGAGTTGATACAATGAAGAAAAGTTCCTGTTTATCCCCCAACGCCATGGACATAGGAGGCTTTATAAGGGATAGATGATGCAAGCAGGTTGTGATAGATAAAGGATGTGATAAAATGAAGAAAAGATCCTGTATCCCTTCTCTACATGGTTACTAGAGACAGTAATGGGCAGTGGTTGGTGAGAGGGGTGATACCATGAAGAAAATTTCCTGTATGTCCCCCAACCCCCTGGGCATAGGAGGCTTTATAAGGGATAGATGATGCTAGCAGGTTGTGATAGATAAGGGAGGTGATAAGGAAAAGTTCCTCTATCTCAGGCATCCTCAAACTCCGGCCCTCCAGCTGTTGTAAAACTACAACTCCCCAAATGCCCTGCTGTAGGCTGATACCTGTAGGCTGTTCAGGCATACTGGGAGTTGTAGTTTTGCAACAGCTGGAGGGAGCAGGAGGGCCGCAGTTTGAGGATGCCTGCTCTATCTCTACTCCTCATGGTTACTTGAGACAGTAATGGGCTGTGGTTGGTAAGAGGGGTTATACCATGAAGAAAAATTTCTGTATATCCCCCAGCCCCCTGGTCATCATAGGCTTTATAAGGGATAGATGATAATAGTAGGCTGTAATATATAAGGGAGGTGATAACATGAAGAAAAGTTCCTGTATTTCTTCTCCAAATGGTTACCAGAGACAGTAATGGGCTGTGGTTGGAAAGAGGGGTGATACCATGAAGAAAAGTTCCTGTATATCCCCCAACCCCATGGGCATAGGAGGCTTTACAAGGCATAGATAATGTTAACAGGTTGTGATAGATAAGGAAGGTGATAACATGAAGAAAAGTTCCTGTATCTCTTCTCCACGTGGTTACCACAGACCGTAATAGGCTGTGGTTGGTGAGAGGGGTGATACCATGAAAATAAGTTCCTGTATATCCCCCAACCCGCTGTGCATAGGAGGATTTACAAGGGATAGATGATGTTAGCAGGTTGTAATAGATAAGGGAGGTTATAACATTAAGAAAAGTTCCTGTATTTCTTCTCCAAATGGTTACTAGAGACAGTAATGAGCTGTGGTTGGAAAAAGGGGTGATACCATGAGGAAACGTTCTTGTATATCCCCCAATGCCCTGGGCATAGGAGGCTTTACAAGGGATAGATAATGTTAACAAGTTGTGATAGATAAGGAAGGTGATAACATGAAGAAAAGTTCCTGTATCTCTTCTCCACGTGGTTACCACAGACAGTAAAGGGCTGTGGTTGGTAAGAGGGGTGATACCATGAAGAAAAATTCCTGTATATCCCCAACCCCCTGGGCAACCCCCTGGGCATTGGAGGCTTTATAAGGGATAGATGATATTAGTAGGTTGCGATATATACAGGAGGTGATAACATGAAGAAAAGTTCCTGTATCTCTTCTCCACGTGGTTTCCACAGACTGTAAAGGGCTGCGGTTGGTAAGAGGGGTGATACCATGAAGAAAAATTCCTGTATATCCCCAACCCCCTGGGCAACCCCCTGGGCATTGGAGGCTTTATAAGGGATAGATGATATTAGTAGGTTGCGATATATACAGGAGGTGATAACATGAAGAAAAGTTCCTGTATCTCTTCTCTACGTGGTTTCCACAGACTGTAAAGGGCTGTGGTTGGTAAGAGGGGTGATACCATGAAGAAAAATTCCTGTATATCCCCAACCCCCTGGTCATTGGAGGCTTTATAAGGGATAGATGTTATTAGTAGGTTGCAATATATACAGGAGGTGATAACATGAAGAAAAGTTCCTGTATCTCTTCTCCAAATGGTAACTGGAGACAGTAATGGGCTGTGGTTGGTGAGAGGGGTGATACCATGAAGAAAAGTTGCTGAATATGGAACTGCCAGGGTCAAGATACAAAACATTGCACATACTGTATTACTTTGGCAGTGAAATTAGTTGAACACATGGGAAATTTTAACCTTGCAGTTTTCATTAAGCCTAGGATGGAGGAATAAGTGAGTCTGTGCTCCTTTAGCACCAATATCACCGTTGTGTGAGAGAAAACAGTTCATGCAAACAATAAATCTAGAGAAGAGCAATCATTGGAAGATGGCTTACAGGTTAACACTATTCTCATAAGAAAATAGAAACCAGCATGATCCGCCTGATAGTCCCAACCGGTCATAAAGCAAGGCCAGCTCCACAAACGGCACCTAGGGACAACTGACGGATAAACCGTAACTCTAGGGAAGAAATCAAACAGAGAAATCCAGGTCTCAATTGAACAGGCGGCTTAATCCGTAAGCCTATGATTTCCTGTTATCTCTCGGGCTTTTAGGGCTGCAGGAAAATGGCTCCAAATCTATTTAGACATTTAAAATGCCACCAAGAAAAAATGCGAAATGTTAACACAAGCAGCAGTAGAAAGAGCCGGAAATAATGTATTTTTACCTCTGGCTATGTAAGGACCGAGAAATATTTCTATTTCTTTCCAAACCACAGACATTTCATTAAAATCAATCATACAGGGTTAGTTCCACTGCTAGTCCTACCTGCTGCCTCTGGAAGACTTCTGACAAAAGTCATACATATCCCGGAGAACTACATATCTATCTATCTATCTATCTATCTATCTATCTATCTATCTATCTATCTATCTATCTATCTATCTATCTATCTCATATCTATCTATCTATCTATCTATCTATCTATCTATTATCTATTTATCTATCTATCTATCTATCTCATATCTATCTATCTATCTATCTATCTATCTATCTATCTATCTATCTATCTATCTATCTATCTATCTAAAGAAGAATTGTGAGCAGCACAGCATGAAGTATTGTAGGGGGGTGCCAAAGGTTGTGGAAGCGATTCTACCTCCAAAAAATACAAAATATTTTTTTTTACAGCACATCCCAAATGTAAATAAAAAAAAAAAAAACTTTTCAGTCCTCTCACTGGGACCTTTCTCAAGCAGTGAATTTTCTTATCTATCTATCTATCTATCTATCTATCTATCTATCTGTCTGTCTGTCTGTCTGTCTGTCTGTCTGTCTATCTATCTATCTATCTATCTGTCTATCTAGGCTGAAGAAATTCCACGGCACATCCAAGTCGTAAAATAGTAGAAAAACTTTATTCACCAGACCCGCGGGTCCATGAAAATGATCTCTACAAAGTAAGATTGTCTTTAACACAGACATTCATGTACGTTCATCCTTAATTTCCCTAGATTACAGAGCATCGTTTTGTCGTTGCCATGGCCACTAATGCTCCGTGCTATTACTTAATAAACCTTCATTCACCCACGATGCAAAGTTTTGCTCTATACTAATTACACATTCCTTTCTTTACACACAAATATTCTAGTACAGATGAAGTGCATGACCCCTAATATTTTATCTAAACAGGTCTATAGAGAGAAAAAAGTTCATATAGGAAGCCTCCTGCAGTCTGATGCAAGAACGGAACCATGTCTTCCAAGCTAATCCTCAAACATCAGCTATGATCTGTTCTCTTTCCCTGCAGTGCCCCCACAGGGGAAATCAAGTAGTACATAATTCCCATAGAAATCTGTTGGCTGCCTGTGTCATGCAGGGACGTCCTGGGGCCTTTAGAGGAAAAGTCACTCCTTTATAGCTACGATCCACATCTGCTGGGTCATTCTGAATATATAGTGGGGAAAAGGATACTGTGGGGGAAGGGGGGGGTCTCTTTTTAGGATTCTGATCTCTTGAAGAGTGGCTACAAAAAGCATCTCTCACTCTTGAGGACCTGTCCTGTCCTTCCACCTGCTGGCAACATATTGAACATTTCTCTGTGTAATCGCTATGTATTTAATATCTATCTATCATCTCTCCAGGGGCGTAGCTATAGGGGAAGCGGGGGAAGCGGCAGCTTTGGGGCCCAAACTCAGAAGGGGTAGAACTAAAAGATTTTATTGTCAGGGGCCCCCTCAACAGTATTATACAATGACATTATATACAGAGACACTGTAGGAAACGGACGGAGCGGATTCTAGGCCTCGTCTGAGAATGCGATCTTGACTAACCAGAAGAGTGGGTGCTGCATGGGAGGAGGGGGTCGCAAAGAAGTTGCTGGGGGCAGGGGTTAGGGGAGCCCATTAAAAAATTTGCTGTGGGTCCAGTCATTTCTAGTTAAGCCACTGAATTTATTTTCTATCTATCTATCTATCTATCTATCTATCTATCTATTTATCTATCTATCTCATATCTATTTATCTATCTATCTATTTATCTATCTATCTATTTATTTATCATATATCTATCTCATATCTATTATCTATCATCTATCTATCTACAGTACAGACCAAAGGTTTGGACACACCTTCTCATTCAAAGAGTTTTCTTTATTTTTATGACTATGAAAATTGTAGATTCACACTGAAGGCATCATTAACACATGTGGAATTATATACATAACAAACAAGTGTGAAACAACTGAAAATATGTCATATTCTAGGTTCTTCAAAGTAGCCACCTTTTGCTTTGATTACTGCTTTGCACACTCTTGGCATTCTCTTGATGAGCTTCAAGAGGTAGTCCCCTGAAATGGTTTTCACTTCACAGGTGTGCCCTGTCAGGTTTAATAAGTGGGATTTCTTGCCTTATAAATAGGGTTGGGACCATCAGTGGCGTTGAGGAGAAGTCAGGTGGATACACAGCTGATAGTCCTACTGAATAGACTGTTAGAATTTGTATTATGGCAAGAAAAAAGCCTAGTAAAGAAAAACGAGTGGCCATCATCAGAAATGAAGGTCAGTCAGTCAGCTGAAAAATTGGGAAAACTTTGAAAGTAAGGGCTATTTGACCATGAAGGAGAGTGATGGGGTGCTGCGCCAGATGACCTGGCCTCCACAGTCACCGGACCTGAACCCAATCGAGATGGTTTGGGATGAGCTGGACCGCAGAGTGAAGGCAAAAGGGCCAACAAGTGCTAAGCATCTCTGGGAACTCCTTCAAGACTGTTGGAAGACCATTTCAGGGGACTACCTCTTGAAGCTCATCAAGAGAATGCCAAGAGTGTGCAAAGCAGTAATCAAAGCAAAAGGTGGCTACTTTGAAGAACCTAGAATATGACATATTTTCAGTTGTTTCACACTTGTTTATTATGTATATAATTCCACATGTGTTAATTCATAGTTTTGATGCCTTCATAGTCATGAAAATAAAGAAAACTCTTTGAATGAGAAGGTGTGTCCAAACTTTTGGTCTGTACTGTATATCTATCTGCAGCACGCCAGACCTGCAGGGTATAGCGAAGCGAGATCACGGTTATGGGCAATCGAGGGTTGCTCACTGTATTTGGAGAACCCTGGGCAGGCATGCAGCAGTGAAAGAGAGGTAGACACAGTTCCTCTGGGGCACACTCGGTATGTGGGGACCAAGCCTGATGTTGTGTGAGGTGCCCTGGATGTTACAGGTATTTTGAGTGCCTGGGGCAAGGTCCCTTTTGGATTTGTGACGCCAGTGCCTGTGACGGTGGCACATCGATTTGTAGTGGGAATAATTGAGGTACACAGATGGATAAACCAAACGTTTCTTTACTTGGTGAACACAGTCCAACTTTGTACATACAGTTATAGTTGATAGTGATGATAATGCAGTCTCTTGGACAATACTTCACAAGCAGGTAGACTTTAGATGGTGGCAGGTAGTAATCATGCAAGATACTTGGAGGACACAACGGTTATTGCGTTGCAGTGCAATGCTGCTCTATCCCCTTCAGCTATTCTAGCTGGCTGGATCCCAAGGCCCGGATGCCTAAATACTGGCTTTAATCCTTGGTATATAAATTCTCTCTCCAGTATTGACCCTTGCTCTTTACTTTATAGATCCTCTGCCCATCAGGTTACTTATCTGACTTGTATTATCCTTGCTTGGTTGGGAAGCTGCAGGTTTCTCCCAGGAGGTCCATTCCTACTACTGGGGTAATCTTCTGAGCTAACTGAGGCTCACTTGATCCACAGGGGTGCTAGGATCCCTCTACTAGCCCCCTAGTAACAACTAGAAGCCTGGGCTGTCTAGCTGCATGTCAGGAGGAGGCCCTCAGCATATCACTGGCTGGTGCCTTCTAACTTGTCTCTGCAGACTCCTGACTCTGAACTCCCTCTCTGGGCCTGGTCATTTATACTAGGGGCTCCCTATCTCCCTCTAGTGTCTGGGATGACTAACTACACCCAACTAGGCCTGCTATTGCATCATACAGGGGAACATTGCATATAAAAACACATTAGAAAATACATTAAATACACACTTAAATATAACATTACTGTCCCTTGTGAGTAGGAGGAACGCGTACACCAATTGACCCTTGTGTAGTGCCCACCTTTACCTAGTGGGACACTACATATCTATCTCATATCTATCTATCTATTTTCTATCTGATCTATTAGAGATGAGCAAATTTATGAAAAGTTCAATTTGGCCGAATTACTTCGTCGCGAAGCGCATTTTTTTGTAAGTAGCTGGTGCAATGACAGGAAGCTGCGATAGCGCCGCCCCGTCATCGTTCCCCTCAGATGCCGCATTCATACATTTTGCGGCATCTCAGTGTAAAAACAGTGTGAAATTAACATTAAAAAAAAAAACATTTAATCAAACTTACCGCGATTTGTTCACGTCGGCCGGCGTATGACGTCACAAAGCACAGGATTTCGGCCGAGATCTTTAATCAAATGGCGGCTGACGGCTCGTCACGAGCAAATGGAGGAGGTAAGTATGATTTTTTTGTTTTTTACACTATTTCAGGTTAAATCGATACGCTAACACGAAGCACAAAGAAATGCGTCTTCTAGGCGAATCTAATTTATCCTGAAATTCGGATCGAATTCCACTTTGTGGGATTCGATTCGCTCATCTCCAGTATCTATCTACCTATTTATGTATCTATATATCTATCTACGGTAATTTTTATAATCTGTTTATTGTCAAGGGACCCATCAGAGCCCAGTTATGTGCTCCCCTCTACTGTCCTGATGACTGATCTATCTTCATTTTGCTTAGTCTGACGAAACTTATTACCAACCAGAAATACAAAGACAGCAAAATAACAATAAAATGAAGAGATCTTATGGAGAACATAACAATAATCGGAATAAAATTGCCAGCTTTATGTCGCCTACAAATCCTGCATATACAATGAGAGAGACTACAGTATGTCACCCCTTCCCATTCACACTTAATGCAGCAATTACCATCTACTTAAAAAGACACATCACATATTTATATTTGGTAAAATATATTCCGCAGCTTTATAAAATTTGTTTCCATGGTGTCAGATCATCGCATGCAGTCTGCATTCTCCGCCATCTGTAAGGAGGTATATGGGAGAGACCTAAGATTGGGGTGAATAAAGACGTGCCTCAGAGCCGTGTAATAATCTGCTTATCTGCACATGAGGTAGTGGTGAGTGGAAAAATCGGCAGATGATAAAATGACGGCCTGACAAGATGGTAACAGAAAAACGGCGGCGTCCCCTGGTGAGCGAAAAGGGCAAAATTCTGCACACGTCTGTTCTAATATTATATAAAGGTCAAACAGTGTGGAAGAAACCATAGGATCCGTCTGTCAGCTACAGTATATATTTACATAATATCTGTCTGTCTGTCTATCTAAGTATATACCTATATCCGTTCTTTCTTTCTTTCTCTCTTTTTTCTCTCTTTCTTTCATCTCATATCCGTCTATCTATCTATCCATCTATCTATCTATCTATTATCTATCTATCTATCTATCTATCTCATATCTATCTATCTATCTATCTATCTAGCTATCTCATATTTACCTGTCTATCTAAGTATTGACCTGTATCCGTTCTTTCTTTCTTTCTTTCTCTCTTTTTCTTTCTTTCTTTCTTTCTTTCTCTCTTTCTTTCATTTCATATCTGTCTATCTATCTATTTATCTATCTATCTATCTATCTATCTATCTATCTATCTATCTATCCATCTATCTATCTATCTATCTATCTATCTCATATTTACCTGTCTATCTAAGTATTGACCTATATCCGTTCTTTCTTTCTTTCTTTCTTTCTCTCTTTTTCTTTCTTTCTTTCTCTCTTGCTTTCATTTCATATCTATCTATCTATCTATCTCATATTTACCTGTCTAAGTATTGACCTACTGTATATCCGTTCTTTCTTTCTTTCTCTCTTTCTTTTTTTTTTTTTTTTTCTTTCTTTCTTTCTTTCTTTCTTTCTTTCTTTCTTTCTCTTTCTTTCTTTCTTTCTTTCTTTCTTTCTTTCTCTCATCTCATATCTGTCAATCTATCTATCTCATATTTACCTGTCTATCTAAGTATTGACCTGTATCCGTTCTTTCTTTCTTTCTTTCTTTCTCTCTTTCTTTCATTTCATATCTGTCTATCTATCTATCTATCTATCTATCTATCTATCTATCTATCCATCTATCTATCTCATATTTACCTGTCTATCTAAGTATTGACCTGTATCCGTTCTTTCTTTCTTTCTTTCTCTCTTTTTCTTTCTTTCTTTCTTTCTCTCTTTCTTTCTTTCATGTCATATCTGTCTATCTATCTATCTATCTATCCATCTATCTATCTATCTCATATTTACCTGTCTATCTAAGTATTGACCTATATCCGTTCTTTCTTTCTTTCTTTCTCTCTTTTTCTTTCTTTCTTTCTCTCTTGCTTTCATTTCATATCTATCTATCTATCTCATATTTACCTGTCTATCTAAGTATTTACCTACTGTATATCCGTTCTTTCTTTCTCTCTTTCTTTCTTTTTTTTTTCTTTCTTTCTTTCTTTCTTTCTTTCTTTCTTTCTTTCTTTCTTTCTTTCTTTCTTTCTTTCTCTTTCTTTCTTTCTTTCTTTCTTTCTTTCTCTCATCTCATATCTGTCAATCTATCTATCTCATATTTACCTGTCTATCTAAGTATTGACCTACTGTATATCCGTTCTTTCTTTTTTTTTCTTTCTTCCTTTCTTTCTCTCTTTCTTTTTTTCTTTCGTTCTTTCTTTCTTTCTCTCTTTCTTTCTTTCTCTCTTTCTTTCATCTCATATCTGTCTATCTATCTATCTCATATTTACCTGTCTATCTAAGTATTGACCTACTGTATATCCGTTCTTTCTTTCTTTCTCTCTTTCTTTCTTTTTTTTTCCTTTCTTTCTTTCTTTCTTTCTTTCTTTCTCTATGTCTTTCTTTCTTTCATCTCATATCAGTCTATCTATCTATCTATCTATCTATCTATCTATCTCATATTTACCTGTCTATTTAAGTATTGACCTATAGCCGTTCTTTCTTTCTTTTTTTCTTTCTTTCTTTCTTTCTTTCTTTCTTTCTTTCTTTCTTTCTCTTTCTTTCTTTCTTTCTTTCTTTCATCTCATATCTGTCAATCTATCTATCTCATATTTACCTGTCTATCTAAGTATAGACCTATATCCGTTCTTTCTTTCTTTCTCCATTTCTTTCATCTCATATCTATCTATCTATCTATCTATCTATCAATCTATCTATTATCTATCTAATATCTATCTATCTATCTATCTCATATTTACCCTTCTATCTAAGTATTGACCTATATCCGTTCTTTTTTTCTTTCTTTCTTTCTCTTTCTCTCTTTCTTTCTTTCTTTCTTTCTTTCTTTCTTTCTCTATTTCTTTCTATCTTTCATCTCATATCTGTCTATCTATCTATCTATCTATCTATCTATCTATCTATCTCATATTTACCTGTCTATTTAAGTATTGACCTATAGCCGTTCTTTCTTTCTTTCTTTCTTTCCTTCTCATTATCTATCAATCTATCTTTATTTTAGTTTTCTATGTTAAATACTAAAAAAGATTTCAATTTGTGGACCTAGATGTCCAGTTTCATTTTGCTCACATTCATCATACCCGTTGACCCTGGGGCAGATTTTTTGGTCAGGATGTCACTGTCCCTTGACTATAGAACGTCCCTATACACTTGCTGAATAAATTAAGACGTAACTTTTATTTATATCTTTCTTTTAAACCTTAAACACACAAACTCTGTGAGACTAAGGATACTGTCACACTAGCGTTAATATTTTCCGGTATTGAGATCCGGGCTCAATACTGGAAAAAAAACGCTTCCGTTTTGTCCCCATTCATTGTCAATGGGGACAAAACATAACTGAACAGAACGGAATTCACCAAAATACATTCCGTTTCGTTTAGTTGCGTTCCCATACCGGAGAGCAAACCACAACATGTTGTATTTTGCTTTCCGTCCTGGGAAACTGATCAAGACGGATCAATCAGGACCCCCAATGCAAGTCAATGGGGACGGATCCGTTTTCTCTGCCACAATCTGCCACAATAGAAAATGGATCCGTCTTGGCTATGTTAAAGATAATACAACCGGATCTGTTCATAACGGATGCAGATGGTTGTATTATCAGTAACGGAAGCGTTTTTGCTTAACCCTGCCGGATCCAGTAAAAACGCTAGTGTGAAAGTAGCCTAACTAAAACTCTCAGTAAGTGACATTATTTTGCCTCTAATTGTTTCTAATATTTATGTTGTTGTAATGGTTACCGTCTGTCTCTCACCAGCAGCATTAGTAATAAAGCAACAAAGCGGTCGGCTTGCAGGTGTGCCTGTTCCCCTGAAGACGCTGGTTTACCTGCAAAACATGTCGGGAGGCAGAGGATGTGTTTGTTTTTAGAGCCGTGGGAGACAGAGTTTAGACTGACCTGAAAAGTACAGGGAAAGATCAGGAAATTAGATCCAATTGTAACTAATGATGGTGCGGAACAAGCCGGCCGCTTTGTTGCTTTATTACTAATGCTGCTGGTGAGAGACAGACGGTAACCATTACAACAACATAAATATTAGAAACAATTAGCGGGAAAATGATGTCACTTACTGAGAGTTTTAATTAGTCTCACAGAGTTTGTGTGTTTAAGGTTTAAAAGAAACATATAAATAAAAGTTACGTCTTAATTTAATCAGCAAGTGTATAGGGACGTTCTATTGTCAAGGGACTAAGGGTACTTTCACACTAGTGTTATTCTTTTCCGGCATTGAGTTCCGTCCTAGGGGCTCTATACCAGAAAAGAACTGATCAGTTTTATCCCCATGCATTCTGAATGGAGAGCAATCCGTTCAGGATGCATCAGGATGTCTTCAGTTCAGTCTTGACTTTTCAGGACGGAGATCATACCGCAGCATGCTGTGGTTTCGTCTCCGTCCAAAATTCCGAAACACTTGCCGGAATGCCGGCATTTTTTACCATTGACCTGCATTAATGCCGGATCCGGCCCCGGCAAAACGGATCCGGCATTGTGGTCTGCGCATGCTCAGACAGCAAAAAATGTGAAAAAAATAAATGCCGGATCTGTTTTGACACCGGAGAGACGGATTCGGCATATCAATGCATTTGTCATACGGATCAGGATCCTGATCCGTCTGACAAATGCCATCAGTTTGCATGCGTTTTGACAGATTCCGGCGATGGAACTGCCTGCCGGAATCCTCTGCCGCAAGTGTGTAAGTACCCTAAGTGGAGTTAAACTAATCAATATTGTAAACGTCATACAATCTGCTGGGAGGTCTTTGTATTGATGTCACTGTCCCTTCTCATTTCTGCCATGAGTGCAGAGAGCTTTCTGTAGTCACTATTCCCATTTTGGAAGATGATACAAGTAAAGCCTTCAGCCCTCTGGTTATGGCGGACCTGGCAGCTGAAACGGGGATGTGAATTATTTACAAAGCACAAAATAATGAACAAGATAATGACTGCCTCTGCTTACGACCCACCCGTGTGATGTACAGTAAGTACGCTATATAGCTATTCCTGCGCTGTAAGATAGGGGGTTTACAGACTGATACAGAAACCCAGCATTATCCAACTGACCGACATGGTGCAGAGACCTTCTGCCCACTGTATGGTCACCTTAGTGTAATACAGGACAATCCTCAGTACTGTTCTTTGAATAAAATGTATCCAAAATTGTGCAAAATTGGGAACATCTTCCAGAGGAGCGTCAAGATTTTGGCAAAAAAAACTTGCCAGCTGCCACGAGGTGGAGAAGGCTGAAGTTCTCCTTGTTCTCCTTGACTTCAAGTTTAGGAGAAATGAGTTGTCCGCTTCTCAGTAGCTGGAAACCAAGTGCAAATGGGCAGTTTCACTGCAGCGCCACCACAGGGGATAAAGTGGATTACATAATGCCAATTAAAACCAATGGGCAGTGCATGAACCTGCTGCTGGTTCTCCCTTTTCATTACCAGATTTGCCCAAAGATCAGATGAACACACTTAGTCCAATTATTGAGATCCTAGGGGCTATTTGTAAACTGTAGGGAAGCTAGTGGCAAGTGCTTTATTTTCCAACAGCACCCCCACAGGGGAAATGGGGAATTGCATGATGACTCAGTGGGCCAACTATGTAATGCTTGTGCATGCTGGGAGAGATACTCTTTGTAACCAGTCTCTACTTCAGCTAAAGCATGAAGGCCTTAAATGAGGGTCCTGAATATCTTCATATCGTTATTATCATAGGGACCTTTCATGAAATCATTATCCGTCAAAGTAACACATGGCGCCAATTTTATTTTTTTATGCCATTTTCACATAATTACCCCCGTCCTCAGTTATATAGGATCATCATTTCCCCTGCAATGATTTTTATTAGAAGCAGAAACTTGTTGAGGTGTTGAGATATTGGAGTCACTGGACCAATAAATGGACTTTCTACGGGAACAGACCTGGAACATTACTGTGATACATGTGTCTAAATGGAGACTTCTCATGTTGGTTCTCCTCGAAATTAGACACGGGAGAAGGTTTTTTAAGATTCCATTTTATGTCTGCTAATGATATTCATTTTTTAATGCTCACTATAAATCAGTTTTACTTAATACCAGTCACACCGTCCTCTTTGCTTCTGATGAATTTGCAATATTCTAAATCTCATTAAGAGGTAATTGGATTCTTCTTGTAGTAGGATCGAGAAAACAAACACATTACCGAGTGAGATAAATTCAAAATATATATATATATATTAAAAAAAATAAAAAAATCTGTCTTCAATTATAATCACCATCTCCCGCTCCCTTCATTTCATTCTATATTTTGGCTGAGTAAGTTCTATTTAAGATCAATGCTGCCTAGGCAGCTAGTTTTTAGAAAACATTTTTTTATAGTGTATTAGCTTTTACTTTTTACTTTTCTTCCCTTAGGGCGAGTTACAGCTACCTCCTTGATACCAACAATCTTTGAGGCATCTCATTTCCACCCTCTTGCAAATTTGTTGCTCTCAAATATCAGCCATGGAAATCCAACTGTCACCAGCAGTGTCTTCTAGTGCAAATCAGGCTAGTTGTAGAGCACAAGGTGGCATCATATTCAAGTATTGTAGCATGCCATTTATGAAAGGGGTTGTCCCACAAAAATATTTAACATTTTTTAAACCAGCACCTGGATCTGAATACTTTTGTAATTGCACGTAATGAAAAATTAACTTAAAGCTATCTGTATAGCGCCACCTGCTGTTTTCCCTTTTTCTAAATTCTCTGTGCAACTCACTGAGGGGGACGCACATGCTCAGTTCCATCCTTCAACTGCCACCAGTGGCATAAGAAAGGACACTCCACCTGAGAAAATGTGCGCTCCCTAATCTGCCATCTTGAAATAAATCTAGCAGAGCAATTGGAGCAGCAAATGTAGAGATCTCTGGATCAATGTGAGACACAGGGCTGGTTCTAAGTTTCTTAGACAGAGACTGTTACATGTACAGTACAGACCAAAAGTTTGGACACACTTTCTCATTCAAAGAGTTTTCTTTATTTTCATGACTATGAAAATTGTAGATTCACACTGAAGGCATCAAAACTATGAATTAACACATGTGGAATTATATACATAACAAACAAGTGTGAAACAACTGAAAATATGTCATATTCTAGGTTCTTCAAAGTAGCCACCTTTTGCTTTGATTACTGCTTTGCACACTCTTGGCATTCTCTTGATGAGCTTCAAGAGGTAGTCCCCTGAAATGGTTTTCACTTCACAGGTGTGCCCTGTCAGGTTTAATAAATGGGATTTATTGCCTTATAAATGTGGTTCGGACCATCAGTTGCGTTGAGGAGAAGTCAGGTGGATACACAGCTGATATCCTACTGAATAGACTGTTAGAATTTGTATTATGGCAAGAAAAAAGCAGCTAAGTAAAGAAAAACGAGTGGCCATCATTACTTTAAGAAATGAAGGTCAGTCAGTCAGCCGAAAAATTGGGAAAACTTTGAAAGTAAGGGCTATTTGACCATGAAGGAGAGTGATGGGGTGCTGCGCCAGATGACCTGGCCTCTACAGTCACCGGATCTGAACCCAATCGAGATGGTTTGGGGTGAGCTGGACCGCAGAGTGAAGGCAAAAGGGCCAACAAGTGCTAAGCATCTCTGGGAACTCCTTCAAGACTGGTGGAAGACCATTTCAGGGGACTACCTCTTGAAGCTCATCAAGAGAATGCCAAGAGTGTGCAAAGCAGTAATCAAAGCAAAAGGTGGCTACTTTGAAGAACCTAGAATATGACATATTTTCAGTTGTTTCACACTTGTTTGTTATGTATATAATTCCACATGTGTTAATTCAGAGTTTTGATGCCTTCATAGTCATGAAAATAAAGAAAACTCTTTGAATGAGAAGGTGTGTCCAAACTTTTGGTCTGTACTGTACTACATGATGTCATGTTTGCATTACTTATGGTTGCCATTTAAAATGGTGATCACTAGGTATCCCAGCAGGAGGACACTTTGTGGTCAGCTTATTGTCAAGGGTTCCTTCTAATAACTAGGGGTTTCCAAAGTAGATAATCCCTTCAATTTAGATTGCCATAGAACTCTATCTCTAAAAACAGAGTATCTAGGGGTTATAGGGTTTGTCCAATTTAGAAAACCCATTTTCATACAACCTGTTAGAGAACTTAGGGGGATCTCTGTTCAGGATCTTCATCTCTTGGCTAAAGTGGAAAGGACCATTTTGGTAGACCTGTCCTTGTCTTCATTTAACAGCCAACCCATTGATTTTTATGGACACTATGTAATCCTGAATTCCCCCTGTGGTGGCGCTGAAGGGAAATTAAACACTTACTGCCAGGTTTCCTTACAGATCACAGCCGACCCATCAAGAGGACACTTTTTAACATGTAGGGATTGTTCAAAGTGGAGAACTTCTTCAATTTAGACCACCATAGAACTCTATGGTGATCTATCTTTGGTTCAGCAGAAGCTCAATAGATCCTGGCTAGAGATGACCGAATCAAACTGATGAAGTAGAATTTGATGGGAATTTCAGGAAAAATTCGATTTACACTGAAGCAGAATTTCCTCGCGATTCATGGTAAATAATCTCATTTTTTCCCTAAAATGACTGCTGCACGTGTGAGGACATGGAGCAACTCTGGGAAGGCGGGATCACCCATAATGCCAATCAGCAGCCAGCCAGCCCTGTGATGTCAGAGCCCTATAAATAGCCTCAGCCATCTTGAATTCTGCCATTGTTCAGTGTACTTAGTGCAGGGAGAGACATCATCAGGCGCTAGGGAAAGTGCTAGAAAAAACTTCATTGTGCTAAAAAAAACGATTTACAAGTGCAGGGAAAGATTATTCAAGGTGTAGGGAAAGGATAGGGAGAAATCATTCCACAGCATTTATGTTGAACAGGGTTCAGTAGGGTAGTTTACAGCCTGGGTAATAGGAACAATCCTATTACACCTTGCTGCACTGACTGGGGACCCAAATTGCCATTATACAGCTCTGTAATTCCAGCAAACCGTTCTTATTAGGGTGCAAGTGTTGTGTGATACAGCCATTAACAGGGTTTATTACAAGGAAATATTTCTATGTCTTATTTGCCCTTGTGCGGTGAAGTTATACTGTATATTCTAAACCATTTCTGGCTTGTATTAGTGGGAAAAAGGGGCTTATTAGCCGTTGTGTGGAAAAGTGCTAAAATTACAGCCCTTTTTGCGTGTATTAGTGGCACAAAAAAGTATTTGCCATTCAGCGGTGCAGTTATATGTTCTAAAGCCTTTTGCGGTGTGTATTAGTGGCAAAAGAAAAATATATTTGCCGTTCAGCGGTGCAGTTATATGTTCTAAAGCCCTTTGTGTCGTGCATTAATGGCAAAAGAAAAATATATTCGCTGTTCAGCGGTGCAGTTATATGTTCTAAAGCCTTTTGTGGTGTGTATTAGTGGAAGAAGAAAAAAATTATTTGCCTTTCAGCAGTGCAGTTACATGTTCTAAAGCCCTTTTTGTCATGTATTAGAGGCAAAATAAAAAATATATTTGCCGTTCAGCGGTGCAGTTATATGTTGTAAAGCCCTTTTTTGCGTGTATTAGTGGAACAAAAAAAGTTTTTGCCATTCAGCGGTGCAGTTATATGTTCTAAAGCCCTTTTTGTCATGTATTAGTGGCAAAATAAAAAATATATTTGCCGTTCAACGGTGCAGTTATATGTTGTAAAGCCATTATTTGCGTGTATTAGTGGAACAAAAAAAGTTTTGCCATTCAGCGGTGCAGTTATATGTTCTAAAGCCCTTTTTGGCGTATATTAATGGGGAAAAAGAAAAAGGGCTTATTAGCCGTTGTGTGGTGAAGTGAGAAATCTACAGCCCTTTTTGGTGTGTATTAGTGGCAAAAATATATTTGCCGTTCAGCGGTGAAGTTCCATTGTACTACAGCCATTTACAGGGTGCATTAATAGGATAGATACGTACGTCCTATTAGCCATTCTGTGGTGAATTGTATTTTTTTGAGGTGTATTAATAGGAAAAAGAATACGGGGAAATTGATGGGTGATATGGACCGAATTATGTCGATTAGCCATTCAGTGGTGAAATTTTTTTGTGAAACAGCCTTTTGTGGGAAAATTGATGGGTGATTGTAGACTTCCTTTAGCTGTATGGACCGAATTGCGTCGATTAGCCCTTTGTTGGGGATTTTTTTTTGTGAAACAGCTTTTTAGGGAAAATTGATGGGTCATTGTAGACCTCTTTTTGCTGTACGGACCGAATTACGTCGATTAGCCATTCGTTGGGGAATTTTTTTGTGAAACAGCCTTTTTTGGGAAAATTGATGGGTGATTGGAGACTTTCTTCTGTATGGACCGAATTTAGTCGATTAGCCATTCAGTGGTGACATTTTTTTGTGAAACAGCCTTTTTTGGGGAAAATTGGTTGGTTGCTGCAACTACGGTAAAGGACAATATGTGTCCTTTACAGCCCACTGGGTAAATGTGGATCCTGCCCAGCCACACCAGCAACTTGCCAGGTGACGTCGCTTCCACCTCCACGTTCCCACGCCGTTAGTCCTGCGACAATGTCTGCCTCTACCTCCTCATCCTCCACTGTGTCCTCAGCCTCCACTGCAGGGACAATTGAATTCTGATGGATTCAATTGCTGACCGAGTGAAGGCGGATGCTCCACAGACAGGATCTGTTTTTCGTCGGTTATTGTTCTGACGGATCAGAGGAAGGGCAAAATAATCAGTGACGTCAACACAAACTTACTGCTTACACCCTCTTTACTCTGTCGGGGGGGGGGGGGGCTCTACTTGTATAAGAGTTTAATAGAACAGGTTCTGTAGACATCTATGTGGAATTAGCTGACGAGCGTGTAAAAGGAGTGCGCTTCTTCTTGGCGCCAACATTGACCTCTAAGGCTGAGTTCATACTTGAGTTATTTGGTCAGTTTTGGCCCCGTGACTGCCCATATAAGTGAAGTGTGCAGTGATTCTAAGAGCGACGCCTGTCATCTGCATGTCATACTGACTGACGGTATTATTTCACTACCACAGCAGACTCCCTATGCGTGTTACAGCAAGGCACAGTGTTCTACACCACTATAAAGGCTCTCTGCAGCCGAGAAATAGCCGTTTTTTTTATGAAATTCTCTGCGAATAAATTCGGATCAAATCAAATAAAAAAAATAAAAAATTCGGCAAACTAGCCAAATGGAATATTTGAAAAATGCGCTCATCTCTAATCCTGGCGTCAAGTCCAATGAGCTGTCAAATATGGCTGTCTGTTGATGCACTAGACATTATATCTTCCGAGATCCTTCCTGATTTCTTTTAATTTAAATAGAATTGAGAGCAATAAAGTCTAAGGGGCACATTTATTAAGACCGGCATTGGTCCTAATAAACCCCTGTGCTGGCGGTGGATCCGCCGGAGTTATGTAGGGGCGCCGGCCTCTTCGTAGCTTCAGCGGATCCACAGCTGCTTCTAAATGAACCATATACCACAGTACAGCACAATATACTGCCGCCCACCCCACAGTATGAGGCTGTGCCTGATGCTCCCACATAAATTAATCCTTTGAGCATCAGAGCTTTATGTACGTTGCTGACGGCCAAGTGGAGGGATAAAGTGGCCCCCTGGGCATCGGCCAACCAATAAATTTCTCTGTAGGGTCTACGGCCAATCCGCCCATGTTCTAGCGATGAATGGAGAGCACATTGCACATGCGCAGTGTGCTGTCCTTCGTTTTGGGAGCCCCGTTCAGGGGATAGGATTGGGTCTTAGAAGTTGGACCAGCACCTGACATATCGCCAGGTCTGAGATGGGACTAGCCCTTTAATCTCTGTAAATATAAGCACAGTACATTTCTTCTGTTGCTAAGTAAATTACTTATTTTTTTTGCATATTAAGAACCTGATTCCAGTGATTTCTTGACATCTCATATAACTTGTCATTTTTGGCTCTTAATGGAATAATCCCTGTGGAGCCTTCAAGTAGAGCGTTGATACTTTTTGTTCTTCGAGCCGTTGCAAAATGTTAAAAACAAAGCGTCATCCATTGTGCATGTAGATGAATGCTGGATGCAGTACTCCGAAGCTGTGCTGATGGCTTAGAAAACAGAAAGAGAGAAAGCCCCGGCTTGTATTCATACACTGAGAAAAATTATGCATCAACCTACAGTAAAGGTTATGGTCAAGAATTATGCACGTAGACCTTAGAGATTTTTTCAATTGCTGCAAAAGCTTAAAAAAGTTTTTAAAAAAATTACAAAAGTGTTTTCTTCCAATTTGAAACTTTATTGCAGAATGTTCCATGCTGAGAAGATGACGTTAGACTGTTCGAAGCCTTTTAGTCGCACAATAATCAGTATGTACAGAGCCGGCCGTCTCGAAAAATATTCATAATCAACAGTTAACTTGGCGGGGGAAAATAATAAGCGCAACATTTGTCAAAAAAGTGAACCATTAAGAGAAAATAATTGGAGTCAGAGACTGAAATAAGGCAGGAAATAGGCAAAAGAGCCTCTCAACATGGGAAGCTGAAGGGTCTGACCTGTGGGCCTGAACGTTGGGCTTTCATTTGTTTGTTTTTGTGACTAAATAAATAAAATTGATTAATTACACGCAGGAGGAATGTCCCATCTTCCACCAAATTACAGTCACGATTGGACCCCTCTATAAGAGAAGGCCACAGGCACAACGGTGCTTTGCATTGTCCTGGTTTCTACCAGGCATTGAGCAGAGAACTGTGGTGTTCAAGTGAACAGGCTCAGAAGTTGTATTATGCATATTACTAATATACTAATAGTATTACTGGTGGTAATGGTCCCCGGCAGCAAAGTAGGGCCCCGCTGATCGCCCAGTTATGGCATACCATAGTGAGTGCATAAAGATCTGCTTTAAGATTCACTGTACACAGAAGTGATGGAAACACATGACACTGCCCAACGACCTCATTGTATAGCAATACTGTGCTACTACAACTACTATCAGGTACAGATGAGCGAACCAGCCGAGATTTGTTTCAGGTGACCACTACTACTACCACTACTAACATCACTATTACTACTACTACTACTACTACTACTACTACTACTAACACCACTATTACTACTATTACTACTACTACTACTACTACCACTACTAACACCACTATTACTACTACTACTAACAACACTATTACTACTACTACTACTACTACTACTACCACTACTACTACCACTACTAACACCACTATTACTACTACTACTACTACTACTACTACTACTAACAACACTATTATTACTACTACTACTACCACTACTAACACCACTATTACTACTACTACTACTACTACTACTACTACTAACAACACTATTACTACTACTACTACCACTACTAATACTACCACTACTAACACCACTATTACTACTACTACTAACAACACTATTACTACTACTACTACTACTACTACCACTACTACTACTATTACTACTACTACTACTACTACTACTAACAACACTATTATTACTACTACTACTACCACTACTAACACCACTATTACTACTACTACTAACAACACTATTACTACTACTACTACTACTACTACTACTACTACTACTACTAACACCACTACAGGGAGTGCAGAATTATTAGACAAGTTGTATTTTTGAGGATTAATTTTATTATTGAACAACAACCATGTTCTCAATGAACCCAAAAAACTCATTAATATCAAAGCTGAATATTTTTGGAAGTAGTTTTTAGTTTGTTTTTAGTTTTAGCTATTTTAGGGAGATATCTGTGTGTGCAGGTGACTATTACTGTGCATAATTATTAGGCAACTTAACAAAAAACAAATATATACCCATTTCAATTATTTATTTTTACCAGTGAAACCAATATAACATCTCAACATTCACAAATATACATTTCTGACATTCAAAAACAAAACAAAAACAAATCAGTGACCAATATAGCCACCTTTCTTTGCAAGGACACTCAAAAGCCTGCCATCCATGGATTCTGTCAGTTTTTTTTGATCTGTTCACCATCAACATTGCGTGCAGCAGCAACCACAGCCTCCCAGACACTGTTCAGAGAGGTGTACTGTTTTCCCTCCTTGTAAATCTCACATTTGATGATGGACCACAGGTTCTCAATGGGGTTCAGATCAGGTGAACAAGGAGGCCATGTCATTAGATTTTCTTCCTTTATACCCTTTCTTGCCAGCCACGCTGTGTAGTACTTGGACGCGTGTGATGGAGCATTGTCCTGCATGAAAATCATGTTTTTCTTGAAGGATGCAGACTTCTTCCTGTACTACTGCTTGAAGAAGGTGTCTTCCAGAAACTGGCAGTAGGACTGGGAGTTGAGCTTGACTCCATCCTCAACCCGAAAAGGCCCTACAAGCTCATCTTTGATGATACCAGCCCAAACCAGTACTCCACCTCCACCTTGCTGGCGTCTGAGTCGGACTGGAGCTCTCTGCCCTTTAC
Organism: Bufo bufo; assembly: GCF_905171765.1. Classification (NCBI taxonomy): domain Eukaryota; kingdom Metazoa; phylum Chordata; class Amphibia; order Anura; family Bufonidae; genus Bufo; species Bufo bufo. The sequence continues at coordinate 46,165,633 of NC_053390.1, forward strand.
CAATCCAGCCACGGGCCCATCCATCTGACCCATCAAGACTCACTCTCATTTCATCAGTCCATAAAACCTTAGAAAAATCAGTCTTGAGATATTTCTTGGCCCAGTCTTGACGTTTCAGCTTGTGTGTCTTGTTCAGTGGTGGTCGTCTTTCAGCCTTTCTTACCTTGGCCATGTCTCTGAGTATTACACACCTTGTGCTTTTGGGCACTCCAGTGATGTTGCAGCTCTGAAATATGGCCAAACTGGTGGCAAGTGGCATCTTGGCAGCTGCACGCTTGACTTTTCTCAGTTCATGGGCAGTTATTTTGCGCCTTGGTTTTTCCACACGCTTCTTGCGACCCTGTTGACTATTTTGAATGAAACACTTGATTGTTCGATGATCACGCTTCAGAAGCTTTGCAATTTTAAGAGTGCTGCATCCCTCTGCAAGATATCTCACTATTTTTGACTTTTCTGAGCCTGTCAAGTCCTTCTTTTGACCCATTTTGCCAAAGGAAAGGAAGTTGCCTAATAATTATGCACACCTAATATAGGGTGTTGATGTCATTAGACCACACCCCTTCTCATTACAGAGATGCACATCACCTAATATGCTTAATTGGTAGTAGGCTTTCGAGCCTATACAGCTTGGAGTAAGACAACATGCATAAAGAGGATGATGTGGTCAAAATACTCATTTGCCTAATAATTCTGCACTCCCTGTATTACTAACAACACTATTACTACTACTATTAATATTACCACTACTGACACCACTATTACTACTACTACTATTACTATCAACACTATTACTACTACCACTACTAACACCACTATTACTACTACTACTACTAACAGCACTATTACTACTACTACTACTATTACTATCAACACTATTAATACTACTACCACTACTAACACGACCATTACTACTACTACTACTACTACTACTACTACTACTAACAACACTATTACTACTACTAATACTGCCACTACTAACACCACTATTAATACTAACAACACTATTACTACTACTAATACTACCACTACTAACACCACTATTACTAACAACACTATTACTACTACTACTAATACTACCACTACTAACACCACTATTACTACTACTATTACTATCAACACTATTACTACTACCACTACTAACACCACTATAACTACTACTACTAACAACACTATTACTACTACTACCACTACTAACACCACTATTAATAACAACACTATTACTACTACTACTAATACTACCACTACTAACACCACTATTACTACTACTACTAACAACACTATAACTACTACTACTAATACTACCACTACTAACACCACTATAACTACTACTACCACTACTAACACCACTATTACTACTACTACTACTACTACTACTACTACTAACAACACTATTACTACTACTAATACCACTACTAACACCGCTATTACTACTACTACCAGTACTAACAACACTATTATTACTACTACTACTACTGCCACTACTAACACCACTATTACTACAACTACTACTACCACTACTACCACTACTATTACTACTGCTAATCCAAACATGAGTATGGACCGACATATGATGTTCCGAAACACGTAGATTGTTACTATGTGTGTTTTGGAGTTTTTATACCGTTTGTTCGTCATACAGAGCTGGATAAATTATCCTTTTTTCTGTATTACTACTGCTACTACTGTTACTACTACCACTACTCTTACTACTTCTACCACTACTACTACCACTGCTAACACCACTATTACTACTACTACTACCACCACTACTATTACTACTAATACCACCACTACTAACACCACTATTACTACTGCTGCTGCTACTACTATGGTTACTACTACCACTACTAACACCGCTATTACTACTGCTACTACTACTGTTACTACTACCACTGCTAACACCACTATTACTACTGCTACTACTACTCTTACTACTACCACTACTATTACTTTTACTACCTCTACTAATATCATCACTACTTCTACTACTAGTAATACTGCTACTACTACCACTACTACTACCAATACTAACATATCTTTTGCTATTGCTGCTACTGCTACTACTGTTGCTACTACCACTACTACCACTACTATTACTACTGCTACTACTATTCTTACTACTGCCACTACTAACACCACTATTACTACTGCTACTACAGTTACTACTACCACCACTCTTACTTCTACTACCACTACTGATATCATGACTACTACTTCTACCACTACTACTAACACTGCTGATACTACTAATACTACTTCTCCCACCATTACATACACCAGCATGTGTCCCGTAACATCACCCGTGCCCTGACCAACGCAGTTATTGGGAAAGTCCACTTAACGACTGACACATGGAAAAGTGCCTTTGGCCAGGGACGCTACATTTCCCTGATGGCACACTGGGTGAACGTTGTGGAGGTCGGGAGCGAGTCATACCCTGGGAAGGCACAGGTGCTACCGACGCCAAGAATTGTGGGCCCTACTTCCATCAGGATTTCCGCCGCCACCTACATTAGTGGCTGCAAATCCCCCTTTCTCCTCCTCCACCTCCTCCTCCACTTCCACCTCAGAATTCTCATCTTGCAGCACCAGTCAGCCATCAGTCAGTAGCTGGAAGCAGTGTAGCACTGCAGTGGGGAAGCAGCAACAGGCTGTGCTGAGACTAATTTGCTTAGGTGACAAACAGCACATCGCCGCAGAGCTGTGGCAGGGTATAAGGGACCAGACTGAGCTGTGGCGTTAGCCACTCAACCTACAACCATGCATGGTTGTGTCTGATAATGGCTGTAACTTGGTGGCGGCTTTGGAGCTTGGCAAGCTCACACACATACCATGCATAATCCACGTGTTCAACTTAGTGGTTCAGCGGTTTCTCAAAACCTACCCAATTTGCCTGAGCTACTGGTGAAGGTGCACCACGTGTGTGCCCATTTCCGAAAGTCATCTACAGCTGCCGCTGGTCTGGCAACGCTGTAGCAGCGCTTGCAATTGCCAGCTCAAACTCCACGTTCCCTATGTTGGCCAGGCTTTGTGAGCAGCAGAGGGCAGTAGTGGAATACCAGCTGAGACATGGTCATCGCCTTTCCAGTCAGCTTCCGCTCTTCACAAGCGACGAGTGGGCATGGATGTCTGACCTCTTTGAGGAATCAACACAGATGGTGAGCGGCGATGCCGCTATTATCAGCGTAACCATCCCACTTCTGTGTCTACTAAAACGCTCGCTGCTCACAATGAAGGCGGACGCTTTGCATATGGAGGAGGTGGAAATGGGGGAAGACAGTACACAGGGTGATATCCAGAACACCCTCAATTTGTCTTCTCAGTGCAAATTGGATGATGAGGATGAGGAGGAGCAGGCGATGGTTGCCTCCACTACAGAGGGTAGTGTCACAGATGATGTTGAAGATAGCTGGAAGTTATGGATAAACATCCGACTGGCTTGATCCCAAACTAAAGAGCATAAAGGTGACCCCTATGCTCAGAGGTAGACGATTGCATGCCCTTGTACCTAGACTGTGTGACACCTGAAAACCCTATAATATTGAGGGGACACGACCACCGTCTCCCTGCACTAAATACGGAGGGAGTCAGGGTCACCTAGATTCAAGCCAGCAAGTAAACACAATACATGAAAGGACTTATCTGAACAAACAGGAACAGAAGTCTCCAGCAGTGAACACTTCAATCCAGGAAGTAGTATAAACCGCAAAGTGAGGCAGTATGGGAGGGAATATAAAGGAAAGAGGATTAGTCTAAATAGGTGACACCTGGGAGAAGGAAATGAGATGACAAAGTGAAACCAAAACAAAGAACCTCATGCAAGAGGTAGAAAAGGACGTCTGTCAGACCTTCTCACAGACGTGGCGGTGACAGGTAGTTTCCATAGCAGGTTTATTCCATCTGTTCAGCGTGGATGGGCCAAAGAGGATGAGGAGATTGAGAGTCATCCTCCTGATGAGGACAGCGAAGTCTTGTCTGTTGGGATTCTGGCACAGATGGCTGACTTTATGTTATGCTGCCTTTCCCGTGACCCTCGAGTTATACGCATTTTGGCCAACACTGATTACTGGTTGTTCACCCTTCTTGACCCCCACCACAAAGAGAAATTCTCATCTCTCATTCCTGTGGTGAAGAGGACTAGCAAAATGGTGCAATACCAGAAGGTCCTTGCGGAAAATTGCTGCAACAATTTCCAGCTGACAACGCTGGCAGCAGAGTACGTAGTTCCTTGGGCAACCGAAGAGGGGAGACGAAGTAAGCACACAGCAGTTCCAACAGAGGCAGGGCAAAACTCTCCAAGGCCTGGGACAGTTTCATGACACCCCGCCAGCACCCTAACCCTGATGCGCGGCCTTGTGTCACAAGGAGGGAAAAGTTTTGGAAGATAGTGAAGGAGTACATAAGCAGACCGTGTCAGCATAATCAGTGATCCCTCTGTGCCTTACAACTATTGGGTGTCCAAGATGGACACGTGGCACGAACTGACGCTCTATGTCTTGGAGGTGCTGGCCTGCCCTGCCGCCAGCATTTTGTCAGAGCGGGTATTTAGTGCTGCTGGGGGCATAATAACTGATAAGCACATCCGCCTGTCAACTGAAAATGCTGACAGGTTGACTCAAAATTAAAATGAACAAGGCCTGGATTGCCCCTGACTTCTCTTCTCCACCAGAGGAAATCGGCTGAACATAAAGTCATTTTAAATGTGTCTTTTATGGTGTATTGAATACATGCACCCAATTCCCATGTACCCCTTCCACCACATAAAAGGGTATGTGGTTCAATCTTCCTTTTCTCATCCTCTTCCTCCTCCTCCATCATATCAACATGCTTATTAGGCTGTCCTCGCCCCTAATGTTTTAGATGGTCAGATCAGCAGCAGGACCTCGTCCCAAATGTTTTAGAGGGTCAGCTCAGCACCAGACCCTCACCCCTAATTTTTTAGATGGTCAGATCAGCAGCAGGCCCCTGACCCTAATGTTTTAGATGGTCAGCTCAGCAGCAGACCCTCACCCCTAATGTTTTAGATGGTCAGATCAGCAGCAGACCCTCACCCCTAATGTTTTAGAGGGTCAGATCAGCAGCAGACCCTCACCTCTAATTTTTTTAGATGGTCAGATCAGCAGCCGGCCCTCGCCCCTAATGTTTTAAAAGGTCAGCTCAGCAGCAGACCCTCACCCCTAATGTTTTAGAAGGTCAGATCAGAAGCAGACCCTCGCCCCTAATGTTTTAGATGGTCAGCTCAGCAGCAGACCCTCAGCCCTAAATTTTTTTAGAGGGTCACCAGCAGGCCATCAATCATAATTTTTTAAAGAGAGTGTATGATGCCCTCCTTTATGTGTAATAAAGGGAGTATTGGAGTGCCGGATCCTTGTAATTTTTGGCAGCCTTTTCACTTACTGCATAGGCTTTATGAGTGTAGGTGTTCCACTACCTGAACAATTGTACCACAATGTGAATGAGGCCCTCCTTTATGTGATATACAGGTTGTATCGGAGTGCCTCTTCCTTGCAATTTTTGGCAGCACTTGCACTTTATATACAAGTAAATATACAGGAAAGAATGTTTCCTAACAATTTTTCCTCTAAAATCGATTTTATCTTTGTTGTGTGCGTATTATTGTCAGTCTGTAAAAGTGGCGTACTACTCGGACTACATCGTTCCCAGAAGTGACCTGGGAGTCCAAGATCAATCCAGACATCCTCCCCACGCTGTTCCCGAACCATTTCGGTGGTGTTTCCATAAATTTCTGACTTTTTCCTATGAACCATACACCCTCCCCTCTTCAGAGCAGGGGGTGCCTGGTTTAATGCTCGGGTTCTCCCATTGACTTCCATTGTGCTCTGTAGAGCACCCGAGCATCCAAAAGTGTTCTAGTCGAGCACCCAAGCACTTTGGTGCTCGATCAACACTACTGAGGACCTATCTTTAGGACCAGTCATCAATATCAGAGCCGGTGGGGTTCCTACTTCTTGCGCCCTCACAGATCAGCTGTTTTCGGGAGTTGCTGTACCCCAGAACAGCACAGCGCCATCTACTGTGTAGTGGCCGTGCCTGGTTACTGCACCTCTGCCCCCATTCAGTTACATTCTGAAAATAACACGTTGCTCATATAAGATGTGACTTTTTTTTAACATTACTCTCAGCAAGGCCATGGGTGTCTCCGAGGGCTTTAACCATCCTGAATGCTTTGTTGGGGCTTTCCCTTTAACTATATACTAATATTTTATACCTTTTTCAGCATTCAAGGTTTTTCTGTCGCATAATTCAGGTGTTAACTGAACAATGCTACTTTATGCACACAGGGTTTATGTCACGTATATAAAATTTATGTTACAAGAGAGCTCCGACTTCCATAAGCGACCCGCGCCCATGAAAAAACAACGCTGTTCTGTTACACGTGTTAAAAAAGAGCGAATTATCAGATCACATTATTGTCTTGTGACTTGCATAAAACAGCATAAACATCACAATAAAACCTGACCAGAAGGTTTCCAACATCACATACATATCTAATGCAGCCTTCTACTTCAAAGGGGCATTTTACAAAGGGACATTGTGCTTTGATAGGCGAGGTTAACACTGAATTTAATGCATTCATTTGACTTTTTAAGCTGCTTTTCATTGGAAAGAGAAGGTTATTATTATTGTTTTTATTTCCCTTCCATTATAATCATTAGCGCACACAAAGAAAGGGATTTGGGAATGCGTGAAGGTGCAGGAGGCTGTGGATATGGATTTTTTAAATCTTTTATTTATTGTGTGCTTAAAGGCTGTTAACTAAGCAAACGTGGATACCTGAATACAATGTTGTTCTTTTTAAAATAGGTTGAAAATCCTGTGCTGATTTATTGCTTCATATCTCTTTATACAGGTCAAAGCCCCATTGTGTTACACAGAGCTCCAAATCCCCTGCAGATACAATGTATAATTTTGTAAAAATATTTTTACTACCTTCATTAACCATTAGAGGGAGCTCAGGAGCTCAATAATAGCTCAGTATGCACTAAGCTCTAGAGCTCCCCCTAGTAGAGGCTGCAAGAAGCCACAAATCTATCATTTATAAATCTGTTTATGCAGCGGACTAGCAGTTATATTCTTGTATGGATGTGGCAGAACTAACCTGGACTGTGATATCTAGTGATAAAAGCCACTGAAAGTCATTGAAAAAAGTCAATTAACATTTTCTTTTCATTGTTTCCTTAACTCATTAAGAGCAAGGATTGCTATATGTGTACCCAGTGTTAAGGTGGCTCTTCCCGGCTTACAGCTGTCCTTCCCCAGGTGGGCCTGGCTGATGGGTCCACTCTGTTCTGTTTCTCAGGCTACGACCAGCCGGCTAGGACTCTCTTGCTGAACCTATAGAGTGCACACTCCCTCTGGCTCTCAAAGGGCCAACGTATGTGCATACCAGTCTTCACCAGCCAATGGTTAGAAACCCTAGGGTACTTTAGGCACCTTCTCACGTGTGAGGGTACCTGGGCAATATGTTTGTCTAACTTGCTAGTCCCTGTGAACATGTACTGTTTCGTTTGTCTGCCCATATAACAACCTCTGCCTTTTTCCTGATTTTGACTCCGAACTGCCTGACCTGACCTGGGTCTGCTCACTGTATTAACCCTTTCCTGCTTGCCAAGACCTTGGGCCTGTCATTGACTATGGATTTGCCTGACCCTTTGGTGCTCCTCACTGCTGTCTCTGACCCTCATGGGTCTGATGTCAACCAAACAGGGACTACTCCAGGAAGTAGCAGCCTGGTGGCTCCCCTGCAGCAACATAGGAGGCAGTATTATAGTTTGTGTAATCTTGTACCTAGGTAGTATTATGGTTGTTATACTCTTGTACATAAGAATAATATTATAGTAGTTATATTCTTGTACATGGAAGGCAGTATTATAGTAGTTATATTCTTGTACAGCCATAGAAGGCAGTATTATAGTAGTTATATTCTTGTACATAGGAGCAGTATTTTAGTCGTTATATTTTTGTACATAGGGGCAGTATTATAGTAGTTATATTCTTGTACATAGGGGAAGTATTATAGTAGTTATATTCTTGTACATAGGAACACTATTATAGTAGTTATATTCTTGTACATAGGAGGCAGTATTATAGTAGTTATATTCTTGTACATAGAAGGCAGTATTATATTAGTTATATTCTTGTACATAGGAGGCAGTATTATAGTAGTTATATTTTTGTAGATAGAGGCAGTATTATAGTCACTGTATTCTTGTACATAGGAGCAGTATTATAGTAGTTATATTCTTGTACAGCCATAGGAGGCAGTATTATAGTAGTTATATTCTTGTACATAGGAACACTATTATAGTAGTTATATTCTTGTACATAGGAGGCAGTATTACAGTAGTTATATTCCTCTACATAGGAGCAGTATTATAGTAGTTATATTCTTGTAGATAGAGGCAGTATTATAGTCACTGTATTCTTGTACATAGGAGCAATATTTTAGTAGTTATATTCTTGTACATAGGAGCAGTATTATAGTAGTTATATTCTTGTACACAGGAGCAGTATTATAGTAGTTATATTTTTGTACATAGGGGCAGAATTATAGTAGTTATATTCTTGTACATAGGGGCAGTATTATAGTAGTTATATTCTTGTACATAGGAGCACTATTATAGTCGTTATATTCTTGTACATAGGAGCAATATTTTAGTAGTTATATTCTTGTACATGGGAGCAGTATTATAGTAGTTATATTTTTGTACATAGGGGCAGAATTATAGTAGTTATATTCTTGTACATAGGGGCAGTATTATAGTAGTTATATTCTTGTACATAGGAGCACTATTATAGTAGTTATATTTTTGTACATGGAAGGCAGTATTATAGTAGTTATATTCTTGTACAGCCATAGAAGGCAGTATTATAGTAGTTATATTCTTGTACATAGGAGCAGTATTTTAGTCGTTATATTTTTGTACATAGGGGCAGTATTATAGTAGTTATATTCTTGTACATAGGGGAAGTATTATAGTAGTTATATTCTTGTACATAGGAACACTATTATAGTAGTTATATTCTTGTACATAGAAGGCAGTATTATAGTAGTAATATTCTTGTACATATAAGGCAGTATTATATTAGTTATATTCTTGTACATAGGAGCAATATTTTAGTAGTTATATTCTTGTACATAGGAGCAGTATTATAGTAGTTATATTCTTGTACATGGGAGCAGTATTATAGTAGTTATATTTTTGTACATAGGGGAAGAATTATAGTAGTTATATTCTTGTACATAGGGGCAGTATTATAGTAGTTATATTCTTGTACATAGGAGCACTATTATAGTAGTTATATTTTTGTACATAGGAGCAGTATTATAGTCGTTATATTCTTGTACATAGGAGGCAGTATTATAGTAGCTATATTATTGTACATAGGAGCACTGTTATAGTAGTTATATTCTTGTACATAGGAGCAGTATTATAGTAATTATATTCTAGTACATGGGAGCAGTATTATAGTGGTTATATTTTTGTACATAGGGGCAGTATTATAGTAGATATATTCTTGTACATAGGGGCAGTATTATAATAGTTATATTATTGTACATAGGAGCAGTATTATAGTCGTTATATACTTGTACATAGGGGCAGTATTATAGTAGCTATATTATTGTACATAGGAGCACTGTTATAGTGGTTATATTCTTGTACATAGGAGTAGTATTATAGTAGTTATATTCTTGTACATAGGAGCAGTATTGTAGTAGTTATATTCTTGTACATAGGAGGCAGTAATATAGTAGTTATATTCCTGTACAGAGGAGCAGTATTATTGTAGATATATTCTTGTACATAGGAGCAGTATTATAGTAGTTATATTCTTGTACATAGGGGCAGTATTATAGTAGTTATAATCTTGTACATAGGAGCAGTATTATAGTAGTTATATTCTTGTACATAGTAGGCAGTATTATAGCAGTTATATTCTTGTACATGGGAGGCAGTATTATAGTAGTTATATTCTTGTACATGGGAGGTAGTATTATAGAAGTTATATTCTTGTACATAGGAGGTAGTATTATAGTAGTTATATCCTTTTACTAAAGATGCCGTGTTATAGTAGCAAATTCTGAGTAGTTGAATCACAAAATATGTTGGAAAGTTATAGAAAATTTCAATGTTGCATTACTTGAAGTTTACATAAAAACAGAAAAGTCTTTAAGTAATATTGGCAGCCATTTTGTTTGTAAATCAACTTTATTAGAAACATAAGTACGAGGAATGACTCAATAGATGATCAACTGGACAGGAAAGAACCATTTACAGTTCACCAGTAATTATTAGTTTTTTAGGAGGCATCCTCTTTTGGTACACATAAGGCCTCTCTGTAGGTTGCTGGTTGTGTATTATATTATATTCTAGATGCAGTGTTCTTATCACTACAGCCGATGACTATAATCAACACGACAGGAGTCTGGCTGAAGCTAATTGGATGCAATGGACATGGCAGGATGGGATCTATGGCTCAGATGCATATTACCTAATTCACAGGATGTATGCTTATTACAGGATTAGGCATGCACTTTTCAATGTCATTTATGTAATGACAGGACAGAAAGCAATTTCCTTATGTGTCTAAATGAGATTGAGCACCACCAATCAACCATCAGGGCGGCTCACCGAGCCTTCAATTCTGCAGACGGAAAATCGCAGAAAGGCACCTCAATGTAAACAATTAACCTCATCCTATGACATTTATGGCGGCTTCAATGTAGATATAGTACTTTGTTCCATTTGATACAATATTGGAGAAGAAGGGCGGCAAATATAACAACAGAAAAGATGGCGGATGGAAGACAATGTCATCCATTTGCGAATTAAGACTCAAAGTCTTTTGCTCATGGAGGATATTACTCGCAGTGTTTAACATATTTGTCATCTGTATAAGTTAAAGGGTTTTTTCTAAACTTTTTTACTGATGACCTATCCTCTGGATAGGTCATCAGTATCTCATCGGTGGAGGTCCGACACCCGGGACACCTCCTAGTCAGCTGTTTGAGAAGGCAGCGGTGCTCGCAGTAGCACAACAACCTTCTCTCAGCTCACCAAGCACGGCGCTGTACATTGTACACTTACCATGCCTTATATCGCAGCTCAGTCCCTGCGCCTAGGCCATGAGACCAATGACCATAATGTCACATGGTCTAGACAAAGCTGCGAGACAGCTGACAGCAGTCAGCAAACAGCTGATGGGTGGGGGTCCCGGTTGTCAAACCCCAGCGATCAGATACTGATGACCTATCCAGAGGATAGGTCATCAGTAGTAAAGTTTTGGAAAAAATTTGATGTGAACACAGTCTTACACACTTATAATCACTATCACTAGCGAGGAAGATCAGATTTTTCACACATAGAAAAGGTTTCCATCACAACAGGCATTTATTTGTCACTATCACTACAAACCGTTGTCTTGGTTATATTTGTACATATTTGAGTGAGGAGGGTGATTTATCTTGGTAGATTTATTATTCTTCAGTCTATTACAGCTCCACATTGTGGTAACCCAGCTTTCCCAGGACCCTGAAAGGCAAATCTGCCTTGCTATAGCACTATTGAGGAGTGGGAGGGGGATTTATCTTGGTATATTCAGTTTTCTGTTGTCTATTACAGCTGCAGATGGTGGTAACCCGGCTTTGCTAGGATCCTGAAAGGCAAATCTGTCTCACTATGGCACTATTTAGGAGTAGGGAGGGGGATTTATCTAGGTAGATTTAATATTCTGCAGTCTATTGCAGCTCCCTGTGGTTATAACCAAATCTGTTTTGTAGTATTAGTAACTGGGAGATTCTTTCCAATAAAATGGCTACTTTTGCTGTGTAGACAAAAGTTATCCAGACTAAACTCAGCCCCCAAATCTGAGGGGGGAAATAAATGCAAATAACAAAGACACATATTAAGGAGGTTTTGTTACGTTTTATTGGTTGTTCTTTTTAATGTTTGGATTCTGGCTTTAATTCCCCTTTGAAGAGGAAGTCTATAGTAAAGGGGTCTATCTGGGTGTTACCAGTTGGAGGTCTGTCTTTGCACAGTCTGACACCAACAGCACTGATTGAATACACTATGCAGGGACACCCCCCATCCCCACCCCCAACTGTTAACACCCTGATGAGCTGGTGAATCATTTATATTTTTTTAGTAGGAATAATATAGGATCTGCACAACATAGAGTCATATGAAAAAATGCTCCAGAATTGTAATTACTTGGGAAATGCAAGTAGTTACTAGAAAAGAAATGTCAGAAAGTCAATTATTAAATCAATCAATTTTCTGTCATGAAAGTTTAAAAAATTCTAAAGGTTTAGTTACTCAATGTAGCATCATATTCCCCTACGAAGCCATATCATCATATATTGTATGGATCTGTAATGTGTATCATGTGCCATGCATGAGTCCTTAGGGTTATGTTTTACTTAAAGGGAACCTGTCATGTGGATATTTGATTATAATCTAACTAATTATATACAATCATTAACTACTAAAAAGTACCTTAGATGTATTCACTTACTGGTGTGACAGATGGTTACCTCATAATATACACACAAAGATGCTGCATGCCAATGAGCTAATTTGAGTCCAGCGTGATGTCATTGAGTCCAGCGTATATTTAATTCAGAGCTATAGCCACTCCCCTGCCCACCTGCTGCTGATTCATATGGAAAAAACTGTCATTCAGCAGCAGGTGGGCGGGGAGAGTCAGGAGCTCATGAATATTCATGACTCATCATTATCAGCTGGAGCTTTTCAATACAAGATGTTGGCAGATTGACTGGGTCAATTAAAGAAAGTGACCCAGCATTGTGCTAAGAGAATCAGTCACTTATTTATGTTGCCCTTAGTTAGGACACCATAAAACTGGTGACAGGTTCCCTTTAAATAGCTACTTTTATGTCCAATTTCAGCCTGATATCTTGTGTGCTTTCACGGCTGCTGACTAACATTGAGATGCCTTGCTGTTTGTGCTTTTCTTTGTACCATATTTGTTAATTGCCTTCTTTGTGTCCATTTTTTTATTCATTTCCTTTCGTCGCTGCGTTTTTTATGTTTGTTTTTGTGTTTAACCCCATTCAGTTGTATGCACAGATGTAATGGGCCACAGATTATTTATATTTTTTTGTACATTTATCGCTTAAAGATTATTCCACCAGATTTTTTTTCACCTGTGATTGCAAAACTGCCATCCATTAATTACTGAAAGACGTAACGAACGTCTGATTACTAATGGAGGCAGAATGACAGCGCTTTTAATCCGATGCCTCCTAGCAGGTTGGTGCATGTGAATGCCTGATGTATACGTTATATTTACATTGACGGTGATTAAGAGACGTGGAGATCTCGACAGCGGTAAAATCACTGCCAGTCACTGAGTAAATGACACTGTCGGAGTGAGCCTCCATGTCATGGAAATGAGGGAAGTTGCTCGGGTTTGGAAGGTAATTTGTCTGTGTGTTGCTTTTAAATCAATCTTTAATTATCTTCATTCTTTCTACGACCCAGACACAGAAATCTTCATCAGGAAGACTCAGCTGTTCTAATAACCAACCTATACGCCGTATTCTGAATTTTTTTAACATAATTCATTAACCCTTTTTCCATAATGACTCATTTACTATATAGGAAGTTGTTTTTACCGTAAAACGGGTCACCCATGGTTGACGTTGGACATTAGTGAGGGTGGAACAAGGGCTTGATGGGAAGAGTTTCAATCATTCAATCAGTGGATGGACAAATACTGTATTATGGAGAGGGGCTAGCGAAGCATGGGCCATGGGTTTCGGGGAAGGGCAGGAAGGCACCACAAAGTCCACTTGCTCAGAATGTACAGACACAATGCTAGGGCAAGGAATTGACTCTTGTGTTCGGGTGAAACAAAAATTTAGCTACAAGAGATAAACAAACTCTGATTCTGGTCCACGGTGGACATCCAATTCCATTTGAGTCCGAATAAATTCGACCTGAATGAAAATGACTGTAATTGCCTGGAAAAGTCTTTCTCTTTCCCAATCTCTCTCCCTCATTATTTCTCTGTCTCTCCTCTTTCTAATCTCTCTTTCTTCTCTCTTACTCTTGGCCTCTCTCTCCTCTATCTCCATCTTGATCTCCTCTTTCTTCTCTATCTATTCTCATTTTCTCGCTCTCTCTCTTCCTCTTGTTCTCTCCCCCTGTTGCTCTCCTGTTTCCTCTCTCTATCTCTTCTCGTTCTCTTCCTCTCCTCTCTCTACTTCTTTCTTTTCCTCTCTTCTCTCTTCCTTTCTCTCGTCTTTATCTCTTCTTTTTTTCTCTCTCTCTGCTCTCTCCCTCTTGTCTCTTTCTTTTTCTTTTCCGGCTCTCTTTTTGCTCTCTCTCTCTCTCTCCCCTCTTCTCTTTCCTTTGTCTCTTCTCTCTCTCTCTCTCTCTTTCTCCTCTTTCCTTTTTCTCTCTCTGTCTCTGTCCTCTTTCCTCTCTATCTCTCCTCTCATTTTCTCTTTCTTTGCTCTCTCTTCCTTTCTCCACCATTATTCTCAGTGGTTCTACTGAATCGAATCATACAAAATTTGGATTTATAAAAATCAGAAAATGTTTGGGTCAAATTTCCAGATTTTTGAATTGATTGATTCTACTAGCTATGCCTCTGGAGACTGTGACCATCGAGAACCATCTGACATTAGTACAATAAAACACAGAATCATATAAGAAAATGGAATGAACCTTGGGAAACATTTTATTTTAATTATATAACATGACATATTCCGCAGCGCTTTACAGACATTATCATTAGGGATGAGCTAATCGACTTCGGATGAAACATCCAAAGTCAATTCACATAAAACTTCACTAGAATACTGTACGGAGCAATCGCTCCGTGCAGTATTAGAGTGTATTGGCTCCTATGAGCCGAAGTTATTACTTTGCGACGTCTCGCCAGACTTTGGGTAATAACTTCAGAAATTAATTTCTACTGTAATTTTTTTTTTACCGAACTTGAGTTCAGTTCCAAGGTACCATTTGGGAAAAGTTTTTTAACAGTAGAAATGAATTTCTGAAGTTATTACCCAAAGTCTGGCGAGACTTCGCCAAGTAATAACTTCCGCTCCTAGGAGCCAATACATTCTAATACTGCACGGAGTGCTCACTTATCACTCTCTGTCAGACCATCAGTCAGGCCATGGAGGAATGATGGGTGATGATTCAGGTAGAGCTCCATACCTCCTCTATTCTATCCAACTAGTGTGGCTGGTCTGGGCTTCTTGCTATGCACTGCTGTTTCTCAAACTCTTTGTCAATTTTTGTAAATATACAGTATTCAGAGAAGGTATACAAAAACTGAATATAATGCAAAAATCAGTGCATACTGACACATCAGAATCAGATATGTGCTAGATACCATAAATATAATTGTACCAGCCACACTAAACATCCAGGCTAGGTACTTACCTCTAAATGTTTACCTGTTCAGGAGCATAGCTATCGGTGGTGTAGGAGCATAGCTATAGGGGGTGTACAAGTGACAGCCGCACCCACGCCCTGTTAGCTGAGGGGAATATATTAGAAGTGGCTAAGCCGTGAGATCTGTTGGAATTTTGCATTGGTGCTGAAGTATTTTTTTTCAGGTACATCCAAGGGCATAGCTTATCCAGTACAGTCTATTGCCCCTTTACTAGGCAACTTTGGGGTAAGTTTACTAAACCTTCCGCAATTTGCGGAATGGAACAGGTTGCCTATAATAGAAATGCCTATTCTTGTCTGCAAAA
The DNA here is from genome assembly GCF_905171765.1 of Bufo bufo. Taxonomy (NCBI): domain Eukaryota; kingdom Metazoa; phylum Chordata; class Amphibia; order Anura; family Bufonidae; genus Bufo; species Bufo bufo. The sequence continues at coordinate 46,181,396 of NC_053390.1, forward strand.
CGGACAAGAAAAGGACACGTTCTGTTTTTTTTTTTTTGCTGGTCCACGGAACGGAGCAACGCATGAGGACAGCACACGGAGTGCTGTACGCATCTTTTGTAGCCCCATTGAAGTGAATGGGTCTACATCCGAACCACAAAAAATACAGCTTGGATAAGTATCCACACAACGTTCATGTGCATGAGCCCTTACTTTGTAAAACCCGTCGGGTAAACAGACCCTACAGGCATGTTCACACAACGGATTTAGAAAACACACAAAAAAAAAATGGTTTTGCTTCAGTTTTTGACTTGTTTTTTCAGCTTCCTTTTCCTCAATGTGAGGATCAGCACAGATTCCGCTCCAAGATAGAGCACGCCGCTTCTTTTTTCCAACTTGAAAAAAAAGCAAGTTCTGCCTCCCATTGAAATGAAAGGGAGACCTTTTGGAGGCTTTTTTGGTGCAGATTCCATCCGGAAAACGTATGGAACGGGCCCGCACAATGAGCAATTATTTTCAGGTTTACCTAATTGAGAATCAACATTTCAATTCAATTTGCTCCATCATCTCATTAAAAGCTTCCTCGTGACTTATTCTTCTATTCCATAGTTCTCCTAATGAGTCCTTTGCATAGAGCTCTATCGCAGCGTTAGATTCTGTTATTTTTTTATTTTATTTTTTTTACTTTTTCTTTGACAGACTAAGACTCCAACTCTAAGACGTGACATTGCAGTTCATTCTTTTGGGCGTCTTAAATGGAAATTTTTAAGATTCTGATCTTTTCCGGTTTGCTGTGTGCTTATTCTCCCAGATAAAGCCAGAAAATTGAGACCGGTATTATCTGGCAGCAGACTAATCCGACAGCTAAAGTTCATTACATCTATAGTTGTAAATGTAAAATCCTTGGGTTAAACAGAAAGACACGCTGGAAAAAGTCCAGTTTAGATCGGAGCGATAGGGTCCGCTGTCCGTTATAAAGACTACATTAGGCAGAGTGGATGTGGATCAATGACGTTGTCCTATTCTCTGTGACCCTTCTACAGAAGAGGAAACAACATTGTTCCTGTTAAATTAAGATGTTGGTATGAATAGTCTGTGATCTGATTGGTTACAATTATCAATATCTTCCAGTGTTTATTATCTAATGGGAATGACCTAGTAAATAGGCACTTATTGTCTGGCTAAAAATGATGGTGAAACAGGGTGGAAAGGTTGTGGCATTAATACCTTAGGCCTATAGGGCTTCTTTCACCTTTTAGGCACTGTCCTTTAGGAGAATAAAGATGAGCGAAAAATTTGATTCATTACGATTCTGGGAGAGTGCGGTGACATCATCACGCTCAGCGCAGGTCCTTTAGCAGGTCTTCTTTTCCACTCAAAAGAATGTAGCAGCCGTTCTTTCTAAGACAACTCTACCCGCCATTTTAGGAAAAATTATTTGTTACCACGAAGCTCGATGAAATTTGGCTTCATGGCGAATAAATTTTATCCTAAACTTCTTATCAAATTCCACTTCGGATGCTTCAATTCGCTCAAGACTAAATAATACCCCCCAGATCCTGTCCAAGGCCTCTCAGCTAGCCAAGCCAGTACTATTTGCTCTGCACTGATAAGAGGCAATCACCCCAAAATAGCTATCAGCAGCTGAAATCATTAGAATCACAATTCAACTTGAATTTTTGAAAGCTTTTTCTATAGAAACCCAAAGGACCATTTTCTGGTCTATAAGACTTCTCCATTAAGAGAAATAATACTCCCTCCCAGGATCCCGACCAAGGCCTCTCACCTAGCCAAGCCAGTTCTCTCTGCTCTGCACTGAAGGGGGCAATCACCCCAAAACAGCTGCCTGCAGATGATATCCAAGTTATGCTTCAATGCTTGTTTAAAAGGTCAAACATTAACTTTTCATTTTGAAAGGAAAGCTGAATAGAGTTGAGCGAACACCTAGATGTTCGGGTTCGGGGAGTTCGGCCGAACTTAAAAAAAAAGTTTGGGTTCGGGACCCGAACTTGATCCGAACTTGGACCCAAACCCCATTGAAGTCAATGGGTACCCGAACTTCACTTTATTATTTTCCGTTATAACATGGTTATAACGGAAAATAATAGTATTAGCTTTTTCAGTTCTGAGTTTTCACGATCGTGAAAACTCAGATCCGACAGTATATTCTAACACAGAGGCTTTCCCATGGTGATGGGAACACTTCAAGTTAGAATATACTAAGAACTGTGTACATAACTGCCCCCTGCTGCCTGGCAACACCCGATCTCTTACAGGGGGCTGTGATCCGCACAATTAACCCCTCAGGTGCCGCACCTAAGGGGTTAATTGTGCGGATCTCAGGCCCCTGTAAAAGATCAGGTGCTGCCAGGCAGCAGGGGCCAGACCCCCCTCCCTCCCCAGTATTAAAATCATTGGTGGCCAGTGCGGCCCCCCCCCCCTCCCTCCCCAGTATTAAAATCATTGGTGCTGCCCCCAACTCCCACTCCCCCTATTAAAATCATTGTTGTCCAGTGCAGCCTCCCCTCTCCCCCCCCACCCCTAATTAAAATCATTGGTTAACAACCCCCTCCCCCCCCATCATTGATGGCAGCGGAGCGGCAGTTCCGATCGGAGTCCCAGTTTAATTGCTGGGGCTCCGATCGGTTACCATGGCAGCCAGGACACTACTGCAGTCCTGGCTGCCATGGTTACTTAGCACTTTTAGCAGCATTATACTTACGCGCGCTGTCTGTGGCCGGCCGGGCGCTCCTCCTACTGGTAAGTGACAGGTCTGTGCTATAAGCAATGCGCCGCACAGACCTTTCACTTACCAGTAGGAGGAGCCCCCGGCCGGCCACAGACAGCGCATGTAAGTATAATGCTGTTAAAAGTGCTAAGTAACCATGGCAGCCAGGACTGCAGTAGCGTCCTGGCTGCCATGGGAACTGATCGGAGCCCCAGAGATTAAACTGGGACTCCAATCGTAACTGCCGCTCCGCTGCCACCAATGATGGGGGGGTTGTTAACCAATGATTTTAATTAGGGGGGGAGAGGGGAGGCCGCACTGGACACCAATGATTTTAATAGGGTGGGGGTGGGGGGGCCGCAATAGCCACCAATGATTTCGATTTTAATAGGAAGGGGGGGCGCACTGGCCACCAATGATTTTAATACTAGGGAGGGAGGGAGGGGGGGCCTCACTGGCCACCAATGATTTTAATACTGCGGAGGGAGGGGGTCTGGCAGCACCTGATCTCTTATATCCACAGTTCTCAGTATATTCTAACTTGAAGCGTCCCCATCACTATGGGAACGCCTCTGTGTTAGAATATACTGTCGGATCTGAGTTTTCACGATCTAACTCAAATCCGATGGTATATTCTAACATAGAGGCGTTCCCATGGTGATGGGGACGCTTCAAGTAAAAATATACCATCGGATTGGAGAAAACTCTGATCCGATGGTATATTAATATTACCCGAACACCGAACCCAAACTTTTACTGAAATGTTTCGGTTCGGGTGCCGAACACCGTAAAGTTCGGTACGAACCCGAACTTTACAGTTTGGGTTCGCTCAACCCTAAAGCTGATTTGTATATCCTTTTTTTCAGAAACCCAGGGAAGTATTTTCTGTCCTATAAAACTTCTCATATCTATCGGGCACTCACCATAAAGAGAAAATCTCTTTCTTTCCGCAGTCTTTAAAAAAAAATTCAATTTGGGTAGAATCGATTCATAATGAGCAAATTTTAAGAAATTCACTCAACCTTAATTGCCATCTTATGAAGTAATGGCATATTATGAGGATATGCCATCAATTTATGATCTATATGGTCCAACCTCTTTGACCACACGATCCTGAGTGTAAAGGGGCTGCCAGCTACATTCAGTTAAATGAGGATATTCTGCCGCCTCCTACACAATGGGGGCTAAGGCGTCACTAGTCACAGAAAATCTGTGAAATTGATACAGCACTGAATCAGCATTGCAACTTCTTCTCAGGATCTTCTCAGGATCAGTGGGTTCCCCTGAGGTTGGGCCACGACAAATCATAAAGTGATGGCATTCCCTAGCAATAAGCCATCACTTTATATGGTAGAGGCGCTTTTCAATCCCATAGAATTGAATAGAATGAACCCCTCACAAGCCTATGTCCACCTCTCTATGCATTCTGCCGCTGGATGCACCCAACACTATGCACCCAACACTGCTTAGCATTTGTGATGAATTGGAGGTCAAGAGAACCCTCATTGTCTTCAAAGAGATGGGACCCCAATAATTAATCATTTAAAACATATCCCATGTATATGCTATAAATGACTAAGCTTGCATTGTCTCCTCAGCGACTTCATTGTGGTGTCTTCTAAATGATATCTGGTGCCAACATGCCCAATGCCATAAGTCCTTTTTAACAGATGGGAAAAACCATAGTTGGTTGACCACCTACAAAGGGCTAACTCCTCATTCACATCACATTCTCGGTCTAATAATGAAAAAAAACATACAGGAATATTTTGGGTTCTCTACCTCTGGATCTGCTGTGATTTTTACTTAGTAATTTTGATGATATTTAATATATTAAAGTACCTTCTCCTCCATGTCATGTATCTCCTGACTGATTGTGATTGGCCATGAACTGCATGTCTTTATCCATTCTACCTCATAGATCTTTAGTGGTTTCAAGAATGCTTGACTTGATTGAAGAGTGATGTAAAATTCTACAAACTAGGGTTAAATTACGATCCAAAAAGTGAACAAATACAAATGTGACCGTAGCTTCACCTTCCTGATGAAAAGTATGAAGACAGAAGCTTAGCATTTTTCTAAGATAATGAGTTCTTGTCTAAGCAATTTCTAAGTTAAATTTTAATAATCCACCAATGGATTCATGCGTTCTGAATTACTGGAAGTTTAGCTGGGGAGATAGATAGTGAACCCTTTGCTTGCTGCCCATCTATCCATACAGTAGATATTCTTTTGGACAACCCTGTGGTGAATGGATATTTTGATTTTGCCAACATTTATGCATTTAGGTCTTTCTGGAGTATCCAGCAAGCACCCAATTGAGATTACATTTAAAACATCTTTAAAACCATAGAGTTAAACATCCTAGGAATTTACACATTTTAAACATGAGTGGTTCTTCATCATAGCAATACTAGGTATGACTAATAACCACTCTGGTTCAAAACACGTAAAAGTTAAGAATCTAGAATGTTCAATACTACGGTTTTAAAGATGTTTTAAATGTTTTTATTTTAATCTCAATTGGACGTGTGCTGGATACTATAGACGGAGCCAACTATTTATACAACGCCATGCCGGCCCCAGCTTTTTCCATGGCACCTCAGGGGGTATGTCCTTTTTCAGGGGTGTGCTCTTTCTGCTGCATCTGATGGCAGTTGAAGGATGAAACTGAGCATGGGCATCCATCTCAGAAGGTGGACAGAGAAATTAGAAAAATAGCAAACAGCAGGTGGCGCTATATAGCTACATTTTATTGAATATCTACTGGCTATAGCAAGTTTTTAATTATATGCAATTACAAAAGTATTCAGATCCAGCTGCTGTAGAATACTTTTCACGGGACAACCCTTTAATTCATTTATCTTAGTGTAGACAGGATGGTGAACCATGATAGACAGGAACAAGATTCACCACTAGAAGTCTGTGATCATGATTTTTCAGTTTTCTCCATCCTTCCAAGTTAATTCTTTTTACTTTTCAAAGCAATGTGTGTCCATAAAGCCCTTTTCTAAAAAAGGATGGTTAGATATCAGGACCAGTCATGTAGCTAAATGTTTAGAGATATTAAGATTATTGGAGCCGTGCACAGTTTGAATCTTCCTAGCTCGACATTTCTTTGATATATACAGGATAATTAAGTTCTTACATATCTTCCATAAGAGCCTGTGAAGATGAAACATTTGTATGGGCTTGAATGATTACTGAGCATTAGCTTCACATGCAGAATAACAAGCTATTTTTGTGTTGATGTTCGGCTAAGATCTGCATCATGCTATGCAGGAAAGGTCCATCTAAGAGACTAATGTAGAACCTTCAAAGAGCCGTACCGAATTGTTGACACAATCTTCATTCCACCCTAATGATCAGGACTTAGAGATAAGTATTGTTAATCCTTCCAGAAGGTATAGATGAGTAAAAAAGTGTAATACTGGAATAATTGGAATAATTAAACTCTTGAGAAGACTTATTCAGAAAAGACTTGTAACTTGGCTTTTGGATAAATGTCTTGATTTAGCCTGTACACCAGTACTATCTGCTATACAATACACTGTCTTTCTATGCTGCACAGACGTTCATCTCAAAGACCTAAGTACTTCAGGTGGCCTCACAACTAGGGTGGCCACCGGCTTCACCCCAGAAAGCCGGAACTCATCGGACACGCCCTCAAATGATAAACCATCCGTGAAGCCACGCCTCAATGAAGCCACGCCCCACATTGCCGTCCAGGGAAAAAACAGGGGGAGGAGAGGGAAGACCTTTGTGAATAGAATTTGAGCTGGGGGCAGCCGGGGTGCTTATCTCCCCCTCAGTCAGCCACAGGGAGCCATGTCTGCGGCTCTAGTGACAGACTGGGAGTGAGAGAAGCCTCAGTCAGTTGCTGCAGCTCACGCTCAGACAGCGCAGCGCTGCTGTCTGAGCGTGAGCTACTGAAAGAGTGGACATCCTTGTGTCCGTCCAGGCCCTGCGATGGACGGAGGACAGGGAGCCAGAAAAATTCTATGTGCTATACAGTGCACTGTCTTTCTATGTTGCACAGACTTTGCTCTCAAAGTACCGTGAAGACCTAAGTACCTCAGGGGGCTTCTAACTAATGAGGTGACAAGTATATAAAACGTACAGTTACAAGTACTTAAAGGGTCACATTAAATCCTATCTGCTATACAGTACACTGTCTTTCCATGTTGCACAGATCTTTCCTTAAAAGAATTGTGAAGATTGAACTACTTAAGATTGACTTCATTTCCTATGTAGGTGACCACCATCTGAACATATGCAGCTAAAAGTACTAAAGAGGTCACATAAAGCTCTGCTATACAGCATGCTGTCTTTCAGTGCTGCACAGACTTTACCTTTAGGATTATTAGGAAAAGTAAAGACTGTAGTATTTTAGATTGTCCAGTAACCACCTAATATCCTGCCTGGGTAGCTATCATACGAAAACATGCTGATATATAAGCTCATGTAGTCGCAGAAATTTCTATATGCTTTACAGTACACTGCCTCTCCATGTACTAGACTTTAATTAGAGGAATGCTAAGAATCCTGAAGACTTTAGTACCAGAGGGTGACCACCATCTAAATACATGTACTGGACAAGTGTCACGGACGTTCCCGCGACAGGTGGCAGGAGATCGGTGAGACTGGCAACACGTGGTTTGATCTGACATGTTTTCCTTTTGGGTCTAATGACGTCTGTGTTGTTTATGGTGCTTACCACACCTTCTTTCCCCAGGTGTGGCTATTATGGTCATTTAACCTTCTCTATTTATTGTTGTTTCTACCACTATGCTATGCGGTTTATAGCTTCTGTTTGAGTTGAGGATTGCTGGTGTGTGGATCTCAGCTGAGTTCCTAGTGCTGCCATCGCTACTTGAAGTTAAGTGTTTTCTTTCCCTTTTGTATTTTATTTGGATTATTTTGTGTGTTTTATTTCCCTGTCATTTGTATTAAGGCCTGAGGGAGACTCCTGTTCATCCTTCCTTTTAGAGGAACAGGTTGTCTCAGTCCTTAAATTAGTACCAGGGTCCTATAGGGTGAGTTAGGAGACTAGGTATTCCTGTGTATGAACTCACCTACCTCTGTGGTCATACTGGTAGTTAGTCAGGACTTTGATTAGGGTTTTACTAGGAGGTGTCGATCTCCTTTCCCTAGTTTCCAGGCCTTATTCCCTCACCCCTTTCCTTCCTATGTTCAGTGTGGTGTTTCCCTACACCCATAAACCTCTAAAACCGTAATTTTTTTGCTTATTTCAGTACAGCCAAGGATCCTATTGCTGCACTGGCCGGACAGCTGCAGGGGCTGTCTTTGGAGGTAGCTGACCTCCGCACGACTGTCTCGAAGATCCAAAGACCACAGGCTGCTGGTCCTAGTGGTGGTTACTCGGCATGTCTCGAACCTAAAGTTGCCCTCCCAGACAGATTCTCTGGGGGAAGTGATAATTTCATTTTGTTTAGGGAGGCGTGCAAATTGTATTTTAGGCTACGTCCACACTCATCTGGGGATCAGATTCAGAGAGTTGGTGTGGTTATTTAGTTGCTTAAAGGGGACGCTCAGTCGTGGTCTCTCCGGTCGGTGGATGAAATTTTCAAAGCTCTCGGTCTCATCTATGATGACCCGGATCGGACCTCCCTGGCCAAGATCAAGCTACGTGGCCTTCGTCAGGGAGAGTGTTCTGCTCAGATCTATTGCTCTGAATTTAGGAGGTGGGCTACGGATACTGAGTGGAACTATCAGGCTCTCCGTAGTCAGTTTTGTCAGGGATTATCAGAGAGGCTGAAGGACGCGTCTGCCTTTCATGAGAATCCTGAGTCTCTTGAAGCCACTATGTCTCTTGCAGTACGTAGTTGTCACGTAGTTTTCCTGGAGGTGGTGATTTTGAAAATCCGAGTCCGATACTGTTGGAGGGGGTAGTGATATCCGCTCTATACACTGATCTGAAGGTGTTAGAGGCTCAGGGAGATGCACCGGAGTCTTGCCCCTCTGGGAAATTGTTTGTTCCATCAGAATTGCGTCATAATGTGTTTGAGGAACATCACTGCACGGTTCTTACGGGACACCGTGGGAGTAGATCCACTGCCGACCTCATCTCTCGTAGATTCTGGTGGCCAGGGTTGCGTACTTGTGTTGAGGACTATGTGTTGGCCTGTAGTATCTGTGCACGCGCTAAGGTAACACATACTCGACCTTCTGGATCTCTACTTCCATTGCCCATACCGTCCAGACCATGGACTCACTTGTCTATGGATTTTATTACTGATCTGCCTAATTTTTCTGGAAAGACAGGTATTCTGGTTGTAGTTGATTGTTTTGGTAAAATGGTGCACTTTATAGCAATGCCTGGCCTACCTAATGCTAAAACACTTGCGCAAGTGTTTGTTGATAACATTGTGAAACTTCATGGCATTCCCTCTGACGTAGTCTCGGATCATGGGACTCAGTTTGTGTCCTGATTCTGGAAGGTGTTCTGTACTCTGCTGGGGGTACAACTCTCCTTTTTTTCTGCTTTTCATCCTCAGATGAATGGACAGACGGAGCGCACTAATCAGTCTGGAGACTTAAGATGTTTTGTCTCTGAGAACCAGGAGCAATGGTCCTCGTTTTTGTTTTTGGCAGAGTTTGCCATAAACAATCGTAGGCAGGAGTCCACTGGTAAGTCGCCATTTTTTGGGACATATAGGTTTCACCCGCAATTTGGCACATTCTCTGGTTCGGATACTTCCAGTATCCCTGAGGAGGAACGTTTTTCGTCATCATTGTCTTCTATATGGCGGAAAATTCAAAATAACTGATGAATATGGCAACTAGTATAAACGTGTGGCTAACAGGAAACGTATGAATGGTCTGGACCTAAGTATGGGTGATTTTGTGTGGCTGTCCACAAGAAATATTAAGTTGAAGGTTTCTTCTTGTAATTTGGGTCCAAGGTCCAAGGTATATTAATCCTGTAACTTTTCATCTTGAACTTTCTCAGGCTCTGAAAATTCATAATGTGTTTCACTAATCTTTCATGAAAAGATATGTTGAACCTTTGGAGTCATCCTCTTGCCTCATCTCATCCGGATAAGGTTGGTCCTGGGTGCCCAGAGGTCACCCGTAGAAGGGGGGGGGGGGGTACTGTCATGGAAGTTCCCGCAACAGGTGGCAGGAGATCGGTGAGACTGGCAACACGTGGTTTGATCTGACATGTTTTCCTTTTGGATCTAATGACGTCTGTGTTGTTTATGGTGCTTACCACACCTTCTTTCCCCAGGTGTGGCTATTATGGTCATTTAACCTTCTCTATTTATTGTTGTTTCTACCACTCTGCTATGCGGTTTATAGCTTCTATTTTAGTTGGGGATTGCTGGTGTGTGGATCTCGGCTGAGTTCCTGGTGCTGCCATAGCTACTTGAAGTTAAGTGCTTCCTTTCCCTTTTGTATTTTGTTTGGGTTATTTTGTGTGTTGCATTTCCCTGTCATTTGTATTAAGGCCTGAGGGAGGCTCCTGTTTGTCCTTTCTTTTGGAGGAACAGGTTGTCTCAGTCCTGACATTAGTACCAGGATCCTATAGGGTGAGTTAGGACACTAGGTATTCCTGTGTATGAACTCACCTACCTCTGGGGTCTGTTCATACTGGTAGTTAGTCAGGACTTTGATTAGGGTTTTACTTGGAGGTGTCCATCTCCTTTCCCTAGTTTCCAGGCCTTATTCCCTCACCCCTTTTCCTTCTATGTTCGGTGTGGTGTTTCCCTCCCACACCCGAACGTGACAACAAGTCCTACAAAGTTTGTAAGACTCTTCAATTCTGGGTCTTAGAAGAAAGTCTTAAGAAGGGGAACATTCTCTATTATATCAATGTGACATAACAAAGCATAAGTTCAGAAGTTGTCCAGTTAGGACAATCGCTTTAAGATTTTCCCATGCAAATCCAAGCATGTCTTCAGACCCATTGTCCATATCTGTTCATTTGACAGTCATGACCAGGCGCCAATGTGGTAAATGCTTTTGAATTGTACTTTGTATCACGTCCAGTTTTCTCTCTATAGCCAATTATTATAATGACACTTAAAAGTCTTGTAGATGTGACTACTGCATTAGCGTTTCTGGAACTGAAATCTCATTTCTCAGTCCTTCATTGCCTACTTTGCATCTCATTGCCCTTTAGGGCAACCACCAGGAAAACTGATTAGATTTTGTTTTCACTGGTTATTCTAGTCTCAATACTTTAAAAAGAAAAGCACTTTATTTCCCTTTGTTAGGATGATAAATACGCTGATTCTAGTTTGAATCCTCAGTTGCAGTTTTTTTTTTTATTTAGTATTCAGGCAATTTATTGATTTACTGTATCCAATTAATGTGAATAAACAATGGTCTGCCAGCTGGAAAGGTTTAATATCGAGGCTTTTCAGAAGGTTTTAAAAATTATCTATTTAATTCTTGAAATTAATTATAGGCACTTTTTATTGCTGTATTGTATTCACGTTTTTTTTCTATTTATTATTTTTTACTTCTTGTGGTAATAGTATATTTTACCAGCCACATATGGTTCTTGGACCTCCATGCATAGTACCATTTATGTAACTAATGTAAATAATTCAAGAGAAAATAGTGTCTCCACCCATGAAGAAAAAAGGGTATGGAGGATCCACCCATGAGGAGAACAAGGCAAGGCAAGAGGACATAACTCAAGACAGAGTAGTTATGGAAAATGGCTTAAAGTTTTGCCAGATTAACTAGTATTGTGCATAAACCTGTAGGTTTGTTAGTCTCTTTTTTGGTGGAGGTTATTTGTTTTAAAGTATGTAACCTGCAGTATATTTTTAAGTTTTGGGTAGAAATTTGAGAATTTCTTAAAATGTCATTTGGGTACAATTCAGCTGAATCGGTGAACAATTCTATTCAGATATATGCAAACAAGAATCAAAAGTGTCCCAATTGCCTGGAGCAATCTCTCTTCACTCAATAGTCCCTAATTCAATCACACAGAATTCAGGTTTTTTAAAATCAGAACTTTTGGGGAAATTTGGGTCAAATTTCAGAATTTTTTAGATTTGATTCGCTCATCTCTAATTTTGGGAGGAAACAGAGGGAAGCCCACTGGGATGATTTAAAATTATGGATACCTGGCTAAAAAGTTATATTGGTATTTTGGTCACCCTATGGTTAAACAAATTTTCTCAGGATTGGTCTAGTTTTGGCCTTTCCCCATTTGGCTATTAAAATTCAAGTTTAACTCAAATGGATCTATATCTTTTATGGAGCATTTTGAGGATGTTAAGCCTAGTTCAATCATTATTTCTGATCTTTGGAAAAAGGTATGAAAAAAAATAACTGAATAAGTCTGGTTTTGTGTTGTACGAAAGATATGATTTCTTCCCTTGTAACACTCAGACCATCAGAACTGAGATTATTTTACGCCTGATTCTTCGGTGCTGATTATTCCTTTTGCATTATATTAATCTTCCTTCCTGTTTGCACATTGAGTGGTTCCATGCTGGTAGGGTTTACAATATCATTACTTACACTTCAAATACATGGAGATAAGGTGGCACTTGTAGGTCAAGAATTCCCCACTACACATTTTCTTCAACTTCACAATTTTTTTACTACTAGGGTTCTACTTAATTTGGAAAATGCAAAAAGGAGTCAAGCTTGAAGGCTCCAGCGAGCTGAGATGATGGTTGCCCCGACATTCACATGACGAAAAGATGACTTCTACCATTTGAATACTTATTCTGTCTGCAGAAACAGTACATCAACCCCAAGGGGGAGAATACAAGATTATATCAACAGTCATTTAAATTGAGCAATGTGCAAAAACAAAGATAGCGGAAGGGAGGTAATAGGCTGGGAATATATTAAAAGAGATTGAAATTGAAAGAGATGAGAAAAACATATATAATTCAAAAATAGAAAAACATAAAAAATAAAATAAAAAATTAGAAGAGGAAAGTGAGGATAAAGCCTAAAGAAAATTATAAAAAAGGAGAAATAAGAAACATTGTGCTTTAGAATAGATAAAATATAATTTGGAAAAGTAAAAAAAAAAAAAAAAATTATATATATATATATATATAATAAACATAAAATATAGTGTAAATTTAAAAATGTAATAAACACATTTATTTTAGTTATAGAAAACAGTTTGGATTTTGTTAATGTACTTTTATGTTTATTGGTTAAATATTTATATTGTTATAAATATTTAAAATAATTATATTACTGACTTTTTATTCTGCTATTTCTCATTCTATTCCCTGGTTTAAGCATATATTATCACAACTTAGCCTGCAGCTGGAAGCCATCTTCCATGACCACTGTCTTAATGGGTGGACCCTCATTGATCAGTTCTCTTCATGGGTGGAGCCTCTCTGATCAGTTCTATTCATGGGTGGAGCCTTCCTGATGAGTTATCTTTATGGGTGGAGCCTTCCTGATCAGTTCTCTTCATGAGTGGGACCTTCCTGATCAGTTTTCTTCTTGGGTGGGACCTTCCTGATCACTTCTCTATATGGGAGGGACCTTTCTGATCAGATCTCTTCATGGATGGAGCCTTCCTGATCACTTCTCTTCATTGGTGGGGCCTTCCTGATCAGTTCTCGTCATGGATGGATCCTTCCTGATCAGTTATCTTGATGGGTGTAACCTTCCTGATCAGTTCTCTTCATAGGTGGATCCTTCCTAATCAGTTCTCTTAATGGATTAAGCCTTCCTGACCAATTCATGGGTGGAGCCTCCCTGCTTCTAAGCCCCTATGTCAGTTGTCTTTAACCACAGGTTAGGTTAAGGAAAAGAGACTCTTTGTTGGAGTGAAGTCATTTTATCGACAGATTAATATAGGAGGACATCATTGGAAGCAGCAGGTGACATCACACATGAAAATGACTGAAATCATAGGTAGTATCAATGTCTTCCTGATAGTCCTCCATAACCTCACAGATAACACATTAGGATCAAAATCAGTTCCTACACCGGTATAACATCACAGTCATTTTGCTCTGTTGGTTCAGTAATAAAACAAATATCTGAATTAAAGTGGCTCATTAAAGGAGTATTCAGGTAAAGTAACTTAATTTTTGAAAAACTGCATTAAGGCTGCAAGCGGTGACCCAACCACAACCCATACCTATACATATAACCAGAGCTTCATTTTACCTTGCAATCCATTTGTCTAGCTCCTGTCTGAGCGAGTATCATGGCACCGGATCTTCCCTCACAAAACTGCCATCCCCACAATCCCTAGCTTCCCTGCTGTGAGTTTGTGCTTCTTCATGAGTGTTGATGATTATTGATTGGCTGCCTGTCCAGTCGAGCCCCCTCTAATCAGTAATCAGCAGCACGCTAACACGCCCTTTGTTTCACAAGACATTTCGCTAGAGAATTGATAGCAACACACTGAGCATGCTCGACCTAACAAAGGCTCAGAACTACAGGTCGATGCCATGGTAATTTATGAGGAAACACAATGGGTAGCAGAGGAATAAAAGTACTTTTATAGCTACTGAACTGTAAATATGTGAAATTTACATTATACAGTATTAGGTAATTATTGATGATGAATTAGTCTAAAACATAAGTTATAGTTATGGTATCCGGAATACCCCTTTAAGTATTCAGATTAATGTACACGGCAAAGCTGTGCACACAGGCCCTCTATAGCAGCACACATAACCCTATATCTAGTGTGGTGCCTCCAAGATGTGCCATGCTCCCCCGGATATATAAGCTTCCTTGTACGTCCTGATGACCTGCTTAAACCGATATAATGAAGAACGAAAAAAACACCATTCACTTTTTTCGAATTTTGCAAGTAAAGATTTGAAAACAGTTAAAATAGATTCATTATACATTAAGGGGAAAAAATCATATTGGTATTAAGTGTCTGCTTTGTTCCTTGAATAGACTCATTCCTCTTCTATAAACTTCTTGATTCAAGTGCAAGATCGACAGTAAAAGCTTTTTAAGCCTTTGATTTGATTTTAGTTCTGAATGGGAGAAGAATGAAAATCTTTATATGCTGAAATATAGTAGATGCAAGCATCGCTAAAATATGATAGATGGATGAACGGTTAGGTAGGTAAGTAGATAGATAGATATGAGATAGATAGATAGATAAATAAATAAATAGAATTCATTAAAAAAGGGCAGCCCCTCTAAAAATAAAAAATAAGTTATTTTATTGACCCAAAATTGGTTGACCATTTTTGGGTGAATAAACAAATTTTTTTCATTTTTTGGAGAGTGCTGCCCTTTTTTTTTTTTTTAACAATTTTTGTCTAGTTGGGTTCATTTTTCGACTTCATTTACTGTGCTGCTATCTTTTGTGTTTAGATAAATAGACAGATAGATAATAGATAATTTTGTTGGATCATTTTCACTCTGAACACTAATTTAGGGGTTTATGGGGTGGGGGGGTATTAAAGTAAGACTTATTGTGAGGGATACCACACCTCGTGCCCGCGTGACGTCAACTACTTCAAGCTCACGAGATACGGTATGGTCACTGGTTACCAAGACGTGACGTTACTCCCTCCCGGAGGAGCATGTAAGGTCAGTCTTGCTACAGTTTACACCGACTCCTCCTGTCCACATGGGCACAGAGAGGCAACAAGCTGAGAGAGCCTTTTCACTGCCCCAGCGAAACAGCGCTTCCTCAGCCCGGGTATACTGCCACCAGTTCATTGTTTGATATAAGCCCGGTCCGTTAATGGGATTATATAGGGCAAGAAACCAACCCGCAGTAGCGTATTACTAGGCCGAAACACGGACGTGGGGATTCGTGATCGAGATACCAGACAGCACAAGATTAAATTATATATTTAATTGCCTTAAGGGCGCACTAGACATAACACAATATACACAGAGAATATATACAGTGGTCTGAGGTTACAAATACCCTTTAGGGTTCATAGCTCCAAACCCGAAGGTCACAGGGAGAAGGTTCTGGGACCAATAGACCTGCCTGGGTTTCAGTTACTAGTAGAGTCCAAACATGGTACCGTCATTTGGTTTCTGTGGGGAGATATGTATATCTCCTCTCCCGAGCATCCTATTACCAAGCTAAGAGTAGGAGCCTGGCCGTCTTGGTCACAGGATTGCAAATATATATTTGACTCATGCCTGGGATGGACGGGCAATTCATAATTCCTTATAAATCGCCGGTTCCATGATGTCTGCTAGATTTGATTGAAATGGGGAATGACTTAGACCTAGTCTTTCCTGTTCCATTAGCTGGGGTTCCTGGCTGGCTAAATGGAAGAGTGAAAAGTTGTAAACTAGTGGCTTTCTTGAAGCCAGGACCCCTGTGGTGTTCACTACCTCTGCTATCTGACAAGCCGAGGGTTGAAGTGAGAACTTATTTTTGCATGTACACTGGATTAAATGAAAATCATGGCTGCCATTAAACGATCATCCATATTCCTCACACTTATCTATAAGCATGTATACAGCAGAGGTGCATTTATATTTTAAGTATTTGGGTCTTCATTGTGATAACACTCTAACAGCTTTATCTGCTGTCTGTAAAACTATAGTGTAAACTGTAACATCTCCAGAAATGGTGTCGAATAACAAACTCAGCACAAACGTAACTCTCAACTTTCCTATACTTCACCAGGCAAATAAATTCTATCTGTATTCAATACTTTATATAACCATCTTTGGACTGGGGTTCCTTGACCCTACCGGAGGAGGTGATCCTGGAGACCACCCTCCATCTATACAGAAAAGTGACGTCCCCTTCTAATTACATTGTAATCTCTGTTGTTACATTGTACACACAGAATGGATCATCTGTAACATCTAATAGATTATTACTGATCATTCCATAAGAGCTAGACCCTAGTGATGAGTGATGGATCCAAAGTCTCCAATGTCCAATGCTGGATCTTTGGGACTTGGTCCCAGTGGAGGATCTCCTGGTACTTTGATGAGTGAGTCCAACTCCAAACCCAGTGCTTTTAGAATAAATAAAATTATTCTTTGTTGATCTGGAATTTTTGGGGCAAAAAAATTTGATTTTTTGTGGGCCATTTGCACTTTAGTAGTAGTTGGTCTTTGTATCATCATGAAAATGATTCCTATGGATCACATAACGGGAACGGGCGCGTTCTGTCTTAACGATAACTAACCTCACGTCACGCCAATCTCCTGAAAGCAGCTCTCCCCTTAGGATTGTTAGTGTGACTAAAAGCCCTGAATATTTAAAAGCCGCACATAGAAGAACCCCGAGGTCTGTCTCCTTAATGATAAGCATTTATATTAAGTGAACTTTAATTACTTAGTAATTATACCTTCTGTAGGGGGAGATGGGAGTCCTGATTGGCTGTCATCTACGCCCCCCGGGGCTGAATCCCAATTGTATGCATTCACCATTCTAAGATTAGAATTGATTTCCAGGTATGGAATAATACATGGAGGCATCGGCTGGAAAACACGAGTCTCCCTCGAGGGGGAAACATATGAAAGTAAATTGAAAAGATTTCATTTCTTTTTTATTTTTATTTTTTTATGAGGCAGTAAAACAAGGGCATCTACAGCAGAGGAAAATCGGGAAATGGTTGACACGGATTAGACAGTTTGGTTCGCAGCAATTTACAGAGCTGAACTCGGGGATGGCGCCGTAATAACCGAGGACAAGACTCGCTGCTTAATTGTCTCCATTCATTTCTCAGTTATTATCCAGCCGAGGGAAGGTGTTGGCATTAACAATGTGAGGAATGCAACGTTACTCTCACCAAACATCTGAGATTGAGTCTTAATGTTCTACAATGTGAGGGGTCATTCATGCTGGGGGGGAGGGGGGGGGGCGGCGGATGGTATCTACTGGGGTACACAAGTCACTGGCTTAGCCAACATCTTAATTTGTCACTGTCGGGGGTGTGAATCCATTCAGTCACTTTTGAGTTTGGTTTAAACCAATGAGTGAAATCTAAAGATGCCTATACACCTTCAGCCCACAGCTATTTCCTCCTGACTCCTCCGTACGCATGCATGCTTGGCTCAGTTGAGTGTGCATGTTTTGTCAATGGTGAGAGGGTAGTGAGCTAGACATATTAACTCTCCTGAAAATAAAAGGATAAGGCTTTCAAATTCAACATGTCCGATTCTTCCACCGCCCTTCCCCCCGACTTCATCTGTTCAGGGATAGACCCCTATACATCACCTGACTTTTATTTTATGTGTATGGAGGGATTAAAAAGGGGTCTTAAAAAGTATCACTTCTCCTGAGTGTCTTTTCTTAGTTTGCCTGGTCCTCCAACCACTTAGCAAACCAAGTATGATACTGTGATATTATATGGGGTGGCCTCAACAGAAAGTACTGCAAAGAGCATCATTTGACTTGAAGGCTATGTACACCTTTGGGGGCTTTTTTTATTATTATTATTATTGCATTGTACTCATTTTGAGCAAAAAAAATAATCATTTTTTCAGTTGGTCTTTGTTAAAAATGCGGAGTCCTTTTTTCTGTACATAGCTGAGATTCTCTAGAAGCAACCTCTGGAATTTCTCTCTTTTCCGTCAGTTGGAGAGCTGACAGGCTCCTTATCTCTTCTCTCTGACATTATAAACACTCATTATAGCTCAGTTCTTATCTTTCTGATAAGAATGTGGCTTAAAGAGGACCTTTCACCGATCCTGACATTGTGAACTAAGTATCATGACATATACAGCGGCGCCCAGGGATCTCACTGCACTTATTATTATCCCTGGGCGCCGCTCCGTTCTCCCGTTATGTCCTCCGGTATGTTCGGGGACTTAGTTATAGTAGGCGGAGACTTAGGGGACTTGGTTATAGTAGGGGGAGTCTGCCCTTGTTCTGCTGGGCGTCTCCTTCTCCTAGGCTGAAGCGCTGGCCAATCGCAGCGCAGAGCTCACAGCCTGGGAGTTTTTTTTCTCACAGCCTAGGAGAAGGAGACGCCCAGCAGAACAAGGGTAGACTCCGCCTACTATAACCAAGTCCCCTAAGTCTCCGCCTACTATAACCAAGTCCCCGAACATACCGGAGGACATAACGGGAGAACGGAGCGGCGCCCAGGGATAATAGTAAGTGCAGTGAGATCCCTGGGCGCCGCTGTATATGTCATGATACTTAGTTCACAATGTCAGGATTGGTGAAAGGTCCTCTTTAAATAAGTGTTTATGACCTCTTAGTGATTTACAGATAAGGGTTACCTTTTCCGATATATTTTCGGCTATTTTGATTCCTATGTTTTTATTACAGATTCTATGTGTTAAATGTCTAGACCTAACAGGATGATACAACGTTAGCATTATTCTCTGAGTGCTGCATCAGTGCACCTGCTTCTGCACCAAGTACAAGAGGAATGCATTACCATGATATAAAATAAAATATAAAACAAGTTCAGAATTACTGAGCCCGAGGGCAGAACTCACATTTTGTTTGTTTTAGAGGAGTAATGGAGTGAAAAGAAGTTGAATGACTTATTTGATAATACATAAATGGCAGCCTGACAGAGGAATTTACACTCTTGTGCTCTGGAAAGCAGGTTCTTTCTGTATTATTCAAGCTTGAAGAATTACGTAAAATAACCACGCTTTTCAATATGATTAGGGTGATGGTTTGTAGGACTATAATTTAGAGTGACTTTGAGATTTTGTATTGTGCCAGGAATTGTGGATGAAATATCCAGGGGTGTACAATAATCTGTTAAATTTAGTGTAAAAGTGACTAAGTGAAGCTGGCTTAAAGGGGGTTTTCCAGGATTTTAACATTGATGACCTATCCTCAGAATAGGTCATCAATATTAGATCGGTGGGGGTCTGACACCTGGCACCCCCACCGATCAGCTGATCATTGTTTCCCTGCTCGCCGTTGACATTGCAGCTACGAGCAGGTGTAATTGCAAGAAGTGAATGGGATGGCTTGTAGTTACATCTGCTCGACGGCGAGCAGGAAAACAATGAAGGGAAGGCTGCGCTCGCACGAACAGCTGAACAGGATAGGTCATCAATATTAAAATCCCAGAAAACCCCTTTAAGTGAAGTCACTTTCCCCCCACAATGTCAACACAGTCGACTACTGCGGTAAGTCCCATCGTCTGATTACCCATAGGGCTATTAGGTCTTCACTAATGTAATCAAAAGTGCGCAAGTCACTGCCTCCCAAAAGATCAACATGTTCCTCCCCTGCTGTTGTCATTCCGATTGTCTAAATTGCTCTAGGGAGGTCCATCTTGATAAATTCATGACCCAACAATTATCCGACAGACGGCCTGCTGCTTAATAACAGACCGCAAGAGTGCCTAGGTCACTTGCTCCTACAACATCAGCACACTCATCTCCTGCTGACATGACCATTTTTACTGTTTGATTGGCTCAAGAGCATTTTATTCCAATCAGTAATACATTTACATCTCAGCAACAATTATCCATCAGACAGCCCGTTGCTTAATAACACACCACAAGAGTATCCAGGTCACTTGCTCTTACAAACATCAGCACACTCATCTCCTATTGATTTGACTTATTTTGCTGTTTGATTGGCTCAAGAACATTTTATTCCAACTAGTAATATATTTACATCTCAAGACTCAAGAGCCTACAGGGCCAGGTGCTTTAGAGTTAGCAGCTGCAACTGGACCCTAGTGCCAGAGGCGACCCAAATGCCCCTCTGACACCAGTATTATGAATGGCACATGATAGGCGTGGGGTCTATTATATATTTTTACACTGAAGCTTCAAGCCTCTGGTACACACTATCTAGCATCCTGGACAAAAAAACAGGGAAAGCTGAGTAGATTGATATATAGTTATATTTTAGATAGAGCTTGCCAAGCTAACCATTGTGGCATTTGGAAGGATGCCAATTCATGAATCACTCCACCACCTGGAGGCAAAAAATAGATTTAGAGGAATAAAATGCAAGTAGAGAATCCCATTAAAGCATATACTGTAGATCTGGGGTAAAATAGATAATCAACATAATATATATCAAATCCATAGCCTTCTATAGCAAATTCTCAGGTTTCCACATGACTCGATTTGAGCACCAGATTTACAGATTTACATTTTTGGTTTGTATGTATGACTGTGATACAATGTCTCAGTTCACATTGACTGCTTTATTACTACCAGTGACAAGATACTAAATGGTTAGTAATGGTGCCTTGCAGCGCTGGGGTCCTAGGTTCGAATCCGACCAAGGGCAACATCTGCATGGAGTTTGTATGTTCTCCGTGGGTTTCCTCCGGGTTCTCCGATTTCCTCCCACACTCCAAAGACATACTGATAGGGACCTTAGATTGTGAGCCCCATTGGGAACAGTTGGATGATAATATCTGTAAAGCGCTGCGGAATATAGTATCGCTATATAAGTACATAGAATAAAATGTACAGAGATCGAAGTTTATCTTAGAATCGATGTCCGTGACTTTTCTCATATTATTTCAGCGTCTAATTTTTTTTGAGACTTTGGGGCTAATTTATCATTTAGGCTATTTTCACATTAGTGTTGTTTCAATCCGGCGTTCAATTCCGTCACCGGAACTGCCCGCCGGATCCGGAAAAACGTGTGAAAACGGATTACATTTGAATCCTGATCAGGATTTTGATCACAATGAAAAAATGCATTAGAAAAAAACGGATCCGCCATTTATGGACTTTAACTTTTTTTTAACATGCAAAAGCCGGATCCGGTTTGACGGAACACGCGGCGCCGGATCCGGCGTTAATGCAAGTCAATGGGAAAAAGGCCGGATCCGGTGTTCAGTCAAAGCGTTTCGGATTTTTGGCCGGAGGTAAAAATACAACATGCTACGTTTTTCTGAAAAGCCTGATCAGTCAAAAAGACTGAACTGAAGACATCCTGATGCATCCTGAATGGATTACTCTCTATTCAGAATGCATGGGGATAAAACTGATCAGTTCTTTTCCGGTATTGAGCTCCTAGGACGGAACTCCGTGCCGGAAAAGAAAATGCTTTGCTTTGTGTGTCTGCACCAAATTTAGAAACTGGTGCACCTTAATAATATATGTGGTGTGAGTGTAATTTGGTTTACTCCTATATGTGTAAAAGCAGACCAGGCTCTTGCGTGAGATGGGATTTTTTGTGACATCAGTAAATGAGTCATAATCTCGGTCTAATCTGGATTATTGACCTCTTGCAGAATTGACGAAGAGACCAAAATGTCACAATTTTTTTTCCAAAAAGTTGCAAAAAGGTCATCTGCAACTTTTTGACCAAAAAAGAGGTATTGCAAAGTTCATAAATGAGCTTCTTTGTGTTTAAATCTCTCACCATTTTCATGATCTGTGCTTGCGGCCAGTGGATGAGGGCACTATTGTTTCCACTCAGAGGCAGTAATCCTGTACTGCCCACACCTTGTCCTGCTCTGTGAGCCTGGACTCCAGTCTGATACATAATGTGTGCTGCTAGTTTGTTACAATGTATCAGTCTGGGGTCCAGGCTGTTTAGCTCACAGAGCATTGTCTAGACTGGATACAACTGTACTAGTTTGTTACAATGTATCAGTCTGGAGTCCGGGCTGTTTAGCTCACAGAGGATTGTCTACACTGGATACCACTGTGCTAGTTTGTTACAATGTATCAGTCTGGAGACCAGGCTGTTTAGCTCACAGAGCATTGTCTAGACTGGATACAACTGTACTAGTTTGTTACAATGTATCAGTCTGGAGTCCGGGCTGTTTAGCTCACAGAGCATTGTCTAGGCTGGATACAACTGTGCTAGTTTGTTACAATGTATCAGTCTGGAGTCCGGGCTGTGTAGCTCACAGTGCATTGTCTAGACTGGATACAACTGTGCTAGTTTGTTACAATGTATCAGTCTGGAGTCCGGGCTGTTTAGCTCACAGAGCATTGTCTAGACCGGATACAACTGTGCTAGTTTGTTACAATGTATCAGTCTGGAGTCCGGGCTGTGTAGCTCACAGAGCATTGTCTAGACTGGATACAACTGTGCTAGTTTGTTACAATGTATCAGTCTGGAGTCCGGGCTGTTTAGCTCACAGAGCATTGTCTAGATTAGATGCAATTGTATCTACTTCTTGGCTGAAAGCAAGAATAGGACCTACTTTTTCTCCACTCCCATCTGAACTATCAAGCATAGGCAGTATATTCTCATTCCTCTTATCCACTCCAGTTCAGAGTAACTTGTTGCTTCTGCATGTGAACAATATGTAACAGGGCGCCCCACCTACCATGTGCTGTTTATTATACCGGTCTCCCCTCCCACTCTCTGTAACTTCTCTCTGTTGATAAATTGTGAGAACTAAGAAATTTTTCTTTGTGTCTGTTTAGAAAATGACTGACAAGTTAATGGAACTTTTCTCTTTTCCTCATCTTTTGTATAATATGACATTTCTGTATGTAGTTTACTGTGCTGCTGTTATCACTGTCAGTGTTTTACTGCAGAAGAAGAGACTCTGGATTATATTATCAAAAGAGAATTTAACTTGATAAATATGAGATATATATAAGATAGATAGATAGATAGATAGATAGATAGATAATAGATAGATGATAGATAGATAGATAGATAATAAATGATTGATAGATAGATATAAGATAGAAACATAGATAAACAGATAGATTTTAGATAGATAGATAGATAGATAGATAGATAGATAGATAGACAGATAAATAAATAGATGATAGATAGAGAGATAGATAGATAACTATTAGATAGATAAACAGACAAATAAATAGTAGATAGATAGATAAACAGACTGACGGATATAAAGAAAGATATCTATACAACGATAGATACAAGGATTGATAAATTAGATAGATCAAAGATAGAATGTAAGTTCCTGGTAATAATGACTTCAGGGATCCAGAAATTGTATCATTTCATTTCATGGTAATCAATCGTGAACCGTCACATAAGGACACATTACAGATACCATAGCTGCCATGGCTCTTTGATACATTGTAGCAGTGGTTTATTTATATAGACTAATCCTAAATGGATATTCTGGGGCAGGGATGTGCAATCTTATTGGAAGGTCATGCCCTCGATGAGTTGTCAGGACACAGAAAAAACACCATAATTACTGGTAATATCTTGTCTGATCTGCGAATTTTCCGGTCATTTACAGATAAGAAAATAGCAAATAGATTTTTTTATAGCCCAGCTGAGTCCCTATAGATTCCCAATGGCAGGATTTCAGTTTGTGATTGCTAATTACAGTATATTTAAGTATTTCCCCCCAGATTTTTAACCAAGCGGAGTACCATGTCCTTGCCACGTGCTTGTGCCTGTCGTCTCGTTGAGGAATCAATTGTTTGCGGCACGTGACATGAGCGCCTGATGAATATCATCGCAGCTCACAGATGTAATTATTGGGAAACCACAATGTTTTACATGATAAGTGGTTTATAATTGCAAACATGCCTCCGTATCCATCAGTCTGACTCTCAGAAGATGGCGTGTTTTCAGACAACACGAATGGCTCTTTCGGCAGCCGCTAGTAACTGGAAAGTCGCAAGAGTGAATTAAGTCATTCTTTGCGGTATTATTGCAGGGTCTACAAAGTGCTTCTGCTATTAACAACTGTATTTTACACTGTGCCATTAGTTAAGTAGATTTTAGCACCACAGACCTGTTATTTCAATGTTGTAGGCTTAATTGGTTTTCTTTTGCATTTTCAGGTCCTCTGAGGTTCCTTTCCCAGACAGAATCTGTGACTTCATTTGTTGGAGATACTGCTCTACTGAAATGTGAAATTGCTGGGGAGCCTATGCCTACAGTACATTGGCAGAAGAACCAAGAGGATCTAGTACTGACCCCCGGTGATACCCGGGTGCTGGTCTTACCTTCAGGGGCCTTGCAGATAAGTCGTCTACAAGCAGGAGATGCTGGACTTTACAGATGTTTGGCTAAAAATCCTGGCAGCTCTAGAACAGGAAACGAGGCAGAGATCCGGATTCTATCAGGTGGGTGGAATTTATCATTCAGTTCACTTAAAGGGGTTGTCCACTTTTGGCAATCTGTTTTTGCTCGAAGGGCTGCTGAGATCCCTAGCAATCAGTTGTAAGATGTGGAGAAGCTTGGCAGAAACCAAAATGGCCACTTACACTCCGGGTCTCTCTGGCTAAAAGATCAGAATCCTGACTGTGGACCTCCTATCTATTGTCTTCAAATTCTCTAATAAGATATAAATGGTTTCCTATTGTTGACCCAAGAAAGGTACTTCTGTTGTCTTCTATTTTTGTAATTCAAGAAACTTTAACTTCAATAGGGGCTACACTTTCAGCAAACTTTGATTAAATAAATAGTACAGGAAATAGTGAGAAACTTTGTAATATATCACAGAAAAATACCTCTTTCACCATCAGCTTCCTTTCCTCCATTCTTCTACCCCCTCACTCACTCTCAATTTTGTGCTAAACTCTTCTTGGTTCTCATTGTGAACTCACTGAGGGATCAGATTACATGCTGATGCACTGCCCATAGAAACCTAAAGAGAGGGATGGAATGAGGAAGAAGAGGAGGGAGGAGCTGTAGAGAGTCACACAAACATGCCGCCCATAGAATTCTATGGATAGAGGAAGGGGAGGAAGAAAGGGAGTTAACTGAGAGAGAAGAAGAGTGAGACACAGAGACAGATGCTGCTGCAGCTGATGATATGGTTTCTATCTCACCTCAAATGCTTTATTCACATCAGTACCACTCAGTGCTTCTTTAAAATGGGAGAATCTAGGAGCCGAATCTCCTTTTCTCCATGAACAGTCTGTGGGCAGACATCATAGCAACTAGTCGACCCGTTAGCTCAAGGACAACTGAAAATTAGAGATGGAACCTGCAAAGGGTTTACTCTCAATGGGGCTGCCAGAGACAGCGGAATACATCAATCACCTACTTACGGTGGTCCCATAGAGAATAAATGGAGTAGCAGGGCTCATACCTGACTTTCCACTCCATCAGATCGGGGGAATGGGACCCCATTCTCGAGATCGGTGGGGTCCCAATGGTTCGATCCCCAGTGCTCAGTCAGATATCCCCTTATCCTATGGGTAGGAGATAGCTTTAAAACTTGACAAAACCCCTTTAACTACCATAGGTTGCAAATTATATGCATCTCCTTATACACTTCTGGTGAGCATTTCTTAGACACCATGGAGCTCACTTGAGTGCTGCTGCCTCTTCCTCAGGGTTGCACCGCCAATGAGGCCAGGTGAGGCATTTTCCTCAGGTAGCACCATGGAGGGACAAGTGCGGGTCAGTGGAAAGGCTTTGGGCATGGGGGGGGGGTCATTTCAGTTTTCGCCTCAGGCAGCAGAAAGGCTAGATGCACCCCTGCTCTTCCTCCACCAGTGACGTCACGTTCATCGGTAACTTGGCCTTTCTGCAGCTCCATCCCATTCCTGTGAATGAGATTGATCTGTAATATGAAGAACATCCACTACACAATGTATGGCCCTATACATGATATAGAATGAAGACGCCACATCAAACTGGTCATTAGGGGTGCTGATAGGTCATCGATATGCAAATCCTGGCAACCCCCTCTAAAGGTACATGGGAATATCTGACATATATTATCTAGTACAAACGGTGCAACACACATGAAAATGACAATACGTAGTGCACAAACATCCTATGCCACTAACGTCTTACAAGCCATTATGCTGCATGCAGATTTACCATTTTAACCCAACAAGACGGTGGCTGCCGGCTGTAATAAATATCCCTATTAAAGCATTATATGTAACTGCGGCCATTTAGCAATCCCTAAAGAGCTGACGATCGTTTGATGTTAATATTCGGCGGCAGACTTAATATCTCGCCGCTGCCTCCCGATGCAGCATCTATAAAATGCAACCATAAAAATGATAAAAACAACAGTAATGTCATTACATGGGGGGAAACGAGATGAACATGAATAACATAGTAACTTCCAATAACACTATGTCACATTGTAGACATGCCGAAGAAACGGCTCCCTAAGCTATTCGCGGCCTGACGTCTCCCAGCGCGTTCCGCTCAGCCCCGTTGCATGGTATAATTATGAAATCTCCTCGTCAGTGTCTTTCCAGCATTTATTTGTTTTTGTTTAAAACAACAGAAATTTATCGCTATCTCTGCCCTGGAAGCGACAGATTTTTCATAGAAAAGAATTCTCCTTCGGTATCTTTTTTTTTTACAATATTGGCATCTTTCCCGGCTGAATTTTTTTTTTACGCGAGATCGTGCAGAGCTGACATGATGTATGGACGCGGAGCAGCAGACGTTTCAGCTGTGTCACAATGGAAGGAATGAATACATTTATTTATGGGACGATAGATAAATAGCGCAGCAAAAAAAAAAGGAACATATTTTAGAGCGTTTACCTGAGATGGGGAATAAAAGACAACAGGGATGGATATTCAGAGGTTTCTGAGACCAGAGAAATGTGTGGTGCAGTGCCAAAAAACGATACTGGGGGCAATGATTTGGGATTTTCTTCTTTAAGGGTATAGTCCCATCTGGGACATTGATGGTATATCAATAGAATAGGCCATAAAAATCCCAATAGGTGGCGGTCGCACTTCAGGGACCTTCTGTTATCTCAAAAAATACTCAGATGAGTGCAAAAAATATGTTTGTGTGTATGAGCCCTAATGCAGAAGAGTCTCTCTCGTGGGTGTTCTTTAGATTCTTGTTGGCAGCACGGTGGCTCAGTGCTTGGCACTGGGGTCCTGGGTTTAAATCCCATCAAGATTAACATTTGAATAGAGTTTGTATATTCTTCTATTGTTTTTGTGGGTTTCTTCCAGGTGCTCTGGTTTCCTTCTACACTCCAAAATATACTGATAGGTTAATCTAGAATTCAGATTGCGAGCCCTAATTGGGACCGATATGAGTCACAATCTCAGTACAGCGCTATGGAATATGTTGACCATCCCTGGCTGTATCCAGTGGTGATCATCAGAGCCTTCCATCAGGGGTACACATCAGGTTATACTACTAAAGTACGCTTCCAATGGAAGGCCCAAACATGATGTGAACAGAGCCTAAGCCATGTACCACAAACACTGTGCTACATGGGTGCAAGTGCCTAGAAAAGTAAGGTGTTTACCCCTGGGGCACCACAGTTTGAGAACCTAGTTGTTAGACTATGATACATTAGAAATGGCTCAATTGAAAATTACAAGGTTTCAAACAAGGAGCAAGAAAATTGCCAAGTACTACCATTTGTAGATGTAGCAGGTAACACGATTCTCTTCAATGGTAGCTAAGTGATATTTTTTCTCCTCCTGAAGTTATCTTTTCTCAAACTATTACCCAGTCGATACAGCTCTTCTCGTCTCTTAAAAGTAGCCATCACCGGTTTACACCAATTACTTCTGATGCATCTGACCTCCCTGAGACCACTTAAAGTAAATGCACCGATGCCGTTCATTTCCCAACACGCCGCTTATGGTAGGCCATAACCCCTCCAAGGTCAGGCTCTGGGCTTCCATTAAAGTGTCTCAGGATTGTAGGTTCATTAATATTACCAGTGATTAGCGCTGATAGGATGTAATAATTCACCACAGACAGAATAGACTCAACATTGCAATAGTGGGTCTGAAATTTACTAATGCAATATAACCCCCATAATGCTCCAATCAGACATAGATACAACCCACAGCCCCTTGACCCCAGCGCAAAATCTATAAAACCTCCTTATACATGGAAAAGGGACCTTTTTGTGCCCCCTTTGAGCTTCAGGGCATATAATTTTTGCACCCCCTACAGTAAGTTCAAAAGCCCACTAACAAAGCCCACTTGAGATGCCAAGCCAAAGAGCCCCACAAGGTCCAGCCATAGAGTTCCAATTCATTTCAGCCAATTTCCCCAAATCTGTATCTTGCCCCCCAAGCTATCATGCATCATTTATACAACTGGTCTTTTCATGTGGGGCCTTCTAAGTCTCTAGGACCTAAGTGCATCTGTAACCTCTGTACCTCCTGTAGTTATCCCCTGAACATCCTAATAGTGTCCAAAGCCAAACCCAAGTTCCATTCATAGACTACCAGCCAGAGCCTACATAATTTTCAGCTATTTTCCCCAAATCTCTAACGGGGCCACCCACTTCATATGGGACAGATAGATGTTTTGGACACCCCAATATCTTTACATTCGAGTGCTGCTTTAACTTCTGCACCCCCTATGGTTAGTCCTGAATGTCCTAACAGCACTTGCCTCTAGAGACAAACCAAAATGCCTTTTAGATCACTTCATATGAGTCAAAAGAACCCCTTGGGCCTCCTATGGCTCTACAGCCAAAGTACTTATAACTTGTGCACCTCCCAACATTTCCCACCTAAGACGACAAGCCAAAGTGCCCCAAAAACTCCCTATGGTTAGTCCTGAATGTTCTAACAGTACTTATCTCAGGGGACAAACCAAATGCCCTTTAGGTCACTTCATATGAGGCAAAAGGACCTCTTGGGCCTCCTATGGCTCTACAGCCAAAGTACTTATAACCTGTGCACCTCCCAACATTTCCCACCTAAGAGGACAAGCCAAAGTGCCCCAAAGACTCCCTATGGTTAGTCCTGAATGTTCTAACAGTACTTGCCTCAGGGGACAAACCAAATGCTCTTTAGGTCACTTCATATTAGGCAAAAGGACCTCCTGGGCCTCCTATGGCTCTTCAGCCAAAGTGCCTAAAACCTGCGCACCTCCCAACATTTCCAACCTGAAAGGACAAGCCAAAATGCCCCAAAGAATCCTCATAAGTGCAGGCCAGAGCCCCCATAAGTTTCAGCAAATTTCCCCAACAGACGTGTCATTTATAGAACTAGTCTCCTCTTTTTGTAGGACCGAGGTACATTTTGGGCCCCTTAAGGCTTCAGGGCCTAAGTTCAAATTTAACCTCTACTCCATCTATAGTTGGCCCAGAGTACCCTAGGAGTCCCCATCTAAATGCCAACCCAAAGAGTTCCCAAAAGTGTCATCCAGAGCCCATAAAAGTTTCATTCATTTCCCCTATATCTGTAATTTGACCACCGACTCTTATGAGTCATCAAAGGGATTTTCCAGAAGTTCAGTATTGATGGTCAATCCTTCAGAGTAGGTGATTAATATTTAATGTGTGGTGGTCCAGCTCCTGTGACCCCAGCAGATCACCTGTTTGAAGAGGCCCCAGCAGTCCCAGATACCAAGCACAGAGCTGTACATTATACAGTGGCTTTACTTGGTATTGCAGACCCCCGCCCCTTATTGCTCTACCCTAAATAATTAGCCTTGAGTATGGTAACTGTGCCCACTTAAAGTACATCTGTCACCAGTGACCTCCCTCTCTGTTTGCATAGACACATAGCTGTGGTTCACCTGATTAAAACGCTGTTTTTCTTTTGTTGATCCGAGGCTCTGTTCCTGAGTTATGAGATTTTTTTTTTATATGCCTTTGGTGCAATTAGGTCATCACCAGTGCTCTTGGCACACCCAATCTCCACTCCTTTCTGTGGCCAGCTCCTCCCTCACTGCTTTGTTGCTGCCTCGCCCTGTCAATCAAAGCATCCAGGGACTGGCTGGCCACAGAAATGAATGGTGCTTGGGTGCAGCAAGATCAATGATGACGCCCTCATTGCACCAAACGCATATTAAGAAAAAGTATCATAACTCCGGAACGGAGCCTCAGATCTACAAAGTAAAAACAGCAATTTAATCAGGTGTGTCTATGTCCTAAGTTTCAGGAGCTGTGAAATACTGTACTGAGGAAGCAACACGCGAAACGCGCGTCGGGATCTGAACCATACTGGTTGGTATTATTTATTTCACTGTACACTCCCTTTTGGCTCTGGTACAAGATATTAGGCACTAAGCACTTTATTATATTATATGTGGTATTTTGACCCATTCCCAGCATTTGTTTGTATCTCCATTTGGAGTGTATTATACACTATGGTCACTTTTTGACCTGTTATATCAGACATATCTTCTACGTTGGGTATGGAGATTTCACGTTAGTACCATACTTTTGGAAGGTTTTGAAGTTTTATGTATGAGGTACCATTGTGGTTCAATTCTTTCCTGTATATGTATGCCGCCATTTTTTAATGCATTTATTTTTACTTGTGATGTGATTAATAAAATATATATATATATTTTATATTTACTGTGGCGGTGTATTGGTTTTGGTGTGTAAAAGTCACTTTGAGCAAAATAAACTAAAGTTGACAAATTTCTTTCTTATAAAGAAAAGGCAGAAAATAAACATCATCACCTAATAAACATCACCTCGGAGAGAAGCAACGCGACTCAGCAACTGTTCACAATATGCCGGAGCAGGGAGAGCGCCGTGACTGTTCTTGCAGCATCTGTGCAGCAATGTGTTCGTAGACTTGGCAGCCTTTAAGTCATTTATTCTGTCTTATAACAGGAAAGTTCTGTGACTCTTAAGACAGTGAACTCTGCTGTAATGGGTAACTGGTGCATGCATTGTATAAACCTGACCATATGCGCCATGTCATGAGCCTGATAAGGCTCATGCATTTCGGGGAGAAATTTTTAGAATTTTAGGCCCATGTCCTATACCAGGAATTAGCAACCTTTGGCACTCCAGCTGCTGTGAAACTACAACTCCCAGCATGCAAAATTACTGGGCTGTTCTTGTATTTCCCACAGAAGTAGTAGTTGTAGTTTCAAAACAGCTGGAGTGCCAGAAGTTGCTGATCCCTGTCCTGTACTGATGGGCAGAGTGTCCCATGGTAAGTGACAACCAGAATGCTGCCAACTAGACTCCTCCTACAGACAGAGAGAGAATTTTCTTCTTACAATTCATTGTTAAAGGGGTTGTCCATCCAAAAATATCACCTATCCACTGGACCCCACTATAAAGGGGAAGTGTAGTGAAAGCATACATGCTTGATTCCTTCTTCATTCAAGCTCCTTCATGCCATGGCTCTGTGGTGAGGAACTACCCCCCCACCCTTTTTTTTTTTAGCTATTGGTAGCAATCCCAGTAGTCATACCATCATTATTGTAACATTGATCACCTATCCAGGTAAATGGAGTTAAAAAGTACTCTAGTTTCTCTAATTTCCATTACTAAACGGGCATACGTTTTTATGACACCTGCCCCCTGGACCGGACTATTGGGCAGCCCCTATACACAGGGTTGGAATTGGCATTCCTGAAGGTCCAAGCCAAGCTATGCCTAGGGGGGGGGGGGGGCCATCAAACCACGAAGCTGTTCCTTCTTCACACAGATACTCTTGGAATCATCATACTTCTAACCTCTGTCCCTTCACACCACCAGGTTCTGCTCTGCTAGCCTGCTAAGCTTGTAACTGAAGCTAGTTCTTATACAGCTACCTTAAAGGGGTTGGACCATCTCAGACATTAAAGGCACATCGTTAGGATTTGCCATTAGTATCCAGAATGGTACCCTGAACAAAGAGAAGGGCGCACCATTCATGAGGCAATGGGAGCTTCTTGCCTCAGGCAGCACTCTGCTAGTACTGCAAATGGCGCCAATGTATCTATATCTATCTAGCTATCATTCTCTATTGCTCGTGGCTGCAATAAGAAGTTGGTGAAGATACAGAGTAGACAAAATGCAATCACAGCTCTCTTATTACATTGATTGAGAATGTAAATTACATTTTTATACAGATTTCACTTTCCTATGTTTTATATTTTTCAGCTTTTATCCTCAGTTCAAAAATCTCCAAGTAGACTCCAAAAAATGTACACCACTGAATATTCTTCTTTCTTTGCAGAATCTGGGTTACATCGACAACAAATCTTCCTGCAAAGACCATCAAACATTGCAGTCATTGAAGGACAGGATGCGGTTCTCGAATGTGCAGCCTCTGGGTATCCTACACCATCCGTGTTGTGGATGCGAGGAGAAGAAGTCATACCATCAAGGCATGTAACATTAGTTACCAAAGAAATCTAGAAATATGTAGTTAACTTGCTCTATCAAAGGTGCAGACACCATGGTCTCCCAGTCACCCAGAGTCTCCCTTCTCCATCTCTTAAAGGGGTTGTCCAGCTCTAACCCCGGACATACCCCCTTCTTCACCCCTCCAGACCTTCTAAGTAGAACATCGGAGCATGAAATGCTCCGATGCTCCCACTTGCATCGCGCAGGGCAAGGGATTTTTTTTTTAGGCTGAGGCTTCCATCTAGCAGTGATCCCGGTGACATCACCG
The DNA here is from genome assembly GCF_905171765.1 of Bufo bufo. Classification (NCBI taxonomy): domain Eukaryota; kingdom Metazoa; phylum Chordata; class Amphibia; order Anura; family Bufonidae; genus Bufo; species Bufo bufo. Next base: position 46,214,199 of record NC_053390.1, read on the forward strand.
GCACTAATGGGTGGTCTTTAGTGCTGCGCTAGGCTGCTTAACATGCTAGGGCAGCACTTAAGACTGCCCATTAGTGCCGGTGACGTCACCGGATTCACTGCTAGGCAGAAGTCTCCACCTAGCAGAAGCCCGGTACGTCACCGGATATGATGAAAAAGCCCTTGCCCAGTAAGAAATGCTCCGATGCTTAACTCAAAGGGGCTGGAGGGGTGAAGAATGGTTTATATCTGGGTTCAGAGCTGGACAACCCCTTGAAGAGATAGAGAAGAGATGGAGCTGAACCCCTTTAAGCCTGATAGTCGGCCAGATAATCGCTAATGTGCATTCGTAGGAACTCTCGTTAGCGATGATCTGGCAGTGTAATACTGCTACCGATTACCCAATGAATGAGCAAACGCTTGTTCATCGGGCAATCTGGATTTTTAAGCATGCTTAAAAATCATTTGCTGGCAGCAGACTGTGCTATCTAATCCCATACTGTGAAGGAGATCGTTGCTTGTAATAGAAGAGGTCTCCACTAACGAGCAGGCGATTGCCAGGAAGGACCTCTTCCCTCCTGGCAATTGTCCGCCTGATCTTTTAATTTAATACCGCCCTAAGTTTTTCCTTGCAGGGGCTCACATTAAATGAACCCCTTCCCTCTCCCATCCTTAAGGGGTTGTCTCATCATGAAGGGGGTTGTCTCATCATGGACAATGGGGGCATATCGCTAAGATATGTGCCCATTGTCTTATAGGTGCGGGTACCAGCGGTGGGACCCGCACCTATATCGAGAACGGAGCCCCGCAAGGTGGTGGCTGTAGGACTCCGGTCCGGCCACCACCAAGCCGGCTCCTCATAGAAGTGAATGGGAGCGTACCGTGCACGCGCGGCCCCCGCTCCCATTCATTTCTATGGGGCCGACGGAAATAGCCGACCCCATAGAAAATGAATGGAGGGCTGCTGCGCATGCACAGTGTTCCCTCATTCACTTGCGGGGCTCCGTTCTCGATATAGGTGCGGGTCCCAGCACCTATAAGACAATGGGGGCATATCCTAGCGATGATGAGACAACCCCTTTGAATGATAAAATCAATGAAGGAGGAAGTAGCTGATCGCGTAGGAACCAGCTAGCAGCCCAATTTGCATTCCAAAAATTCATGTACTGGCTGACATATTTTTATGCAGTGAGTGCACTGGACTCTGTCCAGTTGGACTCTGCTCCATCAGAGTTGCTGTATATTACAGTGGACAGTTGCAGGGAAATGTAGACCTTGTTGCTACTGTAGGTTTCCCTACAGATTGAACCTGATTTCTGCGGACCGTTTTGTATAAAATGGCATACCAAAAAGCCAATATACGGTCGGCGCTGACCTTGAAAACAAAAATCCGTTAGATATTACCATTTGTTACCAATTTCCGCTCCAACTCACGGTTGTATTCCTGTCTCCCAGCAGTAGGAATTTCTCACTATAGCTACATTTTATTTCTTCTCTTATATTTTTAGTGGCAGAATTGTATTTAATACATTGCGTTTTATTACTCGGTATAATTCTGCCTTCTAACTTTCCTTTTATGAGGTCTTGGAAAGGCGGCATGTTATTCTTCAATCATTACAAATTCATAGAATATGCAGCTTTCAGATGTAATGACAACTTTGCGGAAAGTGCAAGAGATAACATGTAACACCTGCAAGCTGAGATATCATTAATTCTGATTTTGCTGGATTGTTCCATTGGAAAAGACTTGTATTTTTTTCAAGATACATCATACACTTCACTGACTGCAGAGTGGGAAATTACAGGACTGCCAGGCAAAAAGGGGCTTGGAAACCCAGCAAAGAACAATGAAGTAAATGCAATCATACAGAATACGTGTGGTTTTCAAACAAACAAATAACTAGGTAGAGAAAACAGTCCTCTAAAAATTTTCTTTGTCATTTTGGATTAGGCTACTTTCACACTAGTGTTTTTGCTGCATCCGGCAGGGTTCAGCAAAAACGCTTCCGTTACTGATAATACAACCGTCTGCATCCGTTATGAACGGATCAGGTTGTAATATCTTTACCATAGCCAAGACGGATCATGAACTCTATTGAAAGTCAATGGAGGACGGATCCGTTTTCTATTGTGGCAGAGAAAACTGATCCGTCCCATTGACTTGCATTGGGAATAATGCCAGATCCGTCTTGCTCCGCATCCCAGGACGGAAAGCAAACTACAACATGTTGCGGTTTGTTCTCCGGTATGGGAATGCAACTAAACGGAACGGAATGTATTTTGGAGCATTCTGTTCTTTTCAGTTCAGTTTTGTCCCCATTGACAATGAATGGGGACAAAACAGAAGCATTTTTTCCGGTATTGAGCCTCTATGATGGATCTCAATACCAGAAAACTAAAACGCTAGAGTGAAAGTAGCCTAATACAGTAATTTCATCTGAATTGACTTTCATGTCTTGCAACCAGTTCAGCTTTTTCCTGTACAGACCTGTCAATGTCTGTTCATTCAACACTAAGGAGTAGCATTCACATCTGCATCCGGCATAGGCTCTAAAAACCGGAGGAAAACACTTCAGTTTTGTCCCCATTTATTGTCAAAGGGGACAAAACTGAACAAACCGGAAGGGAGAGCACCAGAATACATTCCGTTTGTTGCATTCCTATGCCGGTCACAAAACCGATGCATGGGATCTCATGGGATCGGCAAAACGCTTCCGTTATAATTAGAGATGTGCGAAGTTTTATAAAATTCCAATCGGCTGCTTTGACAAATTTTAGAAAAAAATTTGCTCCGTGATGAATTACTATGTAGAGGGTGCAATGACAGGGAGTTGTGACAACGCTGCCCCCGTCATTGTACATTTCAGATGCCGCGTTCATACATGATCTGAGAGTAACAGTATAAAATTAACATAAAAAAATTAAATCAAACTTACCGTCTCCATTTACTCACGACGGGCCGGTCGGCGCCATCTTGCTTGAAGATCTGGCACGAACTCTCGCACGTTCCGAGATGGCGTCATTCATCACCCAAGCCGGCGTGGTGACATCATACGTCACCATGCACAGGATCTCTGCCGAGATCTTCAATCAAGATGGCGGCGTCCGGCCCGTCGCGAACAAATTGAGGAGCTAATTTTTTTTGTTTTTAAGGCTGGGTTCAGACCTGAGCGTATTTGATATGCGCGTTTAACACGCGTTTTTGTCGCGCGTTTTTATGCACGTTTTTTGCAATAGTAAACGCGCGTTTGACGCGCGTTTGTGTGATCGACTGCAGTGTCCTATGGCCACAAACGCACGTCAAAACGCCCCAAAGAAGCTCAAGAACTTGTTTGAGCGTAGGGCGTTTTTCAGCGCGTTCAAACGCGCTGTAAAACGCTCAAGTGAGAACCAGGGCCATAGGGAAGCATTGGTTTTCATGTGTTGAGCGTTTTACAGCGCGCTTGAACGCGCTGTAAAACGCTCAAGTGTGAACCCAGCCTAAGACTATTGCAGGTTAAATCGATTCGCTACCACGAAGCACAAGGAAATTCGGCTTCGAGGCGAATCGAATTTATTCTGAAATTCGGATCGAATTCCACTTTGGTGGATTCAATTCGCTTATCTCGAGTTATAATAATACAACCGGCTGCATCCGTATCTAAGTCTCAGAAAATCTCTTTAGGCAAACAAAACTAATATTTCAGTATAATGCCCCCTGTAAATCTTGTATGGTATCTTATGCAGTGTGACCTCCAACATCGTCAACTCCTTAATATATTTCAGGACAAGAAAATATTCTCTCCTTGGAAGCAGCAATCTACTAATTACTAACGTGACGGACGATGATTCAGGCACATATACCTGTCTGGTTACCTACAAAAGCGAGAACAGCAGTGCCTCTGCAGAGCTCAGCGTCATGGGTAGGTGGCCTCGCTCAACGTCCATTGAAATGCGTCTTATAATTGTTACTTAAAGGCTATTTTATGTTTTGTCTTGACACAAGGCGGCTTTACAGGCCTAATAGAAATGATGAATTAGTTTCCCTTTGCTCAGAGCATTGCTCAGTCATGTAGTAACTCGGCCGTTCTTACTTCTAGGCTTTGGGAGTTACTATCACTCCTTGGGGAGTGAGCTCCTTAATCGGCGTGAGGACACTTAAGAGCTTATTTGCATTCCTTTACTTCTGGGCTGTCATGATTACGCTTTCTCGGAGTAGATGGAATTGATAATGTACGGCTGAAGTATTAGAAGTATATAATAAGTTGCAGCGGTTATTATTATAATAAAGTACCGCGGCCTTTTGTTTTGGGTTGTAATAGTATCTTCTTTATGAACTTTGTTTATAGCTTTAATACAGCAGGTCACGTGTCTCCAAAGAGACAGAAGTTGCTTCTTTTTAGCGTCTCCCCCCCCCTCCCTAGTTTGTCTTTTGGGTGGTAATTGCAGCCCTTGCTCCATTAGCATAACTCTAACGGCATAGCATGCTAAGGGGAGTCTGTCATCTCCAATAAGGACTATAATCTGCAACACGACATGAATACTACTCCAGATAAAGAATCCAGATCGCTAATTTTTATATTTATACAGTGCCCTATTCCCCGGCTGTGCTCTGGTAAAGCTGTATTAGATGACATATCCTGGACTCAGGGAGGGAACTGGCATTTCTGGGGCTCCAAGCAGAGTTGGCTCCTGGCAAACCTTTAAGCAGCACCCTGCAGATAGCTAAGCTCCACCCCATATCACCGCTAAGCTCCGCCAGTGTCACAACGTTAACATAATGCCCTTTATATACCCCCTTCACCAGTATAATGCCCCCTTATGTGCCCCTTACACATTATGATGCCCCTTATGTGCCCCCATACAAAGAATAATGCCCCCTTATGTGTCCCTACATAAACTTATACGCTACAATGCATATTAATGCCCCCTTATCTGCCCCAACACAATGCTGTTCTCCATATGTGCTACAACACCGACTAATGCCCCCTTATGTTCCCCCATAACATACATGGTGTCCCTTATGTGGACAGGAACTCTCAAAGGACAATACCTTAGGGTAAGGCGCAATTGTTCCAGGATGTCTGACTTCAGAGCTGCTTCTAATGATCTGCAGTCAAGATTCAGACGTAGGGGATACCCACAACACGTGTTAGCCAAGGCCTATCAACACTCCTTGGCCTTGAATCGGGACACCTTGTTGACACCTAAATCAGGACCATCTGGGCCTGAACAATTGCGCATTGTGGCCACTTATGACGAGGCACACGACACGGTAAGAGAATTACTCACCAGTTATTGGGGTATTTTTTAATCTGACCCCGATATTGGTCATCTGGTAGAAGACCTCTGATAACGTACCGACGTGGACGCAATCTAAGAGATCGTCTGGTCCACAGTTTCTTTCAAGCCCCCACTACAACCACTTGGCTGAGTACCAACCTCAAAGGGTAACAGAGCAAACGTTCACCATTCGATCCTTTGTCAATTGTAGGACTAGAGGGTTGGTATATTTGGCCACTTGAACTTGTGGAAAACAGTATGTGGGAAAAACCTTTAGGGAACATCTTAATGACATCCGCAAGGGTGCCGACACCCCAATTGCGAGACATACATTCACCTTACACGGTGGCAATGCGACTTTGACAAGCGATTGTTACAAAAAGAGACACAGTGGATTTACCGCTTGCACACACTCCAACCGCAGGGACTCAATGAGTATAACTCCTTTGTCTGCTTTCTTTGAGCACTGATGCATATAGGTTGTCTCATACTACCATGGGGAGTGCTTTTGGCTTATATTCAAATGAGGATACGATATATCCTGCCCCACTCTATATTTTCATCTTAAAGTTGGGTACGCTGTGAGTCACCTTGTAACATTATGACAAGTCACAGGATGCATCACCCCTATATTTCAAGACAATCCAGGACTTTTTATGTCTTGGGGTTATCCTGACGCAGTGACAGCAACTACAGTAGTTAATTATCATAATTACTACACTTGACCACCTACCAGAATAAGACAATGATCCCTGTGCCTGTATTGCTATGCTGCCTTATTGATTTTAAGCCGCCGTTTGGTCACTCTAACACTAAGTATGCAAATGTTTTGACATTCGCCTGTGATCGTCTCACAGAGGGAGCGGGTAAGTGGGGCGGGTTGGTTGTTGCGGCCTCCTGCTTCCTTATTGGCCACCCCAGGGGCTTGATCCAGAAGAGGGGAGGAGTCTCCTCCTTATATAGCACGTGTCCTTGCGGCCACGTACGGCCATTCAGTGCTGATAGCTGCAGCCTCTGTCACTGAGGTTAGCAGCTCACTTGTTTGTTTGTCCTTCTACCCACATTTTATGCTCCTGACGAACCAAACATGGCGAAATGCGTCGAGTGATCAGTGGGGGCAAACCCATGTTTTTTGAATTGCGCTTGATTTGCGTTCACACAACAGAAGTGGTCTGCGTCTATCCAGCCCTCTGTAGTATGTGAACAGGTGCACTCAAGCCTTTTGCTCACACCCAGGTAGTTAGTGTCTCTTGATTCGTGCTCACAGGGCCGACAATCAGGCTTCTGGTTCATATCTCTGAACAGGTGGTTCTTGATCTTGGTCGGGTCCAATGAGTAGATGTTTATCAATGGATTAGTTTGTTAATTTAGTCCAGGGCCATCTAAACTGGGTGATTGAGCAGAGCACCTCGTCCGTGCCACGGTACACACTTTTGGTTGTGTCAGATTACTACAGCCGGCAGGCGTGGTGTTGCAACCATTAGTAGTGCACCAGAAGTGGATTTCTTGGTGACCTTATCCACACCTGAGCGGTACCGCTGATCGTGGCTTTCCATGTGATACCTCGATCCGCCTCAGGATCCGTGGATAGATCTGGTCACTTAGGAATTTGTTATATAGTTAGTAGGTTTCCTTTCCTCACACATTTTTTGTAAACTTAATAAAGTATTCGTTTTATCTAATCCCTATAGCGTTCCGTACTACAGTGATTTATATGTCCCTTATGTGCCCCTAACACAGACTAATTCCCCTTATATGCACCAGACAGATAATGATAAAGCTCTCTCCCTATCACAGCTTAGGGTGTGTCCTTTTTGCTGCAGCTCTCTCCCTATCACAGATGAGGGGACGTGAACTTTCTTCCGTAGCTCTCTCCCTATCACAGCTCGGGGGCATGTACTTTCTCTTGCTGATCTCTCCCTATCACAGCTCAGGGGGCGTGTCTGTTCTGCTGCAGATTTCTCTCTATCACAGCTCGGGGGCATGTACTTTCTCTTGCAGATCTCTCCCTATCACAGCTGAGGGTGCATGTCCTTTCTGCTGCCGTTCTCTCCCTGTAACTATCACAAAGTCTAACAGGTGTTGCTTGTAGTCTGTAACCATGGAGTTTTATACACAAAACTATAGAAGATTTTTATTTAAAGTTTATTTTTGTTTGTTTTTTGTTTTTTTGGGTGCATTTTAACAATACAAATAGCCTTCGTAGTGACTGGTTTCTGGAAGGTGGGTACTATTTCTATAAAGGAGACCAGTTGATGACTATTGTAGGCTGGACAATGCTCCTCTTGATTTCTGGGGGAAATTATGCAAATTACCATGTCTAACATCTGGCATCAGATAGGTTTAGGAAAGCTAATTTGAATATATTTCTCAGAAACCCAGAGGGCCATTGCTTGGCCTACAATACTACAATACTATGCAAATGTACTCAGCATACTAGAGGCTCTCAATAATGAGAAAGAATTTGTTGAGAGACGCACATTTGTATACTAGTCTCTCTCTTTCTTAAAAATCTTTAAAACTCCCTTACGGTCTTGCTTTTCTTTTTTAGAAACCATTGAAATTTTGGGACCTCAGCTGCAGTAAACCTTCATACTTTTTCTATTCTGTTCGTAGGAGTTTTGTTTTTAGGAGCCGTTATACACAATGTAATTTAACATAATAAAATATCTTGATAATTTATCTCTAAGAACCACATAAGATGACTATTTCAGAAAGTTTTTATTTGACTGCTTGGTTCTTGCAAAGTGAAAAATAAATGCGTGCCTGAGAAATTCTATTGTCAGCGAGACACAGCGTTATATCGAAACCACTACCAGACAAAAGACGATAAATTCAAAGGAACGAATTTGCCATCAACAAAAATATATAAAATGGTGTTAAAAAAAATGAGATTAAATATATTTGTTCCCATCCTTTGTTCTCGAATACAATTTGAAATCAGGGAAGAATCAAACACAATCTCATTCCGTAATTTAAAAGTAAAAGATATAATTCTATAACCTTTTCTTACGTCTTACAAAAAACTTCCATTTCTTTCATGGTTCCTATCAAGTCATCTGCACTAAAGATGTATAGGATGTATAGAATGTATAGGCTCCATGACTAAGTGACTTCTGTTCCACTTGATGAGGCAGCTAATGGAGTCCAGTGACATGATTGTGGCTCTATGCATTCACTTCTATGGTCACTTTTCCATTCAATCTGTGCCCAAAAGCTTTGATCAGAGGCTTTCTCCTCAGGCAGGATTGGGTTCAGGGAACCCATTCTCTGGAGATAAGTGTGACTTCCAGAAGTTGGACTCTCATCTGTCAGATATTTATGGCATATTTTGTTGAATATGCCATACTAGTCTAAGATGGGAACATCCATTTAAGTTTCTTCGGCACTTTACTTTCACCCTGCTGATGTTGATCACAGGAGAACTGAGGACAGAGAGGGAGAAAGTGGCTTACATGCCACCTTTTTTTGCAATATATATATATATTTTTGGAGGAGGTATAATGTACTTCTATGTGAATCTAATTTTGCATTATTCTGTGAGTATTTACAAGAAAAAAATGGTGGCGTGCTCTAATATTACAGAGGCATCCCCCTCTAGAAGTAATGATTCTAGGGTACAGTATAGTGATTTACGGAGGCCCGTGCTCTAATATTACAGAGGCATCCCCCTCTAGAAGTATTGATTCTAGGGTACAGTATAGTGATCTACGGTGGCCCCATGCAAGGGCACAGTATGCAGCATTGACTGTAAGGGATTCTTGTACAGAGGCAGGATGAGAAATACTACTGCCCCCTATGGGTAGGAACAGGAATGTCATATTGACATTGCTATGTAATGTTTGAAGGAATTCTATTGTTTGACATGACCATAGTGGATGCTACATGACGCATTCATGTAAGAGACAGGTATGGAGGCTAAATTACATTCTCCAGGTAGTCACTGACCAAAGTCGGCAGTCGTTTTATTTGTCCCATTAAAAGAGCTTATGTTTGCTGAAGGAAAGTAAGCTCGGTCTCCATCTTACAAATTGGAAAGATAAGTGGCCCTGTGGGGGGAATAAGACGACCATTATATCAGGCATGCCATCGTCCATTAGCATGGCAGTGAGTGTAATCATACTGAATCACAGGAAAGGCTACATTACCCCATAAATGGTTGGTAATGATACAGGTATTAGTGGGAAGCGCTCTGCGGTGCTGCTCTCCCAGCTGTTTGGATAGGAGATGCATGACTGAGCATCCACTCAGCGCCTGTGAGTTATGAAAATGTATCAGCGCAGAGGAAAACTGCGGGGCCCGAATGCTGGAGGTCAGATCAATGAGTGTCTGCTGAGGCAGCAAGGTGAAATGATACTCTGGGGAACAAGGACCGTAAATTGGGCGAGTTCCTGGAAATGTGATTTATGCATTTTTATAAAACAATCGGAGGGGGGTTTGAAAAAAGGGTGTCTTTTGCTGTATTTGCAAATCTAGAATGCCGAAGGCCGAAGAAAAAAACATATATACACTATATATATATATATATATATATATATATCTGTGAGCCAGTGTAGTGCGTTATTTCTCCATGAAAGACATGAAGAGCCTTTGAAAGAATGTATTTAACGCACCATTGTTATACAGAAAGGGCATCAAGACAGAAAAAAGGAATAGATACATCTGTATATATAAATATATGCATATATATATATATATATATATATATATATATACAGTCAGGTCCATAAATATTGGGACATCGACACAATTCTAACATTTTTGGCTCTATTCACCACCACAATGGATTTGAAATGAAACGAACAAGATGTGCTTTAACTGCAGACTGTCAGCTTTAATTTGAGGGTATTTACATCCAAATCAGGTGAACGGTGTAGGAATTACAACAGTTTGCATATGTGCCTCCCACTTGTTAAGGGACCAAAAGTAATGGGACAGAATAATCATAAATCAAACTTTCACTTTTTAATACTTGGTTGCAAATCCTTTGCAGTCAATTACAGCCTGAGGTCTGGAACGCATAGACATCACCAGACGCTGGGTTTCATCCCTGGTGATGCTCTGCCAGGCCTCTACTGCAACTGTCTTCAGTTCCTGCTTGTTCTTGGGGCATTTTCCCTTCAGTTTTGTCTTCAGCAAGTGAAATGCATGCTCAATCGGATTCAGGTCAGGTGATTGACTTGGCCATTGCATAACATTCAACTTCTTTCCCTTAAAAAACTCTTTGGTTGCTTTTGCAGTATGCTTTGGGTCATTGTCCATCTGCACTGTGAAGCGCCTTCCAATGAGTTCTGAAGCATTTGGCTGAATATGAGCAGATAATATTGCCCGAAAAACTTTAGAATTCATCCTGTTGCTTTTATCAGCAGTCACATCATTAATAAATACAAGAGAACCAGTTCCATTGGCAGCCATACATGCCCACGCCATGACATTACCACCACCATGCTTCACTGATGAGGTGGTATGCTTAGGATCATGAGCAGTTCCTTTCCTTCTCCATACTCTTCTCTTCCCATCACTCTGGTACAAGTTGATCTTGGTCTCATCTGTCCATAGGATGTTGTTCCAGAACCGTGAAGGGTTTTTTAGATGTTGTTTGGCAAACTCTAATCTAGCCTTCCTGTTTTTAAGGCTCACCTATGGTTTACATCTTGTGGTGAACCCTCTGTATTCACTCTGGTGAAGTCTTCTCTTGATTGTTGACTTTGACACACATACACCTACCTCCTGGAGAGTGTTCTTGATCTGGCCAACTGTTGTGAAGGGTGTTTTCTTCACCAGGGAAAGAATTCTTCGGTCATCCACCACAGTTGTTTTCCGTGGTCTTCCGGGTCTTTCGGTGTTGCTGAGCTCACCGGTGCGTTCCTTCTTTTTAAGAATGTTCCAAACAGTTGTTTTGGCCACGCCTAATGTTTTTGCTATCTCTCTGATGGTTTTGTTGTGTTTTTTCAGCCTAATGATGGCTTGTTTCACTGATAGTGACAGCTCTTTGGATCTCATCTTGAGAGTTGACAGCAACAGATTCCAAATGCAAATAGCACACTCGAAATGAACTCTGTACCTTTTATCTGCTCATTGTAATTGGGATAATGAGGGAGTAACACACACCTGGCCATGGAACAGCTGAGAAGACAATTGTCCCATTACTTTTGGTTCCTTAACAAGTGGCTGACTGTATATATATATATTAACAGAGATAAACACACATAGAGTGTATACAGAAACGCACAGGCTCTGTTCATACTGCATTCACACTCACTGTCATGCACATAGACACACACATTCATACATAAATATACTGTACATAGATATTCATACACACATGCACACAACAAAGGTACATGTACATACAGCAGACACACATGTACGTAGATGCACATACACACATATACACCAATACATGGGTTTCTTCTGAGTACTCTGGTTTCCTCCCAATATATTATATATATATATATATATATATATATATACTTTCATATACACTGATGCACATACACACACATGCATACATAGTTACTGATAGACATGCACACACATTCATATGCTTACATAGATGCAAACACACGTAATCAACATATAAGAGGTTATCCCAAAACATATCATGTATGTTCTTTTCCCTAAATAAGGACCATCGGCACAGGGCTCTTCTTCTGGATCAACACCGCATGAAATAGGTTGAGACAGAGGACAAAAACAGACACAAAACTGATAAACATGTCCTGCATGATATGATGAATAGATAACTGGATGTGCATGGCCACAGTTTTCAAGCACTCTTCAAGCACTAAATGCAATATCTACAGTATATATATATATAATCTAATACCACATTCCATATGATAAATAAACATGAGATTCTTAACAAACATATTTTGATAAAAACAATATCAGTGCCCACCCACCACAGCAAGGTGACCTCAGACGGGAATCTACCCTATTTATTACCTCCATGCCTAGACCCCACACATATATACTGTGCTGCTACAATAATTACCTCTTTGAGCCATCAGATATCCAATGAGACAGAGGACAGTGGTTCCTATAAATCACTCTGGGCTTTACATGGTGGTGGTAAGTCTACTTTCACACTCTCGTTTTGGCTTTCCGTTTGTGAGATCCATTCAGGGCTCTCACAAGCGGTCCAAAATGGATCAGTTTGCATTCTAATGCTTTCTGAATGGAAAAGTATCCGCTCAGAATGCATCAGTTTGCATCAGTTCAGTCTCCATTCCGCTTTGGAGACGAACACCAAAACGCTGCTTGCAGCGTTTTGGTGTCCATCTGATAAAACTGAGCCAAACGGATCCGTCCTGGCACACAATGTAAGTCAATGGGGACGGATCCCCATTGTTTTCACTGACACAATCTGGTACAATAGAAAACTGATCCGTCCTCCATTGACTCTCAATGGTGTTCAAGACGGATACGTTTTGGCTATGTTAAAGATAATACAAACGGATCCGTTCTGAACGGATGCAGACAGTTGTATTATCTGAACGGATCCGTCCATGACGGATCCACACAAAACGCGAGTGTGAAAGTAGCCTAAGACTTTCAGATACAAGTGACCTCCATAGGACACCATGGCAGTCAGTTCTTTGTAAAGTAAGTGATGTAACAGATGCTTTCACTGTTTTAGCCCCAGGTAGTAAATCAGTTTAACATCGCCCTAAATTATAAATGACCCAGAATCCTACGGAGAATGTCTGCTTATACATCACTTGATCCGAGAAACAACAAGATGTTTCCATTGTATCCAAAAACGCTTTCGTCTTTTCGCTTGCATTTACGTACTATGTAAAGTCTCACACTACATTGACCTGCATGGTAAAATGTACTAATGGCCAATACAATAGGTTCTCCACTAGGTTACAACCTGGAGAAAATACCCAAAAAATGTTGGTCAGTTCAAGACAACTTTAGAAGTCCAATGGACAAGTTCAAGATAGCACAATGCAATGGACCCTTATATATTGGGATCCCACATTAGTCTATTAGCCAGAGTAGACACTACTGTATATACAATCTGGAGGTCCCATGTGACCATATATTACATGGACAGCCTGTTGATTTGACTAGGAACTTTGTAATTTTCAACTTCACCTGTGGTGGTGCTGCAGGGAATAAGAAGTCTCAAATATAATTGTAGTTCCACTTTTGGCCACTAGGTGTATGGTCACTTTTTCCATGGCGAGTATTCACTCTACAATATACAAATGCACACATCTTGCATTTGTAACAAAATCTGTGCTTAATTTTACCTGTGGAGGGGCTGCAGGGAAAATTAAAACTTACATGTCTGTTTGTTACATGGAAAGCCCTTTGGTTTCAATAGAAACGGTGTAATTCTTAATTTCGCCTGCGGTGATGCTGCAGGGTATAAAAATTCTTACAATAGAATTGTAATTCCACTTTTGGCCACTGGGTGAATGATCACTTTTTCCCTATCAGGTATTCACTCTACCATATAAATTGTAGACTACTCTCCTGTAGGAGATATATATACAGTATACACTTCATACATTTATAACCAAATCGGTATAATGGTTCATTTTACCTGTGGTGGCGCAGCAGGAAAAATAAAGACTTGCGTGTCCATTTGCTACATTGTCAACCCATTGAGTTTAATAGAAGAATGCCATGCTTAAGCGTACCTGAGTTTTCAACAAAAGTTTTCACAATGGCTGTGCTTCTTTATACAATCAAAACTGTGAAGGAACAAGTATCTTTTGGGCTCCCCTGATGTCTTTTTCAGCCATATTATTCCCTGTTTCAGGTGCACAGTTAGATACACTTCACTCACAAGCAGGGAAGATATCCCTTCTGTGAAATCCACCAGCACTGTACCTTTGAGACGCCCTTTCCCTTACTGTTTGCTATGTTTATTTTCAGCTCTGGAGCTCGTATAACAGATAAGGAGGGAGAGATCACACTTACAGAAAGGCAGGAGGCTCCTGTGATGTTCAGAAGCAGTGTAGAAGCTGTTCTTTAATCAGAAATAGGATCTCAGCTACCTCTGACACGCCTACACTTCCTCTCAGCCATCTTCTGAGTCTCTTTTACCAGGGATAGGTATCACCTGACAACAGGCAGTGTACTGCACATTAGGTAGAAGTGAGACCCCTAGTGGCCATGACTTTACAGCTTTTTTTCAGGTGGATGCAGGCAGATTTTTTTAATGAAGTGATTTCGAAATTTGCTAGTTATGCCATTCTCTATTAAATGAAATAAAATTGTGTGAACGTACAGTGACTCTTTAATTTTGCCTGTGATTGTGCTACAGGGAATAAAAAAGTCTTAAAATGTAATTGCAGTTCCACTTTTGGCCACCGGGTGCATGGTCACATTTTCCTTAACCAGGCATTCACTCTATGATGTAATTTTTAGACTTCTCTCAGCAAGGACATATATACAGTGCACACATCATACAGTTATAGCTACCTAACGATGGAGGAGATCACTGTCAGATTTATGTATTCTGGAGCTCCCTGAAGTCTTATACTGAGGGAGAGACCGGAATTCTGTATTAATATAAAGATATAAGTGGACAGTAGCCCGGAAAGCTCAGAATACAATAGGATTTCTACAGCTGGGAGGTCGGCGAGCTCGGTGGATAGACCCTTAGGCATGAGTTAATTATAAATTGAAATAAAATGTTTTGCAGAGAGTCCTCGCTGTGCCCACAAAGAACATAAAAGGGATTCAGGGACGGAGACATAATTGTATTGGCACTCGCTGCGTATTCCGAACCGGCACTATTAAGTGTCTTTAAATGATATGGATATGTAAATGAACAAAGTCCTGATTGATGTTCTAGCCAAAGCCTGGACATAGCGAACACTGGTAAAAAAGAAAAGAGGAGAGGTTTACACTTATTGGGGCTGGTGTTATACAAAATTGTGCCGTGGGCAGAAAGTAGAAGAAGACTTAGCCTGAAAACTACTAAACAGTGAAAAATAATACTACATGATTTGCCTAGACAATATCCAAATAATGCTACATAACATAACAATATAGTGTAAAGCTGCCTTATATTTACTGTGTAATATTGACATCCAGTCATCAAATAATACATACATACATGCATACAATATCCAAAGCAATGCTACCACGTGGTGCCTACTGAATGCCACCATATATTTATAACACAACACTGCCATCCAGTATCCAAATAATATCACAATACAGTGTCCAAATTAAAACTGTATATAATAGAAAATAATGCTACCATATATTGCCCACATAACACTGGCACATATTTATCACAAAATACTGTCAGTGTCCAAATAATACCGCTATACAATTCCTAAAAAGACTTACATAAAATATCAAAATAATGGTACGATACAATGACCATATATCACAGGCATATATTTACCAGTGCCTATGTTAGGCCTCCACACAATATTCAAATAATACTACTATATATTGCCCACATAGCACTGTCATGTACTGTAGTTACCAAAGAACACTCCCATTCAGTGTCCATATAATATTGGCATACAGTGCCTAAATTCCTAAAATATACCTCTACACAATAACAGAATAATGCTACCAGTGCCCACATAACACTGCTCTCTCTCTCTCTCTCTCTCTCTCTCTCTCTCTATATATATATATATATAAATATATATATATATATATATATATATATATAGATTAATACAGTACAGACCAAAAGTTTGGACACACCTTCTCATTCAAAGAGTTTTCTTTATTTTCATGACGATGAAAATTGTAGATTCACACTGAAGGCATCAAAACTATGAATTAACACATGTGGAATTATATACATAACAAACAAGTGTGAAACAACTGAAAATATGTCATATTCTAGGTTCTTCAAAGTAGACACCTTTTGCTTTGATTACTGCTTTGCACACTCTTGGCATTCTCTTGATGAGCTTCAAGAGGTAGTCCCCTGAAATGGTTTTCACTTCACAGGTGTGCCCTGTCAGGTTTAATAAGTGGGATTTCTTGCCTTATAAATGGGGTTGGGACCATCAGTTGCGTTGAGGAGAAGTCAGGTGGATACACAGCTGATAGTCCTACTGAATAGACTGTTAGAATTTGTATTATGGCAAGAAAAAAGCAGCTAAGTAAAGAAAAACGAGTGGCCATCATTACTTTAAGAAATGAAGGTCAGTCAGTCAGCCGAAAAATTGGTAAAAACTTTGAAAGTAAGGGCCATTTGACCATGAAGGAGAGTGATGGGGTGCTGCGCCAGATGACCTGGCCTCCACAGTCACCGGACCTGAACCCAATCGAGATGGTTTGGGGTGAGCTGGACCGCAGAGTGAAGGCAAAAGGGCCAACAAGTGCTAAGCATCTCTGGGAACTCCTTCAAGACTGTTGGAAGACCATTTCAGGGGACTACCTCTTGAAGCTCATCAAGAGAATGCCAAGAGTGTGCAAAGCAGTAATCAAAGCAAAAGGTGGCTACTTTGAAGAACCTAGAATATGACATATTTTCAGTTGTTTCACACTTGTTTGTTATATATATAATTCCACATGTGTTAATTCATAGTTTTGATGCCTTCATAGTCATGAAAATAAAGAAAACTCTTTGAATGAGAAGGTGTGTCCAAACTTTTGGTCTGTACTGTATATATACCACACAATGCTGCCATTTATAGCACCTGAAACTCCCTTTTCTTATACAGAGCTCCAAATCCCCTGCATAAACATTACACAATAAAATTCTGTCTGCAGTCACCACTAGAGGGAGCTTACTGCCTAATGTTTATACATTGACCTCTATGATAGTACAGTATGCAGTGAGCTCCCTCTAGTGGTGGCTGCTGGCAGCTTTAGTATGATTACCTACGTACAATATCCAAATAACGCTTCTATATGGTGCCCATTTAGTAACACCATATGTTTACCACACAATATCAATAATTAGTGTCCTAATAATACCACCATTAAGTGCGTAAATAGTGACGTGTTTAATAGTGATGTATGGCAGTAAAGGATCTACAATATTATTATAGGGATTTAAAAATTGCAGTAACTGGCATGATAGAACATGGGCTGGCGTTATATATAGACTTTAGTGGCAGGGGGTGACCTTTGTGACACGAGGAGCTCGGTATACTGTATTTTGTTAAAACATGAGGGCTTGTCATTGCTCTATAGGCCAAGATGTGCATTGTTTAACCCCCAGGCCATTATTCTGTGTCACGCCATAACCCCCTCCCCATAGACCGCAGCCCTTGATTGCCCAGGGCAGTATTACATCCCATGTGTACAGAATTAATAAAGTGTAATAATACCGCCATTGTATAGCTCAGTGTTTGAGCAAATGAGACAATGCTCTCTATATATGAGTTCTTTATGCACCTTTTTATACCATCTGTTCCTAGGAAAGTTGGGTAGCAGCCATTAAGAGAGCTAGAAAATCGGTTTCTTTGTATTCTATAGGTTCATTCTGCTAAATTTTCTAGTCTTGAAGAACAGGTTGTCAGAATGGCTATTCAGTTTAGCTGAGATACATTTCCTCTATGTATATATAATGAGCATTTCCCAATTGGAGGGGGGGGGGGGCTATGTATTCCACTGTATAGGCAAACAGTGCCATATGTCACCTGTAGGACCCCAGTATATGCAACACAAACAACTTAGTAGTGAAAACAATCTAGTTGATCATTTGAGTTATCACTCAGCTTTCCTAAAATCAGATATGGCCAAAAAACACTGGTCAGCAGGATCGACCCTATTATGTCAGTTACTCTATGTGCTAGGGTTGATTCTGCTGATTTAAATGATAGCAGTCTTGTGAAAATCGGTTGTGCCGTTCCTGAGGAAAAAAAAGACTTTTATTCTTTCTACAAATGAGGACTTTAGTGTACCAAAAGGCATGGCCAGCCCTGGAAAGTGGAGGAGCCAATGCAGCGCCCCTTGGTGCACTGAAGCCCTCACATGCCTAAAGAATAAAAGTCTTTTTTTTTTATCTCAGGAATACCACAACCGATTATCACAAGGCAAGCAACATTTTAATCAGCAGGATCAGCCCTACCAGGCAGTGTGACTGATTTAATAGGGTTGCTCCTGCTGATTCGTGCCCGTTAAATGGATTTTTCTACAGCTGATGCCTCTGGTAGCTCATTTTTTGAAGTCATATTATCATAACCTAATGTTTTTTAATTTTCCCTTATACAATGTTGTTAGAAATGGATAAGACATATTTTTTTTATCTTGACCATCAAATCAAATTTTTGCCCTCGAAGACCAATTATTTTTTTCTCTAAATAGAGCCAAAACTTTGATTCATTTTTACAGCAGCTGAAACTCCCTTTTCTTATACAGTGCTCCAAATCCCCTGCATATACATTACATGATAAAATTCTGCCTGCAGTCACCACTAGAGGGAGCTTACTGGCAAATGTTTATACATTGACCTCTATGATAGTACAGTATGCAGTAAGCTCCCTCTAGTGGTGGCTGCTGGCAGCTTCAGTATGATTTTTACATTTTAGGTAGGCATAAGGTTTAAAGTACTACAGTACGTAAAAAAAAAAATGGTGCAATTATCTCTTTAAAAATATATTTAAAAATGAATCAGCGCAGAAATATGTCCATGACAACAACACGGTCTTAAAATATGGGCCATGCCATCCCTTTCAGGTGCTCATTTTCCTCGGTGGATCCTTGTTACAGGCTGTCGTTCAGCAGAAGGTTCGTGCTTTTCGTAATACATTAGAGTCTTTGTAACAATGATGACTGGGACTCTGATACAATGTCACAATGGATCAGCAGTGTTGGCTTTAAAATCCGGTGAGAGGGGTGAAGAAGAGGCCAGCGATTAACACAGAACCCGGCCAAATAATCATTACATGACAGATGAAACACATTCGTTTGTCCAGATCTACCTTTTCAAATGAGGTTCTCCTGTGGAGAGAGTTGGCGTGTCGCCTGGTGACTTCAAGGGGTGTGTGACAGATAGGCCATCCAACATTTATGGAACAATCCTGGGGCAACCATGCATGAAGGGAGCTGCCGGACTGAGCAATCCTTAGCCGGTTTGTTAATCTGTGAGCACAAGCTAGCACTTCTTACCCCCATACTTAAATATCTTCAATTTCTTCTTACAGTGGATGGGGTGAATGGAGCCTAATTGTCCATTAAGATAAGGAGAGTTAAAGGCTACCTTGGACACCTTCAGGGCAATTTTTTAATGATTTTATTTTACAAATTTTGAGCTAAAATTCATTTTTTTTATTGGTCTTTATTAAAAATTTTCAGCAGTTTTTTGAAATACAGGGGTTAAAAAAATCAGTCTGTTTACAGAGTATCACTTCTCAGTCCCATCAGTCGATGGCTCATGTGAAACCTTATCTCTGATCCCCTGACTAGTGTTGAGCGCGAATATTCGAATAGCGAACTTTTATCGCTATTTCGAGAATTCGCAAATATTTTGAATTTAGTGCTATGTATTTGTTATATTGAATATTCAGCATTTTTTTTCCATCTGAACACATGATTCCTCTCTGCTTCTTGCTTGTGGGCCAATGAGAAGGAAGCAATGTCAAGTTCACAACAATACTTAGTGCACCAATCACTAATCTGTAGTCAGACCCGCTAAAATGTGAAGTTGCACGTAGTGCGAAAAAATATTCTAATCACTGCCGATTAGCGCAATCGCAAATATATTGGAGCACTTGAACCTATCTGCATATAAAGCTATTGTAAAGTTCTGCTGTGCCAAACATTTTCTCCAGTCTCAGGAGAAACTCATGAAACTTCTAGCAGCTTGAAAAATGTAGCCAAAGTGACCTACGCCTGTATTTCGCGTTATGAATTCGCATTAAGCGATTTTTTCACTTTTCGCATTCAATAAAATAATCTTAAATTCGCGAATATATGACGAATATTCTACTAAATATTCGTGAAATATCGCAAATTTGAATATTGCCCCTGCCTCCCATAACTACTCCTGACCACATAAAAAATCATTTAAATTAAGCTCTTATCAGTATCTGTAATAAATATTTGACAGCCTGTAATGTTAATGTTGAGGACTTTAAAGAGCACCAGTCAGCAGGATTGTGATGTAAAGTGAATTCAAAAGATTTGAGAATTAATAAGCTTATGCAGGGTAAGTGAATAAATATATTTACTAAGTGGGATTAAATATAATATAACACAGACAAATAACATACTGAACAATAAAAAGTAAATACATCACTGGTCTAAATGGAGTGAGAGTCCGTTGATCATGCTATAACACATGGCTGTCACGATGGGTAGGATACAAGATACAATAAACAAACAGAAAACCTCAAAACAAGTGTCTAGGCCAGAAGCTGGGGATAAAGGTCACCTCCTGACAATTCCCTACCAGCTCTCCCTGGACTTCTGTGCCCACGTTCAGACCCAAAAGGTGGAAATCAACGTGCCCCCGTACCTAAGGATGAAGATTCCCTAAAGTCCCTGGGATGGTGGAAAGGGGGAAAGAGGAAGCCTACTTCCTCAAGTCCTGGAGGAGGCAGGTGTCTCACTAACAGCCTAGACAGAACATAAAAAGGAAACCAAAACCAACTTATCTTGTAGCAGAGCAGAAACAGCAAATCCACCTTTCCTCAGAGCAAGATAGAAGCTATAATCCGCACAGGACACTGAGAAGGGGCGTAATTTAAACTCACACAAATGACCCCACCCAGTGCACCTGAAGGAAGGCGGATACAGCTCAGCTCCAAACCCAAATCAAACAAAAAACTACACACGTGCTGCTAACCTGGCAGACCTCCGCACATAACCTGAGCAGGGCATGACAATGGCTGTCTACCACGTTATAGCACATGACTGACACCACAGGGTGTACAACAAATAGGGCAAATCAATACTTACATTTTACCTAGGATGAAGTTTCAGCTGGAGTCCCCCGATTGTATGTGTGTCACAGAGTTTAAATCTTTTGGCTCCTCCTCCAGTGTGCAGCACGCATGTCTCTGTGGTCTTATCAGCACAATGGGGGATGGGTACTACATTACAAGGCACATCATTACACAGAATGGTAATAATAAAAGGGAACAAAATTAAAGGGACAGAACCAATCAGTACTTAAAAAATACCCTTTCAATACAAGGATCAACCCTATTAAACCAGTCATACTGCCTGGTAGGGTGGATCCTGCTAATTAAAATGATGCCTGTGTTATGAAAATCAGTTGCAGTGTTCCAGAGAATGTGGGGGCTTTAGAGCAGTGAAGGGCGGGTTCTCGACTGCTCCATTTCCCACTGCTGGCCCCACCCATTAGGGCACTGAAGCTCCTCATTTTTAAGAATGCTACAACCAATTTTCGCAAGGTGGGGATCATTTTACTCGACAGGAACAAATCTACCAGGTGGCTGTTTTAATAGGGTTGAGTCTGCTGAAGAGGCTTTTTAAGCTCTTTATAGTACTGCTTTCATTCAGACACATCGGTAGGTTTCCATGCATGAACTGCACATTTCAGCTCCAGCATCTGTATTAGACCATTTACATAAATCCATCATGGAGGAGGATGCAACGCTGAGATTTATAATTGGAAATGCTAAAAGTGTGCAGAGCAATCCATCTCCACATCCTCCTCTGAAGTCATTATTGATTTCTTGAGGGTCATTCAATGCTTGCTGTCTTCTGAAGACCAATCTTCTCTCTGTGTCATCATTACCAGTCTGTATCGAAGTGAATATGACATTTCATCAAACGCATTGTGTTGAGACTATTGATGCAAACAATGCAGTCTCCATGAGTTCTGCTCCCGTTATCACATCATATCAGCGTGCGGAAGACAAAGGGCGTTGTGGAGACATGGGGTGGAGCTTGGCATGAGGAATATTTGCCTAAAGTAAGTAGATAACTGCATATATAAGGCTGGCTATAACCTCTAGATATCTTTCAGGCAAGTCCCCATTCAGCCGACAGATGTTCCTTTCGACCCCCCATAAACATGCACTCTAGACACGGCCGAAGACGTACAAGTTCTCAATGGGGAGAGGGGCATAAGCTGCTGTCTGACCTCTCTAGTAGCAGAATATATCAAAGAGGCTTGATAGAAAACCCTTTTAAGAACTCAGACTTCTCACAATAAAATTTTTATCTGTTCTTGCATGGACACATATAGCATAAATGTCTCCTGACAGAGATACTTGAAATCAATTTTTTTCAAAGATGCTCATCTTGCTCCACTGATCTCTGCATACCGCAAGCCAAGAACAGAGGAGATGAAGGCCACATCTGAACGTTCAAACTTCCCTCTTCCATATATTCCAAATGGCTCTATCACTTTCTAATTTTGTGTCCTTACCTGAATCTCTCTCTCTGGAATCCAGTCACATGACTGTCATCTACTTCTTCTGATGTCAAGTCAATTGCCTTGCAGCAGTGTCTTCCAGTCTTAGGCCTCTTTCACACGGGCATCACGTTTTGGCTCCGGATGCGTCCCGGGTGCATTGCGGCAAACCCGCGTGAGTAGATACGCAATTGCAATGTGTTTTGCACGCGCGTGATAAAAAACTGAATGTGGTAGTCAGACCCGAACTTCTTCACTGAAGTTCAGGTTTGGGTTCGGTGTTGTGTTGATGTAATTATTTCCCCTTATAACATGGTTATAAGGGAAAATAATAGCATTCTTAATACAGAATGCTTAGTAAAATAGGGCTGGAGGGGTTAAAAAAATAAAAATAAAAAATTAACTCACCTTAATCCACTTGTTTGCGCAGCCCGTCTTCTCTTCTGTCTTCTTTCTTCAGGACCTGGGTAAAGGACCTGTGGAGACGCCACTGCATGCATCACATGGTCCATCACATGATCCATCACCATATGGACGTCACCACAGGTCCTTTTCCTCCTGCACAGCAAAGAAGAAGAAAGAAGAGAAGTCGGGCTGCGCGAACAAGTGGATTAAGGTGAGTTAAATTATTTTTTTAAAACATGTAACCCCTCCAGCCCTATTGTACTATGCATTCTGTATTCAGAATGCTATTATTTTCCTTTATAACCATGTTATAAGGGAAAATAATAATGATCGGGTCCCCATCCCGATCATCTCCTAGAAACCATGCGTGAAAATCGCACCGCATCCGCACTTGCTTGCGGATGCTTGCGATTTTCACGCAGCCCCATTAAATTCTATGGGGCCTGCGTTGCTTGAAAAACGCACAATATAGAGCATGCTGCGATTTTCACGCAACGCACAAGTGATGCGTGAAAATCACCGCTCATGTGCACAGCCCCATAGAAATGAATGGGTCCGGATTCAGTGCGGGGGCAATGCGTTCACCTCACGCATTGCACCAGCGCGGAAATCTCGCCCGTGTGAAAGGGGCCTTAGCCTGGTCCTGGAGCATGATCTCCCATCTAATTTACATGGTCGTTAAGTAGATGGATTCTTTTGATTCTCTGACTGCAGAGGAAAGAAGAAATGGAACTGAAGGAACTGTCGACTGGTGATTGAGTTAAGAATGCTATATTAGAAAGTGATAGACCATTGCATATTAGAATATATCGAAGAGGCTTGAAAGTGGGAAAACCCTTTGAAGGACTCCAACTTCTCATGATAAAAATTCAACCTGTTCTTGTACGGACACATATAGCATAAACGTCTCCTGACAGAGTTACTTGAAATCACATTTTTTCAAAGATGCTCATCTTGCTCCACTGATCTTTGCATACTGCAAGCCAAGAAGAAATGAGATGAAGGCCACATCTGAAGGTTTAAACTTCGCTTGCTTACTTTAATCTCTTCCAAAACCCATTTCTTGAATTTCTTTTTTTAACATGGAGATAACACATTGTTGCTGTGCCCTGAGCTTATATACTTTACGCTTTTGTCTTTCTCTAGCTGCAGCCAGACTTCAAAAACTCTGGTTCATGCACCAAAGGCATCTGACAGCAGCACAGAGGCTCGGTGCAGCCCACACACTCATTATGTACCTATTCAAAGACAAGAGAATTATAGCGTGACACCGTGCACTGTGTGTTCATACCCGACCATTCATACCGCCGCTAAGAATACATTCTCTGCACAGAATTATCTCTGTACGGCAATTAGAAACCCGAATGAAATGTTCAGAAATATCACTACTCGTCGCTGTCGTTTTCTTTTTTTTTTTTACGATAAACACAAACTTTTCATAACGGGGATGAGCGGAATTTGGCAGCACATCTGCTATCGCAGGTGATTATGGAGCTGATTACAGCAGGGGTGTCATTAGATTCATGGAGAGTTAAGCGTTCATTGTATGCTACCAAGTTGCCTTGAGGAAAGTCATTGTAATAAGACGATGACAGAACAATTTCTGATAATCTAGAACCTTGGGGAAAAAGAAGAAGTGGTTAAGAAGAGTTTTTTTCCGGGAAGCAGCAGGTTCTGCAAAACCCACCTTAGTAACACACTTGTAGGAGAAAGTTTGTAATATACTTTCCATTTTAAAGTCACATGAATTGACCTCTCTAGAACCCAGTCTTCTGAAAATCCCGCTACCTCCAATGTCACACCCTTCACCAGGTTTTTGACCTTGGCTATGGAGAAAGTTACTTTCGATGAGGACTGGGCCAATTCCTCTTCTTGGCGCGAGCACAAAATTCCCGCCTCCACCTCACCTGTCCATGCGCCACAGAGAGGAACGGTTCTGGCCCCATCCACAATGGAAGTAGGCAGGTGGACAGGCTGGAATTCTGGTAAAGAACATGGTGTTTGCGGAAGAAGGATTTTCAGAAGAGGAGCCTTACTTGACCGGGTTCCTGAGAATTGGATACAAGCGATTTCAGAACCATAAGTCTGTTACATATGTTCTTCTACAAGTGTGTTCTTGGACTCACAAAACCCCACTGAATATGTGCTCAGCTGGAATACGACTGGCATGCAGCCTATACCCCCCCTCCCCCCCCCCCCACATTGTTGCTTAGAATTAAGTCACCCCTCAGAATTTTTTTTCTAAACTAAATAACCCTAATTTTCATAATCTTTCTGGGTCCCGCAGTCCATCCATTATATTTATTGCTTTGGTTACCACCTCTGAATCCGTTCCAGCCTGCTATATCTTTTTTGTACACCTACCCCTACTGTACGCAATACTTTATGTGTGGTCTGACCAGTGATTTGTAAAATGGCAGGTCTATGGTCTCGGCATGCACATCTATGCCCCTTTTAATGCAACCCATTATCTTATTTGACTTGGCAGCAGCTGCCTGACACTGGTTGCTCCAGTTTACTGTCAACTAACACCTTTTCTATGTCAGTGTTAGGCCTCTTTCCCACGGGCGTGTGCGCCCCGTTGCCGTATTGCGGACCCGCAATACACGGGTGCCGTTCTGTGGGCATTCCGCATCACAGATGCGGACCCATTCACTTCAATGGGTCCGCAAATCCGGAGATGCGGAATGGTGCGGAACGGAAGCATGGAACGGAACCCTACGGAAGCACTACGGAGTGCTTCCGTGGGGTTTCGTCCCGTACTTCCGTTC
The DNA here is from genome assembly GCF_905171765.1 of Bufo bufo. Lineage (NCBI taxonomy): Eukaryota > Metazoa > Chordata > Amphibia > Anura > Bufonidae > Bufo > Bufo bufo. Next base: position 46,239,893 of record NC_053390.1, read on the forward strand.
CGCAAAAAGATAGAACATGTCCTATCTTTCTGTGGAACGGCCGGATCGCGGACCCATTCAAGTGAATGGGTCCGCGATCCGCTGCGGCTGCCCCACGGACTGTGCTCGTGCACTGCGGCCCGCCCGTCCTTACCCAGGAAATCTTGGGATATGCATTTTTCCCTCCCGAGGTGTATAACCTTACATGAGAAATATCTTCTTGCATTAGCCTCTTTTCCAATGATTGCGAGCTCTTCAGACCAGAATTAGCAAATTCACCCTCACCCTTCTCTGTCTCAAGATTCTTTCCCATTACTTGTAGTAATCCTCTGCCTCTGTGCCTTGTGCCGGCTGCTGTCTGTGCAGAACGGAGTACAGAGAGCTTTCTATCTCCTTATTAATTCCTCACGCCTTACCGATAGGATCGCATTTCTGAAATGAAGAATCCCTTTCTAATACGTGTCGTGTAGCTGGTGAAAAGAACATATATAATATCCGCACATATCACTTTGAGGGAGAAAAGATCAGACTGGCGATTATGAAAAGGCTGATTCTTGCGGGAAGGCTTCCAGATCAGTATCTCAATGCAATCCAGTTCCTATGGAAATGATCTCTGCCCCCAAGCATTAATACTGACAATATGTTCCGCTCTCGGAATGCGCCACTTGTTTGCATTTCTCTGTCTTTGTCTTTTGTGTTTATTTTCTATTATAATCACTGTTTTCTCAAAGCTGTGCACTCTAGGGTTAAAATACCACATCCTGCAGACAGGTAGAGCCGGCACTCGTTGTAAGTTGCTTTATCTCTCTAATAGACTAATCTTTCTAAGGCTACTTTCACACCAGCGTTTTTACTGGATCCGGCAGGGTTCAGCAAAAACGCTTCCGTTACTGATAATGCAACCGTCTGCATCCGTTATGAACGGAAGCGGTTGTATTATCTTTAACATTGCCGTCATGAACTCTATTGAAAGTCAATGGGGAACGGATCCTTTTTCTATTGTGTCCGATTGTGTCAGAGAAAAACGGATCCGTCCCCATTGACCTCCGCATCCCAGGACGGAAAAAAAAAAACGCAGCATGCTGCGGTTTGCTCTCCAGTATGAGAACGGAACAGAATGCATTTTGGAGCACTCCGTTCTGTTAAGTTACGCTTTGTCCTCATTGACAATGAATGGGGAAAAAACTGAAGCGTTTTTTTCAGCTATTGAGACCCTAGGACGGATCTCAATAGCGGAAAACTAAAACGCTAGTGTGAAAGTAGCCTAATAGGACACCAATAAAAGTATATGTGGTTCAATAATAAATAACAAGCGAATCACACATCCATCATGATTATAGTATCAATATGTAGCATATATTACAGACATGATTGGCATACACAAATAAATTAAAAAAGGTTAAAAACACCAACATAGTGGTGGGGACCATACGGCAGGATAAACACAATAAAGTGCAAGTGCAAAGGTACTATAAAGTGCAGATTCAAGAGTACATAAATAAGTATTATACAGATAGCCTAATGGTATGGCTATAAATAATACAGATCAAATAATAAGTTAAAAAAAAAGCAATGCAGTATAATAAAAAGTATATAAGCAGATATCTATATAGTACCAACCACATAAGTGTGTCCAGCCCCGTGGGGCGTGGTGGTGGTCTGACCTGAGGCTGGACACAATTGTTTGGTTGGTACTATATACAGTAGATGTCTGCCTATATACTTTGTATTATACTGCATCGCTTATTTTTTTTACATGTTATTTGATCTGTACTATTTATAAATCATTGCAAAAGGTGCACCACAATGATATGCTACCGACAACACTGGCCAAACCCTCACGCTGATGTTAAAAACTGAGACTTTAGCCAATATATTCCAATCAGGAACATATCGGAGCCCAAGGCCCAAGGTATCTCAGTGTGGCAGCGCTGCACTGTGACATCGCTCAGTGTCAGGTCATAGTGCTTGTTTATGGGCACTTCATCCTGATGCTATATGCAATCAAGACACAGCACAGCATCCGGAAAAAAACAGGGAGCGGTGAGTAAAGTTACCACCAAAAGTGCTATATTCACCACTCCCCAGTCCTACTGTATACTAGCGAGTGCTTCCATAATGAAAGTGCTCATTAGTATTCACTTCATAAGACGCACTGACATTTCCCCCCTATTTTTGGTTGAAAAAAGTGCATCTCATGGAGCAAAAAATATGGTAATTTGTGTATTCTATAATGGGAAGCATTGTGCTTTTTGGACAATCTAATGCATATCACACATACTGTAGCTAAAGAGGTGAAGTCTTACTTAGTACTGTCCCTTAATATGGTGCAGTCCCAATATATTGAGCAGTCCCAGGATATAGTGCAATCCCAGGACATAGTGCAGACCCAGGATATATACTACAGTCCCTTTATATAGTGCAGTCCCAGGATGTAGTGCATTCACTTTATATAGTGCAGTCCCAGGATGTAGTGCATTCACTTTATATAGTGCAGTCCTAGGATGTAGCGCAGTCCCTATAAATAGTGCAGTCTTAGGCCTCATGCACACGACCGTTATTTTTTTTCATTTTACGGGCCGTTTTTTTCGCTTCATATATGGAACCATTCATTTCAATGGGTCCACAAAAAAAAACAGAATGTACTCGGTATGCATTCCGTTTCCGTATTTAAGTTTTTCCGTTCCGTTGAAAGATAGAACATGTCCTAATATTGCCCACAAATCACGTTCCGTGGCTACATTCAAGTCAATGGGTCCGCAAAAAAAATGGAACAGATACGAAAATGCATCCGTATGTATTCCGTATCCATTCCGTTTTTGCCGAACCATCTATTGAAAATTTTATGCCCAGCCCAAATTTTTTTTATGTAATTACTGTATACTGTATATGCCATACGGAAAAAAACGGAACGGAAAAATGGAACGGAAACACAACGGAAACAAAAAACGGATCAACGGATCTATGAAAAATGGACTGCAAAACACTGAAAAAGCCATATGGTCATGTGCAATAGGCCTTAGGATATATTGCAGTCTTAGAATGTGGTGCAGTCCCAGGATGTAGTGCATTACATGTATACACTGCAGTCCCTTCATATAGTGCAGTCTCAGGATGCAGTACAGGATGTAGTGCAGTCCCAGGATGTAGTGCAGCCCCTTTATAAAGTGCAGCCCCAGGATATATTGCAGTCTCAGGATGTAGTGCAGACTCAAGATATATAGTGCAGTCTCAGGATGTAGTGTAGACCCAGGATATATAGTGCAGTCTCAGGATGTAGTGCAGACCCAGGGTATATAGTGCAGTCTCAGGATGTAGTACATGATATAGTGCAGTCCCAGGATGTAGTGCAGCCCCTTTATATAGTGCAGTCCCAGGATATATTGCAGCCTCAGGATGTAGTGCAAACTCAGGATATATAGCTCAGTCCCAGGATATACAGTGCAGTCTCAGGATGTAGTGCAGACCCAGGATATATAGTGCAGTCTTAGGGTGTAGTGTAGACCCAGGATATATAGTGCAGTCTCAAGATGTAGTGCAGCCTCAGGATATATAGCTCAGTCCCAGGATGTAGTGTAGACCCAGGATATATAGTGCAGTCTCAGGATGTAGTGTAGACCCAGGATATACAGTGCAGTCTCAGGATGTATAGTGCAGTCCCAGGATGTAGTGCAGTCCCAGTATGTAGTGCAGTCCCTGTATACAATGCAGTCCCTGTGCACAGTGCCGACTTGTGGCTGGATATGGATGACCTGTCGAGCTGTGAATTCACATAAATAAACAGTGACAGCGTTTCTTTCCTCACGTCTGATAATATTTGTTGGATGAACTTAGCAGCCAAAATATCACAGCCGCCGGTCACTGTGTTTTATTTAACTTTATGCTGCAACTACCGTAATTTACGTACGACACCTGCCTCTAAAATTCCATAATGCATAAATGTCACGGCTCAATTAGTTTTTTTTTGGGTGCATTCTTCAATCCCCCTCCCCTGCCCCAAGTCCCACCCCCGCTCTTTATCAACAGCAATGTCATTACTCAACATTTTGGGCGATTTTACTGTAAAGGTCACCAGTCAGCGTTCCATCCCAGTTATATTGGATAAAATGAAATAAATAACTGGTGGCTTCTGATCTTTGTCTCAAGTCAAATATGACAAATGCTGAACACAATGAAGCTAAAACATTTATCAAAGCTTCATAATCCCTTCAGAAATGAATTCCAGAACAGGAGTTTATGAAGATTTCCTTTCAGCTTGGAAGTTTCGGTACAGTCTTCATGATACATTGTATGGAGATCAAGACCTTTGAAACCCGGCAGATCCATTTTTAGTCCTCTGTCATCTGAAAAACCGCATTGATGCACGTGCCTTATACATGGTATATGGGAAATCAGTAATATTTGTGGGTGACTTTCCTGTAGCCATTTAGAGGTCTACTGTTCCTTCTTGAGGAGACTGCCAGTTGAAATGGGGAGTCTTAAGCTTTCTGGGTAAAGGTATGCAAATGAACTTTCCTCCAGAAGGAAGAAAACTGTCTCTCTAGTGCCACTTACTGGAAATAGCTACACTGTGAGTCAATGTCCAACCCATTTAAAGACCTTGAAACATGGGACTAGGGATTTTAGCCAACCCAAAGACCCTTCCACCCAACTGTAGAAGGTCCTTGCCCTTACAGAGCAAGTGGTTATCTAGGTGAGAAGCCTTTGATGTACTCTCAGCAGGTACTGTTTCCTTGCCAAAACTACCAACTGGCATTGGAAGCCTTACAGGCATTGACTCAAAAGGTACCTCCAATAGGTTGCACTAGAAAGGCAGTTTTCTTCCTTCTAGAGGTAAGCTATTTTACAGGCTATTTCATACATGGCTTGAAATGATGAAACTCTGGGGTATGAATATTTTTGCAATTTGACTTTTATTACTCTTTAGCAATGTTTCTCAACGTTCCAAAGGCAATTGGTCCCTAAAGCCTAAAAATACTCCCAAGGCTATACTCATATTTTGTGTGACGCCTATTGTGTAAGCACCCCTTAGAGACAGGGTGTGTACCACCTACTGCTTAACAACCTAGTCTTTCTTGAACTTAAAAAAATAAGCAATTTTCCAAATCTTGCTTAAATATCTCCTACACTTTTGTGTATACAGCTCCTCTGCCTACCTGTGTCTCTATGGTTATAAACTAGCAGAAAATCTGACTCTTCTACTGTCTGTAAAGTAGCAAAGGACGAGAGGGAGTGGTGTAACACACGACCAGACTACGCAGGATTTACTTGTAGTCTGTAACCATGGCGACGCACATATTTGTATAGGAGTTGTATACACAAAACAGAGTAAGGAGTTGCTTCAATTTTTTCAATACAGACACATTGGTACCACAGGTTTTTGCTAATATGTTTTTTGTTTTGTTCATGAGATTGCTGGGATCTTAGATGGTTGTGTCATGAACCAGCAGGTGTGAACCCACTGTGCCACATGTTCCACCTTCTCTAAGGGCGTTGTCTAAGTGTACCCCTCGATTCTTCACAGTACCCATTATGGTGGGGATAGACTTTCCCGAGGGGAACACCAGGTCGCTACCTCTTGAGGAGGGTAGGCACACGAGGCAGTTGAGTAGGTACCAGAAGTACAAGCGTAGTCAGGCAGGCGTGGTCGTTACCAGGAGCAACAGTGCAGGACCAAGGGATGAGTCAGAGGCATAGTCAGACAGGCAAAAGGTCAGGGTAGGCGGCACAGGTACAGGTATGGCAATCCGGATCGGCAACAGGAGAGTCGAGGCAAGCAGGCAGGGATCAGACGAGTAGCAGAATCCAGGAACAAAGTATAAGTCAGGAGCACACGTGAGTATCAGGAACTTAGCAAACACAAGAACCTTCACACTGAGGCATGTGAGAAGGGGGCTGAGCCACTTTAGTACCTGCAGGAGAGCTTGGGTTAGTCAGCGAGGTCACATGACCCAACCCATGCAGCCCAGGGAGTGATGCGCGCCGTCCCTAGGGCAGTGTAACCAAAAACCAGCAGCAAGCATGCTGTGGCCAGGGCTGAGTGGAACCTGTGGAGCGGAATCCTCAGCACCACAGCACGTACAGCGACAGAGCACAGGACTGCAGCGGTGAACGGAAGGAACACCGTTAAGCACGCCGCCTAGGTCCACGGCGGTAAGCGGAGGAACAGTGGCGTACAGCAGCCGCTGTTACAGGTTGATTCTACTGGCACAGTAGGAAGCCTTAGATACACTAGACTAGTTTGTTGTTTTCATATACTCAGCTGGTCTTTCAAAAAAAAAACTACGGTACATTGTAACAACATCATCAAAATTTTCCACAGGCATCATAAAGTAAGTGAGAACCCAGAAAGCCTAGAAGGATATGTTTCTTGAGAATTGGTTGCATTTGAAATACTACTTTACTATGCAGGGAAATAGCATGGCTCCCTAGACACCAACAATGGTAGAGTAAGTGCATGTACATGCCCACAGGCTAAGACTAAGTTTTACAAATCCGAAGATGCCTAGCTGTCCTCTTCTCTTAATCTTTCCTTTATTGAAACGTATGGTTAACACTGCCCATTAATTTGTCGACGGCTGTTAGTGTTTCTGCCAATAAAAGTCACATTCATGGTCACACTGGCCAAGGAAAATGGCAGATGATCTTCTGATGGTTCCAACAAAATTAGATGTTAAAGGTCAAATAGAAGACAATGCAATTTAGATATTTGGAATCATGGAGTCTATATGGAGAGAGATTTTTCATACATTGAGACAATATCTCCTACAATTGAATTTCTACGACGACTTGCAGATTGAGGAACCACTTTGAAGTGTGTTGAATAGAGATGAGCAAAGTTATGGACAATTAGATTAGGCTGCTTCGCCAAATTTCACAGAGAAGTAGAAGTTTGTGTTCGCTAAGTTCGACCGAACTTCAGGTCAGAGTTCGGGTTCGTGACCTGAACTTGACCCCGAACCAGAACCTCATTGAACTTCACTTTATTATTTTCTGTTATAACATGGTTATATTGGAAAATAATAGCATTCTTAACCACCTCCCGTCAGCCCATAGGCTATAAACGTCCGGGAGGTGGTTCTCTATTTCTGAATTGACGTTCCAGAACGTCCGTTCAGAAACTGCAGCTGCACGCTAATCGTGCAGCTGCTGATCGGGTTGCCCGCTGTCAGTGACAGCAGGGCAACCCAGAGAGAAGGCAGTGACAGTGCCCAGGTGTCCCTGCCTTCTGGATCGCTGCATACACAGCGCTCACCGAGCAGGAAGCTCATGTGACCGCCAGGACCGGAGAGTGCAGGAGCTGTGTGAGGTCTTTCACAGACCTCGATCAGCCCTGCACTGAGGCTGTACAGCGCTGTATTGCGCTGTACAGCCTCTCTAGGGGGTGCATTTGAAATCAACAGTGAAAAAAAATGAAAAAGTGAAGTAAATGTCCCCCGGAGGTCTTGTATGACCTTATGGGGGACGAAAAGTGTAAAATAAAAAAAAAAAGTGTTAAAAAAATAAAATAAAAAAAAGGTTTCACATGTTAAAAAATAAATTCCCCAAGTAAGGAATAATATAAAAAAGTTAAAAATAGAAAAAATAAAATAAAAAAGACATATTTGGTATTGCCGCGTCCGTGACGGTCGGCTCTATAAATATATCACATAATCAACCCAGTCCAATAAACACCATAAAAAATAAATAAATGACTGTAAAAAAAAGCCATTTTTGTCACCTTACATCACAAAAAGTGCAACACCAAGTGATCAAAAATGCGTATGTCCCACAAAATGGTACAAATAAAACCGTCACCTCATCCCGCAAAAAATTAGCCCCTACTATAGCTCTTAGAACATGGAGACACTAAAACATAATTTTTTTTGTTTAAAAAATGCTATTATTGTGTTAAAGTGAAATAAATAAAAAAAGTATACATATTAGGTATTGCCGCATCCGTAAAAACCAGCTCTATAAAAATATCACATGACCTAACCCCTCGGGTGAACACCGTAAAAAAAAACTGTGTCAAAACAAGCAATTATTGTCACCTTACATTACAAAAAGTGCAACACCAAGTGAACAAAAAGGCATATGTCCCACAAAATGGTACCAATAAAACCGTCACCTCATCCCGCAAAAAATGAGCCCCTACATAAGAAAATCTCTCAATAAATTAAAAAACTATAGCTCTCAGAACATGGACACATTAAAACATTATTTCTTTGTTTCAAAAATGCTATTATTGTGTAAAACTTTAATAAATGAGAAAAAGTATACATATTAGGTATCGCCACGTCCGTAACAATCTGCTCTATAAAAATGTCTCTTGACCGTACCCCTCAGGTGAACGCTGTAAAAATAAATAAATAAAAACTGTGCTAAAACAACCAATTTTTTGGTCACCTTGCCCCATAAAGTGTTATGATTTTTTGATCATTCATTATATGTACCCAAAAATAGTACCAATAAAACTGGCACCTTATCCCCTAGTTTCCAAAATGGGATCACTTTTTGGGAGTTTTTACTGTAAGGGTGCATCAGGGGGACTTCAAATGTGACATGGCATTTAAAAACCATGTGGAGTTCCTTTTCTTCTGCGCCCTGCCGTGTGCCCATACAGCAGTTTACGACCACATGTGGGGTGTTTCTGTAAACCGCAGAATCTGGGTAGTAAATATTGAGTTTTGTTTGGCTGTTAACCATCGATGTGTTAAAGAAAAAATTGGATTAAAATGGAAAATCTGCCAAAAAAGTGAAATTTAAAAGTTTGATCTCCATTTTCCTTTAATACTTGTGGAACGCCTAAAAGGTTAACAAAGTTTGTAAAATCGGTTTTAAGTAACTTGAGGGGTGTAGTTTCTACAATGGGGTCATTTATGGGGGTATCCACTATGTAGGCCCCACAAAGTGACTTCAGACCTGAACTGGTCCTTAAAAAGTGGGTTTTGGCAATTTTCTTAAAAATTTGAAGAATTGCTTCTAAACTTCTAAGCCTTCTAACGTCCTAAAAAAATAAAATGACATTTCCAAAATGATGCCAACATAAAGTAGACATATGGGGAATGTTAAGTAATAAATATTTTATGAGGTATCACTTTCTGTTTTAAAAGCAGAGAAATAGAAATTTAGAAAATTGCAAATTTTAAAAATTTTTGGGTAAATTTGGGATTTTTTCATAAATAAAGGTGAAATATATTGACTAAAATTTATGACTATCATGAAGTACAATGTGTCACGAGAAAACAATCTCTGAATGACTTGGATAAGTAAAGGCGTTCCAAAGTTATTACCACATAAAGTGAGATATGTCAGTTTTGCAAAATTAGGCCTGGTCAGGAAGGGGGCAAATGGCCCAGATGGGAAGTGGTTAAGACAGAATGCAATGAACGATGGCTGCGACGGCCTTAAATGTATAAGGTGAGTATTTTTTTGTTGTTGTTTTTACCACCATTTCAGGTAAAATTAAAATTTGCAACCACGAAACACGAAGAAATTCGGCTTTGTGGCAAATCTAATTTTTCCTGAAATTCGGATGGAAGTCAATTCATTTGACTCAATACTGGTAATAAAGCTTTCTGAGAATTCCCACCAGATGATATTTCTAACTAATGGAATTTATTAAATCGGTTGGAAATTTTTGAACAGACTTTAGTTTCCACTGTTTCTTGTGCGTCGGGCCGGCAGCACCAGGCCGGGGTCCCTCCTTAGTGTTCTTTTATTTTTTTTCGGTGTCGTCGTGACGCCAGTTGCATTGAAGCAACAAGGGACGGAGTCCCCTTAAGTAGATGGTGTTGGTGGTACCCAAGTATAGGAATGCCAGAGTGGTGTAAGGGTAGCCTATAATGTCCCTTTTGATATGGCTGTGCACGTGTCACGTTGCTTCTACCTGGATATCTCGGAACCCAGGCACTGTCGTCCGAAGCAGAGCAAGGGGTAGTTGATTAAGGGAAAGATGAAATAAAGTGAGTCCAGACTTGTGTTAGAGTAGATAACAGCTTTACTTGAATAAACTTTCATCAGGAAACAATCTGTCAACTTTATCTTGGTTACCAGCAGACTTTGGCATCAATTCTGGCAGGCAAACACACTTGGCACTGCTACATCTGTTTCTCTCTGGCTCTGCTGTGCTAACAGTACCAAATAGGAATATTTTCCTTTCCTCTGTACTTTACTTTCTGTAGCCTGGTCTGTCTCTAGTTAGATCCAGGGAACTTTACTCCTGGCTTCAGAGGCTTCAGGCTTTGGCCTCAATATCCAGCAGAGCTGAAGGTGCTCTAGCTGGCCTAAGCACAGCTCGTCCAGGAGGGACGGCTCCTGCTGCACACCCTCCCTTGGCAGGGGGAATAGACTCAACTAACTCCTAAATAGTCTACACTCCTAACTAAATAAGGGCTCCATTCTAGACAAGGTAGCTCTGCCATTACTGCCGCCATCTGCTGGTGAACCAGGCATATCGCACTATGCACATTATACAGGACCTGGAAATGAATATATATGATGACATTATATTAACCATAGAAGACAGTAGCAAGGTGTACAGGTGGTAATGCCACTCTGAAGGCGTTACACTTGTTGAACATGTAATCTGTGCATTTTCTACCAGGAAAGCTGTGGGTTTTTAGCACAGTTCAATGGCCCGAAAGGGTACATCATAGCAAAAAATTAAAACAATCGTCATTCTTCCATAATAGATACTTGCTACTGCGAAAGCCTGAAAAAGCCATACTTATGTAAATGCTTTTTCAGGTGGGAAACATGAGTGCAATCACAACCACCCACACCGTTTCATGTTTGGCACTGACTTCAGGCATCTACTGTCAGGCAGCAGGTGGTACTGTGGATCTAAGCGATGAAACAACATCAAGCTGAATGCTACCCAGTCCAACACAGCAAATTAATTAGCCCTCGTCATGAAACTCGCTCAACTGGAATAGGTATGAATGTGAAGTCTACAGACAGCATCAAGAGCAGGAACGATTGTCTTGCAACCTGGTCTCAACGACTGGCAGGATTCCTTGGTAATTTGAGGCCGGGAGATGCATTCTACCTGAAGTGAATGAGATAGGTTAGTTAGCTTTATCATAAAATATCTAAAAACTCAACTTGCATCATCCAAATGCTATAGATTACTTGTTTGGTTGGGAATGGTGTGCTAATGTGATGCAAGATCTAAGCCAAATGGTTTTGTCTAGCGCAACATCTAAACGTTTTGGCTGAAGGACTTGGACCAGCTAGATCGTAATATCTCCGACGGCGCTCTACAAGCCGTGCAGAACATATTTGGAGATAGCGCCTCTGACATGATGAAATCGAGTGGGATGGTGGCCATCATCGTTTGGCTTTTTAACTTATTTACAACACTATGGAGACCATCAAATCGCATGACCTAGAAACACGAAAATATCAGATTTTTATTTCCTCATCGAGACGTGGTAACATGTTAAGTGTTGTTCTTTTCTTTTGCGTTAGCTATTTTTTTTAAAAAAAAACGTTTAAACTTGTCAATTCTTCTTGAAGGGTTCAGTTGGCTGACTGAAGCGTAGAAGGGGGAATTGCTTGTTCACAGAGTAAGGCCTCATGCACACGACAGTATTTTTTCACGGTCCGCAAAACGGGGTTCCGTTGTTCCGTGATCCGTTTCCGTTTTTGTTTCTGTGTGTCTTCCTTGATTTTTGGAGGATCACCAGACATGAAAAGTGAAAAAAAAATCTAAGTCAAGTTTGCCTTGAAAATGATAGGAAAAAAACGGACACGGATCACGGACGCGGATGACAATATTGTGTGCCTCCGTGTTTTTTCACGGACCCATTGACTTGAATGGGTCCGCGAACCGTTGTCCGTGAAAAAAATAGGACAGGTCCTATTTTTTTGACGGACTGTAAACACGGATCACTGACACGGATGACAAACGGTGCATTATCCGAGTTTTCAACTGACCCATTGAAAGTCAATGGGTCCGCAGAAAATCACGGAAAGCGGAACAACGGACACGGAACACAACAACGGTGGTGTGCATGAGGCCTAAGGTTCCTTTCACACGAGCCTGATGTCCACGCGGGTGCAATGCGTGATTCGAACGCATTGCACCTGCACGGAATCCGGACTCATTCATTTCAATGGGTCTGTGTACATGTGCGTTGTTTTTCATGCATCACTTGCGCGAAGTGAACGGGGCTGCGTGAAAAACGCATCGCATCCGGACTTGATTGCATCGCATGTGTTTTTCACTGAGGGTTTCTAAGAGATGTTGTTTGTAAACATTCCGTTTTTTATCACGCGGGTGAAAAACGCATCAAGGCGCATTTCACCCGCACGATAAAAACTGAACCACTGAACGCAATCACAGACAAAACTGTCTGCAATTGCTTGCAAAATGGTGCGAGTTTTCCTGAACGCACTCTGAACGCATCCGGACCTAATCCGTATTGTTCGTGTGAAAGGGACCTAACAGTAGGCCAAAACCACTCTTCTCTGCTCAGTTGCCAGCCCACAACTACACCACACAGGATTTGGTTTTATATTCCACTAAGGGTACATGCACACGAATGTATTTTCTTTCTGTGTCCGTTCTTTTTGCGGACCGTACGCGGAACCATTCATTTCAATGAGTCTGCAAAAAAAACTGAAGTTATTCCGTGTGCATACTATTTCCATATGTCCGTTCCGCAAAAAATTAGAACATGTCCTATTATTGTCCGCATAACGAACAAGGAGAGGGCTAATCTATTAGGGGCCAGCTGTTCTGTACCCCAAAATATGGAACGCACACGGACGTCATCAGTTTTTTTTCTGATCAGTGGTTTGAGGACCGCAAAATACCTACGGTCGTGTGCATGAGGCCTAAGGGTGCATTCACGCGATTGTAAGGCCTCATGCACACGACTGTATGTATTTGAGGTCCGCAAAAAACACGGATGACATCCATGTGCGTTTTGTATTTTGCGGAACAGAACAGCTGGCCCCTAAAAAAAACAGTCCTATCCCTATCCATAATGTGGACATGTTCTATTTTTTTGCGGAACAGATATATAGAAAGGGCTCACGCACACAAACGTATTTTCTTTACGTATCCATTCGGGGTTTTTTTGTGGACCATATGCTGAACCATTCATTTCAATGGATCCGCAAAAAAACTGAAGTTACTCCGTGTGCATCCCATTTCCGTATGTCCGTTCTGCAAAAAAATAGAACATGTCCTATTAGGATAGGACTGTTCTATTAGGGGCCAGCTGTTCCGCAAAAAACGGAATGCACATGGATGTCATCCGTATCTTATGCGGATCCTTTTTTTGCGGACCGCAAAATACATATGGTTGTGTGCATGATGCCTAATTTCATTTTTTTTTGCAGGCCCATTGAAATGAATGGTTCCATATACGGTCCGCAAAAAAAATTGAACGGACACGGAAAGAAAATACGTTCGTGTGCAAATTTGCGGATCCAGCATTTTGCGGACTGCATATGGCCGGCGCTATATAGAAAATGCCTATTCTTGTCTGCTATACAAGCCCCTTCAAAATGAATGGGTCGCGGAACGGATGTAGATCCAGATTTATGGTCGTGTGAATGCGCCCTAACAGAAATCTCTGCAGGACTTGATTCATTGAGTCGTAGGGAGGCAGTTGAGGACTATCCGATGAATCTCGCTCACTGGAAATGGTGGGAAGAGATGGCTTACTTTCAGCTTCCACATATGGCATTCCGGTCAGTTAACAGGATTAGAATACTATTTGTAGAGTCCGATCTCGTTTCGTAAAGTGGCTCGGTGTCATCTGCTGGTGTCAGCTGTAAAGCCGCTAACTCTTCTGTGTTTAATGTATTAATACGATGTAAGCTCGCAGATGCCACCCTTCTCGCAGCATCAGAAAGTATACGCTCTCGGCCCCTGCCAGATTGGCATTTTCTGCAGCCTTTTTATATGCCTGACTTCCCAACTGGCAGGCGGCGCACCGTCAAAGCTGATTGATCCACTTGACTGCCTGTAGCTGCACGAATGACAAGGGAGAGACCATCGGAAACAGCATTTATTTTTCATCTGCATACAAACAGCCCCATGAATAGGAAATAATATTCCAGGTCTAAAAGTAGCAAGTGCTTTAGGGTCATTATAATATTCTGCACAATCACCAGCGACTGTGGGAAGATGAAAAATATCAGCTGCCGGGTCATTCTTTCATCCAGAGCGTCGGAATCTGATGCAGAGATCGGTGGTAGAGGCAAAGTCGGGGTCATTAACACTGGTTTTATAGATAAAAAAGCAAAAGCACAATGGAACAGCATTCTGTAAGAGCATGTAGAATATATGGAGGATACGTTTTATTAATGGTATATTCGGTATATAAGTGAACATGAGGAGGAAGGAAGAAAGAAAGAAAGAACAAACGAAAGAAAGGAAGGAAGGAAATAGACAAACAGATAGATAGATAATAGATAGATATAAGATATAAAGATATATAGATCGATATGAGATAGATAAATTATAGATAGAGATAGATAGACAAATAGACAGATAGATAGACAGATAGATATATAGATAGATAGATAGATAGATAGATGATAGATAGATAGATAGATAGATAGATAGATATGAGATAGATAATAGATAGATAGATAGATAGATAGATAGATAGATAATAAATAAATAGATAGATATGAGATAGATAGATAGATAGATAGATAGATAATAGATAGATAGATAATAGATAGATAGAAGATAGATACATAGATAGTCGGGTTATATAAAGACCAAATGCTTTATATATATTTAAAAATGAATGAATGGATCAAAAGAAAAATGATTCAAATGATATTGATCCGTGAGATGGACATAAACATCCCCAAGATTTAATTCGAGAACCTAATTATTTTGTGCAATCAGTAAAAAAAACAGGGTACCATCGTCGTGACGATAGTGTCCTCCACAAGATAGATAGATGGATAGATAGATAGATAGATAGATAGATAATAGATAGATAGATAGATAGATAGATAATAGATAGATAGATAGATAGATAGATAGATAGATAGATAGATAGATCCTTCTCATCTTGTGTCAGGTGTGATTTGGATGCTGTCTTCATTCAGTGTCCATATATTCTGTGAAGCCATTATATTTGCTTCTCTTTTTGTACTATTGCTTCTATTAATATAAAAGTAAGATCTGGGCTTCCGCGGGACACTTTGCGATGCGCTGGCACAGGCGCTGGCTCATTTTTCAGCAGGCACATAATGCTATTAGGTAAATGAGGTTGGTAAACAGATCATAAAGTAAGCTCGTTAGAACATGGCAGCTCTGGATGTTGCCTTTCTGCCAGACAGGAGTGTCGGCCCCGCTCTACGATCACCATGTAAATGAGGAATATTCTTTAATGCTAATCTTGATGATTGCTTCCTTTACAATGTACTTTTTAGTGACTGCTAAGTAAAAGTCTTTTCGTTTTAAGCTATTTCTTATGTCTGGTAGCGTGTAATCTGTGTTATAGGCGGAGGTGTACTGGGAAACTAAGTCTGTATCAGGGAATAACAATTATAACATGTCCACATATGGGCCACATCCATGTTCTAGGCACCTCAGGCTCTGGAGTCTGGGTTTGACAGTCCTTAATAGTGGCCTACACCCCGAGTTATAGGTTTGTTCCATTGATGTGTTTCCATACTTTGGTTTATATCTTAAAGGGGTTGTCCCATCTAAGACATCCCTAGGATATGACATCGATGTCAGATAGGTGTGGGACCTGCTCCTTTGTCCAGAATGGGACCTTCCAAGTGAACAGAGAGCAGTGGCGCATGTGCGGCCTCCCTCCGTTCACTACAATGGAAGTTCCAAAAAATAACCATGCGCTGGCTCAGCTATGTCCAGCAGTCCCATGGATGTGGCAGCACATGCGCAGTTTGCTCTCCATTTACTGCTATGTGACTTCCAAAAATAGCTGAGCATGCTCGCTCAGCTATTTTTTTAAATTCTGATAGTGATAAACGGGGAGCATGCTGTTCATAGGTGGTCTGTTCTCCTTCACATTGGGGGCCCCGTTCTCTATAGAGGAGCGGGTCTGACATTAATGGCATATCCTAGTGATAGGTCATCAATCTACTGGATGGGACAATCTCTTGAAGCTGGCCATAGACATTAGGTAGATGTCAGCTGGACTCCTTTTTGACCCTTCCATACACGTGCCTCCTCAGCTCAGCATGTGGTATTAACATGAAGAGAGAATAGGCGGTCGCTAGACTCCTCTGGTGGCACCTTTTCTCCCTCGAGAACCAAAGGATTGGCAATATTTAAAACCATCATGCCTAACCCTTCTTTCCCCCAAGATCTGTCATTGGTATTGTGTTTTCTTCCATGATGCCTGGAGTAGCCTCTGCTAGCAATGCCTAACATGCAGACCAGCTAGAATTTCCAAATTATAGTACAAAAGCGTTGGATGAGATCAGGACAAATGGTCAGGAAAATAAAATGGAAAGGAACAGGATGAAGCACACCTTTGCAGACTTCAGTACAGTATGGTCCTTAAAGCGTACCAGAATTTTCTAAATAATTCCCATAATGGCTGTTCTTCTTTGTACAATTATAACTATGAAGTAACCGGGTTTTTTTTGGGCTTCCCTAAGTCTTTTTCAGCCTACTTATTCCCCTCTTCAGCTGCACAGCTAGATGCATTTCTCTCAGAAGCAGGGGAAGTCTGACTTCTGTGGAATCTGTCAGCACTGTACTGCTGTGACATCCCTTCCCTTACTTCCTTACTTACTTTTTTGTTTTTATCTCTGGAGCTTACAGAACAGATAAGGAGGGATAAATCACACTTACAAACACACAGGATTCTATAATCTTCAAAAGCTGAGTAGAAGCAGGCTCAGGATCTCAGCTAGCTCTAACACCCCCCCCCCCCCATTTCCTCTCAGACGTCTTCTCTGTCTATGTTACTAGGGATGGATCTTGACTGACAACAGGCAGTGGACTGCAACTTTTAGGTGGAAATGAGACCCCTAGTGGCCATGACTTTACAGCTTTTTCAGGTGGATGGAGGCAGATTTTTTAAACTGAAGTGATTTATAAATTTGCTAATTACGCTATTCTGTGTTAAATGAAATGACATTGTGTGAACGTACAGTGACTCTAATCCTCAGGCCCAGAGTAGTATGGAAAGAACCTTAATGAAGGCAGATTGGGTTTACACCGTCCCTTTAAAAGGCCAGGCCACAGCACATGCGTGTAACACAGCAGCACCGCATGATGCAGAATCGGGAAAAAGATTTGGCATGTTCCATCAAGTGCCATAACGCAGCATTACATGCAGCACGATATGGCGGCACACAGAGTCTCTTTTGCGCAACAGATCATAAAGTTTTTTGTGGGATAGCACACTCTCGACCTTGTTTTGATCGCTGGTTTTCGGACCATTTTAAACCATTGTTGTGGATGTCAGTCGCGCATCACTCCTTCAGATAACAGCAGAGCTTCCTAAACTTCCGACCATGAGAATACAATGGCTTCAATCAACCGACGAGCTGAAGCTAAAACTGATTGTCTTCGTGATGGTGGAAACATCTATATCATTTGAATTGATAAAAACCATTGTATTCTCTTTCTTAAAATACTTCAGTTTTATGAAGATAGGCAACGCGAGGAAAATTTACATTTTAATTACGATCAAAGACAAAAAAAGTGACACAGCATTATTCAGACCAGGAGACGTTTATCTGCAAAGAGAAAATTAAAGGACCTTGTGAATCTGTCAGCGACACAGAAGAAACTTTATTTCTAATTCTTTACTTACAAAAACATTGAACTTTTTTACGCCCCAGAGATTTCCAGTCCTTACCTGTCGGTAGTAGATCTACATTCAATCTGATTACCCTGCTTTCATTAAGGCCCCATTCACATGACCAGGTGATAACTGTGTCTGTTTTGCGGACAGCAAACCGTGGGTCTGCAAAACACAGGCACCGGCAGTGTGCATCACTCTTTGAAGTCAAAGGGTCCACGATCCCCAAGATGCAGCCATAGGACATGTGCACAAACCCAGTGCGGGGTGCACATGTCCTATCTTTTGCAGTCCGTAGGCACAGATCCCAAAACACATGGAAAAACACAGTAGCCCTTGAGTGTTCTTCAGGGTCGGTGCCTCTGCGCCACAAAAGATAGGACATGTCCTACCTTTGGTCATCGATCGCAGACCCATTGAGTTCCATGGGTCTGCACCCCAGTGCGGGGTGCACATATCCTATCTTTTGCAGTCCGTAGGCACAGACCCCAAAACACATAGAAAAACACAGTAGCCCTTGAGTGTTCTTTAGGGTCGGTGCCTCTGCGCCACAAAAGATAGGACATGTCCTACCTTTGGTCATCGATCGCGGACCCATTGAATTCCATGGGTCTGCACCCCAGTGCGGGGTGCACATGGCCGGTGACCGTGTTTTGCAGATCCGCTGTTTTCCCATCTTTGCATAACTTTTTTAAATTGGTTTCATGAGAAATTGTAGTACTTAAAGGAGTTTTCTAACTGACGTACCCCTTGGGGGAGACATTACTGCTGCTGACAGTTATTGGCTGCACATGACCCTCATCCATGGCAGAAGTTTTCTTCCAGCGAACGGAGTGCGGTCCAGAGGACAGTGTACCAAAGGATTCAGGACTGAGTGGCGGGGAGCAGGTAACTATGCTGGACTCAACAGGTCTGGCGGGAAGAATTTTGAATATTAGGAAAATATGGAGAACCCCTTTAAAGAGGACCTTTCACCACTCCTGACATGCCTGTATTAATAGCTTCATGCATTCCCCCTGTAATAACAATTCTGGAACATCTATTCTTATGGCTCTATGTTGTGCTATTCCTTTATTATTTCTATTAGAAGTTATGAAAGAATTACTAGCAGTCTGCAGTAAGGGCACAGAGGGGAGGTAACCAGTTAGGGGGGTGTACCTTCACAGACTCACTCTATCCAATCAGTGCTGCCATTTTCAGACTGTGCAGGTACACCCCCCAATGTGTTACCTCCCCTCTGTACCCTTACTGCAGACTGCTAGCAATTTGTTTATAACTTCTAGTAGAAATAATAAAGGAACGGCACAACATAGAGTAATAACAATAGATGCCCTAGAATTGTTATTACAAGGGGGAATGCATGAAGCTATTAAAACAGGCATGTCAGGAGAGGTAAAAGGTCCAATTTCTCATGACACCAATTTAAAACAATATGCTAGCAAAACAACAAAGCACAACACAACCACTGAGTGGCTGCACATTTAGGGGCTCTTTCACACTTGTGTTGTTGTGTTCCGGCATAGAGTTCCGTCGTCGGGGCTCTATGCCGGAAGAATCCTGATCAGGATTATCCCCATGCATTCTGAATGGAGAGAAATCCATTCAGGATGCATCAGGATGTCTTCAGTTCCGGACCGGAACGTTTTTTGGCCGGAGAAAATACTGCAGCATGCTGCGCTTTTTGCTCCGGTCAAAAATCCTGAACACTTGCCGCAAGGCCGGATCCGGAATTAATGCCCATTGAAAGGCATTGATCCGGATCCGGCCTTAAGCTAAACGTCGTTTTGGCGCATTACCGGATCCGACGTTTAGCTTTTTCGGAATGATTACCATGGCTGCCAGGACACTAAAGTCCTGTTTGCCATGGTAAAGTGTAGTGGGGAGCGGGGGAGCAGTATACTTACCGTCCGTTCAGCTACCGGGGCGCTCCAGAGTGACGTCAGGGCGCCCCACGCGCATGGATGACGTGATCGCATGGATCACGTCATCCATGCGCATGGGGCGCTCTGACGTCATTCTGGAGCTCCCGGGGAGCCGCACGGACTGTAAGTATACTGCTCCCCCGCTCCCCACTACTACTATGGCAACCAGGACTTTAATAGCGTCCTGGGTGCCATAGTAACACTGAACGCATTTTGAAGATGAATCCGTCTTCAAATGCTTTCAGTTCACTTGCGGTGTTACGGATCCGGCGGGCACCTCCGGCAAATGGAGTACATGCCGGATCCGGACAATGCAAGTGTGAAAGAGGCCCTTGGATAGACATCGTGTGACACAATAACACAAAATCATGTTTTTTTACTTACGTCACACATCTCAGGATATATTGAGCAAAGCATAAAGGTAAAAAAGGACAGACATATGATCATAATATATGTTCCTATGTTTAAAGGAGCATCACAGATCATGCATTAAATAAATCTAAATGTAAGACCGCTGAGAAGCTGTCTTACATTTAAAACTAGCGCTGGATGTGCCAAAGTTATGGAGAGGCCGACGCCTCTTCACACCTCCACCCCCAGTTTAGGGCTTTAATAAGACCGGTGTCTAAAATGCCAGTCTTAATAAATGTGCCCCTAAATGTTTAAAATGGAGCCAATTTGCTCTATATGTCATCATAGAGGTTGATATGTGGAATAAGGGTTCCTCAACCCACCTGTTGCTTAGCTGATTCTCAACCCCTGTCCCACCAAATGCTCATGTACGGCCACCTCTCCATTTGCTCTCTGCATGGAAACGATGGCCACCTCACACTCTGGGTAGGGGACCCCTGTTGTCCAAATAGGTGCATGTATTGGAAGTGGGACCTGCATCTATCAGACACTGAGGGTATATCTAGTCCAGGTTGGGAATACCCAATGACATCTCCTTCTCCATTTCTGCCCTACTGCTGCTCACACGCCAGATAAGATCTGTCTCTGGCTGTAAGGCAACTGGCTGCAGCAGGAGCCCTCCCCCGTATTTACTGTCTGCAATTTTAGTTTACAGCCTCCATCCACATGTCTAAGTTCCACCGTTCAGTCATCCATAAGCTGAAGTCAACTCTCTAGAGAGGCATTTAGAACCCCTTGTTGACAGTTATGTTGGTAAATGAAGCTTCTGGGTGCCACTGATAACTGTCCCATGACAGATCCGGCAGGGCATTATAAACGTAAGCCACGGCGCAAGATGTGAACAAAGCCTAAGAAGACACAATGGCTTCCTTCCAATGATACAAGATGACAAAATCAATTATTATATATCCTTTGGGAGTATTTTTGTCCAAAATATAATAAAACAAAACAAGCTTCCTGCCGATTCCTCATCAGAAGCGGATCAATTGTCAAATTAAATTCACTTGTGCCTAAATTTGCCTTCCATGGATGATCCCAAAGGGAGTATTAATTTCCATATTCGGTCACCCCTCGATGCACCCCCTCCCACCAGACATCATATTTACATGAACATTCCCAATAATGCTCTCACACATGCGGCCTTTTTAAAATTACTAATCCGTTTCCAGGGGGAAATTAAAAATGTGAATATTGATCTGTCAGGGATTACTTTGTCAGTCACATCCTCTCTTCACCTCGTCCTCCTCCTCATCATACGATGGAGGATAACCTTTACTTTACAGGAAATGTCGAGAGCCGGTGAGCCGCCACCCACACCGTTACAAACCCCTCTCCCGGAATAATGAGAAACTGTCGCCAAATATTTGACTTTTTGAATATTTTCTTCTGTAATCACTGAGTCTATTGACCATAGGATTTTCAGGTCTGGATAATCCAAGATCAATTTGTGGATGGAATTTTCTTCGAAGCTCGGAGATTTGGTTCCTGAGCAGGTGACATATCCAGAATAATGTTTTCCCCATGCAGTGAAGCTCCGCCGTTCGTCGCCATTATCATAACATAATGGTGTATGTTAATACATTCAACGCAAGCAACATTTTCAATGTGTTTTCTCCGCTGATTCAATCCATTTTCTATTAAATTTGGCTTTAGTGTGATAGTGTTTAAATCCCCAGGCAAGACTTATAAGACAAAGGAGCTGGTGTGGAATGAATTGATATACTGTAACATATTATAAAACAGATATACAAGTGAAATTAGGGTGTTTATGAGGGGGATTTATTATTTTTTT
Source organism: Bufo bufo (assembly GCF_905171765.1). Classification (NCBI taxonomy): domain Eukaryota; kingdom Metazoa; phylum Chordata; class Amphibia; order Anura; family Bufonidae; genus Bufo; species Bufo bufo. The sequence continues at coordinate 46,261,747 of NC_053390.1, forward strand.
TTACTTTTTCATTTTCTTCTGAAAAAGTTAATTATGAGGATTACATTTTTATAATGAATTGAATGAATTTCTTGCTATAGGCAGCTTCTTTTAACATGTGCAGCAAATGGGAGTCTCCTATCTGGACACCTATTTAAACCAAAGCTCAGAGCCCCGTCCATCACTGGTCTTGGCCGTTAGAGGACGTGATAGATATCTTTTCTCATGCGGTCATGTCCACCCCCCCACCCCCTGGTGATACATGCTGGATCTGTTTGTCCAGGATGATGTATTTTTCCCCCTGCCCTCTGCCTTGGGTATGCTTTCCTACCTATCTAAAGCCTGTGTGATCTTCCCTTCTTAGATGCCTTCCCTCTTCTCCACACTCTGATCTGCCATTTATAACCTCCCACCCCCCCACCCCCCTGCTCCTATCTCTAAGGCTCATGCACATAAACATTGTTTGGTTCTGCATCCGAGCCGCATCTTTTGCTGCTTGGATGCAGACCCATTCACTTCAATAGGGCCGCAAAAGGTGCGGACAGCACTCTGTGTGCTGTCCGCATCCATGCTCCGTTCCATGGGCTCGCAAAAAAAAATAGAACATGTCCTATTCTTGTCTGTTTTGCAAACAAGAACAGGCATTTCTATTATGGGCCACCCAGTCCATTCCACAAGAAGAATTGCAGAACGCACATGGGCGGCATCCGTGTTTTGCAGATCCACAATTTGCAGACCGCAAAACACGGCGCGGTCATGTGCATGAAACCTAACATTGGGAGAAGGGAGTAGGGAGAGTAGAAAAGGTGGTCAGAAACAGAAGCAGGGCTCGGACTGATTTGTGTCAGATGCAACAGCACCAGCAGCTAGGGGAAGGACTTACACACACTCTGCAGAAGCAAAATGGTAAGAAATTGTTAATGAAGACAATTTCCAAGGTTGCTTAATTTTGAAGTTGCTTTATTTACGACGCAAGCAAATAATAATTTGCATAACATTTTGTGCAATATTCAATGTTTTAGGTAAAACATTCTGTGCTGATTCTAAAATATATTTTGAGAAGGGTCTGGGCTTTGCTTTACTGATACAGAACTCCAAATCCTAGGCATAGATAAAAAGTTAAATGGTCGTTTACTATTCAACAAACTTGATGTAAATCAACAGTACAGGCAAATATAAGGAACATTGTAACATATCTCTGCCAAATCCATATTGAGATTTAAAATGAACTGTCAGCTGAAAGATGAGATTGCATTTTGCTCATAGAACATTACGGAGAAGGGAAGGGAAAGGAGGAGGTACAGAGAGACATAAGCACATGCTGCCCACATTCTGGAACTGAGGTGGGGGAGCTACTAGGGGAAGAAAGAAGCATTTTCCTCTGATAATATATATTACAAAATTTCTTGCATTCACTTTCTTGCATTCACTTGCAAACTTTGTTTAGATTTTAGCAACCTTTTAAATAATTTAATGCAGAGTTCCTGCAGTCATCACTAGGGCGAGCTTGACCCAACTCAAGTAATAAAGTTGGATTTACATGCAGTGGTCTCCTTCACAGTGTGAGGACGAGGAATGGCTATAGTGATCCCCTCTCCCCATATAGAATCATGGCTTCTGAGAGCAGATCGTTATTTAGACCACAGGATCTGCTGCCCAGAAACTATGATTGGTGGTGCCTGCATGAGCGACTGGATCACCCGATGAATGAGCATCTTGCTTGTTCATTGGGTGATCAGCGGCATATTTGCATAGCCAGATTGTCTGGAATTAGCGTTCGCAGGAATGGTAGCTCCCAGTACCATGGATCAAGTAAATGTAGCTTACATCTGTATTCTGTATACGTATTATCTTCCCTTAGTGGTAAAAGAAACCTAAACTTAAGCCCGTAGCTCCTCCCAGTAAAACTCGTAGCTCTTGTTGAAATGAGAGAACGTAAAGATAACTTATTATTGATCTACATTGTTATTCTCCTACAGCAGGATATCAAGGAGGGCTTCTGACAGTAGGCACCCTAACTCCAAAAGGCTGAAAGGAAATGGAGAAGGAGTTGCTTAAACTATTCCTCCAATTTAAAACCTGTGTGAGCTGCCCTTCTTGGATACTTTCCCTTTTCTCCACACTCTGATCTGACGATTCTAACCACCTACACCAACTTTATTAAGCTGATAGGAAATGGAGAAGGAGTTGCTTAAACTATTCCTCCAATTTTTTGGTTAAAAATTCAAAGATGATTATTTCTATAATATATCTTTTTTTTTTTTTTTTGTCTGAGCTCCATTTTTAATACAGAGCTTCCCCTGCATTGACCTACAGTTAAATATACAATTTTGGCTGCCAACAGTCCTCACTACCCAGCTCAGTAAAACATCTATATTCAGTGAGCTGCGCGGCTCCCTCTAGTGGCAGCTACAGGCAGTTCATTTTCTGCCACTTAAATACTGCACTACAAGGCACAGCACACGGACAGAAGTTCTGGAAAAAAAAGCAGATCTCTTCTTCTAATTGTAGAAACCCCTTTAAGGGAAAGATAAGAAATGCTCAGAGTCCATTTATTTTTCTTTTATGTGTCATGATACACAGATAAATGACAGTACCTTGGAATATTTTCATTGCTCATATATTTTAACACAAGGAAGCTTTTAGTATAAAGAAATTCTGAAGTGAAAATGTCAGATATCAAATAATTCCAGGACTAAGATAACCAGGTTATAGGTTTGTGGCTTTAGGATAGATTACTGTTATTATTGTATCCACTTATATAGTGCTGACATATTCTGCAGAAATTAGCATCATTCCTTGTCCACTACTAAGTGATGAGCGGCAGGGGTCTTATTCAAATTTGCGATATTTAGCGAATATTTTGTAGAGTATTCGTCGAATATTCGCAAATTCTAATATTCGTTTAAATTCTACATTTTTTACTAAAAAAATCAGCAATGTAATGATCGTGTAATATGTGAATATTACGCAATCAATACAGGCGTGGGTCAAAAAGGAATATATAGCACTAAAGAATATAGTACTACTGTATATATTCGTTTTTTAGAATATTCGTCATTTTTTTCCATCTGAAGTTATGTTTCCTCCCTGCTTAAGTTGCTTGTCAAGCAATTTAAGCAGGGAGGAATCATGTCCAGTGATGGTCAGTTCGCAGTGTTCGCCAGCGAACACATGCGGGCTGCCATCTTTAGTAAGGTAGACTCACCCGTCCGGCGATGCACAGGTAAGCCCTTGCATGTGCCGGGAGCCGGTCTGAAATCAAATGTGGTCACCGGGAGCAGGCAGTTCCGAGAACAGCCCGATGAAGGCCCCCGGCAGCTGTTCTCGGAACTGCCTGCTCCCGGTGACCGCATTTGATTTCAAACCGTCTCCCGGTACAGGCACAGGTAAGGGCTTACCTGTGCATCGCCAAACGGGTGAGTCTACCTTACTAAAGATGGCAGCCCGCATGTGTTCGCTGGCTTTTTTTTTTTGGGAAGAAAGTGGCTTTTCTTCTCTAATTTTGTATAACCCTGCTCATGAACAATGAAGATGATATTTTAATATTCTGCCACATATTTTAGCATTTCTCTTTATATAAAACCCTAACCTATTGTTAATATTAATAATATGATGGAACATTCCGCTCTCTACTTAATAGACCTTGCTCTGTGTTTCCTCCAAATCTTCTTTTTCGCTCTGTTTTCTGAATTCACTTTATAAACTGAGCATCAAAGTCCCCTTATCTGCAAGATTCCAGTTCTTATCATTGTCACACAACATTCTGGAGAGTCAGCGGTTCTAGCTGTTTTTGGACCTCAGGGGAACACTTAGATGTAATCTAGATAATTAGAACACAACATTATTCTTCCATCCAGCGTGGAAGATGCCATGGAGGAAACGTAATTGGAAAAAGTTTATAAATGACTCGAGTTAACTGAGGTTCAACTCTGGGGCTGTGCACCATTAGAAAGGTCAATGACATTGGTGGGGTGTGAAGATTTAAGGGTTGGTTGAACTTCTTGAAAGTTCTGGTGTTATCTTCTCACACCTATTTTACTGACTTTAGCCTTAAAACTTGATTTGGTTTTCTGGCAAGGTGGTCCATCAAATCTGGGACAGTGGGATGGTCAACTGATAAAATCACTGGTTGTAAAAGTTATCCACTAACAACTTTGGCTGGGGATTCAAAGTTCTTCAGTGGTGATCAGCAACCTGTGATTGCTTTACTACGATCCCCACCATGCTGTATTCTATCAGAGCATGATAAGAGTTTTAGATTCACAGCTGGAAAACCACTTGTTGAAGACCATTGGCCCTGAGAGCAGCTAGAAAGTGCATGTTTTACTCTAGAAGACATCAAATGTTCCTGCATTACATTAAAGGGGATGTCTCACCTCAAACATTGGTGACATATCTAGGATGTGCCACCTATCTCTAGAATGGGGAGCCTAAAATGAAGGATGGTGCACTGTGCATGCAGTTCTGCCCTCCATTAATTTCTATGGGGGCGCCAAAAATAGCCAACTGGTGCTCTTGGCTATGTTCTGAACTCCCATGAAAATGAAGGTAGAACGCGCCGTGCATGTGCAGCCACTGCTCTATTCACTTCCATGGAACTACCGAAAAAAGCCCAGCCAGTGTTCATCTATTTTCCGCACTCCCATATCAATGAATAGAAGGCGACCTCCATTTTAGTGATAAGTCACACCTCTCTGACATTGGTGGCATATCCTAGCCATATGCCACCAGTGTTCGAGGTTAGGCAACTCCTTTAACAACACATTAATTTAATGGGAATTATGTAATGCTTTAATTCCCCTGTGGTGGTGTTGCAGGAAAATTAAGCACCTGTTGCCAAGTTCTCCCGCTAATTACAGCTGATCACTAGGGGCAGAGCTGCAGGAGGCTGTTTTATTTTAAAAAGGATATGTTGTTACGAGCAATAGGACTTTGCATGTTGCTTCAAAATCACCTAGTTACTAAATTATGGCAATTGTTTGGGTTTTAGTTAACATTTAGTCTTGCCTGGTTGATTAGGGTGGAGTCCTCACTTCAGTCTAGTGGCTAGGTATACTGTTTGCCATGTGCTTTTCCACACAGATTCTATTACTCTGATCTTTTTCTAGTTTATTGTACATTCTGTGCTTTCTGATGGTTTTGTTTCCACATATTCCTTGGTGTTTTCTAGAATCTGTAGTCTAGTGTGTTCCTGAAAGAGGACCTTTCACCGATTATTACACTATGAACTAACTATACAGACATGTAGAGCGGCGCCCGGGGATCTCACTGCACTTACTATTATCCCCGGGCGCCGCTCCATTCTCCTGCTATGCCCTCCGGTATCTCCGCTCACTAAGTTATAGTAGGCGGAGATTCCAGTCGCTAAGTTATGGTAGGCGGAGTCTGCCCTTGTTCTTCTGTAGCGCTGGCCAATCGCATTGCAGAGCTCACAGCCTGGGAGAAAATAACCTCCCAGGCTGTGAGCTCTGCGCTGCGATTGGTCAGCGCTAGAGCAGAACAAGGGCAGACTCCGCCTACCAAGACGAAGCAGTCTCACCTAGGCTCTGGTATCTGAGGGGGGCCCAACGATCTCCCTACCACATGAACAGACTATTATAACTGGCACATGGTAGGTTGTTACAGATTTTGTATTGTGGTCCAGGAGCTTCACGTTACCCCATCATGTTGACCCCACCCCACCACTATCTCATAGTCTGTGGATTAGACTGATGCTGAGATGACCCAGAGTAAGTCATTTGAACTAGGAGAAGTTCAGCTGTGCCTCCAGATGACAGACCTTTGGAAAGCGTGTGATGTGTTTTCCAAATGAACATGCTACAATAGCTGGAGTTAAGCTAAATGACACCGTAGATAAAGCTACAATTACAATATTTATCAGAGGCGGGTGTTGGGTAAGTGACAATGACGTCAATATATGCACTTCTTTGCTTTGAAGAAGAAGATAAAAGGTTCTTGGCAATCTTGCGCTGAAGATAATACCAGCAGCCACCGAGCAAGGTTTCAAGTCGCATACGGGTTTGCATACCAAAAAATGTTAGGAGGATGAAAAATGTGAACACAATAGAAGAACGTGCAAAGCATGTTCCTCAAGAAGAAAGTCATAGCCTGCTAAAGGGAAAGTGGAGCAGTCAAACAATTAGCAATAGCTAAGGTCTCTGTAGATCATCACACATAAACCATGGGGCTCCGTGGAGCTGAGATGCACCTTGCTATGGTCATTGGTTGAGCATCTAACCAAGCCCCATTAGCACATTGTGCCTTCATCACTATACCATTATATGGTGGATATGTGATTACCACAAATCTTTTTTAAACAACTCCCAGCATGCTCTGACAGCTACAGTTAGGTCAGACTGGAGACCACTGCCTTAAGCTATGTCAAACTAAATTTTTAGAGAATAGTCCGCCTCCTGTTCTGTCATTTATTGATAAAAGTCACTGATTGCAGATATGTATCTATTCTATAATGGCTTGTCCAGGCATCAAATAATTTGGTGTGGCCAGATCGCACCTATCAGGAGCTATAGTTATATAGTTTGGTGCAAATTCTGAGCAGAAAGCGAAAAAGCTGCAGATCTGGTTTTAAGGCACAGGAGAAGCTGCGGGCTGTGCTCTGTGCAGCAGCATGCATGTCTCAGGCATTGTGCAAACATCAGCCAACTGCAGAAATAGGCAGAGATAATTAGTTGGCAATAGACTTTCATCATCTACAGGAAGCAGCTTGGAGGAAATGTGGATAACCGGCCACGGCAAAACCCTTAGTGTTTTGCCGCAAAAGGATGCATTGTACGTTTTTCATGGCCATTTTGCATCAATGTGCGCATCTCTTTCCTGACCAGCTAATTGTCTTAATGGCTGTTTTGCATCCCTTATTAAGAGCTGTTAAAAACAGCCATTAAAAATGGAAGAATTTCATAGAATTTTTTTAATGCCACCCCCTGCTGTGCCCTTGCCATGCATAATGCCCCTCCACCCCCCTGTACATCAAATGCCCACCCCCAGTATATATAATGCCCCATTAGTGCTCTCTAGTATATATAATGCCCCATTAGTGCCCCCAGTATATATAAGGCCCCTCTTCTAGTGCCCCCAATTAATATAAGGCTTTTCTTGATATATACCCCAATAATTTTAATGTTTCTCTTAGCTCCCCCCCCCCCCTCCACTTGATCTCGTGCAAGGACATACACTCTTAGCAGGACCTGCTCTCCCAGCGTGATCCGTGATCATGTGACATCATCTAGCTTGGAGCACAGGTCTACACACCCCTGCCTAATTTTCAAGGCAATAGATATACCATGGAACACAGTGAAGACAGTCATCACCAAGTGGAGAATATATGGCACAATATATATATATTATTTTTATTTTTAAACCCTTAAAGGCTGTGGACACCTTGGGGACATTTTTTTATATTACAATTACATTGCACTCATTTTGAGCTAAAAATCTTTTTTTCATTTGGGTTTATTAAAAATGTTTAGCCCCTTTCTCTGTACAGCCTTGAGATTCTCTAGTACCAGGCTCTGTGTTTGTACTGTTTCTTGCCAGGCAGCTCAGCTGAGCCTTTCTTTTACTTTATAAGGTTTGTATAGCCTTTACAGGCCATTGTAGCTGTTTTTCATGGCCATTAGATAGGCGCACTCCTGTTTATACGGCTTTTAAACGCGGTCTCGTTGATTTCAATGGGGTGGTCGTGAAAACGGCTAGAAATATTTTTTTGGACTGCCGTTTTTCACTGGTGATTAAAAAAATGCCCATGTGAATAGCCCCATGGATGTCACATGGCCATTTTTTACTGTCATGTGAATGAGGCCTAAGGACTTTGCTTTGCGGTTGTCAGTGTCACCTTGTTTCACTGAAGTTTCCCTTTAACTATGCCATGGACTTTGAAAGTGCAGTGATTTAATATTGTCAAAATGTATCATATTTTTTTTGTACATTATTTATGCTATATTGGCGAGATGTGAGACAGCATATGTGCCAGTATTTACTGCCTCTTGGAATTGTTTTCTAAATCACTCAGTTCCGCAAATAAATCTCTGGATACAAAACTAGCAGCGCTGTATTTGGGCTTATATACTGCAGACATTAGAAAGAGTGTTCCCCCATAAATCTTTCATCTCCAAATAATTTATTTGCAAAATCCTAATCACTCTGCAGAAACTAGGACAAAAGAAGCATAAAACAGGCCGTCTCCGTCTCCCAGCGACCTACCTGCAGAACGGATCCTGTTATTGAAGGATACATTGTAACCCAGGCTCTGCAGCTCTTAAATGTCACATCACGGGTGTGTATTCTAATAGGTCATGGCAGCGATTCTGATTGGATGTCCACTTATAGGTTCCTTTATGGGCGCCGGGTTGTGTTCGTCCTGTCTGCCAGCCCTGATAAAAATTTCTAACCTGTAAAGGTCACGGTGAATACCAGACTCTAACCTTTGGATGGAGCACGAGGGGAGCAAATTGTTTTCTTATTACGCCACGACTTGGGCTTACAAACAACAGCGGTGAATGCACAATTTCCTCAGTGTTTGAAATGAAGATTGAGCATTAGGTTCAAGATTTATTGATGGGGGGGGGGGGGGGCAAAAACTAAATACTGCACATAAAGCATCATGTGTGTTGTATCCTAGAAAAGCTCCAAATGTAAAGGGACTGGCCCACAACATAGATAGCTATAGACCTTTAAGTCTATCTACCCCTATCTATCTATTATCTATCTATCTATTATCTATCCATCTCATATCTATCTATCTATTATCTTCTATCTATCTATCTATTATCTATCTATCTATCTATCTATCTATCTATCTATCTATCTATCTATCTATTATCTATCTATCTATCTATCTATTATCTATCTATCTATCTCATATCTATCTATCTATCTATCTATCTATCTATCTCATATCTATCTATCTATCTATCTATCTATCTAATATCTATTATCTATCTATCTATCTATCTATCTATCTATCTATCTATCTATTATCTATCTCATATCTATCTCATATCTATCTATCATCTATTATCTATCTATTATCTATCTATCTATTATCTATCTATCTATCTATCTATCTATCTATCTATCTATTATCTATCTATTATCTATCTATTATCTATTATCTTTCTATTATCTATCTATCTCATATCTATCTCATATCTATCTATCTATCTATCTATCTATCTATCTATCTATTATCTATCTATCTATCTCCTATCTATCTATTATCTATCTATTATCTATTATCTTTCTATTATCTATCTATCTATCTATCTATCTATCTATTATCTATCTATCTATCTATCTATCTCATATCTATCTATCTATCTATCTATCTATCTATTATCTATCTATCTATCTATCTATCTATCTATCTATCTATTATCTATCTATCTATTATCTATTATCTATCTATCTCATATCTATCTATCTATCTATCTATCTATCTATCTATCTATCTATCTATCTATCTATTATCTATCTATCTACTATCTATCTATCTATTATCTATCTATCTCATATCTATCTATCTATCTATCTATCTATCTATCTATCTATCTATCTATCTATCATCTATTATCTATCTATCTATCTATCTATCTATCTATCTATCTATCTATCTATCTATTATCTATCTATCTATATTCTATCTATCTATCTATCTATCTATCTATCTATCTATCTATCTATCTATATTCTATCTATCTATCTCTTTTTTTCTATATTTCGTATATCTATCAAACTATCTGAAGCCAAAAATTACCACGGCACTTCCAAAAGTAAAAGAGAAGTGCGTTTATTCACCAAACAGCAACGTTTCAGTCCTCCAGTTATACTTCACTGCTTGAGAAAGGTCCCAGGAAGAGGACTGAAACGTTGCTGTTTGGTGAATAAACGCACTTCTCTTTTACTTTTGGAAGTGCCGTGGTAATTTTTGGCTTTATATTTTGGCGTTTGAGGTTTCCCATAAACGCTTCTACATTTTTTTGCTGTGCTGCTCACAACTTTTGGACTTTATGAATCTATCTGTCCATCCGTCTATCTATCTATCTGAAGAAAAAAAAATATCTATCTGTCTATTTCATATCTATCTCATATAATTCAAATGTATGTATACTAATGCCAGAAGCCTGACTAATAAAACTGGTGAACTGGAATTAGTGATGTGTGAGGAGGACTATGACATAGTGGGAATAACTGAGACATGGCTGGATGATAGCTATGACTGGGCAGTTAATGTACAAGGTTACAGTCTGTTTAGAAAGGATCGTCAAAACCGGAGAGGGGGAGGGGTCTGCCTTTATATAAAGTCCTGTCTAAAGCCCACAGTCCGAGAAGATATAAGTGAGGGACATGAACATGTGGAGTCACTATGGGTAGAGATACATGGAGCTAAAAACAACAATAAATTACTAATAGGAGTTTACTATAAACCGCCTAATATACCAGAGTCCACAGAAAATCTACTACTAAACGAGATAGACGAGGCGGCAAATCATAATGAGGTGGTTATTATGGGGGACTTCAACTACCCAGATATAGACTGGGAAACTGAAACTTGTATATCTCATAAGGGAAACAGGTTCGTGGCTATAACCAAAGACAATTACCTCTCCCAACTGGTTCAGGACCCGACTAGAGGGACGGCCATACTGGACTTAGTATTAACCAATAGACCTGACAGAACAACAGACGTGCAGGTCGGGGGACACCTGGGAAATAGTGACCATAAAGTAATAACCTTCCAATTATCATTCAAAAGAGCGTTTCTACAGGGAGGAACAAAAATACCAAACTTCAAAAAAGCTAAATTTAGCCAACTAAGAGAGGCCATAGGCCAAACTAACTGGGACAAAGTCCTCACAAATACAGACACAAAATGGGATATCTTTAAAAACATCCTAAAAACTCATTGTGAGAGGTACATACCGTATGGTAATAAAAGGTTAAGGAACAAAAAGAAACCAATGTGGATAAATAGAACTGTAAAGAAAGCAATAAATGACAAAAAGAAAGCATATAAAACACTAAAACAGGAGGGTTGCACGGAAGCACTGAAAAACTATAAGGAAAAAAATAGAACATGTTAAAAACAAATAAAAGCGGCCAAACTAGAGACCGAGAGATTAATTGCCAAAGAGAGTAAAACTAACCCTAAAATGTTCTTCAATTATATAAATGTTAAAAAGTATAAAGCTGAAGGTGTTGGCCCTTTAAAGAGTAATGAGGGGGGAGTCGCAGAGAGCGACGAGGAGAAAGCAAAGCTGTTAAATATTTTTTTCTCCAATGTATTCACTGAGGAAAATAAATTGTCAGATGACATGCAGAATGCAAAAATAAATTCCCCATTAAAAGTGTCCTGTCTGACCCAGGAAGAAGTACAACAGCGACTTAAAAAGATTAAAATAGACAAATCGCCAGGACCGGATGGCATACACCCCCGTATCCTAAAGGAATTAAGTAATGTCATAGCCAGACCCTTATTTCTGATATTTGCAGACTCTATACTGACAGGGAATGTCCCACAGGATTGGCGCATGGCAAATGTGGTGCCAATATTCAAAAAGGGGCCAAAAACAGAGCCTGGAAACTATAGGCCGGTAAGTTTAACATCTGTTGTGGGTAAACTGTTTGAAGGTTTTCTGAGAGATGCTATATTAGAGCATCTCAACGGAAATAAGCAAATAACGCCATATCAGCATGGCTTCGTGAGGGATCGGTCATGTCAAACTAATTTAATCAGTTTCTATGAGGAGGTAAGTTCTAGACTTGACAGCGGCGAATCAATGGATGTCGTGTATCTGGACTTCTCCAAAGCATTTGACACTGTACCGCATAAAAGGTTAGTATATAAAATGAGAATGCTCGGACTGGGAGAAAACATCTGTATGTGGGTAAGTAACTGGCTCAATGATAGAAAACAGAGGGTGGTTATTAACGGTACACACTCAGATTGGGTCACTGTCACTAGTGGGGTACCTCAGGGGTCAGTATTGGGCCCTATTCTCTTCAATATATTTAATAATGATCTTGTAAAAGGCTTGCATAGTAAAGTATCAATTTTCGCAGATGACACTAAACTGTGTAAAGTAATTTACACTGATGAGGACAGTATACTACTACAGAGGGATCTGGATAGATTGCAGGCTTGGGCAGATAAGTGGCAGATGAGGTTTAACACTGATAAATGTAAGGTTATGCACATGGGAAGGAAAAATGCAAGTCACCCGTACATACTAAATGGTAGAACACTCGGTAACACTGACATGGAAAAGGATCTAGGAATTTTAATAAACAGCAAACTAAGCAGCAAAAACCAGTGTCAGGCAGTTGCTGCCAAGGCCAACAAGATAATGGGTTGCATCAAAAGGGGCATAGATTCCCGTGATATGAACATAGTCCTACCACTTTACAAATCGCTAGTCAGACCACACATGGAGTACTGTGTACAGTTCTGGGCTCCTGTAAACAAGGCAGACATAGCAGAGCTAGAGAGGGTTCAGAGGAGGGCAACTAAAGTAATAACTGGAATGGGGCAACTACAGTACCCTGAAAGATTATCAAAATTAGGGTTATTCACTTTAGAAAAAAGACGACTGAGGGGAGATCTAATTAATATGTATAAATATATCAGGGGTCAGTACAGAGATCTATCCCATCAGCTATTTATCCCCAGGACTGTGACTGTGACGAGGGGACATCCTCTGCGTCTGGAGGAAAGAAGGTTTGTACACAAACATAGAAGAGGATTCTTTACGGTAAGAGCAGTGAGACTATGGAACTCTCTGCCTGAGGAGGTGGTGATGGTGAGTACAATAAAGGAATTCAAGAGGGGCCTGGATGTATTTCTGGAGTGTAATAATATTACAGGCTATAGCTACTAGAGAGGGGTCGTTGATCCAGGGAGTTATTCTGATTGCATGATTGGAGTCGGGAAGAAATTTTTTATTTCCCTAAAGTGGAGAAAATTGGCTTCTACCTCACAGGGTTTTTTGCCTTCCTCTGGATCAACTTGCAGGATAACAGGCCGAACTGGATGGACAAATGTCTTTTTTCGGCCTTATGTACTATGTTACTATGTTACTATGTTAATTCTATTTATTAGTTTGTTTTTGCATCCTCTGCCTGTCCACTCATCTATCTATTATCTATCTTTTTTTATATCTATCTCATATCTATCTATCTATATATCTATCTATCTATCTATCTATCTATCTATCTATCTATCTATCTATCTATTATCTATCTATCTATCTATCTATCTAATTGGAAAAATGAGGAGGCAGCACACTGTATAAACGAGGGGTGCACGTCCGGCAAATGTGGACCAGCACCTAGGTCCAATAAGCTAGAAGTAAAAAATAGCCAGCAGCACTCCAGGAGATTGAAGGCAAACGGTGGTTTATTAGACCCAAAGTCGCTTGACTTTGGGTCTAATAAACCACCGTTTGCCTTCAATCTCCTGGAGTGCTGCTGGCTATTTTTTACTTCTATCTATCTATCTATCTATCTATCTATCTATCTGCTCCTTATTTCAGACATCCCAACCTGCAAAAACTCATTTCAGGGAGGTTTTCTTTCACAAACTTTTTATTACATTTTCCAGACATCTGCAGTATCTGCACACTGTGCTCTATGGTGTGGAGGACTGGGCTCATTACCCTGCCCCAAATTATTATATTTCTGTATATGATTAAAGGGATTCTGTCACCACCTATAAGTCCTGTGAGCTAAACATCTGCTCATGTCCAGGGAAGCATTCTGATTTCTAAGGTGGCCTTATAAAAGCTATTTGTGGCTTTATTCTGCGGAAAAACAGGTTTTACTAACCTGTCAATCATTGAATTAAGGTGCCCAAGCAGGGGAGGTCTGTGGATGCATGGTGCCCGGCCGCACGCATCGCCGTTCGCGCCCAGCGCCGCCTTCTACTCCTCAGTGCCGCCTCTCCCTCCTCCCGCTTTGAGATCCCGCGCGTGCGCACAGGCTCAGCCTGATGCGCTGTTGCGGACTGCTGGCATCGGCTTCTTCTTGCACTGTGCGCACGCGCCGAGAAGGGGACACTGCTACAGGTTGCCGGAAAGGTTTACTGCGAGTAGTAAACCTTTCCAGGATATATTGTTTCACATGCGGGCGTCAGAGAGCCGCTATCTAATAGCGGGAGACTCCCTGAACCTCCGGGAGACTTGAGATCCCTGTTATTTATCTATAATGTATTAGATTTATTACAGACATGGATACATGTTTTTCTAATGCTTTACCAAGGTGCGGATCTAAAGTATATACATGAGAACCATCAGGATAACAGCCACTTCTTCACTATTATATATTGCTTTTCTTGAGCTTTGATTATATATTTTTATCAGATTGTTTGTGGTTTTTAAGCTTCTTATCGTTTATTGTTCAGCCTGGACGGGGAGAAGCATTCAGTGCATCGGTCCATGACATTGCTTGTGGATGAAAGGCCAATGTGGGTCTCTACATCCAGACAGAAATTGTCCACTTACAGCTTTCTTGTGCTACAGATGGTATATTAATTGAATATGATGCTGCGTTGACCTCAGTGCTTTCTGAGTGGCCTTCCCTGGTGGCTTTAATCATGGAGTCGACTCTGCTGTGCATGAAGGTTACGTGGTGACTGTACATCACGCTCCAGCGAGTCAGTAATGACAGCTGCTAACATTGCGTCTTGGAAATTGTATACGAAAAAAAAAGAAAACTGTAAACAACATCTACAAGGCACAAGGTGGAGGACAAACCTGAACCTCGGCACAACCACAGTTATGGAGGCTCCTTTTACCCATATTTTACCGACTATGCTAAAAATGATTACGATATTTTACCTTAAAGGGGTTCTAGATAGATCATCAGCATCTGATCGGCGGGGGTCCGACACCCGGGACCCCCGCCGATCAGCTGTTTGAGAAGGCAACGGCGCTCCAACAGCGCCACAGCCTTCTCACTGTTTACCACCGGCCCAGTGATGTCACAACTTGTATCAACTGGCCTGGGCGGTGCTAAGCTCCATTCAAGTGAACAGAGCTTAGCCCCTCCCAGGCCAGTTGATACTAGTCGTGACGTCACTGGGCCAGCGGTAAACAGAGAGAAGGCCGCGGCGCTGCTGGAGCGCCGCTGCCTTCTCAAACAGCTGATCCCGGGTGTCGGACCCCCGCCGGTCAGATGCTGATGATCTATCCAGAGGATAGATCATCCGTTTAAACAAAGTGCAGAACCCCTATAAAGAGTTTGTCCCAAAAAAAAAAATTCCACATTTTTCAAACCAGCAGCTGCAGAAGAAAGGACTCACTCCATAAGGAAGGACACATCTCCTGAGCTGCTAGCTTAAACTTTATCTATCAGAACTGGAGCAATGAATGGGGAGATCAATGTGAGGTACGGGGCTGGTTCTAGCCTTGTTAGAAAGAGATTATCATGTACTATTTGATGTTTTCATATTTTCAATTTCTTCTGGGATTATCCCTTTTAAAGAGATTGTCATTTTCTGAATACCCTATTAGGGCCCCTCCTCTATTAGACAGAGCAGAGAGTGGCTACAAAGAACATCTCTCTATCTCTCTTTTTTCAGTAACTATGGTGTAATGCCTTGTTTCACCTGCGGTGGTGCTGTAGAAGAATTGAACACATACTGCCAAGTTCCCTCACAGATGATCGCTATGGATCTCAGCATTTAGACAATCAGTGAGCAGCTCATGGGAGACTCTTCTAATAGAAAGTGTCCAAAGTGGAATCCCCTTTAACCCCAATTAGCTCTCATTTTCTTCTTCATTTCCTTACCTTTGCGAACCCCCCAAGTCCTTGCCCAATTTTATGGTATGCTAGCACCATAATGTAGCAGAACTAAATTTGTTATTTAAATGTATTTTCATACATCCTGTTAGGGAGTTTTAAAGGGAACCGTGGGGGTCCGGACTCCATAGTGAAGATCCTCAACTTTCTACCAGAGTAGAAAGTGGTTACCAAGAGTGTCTCTCTCTCTCTGGAGGACCTGTCCTGTCCTGTACTACTCAGACACATGTAATGCTTAGTTTCCCCAGTAGATCTATCTATCTATCTATCTATCTATCTATCTATCTATCTATCTATCTATCTATCTATCTATCTATCTATCTATCTATATCTATCTCATATAAGAGTGGTAGCTCTGCAGGAAAACCGAACACTTAATGCCAGGCTTGCTCGCAGATTACATTTTATGGCTTGAGATCCATGATACTCTTAGACTTGTTTATTGTCAAGGGACCCTTCTAACAACCTGGGATTGTCCAAAGCAAAGAACCCCTTTAAGGCGTTACATCACTAATGCATCATAACTCCTATGTATGCCCAGTGACAAACTCAGCTCTCAGTCAATAATATCTTCAATAACCTGCTGTCTTATCCTCATGTCCCTTACCCTCGATGAAGACTGATGGTCAGATTTGCAGTTGTCCGACGCATCCCCAGCTCGTTTGTTGTCCTTCCGTCTTTGGCCGATTGCTGGCTTTTTAAGCAAGAAGACAGTAACAGTGATAAACCGTCGGCCTTGTAGAAAACTTGTAGCGCATTCATTTTCATTGTGAAATATGGGACATGTCTACTTTATTGACTGCCCCAAAATATGCTAAGTAATTGCCACTTGCTTAAGACTTTGTACTCTAACCTTGAAATCGAAAGCATGTTAAGATAAAGCGTCACCTCCGTGAGTTTCCTTTTCATCGAAACCCTTTTCGAGGTCACTGCAGGCTGAGGTGCTGCTCATGGAAAATTTGAAAGAAAATTCTAGAATAAACAGTTAAAAGAAACACTTTGTGGCAGGAACTGGACATGTACAGTACAGCATCGTATATCAATCTAAAGAGTATTGACATTTAGGAGACTTGGCTAAAGTAAAAAAAATTACCCCTTTGCAAATTGTCATATCTCGCATGGGTTTCTTCTGACCTGTTCCACACACACAAAACTAAAATAAAATTACAGTAAGCGACAGCTGAAAAAAGAAAGTTTGCAATTTTTTTGAAGGCTATGGACACTTTGGGGGCAATTTTTTATTTTTATTATTGCATTGCACTCATTTTGGGTTTGCATGCAATACTTATTTGCGGTGCGAAGGCACAAAGAGAAACCCCACGGAAGTGCTCCGTAGTGCTTCCATGCTTACGCTCAAGTGAATGGGTCCGCATCTGTGGTGCGCACGGCCAGTGCTTGTATATTGCGGACCCGCTGTTTGTATGAGCCCTAAAAGGAGTGTTTATGAGCTGCTGGGAGTTATGGAACTTGGGGAAGTCAGCAGCATCCTGGACACACAGATCCAGCATGCATCACTGGGAGGAATGAGTCTGAAACTAGGAGCGGGTTGAAAACTAAATATATCAGGAGATCTAAAAATGAATGAAGGAATAAAAAATGCAGACTAAGTGCAACCTTTACTCAAAAGAACCACTGACTTATGTAAAAATCTTTTTTTGCCATGTCAAAGTCGTCCATTTAAAGGGGTTTTCCGGATATTTAATATTGATGACCGATCAGCTGCTGTCACGGAACCATGAACCAGACGTACAACAAGAGATAAGTGAAGATAAGAAGGCTTTATTGAAAATAAAGCTGTAAAGCAAAAGTCCAAACGGATGGCGAAACCGAAGCAGAGTCTTTGCGAAGCCAGAGGTCAGGAACCAGAAGGGTAGTCAGACGAAGCCAGGATCAGGAACCAGCAGGGTAGTCAGACGAAGCCAGGATCAGGAACCAGCAGGGTAGTCGGACGAAACCAGGATCAGGAACCAGCAGGGTAGTCGGACGAAACCAGGATCAGGAACCAGAAGCAGCAGCAGTCTAGAAGCATGTGAACACAGGAGGACCAAGCAAGGAACTGAAGCCACAGACCTCCTATATATATGAGCTAGGCATCCAGCTCCTCCCAGTGGGAAGGAGGAGCCGCAGGGTGGGAGGCTACAAGGAACCCAGAAACCAAGATGGCCGCCAGCACATGTCAAACGAAGGAGAACAGCAAGAAGGTAAGGCCATGACAGTACCTCCCCCTCAAGGGCCCCTCCTCCGCGGAGTAAAGAACGGTTTCTGAGGGAAGCGTGCGTGGAAGGCTCGGAGCAAGGCAGGAGCATGGACATCTGCGGAGGGAACCCAGGAACGCTCCTCTGGACCATAACCGCGCCAATGGACCAAAAACTGCACCCGACCGCGGACCAGGCGTGAGTCCAGGATATTGCTCACCTCATACTCCTCACGATTACCCACTTGGACCGGACGAGGCCGAGGAACCGAGGAAGTGAAACGATTACACACCAGTGGCTTCAACAGGGAGACATGAAACACGTTGGAGATCCGCATGCCAGGAGGAAGCGCAAGGGCATAGGCTACCGGGTTTACCCTGCGAAGCACTCGGAAGGGACCAACAAAGCGAGGCGCCAGCTTGGGAGTGGGCACTCGAAGGTTGAGGTTGCGGGTGGACAACCATACACGGTCTCCGACCTGGTAGGAAGGAGCAGGCGCTCGTCTGCGATCAGCCTGGAGTCTCTGGCGCTGCGCAGAGACCTCAAGGGACTTCTGGATCAGTACCCAAGAAGCACGTAGGACGGAAAGGTGATCCTCCACAGCCGGAATATCCTGGGGAGAGAATACATCCGGTAACACGGCAGGTTGGAACCCATAATTGGCCATGAAGGGAGACGTCCCAGAGGAAGAGTTCACCGCCGTGTTCCTGGCAAACTCAGCCCAAGGCAGGAGGTCAACCCAATTGTCTTGGTGATCGGAGACATAGCAACGAAGGAATTGCTCCAAGGCCTGATTGGATCGTTCTGCGGCCCCATTGGACTGAGGGTGGTAGGCCGAGGAGAAGGAGAGATGAATCCCCAACTGGGAACAAAAGGCGCGCCAGAACCTGGACACAAACTGACTCCCCCGATCCGACACAATCTCCTTGGGCAAACCGTGCAACCGGAAGACCTCCCTGGCAAAAATCGTGGCCAACTCTTGTGCAGAGGGTAACTTCTTGAGAGGAACACAGTGGCACATTTTGGAAAACCGATCCACAATCATGAGAATGACCGTATGGCCTCGGGATGCAGGGAGGTCCACAATGAAATCCATCCCCGGGTGTGACCATGGGCGCTCCCCGGTGGCTATGGGTTGCAGAAGGCCCAACGGAAGGTGCCGAGGGGACTTACTCTGGGCACAAACGGAGCATGCCGCTACATATGCGGCGATGTCGGAACGTAGGGAAGGCCACCAGAACAGACGTGAAACAGCCCAGGACAGCTGATTCTTTCCAGGATGCCCCGCGGTCTTGGAGTTATGGTAGGTTCGCAACAACCGAGTGCGCAACTCCTCAGGCACAAAACATCTGCCGTTGGGTCTCCCAGAGGGAGCACCAGATTGAGCCGCCAAAATCTGCTCACCCAGGGGAGAGGTCAGGCTGGTGCGAATGGCGGCCAAGATCTGATTCGGAGGTATGACCGAAGTCGGAATCGACTCCTCCCTGGACAGCTCGGAGTACTGCCGTGATAAGGCATCCGCCCTGATGTTCTTGGAACCGGGTAGGTAGGAGACCACGTAATTAAAACGTGACAAGAACAGAGCCCATCTGGCCTGACGTGGTGTCAATCTCTTGGCCTCAGAAAGGTAGGTCAGATTCTTGTGGTCCGTCAGGATGAGGACCGGAACCACCGAACCCTCGAGCAAGTGCCTCCATTCTTTAAGGGCCTGCACGATGGCCAATAACTCCCTGTCACCAATCTGATAGTTGCACTCCGCGGAAGACAGTTTCCGGGAGTAAAACCCACAAGGAAGCAGAGGACCCTCTGGTGTTCTACGCTGAGACAGAAGGGCGCCTACTCCCGTCTCAGACGCGTCCACCTCGAGGACAAAGGGCAACCCAGGGTTGGGATGCGACAGAATCGGAGCCGACACAAAGGCGGACTTTAGAGCCTCAAAAGCTCGGATGGCCTCGAGCGGCCAGACCTGGGAATTACTGCCCTTCCTGGTCAGATCCGTGAGAGGCTTGGCTAGCATGGAAAAGTCCCTGATGAACTTCCGATAATAATTGGCGAAGCCCAAAAAGCGCTGCAGGGAACGAAGACCACTGGGCTGGGGCCACTGTAAGACAGCCGAAACCTTCTCAGGATCCATGGAGAACCCCTCAGCGGAAATGATGTAACCTAAGAAGGTTACCTGGGATCGGTGAAATTCACATTTCTCAAGCTTACCGAACAGCTTGTTCTCTCGTAACCGTTGCAACACTCGTCTGACATCCAGAATGTGGGCCTCCATGGATTCAGAATATACCAAGATGTCATCCAAATAGACCACCACACACTGCTGCAACAGGTCACGGAAAACATCGTTGATGAATTCCTGAAAGACTGCGGGCTCATTGCACAACCCAAAGGGCATAACCAAGGATTCATAATGACCGGTCCTGGTGTTAAACGCGGTCTTCCACTCATCGCCCGCCTTGATCCTTACCAGGTTATATGCCGCCCTCAGGTCGAGTTTGGTAAAGACCGTGGCCCCTTTAAGGCGATCGAACAGCTCGGAAATCAAGGGTATCGGGTAAGCGTTCTTGATCGTGATGCGATTGAGACCCCTGTAATCGATGCAAGGCCTCAACTCACCGCCCTTCTTTTTCACAAAGAAAAATCCAGCCCCTGCCGGGGACGAGGATTTGCGAATGTGTCCGCGTGAAAGCGCCTCCCTCACGTACTCCTCCATGGCCTCATTCTCCGCTACCGACAGTGGATAGACTTTGCCACGAGGAGGAACGGCACCAGATTGTAACTCTATGGCACAATCGTATGGGCGGTGCGGAGGTAGGGAAACCGCGCGCACCTTATCGAATACATCCCGGTACTCCTCGTATTCAGGAGGCAACAGAGAGTCCGAGGAAGTACACAGCATGGATGCAACTAGCCCCACACTGCGGTGACCACGAGAGGATCTCGGCCGATCTCCAATCGAAAGTCGGATTATGCTTCCGGAGCCAGGGGTACCCCAAGACCACCGAGTAGTGTGGAGACGAAATAACCTGGAGGCAGACCGACTCTCTGTGAACGGCACCAATGGCTATCCCCACTGGAAGGGTCTCATGAGTCACGTGTGGCGGCAGAAGGGGTCTGCCGTCTATCGTCTCAAGAGCCAGTGGGGAACTTCGAGCCTGCAGAGGAATGGAATTGGTGGCAGCGAACACATTATCAATGAACAAACCACCAGCACCAGAGTCCACCAACGCCTGGGTCGTCACCGAGCCCCCGACCCAGGAGAGGACAACAGTGATCAGTGGTTTGTCAACACGGGAAACCGGGGACGAGGAGACTCCACCCAAGATCTGCCCCCGACAGGATCTCAGGTGCGAGCGTTTCCCGGACGGTTCGGACATGCCAACCGAAAATGCCCACCGAGACCACAGTACATGCATCGGCCCTCGCGTCTCCGGAGTACCCTCTCCCCCTCGGACAGGCGAGCAAACCCCAGCTGCATGGGTTCACCCCCAGACAAGTCATCCCCAGGAGGCGTGGGAGGAGAGGGAGGCACGGGTGGGACAGCAAACGTGGGCGCCAATCTGTTAGAAAACCTCCGCAGGCTCTCCTTAAAGGAAGGTCTCTCCCTGAGTCTGGTGTCAATCAAAATCAGGAAAGAAATAAGAGACTCGAGCTCCACTGGTAGGTCCTTAGCTGCAACCTCATCCTTCAAGGCATCCGAGAGACCATGAGAGAAAGCAGCGACCAGAGCCTCATTATTCCAGCCCACCTCTGCTGCCAGGGTACGAAACTCAATGGCGTATTCAGCTACGGATCGTGAACCCTGTCTGATGGACATAAGGAGCTTCGCAGCAGAGGCAGCACGAGCCGGCACATCGAATACCTTCCGAAGAGAAGCAACAAAACCGGAAAACTCGGCAACCACCGGATTGTTGTTCTCCCATAAAGGGCTGGCCCAGGCCAAGGCCTTGTCCGAGAGCAGCGAGATCAAGAAGCCCACCTTTGATCTCTCAGTAGGAAAGGCATGTGGCAGCAACTCGAAATAAATGCCCACCTGGTTAAGGAAACCTCGGCACTGAGTTGGCTCTCCCCCAAAGCGCTGTGGAAGAGGGGCAAAACCGGTCATACCCCGAAACACCGCAGGTGCAACAACAGGTGTCGGGGTAGACTCTGGCGCAACAACCGGAGCGGCAGTAGGAGCGGGCCCAGGAGCGACAACCGACCTATCGGCAACGGGAGCGAAATGAGCCGTGCGTTCAAGCAGGGTTTGCAACGCCACAGCGAACCGACCCAACAGGTGATCCTGCTGATCAAGTCTGGCAACCAGCGTGG
Organism: Bufo bufo; assembly: GCF_905171765.1. Taxonomy (NCBI): domain Eukaryota; kingdom Metazoa; phylum Chordata; class Amphibia; order Anura; family Bufonidae; genus Bufo; species Bufo bufo. The sequence continues at coordinate 46,284,051 of NC_053390.1, forward strand.
GTAGCGAGGATGGCCCTGTACCGTCAGAATTCATGGCTTGGTCCTAATGTCACGGAACCATGAACCAGACGTACAACAAGAGATAAGTGAAGATAAGAAGGCTTTATTGAAAATAAAGCTGTAAAGCAAAAGTCCAAACGGATGGCGAAACCGAAGCAGAGTCTTTGCGAAGCCAGAGGTCAGGAACCAGAAGGGTAGTCAGACGAAGCCAGGATCAGGAACCAGCAGGGTAGTCAGACGAAGCCAGGATCAGGAACCAGCAGGGTAGTCGGACGAAACCAGGATCAGGAACCAGCAGGGTAGTCGGACGAAACCAGGATCAGGAACCAGAAGCAGCAGCAGTCTAGAAGCATGTGAACACAGGAGGACCAAGCAAGGAACTGAAGCCACAGACCTCCTATATATATGAGCTAGGCATCCAGCTCCTCCCAGTGGGAAGGAGGAGCCGCAGGGTGGGAGGCTACAAGGAACCCAGAAACCAAGATGGCCGCCAGCACATGTCAAACGAAGGAGAACAGCAAGAAGGTAAGACCATGACAGCTGCCTCCTCGCAGCTTTTACCAAGGAAAGCGCCATCCATTGGACAGTGGCTGTGTTTGGTATTGCAGCGCATTTCCATTCACTTGAAGTGGACTGAGCTGTACCTAGGCCATGTGACCGATAAACATGATATCACTGGTCTAGGAAGAGGCAGCGACACTCACCGGAGCCTCTTCAAACAGCTGAGTTGCTCAGAGTCCTACGGTTAGGCCATCAATAACAAAATCTTGTAAACCCCTTTCAGGAGAAATCCTGTAAATTGCATATTATCGACAACTTGGCTGATCCTAAAATGGCTGCAGCGCCCATTTCAGGAAATGAAAAATTCTAAGCATCATCTTTAATCAAAGACTTCCAGAGCAAGAATAAAAAATATGTTTTTATCTATTTTTTTTGGGGGGCCTAAAGATTTTCTAATGTGGATTGAATCTGCCCCATCTGTCATGTAGTTATGGATGGTATTTGTAAAACTCCAGTCACAGTCTTAATGCGATGTTTAAGTACCAGATGCTGCTTGAAAATTAAAAAGTAAATTGCACAAACAAACATGAAGATAATACAACTCACAGATGCCGGTAATTATAGGATGTGTGTCAAACCGCAACAAAGTAACGTTTTGCGCTTAATTGCAATTTGAAACTAGTCGGAGTAAATATTTGTGTAAATAACGTCTCCTGTGCTGTTCTTGCCCTTTCTTAAACTTCTTTGTCAAGATAAATGGGTTTTCTGCTTACAACAAAAATTCCCCAAAGTACTTAGGAGCCCTGTCTGGCATAACCCTTTCATGACCAGGGTGATGTTATATATATATATATTGTAAGGGACTGCTCTCTCTCAGGGGGTCACAGACTTCTCCACTGACAATGGGGTTCAAGTCCAAAAGGTGCTCTATTTTGGCACCTGCCCATCTGGGCTCTACCTAATACAGTTGTCTCTACCTCACCTATAGAACGCTGTTCACAGCTTCCTCAGCCATATATACGGTCCAGCAGCCTCCAGGCTGTGACCACACCAGCACCCTTGGCACCCTTGGGGGGGGGGGAGATCGTCCAGAAGTCCTCCTGACTCTGACCGTGCGACCCTCTTTCTGTAGGCGTCGCTGGGCCCCCCCAAACTTCAGGCTTTATAAAGCCTCATGGCCCCTCAGCCCTCCTGGCTGAGACCACACAGAGCCTCTCAGGCTCCCCTCTCTCTCAGCCTTACTCCCTCCAAGTCATACACAGAGGGTTGCTTTATCCCTCCTTGATTCCAGCACCAGGCCTCACCTGCGATCACCTCTGGCAAAAGACAATACATGTAGTGGAAGGGTGTGGACTGGCAGATCCCACTACCAAACCTATTCCCCAGTCCACATGAAATCCAGCCCAGAACAACATCTAGACAAAACTGTCTCAGCAAACTACACTTTGCTGAAACCACTGCAGCTTTCTGGATTTCAGTTATCTCACCCAGCTGAGGTTTCTGGGTGGGATATACACGCCTCTCAGCACTTATACTGTACATAGCACCACACTATATATATATTTTATTTTTTTATTTGTTTATTCTGTTTCTCAGGCTACAGCAATTGTTTTTCTTATTTTTTTCAAATTGGAGTGGTCTTTTTTTTTTTTAAAGGGATTGGCCCATTTGGGACATTGACGACATATTGCTAGGATAGTCCATCAATTCCAGAGACGTGCGGGTCCCACCTCTTGGACCCACACCTATCTCTAGAACAAGGCCCCCTAAAGTAAGTAGAGGAAGCCGCACAATAAAGTTTTAAAAAAAAATAATCAGACATCTTATAGCGGTGAATGGAAGGTGCACCTTTCTCCGCTATGGAGCTGCAGGTGCTCGTCTATTTTTGAAAGTCCCATAACAATTAGTATAGTGTGTCCCGTGGATGAGTGGTCACCTCTTCATTCACCGTTATGGGGCTGTCAGAAATAGCTGGCTATTGTCACAACTCCCATGGCGGTGAACAGAAGGTGACCATGCATGAGCAGCTGCTCCTTGCTCACTTCAGGGACCTCGTTCTAGAGATTGGAGCGGGTCCCAGAGGTATGAGCCACACCCATCTGATACCGATGACATATCCTAGCGCTATGCCATCAATGTCCCAGATGGGACAAATGGCCAGAAACAGGTAAAAATACACAGCAGGTTGTTTTTAAAGATCCCGCAGCTTTAGATGCATACTCTAGATATAGGGAATGATCATTTAAAATCAGATCTTTTTTGGTAAAAGTAGATAGGACTGGGGTAGAAAAGCCTAAAATTGGTGGCCAGGGGTAATTATTTCATGTTTGGGGTGACATATCTGTTTGATAGGATCGTATTAAGGCTAGGGTGCCTCAGTTCTTGACCTTAAGCCAGGCATGATACACCTGCACATGGCTTGGAGGAGGCTGAGAGTAACCAGGAGATGTCCCTGAAGCCAGGATGGTCAAGGTAAGAGCCAGGACTGGGTAATACTTGATCTTGTCACCTCTCAGATGATTTTTCAGTGTTCATTAACATGCATACAGCATGCAGCGGGCAGTGTGATTTATGTGATTTTGCATACACGGCCTTGTTTAGATTCATTGTCACATCATGTAATAAGGTTTGGTGTCGGTCTAAGGTCCGAAAAACAATCTGACAGGTTTCTTTTATGTTGCATTTCCCTTGATAGTGTGTTTCTTTTATCCTGTCGTGAGTGGGCCTTGGGGCAGCCAGACAAATGGAAGCTCAAAGGGTTTTATCAGTCATGAGGGCACTTGTAGCTCTGACTACAAAAGATGAAAGCAGAGTGTGTCTGTCACTGGCATCCCATGACTGGTTAGGTCCTCGGGTGTTGGCAGCTCTTTTATAGAAAAGTCTGGCCGTCCTGAAATGCACATCAAGCTGAACAAATAACCTGATAATCTCCAGCCGCTTTTACTGAAATGGATTTGCAAAATACACAAATCGTTTAAGTGGAAAAACATTCAAAAACATGCAATAATTCTGTATTTCCAAGATAAAATGTTTCTGCAAATTGAAAGTCACTTTTGTGCAGGGGTGTAACTGTAGGGGGTGGGGAGGATGCATCGAACCATGTCATAGGTTACCCGTGAGGAGCCCATCAGCTCTGTTGCACTGGAGGACAGCATTGTCGTAAATGGTTTGTCTGATTGAAGGAACTCTTTAATGGATTTTGCATTGTGGATCATGAACTTTAAGTTACCCCTCTGCTCATTTGGTTGTAGGTATTCCAGAACCATAGACATTTTAGATAGGTAGTGCCCTCTTGACTTTCTTCACTAGATTTTGGAACATGACTTAGAGGATGGACATTGCTACATCAATGGGGACATTGTAAAAGTAACATAAACAATGTCATTGCATATGGAAGCATTAACATTTCCTTTTAAAGGGGTTGTAAAATGACCGAGACTAACTAAACCTAAATTGAGTCACACAAAATACATCAAAATCCCATCAAAGAAATGTGTTCAAACCCAGTCATAAAGTAGACCATACAACATTCATCTAGAAGATCTAACCCCCATAGGCTACAATAACCTTTAAGATATCAACACAGGCTTGATAAAGTAGCACCTATCCACACAAGTGACTCTCAGTGACTCGCCCAATACGTTTCGCAAACGTGCGTCGTCAGGGGAATGATTGACAGTGCCGTGGTTGTCTCTTAAATACCCATTCACATAATGATAGATAAGGTACACCTGCTTCTGTTACCTCATGGTCTGGAATTTAATCACCAATTTCGGAAACCATCTGGCACCTCTAAGATGACACAGAAAAGACCCCAATGACGTGTAGATCTTGAGTGAGAACATACCCGTCATGGAGCCTATGGCCGGTATGTTCTCTCATGAGACCTGCACATCATAGGGTTCCTTTCTATCTCGGAGGCGCCGGAGGTAATAGAAGCAGGTGTACCTTATATATAATTATGGGTATGGGTATTTAGGAGCTCAAAATTAATTATAAAATGAACAAAGAGGTCCAAATGGAAAAAAAAAAAAAAATCTAAGGCAGTGAGATTTACCTCACCGATCCTGCTCCACTCCCATTCTGATGCTTCTTGGGTCCCCACTGGTCTCAACTTCCTGGTCCCTTTTGACACATGGGAAATGTCCACTCATAGACAATCACTGGTTGGGTCACCCCTGCAGTCAAGGACTGGTTGGGTGCCAATAATGATGGCCTTTACTTTACCCCATCCAACACATTTGTTGCACTCGGTGATCAAAGTCTTATATGTGGCAACACCAGCCATGAAAAACCAATCCTTAAAGTTCTTGTATTTATGGTTCCAAAGGCTGTTTGGTGGTAGTACCATGAATGGTTGATTTTGAGAATTAATTTTTGGGTGCTACTTGTTTCCTGTTCTTGATTCAAATCTTTTAGGTTGTGAGTCCAAAAGCTTCATAGCTGAGTTTCCACCAACTCTAGTAGGTCAGAAGTTGGATGTCATCCTAAGATGATGTTACATGTAAAGTCACTTCTGCGTGGTCAATCCTGCTGCTAGCATTTTTTCAAGTAGCTTGCGTGGTTGTATTTGCCATTGTATACATCTGTTTGCAGGGTTGGCCTTGCAGTGTATAGATGAACAGCAGACAGGTTAAAAGAATAACCATGTGAGTCACCCATAGAAATGTTGAAAGAAAGTAAAAGAAAATGTCAAACAGGAAACAAAAACAAAAATTCCAAACCAACATTGTATTTAATGATTTACAGAATCACCTTGACGTTGAGCTGAACTGCTGTCAGGCTTCCAAGATAAAGCCTAGAGGTCCTTTTACACAGATTGATTATCAGGGATGAGTATTTGTATAAATACTCATTCCCTATAATTGGCCCATGTAAAAGGTGCCAGCGATCACTCGATCAATGATCAAACACTCGGATGATTGTGAGTTTCTGCCGGCACCAAAACTCATCGTTCCTATGCAGCAGATAGTGCTGCCCAGGAATAATGATTTTCTATGAGGACAAGCATTCTCTCTAGTGATCCCTTGACCCCATACAGTGGAGGTGATTGCTGCATGTAAATGCTGCCCTCATCTCCGCTGACGATCAGGCAATTATCGGGAACGTTTAAATCATTCCCAATAATTGCCTGCAAAATCGGTCCCTGTAAAAGGACCTCAATCAGATAGTTAGTTATATACCTTGGTAATTAGACTGCAAGGAACTGCTACCATATTTAGCTTCTATTTGAGACACAATTCACTTTTCACACCTTATAAACATTGTATCAAATGCTTTACAGAATCCTCCGGACATTGAGCTGACCAGAGGATAGGCTTTGAAAGTGATTATAATATGTATGAATTTTAATACGTAATAAATAAGCATTGGTAAGTGGAAAACAGGGGACTGCTACAGTATTTAGTAACTGAGACAGACACAAACACAAATCACTTTCATACCTATTCCAAAAAATATATTTAAAAAACTTAACATTGTAGAATGCTTCCTGACATTGAGCTGACCAGAGGTTAGGCTTTAACGTTATTCTAGTTCTGCATTTGACACTGTAGCCAACAGTTCAGATTACTGAGATAATCTAAAAGATATAAAAGACTAACATTGTACCAAATGCTTTACAGAATCCTCCTGAGATTGAGCTGACCTCATTCTAGTATGTAATCTGATAATCTGTAATATATAAACACTGGTAAGTGGAAAACAAGGGACTACTAATGTATTTAGTAAGAGACATATATTATATATTCCAAAAATACTGTATCTGGTGCTTTACAGAATCATGCTGATATTGAGCTGACCTGAGGTGATTCTCTAGCTCTTCATTTGACAACGCAGCCAACAATTCAGACTGTTGAGATAATGCAACGGGAAATGAAGACATAATACCTGAAAAACTGAATTCTATGGAGTTTATATTGACCAAGTATAAACTGCTAGTGGTGTCTGGTTACTGATCCTACGACCAAGGTGGTGAGCCTTCATTTTGGGTTCTGTAGCAGGGTATATGTTGGGGCAGGGTCACATTAATACTGGGTGGCATCTCTCCTTGCTGTGATACTGGCTGCCGCTCTGGCAGGTAGTGGTAATAGAGATGCTTGATATCCCCCTGTGGTCATTCCAAGCTCTTTCAACTTGGACCCGTAGTTCAGGCAAGGTGGTTGTTGGCTGCTGTGCATGGGAGATCCAGCGCCCCATCCAGTCTCAAACATTTTTGATGGTGGAGAGATCTGCTGATTGAGCTAGTCAGGGGAGCTGCTAGAAACTCTGAAGAGCATGCTGTGTAGAGCGGGCAGTGTGTGGATGGTGTTAACTTGTTGAAGCACCACTTCTCCTAACTGAGTCAAAAAAGTCATCAGGACTGGTTCAACAATGTCCTGGACATACCAAAGGCTGGTCAATGTCCCTTCACGAATACCAGATGGGAACGGCCAGGATAGCTAATGACACCCCACACCATGACACCTGGTGTTGGCCCTGTGTTTCTCAACACTAAGCATGAAGGCTGTAAGTGCTCTCCAGTCCTTCTGAGTACTCTGAAGCAAAACACCATGGCTGAACTATGGGTCCAAATAGAAAGAGCTTGGAATGAGATACCACAGGAGGATATCCAGCATCTGTATGACTGTCACCATGCCAGAGTGGCCGCCTGTATCACAGGAAGAGTAGATACCACCCAGTATTAATGTGGCCCTCAACATATACACTGCTGAAGAACCCAAAATGAAGAGGGCACCACCTTGGTTGTGTTATCATTATGTTTTTCAGATGTTCTGTGTTCCGGTAGTGTTATACAATCTGTAAAAGAGGGTGTAAGTTATACCGTACTGTATCTCCCTAGTCTTGTATAATACACCAATAATATTGCAGAGCCAAATCCAGAATTTCAGAATTAAAACTCCCGGTTTTAGTGCAAAATGTAATTATGAATGTTATTGACTGGTTTATATAGGTTCCAAATAAGATTATAGTATGTATGACCCTGACAGCAATCCAACGACCCAGACCATGCTTAGCCTCCGGCATAGTCAACCTCAGGTGCACAGATATGGACATTGAACAGGACGGCAGGAGAACAGCTGAGGGAAAATCACTGGCCATAATAAGCCTGAGGCAAGAGACGGGTCATCCATCTCTTCTCCGATGTAATATGAAAGTCTTCCTTGTGGGAATTCATTGCTTCGGTTGGAATTTTGCTCTTACATTTTGGACAATGACCTGGGTCTAACCAAGATCCGGTGGGATTTTAAAAGTCTTTGTTAATATTGAGAAGCTAATGAGAAAAATCAGCGAGGTTATTCTATACAATAGAATACAAGTTTTAGTGATTATACTTCATATGTGTGTACAGTTCGTGTCTTTAGCTCTGAGACATCATAGGCCATTTTAAGAAATTCTAAAAGAAAGACCAACAATCCTTAAAGGGTTCTGGTTATTGTAAGCTATCCCCTATCTACTGGATATCTATTGAATAGATCACTGGTACATCGCTCCCCCACAATCACAAGTCCAGTGTTCTTCCTTTGAATGGAACGATGGTCGAGCATGTGCACCATTGCTCCATTCATCTCTATGGGACGACCAGATATAGCCGAGTACAGAGCTTAACTATCTCTAGCAATCCCACAGACTTTGAATTGTGTGGTGGTGTACATGCTCCACCATCGCGCCATTCAAACGGAGAACACTGGACCCTTGTTCTTGAGATTGTGGCTGTCTAAGTGGTCCAACCCCACAGATCAGTTCCACCCCTCATCCAGTGAATAAGGGATAATGTGTTCCAACCAGAATACAACAGGTTTTTATAGGATCCCTACAATATGCCAATATACCTGAGATAGCTGTTGACTATTTCTTCAGACCCGCCGTGGGTTCAGTCACAGTGTATGTGTTTTTAATGGGGAGACAGGAGTAACCTGCTTCCAGACACCTTTGGTTGTGGCTCATCTCCCTGAGAACAACAGGCAATCCTTCTTCTTCTCAACATCTGCTGTTGAGGGAGAATCAGGAGGCCCCCATACACATTAGATGGTTGGCATGTCCTACAGAAATTAGCAGATTCACTAAACTTTCATCTAATGTCTCTGGGCACCCAGGTCAGCTCTGAAGAGAGGTTGTCCAGCGATGTACAACCTCTCTAGGGGCTATATTCCCGCCTTACCCAGGGTTACTATGTCAACTCCAGTTACAGGAGAAATCAGCAGTAAAAAACATAATGTTAAATGTCTCCCAAAGATCATCTTGTATGGGGTGGCCGTGTGGGGGTAAAAAGGGCAATATAAAATAAATTAAAAAAGTGAAAAAAATAAAATTAAAAATTAAAAAAGCCACTGTACACTGAACCACAACTTCTAGCCTCACCTCCAGCCACCACAATCTATACATCCCATATATCAAAACAACCATAAATGGCCTGGTCTGATTAAAAGGTTTTCCGAAATGACTATGCTCCTGTAGTTGCTCACCTCATGCACATCTTCTCCATGTTTTTTATTTTTCATTTTGGACTCTCCTGACCCGTTTTCACCATGTAAACCAATCCCTTTGGTTTGTTCTTCTCCTGTATGTAGCGCTTCCTGTTGTTGTATCCAACCAAACCCATGATGCACTTCTCCTTCCTCTGCTATAGATCCAGCCCCGCCCCTAACAACGCCCTGCTAGTTTATAGCTCCTCCCACCTAGCTAGTTACAAAGATACTCCCCTATCACTACCCCGCTCATGGACATAACATCACAGGAAATAAGAAAGACCTGCATGGACATGGTCATGTGACCACAGCCCAGAACGGGAGATAGGAGCCTTAAAGATAAAAGAAATACATTTACAGCGACATTCATGATTATTTTAATGGATGTTGAGGCAAACTGGAGAACCCCTTTAATATTTTATTGGCTCGGCATTATATATTAGAATGTAGACCCCTATGGAACAGAATACAGACTATGGAAGTACATCATCTTCTCACAGTGCGCCCGTCTCATCCTTGTTCGTAAACTTCTGATAAATATTTATTGCCTTTTTTACCGCTTTTCTTCTATGTCAGCCCGATACGTTTTCTCTTAGCAATAAAGAAAATAAAAAGGAGAAGAATGAGCAGAGACGGGATGATGTGATGAAATTGTGCCCTTGAGATGAAGATCTCACAGTATGCCAAAGCAACAAATCAACCAAATTTTGCAAACTTCTCTACCTGATGGTGACGTCTGAATGATGCCTTCACCCCGTTGCAGATTCAGCTGTCCCTTGACAAGTGCCATCACTTAGCAGTCACCAGTCACACTCCTGGCGTATACTCAATTTGTAGATAGCAAGGGTTACATGCATAGAAAAGAGGCAATATCCCAAAGGCAGATGCCCTAAAAGAGGTTGGCGCATTGACAATACTTATCATCTTTCTATAGGTTAGGTCATTATTGTATATTCACCGGAATCCCCACTGATCGCAAGAATGAGTGTCCCCAGTCCATCGTGCGAATGGAGAAATAGTGTGCATAGATGACCACCCCAAGGGACTGCTGAGTACGATGCTTGGCTATCTCTCTCAGTCCTATAGGAGAAAGTAAAAAGGTGATCATACATGAGCACCATTGCAAACTTGGGGTTCCACATTCTCATTATCGATGTGGATTTCAGTGGTTTTACCCCCAGCGAGAAAAAAACATCACCTATAGGTCAGAGGAGGCAGTATCAATAAAGGGGCGGACTGGGCAGTTCTTGTGCACATGACCTTTGAGGGCACTGATCTCATAGAGGGGTGAAGATGTTCCTAGCACCTGATGGGACCCAATGGCTCCTCTACCACCAATATTTCAAATGGCATATGATGATTGGTACATTGTACCTTCGTACATTAGCTTTGCATGGGTGCCCCAAAGCTTTCTGATCACATGGTCAACTATGGGGGGGGCTTTACTCTGATGAAGAAACCCCTAGACATTTTCTTGTTTCCTCTTTATTCTTGCCATAAGGAAAAAATGTAAACACTTCTTTTAAACAGCACTTCATAGGTTAAAGGAGTTTTCCAGAGCACTTGTCAGCAGGATCATGCTGCATGCTGCCTGGTAAGGTTGATCCTGCTGATCAATATGATACCTGTCTTGTGGAAATCGGTAGTGGCATTCCATTGAAAAAATACTTTTATTCTTTACAAAATAGGGCTTTAATGCACAAAGGACGGGGCCAGCACTGGAGAGCAGAGGAGTCAGTGCTCCACCCCTCGGTGCACTGAAGCCCTCATTTGTAAAAAGAATAAAAGTCTCTTTTTTCTCAGGAATGCCACAACCTATTTGCCCAAGACAGGTAGGTATCATTTCAATCAGCAGGATCAACCCTACCTGACATTGTGTCTGGTTTAATAGGGTTGGTCCAACTGATAGGTGCTCTTTCAACATTGATAGTTTATGTACATACTTATGTGTATTGATCCCAACCTAAGGATAGTCCATTAGTGTTCACATCCCATAAACCCCTATTAAAGGACCTTTCACCTCTCCATACATTACTCTTTAGTAAATTATTGCATTTCCCATGAAATTACAATTCTGGATCATCTTTTCTACGTTTCTCTGTTGTTCCTACTGGAACTTCTTGTCTAATAGGGTGCTTCCCTACACCGTTTGTTACTTAACCACCTCAGCCCCCAGTGCTTAAACACCCTGAAAGACCAGGCCACTTTTTACACTTCTGACCTACACTACTTTCACCATTTATTGCTCGGTCATGCAACTTACCACCCAAATGAATTTTACCTCCTTTTCTTCTCACTAATAGAGCTTTCATTTGGTGGTATTTCATTGCTGCTGACATTTTTACTTTTTTTGTTATTAATCGAAATTTAACGATTTTTTTGCAAAAAAATGACATTTTTCACTTTCAGTTGTAAAATTTTGCAAAAAAAATGACATCCATATATAAATTTTGCTCTAAATTTATTGTTCTACATGTCTTTGATAAAAAAAAAATGTTTGGGTAAAAAAAAAATGGTTTGGGTAAAAGTTATAGCGTTTACAAACTATGGTACAAAAATGTGAATTTCCGCTTTTTGAAGCAGCTCTGACTTTCTGAGCACCTGTCATGTTTCCTGAGGTTCTACAATGCCCAGACAGTACAAACACCCCACAAATGACCCCATTTCGGAAAGTACACACCCTAAGGTATTCGCTGATGGGCATAGTGAGTTCATAGAACTTTTTATTTTTTGTCACAAGTTAGCGGAAAATGATGATTTTTTTTTTTTTTTTTTTTTTTCTTACAAAGTCTCATATTCCACTAACTTGTGACAAAAAATAAAAACTTCCATGAACTCACTATGCCCATCACGAAATACCTTGGGGTCTCTTCTTTCCAAAATGGGGTCACTTGTGGGGTAGTTATACTGCCCTGGCATTCTAGGGGCCCAAATGTGTGGTAAGGAGTTTGAAATCAAATTCTGTAAAAACTGACCAGTGAAATCCGAAAGGTGCTCTTTGGAATGTGGGCCCCTTTGCCCACCTAGGCTGCAAAAAAGTGTCACACATCTGGTATCTCCGTATTCAGTAGAAGTTGGGGAATGTGTTTTGGGGTGTCATTTTACATATACCCATGCTGGGTGAGATAAATATCTTGGTCAAATGCCAACTTTGTATAAAAAAATGGGAAAAGTTGTCTTTTGCCAAGATATTTCTCTCACCCAGCATGGGTATATGTAAAAAGACACCCCAAAACACATTCCCCAACTTCTCCTGAATACGGAGATACCAGATGTGTGACACTTTTTTGCAGCCTAGGTGGGCAAAGGGGCCCATATTCCAAAGAGCACCTTTCGGATTTCACTCGTCATTTTTTACAGAATTTGATTTCAAACTCCTTACCACACATTTGGGCCCCTAGAATGCCAGGGCAGTATAACTACCCCACAAGTGACCCCATTTTGGAAAGAAGAGACCCCAAGGTATTCGCTGATGGGCATAGTGAGTTCATGGAAGTTTTTATTTTTTGTCACAAGTTAGTGGAATATGAGACTTTGTATGAAAAAAAAAAAAAAAAAAAAAAATCATCATTTTCCACTAACTTGTGACAAAAAATAAAAAAATTCTAGGAACTCGCCATGCCCCTCACGGAATACCTTGGGGTGTCTTCTTTCCAAAATGGGGTCACTTGTGGGGTAGTTATACTGCCCTGGCATTTTCCAGGGGCCCTAATGTGTGGTAAGTAGGTAAATGACCAGTGAAATCAGAAAGGTGCTCTTTGGAATATGGGCCCCTTTGCCCACCTAGGCTGCAAAAAAGTGTCACACATCTGGTATCTCCGTACTCGGGAGAAGTTGGGGAATGTGTTTTGGGGTGTCTTTTTACATATACCCATGCTGGGTGAGAGAAATATCTTGGCAAAAGACAACTTTTCCCATTTTTTTATACAAAGTTGGCATTTGACCAAGATATTTATCTCACCCAGCATGGGTATATGTAAAATGACACCCCAAAACACATTCCCCAACTTCTCCTGAGTACGGCGATACCAGATGTGTGACACTTTTTTGCAGCCTAGATGCGCAAAGGGGCCCAAATTCCTTTTAGGAGGGCATTTTTAGACATTTGGATACCAGACTTCTTCTCACGCTTTGGGGCCCCTAGAATGCCAGGGCAGTATAAATACCCCACATGTGACCCCATTTTGGAAAGAAGACACCCCAAGGTATTCAATGAGGGGCATGGCGAGTTCATAGAAATTTTTTTTTTTTGGCACAAGTTAGCGGAAATTGATATTTTTTTTTTTTTTCTCACAAAGTCTCCCGTTCCGCTAACTTGGGACAAAAATTTCAATCTTTCATGGACTCAATATGCCCCTCACTGAATACCTGGGGGTGTCTTCTTTCCGAAATGGGGTCACATGTGGGGTATTTATACTGCCCTGGCATTCTAGGGGCCCTAAAGCGTGAGAAGAAGTCTGGAATATAAATGTCTAAAAAATTTTACGCATTTGGATTCCGTGAGGGGTATGGTGAGTTCATGTGAGATTTTATTTTTTGTCACAAGTTAGTGGAATATGAGACTTTGTAAGAAAAAAAAATAATAATTCCGCTAACTTGGGCCAAAAAAATGTCTGAATGGAGCCTTACAGGGGGGTGATCAATGACAGGGGGGTTGATCAATGACAGGGGGGTGATCAATGACAGGGGGGTGATCAATGACAGGGGGGGTGATCAATGACAGGGGGGGTGATCAATGACAGGGGGGGTGATCAATGACAGGGGGGGTGATCAATGACAGGGGTGGTGATCAATGACAGGGGGGTGATCAGGGAGTCTATATGGGGTGATAACCACAGTCATTGATCACGCCCGTGTAAGGCTTCATTCAGACGTCCGGATGCGTTTTGCGGATCCGATCCATCTATCAGTGGATCCGTAAAAATCATGCGGACGTCTGAATGGAGCTTTACAGGGGGGTGATCAATGACAGGGGGGTAATCAATGACAGGGGGGTGATCAGGGAGTCTATATGGGGTGATCACCACAGTCATTGATCATGCCCCTGTAAGGCTTCATTCAGACGTCCGGATGCGTTTTGCGGATCCGATCCATCTATCAGTGGATCCGTAAAAATCATGCGGACGTCTGAATGGAGCTTTACAGGGGGGTAATCAATGACAGGGGGGTGATCAGGGAGTCTATATGGGGTGATAACCACAGTCATTGATCATGCCCCTGTAAGGCTTCATTCAGACGTCCGGATGCGTTTTGCGGATCCGATCCATCTATCAGTGGATCCGTAAAAATCATGCGGACATCTGAATGGAGCTTTACAGGGGGGTGATCAGGGAGTCTATATGGGGTGATCACCACAGTCATTGATCATGCCCCTGTAAGGCTTCATTCAGACGTCCGGATGCGTTTTGCGGATCCGATCCATCTATCAGTGGATCCGTAAAAATCATGCGGACGTCTGAATGGAGCTTTACAGGGGGGTAATCAATGACAGGGGGGTAATCAATGACAGGGGGGTGATCAGGGAGTCTATATGGGGTGATCACCACAGTCATTGATCATGCCCCTGTAAGGCTTCATTCAGACGTCCGGATGCGTTTTGCGGATCCGATCCATCTATCAGTGGATCCGTAAAAATCATGCGGACATCTGAATGGAGCTTTACAGGGGGTTGATCAATGACAGGGGGGTAATCAATGACAGGGGGGTGATCAGGGAGTCTATATGGGGTGATCAGGGGTGATCAGGGGCTAATAAGGGGTTAATAAGTGACGGGGGGGGGTGTAGTGTAGTGTAGTGGTGCTTGGTGGGACTTTACTGAGCTACCTGTGTCCTCTGGTGGTCGATCCAAACAAATGGGACCACCAGAGGACCAGGTAGCAGGTATATTAGACGCTGTTATCAAAACAGCGTCTAATATACCTGTTAGGGGTTAAAAAAAACACATCTCCAGCCTGCCAGCGAACGATCGCCGCTGGCAGGCTGGAGATCAACTCTCTTACCTTCCGTTCCTGTGAGCGCGCGCGCCTGTGTGCGCGCGTTCACAGGAAATCTCGCGTCTCGCGAGAGGACGCGTATATGCGTCCAGGAGGAATGAATCAACCACCTCCAGGACGCGTCTGTGCGTACAGCGGTCCGGAGGTGGTTAAAGGGATATTCTGGTTTTAATGATTACATGTATTTATCTAGAGAATAAGATGTTGAACAATTTATTAAATATAAAAAATTTCCTTGCAGGCTTGATAAGGCCAAACATGGCATCAGTCATGTGAGCCGTCATGTGACTCTCACAAGTATCATGTGACCTGGCTATCAGTTAACTGACAGATCTCTGTGTTTGTTGTGGTGTTTTCTTTTTACACTAAACTTTATTAACGACATGAACACATCACCTAGAGACAGGCAGCCATTTTACAAATCACCTAGAAACAGGCTGCCATATAAATACAGACAGTGATGTAGTTACTGTAATAACCACAATAAAAATCAAGGTTCCAGCACTAGTCCTATTTACTTATCACATGGATGTGCCCTGTGTGCTGACCCAGCACATGTATGTCATGTAGCACTATTGGTTACGGAATGTCAGGGATTATATGATGGGAAGAGTGTCACATGACTGATGCCACATGTCAGTTAGGTCATGGATACATTACATGGGACTTATACAAGGGCCATACCATTCTATTGTGTGTAGGGGTCAACTGCCTGATATAAGACAAGTGTGTATGCAGAATGCTAAATGTATGAATATTAGAAAACTGTATCATTTCCTATAACCGTATGCATCCCCCAAAGAAGCAGCGAGAGCAGCGGCACTTGGCTGGGAGTCAGCTTTGTGTGACAAAGTAAATTATAATGCTAATTCTCGTTGTCCTGTAGCCGCCTAATGTATCGCCGCTGTTTTCCGGCGCACAGAACAGAGTAAACCAATTATGTTCCATTATGATAATGCTGCAGATTGGAGCCTGGGAGTCACAGTCGTTTTGGATAAAGAAGTTATCTTGGTTAAGAATCAAGCGCTCTATAACATGCAGAGTGCCACTTAATGTACAGCACAAGTCTCTCTGCGGAGAATAAGAGGAGCAGTGAAACATATATCAGTATCCGGGGGGCGTCCTGTCGACATGATGGGTTTTTCTTCTCTCTGTTCACATCCAAAGTAAGACTTATCGCTCTGCCATTTGCATCTTAAAAGCTGTCTGTGGTTTATCAGCACTCCGAATATAATCATGTGGCTGAGCCCTGAAGCTTAGGCCAGCCAGCAGTTAGAGTTCTGCACCCCCTGTACACATGCACGCTCGGCATGGCTGACGTGCATTTACATAGAAACATAGAAACATAGAATGTGTCGGCAGATAAGAACCATTTGGCCCATCCAGTCTGCCCAATATACTGAGTACTATGGATAGCCCCCGGCCCTATCTTATATGAAGGATGGCCTTATGCCTATCCCATGCATGCTTAAACCCCTTCACTGTATTTGCAGCTACCACTTCTGCAGGAAGGCTATTCCATGCATCCACTACTCTCTCAGTAAAGTAATACTTCCTTATATTACTTTTAAACCTTTGCCCCTCTAATTTAAAACTGTGTCCTCTTGTGGTAGTTTTTCTTCTTTTAAATATGCTCTCTTCCTTTACCGAGTTGATTCCCTTTATGTATTTAAAAGTTTCTATCATATCCCCTCTGTCTCTTCTTTCTTCCAAGCTATACATATTAAGGTCCTTTAACCTTTCCTGGTAAGTTTTATCCTGCAATCCATGTACTAGTTTAGTAGCTCTTCTCTGAACTCTCTCTAGAGTATCTATATCCTTCTGGAGATATGGCCTCCAGTACTGCGCACAATACTCCAAGTGAGGTCTCACCAGTGTTCTGTACAGCGGCATAAGCACTTCACTCTTTCTACTGCTTATACCTCTCCCTATACATCCAAGCATTCTGCTGGCATTTCGTGCTGCTCTATTACATTGTCTTCCCACCTTTAAGTCTTCTGAAATAATTACTCCTAAATCCCTTTCCTCAGATACTGAGGTCAGGACTGTGTCAAATATTCTATATTCTGCCCTTGGGTTTTTACGCCCCAGGTGCATTATCTTGCACTTATCCACATTAAATTTCAGTTTCCAGAGTTCTGACCATTCTTCTAGTTTTCCTAAATCCTTTTCCATTTGGCGTTTCCCTCCAGGAACATCAACCCTGTTACATATCTTTGTGTCATCAGCAAAAAGACAAACCTTACCAGCGAGGCCTTTTGCAATATCACTTATGAAGATATTAAACAAAATCGGTCCCAGTACAGATCCCTGTGGAACCCCACTGGTAACATTACCTTGTTTTGAATGTTCTCCATTGACTACAACCCTCTGTTGTCTGTCACTCAGCCACTGCCTAATCCACTCAACAATATGGGAGTCCATGCTCAATGACTGCAGTTTATTGATAAGTCTTCTATGTGGGACAGTGTCAAAAGCCTTACTAAAATCTAGATATGCGATGTCTACTGCACCTCCACCGTCTATTATTTTATTCACCCAGTCAAAAAAATCTATAAGATTTGTTTGACATGATCTCCCTGAAGTAAACCCATGTTGTTTTTCATCTTGCAATCCATGGGATTTTAGATGTTCCACAATCCTATCCTTTAATAGGGTTTCCATTAATTTGCCTACTATTGATGTCAGACTCACTGGTCTATAGTTGCTCGATTCCTCCCTACTACCTTTCTTGTGAATGGGCACGACATTTGCCAATTTCCAATCTTCCGGGACGACTCCTGTTACTAATGATTGCTTAAATAAATCTGTTAACGGTTTTGCCAGCTCACCACTAAGCTCTTTTAATAATTTTGGGTGTATCTCATCAGGCCCCTGTGACTTATCTGTCTTCACCTTAGACAGCAAACTTAGAACATCTTCCTCTGTAAAGATACATGCATCAAACGATTTAATAGTCATTCTTTCTAGTGGAGGTCCTTCTCCTTTTTCTTTTGTAAAAACTGAACAGAAGTATTCATTAAGGCAGTCGGCTAGCCCTTTATTCTCTTCTACATACCTTCCGTCCTTTGTTTTTAATTTAGTTATTCCTTGTTTTAATTTCCTTTTTTCATTTATATATCTGAAGAATGTCTTATCCCCTTTTTTCATAGACTGAGCTAGTTTTTCTTCTGCCTGCGCTTTAGAAGTTCTTATAACTTGCTTGGCCTCTCTCTGCCTAATCTTGTAGATTTCCTTATCTTCATTGCTCTGGGTTTTTTTATAATTACAAAATGCTAGCTTTTTATTTTTAATGATTTGGGCCACTTCTGCTGAGTACCACATTGGTCTCCTCCTTTTTTTGCTTTTACTGACAAGTCTAATGCAATTTTCTGTTGCCTTCAATAATGCACCTTTTAAGTAGTCCCATTTCTCCTGGACTCCATGTAATCCGTTCCAGTCTGATATGGACTCATTTATGACTAATTTCATTTTTGAAAAGTCTGTTTTTCTAAAATCTAAAACTTTTGTTTTTGTGTGGTGGGACTCTTTCACAGTTCTTATATTAAACCACACTGACTGGTGATCACTAGATCCCAAGGTTTCGCCTACAATGACATCATATACCGAATCCCCGTTTGTGAATACCAAATCCAAAATGGCCTCCCTCCGGGTTGGCTCCTCAACCACTTGTTGTAGAGATAACCCCAGTAGGGAATTTAGCATATCTGTACTCCTGGTAGAACTTGCTATTTTGGTTTTCCAGTTTATATCTGGAAGATTGAAATCTCCCATAATGATAACTTCTCCTTTCATTGTCATTTTAGCTATTTCTTCAACTAGTAGATCATCTAGTTCTTTAACTTGACCAGGTGGTCTATATATCACACCTACACGAGTTACTGCATGGTTAGCAAACTGCAACGTAACCCAAACTGACTCTATGTTGGCCTCACCAACTTGTATTAGGTTAGATTTAATGCTATCTTTCACATACAGGGCCACTCCTCCTCCTTTCTTGCCTTCTCTGTCTCTTCTGTATAAAGAGTACCCTGGTATGGTTATGTCCCAGTCATTTCTTTCATTAAACCATGTCTCCGTAACAGCCACTAAATCTACATTCTCAGATGCCATTATTGACCCAAGTTCATTGATTTTTTTACCTAAACTGCGAGCATTTGTAGACAGGACTCTGAGCTTATCATTTCTTAACCTCAGTGCTTCTGGCCTGTTCTGGCATTGTTTCCAATTGTTTCCATTTCATCTCAATACGCGAAGGGGAATAAGCCGATGGTTGACACTAGTGTTGGGCGAATCGAAGTCCACAAAGTGAACTTAGATCCGAATTTCTGGATAACTTGGATTCGCCGTGAAGCCGAATTTTCCTCGTGCTTCGTAGTAGCGAATCGATTTAACCTTAAATAGTGTAAAAAAAACAAACAAAAATAATGATACTTACCTCCTCCATTGGCTCGTGATGGGCCGGCCACCGCCATCTTGATTGAAGATCTCGGCCGAAATCCTGTGCGTGGTGACGTACGGCGTCACCATGCCGGCCAACGTGATGATGATGTTATCTTGTGATCTTCAATCAAAATGGCGGTTGTCGACTCTTCTCTTTCAAATGGATGAGGTGAGTACGATTTTTTAAAATTTTTCACTGTAATATTAATGTCCGATGCTGCGATGAACGCCGCATCTGAACGGGTACAATGATGGGAGGCGGGACATTCGCCGCTCCCTGTCAGTTCACCGACTACTTACAAAGAAATGAGTCTCGTGATGAACTAATTTGCGACAAAGCAAATTTTTTTGTAAAATTTGCCAAAGCAGCCAAATCGAATTTTCCAATACTTCGCTCATCTGTAGTTGACACCTCTAGAGGAGGCTTATCTCCCTTGTGAAGAGGAGGATCAGGCATGTTGTGGTCCAACAGCCCGACCATTCTTTCCCCTGTGGTACCGCCATGCACATTAGATGGCCAGTCCTGCTCAATAACATAACACAATAATCTAAAATGAAAACATAAAATAAATAAATAAATAAAACTCTTGAAAAACCATGGGAATCATACTGTGAAAAAGGCTACAAAGGAAAGCTCTTCTACAACCATGATGCTTTGTGTGGGTTCAGTCGACCTTCAGCAACCTTAAATAGTATTTTAACTCCCACAATGCACTGCCCTCTAATAAAAGGAAACCATCAGAAATGAAGAGAATAACTTTGACTGTAAATGGAGACGATTAAAATGATGCAAAAAATGTAAACAAGTAACTCTGTCAGATTCTGCAGGAGAGGAGGCGGTTGAAGGATACTCCAGATGTCTCCTTCCTTACCTTTCCTCTTGGCTCATCGTGTCCCGAGATGAGCGTCGTGAGAGGAACGGCTTTGTCGGGTGTTGTTAATTCTATGTGTGGCCGCCCAGTGGTTGTGATGTGAATTGCAGTCTGTCCAGGGTTTTGCTAACACATTCCGCTAATTTATTGTATTCGTATCACGAATTCTTAGAACAAAAGTAAGGATGGACACATCTGGATTAGCCAAACGATTTTACTGATTAAAAATGTGTAGTTTTTAATGTTGTTATAAAAGTATGAAGGATTCGTTAACTCTTACCCTGCATATTCGGTACGCGTGACAATGTGAGAATTGAAATACACGTCAATAACACTGATTTGAAGGACGTAATAGCTTTAAAACCAGATGACAAGCTCCTAATCTATCACCCTCTATCTGATGGTGCCCGTGGAATTAAGCACTGTGTGAAATTTCAGCAGCAATTCTGCAATAAACACTGTATTCTGCAATAAACACTGTACTATTCAGGGTATCCATAGAGATTGTTGAGGATTACAAAAAAAAGGGGTAAAAAACAGCGCCACTCTTCCTAATAGACAGTGTTTGGTACTGCAGTTCATCTGCATTCAAGTGAATAGGGTGGAGGTGCAGTACCGGAAGCGACCTGTGGAGAAGAGTGGTGCTGTTTCTTGAGAAAAATACCTTTTCTGTAATCCAGGGCAACTCTTTTTAATGCTATAGTTGAGTGGGAATCCACAAGCTTAATTTGATATCATATATTAAAGATACGATTGAGATTATCACAGTGATTGAAAATTTGCAATATCAACCATATTGGATTCTAGGGACCCTAGATGTGAGTTCTTTATATACGGTCATTAATCATGAGCAAGGTTTAGAGGCTGTAAGAAATACACTAAAGAGAGAAGGCACATTAAAGGAAGATCAGATTAACTTCACAATAGATGTTATATACTATATACTTACCCATAATTATTTTTGGTACGAATCAGATTTTTTTCTCCAAGCACAAGGTGCCGCCATGGGTACCAGATTCGCCCCAGCTATGCCAATATATTTATGGCACAGTGGGAATATGAGTCCATTCAGCCACGGCTGGGGAAGGGTCTGGAACTATGGCGGTGCTATATCGATGACATTCTATTCATTTGGGATGGGTCAAATGAAGATCTGCTGTCTTTTCTATCTGGTCTTGATAGAAATGATAAAAACTTGAGGTTTACACCGAAGATTAGTAGTGAACAAGTTGAGTTTTTAGATTTATTAATTTCAGTACGGGAAAATGTATTAATATGTAGTACATACCAAAAATCGCTAAGAAAACATACCGTATTTTTTGCCCCATAGGACACAGTTTTTTCCCCACAAAATGGGGGAAAAATGTCCCTGCGTCCTATGGGGTGAATACTAATGAGGGCTTCCATTATGGTCCTCGGCTTTCGGCTGTGCTTTGGCTGCGCACAGCGTGAGGGCGCTCTGTGTCCTCACGCTGTGCGCCTCGGGTCACAGCACAGCCGCAGCAGGAAGAAGACAGAGCGCGCTGGAGGTGAGGAGCGTGGAAGTCCAGAGCAGGAGAGGTAAGTGTTTTTTTTAATTTTATTTGATCTGTGGCATGGGGGCTCATAATGGAGTGTTATAAGTGAAATTGAGGGCTGATGATAGAGTCACATAAGTGACATGGGGGCTCATAATGGAATCTTATAATTGACATGGGGGTTCATAAATGGCACTAGGGCTTATAGATTGCATGGGGGCTCATAATGGGGGCTGATCTGAGGCATGGGGGGCTGATCTGAGGCATGGGAGGCTGATGTGAGGTCTTACTGGGGTCTTATTAACATTGGGGGTCTGATCTGAGGTCTGATTGAGGGTCTTATTAACATTGGGGGTCTGATTGGGGCTGTCAGATGAGGTCTGATTAACATTGGGTGTCTGATTGCTGGCCTGGACTGAGGTCTAATGAAAAACATTTTTTTTTTATTGTCCTCCACTAAAACCTAGGTGCGTCTTATAAGGCGAAACATGCGGTATATCCTTTATTCCAGTTGTCCTCTGCCAAGATGGCTAATCAACATCCTTTAAGCCAATTTCGTCGACTAAAACGGAACTGGGTTTTGAAAAAGAAGCCGAACAAATGTTGAAAGAATTTACTATCAAAGAATATCCGCAAAATTTATTACAATCCTCTTTAGATATAGTTAGAACAATGGACAAGGGAAATTCGACAATTGGACAAGAGATTCGAACAAACAAACAGAAGAGACAATAAGGATGATCCTTCCTTTTAACTCCCAGTATAAAAGGATGGATAGAATAATACAAACACATTGGCATCATTTACTCAAGGATAAAATTGTAGGTCCTCTCCTACCTAGCTATCCCAATATTACATATACTAGAGTACCATCGATAGGATTAAAGGAAGCTCCAACGACTAGATGTTCAAATAGAACAAATACATTAACAAAATGGGTAGACTTGAAAGACTTCTTTAGGTGTAATACATGCGGAAATTGCAAAACCACTACAGATCGTAAAAAGACTGAATGGATATATTCTACACAGAACACATATAAATGGGAGATTAAAGAATTCCTTACGTGTAGTAGCACAGATGTCATATAAATCATACAGTGTCAATGCAAAAAGCAGTACATAGGGAGAACTAAACATACTTAAAAAAAAAAAAAGGATTTCAGAACATATAAACAATATTCGAAATGGCTTTGAAAAACACACAGTATCGAAACATTTTAAAGAGTGCCATAACAAAGACCCCAGTGTATTAACATTTGTAACAATAGAAAGAATTAAACCACATTGGAGAGGTGGGAACCATGTTGCAAGAATGTCCCGTGCTGAAGCAAGAAGGATCTTTGAGTTCAATACATTACTACCATTAGGTTTAAACTCTGATATGGAATTTTTCGGGTTTCTTTAAGGAAAGTTTTTGGGCCTGGGGCTGACGGGACATCGAGGTCAGGCTGTTCTGTACCAGCACCTCGATCTGCCCTTGGCTTTAGGCACTTTCTCTATATTCCCTCAAGATAATCCGAGCGATTCAAACCATCCGCCATAGAACTACAACCCTCAAGCGTAGACTATACTATATATTTCCTCCTTGGATTAGAGAAAAAGATTAGGTCTTTTTAAGAACGCTGTTTATTTTTTTATTTATTGTTTTATTTTATGTCTTTTTTTTATTTTATGTTTTATTATGCTTTTTTTTTTTTTAGCTTTTTGATGGATAGAATGTGGATTAATATACTTAAAGGGCTTCTGTCACCCCCCAAAACTAATTTTTCATTTTTGGGCATATTAAAATCCTTATTGGACGACTATTCCCTATATAGGGCTCTTACCTTGTTCTGTGGCTTCGTTTCATTAAAAATCGAGCTTTTAAAATATGCAAATGACTTCACTACCAGCAAGTAGAGCGTCTACTTGCCGGTAGCCGCCACATCCTCCTTTTAAAAAACCGCCCCCTCCTCCTGTTGGTTGACAGGGCCAGCGAGCGCTCTCCTCCTCCGGCTGGCCCTGTCAGCATTTCAAATCCCGCGCCTGCGCCTTACGTGTCTTCATTCGGCGCAGGCGCTCTGAGAGAAGGACGCTCGCTTCCTCAGCACTCCCTCAGTGCGCAGGCGCGGGATTTGAATTGCAGACAGGGCCAGCTGGAGGAGGAGAGCGCTCGCTGGCAGTGTCAATCAACAGGAGGAGGGGGCGTTTTTTTAAAAGGAGGATGCGGCGGCTACCAGCAAGTAGACGCCCTACTTGCTGGTAGTGAAGTCATTTGCATATTTTAAAAGCTCGATTTTTAATGAAACGAAGCCACAGAACAAGGTAAGAGCCCTATATAGGGAATAGTCGTCCAATAAGGATTTTAATATGCCCAAAAATTAAAAATGAGTTTTGGGGGTGACAGAAGCCCTTTAATGACTGGTAAATCAAGCTTTTATATAAAAAAAAACACATTTAATTGCAAAAACGACGCATAGAAACCACATAAAAACCTCATTGCTTTAGCATAATGGTTATATGAAGTTTTTAGATATAACAATTTATATGGATGGTGAAGCCATGTGTTTATAGTAAAGAAACATGCAAATATTACAACAATAACAACTGAAATGATAATTGAATATAAAACTACTCCATATACGGGTTTTATCAACAGCCTTATTTGTGAACTAATCCAGTTCAGCTTCGCAACTACTCCAAAACACCATAAAAAAAAAAGATGGTATCGCCACACTTAAAAATATAAGCCACTGAAGAAGGAGCTAGTGCCCCGAAACGCGTTTGGAAAATGACTTGAAATATACCTATATATGTTTTTGAATATGGTCCGGACCTAAGATATATATGGTATTTGCCCACTGTGGAGTGAACTCGCTGCTATGGAAGGAGGTACTCAATGCTCTAACCTACAGCCATAGAGAATTCCTATAAGGATTAACCAGTGCTGATGCCAAAGAAGGAGGGGGAAGCGCACAAACCCCGTACACTTGCGAGATTGACGGTTTGCGCTCCAGGTGAGGAAATGACACTACACACAGTGTTTGGCGATATGAATCATTGTTGTTAAATGACTAAAACAGGATACTGATATCGTTCAGAATATCAATACGGAGCCTCCTATTTTTCTATTGAGTATTGCGGAGCATTGTAAAGCAGGCAAGACATGAGTAACTGGTTTGGACACATTATCTGATCAGCGTTTTAACTGGCCAGTGTCTCTGTTTGTTCTTATGCATTATCAGAAGCTATTGGAACCATGGACTGAGTTTTTTTTTTCTTGGTATTTGTATAGAGACTCAATACAATCACTCCTGCCCCCTATTGAATGTTGCGGAGTATTGCAAGCCAAACGAGATACGTGTATCTGGCTTGTTCACACTATTCGATTAGCGCTCCAACTGAATAGCGCTTTTTGATGAATAAATGTGGAGCGACTTATTTTTACATGTGAATTAGGTATTACCAAATATCATTTGAATCATGGATT
This sequence comes from Bufo bufo, assembly GCF_905171765.1. NCBI lineage: Eukaryota > Metazoa > Chordata > Amphibia > Anura > Bufonidae > Bufo > Bufo bufo. The sequence continues at coordinate 46,309,316 of NC_053390.1, forward strand.
AAGTTTTATTTATATTTTAAAAGTGTACTACAATCATTTTGGCCACGTATATGTTATACAATCAATGCTGTGTATATGTGACAAATGCTATGAATTATAGGCCAATGCTCTACATCCTTGTGTGAGTTTAGTGTTCGGCATATAGGCGTCCTTGCATATGCCGTATATTAGACCAACTCACACAATCTTGTACTGAAATTGGCATTTTTGCATTTATCTTTTCATTTTTTGCTCACTTGACCGGTCATTATAATTGAGGTTGTACTATGTATGTACATGAGTTACATCTTTGTATGAATTAAGCACTTATCATAATAGACATTAGTTATATACATATTTTTTTATTATTATTATTTTTATTTTATTTTCTCCTTTTTTGATGAGTTTATTCATACAATCATGCATATAAATGAACATCCATCTTTCCACCTATTCATTGAATTATGTATTGCAATTTGGGAATGAATTGTGTATATGTATGATTTATTATATTTTGTTATTATTTTGGGAACATGTATATATTTTTAGTTTTTCTTTTAATGATTTTTATTAATAAATATTGATCATGTATGCAAAGCTAGAAGAAGGTGTGCACACCTTATTTATTTCTATTTTATAAACCGCCCTATAGGGTTATGATCCAGCCCTCACTGAATTGTTTTTGGGGGCAGCTGGCCTCATGATATAACCTCACGAGCTCACTAGGACTTCTCCCTGACACCGTCCATCTAATATGTATCACCAGATTTATTTCTTATTTTATTTCACCTCTTCTTATTTTTTGCTCTTCCTTCCCTCTCATTCCCTCCCTTCCTTCTCCTTCTCTTAACCCTTTCTGTTCTCCTCCTTACCTCTCTTTTAACCCTTTTTCTCCTTCCACTCCCTTCTTCTTCCTCCTCCTTTACCCCTCTATCATCCCCTCCCTTCCTCTTCCCTCTTGCTTAACTCTTTCTCTCCTGCCCTTCCCCTCCCTTCCTTTCCCTTACTCTTAAGCATTTCACTCCCCCTTCTCTTCCCTCTCCATTTACCCTTTCTCTCCTCACCATTCCTTCTTCATTCTCCTTTACCCCTTTCTCACCTCTCCTCACCTCTTTTCCTCTTCCTTCTCCTTTGCCCCTTTCTCCCCTCTCCTCACCTCCCTTCTTCCTTCCCCTTTACCTGTTTCTCTCCTCTCCTCCCTGTCTCTTCCTTCTCTTTTACCCCTTTCTTTCCTCTCCTCACCTCCCTTACTCTTCCTTCTCCTTTACCCCTTTCTCTCCTCACCTTCTTGTCTCTTCCTTCTCCTTTACCCCTTTCTCTCCTCTCCTCACCTTCCTCCCTCTTCCTTCTCCTTCATCCCTTTCTCTCCTCATCTTCCTTCCATCTTCCCTCTCCCATATTCCTTCCACTCCTCCCCCTTCCTTCTCTTTCTCATCTCTCTCCTTTTTCCTTTTCTCTCCCACTTCTGTTCCTCATCTTTCTCCCTTTGCCATTCTCATCCCTGTTATTTATTTTCTCTCCTCACCTCCATGTCTCTTCCCTCTCCATTTCCCCTTTCTCTCCTCACCCTTCCTTCTTCATTCTCCTTTACCCCTTTCTCCCCTCTCCTCACCTCCCTTCCTCTTCTTTCTCCTTTACCCCTTTCTCTCCTCACCTCCCTGTCTCTTCCTTCTCCTTTACCCCTTTCTCTCCTCTTCTCACCTCCTTTCCTCTTCCTTCTTCTTTATCCCTTTCTCTCCTTATCTTCCTTCATTTCATCTTCCCTATCCCATATTCCTTTCACTCCTCCCCCTCCCATTTCTCATCTCTCTCCTTTATCCCTTTCTCTCCCACTTCTGTTGCTCATCTTTCTCCCTTTCCCATCCTCATCCCTGTTATCCCTTTCTCTCCTCCCCTCCCTTCCTTTCCTGTTACTTCTCTCTTACCCTTACCCCCCCCACACAGACTTTCTCCATTCTCTCCATTCCCCCTCTCAAATTTCTCATCCATACAATATAAATAACGTCTTATGATATCAAGTCTCATTTCTCACATTATGATAATTTCACTTAACAATGTGCATAAAAATTCAAAAGGTCTCAGTCCTAACGAGGATGATCATGTGACCTATAAAACGTTCAGTATGACATTACAGGACTCCTTCTCAGTGTTGATGTAGAAGGGAACATTATTAATTATGTGCAGATTTCACTGATTAGTTAAACACTGTTTCCATGATTTAACTGATTAAAGTGAAGAATAATTATAACTTTTACCGGGAGAGGACAGTGTCGACATAGTAATGCAGCCCACCTCTGTTCTATGGTGTTGTCTTACACTAAGGGACCACAAAACGATTTTGCTTGCAGTATTCCCAGAGCCCTGTGGGACATGGACTTCAGCTCAATGTTAGGCGCTTTTACTTAACATTGTTCAGAATTAAAAAGTATTGGAACAAGTTGTAGGCTGGCGCTCACATGTCATAGTGACAATTTACCATAATTTTGATGGCATCAGAAGTTGCAGAAATTGCGCAACTCAATATCTTTTCTACGGCAGCATCGGAGGTGCAACTTTAAAGTTTGCGCGCAATGTCATGTTGTCCTAGCCTTAGGTTCTCTTCATAAAGCCATTGTATTCTATTTCGTTGATGTTTTGGCATCTTTGACCTCAAGAATGGCATAATCTGATGGTTTATTAGACCCCACCTGACAAAGACTTGAAAGACTCCATTATAAGTCACCAGGATCTGTTGTCGAAAACAAGTCTGTCCAGAGCTTGGCTGGCCAAAATCATGTCTGTATGAGGCTTAGATCTAACATAGTAACGTAACACTTTTTATTCTCTTCTTATTTCCAGTGCCCCCAAGGTTCTTGAACCACCCAGCCAACCTGTACGCCTATGAAAGTATGGACATTGAGTTTGAATGTGCTGTATCAGGAAAGCCTCCTCCTACAGTGAAGTGGACCAAGAATGGGGAAGTGGTCATCCCCAGTGACTACTTCCAGATTGTGGTAAGTCATTCATGTTTTAAAGGTCGCAAATAGATAAGATCCACCGAAGTCCACCAAACTGCCTAACTATTTTCTGTATATGGGTACCAACTAGTTAGGAAACATTCTTTCTTGTATATTTACTTGTATATAAAGTGCAAGTGCTGCCAAAAATTACAAGGAAGAGGCACTCCGATACGGGTACTACCCTTTTAGCAGAGGTAACTGTCTCCTACTCCTCATCATCATCCAATTTGCACTGAGAAGACAAACTGAGGGTGGTCTGGCTATCACCCTGTGTAATGTCTTCCCCCATTTCCACCTCTTCCACATGAAAAGCATCGTCCTTAATTGTGAGCAGCGAGCGTTTGAGTAGACACAGAAGTGGGATGGTTACGCTGATAATAGCGTTATCGCCGCTCACCATCTGTGTTAATTCCTCAAAGTTTCTTAAAACCTTAACAGAGGTCAGACATCCATGCCCACTCCTCGCTTGTGAAGAGCGGAAGCTGACTGAAAAGGCGAAGACCATGTTGCAGCTGGTATTCCACTACTGCCCTCTGCTGCTCACAAAGCCTGGCCAACAGATGGAACGTGAAGTTCCAGCGCGTGCTCACGTCGCACAACAGTCGGTGAGCTGGCAATTGCAAGTGCTGCTGCAGCGTTGCCAGACCGGCGGCAGCTGTAGATGACTTTCGGAAATGGGCACACACGCGGCGCACCTTCACCTAAGCAAATTAGTTTCAGCACAGCCGGTTGCCGCTTCGCCACTGCAGTGCTAGACTGCTTCCAGCTACTGACTGATGGCTGACTGGTGCTGCAAGATGAGACTTCTGAGGTGGAAGTGGAGGAAGAGGTGGAGGAGGAGAAGGGAGGGTTGCAGTCACTAATGTAGGTGGTGGCGGAAATCCTGATGGAAGTAGGGCCCACAATTCTTGGCTTCGGTAGCACATTCCAGGGTATGACTCACTCCCGACCTCCACAACGTTCACCCAGTGTGCCGCCAGGGAAATGTAGCGTCCCTGGCCAAAAGCACTTGTCTATGTGTCAGTCGTTAAGTGGACCTTCCCAATAACTGCGTTGGTCAGGGCACAGGTGATGTTACGGGACACATGCTGGTGTAAGGCGGGGACGGCACACCAGGAAAATTAGTGGCAGCTGGGGACAGAGTAACGAGGGACGGCTGCTGACATCAGGCTGCGGAAATCCTGTGTCCACAAGCCTAAATGGCAACATTTCAAGGGCCAGCAATTTGGAAAGGTGCGCATTTAGTGCTATGGCCTGTGGGTGGGTGGCTGGGTATTTGTGCTTTCATTCAAAGGCCTGGGGTATGGACATCTGTACGCTGCGCTGGGACACAGAAGTGGATGTGCTAGCTGATGGTGCTTGCGAAGGTCCAGGTGCATGGCGGGCGGCATCCGGGCCTGCATCTTGGACAGGGGATTGGCCAGCACGTAATCCAGGGGAAAAGGAGGCAGTGGTGTGACCCGCAGACACTGATTGTGGACCCAGGCGTTCGGCCTACCTGTTAGGCCTACCTGTTAGGGTGCTTTGATTCCATGTGGCGGATAATTCTGGTGGTGAGGTTGCTAGTGTTCACACCCCTGCTCATTTTGATACGGCACAGGTTGCAAATGAGAATTCTTTTATCATCCACAATTTCCTCAAAAGAGCACCAGACTGCGGAACACCTACTCCTTGGCAAGGGAGATTGCTGCAAGGGGGTGCTCCGGGGAACAGTTGAGGACCTGTTTGGTGTGGCCCTCCTTCTCCCTTTTGCCACCCTACTGCCTCTTCCAGCCTGTTGCTGTGCTGCGGATCCCTCCCCCTCTGTACTGCTGTCCTCGCTCGGCTTTCCACCTTCCCAGGTTGGGTCAGTGATTTCATCGTCCACCACCTCCTCTTCCATTTCCTCACTCTAGTCATCCTCCTGACTTGTTGACCTAACAAGAACCTCACTATTTGACAACTGTGTCTCATCTTCATCATCAACCTCTTGAGACACTAATTGTCATTGACTTATTAGCAACTGTGTCTCATCATCATCATCCACCTTGTGAAACACTAATTGCCATTCCCCACAGTCATCTTCTTCTGACTGTGGATGCTCAAGTGTTTGGGAATCAGTGTACAAGATCTTCTCATGTCCCTCTTCAAGTGGGCTTGGCGAGATGCCCAAATCAAGGAATGGCGCTGAAAAGAGCTCCTCGGAATATCCGAGTGTGGGATCACTTGTTTGCCAAGACTCTCCATGGTGGGAAGAAGAAGGATCAGGGTGAGTATTCTGTTGACCAGACTCTTGGCTACTGAGACTAGACTTTGTGGAAGACAGGGTGGTGCTTAACCGACTGGAAGCATTATCTGCTGCAATCCAACCGACCACCTGGTTGCACTGGTCTGACTTCGAGAGTGGTGTTCCTGTACCACCCTGCAAACTGGGACACGAAGCTAGGTATCGTGGATGAGTGTGTTTCTTGTGCTCTGGCAGCAGGCACAGTTTCACTACGCCCAGGGCCACGGCCTCTGCGTGCACCATCAGCATCACGGCCACTTCCCCGTCCCTTATTGCTCGCCTTGAGCATATTAAATGGTATATATGCTTGCAAGTATGTCACACGTACAGTAGCGCAGGTTTTGTAAGTGTATGCACAAATAAATTACACGGAATGTCATTGATATTTAGGATGCGCAAACGTTATACAGGAGAGGTAGCGCAGCTAATGTCGCTGTCAGTAGCGGCCAAACAATTACGCTAAATGTCATAGATATTTAGGATGCGCAAATATAACACAACAGATGTAGCAGAGGTTGTGTCACTGTCAGAAGCGGCCAAACAATTGCACGCAATTTGGCGCAGGTTGTGCTAATAATATATGTTGCAGCCGGATAAAACAATAGTCCTTAAAATGACTTTTGAGTCTCTAACACCTTTCAAGAATAAACCCTGCCTAAAAAAAAAAACTATTCCTGTCCCTACACTATCTGTCCCTTCTGCTGCAGCTCACCCTGACTTAGACTGAGCCGAACCAGGTGTCATCAGGTGCTATATAGCACCCAATGACGCGTTCCGGCCAGCCAATCATTGTAATGGCAGTAACCAACATGGCTACGGCATTTCAGTGAGTGCCAGTACGTCCCCGCGCGTTTATTGGCTGCGTAGCAGCCAACAAACGTGCGGGGAGGGGACTCGAGCTTCGCGATGTTCCGAGCATTGCGATTCTCGAGTCAAAATGGTGTTCTGCCGAGCGTGCTCGCCCAACACTAGAGACAACCCCTTTAACTTGAAGCTGTTGCGCCCAAATTCAAAATCAGTAACAAGGCTCCCCACCCACCATATATAATACTGGTGAGACCCTCAGGCACCAGGGCTTTGGGGAGACTGCTACCTCTGCACCTCTTATGGCTAGACCCCTGCTTAGAGGCAATGCTTCTAGGAGAGAATGCCTAGATAATATGGCTTCCGTATTGTTTTTTTCCCCCACAGATTAAATATGCCTCCTGAAATTGGGGGTGCACAGAGGTACAGAATGGGCCCACTGACTTCTCTGGGTGCCATATTTTGGTACAGCATGGAGCTATCATATATACATTGCATAAGGGCTCAGTAAAGAAATGCATCCTTCAGGCGAATGGGGCTGCAATACCTACAACCTGTGGACAGGAGTGGTGCTGTATTTGGAATAAATTAGCCACATTTCTCTCATTTTGAGCCTTCCGTTAGTTCATTTCAGTAAACATCACAGCATCTTGTTCCACTGCTCTTACAGTAAAGAATACTTTCTAGATTGATGAGGAGAGCTTTTTCGCTGGTATATGACCGTCACTGTCCAGGAGTCAGGGAAAGCTCAGTAAAATCTCATCTGTGTGAGCTGCAGTGCCGACCATAATGGTTGTCACTCATCTTTCCCAGGATCAGATATTATATAACTAAGGAATAGGAGAAGAGGAATACTGAAAACTCAGATGTGTATTTTTGGAGTTTTTTTGGAGGAGGAGGAAACGCTCGTTAATATCAGACGTGTCACATTCAGTAATAACCTGTAATCTGTGTACTATCGCCATAGCAACCAGGCACCCATTCCTTTAATTTACCCAATAAGGCGCCTGAGAGCTGACTGGTTGCTTTGGATTATGGCACATCATTGATTTTTGTAGTCCAAGCTTTAATTTAAAGCCATGGTACATGGAAAATAATAGATTTGTCATTACCTGCTTCCGGTGCCAACTTGGTGGTCTAGGTCAGTAAAGGGGTTAATATCTGTATCTGTGGTGGTATAGCACAGAGAATTGGTTACTACCAGCATCCCTTAGGGTCCAAGGCAGATAAGTTATCAGGATCTCTTGTAGTCAAAAGTGGAGAAGGGGTTAATGATATCATCCCTAGTGGTCTAGGGCAGAGAAAGGGTTAATGTCTGCATTCCTTGTAATCAGGCAGTGAATGGGTAAATTTTTGTATCTCTACTGGTCCGGAATTTATAAAGGGGTTATTGACGGCATCCTTTGTGGTTTAGGAGGGTTAATGCACAGTGGGCTGGGGCAGAGAAGCGGTTAATAGCAATATCCTTTGTGGTCTATGGAAATTAAGGGTTAATCTAAGTATCCTTGGTTCTTTTGAGTAGTGGAGGTTAGTGTCCGCATCCCTGGAAGTCTCTCACAGAGAAGGGGTTGAGGTTAGCATCCCTGGTGGTCTAGGAAATAGGAGAGGTTAATGACAGTATCCCTGGTGGTCTATGGAAGTGGAAGAGGTAATCCTTGACGGCCTGTTGGAATACGTGGTGGGCTAGGGCCAGTAAGAGAGTAAAAGCAATATCCATTGTGGTCTAGGGCAATGAAGGGGTTAATGAAAGAATCCTTGGTGCTCTTAAACGATGGAATGGTTAGTGTCAACAACCCTGGTAGTCTAGGACAGAGAATAGGTTAATGTCAGTATCCCTGGTGGCCTGGGGCAGTGGAAGTGTTAATGTCAGACTGCCTGGTGGTCTATGGCAGAGAAGTGGCTAATGTCAGTATTCCTGGTGGTCTAGGGCAGAGAAGAGGGTAATGTCAGTATCCCTGGTGGTCTAGGGCAGAGAAGAGGGTAATGTCAGTATCCCTGGTGGTCTACGGCAGAGAAGTGGCTAATGTCAGTATTCCTGGTGGTCTAGGGCAGAGAAGAGGGTAATGTCAGTATCCCTGGTGGTCTAGGGCAGTGGAAGTGTTAATGTCAGAATCCCTGGTGGACTATTGCTACAGCAATAAGGAGCTGACAAATTCACAGTGCACACCGCCCCCAGACACAAGGCTCATCCAAGATGCTACCAAAGAAAACCAAGTTATTAAAAGTCAGGCTGAGTGTCTGCAGCTCAGATCTTACGTCTTAAGGCCCGTCCTGCAAAGGGACCAGTGTAGAGGTGGCTGCAGTCAGGTTCCACTTCACTGGAAGACGTAAATATATTTGCAACCATTTTTTTCTATGCTGCCAATGCATGTACTGTACATGTTTTTAAACAAAGGCGATAACTTTGTAAATAGCCTTGGCTAAAAATCTTTTACCTTTTTCTGTCCACAGCTCCTATGCAGACCTATGTGTCTCTATAGATACTCACTACCCCTCCTCCTCTTAATTTACAAACAGCAGAGATGGAATTAAAGGGCATCTGTCAGCAGTTTTGTACCTATGACACTGGCTGACCTGTTACATGTGCGCTTGGCAGCTGAAGGCATCTGTGTTGGTCCCATGTTCCTATGTGCCCGCATTGCTGAGATAAATGATGTTTTAATATATGCAAATGAGCCTCTAGGAGCAATGGGGGCGTTGTCATTACACCTAGAGGCTCAGCTCTTTCTGCAACTGCTGTGTCCTCTGCACTTTGATTGCCAGGACCAGGCAGGTGTGGTGATGTTTACACTGCCTGGTCCTGTCAATCAAAGTGCAGAGGGTGCGGCAGTTGCAGAGAGAGCTGAGCCTCTAGGTGTAATGGCAACGCCCCCGTTGCTCCTAGAGGCTCATTTGCATATATTAAAACATCATTTTTCTCTTCAATGCGGGCACATATGAACATGGGACCAACACAGATGCCTTCAGCTGCCAAGCGCACATGTAACAGGTCAGCCAGTGTCATAGGTGCAAAACTGCTGACAGATGCCCTTTAATTCCTCCTTTGCTGTCTGTAAATTGAGAGGAGGAGGGGTTGAGTGGGACTGAGCATGGCTGAATCATCAGACTACACTGAGCTTGTAGTCTGTTACCATAGAGACCCATTGGTCTGCAAAAGATCTGTAAAACACAAAACGGCAGAAGAGTTTTAATCAAGATTATCAGCAAAGAATTGGTTGCAAAAGTGTACACGCCCCTTAATTCCCTCCACTTTGTTTCCGCTCAGCGGTATAAGGGCTCATTCAGACGGCCGTATGCTGTCCGCAAAAATGCGGATTAGATGCGGACCTATTCACCTGTATGGGGCCCTTTGCTTCCTTTCCGTGGCTCCGCAAAACAAATATAACATGTCCTATACTTGTCAGAGAAAATCAGGACGTGGCCCCAAGTCTATGGGTCCCAAAAAATGCGGAATGCAATCCTTTTTTTTTTTGCGGACATGCTGAACTGTCCGCAAAAAAACGGATCCGCATTTTTCCGGACAGTATAGGGCCTTCTGAATGAGCCCTAAGGGTTTGTCCAGTTTTTAAAGATCTCAGCTTGCTGTCAGTGGTTAAAGACATGTTTACCACCTCTTGGAGTGGGCCTGTTGACGCAGAAATAGCATTGTTTTAATGAATTGCGCTTATTTTGTGACCTGTTTAAAAAAAATGTCCAGATGAAGCAGAGCTGAGTATTTTCAATGGGGTATTCTGGTTTCAGCAGCTATGGGTCACTTTTTGTAAATGAAACGTTTTGAATTTTTCAATATATCTTATCAATTCTTCAGTTTTCAAGATCTCTGCTTGCTGTTATTCAAAAAGAACCTTCCCTGTTTACTCCCAAGTGGATAGAAGTCTTTCCAGGTCTTGTGCACATAGTTGTACAGCAGCTGTCACGGCCCAATGACCAATGAAAGCTCCTACTGAATGACAGCAAGCACAGTTCTTGAAAACTAAGTGGAATTGATACAGAAAGTATATTGGAAAATTGTAAAACTTTTCCTTGTGCAGAAAATAAAGTTTAGCGAAATATCCCTTTAATATACTCAGCACTGCTTCATGAGATGAATAAATACAGATGTAGCAGGGCTGTGTTTGTCATCAACCACAATCATTATGACATCACAACATGTCATCTATGGTTTGGCATAGGACTGCAGATACACCTATTGTGGCGCTATTCTCGTTTTATTATCAAAGTATTGTGCAAAAGCTCAATGACAGCTACAGCTCTGCTACATTTCTTTTACCAACCATTGTAAGCATATAGCCTTCTCACCCGCCTATGTTTTCTGCATTTTAGGGTGGCAGCAATCTAAGGATTTTGGGTCTGGTGAAGTCGGATGAGGGTTATTACCAATGTATAGCTGAAAATGAAGCTGGAACAGCAGAGACGTATGCGCAGCTCATTATTCCAGATCCCGGTGAGTACCTAGGCATAAAAAATATATTATACAGTATGTCGTCTCAGCTGCCCATGGGGTAGGGTTCAGGTGGCTAAATTATTGACAACCGCTCACCGCCTGTTCACACAGCCATAGTGAATTTGGGGAGGAAAAGGTCGTTGTGCCCAGTGGGGGCTGCACTACGTTTATGCAGGTTATTTTCAGCTTCAGGTGAAGCAGAGCTGAGTATGTTAAATGGGGTATTCTGGTTTCAGCACCTATTGGTTACTTTTTGTAAAGTAAAAGTTCTATAATTTTCCAATAGACATTATCAATTCTTCAGTTTTCAAGACCTCTGCTTGCTGTTGTCACTTCCCCTCCCCCACAGAAGTAAATGTAAGATGTAATGGCAGCAAAGCATCATGGTCGCCGGTTATAGAGGCAATATTCGGTTCTTGGGGCAGCTCAGATCTTCCTATCTCTCCTCTATTTCTAGGTGGTGAAGTCAGGGGGGGGGGGGGGGGGCAGCATATTTATCTACTTTTACACCAATTTTTTAGCTCCATCTCCGAGCTCCCGTAAATTTCACTTCAGGCACACAAGTGGTCGGAAAGATCGTCATAAATTAGATGCATCCTCTGGCAGTGCAAAACAGTACAATCCACTGTCCCCCATAACAGTGCCATCCACTGTCCCCCATAACAGTGCCATCCACTGTCCCCCATAACAGTACCATCAACTGTCCCCCATAACAGTGCCATCCACTGTCCCCCATAACAGTACCATCAACTGTCCCCCATAACAGTGCCATCCACTGTCCCCCATAACAGTACCATCCACTGTCCCCCATAACAGTACCATCCACTGTCCTCCATAACAGTACAATCCACTGTCCCCATAACAGTACCATCCACTGTCCCCCATAACAGTGCCATCCACTGTCCCCCATAACAGTGCCATCCACTGTTCCCATAACAGTACCATCCACTGTCCCCCATAACAGTACCATCCACTGTCCCCCATAACAGTACCATCCACTGTCCCCCATAACAGTACCATCCACTGTCCCCCATAACAGTACCATCCACTGTCCTCCATAACAGTACAATCCACTGTCCCCCATAACAGTATCATGCACTGTCCCCATAACAGTGCCATCCAATGTCCCCCATAACAGTACCATACATTGTCCCCCAAAACAGTGCCATCCACTGTCCCCCATAACAGTGCCATCCAATGTCCCCCATAACAGTACCATCCACTGTCCCCCATAATAGTACCATGCACTGTCCCCCTTAACAGTGCCATACACTGTCCCCAATAACAGTACCATCCACTGTCCCCCAAAACAGTGCCATCCACTGTCCCCCATAACAATACCATCCACTGTCCCCCATAACAGTACCATCTACTGTCCCCCATAACCGTGCCATCTACTGTCCCCCATAACCGTGCCATCCACTGTCCCCCATAACAGTACCGTCCACTGACCCCCATAACAGTACCATCCACTGTCCCCCACAAGAGTACCATCCATTGTCCTCCATAACAGTGCCATCCACTGTCCCCCATAACAGTACAATCCACTGTCCCCCATAACAGTACCATCCACTGTCCCCCACAAGAGTACCATCCGTTGTCCTCCATAACAGTACCATCCACTGTCCCCCATAACAGTACCATCCACTGTCCCCATAACAGTACAATCCACTGTCCCCCATAACAGTGCCATCCACTGTCCCCCATAACAGTGCCATCCACTGTCCCCCATAACAGTGCCATCCACTGTCCTCCTTAATAGTACTAGCCATCATGTTAACTATAACAGTGACACCCACACTGCCCACCAGTAGTTTCAGCCACCCTGACACCCAATCACAGTAACACCTACAAGAGGGTTAGGCAACCAGTGGTGGGATGATAGGGATTAAAAAGTAAGTAAAAGACAGGGAAGGCAGCTGGAAAGGAGAGTGCAGCTGGACTTTAAAACTATATGCTTATGAACTTGCCCCTGCTCCTGAAGAAGGGGAATACTGTCCCTGAAACGCGTTGAGCCATATATGTACTGAAATAAAGGGATTGATCAGAAGCCTCGTCAGTTTATCCTGATGATTACCCCCCCAGCGAAGTGAGTGCACTTAATTTTATATTATTTTATTATTCTTATTTCAATAAGTTTTTACTACTTATTTATTCTCATGCATTTTATTACCTTGATCTTATCTGCCATAGGATCACTTATTAATTATTCATTTCCCACTTGAAACCTGTTTATCCTCTCTCCTCTTTTCTTTTATCATTTTAAGTACCTTTTCGTTTTGCATTTGTTGAATTTACTGTATTCCAGGTGTAGGGAGTGATCTATATATTTTACTTACTACACCTAAGATTAAGGGAGTGGCGCTAATCATCTTGTACTCTACGGATCTTCTCGCCATACGGCGGTCATAGACCGACCTCCTTATCACATCTATGATTTTACATAGGACTGCAGGTACACAACCGATGCAGCCACAAAGATTCTGACATGTGTACAGATGTAGCAGAGCTGAATTTATCGTGTGCATCCATATGTCAGTTCCGCAAAGGATAGGACGTGTCCTATTATTCGCTGCAAAATGCGTTCCATGGACACATTGAAGTCCATGGGTCATCAAAAAAAAAAAAAGCAACATGAACGTCATCTGTATTTTGCAGATCCAGGTTTTTGAGGACAGTCACCTAGATTCAGAGAAAGTACCAAGGCGTGTACCCCCTGCAGCTCCAGATGACAAATTTGAATCTGCACAGAGGAAACAGTCTAAATGGATTAATGCAATAATCCAAAAATCAATAAAAAATACATTTAGAAAGGAAACGTCGAAATCTCAATTTTTCCTCCCACGTTCATATTTATGACTTGTTTTTCAGAAATGTCTCCCATTATAGAATCGCGTTTACTTCTGAATAGTGCAGAACATCGTTAGACCCCCCCACCCCCTCCTTCTCCAATATCAGCCCAATCTGGAAACATTTATTTCTACATTAATTATTCAGCTGTTATGGTCCGGTGCAACCCAAAGAAATGCAGAAGGCGGGGGATGTGTCGGGAAGGTTCCACTCTACAGTCTTCTCCGTCGGTCTTGCTGGGCGCCTTCCACTCCATGTAATGAGAATAGCGCTACCCAATGTTAGATCGGATTCCGCCGGACCACCCCCATACCCCATTTAATCACATTCGCCGGCTTCCTGATATTATTCATTATTTATCTGTTTGTTGCGGAAAGGAATAAGATTCATGGATTTCTCTAGATATTCATAGATTTATGCAAACGAAAAGATGGAAAAAAATGTATCAGGTACAGAAAGGTCGTCTTAGGGGAGCAGAAAAAGGGAAAGAAAATGAGAAAAATCAGTGTGGATCCAAAGGGTAAAATACACTCACTGACAAAAATATAATAAATAATAAAAAATCTCGCACTAAATGGTAGTTGTTGGAAGGAAACCTTCTATATGTGATTGTAATGATGAAAATAGTAAGTGGACACAAGATGAGATACAGGCTCTAGCATGGGTACAAGATGAGAAACGACCTCTTGCCTGGATATAAGGTGAGATACAGCCTCTAGCATGGGTACAAGATGAGATACGGCCTCTAGCCTGGATACAAGATGAGATACAGCCTCGTGGCCGGATACAAGATGAGATACGGGCTCTAGCCTGGATACAAGATGAGATACGGCCTCTAGCCTGGATACAAGATGAGAAACGACCTCTTGCCTGGATACAAGATGAGATACAGCCACTAGCACTGGGTACAAGATGAGATACCGCCTCTAGCCTGGATACAAGATGAGATACAGCCTCTTGGCTGGATACAACATGAGATACGGCCTCTAGCCGGGATACAAGATGAGATACGGCCTCTAGCCTAGATACAAGATGAAATACGGCCTCTATCCTGGATATAAGATGAGATACGGCCTCTAGTCTGAATACAAGATGAGATACAGCCTCTAGCCTGGATGCAAGATGAGAAACGACCTCTTGCCTGGATACAAGATGAGATACAGCCACTAGCACTGGGTACAAGATGAGATACGGCCTCTAGCCTGGATACAAGATGAGATACAGCCTCTTGGCTGGATACAAGATGAGATACGGCCTCTAGCCTGGATACAAGATGAAATACGGCCTCTATCCTGGATATAAGATGAGATACGGCCTCTAGCCTGAATATAAGATGAGATACAGCCTCTAGCCTGGATGCAAGATGAGAAACGACCTCTTGCCTGGATATAAGGTGAGATACAGCCTCTAGCCTGGATGCAAGATGAGAAAAGACCTCTTGCCTGGATATAAGGTGAGATACAGCCTCTAGCACTGGGTACAAGATGAGATACGGCCTCTAGCCTGGATACAAGATGAGATACAGCCTCGTGGCCGGATACAAGATGAGATACGGCCTCTAGCCGGGATACAAGATGAGATACGGCCTCTAGCCTGGATACAAGATGAAATACGGCCTCTATCCTGGATATAAGATGAGATAAGGCCTCTAGCATGAATACAAGATGAGATACAGCCTCTAGCCTGGATGCAAGATGATATACGGCCTCTAGCCTGGATACAAGATGACATACGGCCTCTAGCCTGGATACAAGATGAGATACAGCCTCTAGCCAGAATACAAGATGAGATACGGCCTCTAGCCTAACAGTGATGTCAGAATGGCCTGAATGGCGGGCAGTTTGTCAAAATGACCATCCTGCTTTTCTCAGTCCATCATGCACCCTCTATTAAAGTTTGTCAACTGGGCAAAATGTTTTCCAGTGTGTCATAAAGACATGTCTAGCAGACAATAATCTCTCACCAACAGGTACACTACCCAAAAGTAGCCTCTGAGAGCCTTTATATAGAGCAGTGGGAGAAGCACTTTCACACCTTGTTATGGCAAGACCCAGTGTCTAATCAGAGCACACCTGCAACCATTTACAGTTTTCTGTATTTATAACATGTAGATGAAGATTTAATATATGTGTAGAGTGCGGGGGTTTATATAATGAGCAAAACACATAATTAGTGTTGAGCGAGCATGCTCGGCCGAACACCACATGTGCTCGAGTGCGATGCTCGAGTGAGTGTATTTAAATCTAATTTAGCCTCTATTTCTAAGCAGCAGATCGCTGTAAAGTAAGGGAATCCCTTAGTGTGAGTCCGCGGCTTAGGAGTCCCTGCTCTGACTCCATGTATAGCTATGTACATATATGGTGTGAGTGCTTGGGGACACCCCAGAGTATTTAAATCTAATTTAGCCTGTATTTCAGAAAAGTTTCGGCCGGGCCCCGTCGCGATTCCAACATCGGTTGCTGGCCTCCACCCCCTGTATTGGGGGTCAGTATTTAAACAGGGACACTGTTATGGGGGGGATCTGTGGATGATGCTAAATATATATATGTGTCATCCACAGATCCCCCCCATAGCAGTGTCATCCACAGATCCCCCATAGCAGTGTGTCATCCACAGATCCCCCATAACAGTGTCATCCACAGATCCCCCATAATAGTGTCATCCACAGATCCCCATAACAGTGTGTCATCCACAGATCCCCCATAACAGTGTCATCCACAGATCCCCCATAACAGTGCCATCCACAGACCCCAATTAGTTCAAAACCCACCAAAAGCACACCTTTTGGTTCAAAATATTTTTTTCCTATTTGCACCCTCTAAAACCTAGGTGCGTGTTAAAGGCAGGTGCGTCTTATAGGGCGAAAAATACGTTATATATTTAATATATTTTTTTGTAATTGTAAAAAATGTATGGCACTAAATTAATGTGTAATTACTAAAAAAAAAAAATATATATATATATATATATATATATATATATATATACAAAGCAAAAAACGAAGGCAGCACTCCAAATAGTGAAGAAAGTGGAAGGTTTATTTACCCAACCAGCAGCTGCTGGTTGGGTGAATAAACCTTCCACTTTCTTCACTATTTGGAGTGCTGCCTTCGTTTTTTGCTTTGTGTCTACAATCTGGACCTTGGTCACAGGTCTGATAAGGAGGATTTTTTGCACCCGTGTATTTTTTTGAGTGCTGCTTCTTTTCTTTACTTTTCTATATATATATATATACATATGAAGACGAAAAAAGTAGGACTGCACTCCGGAATAGTGGTGAAGTGAAGGTTTTTATTCACCCATAGTATGGCAAACTTAGCAAGTTTGCCATACTATGGGTGAATAAAAACCTTCACTTCACCACTATTCCGGAGTGCAGTCCTACTTTTTTCGTCTTCATATTATTGGGTATTGCCGTCACCCTACATTGGACCTTGCACCCACATCCTGGCTGGTGCTCCCGCTGGACTTTTTCTTCTGTATATATACATATATATGTTTAAATTAAGTTTAGCCTCAATTTCTGAAAAAGTTTGTGATGGGATTTGAACTCACAGCGTTTGCATCATAGTTCAGAACTTTAACCACTACACAATATAGCTGCATAGCCAGTCACAAAAAAAAAAAATTAGACTTCTACTGTATAGGTCTCAGTAGAAGTACAGTACAGTAGAAGTGTAATTATTATTTTTTTTTTTAAAGTAACTGGCTATGCAGCTATTATAACTGAGTGGTTAAGTGCCTTGCCTCTAATGCAGAAGGTTGTGAGTTCGAATCATGGCAGAAACTTAAGCCGAACTAGAGTCCGACACCCTCCCCTCTTCAGAGCAGGGGTTGCCTGGGTTCTCCTATTGACCTACATTGTGCTCGGGTGCTCGGTAGAACACCCGAGCATCGCAAAGTGTTCTACTCTAGCACACTAACACTTTGGTGCTTGATCAACACTACACATAATGTAAAATTATATGGATGTGTCACACAGGAATGGGGATATAGGATAGTTGTCAGAGAGCGGAATTGTAATAAAACAATTGTCACTGCTTTTAAGAATGTGGGAAAATCTCATGACATTTGTGTTTGATCCTCTGATCAGATATTTCATAATTGTGAAATTGTATGTTGAAATAGTGAAAAGATCTAAAAATTCAACTGACTTCTGTTCATTATAATATATAGCCATCATCGCCATCTGGTGGTCTTGTGGGGGAACGGTGTTCCCCATCCAGTACAGTCCATGTGTACATAATGGAGACAGATCCCTATCTCCCTCTTCAAACCATTCTCTAGTGAACCTTTGTTCAGTGGCTGTAAATTGATCTTTATCACTGGTCCATTTTATGGTGTTTTGAAAAATCCATGAATAGCAAGAATTATCTGTCCTGCTAGAAGGTCAGCTACATAAAGAAATGGTCATCGGGAGAACACATCACAGAACGGTCACACAACAGTCCAGACATCAGACATCAGCATTCTTCAATACTCACGTCCACAGCTTGCTGGGCCTCGGTTTACCACTTTTACACCATGCCTATTCTCATATATACAATATACAGTATATATACAAGTGAATATATAAATCTTGCAATGTTTCGAGCCAAGCATCATCTTCCTCGCTTTCCTGCTACTTGTAATCCCCTTTTCCTGTCTGCAGGCATCGTGTAAATGCTCACAAGCCTTCTCATTCCTCCACTTCTAGTGTAATACAGAAACCAGATGAGAGAGAGGAGGGGAGTGGAGGGGGATGAAGCTGCAGCTTTTTACTCAAGCTTTCAATGAAATATCATAAGAGGAGAGCTAGGGGAGACATATAATTGGTTCAGAGCACAGGGACCACTCCGGACCCCCTTGTCATGCATCATTCATCTATAAAAAAAAAACAGCCCCTTTAAAGAGACATCCCCTTTAAAGGCATATTCACTATGGTCTTCTTGGAACCATAGGGTGGGTAGTAAACTCCCTGACCTCCATTAAAAGGGTTGTGTAACAAAACATATTCAAATTTTTTCAAACCAGCACCTCGATATGAATACTTTTGTAATTGCATGTAAATAAAAATTTTGTATAGACGCTGAGCTATTCAATAAAATGTTTCTGTATAGCGCCACCTGCTGTTTGTTCTTTTCCTTATTTTTTGTCCATCTCACTGAGCTGGTCACATGCGCTCAGTTTAAATCTTCAACTGCCACCAGCCATATAATCTTTTAGAAGCGGTGGCAGTTACAGGGAAAGAGCAGCAGCAGAAAGGACATGCCCCCTGAGCTACAGCAGAAAGGACATGCCCCTGAGCTGCAGCAGAAAGGACACATCCCCGATCAAGCAGCAGAAAGGACACGCCTCCTGAGCTGCTAGGCTGAAGATAATCTAGCAGAGCAGATAAAGCAGTGAATTTGGAGATCTCTGGATCCATGTGAGGTACAGGGCAGGTTCTAGCTTTGTTAGAAAGGGACTGTCATGTCCAGGGGTGCACCTACTGAAACTGAAACAGCCCCCTCATGCCAATTTCTTAACCTAACCCCTTGCCTTCAGCCCATGGCCCTTCGGCTGCCCCCCTC
The DNA here is from genome assembly GCF_905171765.1 of Bufo bufo. Classification (NCBI taxonomy): domain Eukaryota; kingdom Metazoa; phylum Chordata; class Amphibia; order Anura; family Bufonidae; genus Bufo; species Bufo bufo. Next base: position 46,328,210 of record NC_053390.1, read on the forward strand.
TTGCCCATATTTGATGCTGCCTGAGGCGATCGCCTCACCTGGCCTCATTGGTGGTGCACCTCTGGTCATGTCCTATTTGATATTTGATTTTCATTTTTTACATCAATCATTGGAGAACCCCTTTAGTAAAGGTAGAAACATACACGCCCCCGCCTACTAGGGAACATAGCAATGCAGAAGTGAAACATTGTATCACTATATTGTCCATGAAGGAACTTAGTATCTAACCAGAGATGAGCGAATCGACTTCGGATGAAACATCCGAAGTCGATTTGCATAAAACTTTGTTAGAATACTGTACGGAGGGAGCGCTCCGTACAGTATTAGAATGTATTGGCTCAGATGAGGAGCTTAGCATCTAATTAGGGATGAGCGAATCGACTTCGGATGAAACATCCGAAGTCGATTTGCATAAAACTTTGTTAGAATACTGTACGGAGCGAGCACTCTGTACAGTATTCTAACAAAGTTTTATGCAAATCGACATTGGATGTTTCATCCGAAGTTGATTCGCTCATCCCTAATTAGATGCTAAGCTCCTCATCTGAGCCAATACATTCTAATACTGTATGGGGCGCTCGCTCCGTGCAGTATTCTAACAAAGTTTTATGCAAATCGACATTGGATGTTTCATCCGAAGTCGATTCGCTCATCCCTATATCTAATGTACCCGGGTTTCTAAAGGAGTTTCTTATACAAGTAATTGTAATAAATGATACATTTTGATACATTTTAATATCCAATTCTTTCTGATCAGCGATTCACTTGTTCTTTCCGTAGACATCCTGCGATGTCTGTATAAGATAAATGATAGATTTCCCCATAGACCGGCCTCTGATATGATTCCTAATCAGTACAGTTAAGCACTGGACAGGTTCCATCCTCATGGAGATGATCTTCCCTCTCAGCATCGTACTCACAAATTTATATTTTATTATAAAATAATCACACAGAGTCAGCCTTTAGGAGTGGAACGTACTGTGCAGGTTTTATACATACACTCCCGGGATCTACTAAAGGAGTCTTCAAAAGCCAAGTCATCATTAGATGTGGACAAATTTACATATAAAATGTATGTTAGGGAAATAAGCAACGCTAAGAGAGTCTACGGCCATTTGTACAACATTTTGTGATGTTCTTGTGTCCTCTGGTGAAGTTATATTTCTGACTTTCGAGCACAGCTGGCCAAGGTATGAAGACACTCAATTGATGCTGCCTACACTCCATGCAGAACTTTTTGCGATGGTCTAAGAGGGTTTAGGGGCATGTTACAGAGAGGGGGGGCAACAAAAAAGGTTACTACTGGCTAACCAAGCTGGAGTATTCCTGGTGTTTGACTGCCATAAGGGCTGAAGAATAAGATGTCCATATTCATTGCTTCTTCATTGTGAGGGACAATCAAGAACACTTCTATGGACAGTCACATGAGGTACAATTGGCTTACTTGAGAAGTAAAGATGAATGGAAGAGGAATTCATGTTCTATCTTTTATCATTTTGGGCAAAGAAACAAATTACCGTATTTTGTGAAAGCTTAACCTTGAGTTGATCGTACCATCACCAGTTGACCAAACTGGTATGGTACATCTTCTCTACTCAAGGCAAAAGTGGGTGTTATGGCACCCACCAAAAGACTAAAAGATCTACGTCATATCTTGTGGTCCGTTATTACATTAAAAACACGCAAACTGTGTTGGACGTGGCCTCAAGTCTTTCACAGTGTATCCAGTTGACCATGAAAGATGTTAAGTCCAAACCATTTTTTGGGGGGGATGTACAATATGTTCAGTAGATGGAGGAATGTTGTCCTTCCCCTGTATGAAGCTTTGGAATATTTTGTGAAATTGTGGAGACCTTACCTACAAATAGATCCTGATATGATAACAAGGAGTCGAACACGAGCAACTAAAATTGTTCAATGCAATGGAAGATCTCACCAGGAGAGATTCTCTTTACATACATTTTACAAGTTCTACCAATTCTGAACACTAAAGAACCTCCATTGGGTTGTGGAAAGTAACAGAAATCAGGGTTTCCATCATTGTGGGGTCAAGAACATAGTGAATTTTCCACACATGAGTCTTCTTCTGGCTGTTTTATTGCCAAAGAAGCTCAAAATGGAAAATGCATCTGCTAAATTGCCTTCGCTGGGATAGAGCATCTTCCTGATGTCCTAATCCAAAGAGTTTCTAAGGTACATATGGTCCCAATGCACAGAGATTACCATTGATTGAAGAACTATTTCACTACTGTAAGACATCCCTTATGCCATAATTATCAGTAGTCTTCAGCATAACAGCATCTCCTGCCTGATGGCCCACCTCATTTCAAAGAGATGGAAAATTTGGGATTTTGTCAACATACTGTGTCCTTTCATAGTCTGACAGGGGTAACACTGACTGGATGGAGTGTTCAGGGGCATGGTCATTCATAAGGACAAGGGTAACACCTGGTTGTCCATTTCTTTGTACATTTCCAGGAGGAATCCAAGAGGAATGGAAAAGTAGCTGCCTTATAGAACCCAATAAAAGTGGAATTTTCCATGTGAGTAGAGAGGATTCATACTGTTCATGTAGGGAATATTAGGAGCAGAGTAGTGACAACCCTCACCGTACACCACATGCCGACAAGGATGCCATGACGCTTGAAATCATTCTTGGGTTGTATGTGGCTGGATTAGCTGGTTGTAGACATTGCACAGTGCATGAGTCAGAGGAAAGCTGGGCAGGAATACAAAGCTCCTGCCTGCATCTCATTACACATCCAGGGAGCGTGCTCAGCCATTGATTGGAATGGGCTATTTTACATGTGTCTCGGTGATGATGAGACTTATCTATAGTGACAGTCTCTGCTTCAGGGGCACCACATTAAATAAATGCATCTGCTGGTGACTGACAATATACCTAGCTCTCTTTTGTCAAGTCACAGAGACAGTCGATTAGAAGAAGACGGTTTATACTACTATGAGGCTGTATGATGACTCTCTCTGCACCACTGCCCTTCTGCATCGGGACAAAGGCTTTGTATTCTGACCCACACATCTACCTGGACTTGTAAGTTCTTCCATGCTTGATGATGGCCCTAATGAGTGATATGTATCAATCTTTGTTATAGAAAAGCTGTCCACAATATGTAATCGCAGCCGTTCCTGTCCCCAGTAGAGGGCACTGTGACGAATACCGTACCCCGACTGATGTCGGACGTCAAATACGTAGAGCCAGCCAGATACGGTATAGTCACTGGTTACCAAGGCGTGACGTTACTCCGTCCCTGAGGAGCAGGTAAGGTCAGCTTGGTACAGTGTTCACAGACTCCTCCTGTCCACACGGGCACAGAGAGGCAACAAGCTGAGAGAGCCTTTTCGCTGCCCCAGGGAAACAGCGCTTCCTCAGCCTGGGAAGACTGCCACCAGCTTCTCATTTGATATAAGCCCGGTCCGCTAACGGGATTATATAGGGTGAGAAACCAACCCGCAGTAGCATATAACTATGCCGAAACACGGATGTCGGGATTCGTGATTGAGATACCAGACAGTACAAGATTAAATTATATATTTAATCGTGTTAAGGGCTCACTAGACATAACACAATATACACAGAAAATATATACAGTGGTCTGAGTGGTAAATACAGATGGCGTGGGACAACAGGGTTAAGCAGAACAAAAGTCAGTTTACCAGATGGATGAGTCCTTTGGGTGGTGATAAATAATGGGTTTCTGTAAGGCTTGGCTGTAGTCACATGGGAGGCAGTGATTTTCAGGTCCCTTCCAAACACGTATGCAGCATGACCCCCCTTTACAAGAAAAGACACGCCCGCTTGATGGCACAAGCCTTTTGACCTGCAGCCGGCCACTCCCCTCCCGACCTCTGGGAGAAGTCCACTCCCCCTCTTCTGGGGCTGGCAGCAAATGAGTCACAAAACCGATTAGGGCTCATGGCTCCAGACCAGTATGTCACAGGGAGGTGGTTCTGGTACCAATTAATCAGCCTGGGTTCCGGCTACCAGTAGAGTCCAAGCATGGTACCATTATTTGGTTTCTGTGGGGAGATATGTATATCTCTCCTCCCTGGCATCCCACCACCAAACTATGACTACGGGCCTGTTCATCGTGGCCACAGGGACACAAATATGTATCTGATTTAGGTCTGCGATGGACGGATGATTCACAATTCTTTATGAATCGCCAGTTCCATAATTTCTGATAATGTTCATTGAACTGGGGAATGGCCTAGACTCACGCCGGGAAGCTTTCCTGTAGGATCCGTGCTATCTGAATGGAGGTGAGAAATTGTAAACAAAGGTGGCCTTCTAGAAGTTCTCTGCCATTTGGCTGGGCTTTGAAGCAGGGCCCCCCTGTGGAGTTCACTACCTCTGCTATCTGACAGCAGATGGCTGGTATGGGAACATGGCTGACATTAAATAATAATCCATATTCCTCACAGGCACAATCTAAGCACAATCTCAGTCTTACACTCTAGGGTCAATTTTAGAGAAAGCCAGTTTTATGGATATGTTTCTAGTGTGTAGTTGGAAATTAGGACAACATTAGAGAGCCTAGAAATTCTATACATACAACATGCAAAGACTCCAGTGCTGCAAGGCAACAAAGCTAATCACTGAGCCTCCATGATGCTCCATGGTTGTAGATTTATTCTTTACCAGTCTAACATTACCTGAGTTATTTGCATATTACTTATTTTGTCTACTTGAAAATGTTTCAAGTTCTAACGTGTCCTCCTGACATATCCTACAGTTTGGAGACGTCTTCTTTACCTCTTTCTGTCCTCATGGGTGGAGCTTTCCTACCCTGTCTTCTTTATGGATAGAGCCCAACTGTCCTGATTTCTTCATGGGTGGAACCTATATGGCCTGTTCTCTTTGTGTGTGGAGCCTACCCAATCTGTTTTGTACATGAATAGAACCTATCTATGGCCTTTTTTTTTAATGGATGGAGCCTTTATTTCTCTTGTCTTCATGGGTACAGACTACCTGACCTGTTCTCTGCATGGAAAGAACCCCTATGGCATGTTCTTCATGTGTGGAGCCTTCATGTATCTTCTCTTTGTGGGTTGAACCTTCATGTCATATTCATTTCATGGTTAAAGTCTACATGATCTGTTCTTTTCATTAGTGCAACCTCCATGGCCTGGTCTTTTCATGGGTGGAGCCGTCATGCCTCTTCTTTTTGTGGGTGGGATGTTGAAATTTTATCTTTATGGGTGAAGCTTAATTGACCACTTTGCTTCTTGGGTTGAACCCCACATGTCCTATTCTCTTCTTGGATGAAACCTCCTTGATCTGTTCTTTCCATAGGTGAAACTTCCATGGCTTGTTCTTTCAGGGGTTGAGTCTTCTTTCTTCCGTTTTAGGCAGAACTTTCATGGCATGTTCTAGGGTGGAGCCTACCTGACAATATATGAGTTTCATTTTTAGGTCTAACTTTCTGTGCCATTTCATACTCTTTATAGGGATCAAAGTTCCATATTTCTGACACAGAACTAAAAATCCTATTCATAGCCATAGAGTTAAGTTTTTTTTCAGGTTTTGTGAAATGAATGGCTTATCCTTAGTAACCAATGATTATTAGCTGTTTCTATGGGTTGCAACTCTTGCCAAAGCATCATGCCTCCTTTAAACAGCTGATCAAATGGGTGGCAAGAATCGAACCCCAACCAATCTTATACTGATCCTAAGAATAGGTCATCAGTTTCAAAAACCTGGTCTGCAACCACTACTAGGAGGAGCTCGAGATCTTACTAAATACACCACTGAGGTCAAGGCTTGACATTCACTTACTATACATTATAAGTGAAAGCTATTAAACAGCTCACTATCTCCAGCCAATATAGACAATTTACGCTTGCTGCAATTTTTTGGAAAAGCATCCGAACTGCACAAAACATCAAAGTAAATTCCTATATTTTATTATTTTATAACATAAACCAGCGCCAATATCTGCAAAGCAATAGGACGTCACATCATTCTTCAGCCTTATCAACACGGTCAGGTCACAGGCAGGTCATGGCCAATAATACAACCCCTTCCTCCCCTTTCATTTTTCACAGGTAAGACTTAGATGGGCGCCGCTGATTATTGTACATGTCACACTGGGAAATTAATAAAAAAGAAAGTCATTTCATAGGACTCCTTGCAGCTGTGGCCACTGTCCAAATGGAAGATGTATGCTGGCACCGACTAGGCTTTTGTAGAATGACAATACCATGTAAACACGAGCCAAGATGGCATGAATCCAAATTATGATTATGACGGAGTGTACTCCTTTAAAAAAGCCAGCGTGCTGTACAGAGATAAGCGGCAACAAATCATCTCCCCGTGTGCCCTTTAAGAAGGTAATAAATATCCGGAGTTAGGAGAACGGGCCAGTACATAAATACTGATATTTATTTAATTTTGTCTATCTCCTGCCGCGGAGTGTGCCACCACGCCGTGCCTTGTGCACATACATCACTGTTCCCAATAGAAACTGATTGGCATTCATGCCTGAGCGTCTTTTTATTTTCTCCTTGGCTGCTGGGTGCAGCCTGACTTCCTCAGAAACTAAAGAGCTTCATCTATTAGGCGTGACAGATTTGTATTCAGCGCTAAATGTCTGACCTTGCTTATACTCTTTCATCCATTCCCATCAACCCTTTCCCAGATGAAAGATTCTGTTTAACGCCTGCTTCCTGTCTGTTACCTTGGAAACGTGGACTAAGCAAGCGGCCTAAGAGGAGAATGAAAGGAAAGGGGGAGAAAAATGTAAAATAGATAAATGTATCAAAAAATGTAAATATATTATTGGTCAAAATTCCTTTTCTACGTATTTTTTTAATCTAAAATTTTATCTAAAATGATATATATTATATAGTTGCCAACAGTCCTGAATTTGCAGGGACTTTCCCTGGTGGTCCTTCAATAATAGCATTCCCAGGGGCTGCACACATTTGTCCTGAATTTACCAGCTGTTTCTCCTGACCATATACATACACGCTCGGAACGCTCACTGAAAGTCAATGCACTTTATCCTTTTCTAATGGTCCGTGGTGGCGGAATCTATAAGGGAATTCTTAGATAACTCGAACCTTGTACCCTGAACTTGAAAACATAAATTCACTCATCCCTAGTTTTAAGCCCTGATTAACCCCCTGATAGCCTAAATGTGACACTCGATCAACGTTGAATGCAGCATCTGAGGGGTTAAATGACAAGGCAGTACGATCGCCATTCCCTATCATTACACACGCTCCATAAAATGGAATGCAATTCATTACAAAGTAATTCGTAATGAATCAAATTCTTTGTTGAAGACTTCGCTCATCACTAATTTTGTCACATGTAGTTCCCTCCTGGTTGTCACCCTGCTCTGACTCCGATTTTGGATCTCACCAGGCTTAGACATTCCATCTGTTGGTTACTAGATGTTGACTTTTGGCTCAGTTTGGCTGTGTTCTTCACCTTCTTGATCCACGAGTCAGCGACTACTGAGAAGACACAACCTGGGGATCCACAGTGAAGACCAGATACATATATAGGGGTTAAAGTCTGAGATCATGCCCTGGTCTTTTAACACCTTCTATACCACTAGGTGGCTTAAAAATTGTGCGGGCCTTCCCTTTCCAGAGGACCTGCATTGTTAGCAAAGACGTGGGTGGGAAACCATTGACCAATAATATGGATATGGATATGGACAAGAAAACAAACACCAGACCCTTCTGTTCTTAGTGGCAAAACCTGGGACCGTAATGGGGGCGTAATGGACCCCACCTTCAGTTTACACCACAAGGCGGCACCCTATTAGGAACCAGAAAAAGAGGAGCAAGATTGTAATTCATGATTTATCCACAGAAGCTCGATGGATCTGTATTATAGCTTCATGTACCCTACCGAGCCATGATACGGTGGATTTGCATGACTCTGACAAATTTTTTATTGTCATGCTCCAGCAGATGGTGCAATACACTGGTAAAATATGCATCCATATAACACTGCAGTTTTTAGTTTTGCATTGAAGTGTCCTCCCCATTTTTTTTCCGTAGCTTTGTCTTTTGCACCATATGGCAGCACACTGATTGAATATGGCTACATAGTACAGAACCACAGTAACTCTGTGCCTTCATACGGCACCCACGCACACAGCTCTGCCTTACAAAATACCTAAGGCCAAATTCAGACTGTAAATATTTCCATCAGATTTCTGCCCTGGATTTGCACTTTGACATGTGATGCATATGTCTATCCTCGGCGGTTTACAATTTCCCACTAAAATCAATGTGATGTGGCTTGTAAGCAGATTTCCTGCACCTTTTGACGCAGAATATGTTGTGAACATGTTTTGGTCCTGGCACCATGACAAATTTTTGTGGATCGAAGGTGTGTGATTCGATGCGTTGTAGCAGAGATTTTTTTTTTTTCTCTCGTATATCATATTTTACTCCCTCCTTCATTAATGAACAAATGTGGTTAAGAATGATGACTTTACCAATACGCAATGACTTTATCCGCCATCTACTAGCCTTTCTATGTATCACTGGTTTCCCGAAATTCTGAATTTGCAAGAAAAATTCTGACCGAGAAGATTGTCCATTGTCAGTGGTAGCACAAAGAAAGAGAGTCTGTGACAAAGCGGTTAATAGGCACATTATGTGCATATAATCACCGTGAGTGGCGCAGCACTGCTATGAATTTCTGGGTCTGATTATCTCTGTCTGGACTACAAGAGCCTTCAGTCATATTGTCAGGGAGCAGACAGCTGTCTGGGCTGATATGGCCGACATCACTCGCTCTTTCCACAATAAGGAAGAGCTTCCTTCATCTGCACTAAGTAGCAGAATGCGTAGATGTAAAGGGAGAAATCATGACCTCCAGTGATGACGGTTAATGGGTCTAGTAGTAGATGCATTGGAGCTGTTTAGGGACTTGGCCACCAGGGTGCGCTATTAGTTATAATAAGCATAGTTACTATTATATAATAGCTACAAGTATAAATAAATAAATAATAATGGCTACAGTTATGTTTATCTGTTTGTAGCTTGTAATTAATCTCTCTTATCTGGATTCCAGACCACCGCTGGCTCCTATAGACAATGCTGCGAAACTGGAGTCAGAGGCTGCAATGTGTAGAGTTCTGGTGGGTAGCCCGTCGGCACAACATTCAGGGTTGCCTACCGTAATTTTTTTTTTTTTCTGGACAATTTATCCCAAAATCGTGGACAGACAACGTTTTGTACGGACACATTAGAAAACCATAATAACTGAAAGAGATGATAAGTAATCCCTGTCCATAGGTCAACAAACTGAGAAGAAGAACTCATTACCACTATTTACTGTGAGCTGTAACATGATGATAATTACCACCAAAAGAATCTAGTCAAGCACCACCAGCCCCAAAAAGATTGCAGACACATCTATTTTTTTTTTCACGAACACAGGAAAAAAGTTGCCTATTTTTACGGACTGTCCAGAAATGTGTGGACAGTTGGCAACCCTGAGCACTGTTCTTGATGTCAAGATTAAGGATACCTTGACAGAACCACAACAGACTCAGTAAAATGTCGATGGGGACCAACAGGCGACAGTTTGATCTATCATATGATGGTTTTGTCAATGCACGGTGTCTCCCGTTAAGGCCAGAATCTACAGCGAGGTGGAAAACCCACACAAATACGGGGAAAACATACAAACTCAATGCAGATGTTGTCTTTGGTCAGATTCGAACCTAGGACCCCAGTGCTGCAAGGCATCAGTGATAACCATAGAGCCATGGTGCTCGCTGAAGATGTGGCCTCTGGAACCATAGACTATGGGATCTGCAGTAGGCAGCATGGTATAGTAGCACCAAATTGTGGGCAGAGTTTGCCTGTATGTTGTCTATCAAGCAGGGAGTAGTGTACAGCACTAAAGGGAACGAGAAGTAACCATTCCAGAGCAGTTGAGCCTGCACGCGGGTAGCATCACCCCTAGATCAGTTAGGTGCCAGAGGCTAAGCAGAGCAGCCAGTCTGTGTGTGATATGTGTCCACAGAGGAGTTCAGCAAAAAGCAGGAGGCACCTGGTGATTAACTAAGACTATTGACTACAGAGCCCGTGTTGTATGAAGTATCTCAAAGACAATGTATTTGGTTGGGCATCTTTAACTAAATCTGTGAAGGCTTCGAACGCCTTGGTGAACAAAACCTAACGCATTCTGTGTCCAGTTGCAAAACAAGGAAGCTGTGAAGTTTAGTTCAAGTAATGATGATACCAGCGAGAGGGGACGTAGAAAGCTTGTCCTCCTCATCAACAGACATGAATACATTTGGCAACCTTGGTATCAAAGGCAAGACATGGGGTTCCGATGTAGCTTTAGCGATACGGATCCTGAGCAGTTGCTGTTCTTTTCTCCTTTAAATCTGTTGTGTTGTACAAGCTACCATGTAGTGTAGCCCTTTAAATATTATATCATCCCATTGGTTGTTTATACTGCTGTGACTGGGTGTGGGGGAGGGGGTGCGGAGAGTATTTCTTTATCATTTTTTGACAACTTCCAGACTGAAATCTTTATGATCTACCATCACAGCAGACTTCACAAATTATCCCAGTGTGACCTGCCTTTAGAACGTTAGATCTACGGCTGTGTTTGAGCCGGAGGCACGGTGTCTGCCAGCTACGGTATCACAGCATTAGGGCTCGTTCACACGAACGTAAGGGCTCCGTGCCCGTGCTGTGGACCGCAAATGGCACCGACCGTGAATGGGGTCGGCGATCCGTCCGTTCCGCAAAAAAAGATAGAGCTAGTTCTATCTTTTTGCGGTACGGAGGCACGGAACCCCACAGAGGCACTCCGTAGTGCTTCCGTTCCGCACCGCATCTCCGGATTTGCATCTCCGAATGCACACGGCCGGTGCCCCGTGTATTGTGGACCCGCATGTATGCGGGGCACGATACGGCAACGGAGGGGCAACGGCAGTGTGAATGAGCCCTTAGGGCTCATGCACACCAACGTATTTTCTTTCTGTGTCCGTTCTGTTTCTTTTGCGGGGGTCAATGGGTCCGCATTTCCGCATTTCCATTCTGCGAAAAAATAGAACATGTCCTATTATTGTCCGCATTCGCATTGTCCGTAACAAGGATAGTACTGTTCTATGAAGGGCCAGCTGTTCTGTTCCACAAAATACGGAATGCAAATGGATGTCATCCGCATTTTTTGCGGATCCGTTTTTTGAGGACCGCAAAATACATATGGTCGTGTGCATGAGCCCTTACCCAGATGACCCAGGAACCAAAGCAGAAAATACACAGCAATTTTTAAAGCAGCCGGTGTGTGCGCTTACAAAGTCACCAATTTATGCTGCACGTTTCGTCCACATATTACATTCATTTGCCTAGCCTGTGGCAAATAGTGCGACCTAGATATCACATGGAGCTCATATAGATTAAGATGTAGCAGAGCCGAGTGAGTCATTGGTGCATGGTAGACTTGTGCACAGCACAATGTTTATAATAGTGGCAATTAATCTAATCAGCATTGCTTCACTCATATTACCTTGGTTCTTTTCTTCTCCGTTCACATCCAAAGCTACGTTCACTATTCTGGTTTCATGGAAATGCATTGTGGGGCCTCAATTGATACACAGTTAAAGTTGCGGTCACATGTCTGACAACGGAGTAGAGCTTCATCGCTGTCTGTTTCCAAGGGAAACCAGCAGAATTTTGAAAGCACATTTGGATAGGAATAGAAAAATCAAGTGTAACTCAAAAATTGTACAAAAATAATGGTCTCACTCAATATAAGCAATGCATCGAAAAAGAGCATATTCTTTAGGCCTCTTTCACATGAGCATGTCCGGATTAGGTCCGGATGCGTCCCGGTGCATTGCGGAAAACCCGCACGAGTAGGTAACCAATTGCAGTCAGTTGCAATGTGTTTTGCGCGCGCGTGATAAAAAACTGAATGTGGTACCCAGACCCGAACTTCTTCACAGAAGTTCAGGTTTGGGTTCAAGGTTGTGTAGATTGTATTATTTCCCCTTATAACATGGTTATAAGGGAAAATAATAGCATTCTGAATACAGAATGCATAGTACAATAGGGCTGGAGGGGTTAAAAAAAATAAAATAAAAAATTAACTCACCTTAATCCACTTGCTCGCGCAGCCGGCTTCTCTTCTGTCTTCTTCTTTGAGGAATAGGACCTTTGATGACGTCACTGCACTCATCACATGGTCCATCACATGATCCATTACCATGGTGATGGATCATGTGATGAGCGTAGTGACATCATCAAAGGTACTTTTCCTCACAGATGAAGACAGAAGAGATGCCGGCTGTGCGAACAAGTGGATTAAGGTGAGTTAAATTATTATTATTATTTTTTTAACCCCTCCAGCCCTATTGTACTATGCATTCTGTATTCAGAATGCTATTATTTTCCCTTATAACTATGTTATAAGGGGAAATAATAATGATCGGGTCCCCATCCCGATCGTCTCCTAGCAACCGTGCGTAAAATTCGCACCGCATCCGCACTTGCGGTACATGTGTATTCTCAGCCTGCACTCAAACTACTTTATATTGCTATATGGGGGTCATAAAATCCTAATTTTGCTATTGGGTGGAGGTCCTAGAGGCAGGGGTAGATAATAGAAAGAGAAAAATCCAGGGGACTCCACTATAGGGATGAATATTATGTAGGCAGTATATTACGGTATTATTTGGGCACTATATGTATTCTTATCTAAATAGGGGTCATAAGACCCTGTTTCTACCAATAGGTTGAGGTTCCCAAGGTAGGGGTAGCATATAGGATGGGAAAAGGAGGAAAAGCCCAGAGAATTTCACTATAGGGATAAATAGTATGTGGGCGGTGGATTACAGTATTATTTGTAAACCATATGTTACTTTTATCTAAATGGGGGTTATAGTATCCTGTTTTTACCAATAGATGGAGGTCTCAGAGACAAGGATAGATTATGGAAAGAGAAAAAGTTCAAAAACTCCATTATTTAGGGATGGATATTATGTAGGTAATGTATTACGGTATTATTTGGACACTATATGGTGCTTTTATCTAAATGGAGGCCCTAGTACCAGTTTTTAGCAATAGGTAGAGGTCCCTGTGATAGATTATAGGATGGGAATAAAGAGGAAAAAGTCCTGGGGACTCCATTAGATATAGACAGTTATTATGTAGGTGTGGTGTGTTACGGTTTTATTCGGACTCTTTATGGTGCTCTTATGCTATTTGTATGTCCTACAGAGGTTTTTGACTGTGTATTGCTGTGCTATTGTCAGCTCACCCATCCACCCGCTACATAGACCACATGTGCACAGAATGCCCGAGGACAAGGGAGGCAGATGTAGCAGTAATGAAGAAATCTAGCCCCCGAGCAGATTTTGCTAAAATCCAAAATGTGTATTAAATTCCAAGAATTGCATTTAAATCCAACAGAAGACCCAGTCAGCCCTGCAGACGCGTTTATAGGCTATCAGTAAGCGCTACATCTGAAACATGTCAGTTTCTGACTCTGACCCTGACCTCCGCCTTCTTCCTGACCCTGATCCTGTCTGCATTGTCTCTTTGGCACCTCCTGTTTCTGACTTCTAGTTATCTCTTCTTGATTCCTGGTTTGGTTTAATTTTAATTTTCCCCATGCAAATTTTTTTCCGATCAGAATCTTCTCTGGGCTGGACCCTGTTTCTTCATTCTCTTATATCATTTTTCTGGCTATGTTCTTTGTCTCCAGTCCAAAAACAGCATAGTGCAACCCCAAATAATGCATTTTCCAGGTCCCTGCTCACAGATGGAGCACCATCTCACTACTTATTTACATTTTACCTATATACCATAAATGTTTGTGGTCAGAATACCAATTTAAAGTGGTTTTTCCCACAAGAAGTATTCTACATTTTTGAAACCAGCACCAGGATCTGAATACTTTTCAAATTGCATGTAATTGAAATTTTTGTATCGCCAATGAATTATTCACTGAACTCTATCTGTATAGCGCCACCTGCTGTTTGCTTTTTTCAAAATTCTTTGTCCAGCTCACTGAGATGGAAGCACGCGCTAAGTTCCATCCTTCAACTGTCACTAGCTGCAGCAGAGAGGACACACACCCTGAAAAAGGACACCCCTTCGGGTATGCCAGCTTGAAATAACCAGTAGTAGTGAATGGGCCGATATTGTGATCCATGTGAAGTACAGGGTTGGTTCTAAGTTTGTTAGAAACCAGAGCTTGTCAAGTCTTAAGTGATTTTTTTACATTATTCATGGGATAACCCCTTTAACCCAACGCCATACATATATGTAAAAAAGCCAACAAAGAAGATTTCCAGATGGCAGAGGCATAATGCTCCTGGACCCTGGACCAACATTACCAGGATCTTTTGCTTGTTTTGGACTCAGCGTTGCGGCAACAGAGGCACAAATGAGATTTAAATGGCCGCTCTCTGCTTTGCATACGATTGCTAACAATCCAGCGGAGCACAGACAGACCTGCCAAAGTCATCGTAAATTCCCCAAGCCCCTGCGCGCTCGCTTCAAACCAACAAGCGAGTTCATGAAAAGCTTATTTTTGCTTGTACGTCTGTGAGGTTTTTATGTCATTTCCAGGCGATGGCCTTTTTATGCTGATTGTGAAAAAGGAGACAATTAGGAATCATTTTCAGGGGGGAGAAAAATGGCACATATTTGTTTGCTTAACATTAGCAAAAAACGTGAATGATTCTCAATGTGAAAAAATGAGAGACAATTTGAATGAGCTTCTTGGCTGCACCTGAATATAGATGATTTCCCGGTACATTAGCAATGAAATAGGGCGACCGTAGATATGGCGATTATTTGCCTCCATCTACAGTATCCTACACAATGATCAAAGCCAGTTTTATAGAATGGGGCACTAAGCATCAATTAAGGCAGGGCCTCCCCCCAATGGACTCCTAAATACTGCCATACAATGCTAAATAATACTTCTGTACTATGTCAGAATAATGCTGCCACCCAGTGTCCAAAGTAATACATCCATACAATGCCTACACAATAAGGCCTCATGCACACGGCCGTTGTTTTGGTCCGCATCCGAGCCGCCGTTTTTGCGGCTAGGGTGCGGACCCATTCACTTCAATGGGGCCGCAAAAGATGCGGACAGCACTCCGTGTGCATTCCGCTTCCGTTGCTCCGTTCCGTGGCCCCGCAAAAAAAAATAGAACATGTCCTATTCTTGTCCGTTTTGCGGACAAGAATAGGCATTTCTACAATGCGCCGCCCGTTCCGTTCCGCAAATTGTGGAAGGCACACGGGCGGCTTCCATTTTTTGCGGATCCGCAGTTTGCGGACCGCAAAAAACTGAACGGTCGTGTGCATGAGGCCTAAAGCCACATAATACTGCCGCTCTACAGGTCACATAATGCAGACTTAGGCTACATGCACATGACCGTATGTGTTTTGCGGTCCACAAATTGCGGATCTGCAAAAAAAAAGGATGACGTTCCGTATTGTATCTGTTTTTATTGTGGATATGTTTTTTGCGGATCCATTGTAATAATGCCTATCCTTGTCCGCAGACTAGAAAAAAATAGGACATGCACTATTTTTTTTGCGGGGCTACGGAACGGATTTACTGATGCGGACAGCACACGGTGTGCTGTCCGCGTTATTTGCGGACCCATTGAAATGAATGGGTCCGCATCCTAGCCGCAAAAAAACAACGCAACGGACACGGAAACAAACAATGTCCGTGTTCATGTAGCCTTATAGTGTCCAAATCATATGTCATATCCAAATGATATGAGCAAGTTTTGTAGAATAGGATCATAAGCAATTGTCATCTAGATACCGCCATACAATACCAAATGCTTCCATATTATTCTCAAATAAAGCTGTTATTCACTGTCCATAAAAATACAGAACATCCATACAGAGACTACATAATGCTCCTACATAGCATCACAGCTCTACTGCTCACATAATACAGTCATATAGTGCCCAGATAATATGTAGTATCCAAATCATTTCATACAATGAAGCCCTGCCTAAGCAACAAACACATCGTGGTCTCCCTTCAATTGTAATCTAACTACTGCTATACAATGGCAAATAATACTATCATACTATGCCCAAATACAGCTGCCATTTAGCATCCAAAATAATACATCCATACTTGGCTTAAATAATACAGAGTGTCCACATAATATTACAGCTCCTATTAAAGTGTCATACAGAGTCTACATAGTACCGCCATCTTGTTCTGACATAATACTGCAATTTACAGCATTTATTTGTATTTATTTTTTGCTCCAAAAAACTGGCGCATTTTCAATGGTGTTCATTCTTGGTGTGAATTCAATGTAGAAATTCCCATTGAAATCACTGTGAGGCTTAAAAATCACATCAAAATCTGTGCCCGATTTGCACCAATAAAAAAAAACAACTGAGGGAACTTTCACACTTGCGTTGCTGGATTCCGGCATGCAGTTCTATTGCTGGATCCGGCAATCTGTATGCAGACGGAAACCATTTGTAGACGGATCCGGATCTGTCTCACAAATGCATTGCAATACCGGATCCGTCTCTCCGGTGTCATCCGGAAAAACGGATCCGGTATTTATTTATTTTTACATTTTTAAAGGTCTGCGCATGTGCAGACCGGAAGACCGAATCCGTCAATGTGGCAATTTTGATACATTTCAATGGAAAAAAAATGTCGGCATTCCGGCAAGTGTTCTGGATTTTTGGCCAGAGAGAAAAATGCAGCATGCTGCGTTTTTTTCTCCGTCCAAATACCGTAAAAGGACTGAACTGAAGACATCCTGATGCCTCCTGAACAGATTGCTTTCCATTCAGAATGCAAGGGGATAAAACTGATCAGTTCTTTTCCGGTATTGAGCTCCTAGGTCGAAACTCAATACCGGAAAACTTTGACGTAATTGTTAAAGTACCCTAAGGCCCCTTTCACACGGGCGAGTATTCCGCGCGGATGCGATGCGTGAGTTGAACGCATTGCACCCACACTGAATCACGAGCGGTGATTTTCACGCATCACTTGTGCGTTGCGTGAAAATCGCAGCATGCTCCTCTTTGTGCGTTTTTTACGTAACGCAGGCCCCATAGAAATGAATATGGTTGCGTGAAAATCGCAAGCATCCGCAAGCAAGTGCGGATGCGGTGCGATTTAAACGCACGGTTGCTAGGAGACGATCGGGATGGAGACCCGATCATTATTATTTTCCCTTATAACATGGTTATAAGGGAAAATAATAGCATTCTGAATACAGAATGCATAGTACAATAGCGCTGGAGGGGTTAAAAAAAATAAAAACAAATTAAACTCACCTTAATCCACTTGCTCGCGCAGCCCAGCTTCTCTTCTGTCTCCTTCTTTGCTGATTGCAGGAAAAGGACCTGTGGTGACGTCACTCTAGTCATCACATGGTCCATCACATGATCCATCACCATGGTAAAAGATCATGTGACGGACCATGTGATGACCTGAGTGACGTCACCACAGGTCCTTTTCCTGCAATCAGCAAAGAAGGAGACAGAAGAGAAGCTGGGCTGCGCGAGCAAGTGGATTAAGGTGAGTTTAATTAGTTTTTAGTTTTTTTTAACCCCTCCAGCCCTATTGTACTATGCATTCTGTATTCAGAATGCTATTATTTTCCCTTATAACCATGTTATAAGGGAAAATAATACAATCTACAGAACACCGATCCCAAGCCCGAACTTCTGTGAAGAAGTTCGGGTTTGGGTACCAAACATGCGCGATTTATCTCATGCGAGTGCAAAACGCATTACAATGTTTTGCACTCGCGCAGAAAAATCGCGCATGTTCCCGCGATGCATCCGCATCTTTTCCCGCAACGCCCGTGTGAAAGGGGCCTAAGACAGAAAATTACATTAAAAAACAAACAAAAAAAAAACCACAAGGATATTTTCACGTGTGGGCCTCCGTGTTTCTTTGACTTACTCCAACAAACAAATAAAGAAATAAATAAAAGTAATAAAAATAAACTAATTATTAATGTAAAAACATTATTATTTTTGTTTTGTTCAATTACATTTTTCATTAGTTTTATCCTAATCACTTGCAGTATTGTGTTTTATCATTTTTGTTACAATTTTTTTATTGCTATTTATTATTTCTGCGATTGTTGTATCGAGTATTTTCCTCTTTTGAAGCTAAAAGTCAGCCGTCTGACAAACACTTTGCACACTGATGGATGATGGATTCCTGGAATAAGGTCGATCTTTTGCCTGAATCCTAAATCAAAGCTATTGATTTGTGAGCTCTGCCGACCGCCACAGGTCGCATGTGAACCTCTCAGCTCTTCAGGATGTGTCTGCGGCGTAGACATTGTATCTTCAGTCATCTCTCGTGCTCCCATACGTGCCTCTGATTTGAAGCCTTTCGGGCGTCTGTAGGATGCCCTGTGGGACTTAAATGTTACGCTTCCTATTGTTTTATTATTCATAGAGACGGATTCCCTGGACGGTGGCCTCTTTATGGCTGTGGAGGTCATTATTTGGTCATGCCTTATGTATAAAGCTAAAGCTGCCTCATGTATGGGGAGGCCATCATCTAAAGTCTGTACATACAGTAGGTGCGCCTTGAGACCTACGCTGTTCTGAGCGGTGATTTCAAAAACTATTGATTCTTTATCTCACCCGTAACACTCAAAACCTTCCTGGAAATGTCACATTGTTTACTGTAGACATTTCTGGACCCTTTAGTGCATATTAACCATATACATTGGTTGTCTAGTTTAGGCTACTTTCACACTAGCGTTAATAATTTTCGGTATTGAGATCCGTCATAGGGTCTCAATACCGGAAAAAAAACACTTTTCCGTTTTGTCCCCTTTCATTGTCAATGGGGACAAAACGTAACTGAACAGAACGGAATGCTCCAAAATGCATTACGTTCCGTTCACATACAGGAGAGCAGCATGCTGCGGTTTGCTTTCCGTCCTGGGATGCGGAGCAAGACGGATCCGTCATGACCTACAATGCAAGTCAGGGGGACGGATCCGTTTTCCATTGACTTTCAATGGAGCTCATGAAGGATCCGTCTTGGCAATGTTAAAGATAATACATCCGGATCCATTCACAACGGATGCAGATGGTTGTATTATCAGTAACGGAAACGTTTTTGCTGAACCAGCAAAAATGCTAGTGTGAAAGTAGCCTTAGTCAAGAGTTCAATGTTCAAGATCCTCAAATGCAGAGTGGTAAAACAAAGTGACCTGACTTGTCCTGACCACCTATTGATATAAATGGACACTGTGTAATGCCTACGTTCCCCTGCGGTGGTGCTGCAGGGAAAATGAACACCAGGTTTAATCAAAGATCTGGCTGATCACTTGGGATTCCAGCAGGAGGAAACTTTGTGATCTGCTGATGATCAAGGGACCCTTCCAATAAGTAGGGATTGTCCAAAGTGGAGATCCACTTTAAATTGAATGTGTAGCTCAGCATCTGTTATACATTTATCTAGTTGTAAGGTCACAGTTAAAGATCTCAATATATAGAGATTTTTTCTGTAGGATGATTATATTTTATCCCAAAGGTCAAAATTTCTGCACATTTTCCAGTATAAAATCTGTTCTTGCCAGACGTTCTCGACATCATGTTGGATCCATACAGCCTGGAAGTCCTCCAGGTTCTAGTGAAATGTGATTACGATGGCAAAATCTCGGTGAAAGTGTGAATAGGACAACTATATTAACCTGGTTACAGCAGTAGTGGCCATCATAGATAGGCTCTGTTCACACTAGCATCGTTGTCGCGACAGCTACATGTATGCCGGATGTTTTCAGCGAATCGTAACAGAACCCATTGATGAGTCTATGGTGGCTTTATTGCCTCAGATTTGCCAACACAAAAACGAAAAGCCGGATGGAAACGCATATAGGCCCAAAGTGTGAACACGGCTGGACCATCCCCATCTGTCCAATGAATGCAACGAGTTGCATTACAGTTGCAAATGGCTCTGTTCACACTGTGTTCAAAGCTCACTCTTAGCAACCTCGATGTAAGAATTCTGACCGTGTTCTCGAAACATCACCATCGAGTTCAAGTCTTGCCATATAAAACCTTTGTCTTATACTGAATCATCATCCATCTGTTGAACACTATCAGGGAGAGATTTCAGGAAAGATCGTTTCCATCCACTGATAGCAAGCAGAGATCTATTGTGTATGTCCTGCAGCAAAAATCCATATGCAACACCAGCAGATTTCGGGGGATATTTTATGAAGCCCTGTACACCCATTTTCTGGGGGGAAAACATCACACGCATGCCATTTTGACCAAAAATTTGCAATTTTTCATTTTACTTTTCTCTTTTGAAAAATGGGTGGGCCGGAGGGCATGGTTTGCAAGGCGAGTAGGTATATGCCAGTTTTATCTAATGCTACTTAAATAAAAAACAGATATAGACAAAAGTGTAATTTTTCACGATGCGCCAAATTTATCCAACAATGTGCAACATTTCATACATTTGGCGCAAATTACGGCAACGCAGACTCAAGTCAAGACTGATTTCAAAAAGTTCCCTCATGATCAATCTTCCCTTCGTCTTGTTTTTTTGGTGTGGATGCTCAGGTTACTTCCATCGCCTATTTTGTACACTATATGTGATGTGAACCTCCAAAGTGGACAACCCCTTAAAGTGTAACTCTTGTTTCAGTTAATTTTTAAGGTTGCGTAGAGACAGGGATGTTAAACATTTTTTGTAATATACTTTATTAGGAAATAATGTTTCTTTGTACTAGAAAACAAGATGTAAAGAGTCTTCTTAGCAAAGCTCTAATGAAGCATTGCTAATGAGATTCTGTCTTCAGTCTTCAGCGTCCTACTAAGTACTGAAGACGCCTGGTAAAGTCAGATAGGCAGGGTGATGGGCAGTGATGGTTAGGGTACACGTACATAGTCAGGGATTGGGGCAGGATGGAAACCTCTGTATGTTACACACAGGCATCTTCAGCGCCCAGTAGAACTGAAGACTGAAGACAGAACTCAGTTAGAGCTTTGCTAAAAAGACTCTTTACAACCTGTTTTCTAGTACAAGAAATGTCTTTCCCTAATAAAGTATAGTACAAAAATGTTTAAAGGGGTTGTCCAGGCAAGATATTAAATATCTATCCTCCGGAGAGGTCATCAATATCAGATTGGTGGGGGTCCGACACCCGAAACCCCTGCCGATCAGCTGTTAGAATAGGCTATGTGACATCACTGTACATCAGTCACATGGACTAGTTGCCACTCGGCCTTATTCAAGTCAATGGTGCTGAGCTGCAGTACCAAGCACAGCCACTATACAATGTACGGTGCTGTGCTTGGAAAGCGCGGGGCAGGGTGGCTACCTCAAACAGCTGATTGGAGGGGGTTCCGGAACTTGGACCCCTGCCGATGTGATAATGATGATCCATCCTGAGCATAGGACATCATTATCAATTCCTGGATAACCCCTTTAAGATTCCTGCCCCTATCCTATGTTAAAAATAAACTAAAAACAACAGTTACACTTTAAGACCACATTCGGATCTGACTGAGATTTTGGATGCATATTCTTGACAAATCTCCAGCAAATTTTACACAATTTTTACCAATTTTTTTGCTGTTACCATCATTATACACTTTCTTGCAAAATTTAGATTAAGGAATCCGCATCTATCGTATCTGACCACGGCTTTCGTTATTCCTCCTGCATTTCCATCTCCGGCAGGCATCATCCGTGCTTACGAGGCTTCAGACGAGATCCCAGTTTCTTATTATCCGTCCAGTCGCTCATGTGGTTTACTAACACGTTCGTCCCATGGGGGCATTCGTAAATTTGTTTGCTCCTGTGTTCTGCAGCCTATTTCCCACTCCCTTGTTTTTCGGGATGACTGATGCATTATGACAGGTGTCACTTGTAATGGAGAAGTGAACGACGGTTACATTGCAGTTGTCACCGCTGTCCAGATGGCAAAAAACAATATTGATTTTCTAAAAACAGGACCAACCAGTCATTTTCCGTATTGATCTCCCAGAATCTGGTCCAGGCTAATTGCTTAGAGATATCTGCTCAGATGAACACTTGTTTCAGCTTGGTGTGTGAATGATGTGTCAAAGAGTTACAGTGTTACATGGAGTAGTCACTGTCAAAGTATAACATATATTGAGAAATATATGTGCTATATAGGCTTAAAGGGCATTTCCACTTTTTCACACAAGTTCATTTTTAGGTCTAAATTTTTTAGCTGATTAACTTTTTAATATATCTTTATAGCTAGAGATGCTCCATTTTTCTGCAAGAGCTCCAAAATGCCCTGCATGAAAAGTAATTAACCCCTTAATGACCAGGCCTTAAGGCCAGAAACATTTATTAGTTTTTTGCCCCTTTGCATTACAGCAGCAGCAATTTTTTTTTTTTGCCACTCGCTGTCTGCAGCCTTAATAAATTTTTGGTGTTGTTCGGGGATGCATATAAATTACAGTATAATTTATATATATTTTTTGGGTTTGGAAATATAGAAAAAAGCGATTTTTGGTGCTCTTCACATTTCACACTAAATAACCTGATAAATTCTTCAGGTCGAATGGATACATAATATGCTCATTTATATTTACTGTCTGTACAATAAAATGTATTTTAAAGTAAATAATGACAATTTAATTTCGGGGAGGTATATTTTTTATATTTTTATTATGTTATTTATAACATTTTCTTTTTTTTAAATCCCGAGTATAATTTCCCCCAGCTACAGTCGAGTCCTCTTTGATCCTGTGGTGGTATGGATCACAGCATGATTGAAGGGTTAACAGACATAGTCGAACCTTCAATCGACTCCGGCTGTTAAGTAGGAGCCAGCACTAAGAACATAGGTTGTTAGTAACAGTTGGTTGTTAGCACTGGAGCTCTCTGACAGCCATTTAACCCCCCCGCCCCCCCCTTATCTGCAGGGATGCCAAAAGATGTCATTGCAGACTGGGGATCTGCACCGCCCACTGTCAAAAGACAGCAGGCAGTCATTAAGGGGTTAAAAGATACAATTCTTATTACCTGTGGCCACCACTGGAAGGAGCTTATGAACTTACAGCCTACTGTGTTATTATTGACTTTAATATATAAACATTATGCAGTAACCTCTGAAGCTCCCCCTAGTGGTGGCTGCAGGCAGTCAAAAATTATCATTGATGTCTCTGTCTATGCATGGGATATTAAGCTCTCATTTTGCCCTGGGCAGGGCTGTTTCTGCTTGCTGACTCATGTAGTTTTTATGAGCTGTCAATAGAATGCGAGGGAAGGTCCTATTCCAAAATATGTAACATCCCCACACTCCACCTGATCTGTTAATAATAATAATAATAATAATAATAATAATAATGGTGTCTTCTTATGTGGCAGAGGGGCTGTGGTGCCCTCTTAAAGCACCAGGGCTTTCTAAATGGTCTTCCTTAAAATTTTGCTTCTGCACAGTGTGTGCAAATTCTTCACCTAGTTGTTGGTGCTGCTGAATCTGACATAAGTCCATGAGAGATCTGCTTCTGATGGTTCTCTGTGCTCTTGCCTTCACTTTTTTCAGTGTTAGAATTAGCAGCAGCGATGGGGAGGAGGTTGTACATGGCAGGTCAAAGTGTCTAGAGGAGGGAAAGTATGCAAGAAGGTTAGAATCAACAGACTTTATACAGAGGGGAAAGCACACACAAGGCAGTTTGCCAGGAGAAGGAAGCAGCATCCTGGACACACAGATCCAGCATTTGTCACTGGATGAGAAATGTCCACATGACAAAAGTCTGAAAATAAAAGCAGATTATAAACTGAATATCAGGGGTCCTCAAAATAAATAAAGAAATGAGCTTAGGGTACCTTTTTTTTTTTTTTTTTACCAGAAAAATATTTGTCAATTTCAAGTGTCCAGCCATTCATTTTTGGAACAGAAAGTGGTCACTTTTTTAGGACTATTTAACCCCTGAGCTAAGAACTGCACTGCACCATTGCTAAATACTACTATACCGCCGCCTTTCAGGCAAAAATGTGAGATGTGAGTGGTGGACACATTTTTAGATCTCACTGGCAGCGCTTACTCCAGCAGCGGCCAAAGTTCCTTAATATGAAATTTGCACTCCAATAGACGCAGATGCTTAATTTATCCAATAAAAGGGTGGAATATTTTTAGCTGAATGAAACAAACATAAATTTATTCCGAGCATTATTCAGGGATGTGATTTCCTGTTCTCATTTGCATAAATTTGCATGCGTGTGATTGTTTTGTAATTGTTATCATTTTGGACGAGCGGCTGTTTATTGTTGTTCCCAACTCCAGAAATTCTCAATGTGCCTGAGAAACAATTGTGAAATGTTATACATCGCTGGCTTCGTAGGATAAACAAAAGGTCCTTGCATGACTCGCCGCCCATAAAAAATTGCCCCCGTGACCAGAAAATTCAGGATTTGCATAGCACCAAGACAAGTAAAAAACTTAGTTGTGGATTTATTTCTTCTAATATATTCATTATGCATGCTAGTGCCCTCTTCATTTTTGAGTAGGTTGAAAAGAATGACTAAGACTGCCATGATATTTCTCAAAGAATCCCGCCTTATTCTCTCGAAGTAATGATACCACTAGAGATGAGCGAATTTCTTGAAAATTTGATTCGGCTGATTCGCCGAATTTCACAAAATAATTTGCTTTGTGACGAATTAATTCGTCACGAAGCGCATTTTTTTGTAAGTAGCAGGTGCAATGACAGGAAGCTGCCATAGTACCGCCCCCATCATTGTACCCCTGAGATGCCGCGTTCTTACATGATCGCAGCATCTGAGTGTACAAACAGAGTGAAATTAACATTAAAAATAAAACATTACATCCAACTTAACGTGTCCATTTGCGCGCGACAGGCCGCCCGCCGCCATCTTGCTTGCAGATCTCGGCTGAAATCGTGTGCGGCGCGAGATTACGTCATGTACGTCATCTAATCTCGCGCCGCACGGGATTTCGGCTGAGATCTTCAAGCAAGATGGAGGCTGGCAGCCCTTCGCAGGCAAATGGAGGCGGTAAGTTTGAATTTCAGGATTAATCGATGCGCTGACACGAAGCACGAGGAAATTCGGCTTCTAGGCGAATCGAATAATTCCTGAAATTCGGATCGAATTCCACTTCGTAGGATTTGATTCACTCTTCTCTAGATACCACCATTCAGTGCCAAATAAAATTATATATACACCAAATGCAAAAAAGTGCAAAACCAACTTTACTTCATCCAATTTGCACAAACTGCACAAATCAAATGTAAAACCAAAGCCAAATGAAAGCATCACATAGACGTTGAAAGGTAATACAACAGTATCCCCAATAAGAACCATCACAAGTGGGAGTGTGATCATCAGTATATAGTCAAATAAGTACTAAAAGTGCAAGTGTATATAAGCCAACTTGTGATACCAAGCTGTGATAAATTGTTATACTAAGTTCATACGTTTCGCCAACAGTTTCGTCTGGGAGTAACTACATACAGTGCCAGCACAATATGGACATATAATGCCATGCAACCGTCTAAAAAAATAGCACAGTTGACACTTAAATGTAAGGTAATTGTCCACTCTGAGAACACAACTGACATCTCTAATAAATATTGTATGTCTATCATGCTTTACCAGTTTATAGATGGCTGTAGTGAGCTTTGCCTTAGCCCTCCCCGGATTCCTTTCTTTTATGCAGGCTCCCTTAACCTGGGTGTCCTTGTGCCTTCCTCACTGTCCCTCTCCTCTAAAGTCTTATCCTTGTCCCTCCCTTGGTGTCCCCCTTTACCCCAGCATTCCCCTTGTCTTCCCCTGAGATCTGCTCCTTTGAAACTTTCCTTCCCTAGGTGTTCTCCTTCTCTGTACCTTCTCTTCCTTTGTTCCTCCCTGGAAGTCCTTTTCTATAACATTCTTCCCGTTTCTTCTTGGATTGCTTCCTCTGCAGCACTACTTTTGTTCTTTCCTGATTAATTTCACCTGTGGCCTTCCCCTTCTTCCATTTCTGGTGTTTTCTTCCTTTTTCTTTTCAGTATTTAGTTTCCCCTTATCCCTGTAGATGCCCTCCTGCTCTGCTCCTATCCCTTCGTCTTTCCTTCAGTTTTCTTCTACTCTTCAGTCTTCTGTTTGTGCCCTCCATGGGTGTCTGCAGCCTTGTACTTGTCCCTTCCAGGATGTCCTTCCCCCCTGCAGCCTTCATCTTGTCACTCCCTGAGTGTCCTCTTATTCTACAGTTTTCGCCTTATCCATCCTTGGGTGTCCTCCTCTACAGTCTACCCCCTTTTCCCCCCATGTGTGTCCTCCCCCTCTGTGACCTTCCCTTTCTCCCACTCTGGATCTTCTCCTCTGCAGCCTTACCCTTATCCCTCCCTCTGTGTTCTCATCTGTAGCCTAACCCTTGTCCATCTCCATCCCCATAGCCTTCCACTTGCCAAGCTCTGGGTGTTCTCCTCTGCAGTCTGCTTCCTTGTGGGTCTTCCTCTACAGCTTACCCCTTGTACTTCCCTGAGTATCCTTCTCATCTGCAATCTTCCCATTGTCCCTATATGGGTGTCCTCTTCATCTGTGACCCTCCCTTGCTTCCACTCTGGATGTTCTCCTTTGCAGCCTTACCCTTATCCCTCCTTGAATAACCTTCTATACAACCTTCCCCCTTGTCTCTCCCTCTGTGTCCTCATCTGTAGCCTAACCCTTGTCCATCCCTGTAGCCTTTCCCTTGCCAAACTCTGGGTGTTCTCCTCCTCTGAAGTCTCCCTCCCTTTAGGTCTTCCTCTACAACTTTCCCTTTGTCCTTCCCTGAGTATCCTTCTCCTCTGCAATCTTCCCCTTGTCTCTCTAAGATGTAGCCTTTCTTGGCGATCTGATCCCTGGATGTCCAGGTGTCCTCCTCTACAGCCTTCTTCTTGTCCCTCCTTGGATGTCCTCTTCCTCTGCAGCCTTTAGCTTGTGCCTCCTTGATGTCCTCCTTTTATTCTCACAGTACATTGAGTGCTTTTGAGCAGACATTCTTACGTAGGGAAGCCTATAGGCTACTGGGCCTAAATGCGAATCCTGCCATTGCTTATCCTATAGAAAACAAACGTTTAGCAGTTATAGCTTATTAAACGATCAATTACATTAAATTATGGATCTAAAAGTATCCGGAACGTAGATGAGAATTACAGAACCTCGTTAATAAGTAGCATGGACACTGGAAAAAAACTACATAATGTATTCAATGTGGCTTCAGTAATCTACCCAGAATCTAACCTCATGGCTGTGGATCTGAATAATTTCAGACAAATTGTATCTTTGACATGAAATGGCGGGCCCGCAGCATGATATAATAACCACGCTCTCAATCTTTTAGCATTGTTAAGTAAGTTTATCTGCCGGATTTTTCCATGACAACAGATAAGTGATCTCTGTGGCTATGGAAACATCTGAAATGCTTAGACTTCCCTAGGTAAGAGCTGAAATTCGATAATTCCTAGATTAAATTTGAACATTCAATCTGCTAGGGTTTAAGAATACATTTACAAAGGAAAATTCCAATTATCCTTTGATCCGGAATAATGTATCGTAATTCATTGTCTTCTATGTGTTGGTTGCTATATGTTTTTTTACTCAACTTCAAAAAGATTCTGAGCCTAGAAAAAAAATTAACATAGTACTATGAACAGTAAATATTTATGTACTGATGGGCCCCTTGCTCCTGTGCAACCCCAACTCTTGCGCCCATGCCCGACATACACCCCCCACCCCTTCAGTCACGTTGCGACCCTATTCATTTCCATGGCTGCACCGCTACACAACCATCCTTGGTCACGCCACAGCAGAACTATATTGTGCACTGCCATGTATTAATATTGCAGGCTAGGACTCAGCAATCTTCTCTACTTTGTGAAACTACGACTCCCAGAATGCATGCTTACTCGGTTGTTTTTGTAACGCCCATAGAAGTGAAAGGAAGATTTTGGGAGTTGTAGGTTCAGAACATCTGGATCCTTGTTGTAGGCCATCACTCCTGATCATGGGGCTCTAAACTCTAGGTTTCCCACCAATCATCACAGTCCTCCCCCACCAGTCATCATCAGAGACGTGTCTTGTAAGTTCTTATTGAATGGCAGCAAGCAGAGCTCTTAAAAACAATAAGAAATCGATACAGATAGATTAGGCAATGATGTATCTTTTTGATATTCATTGAATGAACGGCCTTCACCATATCTCCCAACCGTCCTGTTTTTTTCAAGAGTGCACTAAAAAAGGCACCTAAAAGGGAGCAGAACTTTAGTCTGAGGTGGCCATTTCTAGATGGTTTTGGGGGGGGGGGGGGGGGGGGGAGGGAGTTAAAATGTCCTGTTAGTGGGGATTTAAATGTTGGAAGGTGTGCTTCAACCCTGATGATGCTTTAACAGTGGAGATAGGCCGAATCACCTGCAGGACCCTATAGTCGGTGCCCTTTCATCTAATCCCATGACAATCTTGACCAATCCTGTCTTTAATCATGGAATCTTATACTTGATTGGTTCCTTGTATATCCTACACACCATTATTTTAACCCCCAAATTGAATTTGCTTTAAATTTTGACAAACACAATTCACTTAAATCACTCCGGACACCATGCAACAAAGATGGCAACATTTATGACCCGACTTTATGGCTCACGGGTGGCCTATGAATCGGGATTACGGAAGCCCTGCTTAAACCAGTCTGTTTCTCTCTCATCCTTACTATGGAAGTCACTAAAAATAAAGAGCTTGTGATAGCTGTTATTAGCCAACGTTTATTACTGCAATTTTCTTTAAAGGGAAACTATTATTAGGCTCATTTACTAGTAAAATGGTAAGTGGTGGCTTCGTAGAATGGGACAGGTGTCGGTGGCAGCGGAGGAGCACATTCACTGGGATCTTAGCAGGAGATTTCCGAATTAGTTCAGGATGTGGAAATTCAAAATGTTAGGAGATGAATTTTCTATGAGGCATAAGAAGGACTTATGTCCAGCTGACGATGCCATAATCATCCAACTGCACCACTGTTATACTCACATTCTACCTCATAATAATCGCCAGTGTAATTATTTACAGTGCCAGGAAAAGCCGGGTTACCCCATCTAAAAATGTAAATTAATCAAGTTGTTTAGGTTAAAGAGGTAGTAGTTTCTTCCCAGGCGCACTAGAGTAGTAGAGGATCTTCTGATGGGTCCCCAAGAGTCCAGAAGAAGACAACCACATTTGGAGGAGACTTTGGAGACCCCCACTAGGGTCTACTGCTTATAGGATGATCAGTAATAACCCAATAGATCTTGATGATATGTCCTGTGAATACAATGTAACAACTGAGACCCCAATGTAATTATAAGTGGACGTCTCATGCTCTGTATGGAGGGTGGTATACAACCAACATTTGAAACCCAAATTGTAGGCACTTAAGCCCTGCCCTGTACCTAATGGGAATGACCCCAGATTGACATGAGCACCCCTTTTTAGTCAATTTAGTGTAAGCAGAGTCCATTGCTTGGTCTGGTTCAAATTAACATGAGTTGGAGTCATTTTAACTGGTGGCCCCAAGGAGCCCCAGTCCAACACAATGTGTCTAAGTAGGGTATGAGATATTAGGACATCATATAATGTGGATTTAGATTTCCTCTGTTAGCCAGGGTAGAGCAAGTGCTTTGAGCAAATCCCACTCTAGAGAACTATGGCTAACCATACACATTCGGTGTTGACTGTATAGCTGGCAACAACTATCCCCCCCAAGCCAGTATTCCAGTGCATGCTGGGCTCGGCCAAGCATTCATGTGTTCTGAATGAGGAGAGAGGAGAAGGCAGCTGTCAGACACCACTGGGTATATTGAAATCCAACTGCCTGATCCTTTTTTCCCTTAACATATTCCAGCAGGGAAAAGTTGTAATACCGCCATAACACATTAGTTAGGCTGTTGGTCCTACTGAAATCGAAGGGTTCAACTAATCCAATGTTAAGTAAACGGTTGTCATAATACTGCATTGGGAATATTAAAAGGGTTCTCCAAGACCAGGGGCCATTTTTGGTATGGTTAGGAAAGTTAGACCACTGTCATTGGTGGTCCAGTTCCAGTCTCCCTTCTTGTCTGCCTCTGGTACCCACTGGATCAATACTGTGACATGCCTTACCCACTCATGTCACCACTAAGGCCAATTTTTGTCTGTGGACAGCATGTCACACCTTCGATCCAGCAGATACCAGAAGTGAGAAGCAGAAGGGGGCTCAGCACTGGAACCAGAGCGCTGGTGACAGGTGAGTCTTTTTTTTTTTATCCCTCCACCCTACCTGACCATATCAAAAGGGGTTCCCTTTTCCGGATTAATTTTGGTTTTGTATCTCTTAGATAACCAGTAGTGAGAAATTAGCTCCAGGTTATTCTCTGCAAAAAAAGTTCTATGTTTATTAACAATATTTGGATCATGACGTGGCAAGAACTGTCTAAGACCTCTGCTTGCTTTCAGTGAATACAAATAACCATATTTTAGCTTAAGAAACTGTAAAGCCCTCCTGGTCTGAGGCTACTTATTCACTCAGTATTTGCTACAATGTTTCAATCTAAGCAAACGTCTCATGTCCTAAATTTCAGCTCTGATACACTGTATAACACTGAAGTCATGTGACTAGGACTAGATCCACATGGGCATTTTATTTGTGATGGGTAGCAATGAATATTTCCATCCACTAACAAAAAGCGGAGGTCTTGAGAACAGTAAATACAATAAATGATCTATCTGAATGTTATATTGATGATTTACTTTGATTATCATGTGTTTTAATCTACATGTGTTCCTGGTCCATGTTTGCCCTGTAGTAGTTTTTACCCCCACACACTTTCCTGCTGAACCCCTCACCTTTGTATCACCCGCTTCCCCTACAGCTGTTCCTAGTTCCAGTATCCTTCCCTCTGCTCCTCGAGATGTGGTCCCTGTTTTGGTTTCTAGCCGATTTGTACGTCTAAGCTGGAGGCCGCCAGTAGACACAAGAGGGAACATACAGGCCTACACCGTCTACTTCTCCAAAGACGGGGCTCACAGGTACGTCATTTTTAACTCATATTTCACCTTGTTATGTGATGTTTTATGGCTATATTGTTTTATCAGTATGATATATATTGGGGATTCACTCTTAGCACCAGCACTTTTCCAGCTAGAAAATCATTGGCCCTCCTAGGATGATTCGAGATGGAGAAGTCATTGTGGTCTTCATAGCCTAGTTAGGAACGTTCCTTACTTTATGTTGCGATATTGTCACCTTCAAGATTTTAGCCTGCAGCAGCCATAACATTCTTACTTCAGTCTGTAGCATGGTGGGTCAGTTCTATATCAGTACGACCACCTTGTAGAATGATCTGTAGGTCAGTGTTAGGGCCTATATAAGGACTGCAACCACCAGACCCCACATGGTTCTTCTGGGCAGTATCTAAATTAGGTTTAGTGGACCCCTGTGGGTTTCGGATGTTACTATAGACACATAAAGATATTTTACTGTAATTCAGAGAAACTACCGCAGTTACTTTTATAACCAACATTCTGGTTATAAAAATGCTCCAGTTGTGAGATATTATCTTTATTTAACAATAATAGAGCCCGTCTGGTGTTTAAGCAGTATAGCAATGTGCATGTCCACCTTCTGAGGTGGTCAAAATGCCAAATTCCATCCTTGAAATACCACTAGCCTTATGTACTGTTAAAAGCTGTGACAGTTGCAGGAAAAGAACTGCAGCAGAAAGGACATGCTCCCTGCGCTGTAATAGGGAGAGAGCTGCAGCATAAAAAACAAACCATCTGAGCTGTGATTGGAAGAGAGCTGCTGCAGAAAAAACACACCCTCTGAGCTGTGATAGGAAGAGAGCTGCAGCAGAAAAAACACACCCTCTGAGCTGTGATAGGAAGAGAGCTGCAGCAGAAAAAACACACCTTCTGAGCTGTGATAGGAAGAGAGCTGCTGCAGAAAAAACACACCCTCTGAGCTGTGATAGGAAGA
The DNA here is from genome assembly GCF_905171765.1 of Bufo bufo. Classification (NCBI taxonomy): domain Eukaryota; kingdom Metazoa; phylum Chordata; class Amphibia; order Anura; family Bufonidae; genus Bufo; species Bufo bufo. The sequence continues at coordinate 46,360,177 of NC_053390.1, forward strand.
GAGCTGCTGCAGAAAAAAACACACCCTCTGAGCTGTGATAGGAAGAGAGCTGCAGCAGAATAAACACACCCTCTGAGCTGTGATAGGAAGAGAGCTGCAGCAGAATAAACACACCCTCTGAGCTGTGATAGGAAGAGAGCTGCAGCAGAATAAACACACCCTCTGAGCTGTGATAGGAAGAGAGCTGCTGCAGAAAAAACACACCCTCTGAGCTGTGATAGGAAGAGAGCTGCTGCAGAAAAAACACACCCTCTGAGCTGTGATAGGAAGAGAGCTGCTGCAGAAAAAACACACCCTCTGAGCTGTGATAGGAAGAGAGCTGCAGCAGAAAAAACACACCTTCTGAGCTGTGATAGGAAGAGAGCTGCTGCAGAAAAAACACACCCTCTGAGCTGTGATAGGAAGAGAGCTGCTGCAGAAAAAAACACACCCTCTGAGCTGTGATAGGAAGAGAGCTGCAGCAGAATAAACACACCCTCTGAGCTGTGATAGGAAGAGAGCTGCAGCAGAATAAACACACCCTCTGAGCTGTGATAGGAAGAGAGCTGCAGCAGAATAAACACACCCTCTGAGCTGTGATAGGAAGAGAGCTGCTGCAGAAAAAACACACCCTCTGAGCTGTGATAGGAAGAGAGCTGCAGCAGAAAAAACACACCTTCTGAGCTGTGATAGGAAGAGAGCTGCTGCAGAAAAAACACACCTTCTGAGCTGTGATAGGAAGAGAGCTGCAACAGAATAAACACACCCTCTGAGCTGTGATAGGAAGAGAGCTGCTGCAGAAAAAACACACCCTCTGAGCTGTGATAGGAAGAGAGCTGTTGCAGAAAAAACACACCCTCTGAGCTGTGATAGGAAGAGAGCTGCAGCAGAATAAACACACCCTCTGAGCTGTGATAGGAAGAGAGCTGCAGCAGAAAAAACACACCTTCTGAGCTGTGATAGGAAGAGAGCTGCAGCAGAAAAAACACACCTTCTGAGCTGTGATAGGAAGAGAGCTGCAACAGATTAGATACAACTCCTGGCTGTCATAGGTAGTGTGCTGCAGCAGAAACGATACCCTCTGAGCTGTGATAGGGAGAGAACTGCAACAGAAATGACACAAACCCTGAGTTGTGATAGGGAGAGAGCTGCAGCTGAAAATTCACACCCCTGAGCTGCCAGCCTGAAGAAAAGCTAGTAGAGCTATTTGAGCAAAGAATGGGGAACAAAGAATGAGGAGATCTCTGGATCCATGTGAGGTACAGGGCTGGTTCTAGCTTTGTTAGAAAGAGATTGTCATGCTATATGATGTTTGACATTAATGTTTACATTATTCATGGGATATCCCCTTTAAATAAAGGTAAAATATTCCCATATGTGAAATTTGGGGGATTTTTGCCCAAGGCAGCTGTCATGGGGGCTTCAATTACTTTAGGATATAGGAATGAGCTTGTCAGACTGCAGCCTTCTTCATATAAAATAGGCTAAAGGCTCTTCAGAGTCCACCAGTGATTGTAGGACTATAGGACCGTGAAACATCCTTGTTATAGGACTTTGGGACCTCTGTAGGAATTTTATATTTATTTTTACAACTCGGTTTACGTGCTTTTCCTACAGACATATCCGGCTATAATCCCCTAGTTCTACACCCTTTGACAAATATGTGATTGTATTCAGTAACTTTTAGTTTGTTTTTCATGTTCCTTTAAATTCCGTTAGTGATGTGTAGCCTCAGTGCCTTAAATGAACAGTTTGCTACCATTTGTTTGATTGCTTTAATGTATCCCAATGATACATACGTAGGAACTGTAGACACAGAACTGTAGGAGATTTTTTTAATCAAGAGCTATTTAAAAGTTGTTTAGTGACCCATTTTTCATGTAGGGGGCGTATACAGATCTCACAGGGCCCCATAGCAAAACTTACTATGGGCCCCCCACCTTGCCCAGTTTTCCAATATGCATGCGTCAATCATTCCCAGGCAACCCAGAACGCAAGATGCGATGATCGAGTTTTCTGACGAATTAAATTTTTCTTTTAATTAGAAGAAATGTAAGTTAAATTGTAATTTAAAAAAATGGTACCGTCCACCTTACCCACTTAATCTGACTTACAGTGGAACAGGGGCTTAACAACTATGGCGCTCATTCTGAACATATTTCTCAATATATTTACACCAGACAAGTGGTATAAATACATTGATAAATCTACTTTTATCTAAAAGCTGTTTGCCTTTAGCCACCACTAGGGGGAGCTCACTGCATAGGAATTGATATACTTACTTGATCTCTTTGCACTGAGCTCCACCCAGTGGCCACTACATAAAAAAGGTTGTGTAGTTTGCCTACACTGAAGGTACGTCAATGGCAACAATAAATAAGGAGATGTAAAAGTATTCATACCCTCTGCCACTGTAATACATTATAGAAGTAGTAAAATGGTTCTAAACTGATAATGCTTTTTGTATTTGTTAAAAAGGAAAATGCTTTTAATGTTTAGTTCGGAGGATTTTATAATCTTCAAAAAAAAAAAGAAATTAATTACTTTGTTTTTTATTATAGCCTCCAGCAATTATTTTGATTGTCAAATATTTGCAGTTAGCTGGTTATAAAACTATTCAGCATCTTTTATCCAGGGCGCCTATAAATATGCAATGCAATTACATGCCGGACGAGTTGTATCAATATGTTTATTCAGAGAGTTCAGTAATTCTTGTCTCCAGCACAAACCATGTGTAAGAAAATACTATGGTCCTGGTCCAAAACCACAACCAGCAGACTCAGAGACTTAGGGCTCATGGACACGAACGTATTTTTTGTGTGTCCATTTCGATTTTTTTGTGGGCCATACGCGGAACCATTCACTTCAATGGGTCTTAAAAAAAAAAACTGAATAACTCTGTGTGTATTGCGTTTTTGAATGGACGATCTGCAAAAAAGATAGAACATGTCATATTCTTGTCCGTTTTGTGGACAATTATATGCATTGTTACAATGGAGCCACAAAAAAGAACGGATACAATACGGTTGTCACAGGGAAATAATCCGTATTTTTTGTGGATCTGTGTTTTGCAGACCACAAAATACATACGGTCGTGTGCATGAGCCCTTAACCAAAAAGCTAAGGCTACCCTTCTGTTCTTCACCAGATCATGCAGCAAAGCAGGAAAGACTTGGCTGCTGGGGACCCAGGTTAATTCAGTGGAGTAAGGTAGAAGAAAACTGGTGCGAGCTCACTAGAAGCAGACCTATCAGAATGTTTGGGGGTGCAAGAGTGGTAGACAAATGGCCAGAACAAGGAGAGACATATAGAGCCAAAACAGAAGATGAGAGGTTGATCCGGAAACTAGCCATTGTCTGAATACCAGGAAGATCAGTAGAAGCTAATTTAGCAGACAAGTGGTTAATCCAGAAACTAGCCAAGGTCGGTAGACACAGGGAAAACAAGCAGGTCTAGAGTCCAGGTACAATGCAATGCAAGCCAGACTGAGCCAGGACACAATCACCAGCAGCCTGGCAGTGACTGAGAGGTAGTCTTAAATCTCCTGCCTAGTTCCGTCATTGATAGGTTGACCACTCGGGTCTTGACTGGTCAGCATGACAACCCTCTCAGCACAGCCATGCACAGAATTTTGGCTGGGTAAACTTCTGACACCAAGTTTTATAAAAGAAGAAGAATGTATACATTTGCAAACAGGAATCAGTTGCTTCATGGTATTATTTACAAGGAAGAGTAAAACAATTTCATTTTTGAAAATAGTCTTTGTTTAAAATATCTTACCATAATGTGCATACAGCTCCTATTCAATCTCATGTGTCTCCATGGTAACAGACTACAGAAAAGCCAAGTGTGCAGTCTGGTCATTAAGCGTTACCTGTTTCCCTCTGCTGCATTTTTTATTGTTCGGAGGATATTATGAAAAAACAGAGTGAAGTAAAAAACGTGGCACCAGGATCAGACTACATACAAGGTGTTTATGTAGTCTGTAGCCATGGAAACACAGACATATACATAGTAGCTGTATGCACAAAATGATAGATTTTATTGACGACTGTTTGCAAGATTGAAAAACAATGTAGGAGTATTGAAAAAGTTCAAAAAGTATATATATCCTTTAGGGATCATGCACATGACCGTATGTATTTCGCGGTCCACAAAACACAGATCCGCAAAAAATACGGATGACTTTTTTTGTGGATCTATTGTAACAATGCTTGTCCTTGTCCGCAAAATGGACAAGAATAGGACATGTTCTATTTTTTTGCAGAACGAACTTACGGACATACAGAAATGGACGGCACACAGAGTCATTACCGTTTTTTTTTTTTTTGCAACCCCATTAAAATGAATGTTTCCACATATGGGCCGCAAAAAAACAGAACAGACAGAGACTCAAAATGCACAAAACGCGTATGTGTGCATGAGCCCTTAAACTAATGCCATTGAGCACAGTTTTTGAAAATGTTTGTTCAAAGGCGCCTCGAATGCTCGTTCATTGGGTGAATTCATCATTTATGTGGACACCTCGGTCATCGTTTCGGGGCAGCAGATCGCGCTGTGTTAGCTGGGATCCCATAATGCACTGTGCCGTGATTTTCTTCTGTACATATCAGGCCATTGTACAGCCTGGTGCACACAGAACTTTTCCAGCAATACACCACACCAGGGCACACTGGATCATGCTTGACCTATACAGTCATGAACCAGTAGGGGGCAACACAAGGACATGAAATCTTGCAGACTAGTAGGGACTGAGCATGAAATGTAAGATTTTGCAGCCTGAGGTGGATACAGAGTTTTGAATGCAGCTCTGAATGTGAATGGAGTATCAGACGTCTTGTAAGTCAGGATTAGTGTTGAGCGGGATTTAGAAATATTCAGTTCGGCTGCTTTGTACGTAGCGGGCGGAATGACGGAGAACGGAGATTGCGCCGCCCCCCCTTCCACATCATAGAACCTCTCAGATGCTGCCTTCATCGCTGATCGCGGTGTGAGTGATGACGTCATCACGGTGGCTGGCCTGGTGATGTCATACGTCGCCGCGCACGAGATTTTTACGTGGGACCTTCGCTCTCAAATGGATGAGGTGAGTATGTTTTGGATTGTTTTCTAACCGCCATTTCAGGGAAAATTGATTAGTTGCCACGAAGCACAAAGAAATTCGGCTTCGCCGTGAATCTAATTTTTCCGGATATTCGAATCGAAGTCCACTTCGGATAAATCGATTTGCTCAACCCTAGTCAGGATGAATACAAGATAATTAAATCTACGTATATTCAACAATTGTGCGCAGAAACTGAAAGGATACAGTGCCTTTGCGGCGTGTAATAACGACATATTATAATGTTCCGAGCGCAGTCTGCATCTAAAGGTCACATATTGCAATAACTTGATTAATTCCAAGTGATATTAATTATCTCCGGGATAAAACAACGGAGAGAAAACTTCAGAACCTCGGACAGATACATTGTTTCTTTTCAGTATTCTCCAGTAGTCATTATTTTCTTGGAGAGGAAGGTTTCATGTAAGGTCGCAGCACCTTGGATTTGAAAAGTCTGAAAATCTTGTTTGTTTTAAGCAGACACCAGTAAAGTGACTGGGAGATTAATGGCTTTTTTTTTTTTTCCTTTGCATCAGGCGTCCAATTTGGTCTGCAAACTGGGTTGTCACGACATTTCTGAGGTCACCGAAGTTCGCAGAAACTTTATGTTTACACAAGTGTTTCATCATTTCTTATTTTTATGTCCTCATTTCTTTTATTTTCCTTTTTCTTTTTTTTTTGTAGCATAGAGCGCTTGTAATAAGTTTTCGTGCTTTTTTTTGTTCTTTTTTTTTAGCCAGAATGTTTTAGCCATTTTTTTTAGATCTGCATTTTTCGCGGATTTTCGTCCACATCTGTATGTCCGTTTCGGAGCCCCCGCAAAAAAGAGAGAACATGTCCTATTCTTGTGCGTTTTGCAGTCAAGATTAGGCATTGTTACAATGGATTCACAAAAAAAAAAAAACGAATGCAACGCGAACGCATCATCAGTATTTTTTGAGGATCCACATTTTGTGGAATGCAATATACACACGTGTGAATGCACCCTTAAAGGGATTGTCAAGGATTTGAAAACAGCACCACTTTCGTTCGTGGCCATATCTCGTATTGCACGCCAACTCTGTTCACTTGTACATTGCAGTATCAGAGAGAGTCCATAGAAGGAGTGATAGGTTGTGTGTCCTATCAGCAAGAAGGGCAAAGTAGGTGACTGGGAACCATGTAATGCCACATTTCTCCTGCAGGGGCAACAGTGAGCTAACATGACCTTCCCTGGCAAAATCATTCATTGCTGATGTCTCCAGGACCCTACAGTGATAACAGAGCTAACTTCATTTAAAGGGCATCTATCAGCAGGATCAACCTTATCAAACACAGCCATAATGAATAACCCTGCTCTAAATAAAAACATACCTTTCTTCCCCAATCAGTTTCTGCATAAATTAATGTTTTTTTTTTTATATATATACAAATTAGAGCTTAAGTGCACTAAGGGCAGGCTTTAGCGCCTCCAGTCTACTTCCCTGCACAGTTTCCTCCCCACTTGATTGAAAGGGCCATGCATTAAGGTGAAGGGTGCAGCACTGCAGAGTGGAGGAGGTAAGGGGCACCAAATAGATAGGGCCTGCCCTCAGTGCACTTAAGCTCTCATTTGCATATAAAAACATTTATTTATGTAGAAATGGATCAGCAAAGAAAGTTATGCTTTTATTTAATTAAAGGTCAGTCCTACCTGATTTGCATATTTATAAAAACACCACCTTCTCCTAAACACAGCAACAGATCAGGGAAACGAACGGTATGTTTTTGATCAGCAGGGTCAGACCTACCAGGCATTATGGCTGGTTTAATAGGGTTGACCCTGCGGACAGATGCTTTTAGCTTTGCAGGGTTATAGATATGATGCTGCAGAGGTTTCATTTGCAGTCCTTTGCAAAAAGAAACAAAAATGGAACAAATTTATCAAAAAAATATAAAAATATTCAAACCAGCACCTGGATCTGAATACTTTTGTAATTGCATGTCATTAAAAATTGTGTATAGTCCCGAAGTTATTATATAAAATCTCTCTGTACAGCGCCACCTGCTATTTGTTCTTTTTCTTATTTCTTTGTCCTCACTGAGATGGCCGCACATGCTCAGTTCCATCATTAAATTGCCTCCTGAGCTGTGATAGGCAGAGCATGGACACGCCCCCTACACTGCAGCAGAAAGGACACTCCCCTTCAGCTGCCAGCTTGATATAAATCTAGCAGAGCAATGAATGTGGAGATCTCTGGATCCATGGGAGGTACAGGGCTGGGTCTAGCTTATTTTTAGAAAGAGATTGTCATATCCTGTATGATGTCTGATTTTTATTTTTTACAATATTCATGGGATAACCTCCTTTTTAAGAAGTGATTGCACATTTATGAACCACTGATCGCAGGAAGGAATGAGTAACATGTGTTGAATTCCGCAACAGTGCCACCCCAGGGCAAAATGAAGAATTACACAATGCCTATGAAAATGAATGAAATCTGTGTAACACATGGATATTCCGGGTCCTCCAGAAAGATAGTCGCTCTCTGAACATGGGACTGCACTATCTGAACTGAGGATGGACTAATGGGGTATTTGGAAATGAGTTTTACGGCCAGACAACCCCTCCCAATAAACAGAAGTTGAAGAGCGAGCTCATTATATATAGGAATACTGCATTAACATTCCGAACATAATACCAGGCAAACCCTTTGTAAATCACTGATTAGAAATGGCTGCTGTTGGAAGTTGTGGCCCGCTTACAGAATATTTTATATTGCCCCATTTATTTCTACCCTCCAATAAATACGTGTCAGGAAGTTTATATCAGGTAGGGAAAGCGGAGACTCCGGTGACATTTTTCTACTCCCTGCATTAAACCATTCATATAATCAGTTAATAGGGCTTTACTTGACATAAGCAGTTAAGCAGGCCAAAAATATTAATTATTCATTGTGCCGACAATGAAAAATATGGTAATGCTACAATGTATTACTGGGCACATGCATTATTTTGGTTTGCACAGCTTAAACTGATGTCAGCTTGAAAAATTACAGGTCAATCCTTTTATGTCTAACACTAAATTAATTGAGGAAATATGCACAGATGCTAAAGAACAGCTATTATTTCTGTATGTTCATTTGAGGATGAAATACATTAACCACTACACAGATGATTTACCGTCCACTTCAAGCTGGGCTCCAATTATATATTTCAGATCTTCTTTAGTTAGATAGATAGATAGATAGATAGATAGATATCAGATATATAGATGATAGATAGGAGACAATTAAATAGGTCCACAATACAAAGCATGGAAAGATCTATGCCCGCTTTGTGGACTTTAAGAAGGCCTTTGACTCAGTGTGGCTCCCGGACCTATTCCTGAAACTTCTCGAAAGTGGAATAGGAGGAAAAACGAATGATGTCATCAGAAGCTCTTGCACTGAGAACAGATGCAGCGTGAAGGTAAATGGGAGGAGAACGGCTTATTTCCGGCAGAACCGAGGAGTCAGACAGGGCTGCAGCCTCAGTCCAACCCTGCTTAACATCTATATCAATGAGCTGGCTGTGGCTCTGAAGTCTTCCTCAGCACCTGGTCTCACCCCCCATGACACCGAGGTGAAATTTCTCTTTTATGTAGATGATCTTTTGCTACTATCGCCAACTGAGAAAGGTCTCCAAGATAATCTGAAAATCCTGGAGAAGTTCAGTAACACGTGGGCACTGCCCATCAATCCAAAGAAAACCAACATCATGGTGTTCCAGAAAAGAAACCGGAAAGCAGCCGGTTCTGCTAAACAACTGTCTGCTTTCAGAAACCGACAGCTACACCTACCTGGACCTAGAAATCAGCCAATCAGGGCATTTTAAGAAAGCCATGGGAACACTGAAAGACAAGGTGAACAAAACCTTCTATGCCATCAGAAGGCGTCTATATCATCTCAAGGCACCAGTGACCGTCTGGCTTAAAATCCTTGACACCATCATCGCCCCAATCCTCCTTCATGGCAGCGAAGTCTGGGGCCCAGACACATACCCAGACTGGGCAAAGTAGGACTATGGGCAAACAGAACTATTCCACCTAAAACTCTGCAAAAACCTTCTCCAGGTCCACAGGAGCACCTAAAACAGCGCCTGTCGAGCAGAACTGGGCAGATTCCCACTTTACATCCAGAAGAGGCGCTATCATTCAGAGCCCATCTGCATAGCAGAAGTCCCCAATCCTACCATCACAAAGCCTTGCTACACCAAGAAGCCCCAGAAAGATGAAGCACCCAACAACAAGTCACCCAAACCCAGCCTGCCCAAGCCACCAACCAGTACAGCCTGGTAAAGGGGGAAATCCAGAGGACGATACACAAGGGCAAAGAGGAGTATATCAGCATCTGGAGGAGCGACATACGAACATCACAGAAGCTGACAGTATACCAGAGCCTGCAGAGGGAGTACAAACTGGCCCCATATCTGGAGAAACTCTCCAACCCCAGAGACTGACAGCTCTTGAGCCGGTACAGACTGAGCGCCCACAGCCTGCTCATCGATTCCGGGCGTCACCAACAGAGGTACATGCCGAAAGAGAGCAGATTGTGCCAGCAGTGCGACCAGGAGGGCGTGGTGGATGAGGCTCATTTCCTGCTGTGGTGCCCCAAACACTGAGCAGTGAGGAATTCTCACTTCAGGAGACTGTCTGATCTCTGCCCAGACTTCACCTCCATGGAGGAGGAAGAGAGACTCTCCATACTGCTGGGGGAAGAGGAGAACACAGCGGCCACAGCAGCACAATATATTACTGCCTGCCATGGACTGAGAGATGCCTGATATACCGTGGACTCCTATATCCCCACCCTGGATTTTCCCCATTCCCCAACCCTACCCAAATATTTCCCACTTGCTTTGGCAATGCTAAAATGTATTTAGTCCTGCCAATAAAGCTTATTTGATTTTAAATTGATTTGATTAGATGGATAGATAGATAGATAGATAGATAGATAGATAGATAGATAGATAGATAGATAGATAGATAGATAGATATGAGATATGAGATAGATAGATAGATAGATAGATATGAGATAGATTAGATAGATACAATGCATTCGGAAAATGTCTTCAGACCCTTTGACTTTTTGCACAATTTTGTTATGTTGTTGCCATGTGCTAAAATAAATAAATAAAAGATCAAATTTGTCACCATCATTCTGCACTCAGTCCCCAATAATGAGAAAGTGAGAGCAGAAAGTTTGAAATTTTTGATAATTTATTGAAAAAGAAAAACTAAAATCTTGCATTGACATAAGTATTCAGACCCTTTACTCAGGACTTGAAGCCCCTTTGGCAGCGATTACAGCCTACAGTCTTCTTGGGGATTATGCCACAAGGTCTCCACACCTGGATTTTGGGATTTTCTACAGTTCTTACCAAGCTCTGTCAGGTTGAATGAGAACCATTGGGGATGGCCATTTTCAGGTCTCTCCAGAGATTGGGTACAAGTCAGGGTTCTGGCTGGGCCACTTAAGGAAATTCACAGAGTTGTCCCTAAGCCTCTCCTGTGTTGTCTTGACTGTGTGCTTGGGGTCATTGTCTTGTTGTTGGAAGGTGAACCTTCAGACCTGAGGCCTAGAGCTCTGGATCAGGTTATCTCTATTCAGCTTTCCCTCATAACTGATCAGTCTATCTGTACTCCACAACATGATGCTATCATCACCATGCTTCACTGTAGGGATGGTATTGGGCAGGTGATGAGCAGTGCCTGGTTTCCTCCAAACATGTTAGGCCAAAAAATTCTTTCTTGGTTTCATCAGACCAAAGAATCTTGTTTCTTACAGTCTGAAAATCCGTTAGGTGCTTTTTTTTGCAAACTTTTACGGAGTAGAGGCTTCTTCATGGCCACACTGCGATTGTAAATGTGCTGCAACGAAGAGCCATCTTGATTGAAGACACCGCACAAAATTTTGCGCGGTGACATGATGATGTCATCACGCTGGACGGGAGCAGTCACGTCATCACTGATGACGTCACTGTGCCTGGCCAGTGCGGTGGCATGATGACATGACACGTCACCCCACGTGAGATTTTACACTGTATCTTCAATTGAGATAACTGTGACGGCTTTTCCGCGAACAAATGGATGAGGTGAGTATGTTTTTTGGGTATTTTGTCGCCATTGCAGGAAATGGAAATTGCGGCAAATCGAATTTTTCCTGAAACTGAGATTGAAGTCGATTTGTTTGGCTTCGATTCACTCAACACTACTACTGGTGATTTACCTTCATTGCATGCGTTGTACCCTCTGTGATCAGCTACATAAAGAAGGAACGCTGCAAGTAAAGGGGATTTACAAATGAATAGACCTTAACATCAAATCCTGGCATAAAATGATTTGTTATTCTGCTTCTTCCAGTTCACGGAGAGAAACATACCGGTAATCGGGTCTCTGCCACCTTGAAACAGCTAATTAGGTGTCTGACATATCTTACCATCATTAGCAGTTGTACTGGAGCGGTGTAATTACATTGTACACGTATGTGAGATGATCTACAGGCTCCGCTATAATGAAGACTCTGCATTTGGAGTTTCCAGGAACAAAACCTTCAATCTGTCTCTGTTGGAGTGGAAGATTTCAGCAGGACCTCTTCTCACTACATATCCAGTGAATTATAGACTAAGGGAGAAAATGATAGCGTAGCCTTAAGCTGCGGTAGGCAGATCCCATGCTGGTGCATTGTGCGTTACATGTGCGTCCCATAGTGAGGTGTTCGTTACTGTAACGCCTCCTATTCTTCCGTTGCAGAGCCAGACGTGAAGCGTAGGCTTTAAGCAGACATGGGTGAACAAAGTAGAGATGAGAAGGCTGTAAGTTACAGTCAAGTGTAGAAGTTTTCCCTTATTCATGTAAGTTTTGCTTTGTTAGACAACTGGTATGTCCATAGTTACAAAATCAATATGTCCACTGTTACTGAACCCAATATAGCCACCATTGCAGAAACTAAGTAGTCATGAGCGAAGTATTGGAAAATTTGATTTGGCTGCTTTGCCAAATTTTACAAAAAAATTGCTTCTTGATGAATTATTTCGTCACGAATCTCATTTCTTTGTAAGTAGTGGGTGCAATGACAGTGAGTGGCGATTGCACTGCCCCTCGTCATTGTAACCCTCATAGTTGATTGTGGCATCTGGCAGTAATAACATAATGTAAAATAAAATAAAATAAAAATTCAATCCATTTGATCGCAACGGGCCGGCCGCCGCCATCTTGATCTAGCAGAAAATCTCATGCTGCCCGTGATAACATCATCACATTGGCCAGCATGGTGACATCATAGGTCACCGCATATGGGATTTCATGCGAGATCTTCAATCAAGACAATGATGGAGGAGGTAAGGAAAATCAATTAGCTACCATGAAGCACAAGGAAATTCGGCTTTGCTGAGAAACTGATTTCCCCTGAAATTCGGATCGATTCGCTGAACACTAATATCTACCACTGTAGAAACCAATATGGTAACCATTAATGAAATAAATATGCCCACCATTGCATAAACCAATATGACCTAAAGCAAATATATCCATATCCACCATATCAGAAATTAATATGTCCACCATTCCAGAAGCCATTATGTTCACCACTGCAGAAAAAAAAGATGGTGACCAGTATAGAGCCAACATGAACACCATTTTCAAAAAGATAAGTCCTCCATTGTAGAAACTAATATATTCATCAGTGCAGAAACCAATAGGTCCACCCTTAAAGAACACATTATGGCCATTATTGCAGAAACTAATATATCTATCTTTCAAAAATTCAGCATGGCTATCATTGCAATGTCCACCATTACAGAAACCAATATGGCCATCCCTAAAGTTTTTTTGGGGGAATTTTATACTGATGACCTATCCTCTGGAAAGGTCATCAGTATCTGATTGGTGGGGGTCTGTCACCCGGGACCTCCGGCTTCAGCTGTTTGAGAAGGCAGCGGCGATCCCACTTAGATGGGGTCCCATTATGCCATAAATGTCTATAGTGGTAAAACTTCTCGACTTTTAAATGGATTGTTCTAAATTTCCTCAAATGCAGGAAATCCCAAAAAATATCTAATGCCTTGTCGCTGTATTGTCCACTAACTGTTATGGAACATTATAGCTTTAGGGGTGAGACATCACTTTAGACTGTATCGACTGGACAATGAAGTGATTATGAAGACCATGATATGATGGCCATGGGCAGGATTGAAGGATAATTTTGCAAAGTATGTCTCTTGGAGGATTGGGAACCTCTATGTTTTACATTTAAATGGCCTAATGTAATGTCACCTGAGCCAAGTTATAGGGATTGCATACTGGGCATGTGCCCCATAGCCTCAACCACCTGGAATCCTTAAGAAGGCCTTCATTATCTTCTTCTGCACTTGAATTTCTGCTGAACAATTTATACTAGGACTTATTCACACAGTGCAGTTTGTTGTATTTTTGTGCGAAATACTTGTATTTTTTGAATTGTGATCAGAAATACAATAAACCATAGTGTCTAACCACTCATTCCTTTTCTCCACTGCTCTACTTTCAGTTCTTTTAAGTGCTGAGTTCTGGGAAGAAAATTCCCAATTTAGACAGACCAATCATAGAGAAGAAGTCTTACATGGTCTTTCTAATCAAAAAACATCTGAACTTAAAGGGATTGTCTCCCCACAGTACCCATCATTGTAAAAAGTAATATGTCCACCAGTCAAAAAAATCTATATGTCTACTGTTACGGAAAGTGGAATATGGAATACAGCAACCATTGCAGAAACAAAGATGACCATATCAGAAATTAATATGTCCACTATTCCACCAACAGCCATCATTGCAGAAACCAATATTCTTGCCCAATATACTTTCCTTCCCCTGTTCTCAGCATCAGTGCATCCTGGCAGGATGTTTACATGTAGAACTTCCTGTTTTCATCAGCTTCCTGCTAGGTTTTGAAATAAATCATGCTTTGCTTTGTAGTGAGTCTCAGGGCTTGCACTACACAACATTTCTTCTCCCTGTATATCTCCCCTCTTCAGGTTACAATGTCTCAATGCAGTGATGCTGAGAACAGGGAAATGAAAGTGCTTATATGAAAAACAAGTATATGGGGCTAAAATATGCAGTGTTTGGGGTACTTTGGGCAGGTGATAAAATCCTTAAATATGCTCTTGAATGCCACATTGCTTCTTCAAATCCGCTGGTTGATTACAGGTAACTTAGGAGGGGGGGGGGGGGGAAGTTCCAGCTAGCAGGATATTGTGGGTCCACATTTCGAAAAATGGTTGCTGAACTGGAACAGCCCCTTTAATGATACATTTTTATCAAATATAAAAGTCGAGGAGAAATAACTTTACATTTCTGACCACAGTCAAAGATTTGAAAAATATTGACTTATTTAGGTGCTCTGGAAAAATTCTCACCCCTCAGGGTTGCATTCAAAGAGAAGTCAAATCCTGTTGACCTTGCAAAAAAAGTGTTCTTTTCATATAAGCAAGATCATGTTATGTCAGGTTTTCTCTAACAGAGATCACAAGCAGTAAATGGAAAAGTAGGATGTTGTATCTTCTATTGAGGCAGAGAAGCTTTCAAATCCGAGCTGACACGTTGGTTTCTTTACCCGTTCCTGTCACTTGCGATGGCAAATGTAAGACATCCGCTATCAACACGTGTTTAGACAGTCAAAACATTCTTCTCCCATGTTACATTGTAGTCTTACGGAGTCTGCACTCGTGATGCTTCCATCTAATGTTACATAAAACAGATATATCCTTGTCTCAGAGCATTCTAAAAATACCACCGAGTACTTCCAAGAGTCCCATGTGCCTTTCTTATTCAGAGAACTCTTTTCTTGTCCTTCCTCATTAATTCACTTGAGTAGATGTTGGCAAGACGAGTCCCTGAATAGGAGGCTTGAGTAACGGGAGCACATGTTTTATGGTCTACTTGGATGGTAAAAATAATAGGAGAAAAGTAAATCCAAGATTAGGAGATACGTAAATCCATTCCTTTTAATATTGTGGGCCTGGATGATACCTGGGCAACACAACGTTCAGGCAGGGAATCTAGAATGTAGATATGCATAGCCAAGAAGAGGCCACATTGCAAGTTCTAACGAGCCCCATTATGGTGGTAGGTTTTGCATTAAATTAAAAGGACACTTCCATCAAAATACATTTTTTTATCATAGTGTAACTGACCATATGTACATAAGTATACCGATGAAATAAACCAATGCAGCACACCCTGTCTCCAAAGGCTCTATATACAGTATAGCCTCTATGGTATGCATGCCTTCAATTAAAGTAACACTGAAATGTGGACAATTGGTGGAGCTTAGAGGACCTGTTGCAAACAGAGTAGTAGGGGAGCGCTCCTGCAAAAATCAGTTGCCGTACATCGGTTGGGCACTGGTGATATCCTAGTAGCAGATGAAACTGCAACGGTAGCTTGAATTCAGATTTATACAATGAATACAATGATCTATAAAGTGATGAAGTGGCAAAGAGTGAGGATGGGAGGAGAAGAAACCTAACCAAGACTATTCTACTGCCTCCGCCAAGACTTGAAGCCTACACACTGAACACTGCAAAAGCATGGACACATGCGGCCAGTGGCATACCTTCCATGGAGACAGACCATGCGACTGCTATGAGCCCCAGCGCTGAACTCCTTCCTCTCTTTCTGATGTGAAAACACTGCATTTTCATGCTGTCACCACTAGGAAGAGCTCAGTGCAAACACATTATTACAGCTTTTATTTCAGTTCATTGTAACTGCATACATTCCTATGCATTGAGCTCCCCCTAGTGGTGACTTCAAAAAAACAGCTTTGTAATAGAAAGGAAGCAGAAATTTTTCCATGTATTTATGCAAGGTGTCTGGCATTGAGAAATATGATGGTCAGGTTGAGAGCCATATTTATGAAGCACCTGTTCCACTTTACTGACATAGAAGGTGGATAAGGCCGGGGGTGACTTTTTAAATTACATTTTTTGCTATTAAAATTGTGTCCACTTAATAATAAAAAATAAAAGTAAATTCATCAGAAATCTGGGGCATCGCTCTTTGCATACTGCATTTCCTGGGAGTGATTGATGCACGCGTACTGCAAAACTCAGTGGGGCCCGTACTGAGTTTGAGATCTGCGTACCTCTGCATACAGCTGACACAGAACTGAGAGTTTTCTCCAGAGAACTAGTGTTTGTCCACTGCTCATGCCCTAGTATTTTTTAATTACCCATTTAGGCAAAGGTCTCCAAACAATTGGCAGGATCCACAATTATTATTTTTTTTACTTGTATAGTATAATTTATTGTTCCTTCTTTTTTTTCTATTTTTACTTTTTGTGTCTTGAAGGTAATAAAATATTGTTTTTGTTCTCCTCTCAGGGAACGAGCATTGAACACATCACAGCCGGTGGCCTTGCAGTTAACAGTGGGCAATCTGAAGCCAGAGGAGACTTACTCTTTCCGTGTTGTAGCCTATAACGAATGGGGGCCCGGAGAGAGCTCACAGCCAGTCAAGTTGGCTACACAACCAGAGCGTAAGTACACAGTTATCATATACATTGTGATTATTGTGGTGGAACATAAGGCAAGGTCAGCTTTTCATGAACTTTGTCTTCCACTCCCCTACCTGGGAGGAATCAAAAGCATCCTGATGGCCCTAGTGCACAAACAAAAGCTCATAACTACTGTGACACTTACGTAGATAGCACAGGATGTCATTTTATGTTACAGTCTACATTGGATTGCCATTCCAGGTCAGTGGTAAATGATATTGGACAGAGGTGACAACCAATATGGCTGCACTTTCCACAACAAAACGGTATGTTTGTAACTAAAGCAAAAATACCGTAATTACAACATTTGTTTAATTGCTCTAACTTCCAACTTAGTAATATTTATCCATTTTTTAAATTATGGCCGTAGAATCCCTTTAAAGACTTCATACATGGATGCTTTTCTCCAGGGTTGGATTGAGAGTGGTTTGGGCCCAAAGGCATTAATGGTCATGGGATTACCAGCCAACAAAGGAATAATACACTTGAACAGGGTTAATAGGTGTTGAACCATCATTTATATCATGTATCAGGTGAAGGCCACTGCCTGACCTCTTATTTTTCTTTTTCTATTGGTTGGGGTTACAACAATGATCATACTCCCACCAATCATGCGTTAATGGTTTAGATGGTCCTGATGAGGTTAAAATAAAAGAAATCCATTCCCACCTACCGGTTACTACTGGTCCCCACTTTCTGGTCCTAAGAAATCCTTGGAGATGCCTGCTCAGCCAATTACTGGCCAAGGCAGTGACCCTCCTCAGCCCATGATTGGCTGAGTAGTTGTTTCCAGGTATTTTTGTGCGCATACAGAGCAGCAGGGACTGGTAAGAATCGGAAAGGCAGTGGTGGGGGGTCGTTGAGGGTGAATATGGTTACTTTTTTATTTTTAATCCACTTTGAGTCACATATAAAAAAAATGTATAGCTAGACAATCACTTTAATTTTCAGTATCTAAGTCAGGGGCTGTGGGCCATTTGTGTTGGCGAAGGACCCTTATGGTGGCTGGTAAGGGTCCCATGTATTTGTGAAGGACCTCTATTGTGGCTGGTAAGGATCCTATGTGTTGGTGAAGGACCTCTATGGTGGCTGCTAAGGATCCTATGTGTTGGTGAAGGACCTCTATGGTAAGAATCCTATGTGGGTGAAGGACCTTTATGGTGGCTGCTAAGGATCCTATGTGTTGGTGAAGGACCTCTATGATGGCTGCTAAGGATCCTATGTGTTGGTGAAGGACCTCTATGGTGGCTGCTAAGGATCCTATGTGCTGGTGAAGGACCTCTATGATGACTGCTAAGGATCCTATGTGTTGGTGAAGGACCTCTATGATAGCCAATAAGAGTTCTAAAACCATTACTGTGACATGTGACACCCAAATAACCTAAAAGATAAAATTATCTAAAAAAAATCCTTCAAATAAAAACAAACTCGGTCCTTGTATTTTTTTCCCTGAAAAGACGCTCACAGTTTAGACTGAAGATTTTTTTAGTCAGACCCGAAGATTAAATCTTCTTAAGCTCCCCTTCCTATGATGTATAATTTTAACCAAGACCAATAGGTTGTGAGTTCAGTAGCTGCAGACAGAAGACACGCGCATCTTTCTATACCCCATACAGAGAGATTAAGATACAGTACATCATTTATTTCCAATTTTCCACTGCTTCAGAATGTAAAAAGACGATTGTAACTTCGTACGGCTGATTTTCTTTTTTTTTTCTTTTTTTATGTAAATGTTGAATAGTTTGCTCTTAGGATAAAAGTATTAGACATTAAAAATTCTACATGAATGTTCTATGCACCCACACAAGAGATTAATGGTGCGGCTCTGTGTGGTGTCCGCCGTGTCGTCACTTTCTAAATGTGCAATAATGGTAATTATTAAGAAGAACAGTATTCATCTCTACAAGCTCTACATTATAACTAAATACACCGCCATCTCTTGTATCAGCCTAATCCTTCTGACATTCATAGAAACATGCATAGCTGACTGGTAAACACAACGGAAATAAAGGATAAAGTAGTAAGAGATAAAAGTATAGTCATAAAGGAAATGTTTAGTTATAACCACTAGGGACAAGTTCACAAACCCTGTCTATTATTAATTTAGATAGAGAGCGAGAGAGAGAGAGAGAGAGAGAGATAGGTAGATAGATAGATAGATAGATAGATAGAGAGAAAAACAGATAGATAGATATTAGATAGATATATATGAGATAGATATATAATAGATGGATAGATAGATAGATAGATAGATAGATAGATAGATAGGAGCTAGATAGATATGAGATATATAGATAGATAGATAGATAAATAGATAAATAGATAGATAGATAGATAGATAGATATGAGATAAATATACACTCACCTAAAGAATTATTAGGAACACCTGTTCTATTTCTCATTAATGCAATTATCTAGTCAACCAATCACATGGCAGTTGCTTCAATGCATTTAGGGGGGTTCTCCTGGTCAAGACAATCTCCTGAACTCCAAACTGAATGTCAGAATGGGAAAGAAAGGTGATTTAAGCAATTTTGAGCGTGGCATGGTTGTTGGTGCCAGACGGGCCGGTCTGAGTATTTCACAATCTGCTCAGTTACTGGGATTTTCACGCACAACCATTTCTAGGGTTTACAAAGAATGGTGTGAAAAGGGAAAAACATCCAGTATGCGGCAGTCCTGTGGGCAAAAATGCCTTGTGGATGCTAGAGGTCAGAGGAGAATGAGCCGACTGATTCAAGCTGATAGAAGAGCAACGTTGTGGCAAACCTAGCCACTTACAGAATGTCTTTCTTGTCTGTACCTCTTCACCTCCCACCTTTTCCTGTCCCATTGTTTCCCCAGCAGGGTGTTGTCTCAGGGACACTGGGAGACCTGTGTAAAATAGCTGCAGTGTCCTCCCTCAACCTCCCATCAGCCCTTGCTATTGTCTGACCCCACTTTTCCTTGTACCATAGTAATCTATGTATTGTATGTAAATGAGGCTGTTGGCAGTTTGAAACCAGGTGCGCATGCCTAGTAAAGTCAGTTGACTCCCAAACTGTGTGTCGTCCAGTCACTGGGGAAATTGTCTCTTGGTTATTGACCTGCTTCTTCAGCTACAAGGGGATTTAAGTGAAGATATTGAGGGTATACCGTGAAGCTCCGCAACAAACGTTGACTGAAATAACCACTCGACTACAACGAGCCGCCAAGGGGTGGATGGAAGCGGCACGGGTCACCACTATGGAAGAGATGTTCCAGTTAATAGTAATGGAGCAGTTTTTTAATGGACTAACCACAGACCTTCAAAATTGGGTACGAGATCGCAAACCCCGTACCCTACCAGAGGCAGCCAAGCTAGCTGACGAGTTCCAAGACACCAGGCGAGATCAACGCACACCACACTGGACCACGTTTGGATCTACCACCCCTCTGCCAGCAGTGACTACCTTGGCTCACCCACGACCAGCCGCGAGCCACAACCCGTACCCTGCTAGGTACAATACCCGACCACCGATCCGCTGCCACACCTGCAACCAACAGGGGCACATCAAGAGAGACTGCCCACGTAACCGACCTCGCCAGAACTGGAACCACCAGGGTCCTCCTCCACCCAATCGGGCTGCAGTACACTGCTGCCAAAGAGAATCTGTGCTCCCTAAGATAGTAGTCTGGACCCCAGAGTGTGAGCAGGCATTCCAGCAACTAAAAACGGCTCTTGTGAATTCACCTGTACTTTCCGCCCCTGATCCAACTAAACGCTTTCTCGTCCACACAGACGCTTCTATGTTCGGATTGGGGGCAGTACTGAGCCAAGTCGGAGAAGATGGCGGCGAGCATCCAGTGGCTTACTTAAGCAGAAAACTTTTACCCCGGGAAGTAAGCTACGCCGCCATAGAAAAAGAATGCCTGGCCGTGGTGTGGGCCCTTAAAAAGCTGCAGCCCTATTTGTACAGACAACCCTTTTCCTTACTCACAGATCACAACCCGTTGGTGTGGCTGAACAGGGTGTCAGGAGACAATGTCCGGCTGCTGCGCTGGAGTTTGGCGCTGCAGCCTTTTGACTTTACCATCCACTACCGCCCTGGGAAGCAAAATGGCAACGCCGACGGGTTATCCAGACAAACTGAACTTGAAAAGTGATCTGTGAGCGCTCCTCCGGACATCC
The DNA here is from genome assembly GCF_905171765.1 of Bufo bufo. NCBI lineage: Eukaryota > Metazoa > Chordata > Amphibia > Anura > Bufonidae > Bufo > Bufo bufo. Next base: position 46,380,941 of record NC_053390.1, read on the forward strand.
CCAAGCCGATCCGTTGGGATCAGACTGTGTATGCCGGCTTGGTTCTGGGGGAGCATTGTGGCAAACCTAGCCACTTACAGAATGTCTTTCTTGTCTGTACCTCTTCACCTCCCCCCTTTTCCTGTCCCATTGTTTCCCCAGCAGGGTGTTGTCTCAGGGACACTGGGAGACCTGTGTAAAATAGCTGCAGTGTCCTCCCTCAACCTCCCATCAGCCCTTGCTATTGTCTGACCCCACTTTTCCTTGCACCATAGTAATCTATGTATTGTATGTAAATGAGGCTGTTGGCAGTTTGAAACCAGGTGCGCATGCCTAGTAAAGTCAGTTGACTCCCAAACTGTGTGTCGCCCAGTCACTGGGGAAATTGTCTCTTGGTTATTGACCTGCTTCTTCAGCTACAAGGGGATTTAAGTGAAGATATTGAGGGTATACCGTGAAGCTCCGCAACAAACGTTGACTGAAATAACCACTCGTTACAACCGAGGTATGCAGCAAAGCATTTGTGAAGCCACAACAGGCACAACCTTGAGGCGAATGGGCTACAACAGCAGAAGACCCCACCGGGTACCACTCATCTCCACAACAAATAGGAAAAAGAGGCTACAATTTGCACGAGCTCACCAAAATTGGACTGTTGAAGACGGGAAAAATGTTGCCTGGTCTGATGAGTCTCGATTTCTGTTGAGACATTAAAATGGTAGAGTCCGAATTTGGCGTAAACAGAATGAGAACATGTATCCATCCTCTGATGGATACTTCCAGCAGGATAATGCACCATGTCACAAAGATAGATATATGAGATAGATATATGATAGATAGATAGATAGATAGATAGATAGATAGATAGATAGATAGATAGATAGATAGATATTGTATACAGATAAATATTGCTTGAAGAAAGTCCCAGTAAAAGGATTGAAACTTTTCATGGTTGACTAAAGGACAAACTTTTTTGCTGCATGTGGAGGTGCCAAAGAATAATTTCTTCTACAGATAACAAGATATAGCTAGATTGATGATCCATAGATAGATATGAGATAGATAGATAGATATTAGATATATAGATATTGCTTGACATTAGACTTCTTATCACCTGTGACAGGTGGTTCTGTCGCCCCCATCCCATTCAGGTAGACAGATCAGACCACTCCACACAAATGGCCGTCTATACAATCCTGAACTTGATAAATCGGCCCATTGTTCAGCAGTTCAGGGATGCGTTCAGACTATAGGTATGGCGTAGATCATTGTCATTTTCCTGAGTAACTTGCTTTGCCGGCATTGTGGAATCGACGCCCTCGTGGTATTAATCACCAGCTGTTCTTTGTGCTTTTTGGGGTTGTGACAAAAGACTGATCAATGCTGTGCGATCAATAACATTACCTAAAGCTGTTAAGTCTATCATTACTGGTAATACCAGGCAGCAAAGCATTGTGGGCCTTTTCAACTCCAGTGATGAAGAAGAAAGGGATTGTTAATGTATCAGCTGGATAATCGCCCGGTAAGAGGGGGCCACTGCTTAGAGAAATAGGATTTGGAGGCCTCTTGTGATTCCTCCTGCGGTATGTCTACATCCAGTGGTTTTCAGCTGCTTCCATCGGATGCGTTTCCATTCAGCAGCTCAGTCGGTCTTACATAGGATGGCGGGGGTTCAACAGAATTTGGAATCATTTTGAATGACAAGCAATCCTGTGTTTTTATTATGATTATGCCGCACTAACCAGTTTTCCATTAGCAGCCCTGCCATATTACAATTTGCAAATAATAATGTGAGGAGGGGATGAAGGAGGGAGTAATGAAGATGTTTTCATGGTCATGGCGAGATAAATCTTCCATACGGGATTTTTTCTTGATGGGTGGAATTTATTTTTAAATACTTTAGACGTACAAAATGTTCTCACTATGTATGAAAAAAAGGCCTTGTAAAATAATAAAAATAATAATGATATTCTGGGCTACAAAGGATGTAACAGAAGACAAATTTGAAATCTAAAAGAAAGAATTATGAGTTAAGTTAGTTGAATTTTTGAAATAAGCCAAAATTCTGAGTTCAAAAGTGGACCTTCTTAAATTAAAGGCTGGGAATTCTCAGATGAAATTCAAAATTCTTTAATGAAAAGCCAAAATTATGAGATGAAAAGCCAACATTCTTAAAAGTAAAAAACATTCTTAGATAAGAAGCCAGCGTTCTGAGATGACAAGTGGAGATTCTTAGATAAACAGCCAAATTCTTAGGTTAATAGAAGTCTAAATTGTGAGATAAAAAGTTAAAATTCTGAAATAAAAGCCAAAATTCTGAGATAAAAAAGTCTATATTCTTAAATAAAAAGTCAAAATTTTGAGGTAAGGCAAGATCCTTAGATCAGGGATGCCCAAAACCTGGCCCTCCAGCTGTTGCAAAACTATAACTCCCAGCATGCTCGGGCAGTCAACCCACAGCAGGGCATGGTGGGAGTTGTAGTTTAACAACAGAGGGAGGGCCAGGAGTTGAGCATCCCTGCTTTAGAAAAATAGCCACTATTCTTAGTTAAGTAAAAATTCTGAAATAAAAAGCCAAAATTATGCAGGAAAAAGCAAACATTCTTAGAAAAAACTAATTTTGAGACAAAAACTCAAATTTCTGAAATAAAATGCTCAAATTCTGAGATAAAAATCTAAAACAAAACATTTATATTTTAGCATAACCCCAGGACATTTCAGCAACAATTTGTTGGCATCCCAACTATGCCGTACATACTATTCTGAATCTACAGGGTTTTAGAAAAAATAGTGTCCGAAGCAAAAATAGGGCAACATAAAATATGGCAGCTTGATTGCCTTTATTAGACAGAGTAATGTCATAATTTAGCTCACATAATACTGCTATAAAGTGGCCAAAAATATAAAGCATTCCTATAATATTCCTTTAAAGGAAGCCTGTCACCTTCACTATGTTTAACATGAAAGAAACCTGACTCGTGGTGCAAGCTTTACACTGTCAGTAATGATAAAGTACTGAATTTTAGGCCAGAAGTGACAGCCTGCTAAAATCAGCAGGACTATCACTATACTATGCTGTCCTCAGCAAGGGCAGCATAGTAGAGGTGACAGGTTCCCTTTAAGGAGCCCACATAATACTGCCATTAGGTTCCCCCATAATACAGCCGTTCAAGTCCTAAATAATAATACCACCATAACTGCTAAACATTACTATGAAGGTTTGATGCTGGGCTTCCTGTCTTCCCTTACGAAAACAGAAACCTTGAGAAACTGTCCAATTTTCCATCACGTAAACTGTGCTTGAACATGTTTGGTAACCAAATGGCATAGATTACCACTGCATCACCTACAGGCACATACCTGAAGATACATTGATAGAAGTTGTGCTCAGACTGTGTTCTACCTCTCTCTTCTGGAAAAGAAGAGAATAAAAATGTTTTAAAAAATCTTGGTCAAATTCTGAAGCTAACAAATTGATTCTCTCATCTGTATCTCACACCCATACTGTCTCTTCGGGTGTATATATATATATATACATATATATATATGTTTCTCTGAATATATATATGGATTACTAGTGGACGCTAAATGTTGGCATGACATAATTACAATAAATGACCATGGGCAGGTACATAATGAGCTTCATGTGCGGTAATACTTCATGACTCAACTGGAGGATGACAAGGGACTAACTGTTGTCTAACTTTATTAAATCTCGATTTCTCTCTGTCACACTCAATGAAATCTCTAAGTAATAAATGAGCTGCGTTTGCTGGATACATTCAGGTAGAGAGGACACCAGTTGAGGATATTTGTTGTACCGTATTATTGGTGCATACTAGAGATGAATGAACCTTTTAAGATTTGGTTTGTTTCAGGTTTGCCAAATTTTTGGGAGAGAAAGAACCTAGTATGCTACTCTGGGCTAAATATATATGCGTTGTCTGGGGTGTAGTATGTGTAGTACATGTGCAGTGTATTCTAGGCCAGGTAATGCCCAGAAACCTAGAAATAGTACCCACCCAGAGGTCTCCCCCTCTTAACTAGAAAGCTGATTCTATCTGCTTTGTCCCGAAATAGTTAGTTGCAAATGAGGGGCTGGTTTAGCTATTTTCTTAGTTTTGTTGTCGGATTTGTTAGAATCTGAACTTTTTAGGAAATCCGGAATGAATTCCAAATCATTCGAATTGAATTGCTCATCCTTAGATCATTCATAAATTATACAATGAATTAAAGCACCTTAAAGGGGTTTCAGGAGATTATAATTTTTTTATGGATCACATAGGGTTGAAATTATGTCATATTCAACTCCACTGCTGCTCGATTTTTGTTCACTGCCCGATACATGGCAATTGCCAGGAAATGCACACTTAGTCAACCACTGATTGGAAGAGTAGGCATTTCCTGGTATTTTGAACAAGGACTAGCAAGTGAAAAGCAATGATCAGCATCGGAACGACAATAATGGGGATAAGTCAAAGTTACTGTGGTTTAATTTTTATTTTCACCCCTTTGTGGTTGATTAGTTTTAAAAGAAAAATTGCATTGAAAGCGTTTTTAAGAGATTTTTCCAGGGTTAGAAAATAGGACCTGCTTTTTTTTCTCAGAAACTGCACCACTCTTGCACGAAGGTTGTCTCTAGTATTGCAGCTCAGCCTTGATTACCTCAATACTAGTCACAGCCCATGGACAGACCCTGTATTCCATTCTAATCCAGGACAACTAATTTAATAACCTCCATGATGCTTACATTTGCATGTCTCTACCCACAATCCACCCACGATTCTTCTGGATCTAGGGCTTTGATTTGCTGGTAGATGATGTTAAATGGACTTTATGAGATTAGAAAAACACGCCTACTTTCTTATAGTAGCAGCACTACTTTTGCCCATGGGCTATGTTCGGTATTGCAACTTATCCCCATTTAATTAGCTGAGCTGCAATACGACACAAATCCCTATGACAAAAGGGCTACTTTTTCTACAAGAAAGCCCCCACCTTTTGCAAACAAAATATGTTGATCTTCATCAGACTTTTTCATTCAATTATATTGATCTTGTATAGAGATTGACTAATTTCTTAAAATTTTATTCTGGTCCGATTCGTCTGAATAACGTTCATGATTCAATTCAGATACAAATCAGTCCTTGCAGAATCAAAAGTACTCTGCATCTCTCTTTACCTCACCCTTCTTACTGATCACCTAAAATTTGGATTCAATAATAGTAGAAAAGGACCAGCACTCACTTCAGTAATCTTGCAAATATTTTTATTGCCACATATCTGTGATGTGTTTCGGCACTGTTTGACAAAGGCACAGTCAGTGCCAAAACGCATCACAGATACAGATATGTGGCAATAAAAAGAAAAATGTTCGCCAGATTACTGAAGTGAGTGGCAGTGCTTTTCTACTACTATTTGCATGGGACGCCGATTCTAGGACACGTGCACCGCAAAGCCACACCTGCAGTGCCAACTAATTTACAACACACAAAATTTGGATTCGGCAGCATTTTTAAAACAAATTTAAGGTCAAATTCTACATTTTTAGAATTGATTCACTCATCTCTGAATCTTGCATCACCTTAAAGTGCTAAAAGTCATTGTCTATACATGGAAATACCTCTTTGAAGGTGCCTCCACAATTTGGTAGAAGGTTCCCTTAAAATACGCTCGTGTGTGTGAGGAAAACACCACACTGCGCATAGTATGGAAAGGGGATACCAGAATAAGGTCGGGAAACTATGGAAGGAAGATGGACACCTAGAGAAAACACTAACTACAGTCATGACAGACTATCAGTATGAACAGGCCCCAAAGGTAGGCAAGTTCATACACTGGATACCTAGAATCCTATCTCACCCTATAGGAGCCTAGTGTCAGGACTGAGTTTACCTGTTTCTCCAAAGGGAAGGAATAACAGGATTCTCCCTCAGGTCTAATGACAAACAACAGGGAAAGGCAACACACACATATTTATAAACAAAATACAAAAGGGAAAGGAAACACTTATCTTCAATGAAGCTTTGGTAGCACCAGGAACTCAGCCGAGAACCAAACACAAGCTAACCACAAGTCCAACAGAAGCTATAAACCGCATAGCATAGTGGGAGAAACAGCACTAAATAGAGAAGGTTAAATGACCACAATAGCCACACCTGGGGAAAGAAGGACCAGAGACAACACAGATGTAATTTGATCCAAAAGGAAAACATGTCAGGTCAAACCACATGTTGCCAGTCTCACAGATCTCCTGCCACCTGTAGCAGGAACGTCCGTAATATTTTCACCTGATACTTTAGTTTTCAGAGGGAAATAAGCCATCTCCAGAAGTGTCTGACAGTAGCTTTCTCTCCTTTCCCCATTGTGGATTGTGAAATTGGAAGAGATAACTGTCGGCTGAACAATCATTCAGTCAAAAGCTATTGAATGTTTATGGCCAGCTCCTTGTAGACATTATTTGCTGTATCTAAGAGGCAGACCATTAATGACATCCCCCGGTGGGCAGAGATAGGGAAAGTAGCGGGATGTGACCACATTTTAATAGGCACCATCGAGTAGTCATCATCTTAACTACTAGTAAATTACCCCAGCTCTTATAAGGGGTCTCTTTGCATCCTAGAGGCTACTAGTTCCTAGGCTTGCTTCAAGCCCACTGGCTTTCTGTTGAGTTCGGTGCTGTCTATTCCATGGTATACAAAGTGGACCCTTCCAGCATTTTAATCCCAGTATTTTTAGCATCAGTGATCCAAATCCTCTCACGAGTCTTCGAATGTGGACAGAAATGTGACAGAGCTAGGAGTAGTGAAGGACTTCAATGGCTGCTCTGGGGACAGGTTCTGCATGGGGTCATCCTTTCCAGGATGGGTGCACTGTATTAGATAGAGATGGCCTTGCTGTTCACCTGGCGGTTGCTTCGTGGTGAACTTTGCGTGTTCGCAATTCGCCGAACATGCGAACATATGGCAATGTTCGCATGCGCCATATTCTTTTACATTAAGCTGAACTTTGACCCATGACACATCCATCAGGACACACCCCCAACCTATAACAGAACCCGATCTGGCAGCCATTTTACATTCTGTGTTTTTCCAGTTTAGGGAGAGGTTGCTTTGTGGAGCAGGGACAGACTGTTAGAGACACCAAAAGCTAACTAATAGGGCCACAAAAGTCCTTTTAAGGACTGGTATAGGTGTGCTATCGATAGGTGTGATATACTGACGGGTACGATATACTTATAATTTACTTTCTAACATAGAAAGTACACTGCTCAAAAAAATAAAGGGAACACTTAAACAACACAATGTAACTACAAGTCAATCACACTTCTGTGAAATCAAACTGTCCACTTAGGAAGCAACACTGAGTGACAATCAATTCCACATGCTGTTGTGCAAATGGAATAGACAACAGGTGGAAATTATAGGCAATTAGCAAGACACCCCCAATAAAGGAGTGGTTCTGCAGGTGGTAACCACAGACCACTTCTCAGTTCCTATGCTTCCTGGCTGATGTTTTGGTCACTTTTGAATGCTGGCGGTGCTTTCACTCTAATGGTAGCATGAGACGGAGTTTACAACCTACACAAGTGGCTCAGGTAGTGCAGCTTATCCAGGGCGGCACTTCAATGCGAGCTGTGGCAAGAAGGTTTGCTGTGTCTGTCAGCGTAGTGTCCAGAGCATGGAGGCGCTACCAGGAGACAGGCCAGTACATCAGGAGACGTGGAGGAGGCCGTAGGAGGGCAACAACCCAGCAGCAGGACCGCTACCTCCGTCTTTGTGCAAGGAGGAACAGGAGGAGCACTGCCAGAGCCCTGCAAAATGACCTCTAGCAGGCCACAAATGTGCATGTGTCTGCTCAAACGGTCAGAAACAGACTCCATGAGGGTGATATGAGGGCCCGACGTCCACAGGTGGGGGTTGTGCTTACAGCCCAACACCGTGCAGGACGTTTAGCATTTGCCAGAGAACACCAAGATTGGAAAATTCGCCACTGGTGCCCTGTGCTCTTCACAGATGAAAGCAGGTTCACACTGAGCACATGTGACAGACGTGACAGAGTCTTGAGACGCCGTGGAGAACGTTCTGCTGCTTGCAACATCCTCAAGCATGACCGGTTTGGCATTGGGTCAGTAATGGTGTGGGGTGGCATTTCTTTGGAGGGCCGCACAGCCCTCCATGTGCTCGCCAGAGGTAGCCTGACTGCCATTAGGTACTGAGATGAGATCCTCAGACCCCTTGTGAGACCATATGCTGGTGCGGTTGGCCCTGGGTTCCTCCTAATGCAAGACAATGCTAGACCTCATGTGGCTGGAGTGTGTCAGCAGTTCCTGCAAGACGAAGGCATTGATGCTATGGACTGGCCCGCCCGTTCCCCAGACCTGAATCCAATTGAGCACATCTGGGACATCATGTCTCGCTCTATCCACCAACGTCACGTTGCACCACAGACTGTCCAGGAGTTGGCAGATGCTTTAGTCCAGGTCTGGGAGGAGATCCCTCAGGAGACCGTCCGCCACCTCATCAGGAGCATGCACAGGCGTTGTAGGGAGGTCATACAGGCACGTGGAGGCCACACACACTACCGAGCCTCATTTTTACTTGTTTTAAGGACATAACATCAAAGTTGGATAAGCCTGTAGTGTGTTTTTCCACTTTAATTTTTAAATGTGACTCCAAATCCAGACCTCCATGGGTTGAAAAATTTGATTTCCATTTTTTTATTTTTGTGTGATTTTGTTGTCAGCACATTCAACTATGTAAAGAACAAAGTATTTCAGAAGAATATTTAATTAACTCAGATCTAGGATGTGTTATTTTTGTGTTCCCTTTATTTTTTTGAGCAGTGTATATTATAGTGCATTTGTATTGTAAAGCAGTTGTGTGCGGTTCTGCTGCGATACCTCAGCTATATAGAGGGACAAACGCTATTGGAATAACTAATTGCAACTGGTGTAATATACCTGTTGCCCCCCCCCCAAAAAAAAACTGATTGAGGGGTGTGATATACCTATAATATAATTGCTAACATAGAAAGTATATAGTACAACGGGTGTGATATACTTGTTTCCCCCCAAAAAATTATTGAGGTGTGCAAAATACATGCTTGCACAAAATATTGATAAAGGGGTTTGATATACCTGCTTCCACAAAATATTGATTAGGGGGTTCTATATACCTGCTTCCACAAAATACTGATTGAGGGGTGCATTATACCTGCTTCCACAAAATACTGAATAAGGGGTTTGATATACCTGCTTCCACAAAATACTGATTGAGGGGTGCGATATACCTGCTTCCACCAAAAATTGATTAAGAGGTCTATATACCTGCTTCCACAAAATACTGATTGAAGGGTGCAATATACCTGCTTCTACAAGATACTGATTAAAGGGTGTGATATACCTGCTTCCACAAAATACTGATTGAGGGGTGCGATATACCTGCTTCCACAAAATACTGAATAAGTAGTTTGATATACCTGCTTCCACAAAATACAGATTGAGGGTTGCGATATACCTGCTTCCAATAAAAATTGATTGAGGCCTGTAATATACCTTCTTCCACAAAATACTGATTGAGGGGTGCAATATACCTGCTTCCACCAAATATTGATTGAGGCCTGCATTATACCAGCTTCTACAAAATACTGATTGAGTCGTGCGATATACCTTATTCCACCAAATATTGATTAATGGGTTTGATATACCTGCATACACAAAATACTGATTAAGGGGTTTTTATATCCCTGCTTCCACAAAATACAGATTAAGGGGTGCGATATACCTGCTTCCACAAAATACTGAATAAGGGGTTTGATATACCTGCTTACAAAAAATTCTGATTAAGGAGATTGATATACCTGCTACCACAAAATATTGAATGAGGCCTGCAATATACCTGCTTCCGTAAAATACTGATTAAGGGGTTTGATATACCCGATTCCACAAAATACAGATTGAGGGGTGCGATATACCTGCTTCTACAAAATACTGAATAAGGGTTTTGATATACCTGCTTACACAAAATACAGATTGAATTGAGGGGTGCAATATACCTGCTTCCACCAAATATTGATTAAGGGGTGCGATATACCTGATTCTACACAATACTGATTAAGGGGTTTGATATACCTGCTTCCACAAAATACTGATTGAGGGGTGCGTTATTCCTGCTTCCACAAAATACTGAATAAGGTGTTTGATATACCTGCTTCCAGAAAATACAGATTGAGGGTTGCAATATACCTGCTTCCAATAAATATTGATTAAGGCTTACAACATACCTGCTTCCACAAAATACTGACTGAGGGGTGCAATATACCTTATTCCACCAAATATTCATTAAGGGGTTCTATATACCTGCTTCCACAAAATACAGATTGAGGGGTGTGATATACCTGCATCCACAAAATACTGATTAAGTGTTTTTTATATCCCTGCTTCCACAAAATACAGATTCAAGTTTGCGATATATACCTGCTTCCAATAAATATTGATTAAAGGGTTCTATATACCTGATTTCACAAAATTCTGATTAAGGGGATTGATATACCTGCTTCCATAAAATATTGATTGAGGCCTGCGATATACCTGCTTCCGCAAAATACTGATTAAGAGGTTTGATATACTTTCTTCCACAAAATACTTATTAAGGGGTTCGATATACCTGCTTCCACAAAATACTAATTGAGAGGTGCGATATACCTGCTTCCACCAAATATTGATTAAGGGGTTCTATAGACCCGTTTCCACAAAATACTGATTGAGGGGTGCGATATACCTGCTTCCACCAAATATTGATTAAGGGGTTCTATATACCTGCTTCCACAAAATACTGATTGAGGGGTGCGATATACCTGCTTCTACAAAATACTGATTTAGGGGTTTAATATACCTGCTTCCACAAAATACAGATTCAGGGTTGCGATATACCTGCTTCCAATAAATATTGATTGAGGCCTGCAATATACCTGCTTCCACAAAATACTGATTAAGGGGTTTCATATACCTTCTTCCACAAAATACTTATTGAGGGGTTTGATATACCTGCTTCCACAAAATACTGATTGATAGGTGCGATATACCTGCTTCCACCAAATATTGATTAAGGGGTTCTATATACCTGTTTCCACAAAATACTGATTGAGGGGTGCGATATACCTTCTTCCACAAAATACTTATTGAGGGGTTTGGTATACCTGCTTCCACAAAAATATTGATTGAGAGGTGCGATACACTTGCTTCCACCAAATATTGATTAAGGGGTTCTATATACCTGTTTCCACAAAATACTGATTGAGGGGTGCGATGTACCTGCTTCCACAAAATACTGATTAAGGGGTTTGATATACCTGCTTCCACAAAATACAGATTTAGGGGTGCGATATACCTGCTTTTACCAAATATTGATTATGGGGTTCTATATACCTGCTTTCACAAAATACTGATTGAGGGGTGAGATATACTTGCTTCCCCAAAATACTGATTTAGGGGTTTGATATACCTGCTTACACAAAATATTGAATAAGGGCTTTGATATACCTGCTTCCACAAAATTCATATTGAGGGTTGCGATATACCTGCTTCCAATAAATATTGATTAAGGGGTTCTATATACCTGCTTCCACAAAATTCTGATTAAGGGGATTGATATGCCTGCTTCCACAAAATATTGATTGAGGCCTGCAATATACCTGCTTCCACAGAATACTGATTAAGGGGTTTGATATACCTGCTTCCACAAAATACAGATTGAGGGGTGCGATATACCTGCTTCCACCAAATATTGATTAAAGGGTTCTTATATACCTTCTATCACAAAATACTGATTAAGGCACGCGATATACCTGCTTCCACAAAATACTGAATAAGGGTCCATTCACACATCCGTGGGTGTTTTGCGGATCCACGGATCCGCAAAACACGGACAGCGGAAATGTGCGTTCCGCATTTTGCGGACCCCACATTGCCGGCACTAAGAGAATATGCCTATTCTTGTCCGCTATTGCGGACAAGAATAGGACATGTTCTATTTTTTTCAGGATCGGAATTGCGGACCCGAAAGTGTGGGTAAGCAATTCCGGATCGGGGCCGCACGGAATGGAATTGCGGATGTGCGAATGAAGCCTAAAGGGTTTGATATACCTTCTTCTACAAAATACATATTGAGGGGTGTGATATACCTGCTTCCACCAAATATTGATTAACGGGTTCTATATGCCTGTTTCCACAAAATACTGATTAAGGGGTTTGAGATACCTGCTTCCACAAAATAATGATTGAGGGGTGCGATATACCTGCTTCCACAAAATACTGAATAAGGGGTTTGATATACCTGCTTCTACAAAATACAGATTGAGGGATGCAATATACCTGCTTCCACCAAATATTGATTGAGGCCTGTGATAAACCTGCCTCCACAAAATACAGATTGAGAGGTGCGATATACCTGCATCCACAAAATACTGATTAAGGTGTTTTTATATACCTGCTTTCACAAAATACAGATTGAAATTTGCGATATACCTCCAATAAATATTGATTAAGGGGTCCTATATGCCTGCTTTCACAAAATTCTGATTAAGGGGATTGATATACCTGCTTCCACAAAATATTGATTGAGGCCTGCGATATACCTGCTTCCCCAAAATACTGATTAAGGGGTTTGATATACCTTCTTCCACAAAATACAGATTGAAGCGTGTGAAATACCTGCTTCCACCAAATATTGATTAAGCGGTTCTATTTACCTGTTTCCACAAAATACTTATTGAGGGGTGCGATATACCTGCTTCCACAAAATACAGATTAAGGGGTTTGATATACCAGCTTCCACAAAATACAGATTGAGGGGTTTGATATACCTGCTTCCACCTAATATTGATTAAGGGGTTCTATATACCTGCTTCCACAGAATACTGATTTAGGGGTGCGATATGCCTGCTTCCATAAAATACTGATTAAGGGGTTTGATATACCTGCTTCCACAAAATACTTATTGAAGGGTGTGATATACCTGCTTCTACAAAATACTGAATAAGGGGTTCTATATACCTGCTTCCACAAAATACTGATTGAGGGATGCGATATACCTGCTTCTACAAAATACTGAATAAGGGGTGCGATATACCAGCTTCCACAAAATACTGAATAAATAGTTTGATATACCTGCTTCCACAAAATACAGATTGAGGGTTGCGACATACCTGCTTCAAATAAATATTGATTGAGGCCTGCAATATACCTGCTTCGACAAAATACTGATTGACGGTGTGACGGTATCATCCGTGTCACCATCTAGTCTTCCCTTCTTCCCATGAAATAGCAAAGCCAAATAATCCACAGAGCAATAAATCGCTATTATCGCTAGTATCGCTGGTATCGCCAAATAAGTCTATACATGAGCCAAAGCTGAATGCTAGAAATACTTTACTGGAAGGCAACACAAACATTCAAACATACAATTTCTTTTATCCCCTGCTCCCATGCAAGGGAGACACCCACACAAATATACATTAACCAATAACACAAAGGTTACAACCCACATAACATCCTCCCCTCTGCCTGTGGTATAATTATGGTACAATGCTTAACATAATTATCCCAGGCAGGACAATACACAATGTCCTCTGTCCTTGAGACAACCGAGGTGTAATTCCATTATCTCTCAGGACAAAGGGAAATCGCCAATACACACGGGGAGACAATAGGACAGACATCACTTACTCAAATATACAATGTCCCACCCTTTACAATACACATAGACATTTAACACATCCCAAAATGGCACGAATTAGACCAGGAATTCAAAAGTTAGTACAAGTCTCTTTGGCCTGGCTGTACTCATGGCTTTTCTGTCCAAAACCGGTTCTACACAGTCTTTTGTCCTGGAGACAATTGAGAAGTGATCCACTTATCTCCCAAGGACAGAGGCAAGACTCCATTAGCCACATGGTAGCAAAAGACAGCAAAATACATGAACCCACATAACTATGCAGCTATTTCACAAAACCGGTGCATTCAACATGGGACCGTAATCACATGGTAAGAGTCTGGCACGTAGTCATCTCCAAGCACTCGTGGCAACCTCAAAAGAGGGGAGTTTGTCACAGACGGGTGCGATATACCTTTTTCCATTAAATATGGATTGAGGCCTGCGATATACCTGCTTCCACAAAATACTGATTGAGGGGTTTGATATACCTGCTTTCATCAAATATTGATTAAGGGGTTCTATATACCTGCTTTTTTCAAAATACAGATTGATTGGTGCGATATACCTGCTTCCACAAAATACTGATTAAGGGTTTTTTATATCCCTGCTTTCACAAAATACTGATTCAGAGGTGTGATATACTTGCTTCCACAAAATATTGCTTAAGGAGTTCTACAGTATATACCTGTTTCCAGAAAATACTAATTGAGGGGTGCAATATACCTGCTTCCACTAAATACTGATTAAGGGGTTTGATATACCTGCTTCTACAAAATACAGATTTAGGTGTGCGATATACCGTATTTTTCGCTTTATAAGACGCACCTGATGATAAGACGCACCTAGATTTTTGAGGAGGAAAATAAGAAAAAAAAAATTTGAACCAAAAGTTGTGCTTTTGGAGGGGTTTTGAACTAATGGTGTGCTTTTGGAGGGGTTTTGAACTAATGGTGGTCTGTGGATGACGCACTGTTATGGGGGGACCTGTGGGTGACGCACTGTTATGGGGGGACCTGTGGGTGACGCACTGTTATGGGGGGACCTGTGGGTGACGCACTGTTATGGGGGGACCTGTGGGTGACGCACTGTTATGGGGGGACCTGTGGGTGACGCACTGTTATGGGGGGACCTGTGGGTGACGCACTGTTATGGGGGGACCTGTGGGTGACGCACTACTACGGGGGATGTAGCATCATACACTGCGTGCAGAATTATTAGGCAAATGAGTATTTTGACCACATCATCCTCTTTATGCATGTTGTCTTACTCCAAGCTGTATAGGCTTGAAAGCCTACTACCAATTAAGCATATTAGGTGATGTGCATTTCTGTAATGAGAAGGGGTGTGGTCTAATGACATCAACACCCTATATCAGGTGTGCATAATTATTAGGCAACTTCCTTTCCTTTGGCAAAATGGGTCAAAAGAAGGACTTGACAGGCTCAGAAAAGTCAAAAATAGTGAGATATCTTGCAGAGGGATGCAGCACTCTTAAAATTGCAAAGCTTCTGAAGCGTGATCATCGAACAATCAAGCGTTTCATTCAAAATAGTCAACAGGGTCGCAAGAAGCGTGTGGAAAAACCAAGGCGCAAAATAACTGCCCATGAACTGAGAAAAGTCAAGCGTGCAGCTGCCAAGATGCCACTTGCCACCAGTTTGGCCATATTTCAGAGCTGCAACATCACTGGAGTGCCCAAAAGCACAAGGTGTGCAATACTCAGAGACATGGCCAAGGTAAGAAAGGCTGAAAGACGACCACCGCTGAACAAGACACACAAGCTGAAACGTCAAGACTGGGCCAAGAAATATCTCAAGACTGATTTTTCTAAGGTTTTATGGACTGATGAAATGAGAGTGAGTCTTGATGGGCCAGATGGATGGGCCCGTGGCTGGATTGGTAAAGGGCAGAGAGCTCCAGTCCGACTCAGACGCCAGCAAGGTGGAGGTGGAGTACTGGTTTGGGCTGGTATCATCAAAGATGAGCTTGTGGGGCCTTTTCGGGTTGAGGATGGAGTCAAGCTCAACTCCCAGTCCTACTGCCAGTTTCTGGAAGACACCTTCTTCAAGCAGTGGTACAGGAAGAAGTCTGCATCCTTCAAGAAAAACATGATTTTCATGCAGGACAATGCTCCATCACACGCGTCCAAGTACTCCACAGCGTGGCTGGCAAGAAAGGGTATAAAAGAAGAAAATCTAATGACATGGCCTCCTTGTTCACCTGATCTGAACCCCATTGAGAACCTGTGGTCCATCATCAAATGTGAGATTTACAAGGAGGGAAAACAGTACACCTCTCTGAACAGTGTCTGGGAGGCTGTGGTTGCTGCTGCACGCAATGTTGATGGTGAACAGATCAAAACACTGACAGAATCCATGGATGGCAGGCTTTTGAGTGTCCTTGCAAAGAAAGGTGGCTATATTGGTCACTGATTTGTTTTTGTTTTGTTTTTGAATGTCAGAAATGTATATTTGTGAATGTTGAGATGTTATATTGGTTTCACTGGTAAAACTAAATAATTGAAATGGGTATATATATGTTTTTTGTTAAGTTGCCTAATAATTATGCACAGTAATAGTCACCTGCACACACAGATATCCCCCTAAAATAGCTAAAACTAAAAACAAACTAAAAACTACTTCCAAAAATATTCAGCTTTGATATTAATGAGTTTTTTGGGTTCATTGAGAACATGGTTGTTGTTCAATAATAAAATTAATCCACAAAAATACAACTTGCCTAATAATTCTGCACTCCCTGTATATAGCATCTTATGTAATGGGGGTCACTATTCACACAGGGACAATATACTGTGACACATATGATACTGTGACCAGCATAAGATGATCTTATGCTGGTCACAGTATCATGTGTCACAGTATATTGTCCCTGTGTGAATAGTGACCTCCATTACACCACCGGGCACACAGTAGACTTTATATGTAAAATCTTTTAATGGCTCTGCTTTCTTCTATACCAGTACTCACTATGAAAGCAGCAGTCCGGCCAGCACGTGACGTCACTCACTCAGTCAGTCACGCTCCTGCCAGCTTCATTAATGAAGTGGGAGGAGCATGACCGAGTGAGTGACGTCACGCGCCGGCAGGACCGCTGCTTTCATAGTGAGTACTGGTATAGAAGAAAGCAGAGTGTAATGAAGCTGTTTTCATATGTATAGTCTATAATCTTCAAGCAGTGTCTCTGCTTTAAACTAGGGCAATCCTCTGTAGTGCAACTCACTATGAAAGCGGCAGGCAGAGCGGCAGCGTAACCTCGCGATTCTCACTCATTAATGCTCCTCCCACTTCCTTCCCATGAATGAGTGAGAATCGCGAGGTTACGCTGCCGCTCTGCCTGCCGCTTTCATAGTGAGTTGCACTACAGAGGATTGCCCTAGTTTAAAGCAGAGACACTGCTTGAAGATTATAGACTTTACATGTGATAATTACCGTGAGTGGGGTCCGATGTATTACAGTACAGTGACTGCATCGGGCCCCGCCGCGAGTGTTGCCAGCCTCCGTCCCCTCCTCCCACCCCTCTGATACATCGCGGCTTGCGATGTATCAGTGTGACCAAAGTAAACATGGCAGTGTTCGCTTTATAAGACGCACTGCCATTTTCCCCCCACTTTTGGGGGGGAAAAAGTGCGTCTTATAAAGCGAAAAATACGGTACCTGCTTTTAACAAATATCTATTAAGCACTTCTATTTACCTGCTTCCACAAAATACTGATTGAGGGGTGCGATATACTGTCACGGATGTAGTAGGGGAGAACATTAAAAGACAACAAGAAGGAAGGGAAAAGACACTAGGCCTCACCGCTAGGGAAGGAAAAGGGTCACCACCTAAAAAACCCTGCTCCTGGCCCTAACTCCTATCCGTATGGGCACCTCTCGATTGTAGAGATGCCCATACACAGGAACCTAGAAAACCCTGGTGGCCCTCGGATACCCTAATGTTAATGACAGGGCAGAGACTACCTGCTCCTTCCCTGGTGAAGGAACCAGCGTCTCGCTGAGGCCTAGTAAACAACAAAGGTGGGGGGGGGGGAATACAAAATACAACAAATGGAACACCTAACTTCTGAGGCTGATGGATGATGGATGAACAGGACTTCAACTAGAACCACACTCCAGCTCTTCCAAAAACCAAATGAAGCTATCCAAAGCAAGGAGTGATGGGTAGAATCAGACTAAATAGGGGGAGGTACAGGTCACATGATCCATACCTGAACAGGAGGTGTGGACATACAAGCAACACACAGACAAAGTGAAACCAAAAGCAAAAGAGGCTGTCAGATCACTAATATGCAGATAATCTTTCAGACCTTCTAAAACCTGTCACCGGTGTGACATATACCTGCTTCCACAAAACACTAATTGAGGGGTGCGATATACCTGCTTCCACAAAATATTGAATAATGGCTGCGATATACCTGCTTCCACAAAATACTAATTGAGGGTTGTGATATACCTGCTTCCAATAAATATTCATTAAGGGGATTGATATACCTGCTTCCCCAAAATATTGATTGAGGCCTGCCATATACCTGCTTCCGCAAAATAATGATTGAGGGGTGCAATATACCTGCTTCCACAAAATACTGATTAAGGGGTTTGATATACCTGCTTCCACAAAATACTGATTGAGGGGTGCGATATATTTGCTTCCACAAAATACTGATTTAGGGGTTTGATATACCTGCTTCCACAAAATACTAATTGAGGGTTGCGATATACCTGCTTCCAATAAATATTTATTAAGTGGTTCTATATACCTGCTTCCACAAAATTCTCATTAAGGGGATTGATATACCTGCTTCCACAAAATATTGATTGAGGCCTGCCATATACCTGCTTCCGCAAAATAGTGATTGAGGGGAGCAATATACCTGCTTCCACAAAATACTGATTAAGGGGTTTAATATACCTGCTTCCACAAAATACTAAATAAGGGATTTGATATACCTGCTTCCACAAAATACAGATTGAGGTTTGCAGACTTCTGCAGCCATTTGATAAGAGTACCAAACTGGTCAGTCGCAGCCAGGGCACCATCAGTGACATCGTACCTTACACCTTCTTTCTGGAGAGTGCATTGCGTTGTGTCATTGATCAAGCCTTCGAGGAGCAGAATGTGCTAGATGAGGAAGTTGCGATGCTAAATGAATTCCCAGAGGATTCAGAGGAAGATGGTGGCTGGGGGAGGAGGAGGAAGAAGAGCAGGTTTTGAGTGTGACTTTAAACTTTTTGGGGACCCCTGGTGTCGTCCGTGGCTGGGGGGAAGAGACTGAGGACGACATTCTCCTGGGCGATGAGCAGGAGCAAGGGTGCTCCACCGCGTCCAATTTGTGCAAATGGGGGCCTTCGTGCTCCAGTGTTTGAAGAGGGACCCCGTATAAAAAGCATAAAGAGCAAGGACCAGTACTGGGTGGCAACATACTTAGACCCCCGGTACAAGCACAAATTGGCGGACATGTTACCAGCATCATAGAGGGCTGTCAGAATGCAGCATTTCCGGGCCTTGCTGCGAGAGATGTTGCATTCTGCTGTTGCGGGTGCTGACAGAGGAATTTCTACCCACAGCGAAACAGGCTTGGTTACCAATCCTACCGCGCCTGCAATAGGAGGTCGGTTTGAAGATGTGTTGGTCACTTTGGATATGAGATCATTCTTTCAGCCAACCCATCGACAGCCACCCTCCAGATCCAGCGTCAGTGAATGCCTAGATGTCCGACTACATCGGGTTAACAGCCGATGTGGACGCTCTGAGAAGCGAGGAACCCCTGGACTATTGGGTGTCCAGGCTTGACCTGTGGCCAGAACAGGCACAATTTGCCATGGAACTCTTGGCTTGCCCCTCGTCGAGTGTCTTGTCCGAAGGGACGTTCAGCGAAGCAGGGGGGATCGTGACCAATAAGCGCACTCGCCTAGTTCACGACAGTGTGGACTACCTCACATTTATAAAAATAAATGAGGCATGGATATCGGAGGAAGTCAACACCTGTGACGACAACTTGTATTTGAATTTTCTCATAGCAGCCCACACATATCCGCCACCACACAGAACAAAGAATGGTCCTTGTCTATACAGCGGCATAAAAGGCCCTTTCTGTCAGATGAATGCCTAATTTTTGGGGGCTGTACTCCACTGGCCTGCAGTAAAATTGTTATCCAGTGACCGTCTAATATACCTCCAGCCACATAATCACTTGTTCTTTTCTGTCAAGTGAATGCCTAATTTTTGGGGCCTGTACTCCAGTGGCCTACAGTAAAACTTTTATCCAGTGACCGCCTAATGTACCTTTAGCCACATCATCATAAGTTCTTTTTTGTCAGGTGAATGCCTAATTTTTGGGGCCTGTACTCTTATGGCCTAATATACACTTTTTCTAGGCTCCAGCAGGGCACATTTTTGATAGTTTCCCTTTAAGATGCATAAAAATGGTCCCTGATTAAAATACATCTTTTTTGTGGGAATTTTTGCCATTCATCCCCCTCTGATATGTCACTGTCCATATTGTGGGACTATTTGTGCACTTTTAGTAAGTATTTGGTGGCTGCACATATGACCTAAAGATTTTTCAGGTTCGCCTGCCATTAAAGTCAATGGGGTACGCCACAAAAGCGCTGTTCACGAATATTTGATCTCAAACGCACTTTCACTTTCGCAAATTCATCCATCACTAGTATTAGATAGTTAAGACAATTCAGGTCCCCCTCCATTTCACATAGGGTTTGTTAGGGACAGTCCTATCTGGACAGACACTGATGGAACAAGAACCCTGATCAGATCTGATAACCATATCGGTGGAAGAGAGGAATTGTTACGTTAATTGTTGTGGACAATTGATTACCATTAAGAATACCTTTCCAATTTTTTGATCTTGTCCAATCTTTGTGTTTTAACTGAACAAAAGAACAGAACTCGCCATTGGTCTGATTTCATTACATGGTGGAAGCGGTCCTCACTGTTCCAAATCTGTTTTATTCATTATCGGCAGCACATCCCTGATAGTGATGAGCATCAGGGGTCATATTCGAATTTGCAATATTTTGCGAATATTTTTTAGAATATTCGGCGAATATTCACGAATTCGAAAATTCGTTATATTCTACATTTCTTTTACTCGAAAAATCGGCAATGTAATGATCGCGTAATATGCAAATATTACGCGATCAATACAGGAGTGGGTCAAAAAGTAATATATAGCACTATATTCGATATAGTGCTATACATTCTTTTTTTAGAATATTCGTCATTTTTTTTCATCTTAAGTTATTATTCCTCCCTGCTTAAGTTGCTTGTCAAGCAATTTAAGCAGGGAGGAATCATGACTTCAGATGGAAAAAAGAAATATTCTCGAATTCTCAAAGTATTTGAAAGTATTCTAAATATTCGCGATAAATATTCGTAATTCGAATATTCGTGCTCAACACTAATCCCTGATTGCAACTAATCCCTGATTGCACAGGAAGACGAGCTGCCAATAATCCGTCATCTTTCATCCTCATGATGATGGCCACCAGCTGACAAACGGGCTCATCGGCTGTACTGTTATACAGGACAATTATCGGGAGCAAGGGCCCTAATAATCGCTTTTTCCTGATAATAGGTTTGAAAATCCCACGGTCTAATAGGGCTCTAAGATGTAGGGGGCCGTTTTATTCCAAAAACATAATTAACCAATTCCGTGGAAAAAAACGGAGGTTTATTTAGTGTTGGGGTGACAGAATCAAATGAGATTTATCAACTAACATGAAGACAAAAGATCTCATCCCCAGGAGCGTTAGAACGTGCCAGATTCATGCTAATTGAAGTCATTCTCAAACTTCTGCTCAATAATTTACTGTGGAAATCTATGTGTCTTTCCCTATTTATCTCCAGAGTAGACGGAATCTGCCAAGAAGTTAATGAACTCCTTATCTTTTAAATTCTGAAAATGAAAGAAACTTAATACAAACTGTGACTCAATCATTGGAGAAGTAGCGTCCTGATCCAGTAGGCAGATAGGGTACAGTAAATTACTCTTTATCAGACGCATTATAAATAATCTCCTGCCATGAGATTTGGAGATTTTGTAGGAATAGCTTGATGGCAAAAAATATATAATTTGGTAAAATGAGATGTATGCTCAGGATGCATTATTCCTATAGGAAAAGCTTACTTTTCTAGGTATGAGGAACCAATATTGGAAAATTTTATGTAATACTATATAATATGCAAGGGTGAGCCTGTATATATATATATATATATATATATATATAAAATGCAGGGGTGAGCCTGAATAATATATGTATGTATATACAGTATCTCACAAAAGTGAGTACACCCCTCACATTTTTGCAAATATTGTATTATATCTTTTCATTAGACAACACTGAACATCTGACACTTTGTTACAATGTAAAGTAGTCAGTGTACAACTTGTATAACAGTGTAAATTTAGTGTGCCCTCAAAATAACTCAACACACAGCCATTAATGTCTGAACTGCTGTCAACAAAAGTGAGTACACCCCTAAGTGAAAATGGCCAAATTGTGCCCAAAGAGTCAATTTGTTTTATGGGGCCACCATTATTTCCCAGCACTGCCTTAATTCTCTTGAGCATATAGTTCACCAGAGCTTCACAGGTTGCCACTGGAATCCTCTTCCACTCCTCCATGATGACATCACGGAGCTGGTGGATGTTAGAGAACTTGGGCTCCTCCACCCTCCATTTGAGGATGCCCCACAGATGCTCATCAGGGTTTAGGACTGGAAACATGCTTGGTCAGTCCAGCACCTTTAATCTGAGTTTCTTTAGCAAGGCAGTGGTCGTCTTAGAGGTGTGTTTGGGGCCGTAATCATGTTGAAATACTGCCCTGCGGCACAGTTTCTGAAGGGAGGGTCTCATGCTCTGCCTTAGTATGTCACAGTACATGTTGGCATTCATGGTTCCCTCAATGAACTGTAGCTCCCCACAGCTGGTAGCACTCATGTAGCGCCAAACCATGACACTCCAACCACCATGCTTAACTGTAGGCAAGACACACTAGTCTTTGTACTCCTCACCTGGTTCCCGCCACACACACTTGACACCATCTGAACCAAATAAGTTTATCTTGGTCTCATCAGACCACGGGACATGGTTCCAATAATCCATGTCCTTAGTCTGCTTGTCTTCAGCAAACTGTTTGTGGGCTTTCTTGTGCATCATCTTTAGAAGAGGCTTCCTTCTGGGACAACAGCCATGCAGTCCAATTTAATGCAGTGTACGGCGTATGGTCTAAGCACTGACAGGCTGACCCCCCATCACTGTAACCTCTGCAGCAATGCTGGCAGCACTCACATGTCTATTTTGAAAACACAACCTCTGGATATGACGCTGAGCAAGGGCACTCAACTTCTTTGGTCGACCAAGGCGAGGCCTTTTCTTGTTAAACCACTGTATGGTCTTGGTCACCGTGCTGCAGCTCAGTTTCAGGGTGTTGGCAATCTTCTTATAGCCTAGGCCATCTTTATGTAGAGCAACAGTTCTTTTTTTCAGATCCTCAGAGAGTTCTTTGCCATGAGGAGCCATGTTGAACTTCCAGTAACCAGTATGAGAGAGTGTGAGAGCGATAACACCAAATATAACACACCTACTCCCCATTCACACCTGAGAACTTGTAACACTAATGAGTCACATGACACCGGGGAGGGAAAATGGCTAATTGGGCACAATTTGGGCAGCCCGATGGCTCAGTGGTTATCACTGTTGCCTTGCAGCGCTGGGGTCCTAGGTTCGAATCCAACCAAGGGCAACATCTGCATGGAGTTTGTTTGTTCTCCCCGTGTTTGTGTGGGCTTCCTCCGGTTTCCTCCCACACTCCAAAGACACACTTATAGGCAGTGATGGCCAGTTCGCATTGTTCGCCAGCGAACACATGCGGGCTGCCATCTTGACTCACAAGTCCGGCGATGCACAGGTAAGCCCTTACCTGTGCCTGTGCCGCGAGCCGGTTATAAACAAATGCGCTCACTGGGAGCAGGCAGTTCCAAGAACAGCCGACGGGGGCCTTCATCGGGCTGTTCTCGGAACTGCCTGCTTCCGATGACCGCATTTGTGAACCATGTGACGGGGAACGGTGATTGTGCTGCCCCCCCATCATTGAACCCCTCAGAGGCCTCTTTCATCACTGATCGCAACATCTGAGAGGACTATTGAGGCCTGTCAGGGGTTAAATCTGCAAAAAAATTAAAATACTCCCCTTAAACATTTGATCGCAAAGATAACGCTACGGCCATCTCGCTTGCAGAGAGCTCGCTTACTGGCTGGCGTAGTGACATCATGCAGGAGATTTCACGCTGGATCTTCAATCAAGATGAGCAATCCCTCGTCCTCATACTGTGAAGGAGATCGCTGCATGTAAATGCGCGGTCTTCTTCACTGAGCGAGAAGCCGACTGTCGGGAAGAAATGCTTCCTTCCCAACAATCGGCCGCTCCATCGGCCCGTGTAATCGTGTTTTAAACTTGTAGGATAGAAACGTGAAGGCTAACTGCACACAATGTGGATTATGTGCGGGTTTTCTGCGCACATTTTCGAATGGAAAAAACACAGAGTAATACAGTACCTGCAAAGGGAATGAGATTTCACAAATTTTCCGGGCGAAAATTGACCTGTTGTGTGGATTTGAAATGTCGCCAATTGACTGTGCCATTCCTAATTTTATGTACAGTGGTTTTCCTTGTGGAATTTAATTGTGCTTTTTTTGTGCGGTTTTGGTGAGAATTTAATGCGGATTTTCTGCATAAGAATCTACACCGTGTGCAGGTACCCTAAGCAATAAATGCTGCAGATCTATGTCAAGCAGCAAACATCACATTGTTTTTTAACCAAATGACAAACTCAGCTCTGCAGAGATGGAGCAGGAACTACAGTGCGGAGGCCAGTGTCATTCTGTACGCCATGAATCTCGTGTCACATCCCTCCATCAGCTCATATTTAAAAATGTGCAATTGACTGTAAAGACATTGCTTCTCATTTTAGAGGTTGTGTAAATTGTGTTCGCATTTAAAACAGAGGATGCGTTCTGCTGAAATCGATAGGACAAACTTGTAAAGAGCAGCTGAAAAGGTTATTGGCTCAGGAACGGAAAATAACAAAATACAAGAGCGAGTGGGAGCCTGATTTATTAGAATTTAACTGCTTAGGTGTTGGGGGTCAACAGGGTTTTGGCTGAACGGTTATAAAATGCGGCTGAATATAATTTATCTCATTACGTAATAAATATAAAGAGATCATATGGTCTGGGGTCTGCAGTGAACGTCTGCAATAGGAAAAATGTTACATCCAGAAATTAGAGACAATATACAGTAAAATTCAAAGTATTTGATTTTAGAAAACCCCTATCCAAGAATGCCCAGCAGTAGAGAAGTAACGGCAGAGTGTCGGGCAGATTGGAGCTGTTGGTTATGGCCTGGTATGTTTCCAAACGCAGAACATATCTATTATCATAAAAAAATGATAATCTAATAATAACGATAATACAGCCTCCTATGTATAAGAATATAACTACTACAATACTGACTCCTATGTACAAGATTATAACTACTATAATACTGCCTCCTACGTACAAGAATATAACTAGTATAATACTGCTCCTATGTACAAGAATATAACTACTATAATAATGCCTCCTATATACAAGAATATAACTAGTATAATACTGCTCCTATGTACAAGAATATAACTACTATAATAATGCCTCCTATGTACAAGAATATAACTACTACAATACTGACTCCTATGTACAAGATTATAACTACTATAATACTGCCTCCTACGTACAAGAATATAACTAGTATAATACTGCTCCTATGTACAAGAATATAACTACTATAATAATGCCTCCTATATACAAGAATATAACTACTATAATACTGCTCCTATGTACAAGAATATAACTACTATAATACTGCCTTCTATGTACAAGAATATAACTACTATAATACTGCCTCCTATGTACAAGAATATAACTGCTATAATACTGCCTCCTATGTACAAGAATATAACTACTATAATACTGCCTCCTATGTACAAGAATATAACTACTATAATACTGCTCCTATGTACAAGAATATAACTACTATAATATTGCCTTCTATGTACAACAATATAACTACTATAATACTGCCTCCTATGTACAAGAATATAACTACTATAATACTGTCTCCTATGTACAAGAATATAACTACTATAATACTGCCTCCTATGTACAAGAATATAACTACTATAATACTGCCTCCTCTGTACAAGAATATAACTACTATAATACTGCCTCCTATGTACAATAATATAACTACTATAATACTGCTCCTATGTACAAGAATATAACTACTATAATACTGCCCTCTATGTACAAGAATATAACTACTATAATACTGCTCCTATGTACAAGAATATAACTACTATAATACTTCTCCTATGTACAAGAATATAACTACTGTAATACTGCTCATATGTACAAGAATATAACTGTGATAATTTCAGTATTTTTGTTACTCTAAGAAGCAGAGCTATAGATTAATGCTCGGTAGTCATTTGTACAGAGTGTGAATTCGGCAAATTAATGACCACTGTAAAATCTGCATTCATTTCAATCAGTAAATTAATTTGTAGAAATGTAGGATTCCCTTACAATCCATGAATCTTTCATACAGGTCATCACTAGTTCAGTTTCCTTCTCCATTTTCTGAATTATTACAGTGACATTCTTCATGTTTGAGGCTGTGGCACTGGATCATTTCTTCTTCTAGTTAATTCCTATGAATAATTAAAAAATCTTATATAGTAATCGTGCAGCCAGTGAACTCTGGAGACATGAACACAGACGGACATATCTTCATGCTGGATCACAATTTTGTCCTTCCATAATTTAGAGAAAAGCAGGTTTACAAAACAATTTGTAAAATAGAAAAAAGTTGATAAATAATTAAAAAACACAAGAAAAAAAAAAGATAATTACTAAAGAATTTGAACTTCTAAACTCTCAAGACAGGAACAAAGACAAAGCTGTGTGCAGACCTTTGGATTCTATCATTTCAAAAAAAGCCAAAAGAGCCAATACAGGTTCAGAAAAAGTTGATAAAAGTTAAAAAAAATGTAAACTGATTATGTTAAAGGAGTTGGCCCATTTGAGACATTGATGTCCTATCTCTAGGATATGTCAGCAATGTCAGATAGGTGTGGGTTCACCTCTGGGACCTGCTCCTATCTCCAGAACTGGACTCCAGAAGTGAAGGAGAGCGCATCTGGCTTGGGCGGCGTGCTCTCCATTTACTGCTATGGAAGTTCTGAAAATATAGAAGCGGGTCCCAGAGATGGTTTCCACATTTGCAGTGACCCACTTTCCTATGATGATGATTTGTCCACCTGGAATCCCAATATCAGATAGGTGTGGGTCCCACCTTCTAAAGAAGAGGGCCCGTAAGTGAAAAAGAGTACACTGAGCAATGCATGCGCGGAGTGCTCTGCATTTACTGCTATGGAAGTTCTGAAAATATAGAAGCGGGTCCCAAAGATGGGTCCCACATTTTTTTTACTGTGATGATGATTTGTCCACTTTGAATCCCATTGTCAGATAGGTGTGGGTCCCACCTTCTAAAGAAGAGGACCCCTAAGTGAAGTAAAGTACACTGAGCATGTGCGGCGTGTTCTGCATTAATCACTATGGGAGTATGGAAGAGTGAGTGTGCTTGACTATTTTAGAAGGTCTCCTAGCTGTGAATGCGCAGACTCTTCTACTTTCACCTCTATGGGACTGCCAGAAATAGCCGAACCAGCATTTGGCTCTATTTTTGAAATTCTCATAGTGTTGAATGAAGGGGGGAGAGGGGTTCGTGCATGCGTGGCTGCTTTCTGCTCACTTCGCTGGTCCCATTCTGGAGATAAAATCAGACGTGGGTCCCACACCTATCTGACATGGGTGGCATATTCTAGCGATGTGCCATCAGTATCCTAGATGGGGATACTTGTACCTCTTTAAGTTGCATAGCTTGCAAAGCCATTGATTGGCCGTTATCTCCTTAATCACTTTATTTTTTGCTGCATTGACCTAAATTGTCCGCTACTAATAATATAACAATAATATACATGTAAGGACATGAAAAAATTGGGGAAATACTTTAAGGTTGTCAACATGGCTCCCTATTTACTGGAAGAGGCTCTACATGCTGTATAAATGATAGTAATCTATTTAAAATATGTATGGTTCCTTCTAAGGAAAAAAAAAATACAAAAAATAAACAAATCAGTAAAAAAAAAACAAATACAAAGACAAAGGAGAGAACTGCCAATCATCAGCAGATGGGTGAGAGAGCAGGAGATTATTAACCAGGACTCTTCTTAGGTAGGGTTGACTCTTTTCAAGCCCGGGCTGTGATGATTATGATGTTGGTTCTAAGCAACCAGTTACTTTTAGCTCATGAGTGACACACCGCTGACATCAGCATTTCTGTCACTAATTTATGCTGCCCTCAGTGAGGTCAGCATAAAATTGATGACAGGTTCCCTTTAAGCCACATTTTTCATCTGAGACCATCCGATGGTACAATATTATCCATTTTTTGGGAGATTGAGAATGGAGGTCCTCCTGCTATTGTTGGGATCACACATGATAAATGTGGTTTCCTTTAACAATACTCATATAGATCTTAATAGCCACATAAATCACGTACAGTAGCACCCAGGTTTACTCACACGTGCCGTGGCTACCTTTAGAAAAATAATAAATCATTTGTATTGCAAGGCTTCTGATTTACATATCGCATCATTCTATCATTGTAATTACTTTTTTTATATTTCCATTAAGTGAAGAATATATAAAACCGTATAACACATTCATTTGGTTATATTCTGATAATATGGTATCACACACATTTACTTATAGGCATCGCTAGATGATTATATGGACGATAGATAGGTAGATGAATAAATAAAAAATGCTAAAAGCCAGCACACTCACAATGAGAAAATTGAAAATAAAAGGCCTTTTATTCAGCCATGCAATAAGTGAATAAAAGAGCTTTTATTTTCAATTTTTTTCATTGTGAGTGTGCTGGCTTTTAGCATTTTTTATTTATTCATCTACCTATCTATCGTCCATATAATCATCTAGCGATGCCTATAAGTAAATGTGTGTGATACCATAATATCAGAATATTTGTTTTGATTTTTTTTTATATATTTGGAAATACAGTAGTCTAGTCCCCCGTGGCTCGCATCTCCTTTTGCTTTCTTTTTTCCTGTCCTGCCATTTTTTGGGTTTACATAGATAAAAAGATTAGATAGATAGTTAGTAGATAGATAGTAGATAGTAGGGTTGATCGAGCACCGTAGTGCTCGGGTTCTCGGGGACGCGGGCCGAACACATCGGGATGTTCGGGTGCTCGACCCAAATTTGGGTGAATAAACGCAGTTCCACCACCCTTCACCACATTTGGAGTGCTTCCTCTTTTTTGTCAAGTATATAGAAAGATAGATATTAGATAGATAGACATTAGATGGATGGATAAATAGATAGATAGATATGATATATATATATATATATATATATATATAGACATTAGATTAGGGAGATGCATACAGTAGATAGAAATTGACGACTTGCTGCTGGATTCCTCCAGAGATTACACATGATCTCAGGGTATTAGCAATGAGATACCATGTGATAGCTTATCGATGGGGGGCCTTTTTAGCTAAAAGTAATTGTCCAAAGCCAAATTTCTCCTGTAGGGGTCACCGGGAGCCCCATGAATCGGAATGAAGAGATGCTGATAAGTAGTAGCTTTGCTTCATCGGAACGGCCACCATGTAATGCTGCATTTGCCCTGCAGTGGCCGCTGCAGGGATAGTGTGCAGTCTGCAGAGTCAGAGGAGGCAATCAGTTGATTGTTTTGACAGCTCTCAGATTAAAGGGGTTGATTTTGATGAGCCAGCCCCTTTAAAACTATTTATCAATATATAGATGATTAATAATTATAATAATAGTTATAATTTAGTAAAAATAAGGTTATATTTTCTCTTTTTTTTCCCTACATTTTATGCTTTCTTTGTGATTACATTAGAATAAATTAGTTGGAACCACTGCATGTTTTTCTTTATTGGATATACTATTTGCTGATATAAAGTCGCTCAACTGCTATAGTAAACCACATTTAGACCTTCGATAGAGTTTGACCCTACAGCAAATCTCTGACTTTCCATTAATAAACTATGATGGAGGTTATAGCAGTGTATAATTTACTGCACATCTCACTCTTTTTACATCGAATGACTGTAATTCTATTCCCGCTTACATCAGACTCCAGATATTGGAGAGAACACAAAGATAAAACAATTACCTACAGATCTGTGGCCGAGGGAGGAAAAAATTCTTCATTACGTATTAAAGCCTTTACAGTGCTGGGAGGTTAATCCCATATATAAGGCTCTTCTTATACAGTCGTGAATATACCGTATGTGGAAGTTCCTAAGAAAAAATGAATTACGTGGAGATGATTAATTCTACTTGACTCTGGGTTCTGGCCTCACCATTGTTGTGCTGTTTTTCTTTAAGTGTCAAAAATCCAATTAACTGTAAAAATGCTTCCAGTGATTATCTTAAAGGTTGTTCATCAAACCGCCAGACATAAAAAAATGGGGGGAAAAAAATAAAAAATAAAATATATACACACACACATAAAAAAAAGCTCATCTTATTTACGGTATTTTATTTCATATACCTTAAATGGGTTGGCTACCTTTTTGGCAATCCTCCATCCTCCCCACCTCCTCCTCACCAGACCTACAAAGGGAAGCATACTTACCTGCTCCCCACCACTTGGTTCTGGCTCCTTTGCTCCCCTGCCCAGAATGCCTTGCTCAGGTGCCTCGCTGTCAATATCCACTTTGATACTGCTGAAGCCAATTGCTAGCTGCAGAGGTAACCTGCCCCTCTTACGTCATGTGACCAATTGACATGACGCAAGATGAGAAGGTCACCTCTGTGGCCGTGATTGAATGCAGCAGTGTCAAAGTGCATGTTGACAGTGAGGTGCCCAAGCAAGGCATCTGAAGCTGGGCAACGAAGCAGCCAAGACGCAGTGGCGGGAGCAGGTAAATATGCTTCCCTTTGCAGTCTGCCTAGAAGAGGAAGGTTTCCAAACCCTTCCGCTCTCCAAAGGTGGCCAAGACCTTTAAGGATCAGCTGTAAACTGTAGGACAATCTTTCCACAAGTTTTGGACTTCCTCACAGTGGAACAGATGAAGCATTGCACAGTTGATATTGGAATCAACAGGCATTCAGCATAAAGTGTATAGATATGCTGGGTCCTCCAGCAGAAGAGATGCTGTGATGTTGTGGCTCTACAATGTTGCTTATTGATAAAGGTCCTTAAAGGGATTTTCCAGGAGTCAAATATTGATGACCTATCCTCACGGTAAATCATCAATACCTAATCAGCGAGGGTCTGACACCTTGAACCACCATCTATGAGCTTTTTAAAGAGTGCTGCAACCTTCTCGCAGGATATCAAGCACAGCTTGCACATAGTCCATGTGATTGATGAACGTGATGTTGCTGGTTAGGAAGTAGCCACAGCGCTCACCACAGCACCACAGACTCTTTCACAGCTGGAGTTAGATCTCCACCAATCAGATACTGATGACCTATCCTGAGGAGGATAGGTCTCCAATATTTTACTCCAGGAAAAGCCCTTTAATAGGGGATCCTCTGCCCACAGACTCTTCAACAGCTGGAGTTAGATCTCCACCATTCAGAAATTGATGACCTATCCTGAGGTGAGGATAGGTCTCCAATATTTTACTCCAGGAAAATCCCTTTAATGGGGGCTACTCTGCCAAAGAATTCCTTGAGTTTTCTTAAATAGACCACCCATTAGTGTGCAGAATACATTTAAAGTTGTTGTCTGGGATTGTATAAACTTAACTAGAAGCAGGTGATAGAATATACAGAAGATAAAAAGAACCAGTACTCACCCATTAAATCTGCCTGTTGCTCTGGTGGTCCCCATCAGACCTACAAGAAGTCACATACATATCATATGATCATTGCAGCCAATCACTGGTCTAAGTGAAGATAACATATGAATGATGTATGTGACATCATCTCTGCAGGACCAGGGGGGAGGGGTTAATATAGATGAGTACTGGATATTTTTTATTTTATACCATTGCCTTCTTGTAAACAAATTTCTGAAAAGTGGACAACCCCTTTAATAACCAATTTCAGCATTACAGCAAGCCATGAAAGAAAAGGACCAGGAGCCCTATAGGAAATCAGAACTTTTTTGCACTGTTTATTTTCCTGTCTCATATATCTCCAGTGAAATAATGTTCAAATGTAAAATTAAATTTCTAGGATTTAATGAAAATTTTAATTTAATAGAATTTGTGTATTTTATTTCCAGTGCAAGTTCCGGGACCAGTCGAAAATCTACAAGTGATCTCAACTTCACCTACCTCGATTTTGATTTCATGGGAACCCCCTGCCTATGCAAATGGTCCTGTCCAGGGCTACAGAGTACTGTGTACAGAGACTATTTCAGGGAGAGAACAGGTGAGTGATCGGGAAATATTTCAGGGAATCCAACTCAACATACAACCAAATAATGTACTTAAGTTCCTCAACTTTCCAGTGCTGGCCATGCTTCTCAGTGCATGCACGCTGTCCTTTGAGTAAAGAATAAAAGTCTGATTTTCACAAGGCAGGTATCATTTTAATCAGCAAGATCAACCCTACCAGACAGTATGCCCACTTGTAGGGTTGAGCGAATCGAAGCAGTCAAAGCGGAATTTGGTCCGAAGTTTAGGAAAACTTTAATGTGCAACGAATCTAAATTTCCTTGCGCTTCATGGTAATTAATCCGTTTTTTGTAAAACGGAGGCTGTATGTTTTACAAACCGAAACATTGTAGAAGAGACAAGCCTGGAAATGCAAGATCACCCATACTGCCATGCAGCCAGCCAGTCTGCAAATAGCCATCCACCTGTGATGTCACAGCCCTATAAAACCCCCACCCTGTGTATTCTCTGTGATTGTCTGGTGGGCTGAGCTTAGAGAGAGAAATGGCTAGTGCTCATGTGCTAGGTACAGTGTTGCTGAAAATTATGATTAATAGAAGAATTTTGTTGAGGAACTGTGCAAGGAGAGTACAGGGAGAGCGCAGGGAGACTGCAGGGACAGTGCAAGGAGACTTATTCTGCATAAGTTTTATTTATTCCTTTATTTACTTATTCCCACATCAGCTGTAAACTAAGATATGTAATTCAATACCAATAAGATGGAAGCCTTCAGTATTCCACTGCCAGCATGCCAACTAATACAATCAAGTCTGCACCTTTTAGGGAGACCAGGTATTAATGATGACCATCCTCATCTTTTACTGGCTTTACTTCTTTCATATAATCCTTCAAAGTCTCCATGTCCTAGAAAAGTCAGCAAGATGCAGAGAGAGAAGGAGCTGGATGTTCCTGATGACATTTTCTCATCGATATTAGATGATGTGGAAAAGGAGGAAAAGCAGATGGCAGAAGAAGGGCTCCTACTTGCAGGGCAGGAGAGCGCTGGGGTTGGGGAAGTGGGTACAGTCCCTGCTTAAAGGTGTATTAAAGGTGCCGCGCGGCCATTAACAATGAAGAAGTACTATAAAGTGCGGTCTTCATTATTTAATGAAAGCCAACTGCAGGCTAATTGGCTGTGTGGTTCTTCACCACAGCACGGGCGCTCAGTGTGGCCATACCCAAAGGCAGAGTGGCCTGGCTATACCTGATTTATAGCAATTGGTGACAAATTAATTTGGAACGGATCAAATTTCTTGTGGAACTTCGGCAAAGCTGCCGAATGGAATTTTTCAAAACTTCGCTCATCTCTATTCACTTTATAGGGTTTGTCCTGCTGATAGGTACTCTTTAAATCCAGCTCTTTTATAGATGTCATAATACAGTAGTTGGACTGGTGCCCATGAAGTGAATTAAAGTGAAGCATTGCAAAATTATAATAAATCTCTATTGATTCTTGAGTTCAAAAATTATCTTTATTTTTTTATGTATATTTTTTTCTTGTATATTGACTTGTCAGATATATAAAATTAAAATCTACCATTGCTCCTCATGTAGCATCTTAATTAGGAGCTCTTATGATTTACATATTTTAGCATTTTCTGGAATGTCTTCGTCATACCCCATTTTATTCCCCCCAAATATCGATTAGAAGACTGTGACGGTGATTGCATAAAGCTGTTTAATACTATGTACTATATGTATAACAAGTCATTGAGGGAGTACAAGATATTAGGCTCCGCAATCATCATGCCCAGAGCGATTACTGCAGGATGGTCGCTTCTTAGATCATTAGTCGGACTGAATCTAAAGTAATTAAGTGCAGATCTGGAGGTCACTTCTCTGGATGGACATAAAAAAGTCATCAGAGGGAAATGAACTTACACGATGCTGCACGTGCTTATAAAACATGTGTGAACATCATTGAAGAAATGAGGTAGAACAGGCGATAATGTTCACGTTCTGTGATGATGAAGTATCTGAAGATCATTTTTACTGTAAATCATGCAGAAATTTTAATTTGTCTAGTGGAGCATTTGCTACATGCTTGAGACATACATTCGTCCATTAACGCTTACCCTCTTGTTCAAGAAAAAAATCATATTAAGGGCATGTTCACATCACTGTTTAGTTTTCTGTTCTTCTGATTCATCAGAAGATCAGAAAAAAATAAAAATAAACTTTTCCTTTATTTTGAGCATCCATTAGGCTAATTTTTGTAAGTTTCATTTGAGATCCATTATTTTACAAAGGAAAAGAAGTCCTGTGAGAAGAACATTTTCGCCCAAAAATAACAGATCTCAGATCTTCTGATGGATCAGAAGAAAATAACACTAACAGAAATTTGAACCTGGCCTAACTGGGGTATGAACAGAACATGTACATGGGGACCTTTTTTCTTCTCTGCTCCAGAACTGAAGATTCCCTGGCTCCTCTTCTTTTATCCAGGATGGCCGCACTCAGACTACATGATTTATACTGGGCATCGGTAGCCCAAGACACTCCTTGTTTGTCCAGCCTTGCTCTTGCGTGCAGTTCTGGCCAATCTGAGACCAGCAGGCCGGCCAATCTGAGACCGCAGTATGCTCAGGTAGTCTGAGAAGTGGTGCAGCCATCTTGAATGACAGAAGAAGAGCTCAGGAATTGGTGGATCTGCAGCAGAAAGGTGAAAAAGAGGTCACCATGTAAATGTTCTGTTCATTCCCCAGTTAATGTGAACTTTTTTGTGTTGAGCCAGAGGGTAACTTTAAGTTCAACCATTATAGGGTGTTCATAGCCATTGTTACTTCTTGGGTCTAAAATTGGTCCAACCCCATCATTTCCCTGTATTCATTCAATTCCCTCATCTTAATTGTAGCTTATAGGGTCACTAACTTTTTGCAAACCTTTTGATATGTCATAGAGACAGAAGTTTTGATTTGTGGGGGTCTGAGTGCAAAGACTCCCACAGATCCCTAGAAGCATGTGCATATCATGCTCTTACTCCTGGCTGCACTAGGTTGGCTTCAAATAAGTTTATAGACTCTTCTTGATTCCATCCTCAGCAGTGAGGATAGAGCACTATATGCTCTTGCATCTCTCCCCTCATTCTTGGGATTGGTGGGGATCTCAGCACTCAAACCCCCACCGATCACAACTGCTGACATGTCCCTATGACATATCAAAACTTTTGTGAAAGTTAGTGACCTCTTACTTACAGTTTAAAATATAAGATAGAGATTGACTGCTCTAACTGTGAAGAATCTTTTCCTATATTGATGATGGGGGTCACCTTTCCTCTACAAAAAAGGTTCTACCTACTACTTTGAATTAATAACTAACCTCAAATTGTTTTTAGTAATCTATAGTCATTGCCTTTCTTTTAATTTGTTGCTCTGACCTTTTGAGGGCCACATAGTCACGCTTCCTGATAAAGTTTTGACTGTTAAACCATTAGTGAATTCAAAAAAGTTGTATCTGTCCTTAATACTTTGGGTTTGGATTTGGCTTCCAAAACTGCGTCAGGAAACCTGACCCGGTGGCCTTACCCTAATTCTAGGCAGCACCGTTGTCACACCCATTTTTAATGCAAGCATATGTTATAAACAAAGTTGATTTTCTTTGGATCTTCTGATCTTTTCAAGACTATATGTTTCAAGTGAAAGCATCAAGAATTAGGTATGCCAATGGGGCATCTGAATTATTTCCAGTGGTGGTGCCTGTCTCCTCAATGACCCCATGGCTCTACAGAACAGTGCCATTTGCTGCATATTAAAATTACACTGCCCAAATTATAGTGTAGACCAAATAATAGTAATAACATTTACACAAAATTGGGGTACTGTCTTTAAGGAGACCAGCTGTGGGTGGAGACTTAGTGACAACTGTCAATGGGAAAATAATATGCAATCTCACCGAGATAGTGCCACCTTTTGGAAATGCCTCTGTGTAAGCCAAAGTCGGACTTTTTACTAGCTTTGGAACCTCACATGGGGAAATGGCAAGTTTTACTGGCATAGGAAAAGATTTTAAAGAAGCATGCTGGGTTTTTCTTTTTGGAGCATTTGATGATGTGATGTCAAAACTCAAAGTGCTTCTGTTCTTCCTTTCTTCTTCTACTTTTCCTGCCTTCTATATCTGGCCATCACATTACATGACCCCCCCTACTCTGACTATCCACCGGCTTTAGGGGGTCACTGTGTTCTCCAGAGGTCATTCTCCTCTTGTGCCCTGACTTACAGAGAACTATAGTAAGATGTCCTCCACACCTCCCCTTCTCTTTGGCTAGTACTGCTTTAACTCCACTCCCATCAGCATTACAGACCATAGAGCATTTTGAGAAATGTAGTTTTCTTCTCCTAGCATGACTGAGGTTTAGCACTGGGAGACACTTTCACCTCTCCCCAGGAAGGAGAAGAAGCAGACAAGATGGACCCGAGAATAAACATATCAGAAACCAGGCATTGGAAATATGGAGTGGAAGTAATTCTTACTTAAAATAATAAAATAAAAAAGACTTGGAGTGCTTCTTTAATGATCCTAGCAATGTCCTACCTCAGGTCTACCTTAAAGTCAGAAATTATCCTATTCTC
Source organism: Bufo bufo (assembly GCF_905171765.1). Taxonomy (NCBI): domain Eukaryota; kingdom Metazoa; phylum Chordata; class Amphibia; order Anura; family Bufonidae; genus Bufo; species Bufo bufo. Next base: position 46,417,791 of record NC_053390.1, read on the forward strand.
TGTTCAAAAAGGACGTTTAGTGGAATCATTTTAATTAAACCGAAAGACAGAGGCTATAAAATTAGAATAGACTCACTATAACACAGAATAATTTTATTGCCACGTCCATTTTCCTTTCTCAGTAAGGTCAGAGACCCCATCTTTGTACGCCATTCCAACTTTTATTGGCCACATTAAAGGTGCGGTGACACAGGGTCCGGGTCTATTAAGAAATCAGAGACAGAAGTGATTTCTACATTTTAAAAAATATTTTTACTCTCTGGTCTAAACTATCCATTTTGATATTCTGCGAAGTCGTCTTCACCATCTAAACTTTCATCCGCAGAGTCATAAATCAAAGTCGCTTAATATCAAAATCAGGAGTCAGGAGAGCGACGAAAATGGATGTGACTAAAATATTGGGTTCTGTTTTTGATGGAGATTTCACCAGTGGAAAATATAATTACTGTGGAGTGTAACAGGATTTAATAAAGCCAAAGGCATAAATGGTCTGTGGTATAATTAAATACTGAGCCGTGCTACATAGAGATCACTCAAGAGGCAGCTCAGCCTTTCCCAGGAACTCCCCAAATCATTTCTGCTATTAAGTTTGACAGGCTAAACCTGAAAATGTCTATTTGTCATCCATCACTGTATCAAGACCCATGTAAAACATTACCAGTTACAATGTTGCCAAAGAACGGAAGAAAATTCATCCAATGAATTAATTTGTTTAACCTTCCTTTATAGGTCTCAGAGTCAATTAATGGTTTTGCTTGGTTAATGTGAAGTGCAGGCATCAAATTGCCTTTTATTGTATCGTAATTCTGCCACATTATTTTGATTATGCACAGGGATAGGTCTTCTAAAGCTGCAATACCATGCCTTACCACTTGGAATGCTGTGGGAAAACATGCTTTTCAGAAACCAGGAGAAAGACCTTTATTACTGTGTGCTACATGACACTTTTGAGTCATACTTGGTAGTTTAAATATTTAGTGTTGTATTTTGCAATAGAAATTACATGTTTTGCGGGCATTAAAGGGGATGGCTCATGAAGACAACCCCTTAAAAAAGCAGAGTTCATCATGGGTCTGGGATCTCTATTTCTCTCCATTTAACTGTTACTGGCGGTAATAGCAATGTCTGGCTATATACATTTATGATGGATTCCGCTGTATCACTTGGACACACAGGGTCCAACAGCACATGAGCCTCCCTTACATAGTGGAATGGGATAGGAAGCCCCTCTATTATGTTGATATACCTTTATACCTTCATGAAACCTAAAGTAATTATAAGTATTATTCCAAATAAAATAAGTAGGGTTTCATTTTTCTCTTCTCATTTCACAGAATATTGAAGTTGATGGGCTGTCCTACAGATTGGAAGGTCTTCGAAAGTTTACAGAATACAACATAAGAGTCTTAGCATACAATCGCTATGGTCCAGGTGTCTCTACAGAGGAACACTCAGTTACAACTCTGTCTGATGGTAAGATATATGTCTGTACAAGTGGCCAAGAATTTAAATTTGAAATTACTGCTGAGTTCTTCAATATTACTTTGGCTATTCTTAATAATGCACTAGTTGGCTGTAAATTATTCTAAGGCTTATGAACTTCCATATGCAGACACCAGGTGGTGATGTTTCTTGAACTTCCATATGCAGACACCAGGTGGTGATGTTTCTTGAACTTCCATATGCAGACTCCAGGTGGGGATGTTTCTTGACCTTCTGTATGCAAACACCAGGTGGCAATGTAAAATTCCTTAAACTTTCATATGCAGACACCAGGTGGTGTTGTAAAGTTCCTTGACGATCCATATGTAGACACCATATGGCAATGTTCCTTGAACTTTCATATGCAGACATCAGGTGGTTATGTAAAGTTCCTTGAACATCTAAATGGAGGCGCCAAATGGCAATGTAAAGTTCCTTGAACTTTTATGCAATGCATTCAGAAAGTCTTAAGACTAGAGATGAGCGAATCGATTCTAATGCATCGATTCTTCTCATTAACACGACTTCTTCACCTATGGGGGACTGTTTCTGCAGGACAAGAAGTGCCAACCTGCTGCAAGATTGAAAAGGCCGGACATTTAGCTCATCCCTGCTAATTTACTGCCTGTGCCACTGTTCCAATTAGTCGAGCAAGGGCAGGGCTTCCAGGTAGCGTTGCCTGCGCAGTCCCTGCTCCGAAGCTAAAGCAGAGCTTCTGCCTTTGCTCGGCAGGATATTTTCAGGGCTTGGTTAAATATCTGCCCTTGTCAATCTTGCAACAGGTGGGCGTTTCTTTACCTGTGAGGAAACACAAAGTTGGGCCCTTGCTGGAACCCTCGGGATAAATACTCACAAAATAGCTAGTGGTCAAATGACCAAAAAAATCCCTTTAGGGGTCCTAACTTATATATATATAAAACTACATCTTTTATTATATACTATTTAAAACATGTAACATAGAAAAAAAATAAGTGTGATTAAAACTATTAGGACTTAACAGGGGACATTTTTCAGTTTTATTTTACAGTTTTACTGATAATAGCAGCAGTGGGATCAGTGCTTTATATTATAGCACACTGTGTTACTAATAAACACTATTTTTTGAAGTAAGCTGTGTGTTGTTATTGTTTTATCTCATCTCCTCCATATGTTGACACCTTTTATAATATATTTGCTTGTTTGCACTATTTGATCTTGCAATGTGTAATATATTTTTTGCTAACAGCAGCAATATACTATGGAGGCGAGAGCGGATAATGTGGTCCTACTGCGGTGATCACCGCTTTATATCCAATCACATGCACACTACACTCTCTCGTCTTGATACACTGTGGCATTTTATGTATCAATTCACATAGCTTGTCTCATCACACACACAATTCGCTACACAAATATCGCACTTTCCCTGTGATCTCTCCGTGCCAATTATATTTGTTGTCCCTCTTCTATTCTCTGCCTAAAACTCAGCAACAAACACTACCCCTCTCGACATGTTTCGCCGCATGTCGGGAGGGGTAGTTAATCAACAACACTTATAATAACATAACCATCCATTGTATCATATCGAATATATGCAGGTTGTGCAGCAATGGAAGGGTTATTTAGTATTGGGTCATGTGATGCGCGACCTCTCTCTCCTTCCACTGATAGACGGTGTCTCCAGTGTGGTGAGATGGGAGGGGACGTGCGCAGAAAGGAGTTGATTAACAGGGGGAGGAGATGGAGCGCACGTGTCTTGATGACGCGCAGCTCGTCTCGCTTACTGGTTATACCTGTCAATTACCAGTGGGGGCTTGACATTGGAGAAAATGACTGGAGAGGGAGGGGAGTTAGGCTATTTAATAGGGCACTTTCTGGCGCGCAAACGCTATTACCCCAACTTCGACGAAGCCGCACATGCGGCGAAACATCTCGGGAGGGGTAGTGTTTGTCGCTGAGTTTTAGGCAGGGAGTAGACGAGGGACAACAAATATAATTGGCAGGAAGAATGACACAAATATTAGTTTTCACAAAGTTTGCTGCTGAACTGCTTTTAGATCTTTGTTTCAGTTGTTTCTGTCATGTAGTGAAATATAATTACACGCACTTCATACGTTTCAAAGGCTTTTATCGACAATTACATGACATTTATGCAAAGAGTCAGTATTTGCAGTGTTGGCCCTTCTTTTTCAGGACCTCTGCAATTCGACTGGGCATGCTCTCAATTAACTTCTGGGCCAATTCCTGACTGATAGCAACCCATTCTTTCATAATCACTTCTTGGAGTTTGTCAGAATTAGTGGGTTTTTGTTTGTCCACCCGCCTCTTGAGGATTGACCACAAGTTCTCAATGGGATTAAGATCTGGGGAGTTTCCAGGCCATGGACCCAAAATGTCAACGTTTTGGTCCCCGAGCTTTTGCCTTATGGCACGGTGCTCCATCGTGCTGGAAAATGCATTGTTCTTCACCAAACTGTTGTTGGATTGTTGAAAGAAGTTGCTGTTGGAGGGTGTTTTGGTACCATTCTTTATTCATGGCTGTGTTTTTGGGCAAAATTGTGAGTGAGCCCACTCCCTTGGATGAGAAGCAACCCCACACATGAATGGTCTCAGGATGCTTTACTGTTGGCATGACACAGGACTGATGGTAGCGCTCACCTTTTCTTCTCCGGACAAGCCTTTTCCCAGATGCCCCAAACAATCGGAAAGAGGCTTCATTGGAGAATATGACTTTGCCCCAGTCCTCAGCAGTCCATTCACCATACTTTCTGCAGAAGATCAATCTGTCCCTGATGTTTTTTTTGGAGAGAAGTGGCTTTTTTGCTGCCCTTCTTGACACCAGGCCATCTTCCAAAAGTCTTCGCCTTACTGTGCGTGCAGATGCGCTCACACCTGCCTGCTGCCATTCCTGAGCAAGCTCTGCACTGGTGGCACTCCGATCCCCCAGCTGAATCCTCTTTAGGAGATGATCCTGGCACTTGCTGGACTTTCTTGGACGCCCTGAAGCCATCTTAACAAGAATTGAACCTCTTTCCTTGAAGTTTTTGATGATCCTATAAATTGTTGATTGAGGTGCATTCTTAGTAGCCACAATATCCTTGCCTGTGAAGCCATTTTTATGCAACGCAATGATGGCTGCACGCGTTTCTTTGCAGGTCACCATGGTTAACAATGGAAGAACAATGATTTCAAGCATCACCCTCCTTTTAACATGTCAAGTCTACCATTTTAACCCAATCAGCCTGACATAATGATCTCCAGCCTTGTGCTCGTCAACATTCTCACCTGAGTTAACAAGACGATTACTGAAATGATCTCAGCAGGTCCTTTAATGACAGCAATGAAATGCAGTGGAAAGTTTTTTTTGGGATTAAGTTAATTTTCATGGCAAAGAAGGACTATGCAATTCATCTGATCACTCTTCATAACATTCTGGAGTATATGCAAATTGCTATTATAAAAACTTAAGCAGCAACTTTTCCAATTTCCAATATTTATGTAATTCTCAAAACTTTTGGCCAGGACTGTATGTTGCCGCTTTTAGTAGCAAAAAAATATATTACACATTGCAAGATCAAATAGTGCAAACAAGCAAATATATTATAAAAAAGGCGTCAACATATGGAGGAGATGAGATAAAACAATAACAACACACAGCTCACTTCAAAAAATAATGTTTATTAGTAACACAGTGCAATAATATAAAGCACTGATCCCACTGCTGCCATTATCAGTAAAACTGTAAAATAAAACAGAAAAATTTCCCGTTACGTCCTGATAGTTTTAATCACACATGTTTTAAATAGTATATAATAAAAGATGTTGTTTTATATATACAGGTGAAACTCCAAAAATTTGAATATTGTGCAAATTTCATTTATTTCAGTAATGCAACCTAAAAGGTGAAACTAACATATGAGAGAGACTCATTACATGCAAAGCGAGATATATCAAGCCTTTATTTGTTATAATTTGGATGATTATGGCTTACAGTTTATGAAACCCCAAAGTCACAATTTTGAGGTACCCTTTGCTCAGGGGGTTGGATTAATTAGATGACTACAGTGTGACACTTTGAGCCTAGAATATGGAACCTTTTCACTAAATTCTAATTTCAAGTTGTATTAGGCTACTTTCACACTTGCGGCAGGACGTATCCGACAGGCTGTTCACCCTGTCGGATCCGTCCTTCCGCTATTTCGCCGTGCCGCCGGACCGCCGCTCCGTCCCTATTGACTATAATGGGGACGGGGGCGGAGCTCCGGCGCAGTACGGCAGTTCGCGGTGAGAGGCCGCCGGACTAAAAAGTCGGACATGCAGGGCTTTTAGTCCGCCGGCCTTTCGCTGTGCACTACCGTGCTGCGCCGGAGCTCCGCCCCCGTCCCCATTATAGTCAATGGGGATGGAGCGGCGGTCCGGCGGCATGGCGAAATAGCGGAAGGACGGATCCGACAGGGTGAACAGCCTGTCGGATCCGTCCTGCCGCAAGTGTGAAAGTACCCTTACTGAAATCAATGAACTTTTGCACGATATTCTAATTTTTAGAGTTTCACCTGTATATAAATTAGGAACCCTAAAGGGATTTTTTGGTCATTTGACCTCTAGCTATTTTAACCTGCGAGGACAGCCCCCCAAAGTTGAAGACTTCCTTTAAGTTTTTCACATTTTGTTATGCCCTGTGCTAAAAAAATAAAATCCAGTTTTTCCCCGATCATTCTGCAGTATCTCATAAGGAGAAAGTAAGAACATAGAATGTTCAAAATCTTTGCCAATTTTTTGGAAAAAAGAAATGAAAATCTTGCATTGACATAAGTATTCAGACCCTTTACGCAGAACTTAATTTAAGCCCCTTTGGCAGTGATCACAGCTCCAGTCTTCTTGGGGATGATGCCTCAATGTTTTTACTTGGATTCGGGGATTTTTTGCCATTCTTCTCTGCAGATGATCTCAAGTTCTGTGAGGTTGGATAGGGAACATCGGTGGACAGCCATTTTCAGGTCTCTCCAAAGATGTTTGATTAGGGTCAAGTCAGGACTCTCAAGGACATCCACAGAGTTGTCCATAAGCCTCTCCTGTATTGTCTTGCTGGAAGGTGAATCTTTGGCCCAGTTTGAGGTCCCTAAGAATATCTCTGTACTTTGTTCCTTCCAGTCTCCGTGTCCTAGACATTGAAAAAAATCCCCACAGCTTGATGCTTCCACCACCATGCTTCACTGTAGGGATGGTATTGGACAGGTCATGAGCAGTGCCTGGTTTCCTCCAGACATGGCGCTTAGAATTTAGCCCAAAAATAATGTTTCTCCCAGTCTGAGATTCATTTAGGTGCTTTATTTTGAAAACTCCGGGCAGGCTTTTAATTCTTTTAGGAATTCCTCAATAGTGTGTTAAGATTTTATAATTTCAAACCATTGGAATGACTTTCATAACATATGTATTTTTAGAAAACTTTCATTAGCACATGGCATAGAGCGCATGAGCTGTGAGACTGTCTCAGTGTGATGTTTAGTCTCAGCTGTCAGTCAGAGATGCAGACAACGCCGCGGGTGCAGTACAGCACAGGTGTCAGAAGCTCAATCTAAAGATGATATATTTACTCTCTGCAGCTCCAAAGAATCAGCACCTATAGGCTCCTGGTAATAAACATTGCAATGTGGTCCAAATGATTTGGCACCTAGGGCAAAATAACAAAGGGGGCACATGTCCTACATACCACCACAGATTGTATTTACATTGGCTGGTTTGTAAGGAGCCAAGTTATCTGGTTCTCTTTAAATTCAGGTTCTGCAAGATGACCCATCAAAGCTCAACAAGAAAGGCTCAAGCAAATTTGACCCCACTTTCTTTAAGGGCTCCCACAGATTTCTAACTTTTTACTAAAAATAGATCCATATCCCCTGGATTCCACCACTAATAAAAGATCAATTCCAGACCGCCTGAAGCCACCACTAGAGGGAGCACAATGTAGATGGATTAAAATAGCTGAAGCAGAGGTCTCTTTGCAGTGAGCTCCCCCTAAAGGTGGATGTTGGACCCCGACTCACCAAGCCCATATGTTTGGTACATCATTGTAGAGGGTGCTATTATTTCTTGAAATGTGAAAAACTGCGTAAGAATAAGTGAACCCTAAGACCTGACTGCTTAAAAACTGGACTGCCCTTTTTTGAAAGGAATCGGTCCTGTAGGCAAGAGCGTCTTATGAACCTTTTGGCCATGCAGCGTGCAAATTAGCTCTCATCCAGGAGGAAGAATGATGTCTCTTTGGTGCCAGCTAGTGGAGGTAACTACCTATAAGTCAATGTCCGACTCCTTAACAGGCCTTACAACATGACTTTGAATATAATCCTAACCAAAATCTTCTCTGTAAGGAAAAGACAATCACCCATAGACAACTGCTTCATGGTTCTTCTCACACGTTAATGCAGAGCAGGGTATTGGTTGGCAAGATGAGAGGCCAATTATGTAGGTGGGGGGCGGGATTTCCCTGCTCCCTCTTCCTTCCACTCCCCCCACTATTTGTATTAAGAAACCATGAAATAGTTTGGCTTACATCCTAGTCATGTTGAAAGACCTGCAAAAGGGTCATTGACCTATAGGGTAGCTAACTCCACTAGGTGGCACCAAAGAGGTAGCCTTCTACTTCCTTGATGAGAACTAATTTGCATACCATTTTTCCCAGAGAGCATTGCATTATCTAGAAGACTTCCTGTGCCAACTAGTGGTCTCCACAAGGAGAAACTGTACCTTCCGAGACTTGAACAGTGCGAGAATGGTTTGAAGAAGGGATATATAAAGTTGTTCTCCAGACCTCTGATGGTCACTTTGGACAGACTTCTTAAAGGGATAGTGTTCACCTATTCTATAAGGTGCTTGATTTAAAGGGACCAGTTCAGGGATGATGTGGCCTTTAAAGGGAACCTGTCACCGGGATTTTGTGTATAGAGCTGAGGACATGGGTTGCTAGATGGCCGCTAACACATCCGCAATATCCAGTCCCCATAGCTCTGTGCTTTTATTGTGTAAAAAACCCGATTTGATACATATGCAAATTAACCTGAGATGAGTCCTGTCCCTGACTCATCTCACATACAGGACTCATCTCAGGTTAATTTGCATATGTATCAAATCTTTTTTTAACACAATAAAAGCACACAGAGCTATGGGGACTGGATATTGCGGATGTGCTAGCAGCCATCTAGCAACCCATGTCCTCAGCTCTATACACAAAATCCCGGTGACAGCTTCCCTTTAATGTATTCAATAATTCACCCATTTACTAAATATCTTAGGAATTGTATAGTATAATAAATAAAAGAAAAAATACATTTTCTTGTTCGTAGAACAGAGTTTCTTTACAGCGGCGGTGTTGTCACACGGCGCCGTTTTGTCACTAACTGACATGTCAGAGCAGAAAGCTCACCTTGTGATTGCTTGACACCCTGTGACACAAAGGATCAAAACTGAAGTCAGCTTTAATGGCGGGGCTGTCATATTCTGTGTGCTTTGGACACGCCAGGCCGGCTGACATTACATTGCTTTTATATGTTTCCACATGAAATATAACAACAAATATAATAAAAAAATAAAAAAGCTAAGTCTTCATGAGTCTAGAAGCTCCTACCACTGTTTGACGCTGCATTGTGCATTGCGACCTAATCCACGATAAGGACATCATTGAATATAGAGTCTAAAGATATAGATCCTTGATAAGGACATCACTAAATATGGATCATCTATCTTAAAGTGCACATTTCAGCAGGACTGTAACGGAATGCCTAGCACCCCGACCGGGTACCTCCGTCGATAGGTGCTCCTAGTGCTTCCAGAGGACTCCAAGCACTCCACTCGACACCGTCAGGGCTGCAGACCCCACGAACTGCCGAAGCTTGGTGGAGGTCTCGCCGTCTCCTACCCACCCTGGACCTACGACAAGGCTCCAGGCTCTAGTGGGTGAACCTCTCCTAAATCCAGAGACAGGAACCAGGAGCAAGCTCTTACAAGAGCTTATACTCAGGGGAGTATTATGATATAGCAATCCCCAAGAGTGTAGTTATCCCATGAGCCAAACATGAGCCAAGACTTCATGAAGGTATAAAACAGGAACTCGCTTTATTTTAACACACAAGCATTTTATACACAGCTTCCAACAAAGTTACCACCCCAGGGTTTTGTAAAAACCGCCAATAACCACGTACAATACACTCAGACACTCCCACACAAAATCCTCCCCTCTGTCCGTGATAGAATTACCTCACACTGGGTTGATGCAATCATCACAGGCAGACGAATACACAATATCCTCTGTCCTGGAGACAACCGAGAAGTAATTCAATTATCTCTCAGGACAAAGGACATCGCCAATACACACAGAGAGACAATGGAACAGACCTCCCTACTCAACGTATACAATGTCCCACCCTTTTCAATACACATAGACATTTAACATCCCAAAATGGCACGAATTAGACCAGGGTTCAAGTTAGTCCAAGTCCTTTGTGAACAAATGAGGCCTGGCTGATGAGAGGGCCCATAATCCTGGGGCAAGAGGCTAGTACCCAGTCCCCTCCAAAACCCAGTGGCGAGGTTGGTTTCGCCACAAGGACCAATCCTGATAAACCAGGCATATTGCCTGATAGGGTTGATCCTGCGGGTTTTGGCTGTCCTGAGAAAAAAAGACTTAGGGCTCATTCACATGGCCGTTGTTCGGCCGTTCTGTGTATTGGAGGCCTCAATTTGAATGGGTCCGTGTTCTATGTTTTGAGATGTGGAGGCACTTGAGAGAAACCCCACGGAAGCACTACGTAGTGCTTCTGTGGGCTTCCGTGCCTCCGTTCTGCACCAACCTCTTGGATTGCGGGCCCATTTAAGTCAACGGGTCTGCTTCCGTGATGCTGGGTACACATGGCTGGTACCCGTGTATTGCGGGCTTGCTGTTTGTGGGCCGCAATAAAGGCACGGCCTGGCAACGGCCATGTGCATGAGCTCGTAAATTTGCTACAGATGAGGGTTTCAGTGCACCAAGGGGGCAGGGCCAGCTCTGTAAAGCTGAGGGATAGGCCCACCCCCTCGGAGCCCAGAACCCCACGTGTATATAGAACAAAAGTGTTTTTTTCTCTGGAATGCTGCAACTGATTTTAACAAGACAATTATCATTTTAATCAGCAGGATCAACCCTAGCAGGCATTATGTCTGGTTTAATAGAGTTGGTCCAGCTGACAGGTGCTCTTTTACTAAAGTGTGAATCCATATTTTCACAATCCATAGTGATATATTTCCTTCACTTGCTATGACATTGTCATAGTTGCTGACTACAGCGGCCACTAGGGGGAGCTCACCAAATGCACAGTTATACAGCTCACATTGGGTTCAATAAGAGCTGTAAACCTGTATCTGCAGTTAGCTCCCCCTAGTGGTGGCTTAATGCAGTCTGAAACTATAGACTTTAGTGAGAAAAGTTATGCCTTGGGGTCTTATGATTTATCAATATGCCCCTGGGACTTTTTGACTGTGTCTTTAGAGATTACTATACATTTATAATGTGTGCCTATATATTCATACACATGTTTTTTTTTTTCCTTATAGTACCAAGTGCAATGCCCCAAAATGTATCGCTAGAGGTGGTGAACTCAAGGGTAAGTTTGTATTATAATCACTATTATTAATGACGTTTTTATTAGAATATACTATACAGTTTATTAGCTTGTCAAAAGTCTGAAGTGGATGAATTTTCAAGCTGCATACCAGATGGCGGCTTTTCAGACGCCGGAGGGGTAGGTCGGCATATGTTATTAAAAGGAATGTATCACCCATGGTTTTTTGTTTTTGTTTTTTTGTACTAATTAAAGCCATACAATGTAACATATTTTCTTGTAGTTTTTTTTTTAGGGGGGAGGATTGTAATATTTTTTTTCAATTTTCTGTATATAATTATGTAGGCGGCCATCTTGCCTGAGCTACTCCATTGCACCTTACAGCAGGCATATGGATCATTGGGACCTGCATACTTACCAATATCTAAATTCCTAAAATCAGGACATGTAAAAGGGGACTCCTATCTAGAATATTTATAGTATATCACTAGGATATGCCATAAATGTCAAATTGGTGGGGGTCCCACCTCTGGAATCCTCTCCTGTCTTAAAAATGGCGCCCGGAAGTCAATGGAGAGCAAGCCACCCATGCACAGCCAAACTCTAACTGCTATGGCACTTGCTCAGTCTTTTTGGAAGTCCCATGGCAAAAAATGTCACCGGACGTGGCGCATGCACGGTGTGCTCTCCATTTTTGATATAGGTGTGGGTCACAGAGGTGTGACCCGCGCCTATCAGACATTTATGGCATTTTCTTATCATTATACCATAGACAGCCCCTTTAAATTTTGCCCCTGGAGTGCTTATGAGTTACCCTCTTTGCTTAAACCCACCCCATTTCATCTTGGTTTGTGGGATTTGACCACCAAAATCAAGACGGTTGGCATATATAGAACCTGTCGGCTGTAGATAACTCAATGACGTCTATGCTCTTTGACCTTTAGGGAAATGATTGTGCAGGGAGGGGGAGAAGGTGAGCTGTGACATCACATCGCTGTGACAGAAAGATAGAGATTACTTGTCGTTATAATCTTGTCTGTGATGATAATGAGATGACTGCTGAGATGTGATCTACCCAGACCAGAAAGTATCAGCCCGTTATTAAATTCAGCACTCAGATTTCAGGTTTTAAATAGGGTTAATATAAAAACTTGATTTAAGCAATTTTTTGTTAGTATATATTCCCTTTAACCTAATTTAAAGAGTACATGACATATTTGATGGTTTCCTGACATGATGCGGGCAAAGCACGATACATATGATTCAAGGGAAACTGGAAAGGAAATCATTGTGTCATGCCCCGCCCTCATTTTAGAGGGTTACTTGCTGCAATTTTCAGACATATTGATGTATGTTTTTAGTAACACTCTGAGCTTGCATGTAATGAAATGATGACTGAATTTTAACCTTGAAGAATATAAAATAAATCCGCCATAGATGCGCGCCGTAATCATCTGGATAAGAGGTGTCATTACTGTAGGCACTGCGCTCTGGAAGGTATTTGGATGCTTACTAATATCGACCTGTAGTAGCAGCGTTATATTTCTTCCCTCTCGGCTTTAAGATCCCGGCCGCACTTACTGCAATTGTTACTAAAATAAATATTTTGTAGCTCTCGATATTTTCACTTTGTCAAACAAATTCTCCATTGTAAAACATTACGGTTCATTTTCCTCTAAATTATTGAAATGGAGGTTTTTGCTGCGGCTTCTATGGATTTTCTAGTTAGAATATTCTGCAGATCATTGAAAGGAAAACTGCACAACGTTCCTAGAGATAAAAACGGCAGAGAATGTTCAGCAAATTGGCAAATACTTTGCATTAGGTATCTATTCATACTGCTCTTGGGTTACATCATATCTATCTATTTATATCTATCTATCTCATATCTATCTATCTATCTATTATCTATCTATTATCTATCTATTTATATCTATCTATCATCTATCTATCTATCTATCTATCTATCTATCTATCTATTATCTATCTATCTATCTATCTATCTTCTATCTATCTATCTCATATCTATCTATCTATCTATCTATCTATCTATTATCTACTATCTATCTATCTATCTATCTATCTATCTATCTATCTATCTATCTATCTATCTCATATCTATCTCATATCTATCTATCTATCTATCTATCTATCTATATATTATCTATCATCTATCTATCTATCTATCTATCTATCTATCTATCTATCTATCTATCTATCTATTATCTATCTATCTATTATCTATCTTCTATCTATATCATATCTATCTATCTATCTATCTATCTATATATTATCTATCATCTATCTATCTCCTATCTATCATCTATCTATCTATCTATTATCTATCTATCTATCTATCTATCTATCTATCTCATATCTATCTATCTATCTATCTATCTATCTATCTATTATCTATCTATCTATCTATCTTCTATCTATTATCTATCTATCTATCTATCTATCTATCTATCTATCATCTATCTATCTATCTATCTATCTATCTATCTATCTATTATCTATCTTCTATCTATTATCTATCTATCTATCTATCTATCTATCTATTTATTATCTATCTATCTATCTATCATCTATCTCATATCTCTCATATCTATCTATCTATCTATCTATCTATCTATCTCATATCTATCTATCTATCTATCTATCTATCTATCTATCTATCTATCTATCTATCTATCTACAAGTAGCAGCCTACTGCTTTATTTACAGACTCATGCCAACACTGGAAACATGAATCACAGTAGTCTGTATCGCTGCTATATTTACACATTTGTGATGAAAGTTGTGTCTGTCCTATCTACCAAGGACAGATGGGACTTACACTATCAGACCTGCCTCTCCTGGGCTTTTGAGCTATAAACTTCAGGGCAATGATAAATCCAGCTATATTACACTCTGCACTAGGCAGATGGGCAGCGCGTTCAGAATTTAGATAAGGGAGACCTCTCCCCCAAATATAACCCAGTAATATAGTTTATAAGATTGAAAAATATATCTGTCCATCCAGTTCGGCCTGTTATTCTGCAAGTTGATCCAGAGGAAGGGGGGAAAAAAAACTGTGAGGTAGAAGCCAATTCACCTCATTTTATAAGGAAAAAAATCCTTCCCGATCCATTTTTTTTTCTGTTCTTCAGACGATGTAGAGCAATTGAAAACTAAACGGTGATGTGAAAATGGCCTTAGCCTTACCTGGAAGTGCTGTGACTTTTTGTTGCTGTTGTTTTGTCGTTGTTAATATATCTATCTATCTAATAATTTTTATTAATGTTTGATACACTCGTGACTCATCCTAAAATTATCTATCTTATATCTATCTATCTAGAATATCTATCTCAAGTCTATCTATTTATCTCCATCTATCTATCTATCTCTCTAACATCTATCTCATATCTATTTTATCTCATGTCACTATCTATCTATCAAATCAAACCAAAAAAGCTTTATTGGCAGGTCTAAAATTGTACATTAGTATTGCCAAAGCATGTGGGAAATAGGGGGTTGAGAAATGGGGACACACCCTGGGTCAGGGTATCGGAGTCCATGGCATATCAGGCTCCTCTCAGTCTGTGGCAGGCACTGATATATTGTGCTGCTATATCCACGGTGTCCTCTTCCTCTCCCAGCAGGATGGGCAGCTTCTCTTCCTCCTCCATGGAGCTGAAGTCTGGGAGTAGATCAGAGAGAGTCTTCTAAAGTGGATATCCCTCACTGCTGAGTATTTGGGACAGAATATTAGGAAGTGGGCCTCATCCTCCACCGCCTCCAGGTGGCACTGCTGGCACAGTCTGCTTTCTCTAGGCATGTAGCTCTGTCGATGCCGTCCGGATTCGATGGCCAGGCTGTGGGTGCTCAGTCTGTAGTGGCTCAGGATTTTCCGGTCTCTGGGGTTCCTTAGTTTCTCCAGATATGGGGCCAGTTTGTAGTCTCTCTGCAGGCTCTGGTACACCGTCAGCTTCTGGGATGCTCTCACCTCCTTCCTCCATTCACTGACATATTCCTCTTGTCTCTTGTTTACTGTGTTCCTGATACCGGCTTTTGTGAGGCAGTGCGGGGTGATTTTCTGGTCCGGCTGGGTTTCAGTAAGTTGATTTTGTGGCTTTGCCTTGCCTGGGATACCTTGGTTTAGCAAGGCTTTATGGTGATGGGAGCCTTCACTACTACCATGTAGATGGCCCCAGAATTATAGCGCCCTCCTCTGGATTGTAAAGTGTAGAGGGAATCTGCCCAGCTCCCCTTGACAGGCACTGTTAGGCTGAGTTCACACCTGAGCGTATTCGATAAGCGCTTTTTACAGGCTTTTTTTTCTGGCGTTTTTGAGACGTATTTTGTGGCGTTTTTGTATTTTGGAAACGCGCGTACTTCGCGCGTTTGTGTGATTAACCACAGAGGCATCCAATGAAAAACTGCCACAATACGCGCGACAATACGTCCCAAAGAAGCTCCTGTACTTCTTGGGGCGTAGGGCGTTTTACAGCGCGTTCGTACGCGCTGTAAAACGCTCAGGTGAGAACCATGCCCATAGGGAAACATTGGTTTTTGCCTGTTGAGCGTTTTACAGCGCGTAGGAATGCGCTGTAAAACGCTCAGGTGTGAACCTAGCCTTAGAGGTGCTCCGATGGACCTGGAGGAGATGCTTACAGAATTCCAGGTGGAATATTTCTGTTGGGCTAGAATTCCATCTTTATCAGTCGGGGTATGTGTGAGGGCCCCAGACTTCACTGCCATACAGGAGGATTGGTGCAATGAGTCAAAGATTTTAAGCCAGACCCTCAGGGGTGCTTTGAGGTGGTACAGTTGTCTTCTGATGTTGTAGAAGGTCTTGCATGCTTTGTCTTTCAGCTCCTTAATAGCTGATTTGAAGCTCCCGGTTTGGTCAATTATCAGGCCCAGGTAGGTGTACCTGTTGGTGGCTGTAAGAAGGCGGTTGTGTAGCATGAAGGTAGGGGGCCTGGCTGACTTTATTTTCCTTCTCTGGAACACCATAGTGTTGGTCTTTTTTAAATTGATGGGAAGGGCCCATGTGTTGCTGAATTTCTCCAGAATGACTAGCTGGTCTTGGAGACCTTTCTCAGTTGGTGATAGTAGGAGAAGATCATCCGCATACAGGACAAATTTCACCTCAGTGTTATGGAGGATGAAACCTGGTGTTGAGGAGGACTCCAGAGCAGCTGCCAGCTCGTTGATGTAAATGTTAAAGAGAGTTGGACTGAGGCGGCAGCCCTGTCTGACTCCTCGGCTCTGCTGGAAGTAAGCCGTTCTTTTCCCATTTACCTTCACGCTGCATCGGTTCTCGGTGTAGGAGCTTTTGATGATGTCGTATTTCTTATCTCCTATTCTGCTCTCCAATAGCTTCAGGAGCAATCCTGGGTGCCACACCGAGTCAAATGCCTTTTTGAAGTCCACAAAACAAGCGTATATCTTTCCTTGCTGTGTGTTGTGGACATGGGTCTGGATGAGGCAGTGCAGGGTGTAGACATGGTCTGTGGTGCGGTGGTTTGGCATGAACTCTGCTTGGCTTTTACTGAGTACATTGTGCTGGATGAGAAAGCCAAAGATTCTCTGGTTCAGGATACTGTTAAATAGTTTCCCCAGATAGCTGCTGACACATATTCCTCGGTAGTTGGCCGGGTCATACCTGTCCCCGCTCTTGTATATTGGGGTTATGACACCTTGGTTCTAAGCTTGGGGGAAGTAGCCAACGCTTAGCACAATGTTGTACAGTTTTGCTATGGCTGCCTGTATTGCTGGTGGGCTGTACTTTTTTGGGTGGGATGCCATCTGTGCAGCTGGCTTTCTTACCTCTTATGGTTGATATTCTCTCTGATATTTCCTGCAGTGTTATGGGTGAGTCTAGCGGTTTTTGGAAATCTTTAAGTATCTCTTCTATGCTCTTCAGTTTTGACCTCATTTGTTCTTGGTCTGGGTTGAATTCTTCTTTTGGGATGTCTCTATAGAGGTCTCTGAAATGCTGGAGCCAGATGTTGCCGTTTTATCTATCTATTTATCTCATATCTATCTATCTATTTATCTTATATCTATCTAGAATATTTATCTTTCTCAAGTCTATCTATTTCTATCTATCTATCTATCTATCTATCTATCTCTCTGTCTCTCTCTCTAATATCTATTTATCTCATATCTATTTTATCTCATATCTATCTATCTATCTATCTATCTATCTATCTATCTATCTATCTATCTATCTATCTATCTATCTATCTCTTTATAAAAGCCATAAAGTAGTAGTATGTACTGGTGACATTCCTGGACCGCTGTGCTGCCTAGGAGCACTCCATAGATTTTATATACTCCTCTATATGGGTCAGAAAGAAAGCGTTACCTCTTCAAGGGTGCTCTCAGAATTTTTTGCTGCTTGTTCCCATCATCTGCGGTGCACATGTACGGGGATATTGTGTATCATAACTGTGGGGGAGGAGGAGGTTGTATATCAGGTCAATTTACTATTTATATTCTGTACCGAACTGCAGAAAAGCTGCGTCATAAATAACAAACCTAAAGCCGGTGCCGAGCACATAAAGCGCTCTCCTGTAATAGGTTTGCAGGAGACAATCGCAGCGCCGTTTGCTCAAATAAAACACACAAAGTTAAGAGGACGGTTTATGTCGTTTTATAGTAATAATAAAAATAACCAAAAATACTAATCAAAGAACTTTATGGCCATAATGCCACCGTCAATCACCGCCATCCACCACGAGAACGGCCGCCGCTGATGGAGAAGAGGCACATAGCTGAGGCACGCCGCCACTTGACATTTATCATAAATAGGAAGGCAGTCAGCCATAGCAGGATTAGAATAAGAGGTTGAGATGAAGTGACTGACCCATTACTTTCCCGCAAGTGACACTTATGGTGACCCTAATCAATCACTCAAAATTGCTCATCACGGTAAATGCAAGAGAGAAACCATTGAGGACGGGCGCTAAATTCGCCTTTTAAATTGGTTTCTTTCTACAGAGCTGCTGTGAATGCAGAAGGCATGACAAGAAAATAGCTTTGTAGAATATGTTTGTCTACTGATGTAGCAGTGCTGGATTTGTCAGCTCATTGTGAAATATTAATCTGTGGGTTCATGTAGGACTGTGGCTGAAATGATCTTCAAGGCTCAGATAATGAAGCCCAATGGGCAATAAAGAGTTAAAGGCTATGGACACTTTTGGGGTCATTTTTTTTATGATTCGTTTTTGCTCATTTTGGGCTAAAAATAATTTTTTTCAATTGGTATTATTTAAAAAAATTTCAGCAGTTTTTGAGGTACAGGGGTTAAAACTTTCCTGAGTTCCATCAGCTGACGGCTCATGTGAAGCCTTATCTCCGATCTCCTGACCTCATAAACACTCATTTAAACCATATTCTTATCAGTTTGAGTTTAGCTCTAATGAATGTTTATGAAGTCAGGAGATCAGAGATAAGTCCTCACATGAGCTGTCAGCTGACGGAACTCAGAAGGGATAGTCTGAAATTAAACAGATTTTATAACCCCATGTATCTCACCAGATCATCACAACTAGTGATGAGTCAAGTTGACAAAAATTTGATACGGCTGCTTCGCCGAATTTCACAAAGAACTTTGCTTTGTGATGATTTACTTCGGCACAAAGTGTATTTCTTTGTAAGTAGCAGATGCAATGACGGAGAACGGCGATTGCGCTGCCCCCTTGTCATTTAACCCATCATCGCTGATCGCGGCATCTGAATATAATAGTGAGGGATTTCGGAGGTTAAGCTGTAAATAATACTCACTTTATCCATTTGAGCGTGAAGAGGCTACCGCGGACATCTTGATTGAAGATCCTGCGCAAAATCGTGCTGTCCGGCGTATTGACGTCATACGTCACCGCGCACGAGATTTTCATCGGAATCTTCAAGATGGCCTCTTCGTGCTCAAATGGATGAAGTGAGTATGATTTTTTTGGAATTGATGCTTTACCTCGAAGCACGAAGAAATTCAAATGGAGTTTTCCCTGAAATTCGGATCGAGGTCCACTTCGGAGACTACGATTTGCTCAACCCTAATCACAACCTATTCAAACAACTGATCGGCGGGGGTGCAGGATAAAAGGAGTATCCTGAGGAAAGGTCATCATATCGTGGCTGCGGTACAGACAATGACAAGAAGCCATGGAGAACCATTGTGGGGGGAAGTTTTTACGATACTTTATTTGGAGCCTTTGCAAATATAGATCCTTTGCACAGTCTCGTCACATCGCCTGCCAGTGGCAGCAGTGTCCCCAAAGCTGGAAAAGCCACAGGTTACGTATCACTGATGCCGTGAAACAACAGCTAATCATCCCTAAGCCCACCAGACCGGCAAATGCTACTAAATCCTTCCTGGACATGAGAACAGATACATTCTGCTTCATTTTCCATCAGGCAGATTATCTAGACTCGACAAGAGGATTACGGCTCTGCTCAGTCACTTTCTGCCTCCACAATTAGGGACCATCTGTCCTTCTCTTCTCCACCTCAGCAAGTTCAGTATCTGCCATGGGATGGGTGACTTTTGCTGAGTTCCCTAAGCAGCGGTGTGAATAGGAGAATCAGTTCCAGCCAGGTCAACCTTGCAGGATATGAATTCTTTTGCAACCCAGTTTGTATTACTTCAAGGAATGTAGTATAGTAAGTCAGGCAACTCTCCAAAAAGTCTTGATGAAAAACTCTAAGCTCTAATGCTCTTATGGAGACCTACTTCCTATGGCTATTACTTCAGATGGGTGTGTGAGAGCAGGCATCAAACCACAAGGGTGCTCAAATCATTACACCCTAAAGGAGCATCAACAGACAAGAAGAACAGAAGGCGAGCACCCTGGTGAGAAAAATAATGAAAAAGCTTTTTTTTTAAAAAAAAAAACACACACAAAATACCTATAGCCCAGTACAGAAAGTTAAGGGGAGACTGTCGGCAGGAAAGTCACTGATAAACTAGGCACAGTGCCTAGTAGGGTGAGCTCAGCTGAATGTAATGATACCTTTCGATCAGAAATCTATTGCTTCAATCTGGAGAAAAATGACTTTTAATCCATATGCAAATGAGCAGTTAAGTGCACCAAGGGCAGGAACAAGCCACTCTATGTACTCTTGCTCCTCCTCCTCCTTTCATATTTTTGATTGTTTTAATCAGTTCTGTGCTGGTCTATGTGTTTTGCACAAATTTTTTGAATAAAGGATTTTCATTATTCATTCCCGCTGGGGCGCGCACTACTTCTGTACATGCCCTCTGTTCTTCTGCCATGGACTATGTGACATTTGGTGCCTCCACTAAGCAGTTTCATATGTAGAAGAACCAGTTCAGTATTATCATGAAAGGACATAAAGACTTTCGCAAACCGTTTCTTTTTGTATTGCTCAAAGCCATCATAAAAATGAAGCAATGCTGTGTGTTGCCATGGTTACAGACTACAAAGGACACCGTTTCTTCACCGGGCACTCCCTTGGATAATAGAATACCACCTCTAGGGGGAGATTGGGTACACCCTCTATATGCGATTAGAACTAGGGTGTTCTAAGGCCTTTATAATAGAGCAAGGTTACGGACGGGGCCGCCACTTTCGGGGCGATGACTCCATATTAGGAGGTCATTAGGGGATACTAGCCTGTTTAGGGCATATCAGGGCCAGTATTAGGCCTCTTACCCCGTCTCTACATTGTGACAGCAAGCACCCTCGAGTACAGGAATTCCACAGCCCTTGTTGAATAGGTACCTACTTTCTCCACATCCGCATGACAACACTCAACTGGACCGGTAAGATCTATCCATTTCTTTTGCCAGTCTAATTTAAGTTCTACCCTACGGTGGTCTGTTGTTGATGTTTGTTTTACTAATGGGACCTTTATAGTTTGCCGGTTTTGGTCCCATAGTCTCCGGCCCCTTGGCAGTACACTTGTCTTTTGGCTGAGGTTTTTGTTTGTGTGTCTTTGTAGGAGCCTATATATTATCTCTTAATTGTACTTCATTAAAAGTTAGGTTTTAACATTTGATACTGCCCCTCTTTAAATTCTAGACTAGCCCTTGTGTAGTCTGGTCCAGTAGTTATAATATTAAAAAAGGTGTTCTTTGATATACAGTGCTTCCCATAATTATTCATACCCCTGGCAAATTTTGACTTAAAGTTACTTTTATTCAACCAGCAAGTAATTTTTTGATGGGAAATGACATAGGTGTCTCCCAAAAGATAATAAGACGATGTACAAGAGGCATTATTGTGGGGGGAAAAAAAACATTTCTCAGCTTTTATTTACATTTGAGCAAAAAGTGTATAGTCCAAAATTATTCATACTCTTCTCAATAATCAATAAAAAAGCCTTTATTGGCTATTACAGCAATCAAACGCTTCCTATAATTGCAGAACAGCTTTTTGCATGTCTCCACAGGTATTTTTGCCCATTCATCTTTAGCAATGAGCTCCAAATCTTTCAGGTTGGAGGGTCTTCTTGCCATCACCCTGATCCTTAGCTCCCTCCACAGATTCTCAATTGGATTCAAGTCTGGACTCTGGCTGGGCCACTCCAAAACGTTAATGTTGTTATCTGCTAACCATTTCTTCACCACTTTTGCTGTGTGTTTTGGGTCATTGTCTTACTGAAATGTCCACTGGTGCCCAAGGCCAAGTTTCTCTGCAGACTGCCTGATGTTGTCGTTGAGAATCCTCATGTATTGCTCTTTTTTCATGGTGCCGCTTACTGTGATTAGGTTCCCTGGTCCATTGGCTGAAAAACACACCCAAAGCATTAGGTTCCCACCACCATGTTTGACAGTGGGGATGGTGTTCTTTGGGTTGAAGGCTTCTCCTTTTTTACGCCAAATGAAGGAAACATCATTGTGATCAAACAATAAAATTTTTGTTTCATCTGACCATAACACAGAAGACCAGAAGTCTTCTTCTTTGTCCAGATGAGGTTTTGCAAAGGCCAAGCAAGCTTTTGTGTGCCTTATCTGGAGAAGTGGCATCCTCCTTGGTCTGCATCCATGGAACACAGCAGTGTGCCGTGTCCATTGGATTGTCTGCCTTGAGACATTGCCACCAGCAGAGCCCAGATTTACTAGGATGGCCTTGGTGGTAATCCTTGGATTCTTTTTCACCTCTCTAACTATCCTCCTGGCCAGCACAGGTGTCACTTTTGGCTTCCGACCACGTCCTTTGAGATTTTCCACAGTGCGGAACATCTTGTATTTTTTGCTAAAATGTAAATTAAAGCCGAAAAATGTTTTTGTTTCTTTTTCCACAATAATGCCTCTTGTACATCGTCTTATTCTATTTTTGGAGACAGCTATGTCATTTCCCGTCAAAAAATTACTTGCTGGTTGAATAAAAGTAACTTTAAGTCAAAATTTGCCTGGGGTATGAATATTTATGGGCAGCACTGTATATATATATATATATATATATATATATACTAAATGGTCTATCCTCTTTATAAGGCAAAGGCAAGGACAACCACATAACCGCTACTGACCACAGTAAATCCAGCAGAAGACAACTCCATTAGGAGGTGATTTTTTTGGAGCAAAAACCTATTAGATCTCATTGATGATACGTCCTGTGTATACAATGTAACAACAGAGATTATGACACATGAGTCACCCTGAACCGGGATGGGTTATAGGTATTAATGGCCTTCTACCCATTATCCCCAAATGTAAGATCATAGGTGGTTTGCCTCTGGAATCTGTAGAACAAGGTGTGGCTGCGTCCTATTTGTTGAATAACCTGGCACAGCGCCGTCTATGCAAGTGTGTCCATGCCTGGTCTAACCAGATGACTTGCATGGACCTGCAGTACCAGGGACAGCCCTCAATTGAAAATCCTCAGACAACCATTTAAAAGGATTGTCTAACAATGACAACCTTGTCCATATGCCCTATTCGAGCGTATAGATGTCACCGAAGAGGAACCTTCAATTGGGACTCCCATCTATAAGGCAGAATTTAGAGGCACTATTTCAAAAAGGCTCCCTCTCTGGCCAACCCAGTAGATATGTATAGCCGGTTGTGGTACCCCTGGCAAATTTCGGTTGTCTTGGTGGGACAACCCCTTAAATAAATTCATTAAGGGGGCATCTCTTAGACTTTGAAGCGGTTTCCCAGATTACAAAACCCATTTTCATATACTCTGTTAGGAAATTCAAAGAAAATTGATGGGGGCCCTCTGTTTAGGATCCCCATCTATTGGCTGGAGTGACAAGCAGTTACAAAGAGTTTCTCTCAGGCTGGAGGACCTGTCCTGTCCTGTCCTGTATTACACAGAAAACCCATAGGTTTAAATAAGTACTGTGTAATACCTAATTTCACCTGTGGTGGCACTGCAGAGACATTAAACACTTACTGCCAAGTGATTTCAGCCGATCACTGAGGGTCACAGCAGAGGGACGGGTCCTTTCTAACACTTTCTAACAAACAGGGGTTTTCCAAAGTGGTCAAACCCTTTAAAAAGCAGGGTTCTGAAGGCGCTCTGGATCCCCTCTTGACATATTCCCTAAATTACTTCCTTAATACCAGAATGGTCACCCTGAAAAAGCACATGTCCTGCATAGATAGAGGATATATTTTTTTTATTGTTTTCCCTGGTGAGTTCAATATACCATATGCCAACCATGTTAGAAATTGCCATTGACTTCCTTAAGACCTCTCGTTGACCTCTGGACTTGAAGGATGACGCCTGATGATCCGAGTCTCCTGAGCATCAAGGTTACAGCCCTCTAATCTAAAAAATTTACATCTATAACAGATACATTTAATTCCAGAGCCATTTTGTGTTCTAACTACAGATATAATTGTTTTTCAGCCATAAAAAGAGAAAGATCTTCAAGGTTTTAAATGATTCTCCAGTGAAGGATATTTCTGTAGGATTATTACCGTAGTGTCGCTCTGAGTGCTCTCTGCATATGTAATATTTGATTTCATGTAGAATAAAGGCATCTAGGCTAAGTCTCAGCGAGGTCCCCACGGTAAATTTACCCCGACACAAGATTAATATTAACACATTTCTATTGTTTTCTTTCAGAAAGTTTCATTTTTTGGGCGGGCTATTTACTTAATGGGCCCGAGGCTGAAGGTTCGATGGTTTGTGGAAATCACAGCAATCCAATTTTAACATCAAAGTTATAGTGAAATCAATATAAAAAAGTTTCTCTGAGGATTTTTTTCTGCTCCCCCTGCCTAAGAGACACACTGTATTCCATCACAAATAACACAAAGGCTTTCATCTTCAAATAAAAAGTATAAGCGAAATAGTTGTGTAATAAAAGAGAAAATAATAAAAAATCTGGCACGCAGGTAACGTCGATCCGTAGCATTTACATTTTAATGGCTTTATGAACGTTCGTTAGAGCGATGAGTTTTATGACGTCTGCAGTGGGATTAATAAATGACTGCAACAAGAAAAAAAATTGGAGAACTTTTGCTGCAGAGCGGAGTTTGTTATGTGCCATTACTCATCAACAGACGCACCTTGTGGGGGAAGATGAACTACAGAATGAGGTCGCTGTTGCTGAAGTCAGTGGTGACCTCCTGGATGACATCCATAGGCACTGTGGATACCTTCATTTTACTGGCACTGTTGTGCTTTGATCTTTTTATTGGGGCAGTAAGAAAAAGGGGCATGTGAAAAGTCTGTTGCAGCATGTATGTCTGTGTGATACATATAAGGCCCCTTTCACACGGGCGAGTATTTCGCGCGGATGCGATGCGTGAGTTGAACGCATTGCACCCGCACTGAATACCGACCTATTCATTTCTATGGGGCTGTTCACATGAGCGGTGATTTTCACGCATCACTTGTGCGTTGCGTGAAAATCGCAGCATGCTCTACATTCTGCGTTTTTCATGCAACGCATGCCCCATAGAAGTGAATGGGGTTGCGTGAAAATCGCAAGCAAGTGCGGATGCGGTGCGATTTTCACGCACGGTTGCTAGGAGACGATCGGGATGTAGACCCAATCATTATTATTTTCCCTTATAACATGGTTATAAGGGAAAATAATAGCATTCTGAATACAGAATGCATAGTAAAATAGCGCTGGAGGGGTTAAAAAAATAAATAAAATGTAACTCACCTTAATCCACTTGCTGGCGCTGCCGGCATCTCATCTGTCTCCTTCTTTGCTGAGCAGGACCTGTGGTGAGCATTCATTCCAGGACCTGTGGGGACGTCACTCCGGTCATCACATGATCTTTTACCATGATGGGTCATGTGATGGATCATGTGATGACCGGAGTGACGTCACCACAGGTCCTGGAATGAATGCTCACCACAGGTCCTGCTCAGCAAAGAAGGAGACAGACGAGATGCCGGCAGCGCCAGCAAGTGGATTAAGGTGAGTTACATTTTTTTTATTTTATTTTTAACCCCTCCAGCGCTATTTTACTATACATTCTGTATTCAGAATGCTATTATTTTCCCTTATAACCATGTTATAAGGGAAAATAATACAATCTACAGAACACCGATCCCAAGCCCGAACTTCTGTGAAGAAGTTCGGGTTTGGGTACCGAACATGCGCGATTTTTCTCACGTGAGTGCAAAACGCATTTCAATGTTTTGCACTCGCGTGGAAAAATCGCGGGTGTTCCCGTAACGCACCCGCACATTTTTCCGCAACACCCGTCTGAAAGAGGCCTAAGTCTGATAGATAAGTAGAAAGAAAATAAGAAAGAAAGAAAGAAAAAATAGCAGCACTCTGACAAAAAAATGAAAAAAAGCTGCAATTTCTCCAAAAGATCCTGGACAGAGATCCTCAATGTACAGTAGTAAAATCAGTAAGCAGAGTGTTAGAAGATAGATATGAGATAGATAGATAGATAGATAGATAGATATGAGATATATAGATAGATAGATAGATAGATAGATAGATAGATAGATAGGAGATAGATATGAGAGAGATAGATAGATAGATAGATAGATAGATAGATAGATAGATAGATAGATAGATAGATAGATAGATAGATATGAGATATATAGAAATCTGCCTTACACTCTACAGAAACTGCCCTTACTAAAGTGTCTAACGATCTCCTAACAGCAAAAAGGAATGGCGATTATTCTCTACTGATTCTTCTGGATCCCTCTGCAGTATTTGATACCGTAGACCACAAACTCCTCCTCATCATGCTCCACTCAATTGGCCTTAAGGGCACTGCTCTCTCCTGGTTCTCTTCCTATCTCTCTGGCCACTGTTATGTTTTGTTTTGTTTTGTACATGAACCCTCTGAATTAGAAAAGCGCTGTGGAATATGGTGGTGCTATAGAAATAAATTATCTTATTATTAGAAGATAGATACTGTAGATTATTTTTTGTTTCCCATCAGGTTCCTCTTTCTCTGCAGTAGTATGTGCTCTTCTATAATAACCCGCTCTGTATTTTACATTTTACTGACAGTTTAGTTATTTCTTCCTTCTACATTATTTTGAGTCATTTTCATCTAATGAAAGTTCGTCATTAGAGGAGATGACAGTGATCTGCCACACTTCCATCCGATATCATTCTACAGAATGTTCCCGGCCCCGGCACTCAACATTGTCATTAGATCTGATGAAGCTCCATACAGTCTAAACTATGAGAGAGCTCCGAGCCCCCTACTACTGCGCACACTGTCACTGCACTGAGACAGTTTTTTAGGCTTGGCTAAAAGCAAACATCACATCATGGATACAAACGTTATAAACGTACCATGCAAACCCAATGACAGGTTCTACCACGGGTCATATCAGGACAGAGGCTTCTGCATTACTCTTGTAAAAAAGAAAACATCTCAACCTGATTACTAATCCCATTCTAGTAAAACTCCTCTTATAAAAGCAAATCTGTGCGGGGAAAAAAAGCCCGAAAGAGATTATGGGTTCTAATGAGGTAAATTGATGAAACTCCATTTCTCTGCCTCTTTAACCAAATTGATATTTTCTATAATTTGGAGAATGTTCTACAGGTTAGAAATTGCAGGAATAAAGGGGTTGTCTAGTTTGGAGATCCACAGGTTCAGAGACAAATGTGTGATCTGTGGGGGTCTTACTACTGGAATCTTCACTGATGATGAGAACAGGGGTCCTCCAGTCTCCTGTATGAATGAAGTGGTAGCGAACATGTGTGACTACCTCTCCATTAAATTCTTTACTATAGTTCTTGGCTATATCCGTCAGTCCCATATACAGTGAATGGTGGTCATGCATATAAATATATGACCCTTGAGGGTCTGACCAATATGAATTTTACTGGTCATGAGAACAGGGGTCCTCCAGTCTCCTGTATGAATGGAGCAACCACCTCTCCATTAAATTCTTTACTATAGTTCTTGACTATCTCTGTCAGTCCCATAGACAGTAAATGGTGGTCACGCATATAAATGTATGACCCCTGAGGGTCTGACCAATAGGACCCTCACTGGTCATGAAAACAGAGGTCCTCCAGTCTCCTGTATGAATGAAGCAGTAGTGCGCATGGACGACCACCTCTCCATTAACTATAGTTCTTGGATATATCTGTCAGTCCCAAAGACAGTGAATGGTGGTTATGCATATAAATATATGACCCTTGAGGGTCTGACCAATAGGACCCTCATTGGTCCTGAGAACATGGTACCCCAAGTCTCCTTTGTGAATGGAGAAACAGTGAGCATGCATGACCATATCTCCATTAACTTCTTTATCAAACTTCATGGCTATCTTCATCATTTCCATAGACAATGAATGGTGGTCATACATATAAATGTATGACCCCTGGGGGTCTGAACAATGGGACCCTCACTGATCATGAAGACAGGGGATCCCGAGTCCCCTGTTTCAATGGAGAAGTAGTATGCATGCATGACCACCTCTCCCATTCACTTCTATAGTACAACGTGTGGTTCTCTTTGACAGTGAATGGAGCGGCAGTCACACATGGGCCTTCTGCCATACCTCCCGCTGTCTTACCTGTCCCCTGTTCCATTCTCACAGGGGACTCAGAGACCCCCATACCCATGATCGATGGGGATTCCAGCCCCAGTAATCATATATGAATGTGCTTTTCTTTTAGCAGAGGTATTCTTGCTCATGTACTATGTCTGGTATTACAGCATTCAAGTAAAGGAGGCTAGGCTGTAATACCAAGAACAGCCATTGACAAGAGGGGCGCTGTTGCTGGAAAAATCTAACACACATATAGAATGTTTAGAATTTATCATATGAAACCTTCCTCTAGTCCTGATAGAAAGGTTACCACTTGTAGGGTCACCCGTCACCTCAAGGTCACGCCCCATATGAAATAGTTATCTTCTGGCTTCTGAGATTATTGTCTACCAGGGTTGAAGGAACCTCATAAAACAGCCATCACTGACATTTATTACCATTCAGCTGGTTTAATGGCTCACTATCCGTCATCTGGCTGGAGACATTTATTTTCCAACTGTTTATTAGCTACATCTGTTCTTAAAATCTGTTCCGAAGTACCGGAACAAGAAGAAGATCAATGTAAGGTATCACCGGAGACTGCGCCACCGAGCCGCCGCCACGCATACTGTTCTGTCTATCTAGAATTTTCTATCAATTGCCTTTGCTTTATTCTATTAGTGGACATCTTATCGTTGATGGACGCACAGCTAACGTAAAAACAATCACAACACTACATGAGCATGATAACGGAAAGTACAACCAGTGTCATACACTGCCTTGTGGGAGGGGGCGCTGTGCTGACTATAAGCAAATTATAAGCAATTTTTATATATATATATATATATTTTTTTATTTTTATTTTTATGGAACTGTATGGAAATTTTTGAATGCATTTCTTGCAGAAATTATTCCAATGCATTTAAAATAAAGGCAACTTTGTAAATAGTTTTGATATAAAGATAGATAGGTAGACAGAGATAGGTAGGTAGGTAGATAGATAGATAGATAATTAGATAGATAATTAAATAGATATATAGATACTGTGTGTGTAGATAGATAGATTGTGAGATAGATATGAGCTAGATAGATGTTATATAGATAGACAGATACATAGATAGATAGATAGATAGATAGATAGTAGTTAGACACATAGCTAGATTGTGATACAGATATACAGTCGTGGCCAAAAGTTTTGAGAATGAAACAAATATTAGTTTTCACAAAGTTTGCTGCTAAACTGCTTTTAGATCTTTGTTTCAGTTGTTTCTGTGATGTAGTGAAATATAATTACACGCACTTCATACGTTTCAAAGGCTTTTATCGACAATTACATGACATTTATGCAAAGAGTCAGTATTTGCAGTGTTTGGCCCTTCTTTTTCAGGACCTCTGCAATTCGACTGGGCATGCTCTCAATCAACTTCTGGGCCAATTCCTGACTGATAGCAACCCATTCTTTCATAATCACTTCTTGGAGTTTGTCAGAATTTGTGGGTTTTTGTTTGTCCACCCGCCTCTTGAGGATTGACCACAAGTTCTCAATGGGATTAAGATCTGGGGAGTTTCCAGGCCATGGACCCAAAATGTCAATGTTTTGGTCCCCGAGCCACTTAGTTATCACTTTTGCCTTATGGCAAGGTGCTGGAAAATGCATTGTTCTTCACCAAACTGTTGTTGGATTGTTGGAAGAAGTTGCTGTTGGAGGGTGTTTTGGTACCATTCTTTATTCATGGCTGTGTTTTTGGGCAAAATTGTTAGTGAGCCCACTCCCTCGGATGAGAAGCAACCCCACACATGAATGGTCTCAGGATGCTTTACTGTTGGTATGACAGAGGACTGATGGTAACGCTCACCTTTTCTTCTCCAGACAAGCCTTTTTCCAAATTCCCCAAACAATCGGAAAGAGGCTTCATCGGAGAATATGACTTTGCCCCAGTCCTCAGCAGTCCATTCACCATACTTTCTGCAGACGATCAATCTGTCCCTGATGTTTTTTTTGGAGAGAAGTGGCTTCTTTGCTGCCCTTCTTGACACAGGCCATCTTCCAAAAGTCTTCGCCTCACTGTGCGTGCAGATGCGCTCACACCTGCCTGCTGCCATTCCTGAGAAAGCTCTGCACTGGTGGCACTCCGATCCCGCAGCTGAATGCTCTTTAGGAGACGATCCTGGTGCTTGCTGGACTTTCTTGGACGCCCTGAAGCCTTCTTAACAAGAATTGAACCTCTTTCCTTGAAGTTCTTCTCCTATAAATTGTTGATTGAGGAGCAATCTTAGTAGCCACAATATCCTTGCCTGTGAAGCCATTTTTATGCAACGCAATGATGGCTGCATGCGTTTCTTTGCAGGCCACCATGGTTAACAATGGAAGAACAATGATTTCAAGCATCACCTTCATTTTAACATGTCAAGTCTGCCATTTTACCCCAATCAGCCTGACATAATGGTCTCCAGCCTTGTGCTCGTCAACATTCTCACCTGAGTTAACAAGACGATTACTGAAATGATCTCAGCAGGTCCTTTAATGACAGCAATGAAATGCAGTGGAAAGTTTTTTTGGATTAAGTTAATTTTCATGGCAAAGAAGGACTATGCAATTCATCTGATCACTCTTCATAACATTCTGGAGTATATGCAAATTGCTATTATAAAAACTTAAGCAGCAACTTTTCCAATTTCCAATATTTATCTAATTCTCAAAACTTTTGGCCACGACTGTAGATATGAGATATATAGATAGATAGATAGATAGATAGAT
This sequence comes from Bufo bufo, assembly GCF_905171765.1. Taxonomy (NCBI): domain Eukaryota; kingdom Metazoa; phylum Chordata; class Amphibia; order Anura; family Bufonidae; genus Bufo; species Bufo bufo. Next base: position 46,448,492 of record NC_053390.1, read on the forward strand.
ATGAGATAGATAATTAGATAGATAGATAGATTGTGATATAGATAATGAGATAGATAGATAGATAGATAGATAGTAGTTAGACAGATAGATATATACTGTGTAGATAGATAGATTGTGAAATAGATATGAGATAGATAGATAGATAGATAGATAGATAGATAGATAGATAGATAGATATATACAGGTGAAACTTGAAAAATTAGAATATCGTGCAATTTATTTCAGTAATGCAGCTTAAAATTAGAATTTTGTGAAAAGGTTCAATATTCTAGGCTCAAAGTATCACACTCTAGTCAGCTAATTAATCCATACCCCGTGAGCAAAGGGGACCTGAGATTGTGACTTTGGGGTTTCATAAATTTTAAGCCATAATCATCCAAATTATAACAAATAAAGACTTGAAATATCTCGCTTTGCAGGTAATGAGTCTTTCTCATATGTTAGTTTCACCTTTTAAGGCTACTTTCACACTAGCGTTCGGGGCTCCGCTTGTGAGTTCCGTTTGAAGGCTCTCACAAGCGGCCCCGAACGCATCCGTCCAGCCCTAATGCATTCTGAGTGGAGGCGGATCCGCTCAGAATGTATCAGTCTGGCAGCGTTCAGCCTCCGCTCCGCTCAGCAGGCGGACACCTGAACGCAGCTTGCAGCGTTCGGGTGTCCGCCTGGCCGTGCGGAGGCAAACGGATCCGTCCAGACTTACAATGTAAGTCAATGGGGACGGATCCGTTTGAAGATGACACAGTATGGCTCAATTTTCAAACGGATCCGTCCCCCATTGACTTTCAATGTAAAGTCAAAACGGATCCGTTTGCATTATCATGAACAAAAAAAAAAAACATTTTTTATTTTTTTTATTTTTATTCATGGTTATGCAAACGGATCCGTTCTGAACGGATGCAAGCGTTTGCATTATAGGAGCGGATCCGTCTGTGCAGACACCAGACGGATCCGCTCCTAACGCAAGTGTGAAAGTAGCCTAAGTTGCATTACTGAAATAAATGAACTTTGCACGATATTAAAAATTTTCGAGTTTGACCTGTAGATATGAGATAGATAGATAGATGGATGTTAGATATGAGATAGATAGATAGATAGATATGACACAGATGTCAGCTTGTCATTGATTAGCTCAGCCTTTTATCCAGTCACAATGTAGCCACCCCCAGGTTTTTCGGTGTACCGGCATCGTCCCTCCTGATATCACTCTGTTCTCTTTCTTCGGTTCTGCCTCAGTTCAGAAATAGATTTTTCTTCTTTTCACCTGTGACCTCTTTGTGCCGGCATTGTTTAGACCGGTTGTATAAAGCTGCATTGTTCTCCAGTCCTCAGGCGCTCAGTTGTGTAGGTCTCTTCTCTTTCAGTCATTGATCAGCTTATTGTATGTACTTTCAATGTGAATGGAGCCGATATGTGTATAGTTAAGAGGGGAAAAAAACTATGTATGAATGAGGCAGTCTCTGCACCTGAGGACAAGTCAGCTGTGTGGGCCATTAGCGCTCAAAACTCTGCAGAGCAACCACATTCTCATGTTTTATTATTTCAGTGACATCAGTAGATTTCCCCGGGGTTGTGCAGCGACCCTCTAAGGAGCCGGTGTAGAAGATGAGAGTGGTAGTGGCCCTGATGAAGTGTTATGTCACTGTGTACTCCCTCAGGTCATTTCTCCTGGGGATCGGTACAGCAATGGTTATAGCACTAAAGAATGAGGCCAGAGTTAAACTTAAAAAAGTCCTTTTTACTAAGTGCAACGTAGATTTTGAAATACATACAGTAGCAGCAGGCATTAGTGCAATTCTTCTCTGGCACCACAAGAATATTGAGGCAGGTTGGTTAGTGGTAATTTGGCACTTAGGTCATACTGGCCTAATGTTTTTTTTGGTGATGGGTGACTTGACTGTAGTCCCTCACCTTACAGCAGTGTCTGTAGATCCAGGTATAGCAGGTCACTCTGCTGTCCGGACTCTTAATGCTTCACTTGAGGACAACATTTTATATTTCTCCCAGGAGCAGGAGCAAAGCAGGTTGCATCCTCTCCACTCTTTCTCTGACCAGGAACCCCCCTACTGGCAGGAAGTAGGACCAGCCCACTCCCACCAGAAGGGGAGTAACAGGGTAGTTAACCCTGTTCCTGCCAACCTTTGCCAACCTTCCTCGCTGGTAACTACAGCCAGAAACAAGCAGTAAAATACACAATACACAACTATATAAAATTTGTAGTACCCCCAGGTCTAGATCAATATTCCTCAACGCCAGTCCTCAGGGCCCATCTGCCGGTCATGTTTCAGGATTTCCTTAGTATTGAGCAGGTAATATAATGAGTGTCAATGCATCAGAAATTACCACAGGTATTCATTTTGGGGGAACTTCTCAAATGATGACCGGCAGGTGGATCTTGAAGACTGGAACTGAGGAACACTGCCCTAGATTACTCACTGTTCTCCAGGGTTTAGGCAACATCTACCACACGATCGTTTGTTCAAGATTCAAAAGTTGAAATAAGCTGTGATGTATTGTCTAGGAATTGAAGCAATAACAAAAATTCTTAACTTGAAATCCAATTTTACATTTTTAGAATCTCTTGCAAAAAAAATTAAGGGGTTGTGCCTCAAACTACTTTTCACTCTAAAATGTATTTTTATCAATTCCTCTATCTCCCATTTCTACTTGGATAGTTTTTTTGTTTTTTCAAATTCACCTCATTTGCAGTTTTAGCTTTTCCCCCGTGCTTGAATCCTACTTCCTGGATTGTCCTATGACTGCTGTCCTATCATGCCTAAGGGCAGTGAGATGTGTCCTGATATTAGCAGATCATGTGACAATAACCACGCCCCCTGTTCTTACCAATGGCATTCCCTACGTCCTACATCACAAGGCCCCAATGTAGGACGTAGCCTGCAGCAACTAAGTTTTAAAACTGATTTGCCATAGGGTACAATTGTAGGATAATAACTTTGGAATAAGGCAGTTTTGATAAATGGTGATATTTGGTGAAAGAGATATAAAAGTGAGACCTGTTGAGTGGGATACATTTCTGGTAGTGGCACAACACCTTTAAATCCCTTAATCTCTAAAGCTTTTCTTATGTGGAGTCGGAGTGTGAATGACCCATAATTTCTTTTAAAAAGGCTTATAATGGTATAAAATAATAAGTCATGCTCACCTTACTAATCCCATGGTCTTCCCATTCTGAGGCTTCCCAGTCCTCCACCAGTTTCTCTACTTCTTGGTCCCTCTTGACAAACAGGAAATGACCAGTCAGCCAATCACCATCAGAGGCAGGTCCACACTGCAGCCAGTGATTGGATGAGTGGTTATTTCCTGTGTGACAGGAGATAACAGGAAGTACACTAGAGTCTGGTGGGGGGAGAGTCGTTTTTAAAATATGTTAATCAGGGATTTTTCAGAGATATTGCTGGTTGATCCTAAGGATATTGATGTTTGATCCTCAGGATTGATCATTAGTATCAACATCGGGCACCTCCACCAATCAGCTGTTTCTGGCAGCAGCCAGCATGGCAAACTATCCAATTGATGGAAGGGTCTCTCCCCTGTTTCCCGCACCGATGTCCTGCATCTGCGTCCTGCAGCTGAGGTCCCATTCTCTTGAATGGGAGATTAGCTTCCGTACCGTGGCACAGTTATGACACAATGGAGGGAACCTTCTGCTTCTAGCAATGACCATTACATAGTTTTCGGGGCGGTCGCTGCCCATCTATCCACAGGAAGGGGGGTGGTTGCCAGGTGTCGAACCCCCACTGATCTGATATTGATGACCTATCCTAAGGATAAGTCATCAAAATCTAAGTCCTGGAAAACCCCTTTAAATTATTCATAAGGCAACCTGCACTGCGCAGACAGCAGTAATCAGAGGTGGCCGTCTGGTAAATTACATATAGTAGCGTCATCTCATTTCCACCCTTAGGCCACTTTCATAAAAAATGTAAAGTGTTTGTCATCTGCAGCAAAGGAAAAAATATATATATTTGCGTAAATCCGTCCATGGGGATTTGGCGGTCATTACACTCGTGTGAGAATACATAGAACGATTTCATTTTGTAAGCATGCATATTTAATTAACACAGGGCGGCAGCCAGATTTGTGGTCGCTCTTCCATGCGGATGCAAATGCAGATTCTGAATTACCGCCCTACTGTGCAGATTATCTGTATTCCAGGGCAGTGAGGCTGAACTGAGAACAAAGCAGAGGGAATTAGCAGTTTTGGAAATGGAAATCTGCTAAATTATTAAGAGTTCTTGGTTTGGATTGATTTGGTAAGATGCTCATTATCCGTCTCCAAGGCCAAAGTCCTGGCTCACAATCCCTTCATCTTCTGACCCTCTGGTATTGCTCTACTGTTAGTAGAGTCTCTCATTATTAGATCCTAAACCAAGTCCGATGGGGCATATACACAGCAGATAATTCCCTGGTATGCCTCAAAAAGGTTCTGGACACAGATGAGCCAATCAAGTTTAAAATTTGGAAACTCAACCAAAATTTTTCAAAAAGTTCTGATTCTACCCAAACCGATTTTTGTGTGATTAAAGTGGTTTTGCCATCACAGACAATGGGGTCATATCGCTACTGTGTACATATTCTACATGGAGAACGGAGCGGGGAAAGTAGTGGAGGGCGCACTGCGCATGCACAGCCACCCTCCATTCATTTCTATGGAGCCGCCAAAAATAGCCAGCTATTTCTGTCAGCCTTATAGTAATGAATGGGTGGGGGGCCACACATGTGTGGTGCGCTCTTATTCACTTGTATGGGAACAGCGGGGAGCAGCGCTTGGTGGTGGTCAGACTCCAGGAAATTCGGGGTCCTTCAGCCACAACTCTCACCACTCCGTTCTCGTTGAAGGTCCCAGAAGTGGGACCTGGACCTATCAGATAATGGGGGCATATAATAGCGATATGCCCCCATTTTCTGTGATGGGAATACACCTTTAAATTCAGAAGAATCAAGGAGAGAGGAAGAAGAGAGAGAGAAACTTTCTGGGCAATCAGAGCACTTTTGATTTGGTACAAATCGGGAGGTCGATTCGGGCAAATCGGACCTGAATCAAACTTTAAGAAATTCACTCTATTTCTGGACACACCTCTATAAATTAAAGACCGGCACTTACTGAGTTGAATGAACGTAGTGGTTTATTGTCACATAACTATTTTATATGACGCGTTTCGGCTGTGTTAGCCTTCTTCAGACTTGTCTGAGGAAGGCTAACAGCGGAAACGCGTCACATGAAATTGTAATGTGACAATAATCCACCATGTTCATTCAACTGAGTGAGTGCCAGTCTTTATACTGCAAAACTTCCATGGAGTGTCTCTCGTCTAAGACGCGTGCACCACCAATATCTACACTGGAGTGCCGACCAGTTATCTTACACCTTTATAGATATCCTATGCTGTCACGTCAAGCTATTATAATAGGGTATGGTCCCACAGCTATGGGGCACTGAGAGGTGGGGCCTCCCCTGTGAAGACATGTGGCATGTCCATGTGGAATAAAAAAGTGCCAATTTTCCGATCTGCAGTGTATTATACCAGTGCAGTATTCTGGGTAAATTCTCAATTACTGTGGATTCATTGCAGATTAATGTCCAATTTCATTGTACCCTAGGGTCGTCTCATCTCGAAAAGCCCTTTCTATATGTCCTATTATGTCCAAATGACACATAAATGGTTGTATGTAATGCTACTTTTCCACTGTAGAGGGTGCTTCATGTGGAGCTGAGCAGTCAACATTTTTTACTTTATTCATTTATATGATGCCTACCTATTCTGCAATGGAACTTAAAGGGGTTTTCCAGTACTTAGAGATCCTCAGGATTGGTCATTAATATCAGACCCCCCCTGGCTGATCCACGCCTGATTCACCTTGATGCAGTGTCCCACTATGTGCTATATGTGGGCACTTTAAACTCTTGCTAAATGTCATATCAAATGTATTGTGGTATCATGCTGTAATTCCCTTTAACAGGCAGGCAGTGTCATTTTCCTTTATTCGCCCCTAGGTGGTGCTTGCACCACTTATATATACACTCACCTAAAGAATTATTAGGAACACCATACTAATACGGTGTTGGACCCCCTTTTTCCTTCAGAACTGCCTTAATTCTACGTGGCATTGATTCAACAAGGTGCTGATAGCATTCTTTAGAAATGTTGGCCCATATTGATAGGATAGCATCTTGCAGTTGATGGAGATTTGAGGGATGCACATCCAGGGCACGAAGCTCCCGTTCCACCACATCCCAAAGATGCTCTATTGGGTTGAGATCTGGTGACTGTGGGGGCCATTTTAGTACAGTGAACTCATTGTCATGTTCAAGAAACCAATTTGAAATGATTCGAGCTTTGTGACATGGTGCATTATCCTGCTGGAAGTAGCCATCAGAGGATGGATACATGTTCTCATTCTGTTTACGCCAAATTCGGACTCTACCATTTTAATGTCTCAACAGAAATCGAGACTCATCAGACCAGGCAACATTTTTCCAGTCTTCAACAGTACAATTTTGGTGAGCTCGTGCAAATTGTAGCCTCTTTTTCCTATTTGTAGTGGAGATGAGTGGTACCCGGTGGGGTCTTCTGCTGTTGTAGCCCATCCGCCTCAAGGTTGTGCGTGTTGTGGCTTCACAAATGCTTTGCTGCATACCTCGGTTGTAACAAGTGGTTATTTCAGTCAACGTTGCTCTTCTATCAGCTTGAATCAGTCGGCCCATTCTCCTCTGACCTCTAGCATCCACAAGGCATTTTTGCCCACAGGACTGCCGCATACTGGATGTTTTTCCCTTTTCACACCATTCTTAGTAAACCCTAGAAATGGTTGTGCGTGAAAATCCCAGTAACTGAGCAGATTGTGAAATACTCAGACCGGCCCGTCTGGCACCAACAACCATGCCACGCTCAAAATTTCTTAAATCACCTTTCTTTCCCATTCTGACATTCAGTTTGGAGTTCAGGAGATTGTCTTGACCAGGACCACACCCCTAAATGCATTGAAGCAACTGCCATTATCTAATTGCATTAATGAGAAATAGAACAGGTGTTCCTAATAATTCTTCAGGTGAGTGTATATAGCTGGGGAGGGGGTGTAAAGTTAGTGTGTCCGATGCTAATGAAGAGATGAGAAAGTTAAAGAGGACCTTTCACCGATTCTTACCCTATGAACTAAGTATACTGCCATGTAGAGCGGCGCCCGGGGATCTCACTGCACTTACTATTATCCCCGGGCGCCGCTCCGTTCTCCTGCTATGCCCTCCGGTATCTCCGTTCCCTAAGTTATGGTAGGCGGAGTCTGCCCTAGAGCTGGCCAATCGCATTGCAGAGCTCACAGCCTGGGAGAAAATAACCTCCCAGGCTGTGAGCTCTGCACTGCGATTGGCCAGCGCTAGGGCAGACTCCGCCTACCATAACTTAGGGACTGGTATCTCCGCCTACTATAACTTAGTGAGCGGAGATACCGGAGGGCATAGCAGGAGAACGGAGCGGCGCCCGGGGATAATAGTAAGTGCAGTGAGATCCCCGGGCGCCGCTCTACATGTCGGTATAGTTAGTTCATAGGGTAAGAATCGGTGAAAGGTCCTCTTTAATCGAGGAGGTGGAAATTTGTATTTCCACCAAAATAATTTTAAAATGATTTTAACGCATATAAGTGCAGCACGTAATGCAGAATACAAGATTTATTTCCACCGAAATAATCAAAAAAAGACTTTACCGCATATAAGTGCAGCGCTTAATGCAGAATACAAGATTTTTTTTGTCCACCCAAATAATTAAAAAAAGATTATACCGCATATAAGTGCAGCGCTTAATGCTGAATACAAGATTTTTTTCCACCAAATTAATTCGAAATAGACTTTACCGCATATAACTGCAGCGCTGAACGCTGAATACAATTTTTTTCCCACCAAAATAAGTCCCAAAAGATTTTACCGCATATAACTGCCACGCTGAATGTCGAATATCTTTTTCTATGTTACTCTGTTACTGATATACGCCACTAAAGGCTTTACTACATACACTCACCTAAAGAATTATTAGGAACACCTGTTCTATTTCTCATTAATGCAATTATCTAGTCAACCAATCAGACGGCAGTTGCTTCAATGCATTTAGGGGTGTGGTCCTGGTCAAGACAATCTCCTGAACTCCAAACTGAATGTCAGAATGGGAAAGAAAGGTGATTTAAGCAATTTTGAGCGTGGCATGGTTGTTGGTGCCAGACGGGCCTGTCTGAGTATTTCACAATCTGCTCAGTTACTGGGATTTTCACGCACAACCATTTCTAGGGTTTACAAAGAATGGTGTGAAAAGGGAAAAACATCCAGTATGCGGCAGTCCTGTGGGCAAAAATGCCTTGTGGATGCTAGAGGTCAGAGGAGAATGGGCCGACTGATTCAAGCTGATAGAAGAGCAACGTTGACTGAAATAACCACTCGTTACAACCGAGGTATGCAGCAAAGCATTTGTGAAGCCACAACACGCACAACCTTGAGGCGGATGGGCTACAACAGCAGAAGACCCCACCGGGTACCACTCATCTCCACTACAAATAGGAAAAAGAGGCTACAATTTGCACGAGCTCACCAAAATTGGACTGTTGAAGACTGGAAAAATGTTGCCTGGTCTGATGAGTCTCGATTTCTGTTGAGACATTCAAATGGTAGAGTCCGAATTTGGCGTAAACAGAATGAGAACATGTATCCATCATGCCTTGTTACCACTGTGCAGGCTGGTGGTGGTGGTGTAATGGTGTGGGGGATGTTTTCTGGGCACACTTTAGGCCCCTTAGTGCCAATTGGGCATCGTTTAAATGCCAAGGGGCTACCTAAGCATTGTTTCTGACCATGTCCATCCCTTCATGACCACCATGTACCCATCCTCTGATGGCTACTTCCAGCAGGATAATGCACCATGTCACAAAGCTCGAATCATTTCAAATTGGTTTCTTGAACATGACAATGAGTTCACTGTACTAAAATGGCCCCCACAGTCACCAGATCTCAACCCAATAGAGCATCTTTGGGATGTGGTGGAACGGGAGCTTCGTGCCCTGGATGTGCATCCCTGCAATCTCCATCAACTGCAAGATGCTATCCGATCAATATGGGCCAACATTTCTAAAGAATGCTATCAGCACCTTGTTGAATCAATGCCACGTAGAATTAAGGCAGTTCTGAAGTCAAAAGGGGGTCCAACACCGTATTAGTATGGTGTTCCTAATAATTCTTTAGGTGAGTGTATAACTGGAACAGTGAATGCTGAGTATATTTTCATTTTTCCACGTATATACGCCACTAAAGGCTTTTCAACAGTGTGTTATAGGCTGTGAGCTAAAAAAAAACAACGGCTCCTGAGGCGGAGTAATGTGAAGTGAACGGACGTAGCGGAGGAAGTAGGTCCACGCTGGAAGAGCGAGACGCGGTCCTCGTGCGGTTTCTGTGCTGCAGAGAAGTCCCCGTAGTGTCCAGTAAGCAATACCGCAGATAGATGCGGGCTGGTGTGAATTAGTTAGCATTTTTGTGCAGGGTTAATGCATAGTATATTCACCTGTATTGGTGCGCCGCTCTTATGGACGTCGCCATGTAAGCGTGCAGTGTGTGAAGCGTAAATGCAAAAATTCACCTCAACGTAATTCAGTCCATAACGCAAAAAGGACTTTCCCACATATAACTGCAGTGCTGAATGCTGATTATATCTTTATTTTTGTACTGAAATACGCCACTAAAGGCTTTACCACATATAACTGCAACAGTGAACGCTGACTATATTTTTATTTTTCTACTGATATACGTCACTAAAGGTTTTTTCAAAGTATAAGTGCAGGAACGAATGGCGAATGTATATTTCTTTTTCTAATGATATACGTCAATAAAGGTATTTCTACATGTAATTGCACCAGCGAATGGCGAATGTATATTTCTTTTTCTACTGCAATACGCCAGTAAAGGCTTTACCAGATATAACTGCAACAGTGAAGTGAGAATATATTTTTCTTGTAGTACTGAAATACGACCCTATACGCTTTGACCAGAAAAAAATTAAAGAGTGAAGTGCGTATATATATTTCTTGCAGTACTGAAATACGCCCCTATACACTTTCACCAGAAATAACTGCAGAAGTGAAATGCGTATCTATTTTTCTTGTAGTACTGAATAAGATACTAAGATATACAGTTGCAAGAAAAAGTATGTGAACCCTTTGGAATAATATGGATTTCTGCACAAATTGGTCATAAAATGTGATCTGATCTTCATCTAAGTCACAACAATAGACAATCACAGTCTGCTTAAACTAATAACACACAAAGAATTAAATGTTACCATGTTTCTATTGAACACACCATGTAAACATTCACAATGCAGGTGGAAAAAGTATGTGAACCCTTGCATTTAATAACTGGTTGAACCTCCTTTGGCAACAATAACTTTAACCAAGCGTTTCCTGTAGTTGCAGATCAGACGTGCACAACGCTCAGGAGTAATTCTTGACCATTCCTCTTTACAGAACTGTTTCAGTTCAGCAATATTCTTGGGATGTCTGGTGTGAATCGCTTTCTTGAGGTCATGCCACAGCATCTCAATCTGGTTGAGGTCAGGACTCGGACTGGGCCACTCCAGAAGGCGTATTTTCTTCTGTTTAAGTCATTCTGTTGTTGATTTACTTCTATGCTTTGGGTCATTGTCCTGTTGCAACACCCATCTTCTGTTGAGCTTCAGCTGGTGGACAGATGGCCTTAAGTTCTCCTGAAAAATGTCTTGATAAACTTGGGAATTCATTTTTCCTTCGATGATAGCAATCCGTCCAGGCCCTGACGCAGCAAAGCAGCCCCAAACCATGATTCCCCCACCACCATACTTCACAGTTGGGATGAGCTTTTGATGTTGTTGTGCTGTGCCTCTTTTTCTCCACACCTAGTGTTGTGTGTTTCTTCCAAACAACTCAACTTTGGTTTCATCTGTCTACAGAATATTTTGCCAGTACTGCTGTGGAACATCCAGGTGCTCTTGTGCAAACTAAACGTGTAGCAATTTTTTTTTGGACAGCAGTGGCTTCCTCTGTGGTATCCCCCCATAAAAATCCATTCTTGTTTAGTGTTTTACGTATCATAGATTCGCTAACACGGATGTTAGCATATGTCAGAGACTTTTGTAAGTCTTTAGCTGACACTCTAGGATTCTTCTTCACCTCATTGAGCAGTCTGCGCTGTGCTCTTGCAGTCATCTTTACAGGACTGCCACTCCTAGGGAGAGTAGCAGCAGTGCTGAACTTTCTCCATTTATAGACAATTTGTCTTACCGTGGACTGATGAACCGCAAGGCTTTTGGAGATACTTTTATAACCCTTTCCAGCTTTATGCAAATCAACAATTCTTAATCGTAGGTCTTCTGAGAGCTCTTTTCTGCGACGCATCATTCACATCAAGCAATGCTTCTTGTGAAAAGCAAACCCAGAACTGGTGTGTGTTTTTTATAGGGCAGGGCAGCTGTAACCACCACCTCCAATTAGCTCTTGGAGATGTCATTAGTCTAGGGGTTCACATACTTTTTCCACCTGCACTGTGAATGTTTACAAGGTGTGTTCAATAAAAACATGGTAACATTTAATTCTTTGTGTGTAATTAGTTTAGGCAGACTGTGATTGTCTATTGTTGTGACTTAGATGAAGATCAGATCACATTTTATGACCAATTTGTGCAGAAATCCATATCATTCCAAAGGGTTCACATACTTTTTCTTGCAACTGTAAGTCACTAAAGGCTTTCCAACATAACACTTGCAGCCCAATAACAAAAAGCTGGAATGAGAGAGCTGCCTAATGACTGGTTGGATCCCCAAATAATCTTTCCCTGCACTTGTAAATCACTTTCCTAGCACTGTCCCTAGCCCCTTCTGACGTCTCTCCCTGCACTAAGATGCTGTGTAATGATGTCTCCCTATCCTTTCCCTGCACTTATAAATCATTTTTTCTATCTTTTTCTTTTTTTTAACAATGAGGTTTTTCCAATAGCTGTCCCTAGCGCCTTCACACATCTGTCTCTGCACTCTGAACGCTGGAAAATGCCAGAATCTAAAAATGGCTGCTGTATTTATAGGGCTGTGACATCACAGGGCTGGCTGGCTGCTGATTGGCTGCATGCAGGCATGTTAATCTGGGTGATCCCGCCTTCCCAGAGTTCCATGCCCCATGTCCTCAGTCCTCACACGTGTAGTCACCATTTTAGGAAAAATTGCGATTCGTTGCTACGAAGCGCGAGGAAATTCGGATTCGTTGCAAATCAAATTTTACCTGAAATTCTAAACGAATTCCACTTTGTCAGCTTTGATTCGCTCGTGTCTATTTAAGACTTCCACTCAACTAGAGGCCCATTAAGCATGGTGCATGGAGTTCAATAAAAACCAATGGACATCTGGTACAAGAAACATAGTTCTGTGCTCTATAAATCACTGACCATTATAGAAAATTTTTGGACAGGTTTGTCACCAGTTTGGCTTTTGAGGATTAGCAGGTATTTGCTGGAAAATTTAATTTTCCTTCACTTTTTGGGGGATTCATTGTTTTTGCACCTAGAAAGTTCTCAAAATTTAACCTAATGCATCTGGATATCACAGTGATCAAAGCCTAACAGCAAGCTGAGCTCTGCTCCGCGCGTCCATTTTTACATCTCCAAATTAATAGTTTTTCTTTTTCTTTTTTAAACCATTTGTTGCTAATTTAAGAAACTGGACCTTTTTCAGTGACTCAGTTGTTGGCAGTGGTACAGTCGAGTCACCAAAATCAGTGGGATGAAATATTTGCTCACGTTTGACTTGCAGAAACGCTGCCAACGTCTTCATTTCTTAAATGATAGATTTCAGGCTTACTGCAAGAGGTGAAAGTCAAAAGAAGGAGCCATATCCTTTTATTTTCCCATTAACATAACCTTGTAAGGATTGATATATATATATTTTTTGTGTTGGTTTTTTATATTCCACTGGCAAATTTATCAAACAAATGACTGCATCACAGGGTGGGAAACCAAGACTCTGCCTCTCCACTTGGAAGGACAGCGACAACCACGGGCGGACTGGGAATTTAAAGTGGCCCTGGAAAAATTAATAAATGTGGCCCCATTTTGTAGTTGGGTCCAAATTTATGGAAGGCAGGGCCAGCAATACTGCCACCAGCAGCACAAAATACATCCACAAATACTTCCACTGGCCATCCGCGAGGAGGGTCCAGGCGGCCCACTGGGCTTCGGCCCACCGGGAAATTTCCCTGTAAGGTCTATGGCCAATCCGCCCCTGGCTACAACATCCAGGAGGTCCTGAAGGTTTTGAGCTGTTAGGTCATGCTGGGAGTTGTAAACCCTATCAGATGAAGGGGAAGAGGAAGGCAGATGCAGGAACTGGAAATGGAAAATTGATGTGTAGTGCAGTATTTGCTCTATCTATCTTAAAGTGGAGGAGATGAGATTCACTAGCTTTTTCTTGGCCTCCTTACCTCACTGCCTGGTTCCTTTTCTTCTCGGAGAGCCCTTTGAACAATGCACCATCCTGTTTGATCTCCCACCGCGCTCTCATGTTGGTTCCGGGGCCCACTGGAAGATTCAGTGGCTCTAAGTGGACCGGTCTAGATGGGATTACATCCAAAGGTTGGGCCAGTCTAAGCACTGTACAAGCCTGGGCAGATGCGAGGACTGGACAGGGATTCAGGCTCTGGTGATGCTGAGATGCATAGGATAGTATAGCAGCGCTATGACCTGATGGCACACTGATGGAATGACTTAGTGGATAATGCTGTACAATACATGATGTATGAGTTAATTTTAATGTATATGTAGCAGTGCTGAATTTGCTCAATGCATACACACATAGTAATAGTACATTTGCTTGTAGTCAGTTGAGTACCTACCACAGAGCCAATAAAAGTGATTGCTGTGGCGGCTGTGGTGGGTGGTGGCTCAGGACTGAGCTGCTTCCCTGATTGCTTTACATTCTCACACTGCATGCATATTTATGCATCTCCCTTTGAGAATTCATATGTAGTAAGCTCCCCCTAGTGGTGGCTGCAGGCTTTCTTAATTGCATCATTCTTAAAGTCAGGAAGATGAAGCATCCCACTACAGATCAATGTAGAGCTTTGAACCTAAAGAAGGTCGAAATTAACTTAATAAAGGTCTAGTAAAATTGAGGAGTATTCTGACTGTTGCATAGAGCTCTATGAATTCTGAGTCCATGAAAGGCTAGGAAGAACTCAATACCATATTGAATAGAACAAATTATAAAGTCGGCTCTGCTTTATTCAGGATCTTGGTGGGGTCTTACCGCTTCTCTACACTTGACATATGGTAAGACTAGTTGCTGAAGCGCTAGGACATCTGAGGTGAAGTAACTTTATAGGAGTTAATGAAAAAGATGTAAGTGGTAAAGTTTGAGATGACTTTAGTGCATTCAAGGTGTGAATACGGGAGTGACAAGATATCCCAGTGCAAAGCAGCAACTGTCTCTCCTACAGGAAATATTACTAATATGTCACATTATTGGCAATGTTGTTCCTTTATTCCTGATAATGTTTATTAAAATGTTTTATATACATATAATGTAATATTAATTTTCATTTGCATCTTGTATGATATTCCAGAGCTGAACTCACTGTTCTGTTGGTGGAGTCACTTTGCATACACATTATGTTACTTATCCTGTACTGATTCTTAGTCACATCCTGAATTGTACTTCAGAGTTGCTCTCATTATTCTGCTGGTGCAGTCACCATGTACATACATTATATAACTTATCCTATACTGATCCTGAGTTACATCCTGTATTATACTACAGAGCTGCACTCACTATTCTGCTGGTGCAGTCACTGTGTACATACATTACATTACTTATCCTGTACTGATCCTGAGTTATATCCTGTATTATACTACAGAGCTGCACTCACTATTCTGCTGGTGGAGTCACTGTGTACATACATTACTTATCCTGTACTGATCCCGAGTTACATCCTGTATAATACTCCAGAGCTGCACTCACTATTCTGCTGGTGGAGTCACTGTGTACATACATTACTTATCCTGTACTGATCCTGAGTTACATCCTGTATTATACTCCAGAGCTGCACTCACTATTCTGCTGGAGGAGCCACTGTGTAAATACATTACATTATCCTGTACTGATCCTGAGTTACATCCTGTATTATACTCCAGAGCTGCACTCACTATTCTGCTGGTGCAGTCACTGTGTACATACATTACATTACTTATCCTGTACTGATCCTGAGTTACATCCTGTATTATACTCCAGAGCTGTACTCACTATTCTGTTGGTGGAGTCACTGTGTACATACATTACTTATCCTGTACTGATACTGAGTTACATCCTGTATTATACTCCAGAGCTGCACTCACTATTCTGTTGGTGGAGTCACTGTGTACATACATTACATTACTTATCCTGTACTGATCCTGAGTTATATCCTGTATTATACTCCAGAGCTGCACTCACTATTCTGCTGGTGGAGTCAATGTGTACATATATTACATTACTAAGGCCTCTTTCACACTTGCGTTGTTGGGATCCGGCATGCACTTCCGTTGCCGGAGGTGCCCGCCGGATCCGGAAAAACGCAAGTGTACTGAACGCATTTGAAGACGGAACCGTCTTCCAAATGCTTTCAGTGTTACTATGGCACCCAGGACGCTATTAAAGTCCTGGTTGCCATAGTAGTAGTGGGGAGCGGGGGAGCGGTATACTTACAGTCCGTGTGGCTCCCCGGGCGCTCCAGAATGCCGTCAGAGCGCCCCATGCGCATGGATGATGTGATCCATGCGATCACGTGATCCATGCGCTTGGGGCGCCCTGACGTCACTCTGGAGCGCCCGGGGAGCCGCACGGACGGTAAGTACACTGCTCCCCCGCTCCCCACTACACTTACCATGGCTGCCAGGACTTTAGCGTCCCGGCAGCCATGGTAACCATTCAGAAAAAGCTAAATGTCGGCTCCGGCAATGCGCCGAAACGACGTTTAGCTTAAGGCCGGATCCGGATCAATGCCTTCCAATGGGCATTAATTCCGGATCCGGCCTTGCGGCAAGTGTTCCGGATTTTTGGCCGGATCAAAAAGCGCAGCATGCTGCGGTATTTTCTCCGGCCAAAAAACGTTCCGTTCCGGAACTGAAGACATCCTGATGCATCCTGAACGGATTTCTCTCCATTCAGAATGCATTAGGATAATCCTGATCAGGATTCTTCCGGCATAGAGCCCCGACGACGGAACTCTATGCCGGAAGACAATAACGCAGGTGTGAAAGAGCCCTTAGGCTACTTTCACACTTGCGTTGTTCTTTTCCGGCATAGAGTTCCGTCACAGGGGCTCTATACCGGAAAAGAACTGATCAGGTATGTCCCTATGCATTCTGAATGGAGAGTAATCCGTTCAGTTTGCATCAGGATGTCTTCAGTTCAGTCGTTTTGACTGATCAGGCAAAAGAGAAAACCGTAGCATGCTACGGTTTTATCTCCGGCTAAAAAAACTGAAGACTTGCCTGAATGCCGGATCAGGCATTTTTTCCCATAGGAATGTATTAGTGCCGGATCCGGCATTCAGAATACCGGAATGCCGGATCCGTCCTTCCGGTATGCGCATGCGCAGACTGAAAAAAAGGTAAAAAAATAAATGCCGGATCCGTTTTTGCCGGATGACACCGGAAAGACGGATCGGGCATTTCAATGCATTTTTTCGACTGATCAGGCATTTTTAAGACTGATCAGGATCCTAATCAGTCTTACTAATGCCATCAGTTAGCATACATTTTGCCTGATCTGGCAGGCAGTTCCGGCGGCGGAACAGCTTGCCGGATCTCTCTGCCGCAAGTGTGAAAGTAGCCTAATCCTGTACTGATACTGAGTTACATCCTGTATTATACTCCTGAGCTGCACTCACTATTCTGCTGCTGTAGTCACTGTGTACATACATTACATTACTTATCATACATTACTGTACTGATCCTGAGTTACATCCTGAGTTACATCCATGCATTACTTATCCTGTACTAATCCTGAGTTACATCCTGTATTATACTCCAGAGCTGCACTCACTATTCTGCTGGTGTAGTCACTGTGTATATACATTACATTACTTATCCTGTACTAATACTGTGTTACATCCTGTATTATACTCCAGAGCTGCACTCACTATTCTGCTGGTGGAGTCACTGTGTACATACATTACTGATCCTGGACTGATACTGAGTTACATCCTGTATTATACTCCAGAGCTGCACTCGCTATTCTGCTGGTGGAGTCACTGTGTACATACATTACATTACTTATCCTGTACTAATAGTGAGTTACATCCTGTATTATACTCCAGAGCTGCACTCACTATTCTGCTGGTGTAGTCACTGTGTACATACATCACTGTAGCTGTACTCACTATTCTGTTGGTGGAGTCACTGTGTACATACATTACATTACTTATCCTGTACTAATACTGAGTTACATCCTGTATTATACTCCAGAGCTGCACTCACCATTCTGCTGGTGGAGTCACTGTGTACATACATTACTGATCCTGGACTGATACTGAGTTACATCCTGTATTATACTCCAGAGCTGCACTCGCTATTCTGCTGGTGGAGTCACTGTGTACATACATTACATTACTTATCCTGTACTAATAGTGAGTTACATCCTGTATTATACTCCAGAGCTGCACTCACTATTATGCTGGTGTAGTCACTGTGTACATATATCACTTATCCTGTACTGATACTGAGTTACATCCTGTATTATACTCCAGAGCTGCACTCACTATTCTACTGGTGGATTCACCATGTGCATACATTATAATACTTATTCTGTGCTGATCCTGAGTTACATCCTGTAATCTACTCCAGAGCTGTACTCACTATTCTGTTGGTGGAGTCACTGTGTACATACATTACACTACTTATCCTGTACTGATCCTGAGTTATATCCTGTTTTATACTCCAGAGCTGCACTCACTATTCTGCTGGTGGAGTCACTGTGTACATACATTACATTACTTATTCTATACTGATACTGAGTTACATCCTGTATTATACTCCAGAGCTGCACTCACTATTCTGCTGGTGTAGTGACTGTGTACATACATTACTTATCCTGTACTGATACTGAGTTACATCCTGTATTATACTCCAGAGCTGCATTTACTATTCTGCTGTTGTCGTCACTGTGTACATACATTACTTTTCCTGTACTGATCCTGAGACTGAGTTACATCCTGTATTATACTCCAGAGCTCCACTCCCTATTTTACTGGTGGAGTCACCATGTACATACATTATATTACTTATCCTGTACTGATCCTGAGTTACATCCTGTAATTTACCCCAGAGCTGTACTCACTATTCTGCTGGTGAAGTCACTGTGTTCATACATTACTTATCCTGTACTGATCCTGAGTTACATCCTGTATTATACTCCAGAGCTGCACTCACTATTCTGTTGGTGGAGTCACTGTGTACATACATTACATTACTTATCCTGTACTGATCCTGAGTTATATCCTGTTTTATACTCCAGAGCTGCACTCACTATTCTGCTGGTGGAGTCACTGTGTACATATATTACATTACTTATCCTATAGTGATACTGAGTTACATCCTGTATTACTGTATATGCTACAGCTGAATTCACAATTCTGCTGATTATTAGAAACAGCAAGCTTTTTGACAGACATTTTCTGAGCTCCTATAATGTTGGATTTCCTGGATCATATACGGAGCCTGGTGTAAAAACTAAGGGGGGAATTTATCATTTATGAATATTTGAAGTCAGTTTTGCTTGAGGGTTCCTTGGAGTACTTTATGCCACTGTGCAGGCACTAAAACAGTGAGTGCTGGGAGATTTCAGCTCTGAAGCTTGTAGAACTGATAAAGCAGCTCCAGACTATATTAATTCAAATTAAATATTTTCCAAGAATATGGGATTAACCTGCATCTACCATTTATTTTTCAGAGTATTAAGGTCAGCTGGATGCCGCCTCCATCAGGAACACAAAATGGATTTATTTCCGGGTTCAAAATCCGTCACAGGAAGACCACCCGTCGGGGAGAACTGGAGACCATAGAGCCAAATAATCTTTGGTACTTGTTCACAGGTGAGTGACCACAGGTTGTAACCCATGTTTTTAAGCTTCTGTGACTACAACCATATTATGGGCAAGAGCCGTACATAGTGCGGAGGATTAGATCAGATCCTGTTCTGTTAGATGACCGATATCATGGCTGGAGACAATCCCTTTGGAGATGCAGCATAGTTACAGTGCAAAAACATACATTGAAGCCAATTTGCGCATGTACCGGTTATATCAGGGCAAGTGCATTTCAGCCCGCAGTCTCTGACTGGAAGCAAACAGCTGTACTTTAAAATGGGTCTTCAAACCACCCAAAAATAAGGTAAAGGAAGGGATGTTATAGTATAACTAGAGTATCGTTTCTATAGAATAAAAATTTGACCAGAATTTTGGAAAAAATTCACATTCTACAGAATCAGAATTTTTATTGATTCTATTTAAAAGAATTTGGGGAGAGAGAAAAACAAAGAGAAAAAGACCAGAATGTCATGCACATCTTTTCATGATGATAGCAGCACTTTTAGCTTCAGGTTGAATTGTTTCGAGTCTGTATTGAGTCACACACTCGAATTGGACCAAAAATGAATTTTCAGAAATGCGCTTATCCCTCAAAATATCCCAAGAAGCCGTGGTCATCTTTTTGATCCCCTGCCATTTAATTGACTACACAGTTTTTTTTTGTTTCTGGTGCTGGTGACATCCTCAACTACCACATGTGATCTCTGCAGCCTCAGCGTTCATGTTGGGTAATTGGACACATCATCGCGATGTCTCTGACTACTAAGGTGAGACCAGTGAATGAGCAATCACAGAGCAATCATATTTGATAGATGAAGTTGTCATAGTTGTATATCCAAGAACAAAGATTGACCCGGACCACCAGCACTAAACAGTAAGGATGGGAAAGGCTTCTTTTGCTTGCGTGACTTTACAAAATTTTTTGGAGATTTCAGAAAAACTGTTTGATAGAATCTATATTTATTCCATCCACCAGTTGCTTCTCAACTAGAACAGAAAACCAAAATTTCATCATGAACCTGAAATCAGATGCCATCCATCCTTTAGTTTTCCTGTCATTCGCCTTGGACAAGCTTCTTTTGCATTCATTTCTAAACCGAGATTAATTGTGATGAAATTAGCAGAGTAAAATAAACGATCTTCCCCGTGAGCGGAGAACCCAGAGCTTCATGCCAGATATTTTTCAGGATTAATCTACATATTAAGCCGTTATTATTGGAATTCAATGTTAGGGCTGATCTGTCTGTCACAAAAAGATGCATCACCGAGGTCTGTAAGCGAAAGGGAAAATTGAGGTAATTCAAAAGCTAGATACATCGATAGAACCAGGACTTTTATCGCCTTTCCTAGCAGCTGACCTTCTAACTCAAGTGGAAAATATATGGCGTCCAACCTCCTCACTACAGTATATGTCCTCTAGTAGACAAATATTAATTGGGAGGCGAGAGCGGAGATGTTGAGAACCATCTATAAACATTGAACCAGCCCAGTCTTTGATAAGGACATGCTCTTCTCACATGAGCAGGTGACAAATCATGCAAGCTGCTATAGATCTGCTGAAATCAGACATCCATGGTTCCTACACGGAGAAGTGTAGCAGTAATTGGATCCTATTATAGCTCAAGAATGTTTTCATAAAACATGGCTCCTTCTCATTTGATAGTTCCTTCAGGGATGTTTCAGTTTAGAAAAAACATGGCCAAACGCCACTCTGTGTCTGGTATGCTAGCTCAATTTGATTCATGTGGAAGTGAGTCTATAAACAAAGGCATTTATACCACAGAGGTAGACAAATGTAGGTTCTATGGGCTCTTGAAGAGATAAGCCCAGCCATGGTTGTTTCATCACTTTTGGTGTTTTCAGTGATGAGAACTCATGCAGGACTGGTTTCTTCAGAGGTGAATAAGTAGTTGTGAGATTGGCCTTGTTTAAATGAAAGCCAAAGCTTTTTGTTCAGAAGGCAGAAGTATCACATAATAGGCACAAAATCTTTGCTATGGGCTCCCCAATCTTCTATGCCTATGGCTTATTGAAAAGAGTGACACTGTTTCTAAAAGAAGGTCCACCATCTCTTTCTAATATTGTATAACTCTGTTGAGTAAGTCATCAAAATTGGTCAACTCCAAAGGAACCTTAGTGAAGAAGGGACTTCTTTCTTTGGTGAAAATATATTGAATAGTACAGTAGCATCCAGTTTTTGCTACATTTTAACCAAGTTAGATAATAAAATCAAATTCTGGACTAATTCATTGACTTTGTTGATTCTGGACTAATTCATTGACTAATTAACTTGAATGGAGCTTAGCCCCGCCCAGGCCAGTTGATACTAGTCGTGACGTCACTCGGCCAGCGGTAAACAGTGAGAAGGCTGCGGCGCTGCTGGAGCGCCGCTGCCTTCTCAAACAGCTGATCGGCGGGGGTCCCGGGTGTCGTACCCCCGCCGATCAGATGCTGATGATCTATCCAGATCATCAGTTTAAACAAAGTGCAGAACACCTTTAATTTAAATCAGCCAACTTCTATCATTTTTACCAATGCCTCTCAGCTCATTTCATCACTTCAAATTCTACAGAAGCCTTCTTCTGCTCTCCCAATCCTCTCTTAGGATCCACATAATATTTTAGAGAGTCAAGTAATTGTCACTTCATCAATGTGTTAAAGGATTGGACCAAGATTCACAGTGCAAAAATATCTGAATATTAACCTTGAAAGGGACTTAACATTGAACATGCTACTAAAGGGGTTGTCTAGTTAAGAAAATATTTATATATAATATAATATATAATATTATAATAATATATATTAAGTTAAGTTAAAATTAAGTTAACAGATCAATGTTCTCTATTCAGGATCCACAACTCTTGCCCAGAGTGGAGGGCAGTTTCAAAAAGCATCTCTTTATGTGGAGGACTTGTCCTGTATTACACAAACAAACCATTAACTGGAATTGGCACAGTGTAATTCTTAATTTCTCCTGTGGTGGCGCTGCAGGGAAATTGAACAATACCAGGTTTCCCTCCAGATCACAGTTGATTGCTGTTTATTGTATGAGTGATTGTCCAAAGCAGAAAAAAACTTTAAAAGTTCCTTTTTTGGTAGAGATATCCCCTATATTCTGGAGTGTGTATCACTTTGACTGTCCTTGTTTTATCCTCAAAATATTAAAATAAAATATAAAAATTTCTTGGCTGTAAAATATTAAGGCGTTTCGTCTCCTTCCATTCTTTGACTTTATTTTATTTCTTAAGTAGGCTATAATGGGCATTCCTATACTGAAGTAAAACATTTTAATTCTAAAAGGTTATAAAATATTACCTTTTGTGGTTTGTATTAAAAAGTGACGGAGCTTGATTGTTTAAGTGTCTCTTGCTCTGCCTTCCACAGACGTATTTCTTGTCTAAGTAAGTATATATTTTTCCAGAATAATGAGACATCTGCCATAACAAGGTAATTTAAGTTGCACTTACAGCTTAAAACATCGTGCATTAGTCTTGTAGTAAAGTATCTTGCCACTAAACTTTAAAGTGCTCGTTTCAATGGGAATATTTTCTCTTTGGCGTGTAGGCAAAATACTAAAACAATTCAACCATTGTGTAAGAAGAGTGGCTCTGATACATAAAAACTCACAAGAAGGAACCCAATTGTCTCTACCCCAAATGTATGTTTTGACCTACACCCAAAATATGAAGTTGAGCACATCATTGAACCTGTAAACCCGTATCTTGATTTCCAAAACTATGCAGCATCCAAACCGTTAGGCACCACCGTTAGAGTGTTTCATTTGTCAAGATGTGGAGTCAATGATTATCAGTGATAAAATCTGTGAATCAATAGATTTCAGTGCCTCCAGGAGACCCTCAGACTCTTCCTTCTTGGAATTGTGGTGGTCTAGGCCAGTGATGGCTAGCCTCCAGCTCTCAAGCTGTGGTGAAACTACGACTCCCAGCATGCTCCATTCATTTCTGTAGCGTTCTAAGAACAGCCAAGCAAGTGTGCATCTTGGGGGGTTGTAGTTTTACCACAGCTGGAGTGCCGGAGGTTAGCCATCACAGGTCTAGGCTAATGATCTACAATACATTGATGACATCCTATGTTGCATAAAGGATGTTTCAGCCAAACATCCTCCATCACACCACACTATTGTGTTTGGAGCAGCAACGTGGATTCTTAACCAGTCCTCCTTGTCTCAGGGTGTGATTGATGACCCGGTGGACAGGTGGTAAATATTTTTGCCTAGATTAGCCCTTCAATAATATGCCAGGAAGTCAATTGTGAATGGATTTACATTTTTAAACATATTCCAAAAACGTGAAGGGGATTTCAGCTGTCCCCAAAAATCCAATTCAACATGGTGTCCAAACTTCTTGATACGGTGACATTCTTTTTCTCTAAGACCAGCCAGTCTAGTGGTAATGGTCCAAACTCATACACTATATTCACGTTATCTTAAGCAACATACCATTGACAGAAGGTCAATTTTTATGGATTTCCTCTTTAAACTGTAGCCTGGAATCTTTGAGTGGTTTCCTACTGTCTCGAATAAGCCACCAGCCCAAAAATAAAACAACACTAAGTTCCTCATTACTAGGCTACGCAATTCTCACTACAATCCAACTAGTCCTACATAGTTTCTGGTCACCTTTAAACTGGCAAAAAAATAGAGGTCATATAATGTTGGATATGCCCATTACATGGCATCTTCCTGTAGGATATCTCTTAAACAGAAACTCCAGTCATGACATATGTTGTCTGTAACAGTAACTATACAGTACCCATGTTAGATCATGGAATCCTGCAATTATTGAAGTCACAAGGTTAGGGGGATTTTTCTTCACTCCTAAAGAGCAACTCCAGTCATTAATAATATGACCATTAATGGCACATTGGACATTTTCATATTGAAGATTTAAAAAAAAAACTGGTTTTGTTGAACGTTCTTATTTTATCTTCCATGTCATTCCCATCATGCCTCAGCAGGTGGCAACAATTTTAAAGGGTTACTCCATTTTGGACAATCCCTACTTGTTAGAATGCACAGCTGATCACAGTGTCTTGATGATAAGCTGATCACAGTATCTTTCTGCTGGGACCCCCAACGATCAGCTGTGGGGGAACAGTGCTTGGGTGGAGTGTGCATGCACAGCTGCTCTCCCTTCACTTCAGGGGGCTGTACTGGATATAGAAGCCGGTCCCAGAAGTGGGTCCCAGACCTGCAGCGACTCAGTGGATCACTGATAAAGGGTTAATACTGTGATTCACCACTTCTAAATATTTACTGTGATGATGACCTATGCAATTTAAATCCCAAAAGGTTATATATAGGTAGGAAGCAGTTAATATGGCAGTCTTTAGTTGGTTGCCTAGACACAATCTGGCCCTGCCTCCCCTGGCTTGTAGTGTCGAGAGTTCATAGCCAGCAGAGCTAGACTGAAGACCTGCATTAGTGTGCACTGCCAAGTATGCCTAAAGAAAAGCCTTATCCAGGAAAACACCATTCCTGAAAGTGGAACACTGCCAGAAAGCTAGTCTAAGGTACAGAACAATTTAAACCCCTCCCTGACATTTTTTGCATTTTTGTTTTTCACTCCCTGCCATAACTTTATTAATTTTCAGTTCACATAGCCATATGAGGACTTTTTTTTTTGCGGGACAAGTTTTAATTTTTAATGGCACCATTTTATATTGCATAAGATGTAGTGAGAAGCTGAATAAAATAAAAAAGGGAATTCTGCTAGTTTTATAGGTTTTGTTTTTACGACGTTTACTATGCAGTAAAAATTCTACTTGTGCTCTTCATTCTACAGGTCAGTGATACCGTATTGGTTTTTTTTTGTTTCAATGCTGAAAAAATGTTTTTTCTTTTCATTGCAATATTCTGACCCCCAATCATTTTTTTATAGTTATTTCTACGAAGCTGTGTTTGTGGCTCATTTTTTTCAGGACAATCTGTGGTTTTTATTGATACCATTTTACGATGTGTATGACTTTTTGATCACTTTTAGTTAAAATTTTTTCATTTTCTGGGGGAAGTGAAGTTATAAAAAAATGGCAAATCGTACATTTTGATTATTTTTTTCTTTTACATCATTCCCCCTATGGGATACATATTTTTATATTTTATTAGTACAGGCTCTGGCTAATTACTTTTATGGAACACCTTCCCCGATCTCCGTGCAATGGAGACGTTCATGCCTGGCAAGCATGCACTTCTGGGTTTTAGGCCTCTCAGATGCTGTGGTTACAGTTGACCATGGCATCTGAGAGGTTTAGTGTCCACGATCAGCATTACCACAGTAATAGTATGCCGGATGTCGGGAAGGGGGTTAAAGGCCGTGCTAGACTGAGACAGTAAGGGAACACACGTTTATGTCAATAGACTTTACTGCATGTGAAAATGGTTGATTGCCTTCTGTGCCCTCCACACTTCTGAGATGGACTGGCTGTCCGTTTGAAGGACTGCACCCTGCAATTGGGAGCTGCACAAAGTATGCTGAAAGTGATTGCATATCTGTGGTTATTTTAGGAAGATTGCATTATGCATTTAGAAAGAGACTTTAAGAGGCTCTGTCACCCAGATCAAGCCTACCCTACCAGGCATATAGCCTGGTAGGGCTCATGGCAGAGACAAAAACCATACCTTAATTTCTCATGTAGTAGCTCCAGTGTGGCAGAAAAAGTAACTTTAAAAAATATGCAAATGAGGAATTCGAGCACTTGGAGGCGGGCTTATGCCTTCCGAACACTGCTTCTGCGACGCCCTCATTCCTTGCTAATGCCGACCTTCTGCACCTAATCACGCCCCCATGTCCTTTGATTGACAGCACTACACCGGTCTAGCGCTAATATCTCTGGCCTGATCACTAGCTTCCATGCCGGTGCTTGTGCAGTGGACCTTTCCCTTCCTTCCCGGCTTGTGTGTGTGTCCAGTGAGTACGCAGCGTTGTGGAAGCGAGGTGGGTCTAGCGCTGTCAATCAAAGGACATGGGGGTGTGATTAGGTGCAGTAGGCCAGCATTAGCAAGGAACGGGGGCGTTGCAGAAGCAGTGCTCGGAAGGCATAAGCCCATCTCCAAGTGCTCGAATTCCTCATTTGCATATTTTTTTAAGTTTATTTTTCTGTCACACTGGACCTACTACATGAGAAATAAAGGTATGGTTTTTTTCTGCGTCATCAGCCCTACCAGGCTATATGCCTGGTAGGGTAGGCTTGATCCGGGTCCTCTTTAAGGAGGACTAATACCATCGTTTTCAACTCCTATATAAAGACTTTGGGAAAAACTTACTGTAAGAACTGTGCCTATTGTATCTATTTCTACTTTTTGTATCCTAACCATATACCAATGAGACAGGAATACCCTTTAAGGAGCACAAATACAGATTTTTTGTGATGGTTCATAAATGATTTGTTCAATGTATAGTTTACTATTGACTACATTGTGTGTATTTTTGTGTTGCAGGACTTGAGAAGGGAAGCCAGTACAGCTTTCAAGTCTCTGCAATGACAGTGAATGGAACTGGACCCTCGTCTGACTGGTATACAACAGAAACACCAGAGAATGACCTTGATGGTATGTGATTTGTGGTCTATTTTTATTTAAATTGCAGCTATGGAATAGGGTTTTTTAGGTTTCTATAAGAGGGTCTTATCTTGATAGTTGGAAAGCTCTTCTCTCATTATTGTGTCTTCTGTGATGCTTACAATCAGCGTTGGACAAGTCTATTAGAGAAGAGCGAATCGAATCCCACGAAGTGGAATTCGATCTGATTTTTAGGATAAATTCGATTTACCTAGAAGCCGAATTTCCTCATGCTTCGTGTCAGCGAATCGATTTAAATGGGTTCTGCAGTTTGTTTAAACTGATGATCTATCCTCTAGAAAGATCATCAGCATCTGATCGGCGGGGGTCCGACACCCGGGACCCCCGCCGATCAGCTGTTTGAGAAGGCAGTGGCGCTCCAGCAGCGCCGCGGCCTTCTCACTGTTTACCGCTGGCCCAGTGACGTCACGACTAGTATCACTGGCCTTGGCGCGGCTAAGCTCCGTTCACTTGAATGGAGCTTAGCCACGTCCAGGCCAGTTGATACTAGTTGTGACGTCACTGGGCCAGCGGTAAACAGTGAGAAGGCCGCGGCGCTGCTGGAGTGCCACTGCCTTCTCAAACAGCTGATCGGTGGGGGTCCCGGGTGTCGGACCCGCGCCGAACAGATGCTGATGATCTATCCAGAGGATAGATCATCAGTTTAAACAAACTGCAGAACCCCTTTAACCTGAAATAGTATAAAAAACAAAAAAATTCTATCTTACCTCCTCCATTTGCTCGCGACGGGCCGCCGGCCTCCATCTTCCTTGAAGATCTCGGCCGAAATCCCATGCGGCGTGAGATTACATCATCACGCCGGCTGGCGTGATGACGTCATACATCACCACGCCATTCGGCGTGATGACGTAATCTCGCGCCACACCGGATTTCGGCCGAGATCTTTAAGCAAGATTATTATAAATTTTACTCTCAGATGCCGCGATCATGTATGAACGCTCCATCTGAGGGGTACAATGACGGGGGCGGTGCTATCGCAGCTCCCTGTCATTGCACCCACTACTTACAAAAAAATGCGCTTCGTGACAAAGTAATTCGTAATAGGGATGTTAATAGCACAGTTGCTGGGGGAACCTTTATTGGGGTAAGTGATCAACTCTGCATTCAAAGCCCCTCTGTCTTGTTCTCTTCTGCCCTGCTAAAAAAAATAAAAATAATGAAAAAACATCCTATAGTTATGGAGGTTTGACAGGTGCACGACTTTGTCATTAGTTGTGTCTGGCTAAGGCTAAAGATAACTTACCGTATATGTGAACCTAGCCGAAAGATGGCCATTAATTTTAGGTGGCTGTTAGCCGAATCTTCCTAACCCCCCAAACACATGCAGGCTCGGCATGTGTTCTGAATGGGGAAAAGCTGCTGCCCAACACCACAAATGATTGGACATGTTGGAATCCAACTGCTAGTTCTCTCTCCTGAATCTGCCATCGAGAGAAAATCAGGACGTCCCCATACTCAAACAAATTAAATGGGCGGTGGGTCCTGATGAAATTAGTGGTTTCAGCTAACAGTAATGTGTATAGGTCAGCTTCACTGGGTTTTCTGTGACCCAGTGGGTGCCACAAAGCCATCTCAATTCCTGTAGGAGAAAGTTAGTAATATACTGTTCTGAAATTGTGGATCTTCCTTTTCTGAATATTTCATTTCCGCTGACATCACGTCCTTTACCAGTTTTCCAGCCTGGGCTATGGACTGGATGTCACTTTTGCTATAGACACTGCAAGAAGTATTCCTCTCCCTGGTGTATGTTTTAAACTCCTGAATCCACCTCATCTGTTCATGTCCCAAGGGGAGGAATAGTTTTGACCCTGTCCGCAGCAGAAACAACATCCTGTCCACAGTCTAGGCTGGAAATGTGGTAAAGGATGTGAAGTCAGAGGAAGCTGATTTTTTTTTTATAGAGGAGCATCTCATGATCAGGTTCCCAGGAGGCCTATCTGAGCAACTTCAGAATGGTGGGTATATTGCAAATGTTCTCCTACAGGGGTGTTATGTGTTTTCAATGGGGAAATTGGTAGGATCTGCTGTGTCCTGGAAAACCCTTTTAAGTCATGGTCAGACAGTAGAATTGCAATGGCAATGTTTGTTTAGACATACTTAAGTCAACCTGGATGACCATAAGTGGTGAGTGTGGATGTAGTATACTCAATCCTTATTTATATTCCATTGATATTCCAATTTTTGGATTTCATAGGATACAGTTTTTAATAACAGGGTAATATGAAAAAGCCATATTACTTTTTGGATCTGGAACAAGCTTGAACATGAAAGTAAATAAACACTCAGCTCTTTCCATTGACCCCTACCGTTCTTAATATTAAGCCATGCTTCAAGTATTTTTGCATGGGACTTTCAATTTCACTGATGTTTTGATGAAACCAGAGGGAGTCAAACACCTATTAGATGCTGAGAGTCCTCGATACGCCAGCCTCTTATAGACAGGGCCGCCAGACAGATTGTTAACTGCAGCTACTTTACAGCATGTAGGATTCATGTTGCTCACCTCGCCTTCACTGTATTTCTGTTTGAAATGAGCATCAGTGAGACAGACAGTATGTTAGAGAACTGCTGATGTTCCCCTATGGATATCTCTTTTAATTAGTACGTTTTGTTAGAGTGATTGGGAAGCCACTAAAGAGTCACGGTTCCCCGCAATGCTCCCTTGTGGTTCCTGGCATCTGGGAAGTACTCAAATATTTATTTTTAGACTTCAGATTCCCTTAGGAACCCCGAGTCTATTGCCTTTAAAAGGTTTCATTCAATTTGCCTAAGTGAAGATATTCCAAAAGTCAGAGCGTTTCAACAGATGTACAGAGTGAAACACTCAAAAGGAATACATTGTATTGGGCCCTAAGGGGGACTTCTTGACTTGTGATGAAAGCAACACAGAATCCCAAAAGGTAGAGTTCCTGGAGAGGCCTATGTGAGGGCAAATATTATTTTAATGAAGCTCTCCAAGTAGAAGAGCCAACTAAGTTATAAGTCTTCATACTGTATCTCACGGCAAGACATCATGTCTCGAATACAGTATCTTGACCATGAAAAAGTCTTAAGAGATGGTCATCTAAAATAGGGTTCGATGCAATTATGTACATGGTCGCCAACTACCAGGACAAATCCATCTACGTTAAGGTATCTTAAAGATGTATTAATACCAATGGAGTAATAGGCAAAACTGTCCTCTAAGGTGGCATTTCAGAAGAGATTTTAACGTATGTTCTTCACTCTGTAAGCACTTCTACCTACTCAGTAGATCCTAAAGGGGGTCGTGTAACATAATCCTCTATATTCCCGACTCTGTTGGAATATAAGATGGAGGTCTTTGATCAGTGATTTATCTATACCAGTCATAATGTCCATTTGGTCCAGCAAAGCTTTGAACATCTGTCCACCAAGTAGGTGACATATTAGAGTCTCTTAATTGTGTATAATAATACATCTTACATTTTTTATGCTTACTAAACATTCCTCTAAAGTGGCATCAGGGGCGTAGCTATAGATGAAACAGGGAAAGCAGTTGCGTTGGGGCCCGAACTCAGACGGGGACCACCTAGAAGAATGACTAACATATTTTATTGTCAGGGCCCACTCAACAGTATTATACAATGACATTATATACAGAGACACTATAGGAAACGGATGGACTGGCTTCTAGGCCTCGTCTGAGAACGCGATCTTGACTAACCTCGGGAGTGGGGGTTACACAGGAGTCGGGAGTTGCGTAGAAGATGCTGGGGGAGGAGGGCCCATTCAAAAATTTGCTGTGAGGCTCAGTCATTTATAGTTACGCCACTGGGTGGTATCATTCCAGTAGAAGATGTTTTAAGGTATGTCCTTCTCTCTGTTAGCACTCTTAGCTATTCAGTATATCCAAGAGGGGTCAAATAAAATGCTCCTCTACAGCACAGACTCCATTGGAGATGGGTGGCTCAGATCTGCAATATAGTTCCAGTGTCTTTTTAATCTAGGAAAGCTAATGGCCATGCCTCCACTGTGTAACTGAGATGTAGACCCTCTAGATTATATAGTTATATGCTTTATTTTCAATATTCAGTGGTTAAAATTGAAGCTTGCCATTCCCTTGGATAACTTCTGATCCACAAACCTTGTACATCTCATTTTTGCTGAATAATACTTGCCATTTAACTCTCCCCAAAGGCTATTTTTTGGCCCAAGAACTGCTCAGTCAACAGTAAAACAAGACTTTATGTCTCCTTGTGGGATTATTAATAGAGATCTTGGCCAAAGCAAAGTTCATTAAGCATTTTAAAATATCTTGGTTTATTATAGCTTTACTTTCTTTTACTTGCCACAAAAAGAGAGTAGAGTTCACCTAGAATTAGTCTATCTTGAAGGCCATATTCATAACTATGTAAGTAATTTTTTTTTTTTTCATTTTTTTCATTTTGTTCTTATTGCACTTTACCTAGTTACGTCAGTCCTTCCTAAACAATGTTTAGAAAACCATATCTGGTCTTCTGCCTTTTATATACGAGTCCCAGGCTGTTGACGGTCAATGATGGCAATAATAACTCATTTATACAGAGTATATTACTTTCTGAGAGAGTCCAGAACTCAGCACCTTGCAATCTGCTTGTCACGGCCACGGTTATGGCCGTGACTCCTTGGGAGCCGCATACTGTTGCCCGCGGTTTTGGGTTGTAGTGTCAACCGCAGCTTGAGGCATAATGTAGTTGGCCTCAGGTGCGGTTGCCGCGGACAACAGCTATGTGTGCGGTTCCCTGGGAGTTATGTGCACGTTTGTATGCACTTATGTATGTCTGTGTGCACTCTGTTTTATGTTTGGTGTGCACTGACATCTTCCCTTCACTGTGGTTGCCCATGGCAACGTTAGGTTGTATTTTGTACATGTGGTGGCAGTGTCCCGGCCTTCGGGCTGACTCCCAGGACACGCTTGCCACCCATGTCGTTGCCTGCGGCAACAGCCACAGTGTTTGTGTAGTTTTGACACTTCCCCTTTAAGTTATGTTTTCCCTTCTGTGGTATTGGAAGGGTTAACTCCCTTTCTGTCTGTCTGAGTCACGGGGTGTGTCTGACTGTTGGGTGTGGCCTCTTGGCCCTATAAAGCCTCAGTTGTAGGCAGTAGCCAGAGAGGGTGTTTCAGCCATACTGGCTGTAGACATCCTCCTGGTTACTTACCAACTGCCAGTGGGGGCCAACCTTCTGGTCATAAGCTTATATATGTCCTTTGGTGTCTGAAGATGTGTTTGCTTTATGTTGTTTTATTGCACCTGTGGTCCTGGGTTCCCGTGTGTTGTATGTTTGTGTGCTGAGTCCTGCTGTCTGTGGGCAGTACACCCACATGGGTTCCAGGCTTGGTTGTCTGTGGCAGGTCAGTGTGATGTTTGTGGCAAGTACCTGCCACTGCCACAGGTTGCACTTGTTCTCCCTTCCTTGCAGCTTGGCCAGTTAGACTCCTGTTCCTCCGTATCCAGAAGGAACAGGATGTCTTACTCTGACTCCTAGCCTAGGGACCGGCGGAGGGCGAGTAGGGATCCGAGGTTCCTGCGCATGGGTCCTCCTACCTTCAAGGTCGGCCCATGCAGGTAGGAGTTAGGGTCAGGTTAGGGACGCTGTTAGGAGGTGACCTGCTCCCTAATCCTGTTCGTCCTGGTCAAGCAGCGACCAACATCCTCCGGCACACGGCTGAGGGTTTCCCCCATCCTCAGCCGTGACACTGCTACAATACAATAGTGGAAGTCCCCAACAAAAATCATGTAGAGTGCAGCTCTGGCTTCCAACTAATCCAAAGCCTTAGGCATATACTAAGGTGTCAATAATCAGTTTGAAATGGGAAAAAACATTGATTTGATAACAGGTTCAATAATCGTGGTACCTAGCTTTAAACCCTACCACTGGAACATGACAGGACCACCATTGCAATTGCAGATTTGTTAGGTTTTATTGAAGAAAATAATACAAAATGCGGCATAGGTTTCATTTTCTTGTCTGAAATGTATTGAGTCCAAATTTATTAAAAGGTGTATATTTTTTCCTAAATCTGGCTCACCTTACTCCAATTTCCTTTCTATTAAGACTGGCATATGAAACAACAGTCTTAATAAATCTACAGTGTCTGATTGGCTGTAGGTTTTATGTTCAGAGGCTTTACTCCATGGCGCCAAAGGTGGCCACGTACTCCATCTACTATTCATCTCAGCGCTGTGGGATTGAGCATTATATCATTGGAATTTGATACCCTGCTCATGGCTGCCAAGCTTGCCTTGTCCCTCAATGCAGGCTGCGTCCTTCTTGCCTTCAACGCCCTTCATCCCCTGCCCGTAGGGTGTGTGCACACTCACTTTGGTTCTTAAAGAACACACGCACACTCTAATCTTCACCACCAATGACTGGCTTTTCTGAGGAACTTTAGGCAACTTCCCTCTGTAGGAGGTTACCTAAGCAATAGGTTACTTATCTTAAGTTCCCACAAAGGTGTGCTGTCTCTGTTGTCTGCCCGTGTACTGACTTTCTGTCCGTTTACTGGATTCAGAGCCTCTGCAGCCTCACCTGCGCCTGACCACTGTACTGACCCTTCACAGCCTGCCTTGACCTCAGACTGTTTACCGTATAACATGTACTCCACCTGCCCTGACCAAGGTTTGTCCCTGAGTACAATTTTGCCTGATCCCTCAGTGCTTTGCACCAGTGTTTCTGACCCTCGTTGGTCAGCTGTCAATCATACAGAGACTACTCCAGGAGGTAGCAGCCTTGTGGTGAAGTCCAAATCCTTGTATAGGGGTTAAAAGGTGAAAACCAAGGGACTGACAGGATTATGCCCTTAGGAGTAGTCCAGAGTCAAATCTGTTGATTGACACAGTGGATCCATATCCACTACCATAACACTGGCATTGGGATAAGGACAGATGTTTTCACATAAGAATTCAATTTTATTCCCAATATCACTCCTGCTTAGCATGATGGGTAAATGGGGAAAATGTAACATTATTAGCATTGTATTTCTTGTACCAGGCACTATTTGCTGTCTTTGGCACCAACATCAACAGCTACAATAAAAGGCAATATTAAGAAGACGTTTCATGTATAATCCTCCATATTTGCATACTAGAACATGTTACAATGAGAATGAGATAATAAAACATACAGTGGATATACGGTGTCACAAGATTTTCCGTTCCGTTAATTTTTGACCGAGCATGACTCTAAATTGTCTGTTTGGTTTGTGCTTTGCTGTCAGTAGTAAATAACCCAGCCTAACCATTTACTGTATTTAGGTCACTTCAATTATAGGATTTTTCTTTTCATTTTAGCTCTTTATGTGGCTCATTACCATCTGTTAGTTCATGCATTTGACTCTCAAGCTAAAAATAAACCTGAAATGTACAAATTTTGATCATCCTAGTCTCAGTTAAAGCACCACATTCTTTTGGGAATACTTCATACATTATATCTTATGATGGTTTTACCATATACGTTATATGATACATTGCCACTATGTTATAAGTTGCTTTGATGATGCGAAAACATTGGCTTGTCCCTTCCGCTCTCAAAGAGGCAAGCCATGATGAACTTGCCTGTGACATAGTTGGATATTTGTCATAGGACAAGTTGGCCATAATAAGATATGCTTTGGTTCTGTAGAAAATCACTGCCCAACAACTGTTGTAGATGTAGTATAGAAAAATGCATAAAAGGCATAAAAAAGTCACATAAAATATTCATTGGCTTGAATGAGAAAAAAGGTACGGTAATGGTGCAACATAGCATGTGTGAGAATGTCTACCACATAATTCCACATTTCCCATGGAGATAATATCTGGCTATGCACAGCCAACAGTAGGATTTAATGGACAGGTCCCAGATCTGCACCAATGAGTTGATCACCAGGCCAGCTTTAGTTGTAAAAGGGGTTGGTTGTCTTTATACAACCTTTAAAAAAAAAATCTCCAATCGTATATACAGTACATTTCCAAAGTATGCAGAGCTAAAGCCCTTAAGCTTCCCCTGCTTCTTCAGTGTCTGAACAGAGCTAGCTCTGGTTGACTTGCTTTCTGGGAAATGTGGACTTCTGTACTGTGCAATCAAAACTGCCCCATAATGCAATGCAGCAGAGACCATTGCTCTACAGGAGCTCAGCTAAGCTGTTCGGGGGGAGTCTGTCAACAAACTGCAGCAGTAACAACCAGCAGAATTGTGAATTCAGCTCTTGATCAATTGTATAAAGTAATGTATGTATTAACTGATTAATTTTTTTTTATGGAGTTTATATCTAGATTCTGTATAAATTGTGTTTCTTATACTGTGAAAACGAGAGTTTTACAAATTTCTTGGAGCCTCTGAATTATAAAGCAGTGGAACGAGCTGTGGGAGAAATGCCTTTTCTGAATGGGCTTCACAGTTGTTACCAGTCAATAATGTTATGTTTTTGGATTTGTCGTATTATTCATTTCATGTTCTCTAAAACTTCTACAAAAATCTCTTATTCTTGCTTTACCGAAATGAAACTAAAGGCGCCTGGTCTCCGAGCCCAGATTATCTATTTATAACACAACATTCCATATTCACACAATGATCAAACTGTATTAGTCAGGCTGTAGGCTCCCATGAGAAAGTCAATAGAATATTAATGTTGTTTTTGTTTGACTTGTAGAAACCCAAGTGCCAGACCAGCCCAGTTCTCTTCACGTCAGGCCTCTGACTACCAGCATCATTATGAGTTGGACTCCGCCACTAAACCCTAACATTGTGGTACGAGGGTATATAATTGGCTACGGTGTCGGTAGCCCCTATGCCGAGACTGTGAGAGTGGATAGCAAGCAGCGCTATTATTCAATTGAGAATTTAGGTAAGTGGCTGTGAATAAATGCAAGTAGGGTACATGTGTTTGTGCTCAACAAGTCTCTATAAAAGTAAATTAGAAGGAATTGATGGAAATAAATTAAGCAATGTCCTAAGTTTCTGAAATAAGGAGATATGAGATGAAGAAATTGCTCAAAATTCGATTCTGGACCAATTCCTACAGTGAGACCAGGGGGGAAGTGAAAGGATCAGGGTGGTAGTGGTAATGGCAATGATGGGGGAAATAGCTCTCACAGTGACAGTCCTCATCTTCATGCTCCCTTGGCCATTCAGTGATGGAAGGAGCACCCTTTCTTTAAATGAGGCACACTCTGGACTTTTTGGGGGTCTCCTGCCTGGAGGAAGGTTGGCAGGCTGCAAGACAGGAGAGCAGGTGTGGACGGAGGGACAGTGGGTGATAGTGGAGTCAATGTCCAGGCCCGTTTGGTTAGAATAAATAAAGTTGCTCTTTACTGAATAGATTATAGGAGTAGCAGTACATATAGCAGCAATGGGCACAGTTCTGAAGTATATTACAGAATAGGCTTTTCCCAAAAACTTTGTATAGGCAGTAGCAATGATGGTAGTAATCTCACTCTAGATACACTTTGCAGTCTTCCCAAATAACCAGAGGTGTGCAATTCTGTTCTCATTAACACATTCTGCAATTCCCAGTCTGTGGAGTGCACAGCTTAGATCTTTATGACCAGAACATCTTAAAGTGTGGTGGGTGCCAGGGGCATTTAACCATTTCCATAGGCAGTAAGATCTGGTGCCAAAAATGAGCATTTACTTTACTGTCTGTCCTTCAAATGGTTCCCATCCATCTATGAATGTCTGTTCACTTTCTCATAGGGGTAGTGCTTAGCAAAGTTGTTCTGTGGCAGTTTTCTACTCTGATGAATGGTGTTCTCCTAGATGAAGCTTCTTTTTGGGGTCTACTTTGGCAGCCATGCACCAGACTCAGGGTTGCTGAACACAAGGGATCCTATTTTTGCCCTTTCCACTGACTACTTACAGGAATATTCTTCTTTTTTTTTAAATCTAGAGCAGAACATGTATAAAAGACCATGTTCCACAGCATACAGAGCCATTGCCCTTTTCCCTCACTTGAAACCAGCCATGCTGCCAAACAAGACGGTCACAGTCAATGGCGAAATGCGTCAAGAATGAGTGAGCAATATAAAAAAAATCATTTAGATCGAGGGGCATGTAGTCAGAATAGAGACAGGTCCCAACACCTGATTCAGGGGTCGCCCTTCTCAAGGTAGGTGCTCCAAAACAGGGATATTTTTTTTTGGTATGAAAAATGTATAGACCAAATAAATTCTAACCGAATAGAAAGTGCTCTGATTGTCTGGAAAAGTCTCCCGCTCTTGCTTTTTCTTCAATTCTCCAGAATTGAATCACACAAACTTCTGATTTGTTAGGGACGGAACCTTTTGAAAAATTTGCGTAGTAATTCATAATTTTAGAAACAATTTGCTCATCTCTCGAGAGTACGTTGGGTGCCATAGATGTCTGATACATGTAGTTCCACAGTTGGCAGTGGCCTGGCTGATTCTGTCAATTATCTCTCAGTTCATTTTCTAACCAGATTGGTTGGGCATTCGGGCTCCTTGTTCTTCACATAGTTCAGGTTCCAGAAATCGGACTCCCATCTATTAGATGTGAGTCCAAACTAGACTTTACTTCAAAGAGCAAAATATTCAGTTATCTACCCTAATACTCAAAACCTAAATAGTTTGGTTTATTGGCACATGCCACTCATCCTTGATTATGATTTAGGGCTAGGACCACAGAATTACTGTGACACTTAAGTTGGCCATGCATTTAAGATAACTCTCTGCTAAACAGCAATCCTCGATCTCTCCCATCCTCATAAATGTTTGACTTAGCATGAGTTCTCAATGTGGAGAGAGGAGTAAACCTATGTTGGTTGAAGACAGCTTATAGTATCTGCTCTGAGAACAAAAGGAACATACCTGGCCCTTTTTCCCCCATATCTACTGTTGAGGGACCAGTGGGATATCCCAATACATGTATGGCTGCTCTGCATCATGGCTATAGGAGAAAGGGAGCTTGCAGAGTTTATCTCAGCATATCAAACAAATGTATATGTTACTCAGACCATGCAAGTCTACTTGCCAACACCCAAGGTCACCTTAAAGTGGTCTTACCAACATATGGTTTCAGGATATCTGCATATAATTGGGCCAGTTTTAGTCCAAAATCTGGAGAAGAGCTGGCACTGCTTCCATAATTTTCATGTGACTCCCTCAACCAGCACAAGAATTAAAACTGGACCATTCGGAAGGTCCCTAGAGAAACCACCAACCAATTCATAATTAGTGTTTTATGGCATCCTTTATAAAAAAATACCTTTAATAGAAAAATATATTTTATCCCGTCCATTCATGACCATTATGCACCATCTAAGATTTAAGAACTTATAGATCCAGTTATTTTTTAGGTATCTACCCACTTCCAACACTAAGAACACCCAGTAGTAAATTAAGTGAACTGTAGGCCCTTTTGGTTTTAACAATGAATTCTACTTGGAAAATACGCTGTGCTTGGAAAAGCGTACATTTCCCTTAGAAATGAATAAATGATGTGGGCCACTGCAGCATGTCAATCACACATCTTAAGTTCAATGTATTATGTCCAGCCACTAAAGTTCTTGGAAGTCTTCAATCATGGAATCCAATTATCTGACTTAGCAGGGCAAAGTGTTGTATGACAGCTTTTAATCTCAAAGGGTTTGCAATGACGTCTAGTTCGACTAATGCTTTCCTTATAGGTTGGAGACAGCAAGGAGGATGGTTTGACAGTCAATGTTAATATGAAGTTTTATTCCTTTATCTGAAAAGAAATATCTAGAATAACTGTCTACATAGAACATATTTCATTTAATAAGATAAATCAAAGTTTAATCATGCAGAATAAGAACCCATGTTTGACTAGACTATAAGGGTTGTCTATCAGCCCCCTGGTGTACCAAATGAGCTTGGTGTTTATATACTCCATTTTAATGAGGAAGTGAAAGAAATGACAAAGGTATAGGAAGCCTATATAGGCACCTATGGATACATGTCAAAGTATCAAGGTCTATAGGGTGTGCCACACAAACAGTATGGCAGCATGGTGGAGTAGGTCTTCACTGGAGGTTAGTTAGCAGACCCTAATAAAGCTTTTGTCCCAAGAGTGTGAGAATAATGACTAATTTTTGTTTTTAGAATTTTATTAAGGGAAATTATAGTGGTCTGTAGAAAATGTAGATAATTAGATATTTAGATCTTCTGCAATCCAAGTTTTAACAGTTCCCTATGTAGCTTGAAAGGGTAAACATTAAGGGGGTCATTTATTATACTGAAATATGACTACATTAGGTGTATTTCAGGCGCAGATTGCGGCTCAACTTTTAGGTGCGCCTCAATCTGCGATTTCTCCCTGCTCACGCCAGTTCTAAAATTGTGGGGGTGGCCTGGGCAGGGAAAGGGACGGGCTGGCAGGCCTGTTTCATTTATCAATTTCTGCGCCTGTTGCAGGCATAGAAAAAGGTCTAACTGTATGACAACTGGCGCTGGATGCGCCAAAGTTATGGAGAAACCTGCGCCTCCTCATAACTTCGGCAGAACCACCACCAGGTATAGGGCTTTATTAAGACCAGCATCTAAAACGCCGGTCTTAATAAATTTGTCCCTAAATTTCTCTGTAGTTGGACAAAGAACCCATCAAGATAACCCCATTTGGAGGTGATATTAAAGTAGAAGACAACCCCATTTGTAGGTGATATTGGAATGGAAGACAACACCTTTTGGAGGTGATATTGGAGAAGAAGACAACCCCATTTGGAGGTGATATTGGAGTAGATGACAACCTCATCTGTAAGTGGAATTGGAGTAGAAGAAAAACCAATTTGCATGTGATATTGGAGTAATTATTTACTACTAGGGTCTGTTTCTTATGGGAAGATCAGATATCAATGATATGTCCTGTGTG
Source organism: Bufo bufo (assembly GCF_905171765.1). Taxonomy (NCBI): domain Eukaryota; kingdom Metazoa; phylum Chordata; class Amphibia; order Anura; family Bufonidae; genus Bufo; species Bufo bufo. The sequence goes on from NC_053390.1 coordinate 46,488,042, forward strand.
TACAATGTAACAACCAAAATTACAGTGTAATTATAAATGGAGACCACATGTTCTGTATAGATTGAACCATCTCCTCTAGTGGGTCAAAGAAACCCCAGCCTGACATAGAATAAAGTAAATACCAGGGGCCCAAATAAATTAACTGTTACTCTAATTCATTGAGGACACCATGAGAATGATTAGCCTGAGTGGCAACAGTTGTCATCAGGATCAATATACTCATCATGCTGATCTTGCTAGTCCATCATGTGCCAAAGCCTTCGGGAGCCGGAAAACAGCTATAGTACACAGTTGCAATCCCACTCAAACAGTGGAGATGTCTGGTCTCTGCAGATTAACCCTTTGAATGCTGTGTTCAGCATTGATTGTTTCATTAAAAGGAATAAATTAAGATAGAACCCCCATGCGATTGCTTCAAGGAAATTCCCTATGATGCAATGGAGGCTATAACTAGTTACAGTTCAGGGTTCATTGCAGGACCCCAGGGCTGCTGGTCATACTAGTACATAAGCTAATGTACTGACATATAGATATATAATAACATATACAATATGTAACAAAAATGGTAGATACATACAGGGGATTGAGACCTTACAGGGAAATTTCCCAGTGGGCTGATGCCCAGGGGGCCACTCAAACCCTCTTGATGGCCGCAGGCCAGGTACATAATGATCTGATGCTCAACGGCCTCAGGTGCCCTCTTGAACTCAACTGTATTACTGTCCTGATGATGGTGATACAGTTAAAGGGGTTGTCCGGGTTCAGAGCTGAACCCGGACATACAGTGAATTTTATCCAGGCAGCCTCCTTGACAAGAGTATCGGAGCAGTTCATCCTCCGATGCTCTCCTTTGCTCTGCGCTAAATCTCGCAGGGCAAAGACATTTTGTGGAGTTCCAGTGACGAACCGGGCTCTCCTTCGGGCTGCCAGGTGGAGGCTTCCGCCCAGCAGTGAGCCCGGTGATGTCGCCGTAACTGATGGGCGGGCTTTAGCGCTGCCCTAGCTTGAAAACGGATAGGGCAGCACTAAAGCCCGTCCATCAGAGCCGGTGATGTCACTGAACACACTGCTGGGCGGAAGTCTCCACCCGGCAGTGTGTTATAGTAAATAAAAGAGCCTTTGCCCTGCGTGATCCTGCGCAGGGCAAGGGAGAGCATTGGAGCACGAACTGCTCTGAAGCTCATGTCAGGGGGGGCTGCCTGGGGGAAATTATGGGTTTGTCCAGGTTCAGCTCTGAACCCGGACAACCCCTTTTAAATACTGTGATGAGGGCGGCAGTATTGTGTGCTGTCCTGTGGTATTTGGCTGTGCTGGGGTGGTATTCTGTGCTGCACTACAGTTTTGAAGGTCCTGCCTATTTCGGTTGTTCCTGCCTACTTGTTTTGGCCTGTCTTCTGTCAGTTTGAACCCACCTACAACATAGGGCCACTTTTATTTTTTTTTCCAGGGCCATTTCAGAATTCTAAAATTCAGAGGTTACAATTCATGAAGCAGTCACAGCCTTCAGCACTGCTCTGTAAAAATAATCCTCCTATGAATTGGTTTTCTATCGACCTTCATTTTGGGCATTCTCAACCCTATGATTGGGACCCCAGCAGATGCCTTCAGTTCCGATCATCTAATGATTTTGCTCAATTTCCCCTTTAATTCACCAAGTAGCTCCCGTATGTTATAAGCTCTCTAGCCTCACTCTCGCAATATTATACACAGCTCCATAGATCTTGAAGACAAAAGTCTGGAAACTTTGCAAAGTTTCATTCCTCAGTGTCTGATTTAAAATAGTTCTAAACAATGTCACAGAAAAAAGTTATAAAGCAGAAAAAAAGATGTGCTCCATCATGGAGGTGATAAAAAAAGCACAATGGCATTTTTATCATTTTACGTTCCTGCATTGCAGGTTGAATTTCTTTGCAATATGGGTGTAATAAACCAAACCCGATAAACCATGCCTGGTGGCCGGACGGAGGGAACTGCTCGGAGTGTAATGCTCCTTGCATCCATAATGCCTTATTTCTGCTGTTGTGGTCCCGAGCTGCATTCAGCATCCGGCGTATTAAAAACGGTCATGGGGAGAAGATGACAACTGCTCAGTGCCTGAGATTGTGATCATTTTTATTTGATGAACCCCTGTTGGCATTTGTTAGAGGAGCAATAGATTCTCTGGTCATTATCAATGTGATGAGTTTTCAAGAGACACAAAGAAAATAGAAGGCATTATCCCTTATCTATTATCATCCTGCTCTAGTGTACAATGCTTTGTAGGTTGCATTCATCTATATATCAGTCTTACAATGTCTTGTAAAGCATACACCGCAACCTCCAACGGATGGGAGTAGTAGTGGCCCTGTTGAAGTGTTGTGTCATGGTGAATCCCTGGAGATTCGGTGCAATGAAAGTGTAGTACTGAAGAAGGAAGCCAGAGTTACAAAGTCTCTTTTACTAAGTGCAAAGTAGAACTTTAAGTAAATACAAGTGCAAATGCTCTCTACCTCACTGGAGGCAGGTTGGTTGGAGGCAATTCAGCACTTAGGTGGCAATGGCTTAGTGGTAGTCTGGTGATGTAGGTGGCTTGGCTGTAACCCCACACCTCGTATCAGTGTCTACAATGCTGAAGTTAGAAGTTCAGGCCGCTGCCTGGAGTCTCAAGATTTTACTTGAGAAGAATAGATTTGGTTCTCTCTGGAGAATCTGTATCAGGAGCAGGAGCTCTGTGGGTTTCTTCCTCTCCTTTCTGTCTCTGGACAGGAACCTACCGCCTATTGGCAGGGAGCAGGCCAAGACCACTACTACCAAGAGGGGAGGAACAGGGTGGTTAGCCCTGTTCCTTGCCAACCTTTGTCATCCATTCCTTGCTGGGATACAATACACAATCCATAACCATGTAAACTCTGTACAGATTGTAGTACCCCTAGGTGCTACATATATAATCTAAAACTTTTTTTTAGTCTTTAAAGGAGTTTTCCAAGTAGATGAATATATTTTAAAATGGTCAGAATATCATTACTCACTTCACGATTTCCTGCTGGTGGCATTCCAAGCTTCTCTCCACTTCCTGCTCTCGGTTTGAAACACAGGAAATACCTTGGAATGACCGCTCTATCAACTTTTGGCTGAGGTGGACACCGCTGTAGCCAGTTATTCACTGAGGGAGCACTTCAAGTAAATTCCTGTGTGTCAAGCTAAGAAGAAAATTTCGGTGGAGACTGGAGCAATGTCAAAACAGTATCGGAGGATAATCAGTGACGTGGGTAACAGCTGTATTATTTTTTTTATCTGGTACAATAAGTGACAGTACTGTAGTAATTTAGAGCTCAAGGGCTCAAACATCCTAAGAAGTAGCCCCAAACGGTTATTTACTTATTTAACGAGGGGTCTAGACTTTTTGACTTTCACAAATGTAGGTGACCCCAAAGCATAAGGTCCACTGCCATACTCTTTCTCCTGGAGCAATATAGACTTTGAAATGCTTAGTACATGAACAACCCTTCAGGCACTAGTGGAAAAAAGCATTGTACGGTTTCCTTCACAAAGTCTTATTTCTTAGTGTTATTAAAATGCCTAAAAAAACACCACATTCTAAAATGTTTTTGTTTCTACAAGTAACAAGCTATTTATGGTGTTTTTAGTGTATTTTACTTTATGGCCATTTTTGTGTCTCATAATGTCATTTAAGAAAATTTCTAGAAAAACACTGTACCCAGAGCATGCTGCATTTTGAAAAAAAAAAAAAATGGTACAGCCCCCCAAAAAGTTCTAAAAATGCTATAAATGCTACAAACCAAAATGCATTGTACATGTTATTCTTTATATTTCAGTCTACACTTTAAAGGGCTGTTCCAGGATATTACTATTGATAGCCTGTCCTTGGAAAAGGCTATCAATATCTAATCAGTGGTGGAGGGTGCAACACCCCACACACCCACCAATCAGATGATGTGGGGTAGCGCCGGAAGTTGGTGCCGAAACCATTGTGTGGTGGATGTAGCTGGTTACTGCAGTATTCACTTCAACCAGTTCCGTCCACTACAGAATGGATGGAGCTGTGTAGTTCCAGCACCAACTTTCGGCATGGGAGCTATCCCAGATGAGCTGATCTGCGGGAGATGCAGACCCCTCACAATAAGATATTGATGGCCAATCCTGAGGATAGGCCATCAATAGTAAAATTCTGATATACCCCGTTTAAGGTCACCAATTGCTGCAGTATCTTTAACTCTCGAAAACACTATTTAAATAGCATTTTTTCTGAAAAGGGTTTGTAATGTCTACGCGTAATCCCCTGATGAAAAGGTTGTCCTGGTTTTGGGACTGACCAAGCTCAGCTGTAATCTGTGTGGAAACCTAAGTGATCATTTTTCCTGCAGCACCTCCACTGGAGAAACAAAGTATTACACATTCTCCATTGAAATCAGTAGACTTTCTGTGTATTGCACTTGGGTCTTCCAGAGAGCAAGATGTTCTTTGCAGCTAATCTTGACTCTGTCTAGAAAAAGCAGATTCTGGACAGGGGACTCTCCCTCTTTCAACTAACAATGCAATCCTAGACAACCCCTTTAAAAAGTGGAAAGCCACTAGCATGGCTGTGATGAGCAAATACAGAAGAATTTTCAGGTTCACAAGGTGGCTGCATGTTTTTGGACAAATGTTGCCAAGGAGAAGAAGAATTATTTCACCCAATTAACGTGATGCTGAAATTTTTATATTTACAGGCATCAAAAGCCAGACAATTTCAAACAGGAAAGAGGTTGCAGTTATGTTTAATTTGATTCATTTTATTTTTTTATACTGCATAATCAGTGCTCAGCAACACAAACTATCACAAAAATGTTCAAAATCGCTAACAAGATTCCTGTGATTTTCCCTATTATACCTTGACCTTAAGCGATAATGAAATACTAAATGCAATCATCTCACGCTCTTTCTCTTCACTGTGCCGGGGTCTTGAGAGCTTTCTTCCCTTTGGTTAAGAATGAGCCAGCCTTTTATTCATTGCCAGAGGTGAAGAAGGGTGATGTTCTGCTATATTTCTTGTCTCTGTGGCCTTTTAAGTAACTTCTGAGTGTAAATTGAAGTCTTTAAAGAAACAAAATTGGAATGTATCAATTTATGTGATTTAAGGCCGGGTTTGAAGTTGGAAAATGTCTGAGCCACGTAAAGTATAAAAAGACAATGTTTTCGCCAAACAGGGCCTTAATGAAGCCAGGGCTAAAGCTTGACAAAGGACCTGTTTGGCCAAAATGTTGCCTTTTTTTATTGATGAGACAAATAACTTTGGAATATTACAAGAATCTCCGGTGTCTTGGACTTTTGCAAGGTATTTGTGTGACGGAGTTGCATATAAGAAGTGCATGGAGGATGACAAGTTGTGCATGTGGCCTCGATATATATATATATATATATATATATATATATATATATATATGGAGCGATTTAAAGGGATTTTACAGGACTTACTTATTGATGGCCTATTCTGATGGTCAGACACTTATCAGCTGTTTTCAGAAGCTCCAGCGCTGAAACCAGGCACTGGAAATACACACCTCTATCCAGTATATAGTGGCCCGGTCTAGTTACCACAGAACGGTGCCCATTTTGCTAGTTCATTCACTAACAACAAGACCTTAAAAGGGAACTTATCACATTCAAAAAGCAACTTAGTCTGCAAGCAGATTGTTAAAGAGCAGGAGGAGCTGAGCAGATTGGTATGTACCAGGGATCCCAACCAAGTGGCCCTCCAGCTGCTACAAAACTACAACTCCCAGCATGCCTGCACAGCCTACAGATATTAGGGCATGCTGGGAGTTGTATTTTGTAGGAATATAGTTATTATAACTATTTAGTATATTATTAATTTAAGCTTCTGTTTTTTATGCTCAGTGGGTGGTTCTGCTTAATACAGAGAAAGCCGCCAATCACTGAGTAAGTCCGCCCACTGGACTACTAAGCATAGAAAGTACAGAGGTTTATAGTAATAAATTATACGGTCTACTGTATCTGCACCCAGAAAACTATATATCAAACTGTTCAGCTCTTCCTGCATGATGCTCAGATTTGATTTATAAATGTGACAGGTTCCTTTTAAAAAATAATGAGGAATGGAAGCAAAAAGTGTATTCCAGAGTTTAAGAACTAGTCATAATACAATGATTAAAGGGCACCGATCAGCAGGATCAGTTATAGTAAACCAGGCATAAGGCTGATCCTGCTGAGTAAAATGATATTTTCCTTGTGAAAATCAGTTGCAGTGTTCCTGAGAAAAAAAGCTTTTACTTATCATGCCGTTGAAGGCTTCAGTGCACTGAGGGGGCGTGGTCAGCACTGGAAAGCTGAGAAGCTGAGGAGCAATGATGGGCTAGGCCACGCCCCTCATCGTGCAGAACCCCTCATTTGCGTTTAAAAAAAAGGTATTTTTTCCTGGGAATGCCTCAACTGATTGTCACAACACAGGTATCGTTTTAATCGGCAAGATCAATCCTACTAGGCAATGTGCCCGGTTAATTGTAATTAGCCCTACTCCTTTATATATTGGAGTAGACCTTAAGGTCTCCTACAGCAATTCTCCACTTGTATACCTTTTGCATCACACGTTGACTAAATGTGCTCCTGGAAACATGAAGCAATTTCTGATAAAACATAAATGTAGAAGAGAAAGGTGTTCATGTTCACTTCCCCCTAAGGATTCTTCTGCTTCCATTGTTTCTGTGTTAACATGTTAGAAAGTCTAGAAAGAAAGGAACGATGATTAAACACGACTCACTGAAAAACAGGAATAGCCAAAGGCTATAATCTTTCCTGTATGACCGAACGGGGAGTCAGTTCAAATTCCTGGGAGGTCTGGGTCAACACGGTAATGGATAAGGGCCAGAGCAGTATTTTTACAATCCAAGTCCCAAGTCAATTTTCCAGTCCGTATTAAAGCAAAATGTCTCCAGCGAATCGTGAAAAAGCTCATTGTGTTTCTGTCTGTGCTATGGTTAGGAGTGAGGAGTGACATAGAATGAGCGCGACACTGTCATAAGAAATAAAATCGTTCATGAACTCTTCTTGCTAAATACAAAGTACTGATGTTTATTGGGACCCCGCTGTGTTTTTAGTCTTTTATGTCTCCTTAGTTTGTATTAACAGCTATAGGGTTACCTGTTGATTACAATGTGTTATTCTACAGTACACTCGGCCTTATTACATATCTGTGATGTGCAGATGCCTTAAGGCCTTCTGCGGTATGAGTCCGCAAGAAAACCAGTTGTAGAATACCACATCTTATGTTATATAATCTTGAAATCCACCCCAGAAGTGCCTTTAGTATGGGCCTATAAGGACCACCATATACACTCACCTAAAGAATTATTAGGAACACCTGTTCTATTTCTCATTAATGCAATTATCTAGTCAACCAATCACATGGCAGTTGCTTCAATGCATTTAGGGGGGTGGTCCTGGTCAAGACAATCTCCTGAACTCCAAACTGAATGTCAGAATGGGAAAGAAAGGTGATTTAAGCAATTTTGAGCGTGGCATGGTTGTTGGTGCCAGACAGGTCGGTCTGAGTATTTCACAATCTGCTCAGTTACTGGGATTTTCACGCACAACCATTTCTAGGGTTTACAAAGAATGGTGTGAAAAGGGAAAAACATCCAGTATGCGGCAGTCCTGTGGGCAAAAATGCCTTGTGGATGCTAGAGGTCAGAGGAGAATGGGCCGAGTGATACAAGCTGATAGAAGAGCAACGTTGACTGAAATAACCACTCGTTACAACCGAGGTATGCAGCAAAGCATTTGTGAAGCCACAACACGCACAACCTTGAGGTGGATGGGCTACAACAGCAGAAGACCCCACCGGGTACCACTCATCTTCACTACAAATAGGAAAAAGAGGCTACAATTTGCACGAGCTCACCAAAATTGGACTGTTGAAGACTGGAAAAATGTTGCCTGGTCTGATGAGTCTCGGTTTCTGTTGAGACATTCAAATGGTAGAGTCCGAATTTGGCGTAAACAGAATGAGAACATGTATCCATCATGCCTTGTTACCACTGTGCAGGCTGCTGGTGGTGGTGTAATGGTGTGGGGGATGTTTTCTGGGCACACTTTAGGCCCCTTAGTGCCAATTGGGCATCGTTTAAATGCCTCGGGCTACCTGAGCATTGTTTCTGACCATGTCCATCCCTTCATGACCACCATGTACCCATCCTCTGATGGCTACTTCCAGCAGGATAATGCACCATGTCACAAAGCTTGAATCATTTCAAATTGGTTTCTTGAACATGACAATGAGTTCACTGTACTAAAATGGCCTCACAGTCACCAGATCTCAACCCAATAGAGCATCTTTGGGATGTGGTGGAACGGGAGATTCTTGCCCTGGATGTGCATCCCTCAAATCTCCATCAACTGCAAGATGCTATCCTATCAATATGGACCAACATTTCTAAAGAATGCTATCAGCACCTTGTTGAATCAATGCCACGTAGAATTAAGGCAGTTCTGAAGACAAAAGGGGGTCCAACACCGTATTAGTATGGTGTTCCTAATAATTCTTTAGGTGAGTGTACATGAGCCAATATTATGCTATTTACAAAATATAGACCATGGTACGTCAACCAACTTGTGCCATTTGATTACTGCTGTACTCCTATATTGCAGAAGGACCTTTGAGTTCCTCATGGCCTATCTTCTTGACTTGTTATACAGTGGATATAAAAAGTCTACACATCCCTGTTAAAATGTCAGGTTTCTGTGCTGTAAAAAAATGAGACAAAGATAAATCATTTCAGAACTTTTTCCACCTTTAATGTGACCTATAAACTGTACCACTCAATTGAAAAACAAACTGAAATCTTTTAGGTGGAGGGAAGAAAAAAAATAAAAAATAAAATAATGCGGTTGCATAAATGTGGGTTAAGTGTTATAACTGGGAATGTAGCTGTGTTCAGAATTAAGCAATCACATTCAAAATCATGTTAAATAGGAGTCAGCCTACACCTGCCATCATTTAAAGTGCCTCTGATCAACCCCAAATAAAGTTCATCTGCTCTAGTTGGTCTTTCCTGAAAGTTTCCTAGTCGCATCCCACAGCAAAAGCCATGGTCCACAGAGAGCTTCCAGAGCATCAGAGGGATCTCATTGTTAAAAGGTATCAGTCAGGAGAAGGGTACAAAAGGCATTAGATATACCATGGAACACAGTGAAGACAGTCATCAAGTGGAGAAAATATGGCACAACAGTGACATTACCAAGAACTGGACGTCCCTCCAAAATTGATAAAAATACGAGAAGAAAACTGGTCTGGGAGGCTACCAAGAGGCCTACAGCAACATTAAAGGAGCTGCAGGAATATCTGGCAAGTACTGGCCGTGTGGTACATGTGAGAACAATCTCCCTTATTCTTCATATGTCTGGGCTATGGGGTAGAGTGGCAAGACGAAAGCCTTTTCTTACGAAGAAAAACATTCAAGCCAGGCTACATTTTGCAAAAACACATCTGCGCGGGAATTGGTACGAGATACTGAGAAGTTTCACGTCAATCAACAGGAGCGGGGCGGGCTGGAGGGACGCGATGGGCGGCTGAAATGGTTAGTGGGCGGAGCCCTCTAGGTGCTAATGACGCCCACATAGCACCTAGAGGCTCATTAGCATATCTATAAAAGTACGTTTTTAAGGTGAACGGTTATGGACTGCTGACACTAGCACATCGCTAGTGTCAGTCAGCTAAATAGGACCAAAATCTGGTGATAGAAGCCCTTTAAGGGTGTGCACACTTATGCAACCATATTATTTAATTTTTTTTTTTTTTTCGGCCCTCTACCTAAAAGATTTCAGTTTGTTTTTCAATTGACTTTTATAGGTCACATTAAAGGTGGAAAAAGTTCTGAAATTATTTATCTTTGTCTCAATTTTTTTTACATCACAGAAACCTTTTAACATTAACATTTTAACAGGGGTGTGTAGGCTTTTTATATCCACTGTACATGTACCTAGGTGGGTATCATCTTCAGAGTACTTTGTCATTTTTTGGAGTAGGGGGCAGTTTGTTTGGAGGGGTTGAGTAACAATGCTTTTTGCTGCCTGTGCAAGATTCAAGAAAATCTTCCGAATTAATCTTGGTGCTGCACAGCTTCAGATCTTGGTTAGTTGGGTTGAAGAATAGGCCATTAGTTGCACAACTGAATGAGTTGACTTCTTCTACCGGTATCAGACGCTACTTTTCCCCTAATCAAATTCTTTTTTTGACATTGGAATGGGTCCATTGTTATAAGGCTCCTTAATTTCCATCTACACTTCCATCACCTCCAAACTTCTTCCAGCCTGGGTAGGTCTGACTACTGGACTTAGAGAGTTATCCTCCTACCTATTTACTGTGGAAGTAGTAAAGCATCAAGTCAACCCCTTGAGGCTCTGGCATATGGTGCCCTGAATTTGTAACCTATATAGAGCATGACTTTTGGACACACCGTAGCTGAAATAAAAAAATTGTAGCTCATGTAACATATATAACTTATTTTTCATTGCCCTTTCACCAGAAACTTTTCCTGTTTGACTCTCCTTTCTATGGAAGTTAGTGAAGTAATTACGGAGTAATTCATCTTATATTTCTGCAGTCCACCCTCTATGTACATTAAATTTCATGCTGTAGGCAGATATGAAACATATTCATTCCAGCCGGCTGCTAATAATAAATTAAAGTCTTCAGAGGCGCATTGCCCTTATCAAGGCCAAATAATGATATTCTTTATTCCTACATTATTTAATGACCAACTCGGAATAAGGTAAACCAAGACTTAGTTTATGCTCTTCATATCTCATTGCTGTTGATTATTTGGCTTAATTAAAAAAAAAAAAAAGTGAGATTGTGTTTCCATTTATTCTGCTCATTGCAGATAGTAGCAAAAATGGAACTGAAGATTTGTTGTTGTTCTTGCAGACAAGGACAGAATGAAATGTGTGGTCATGGCATAGGTATAAGCTGGAGTAACCAAGGTTTGATTAGACTATAAATATTGGAGACAGAATCTTTCAATAAGATTAAAATGGACTTAATGTATCAACCAAAGGAACATGGAACTTGGCAATGCATGCAAATGGCTTACTAGAAACAAAAATTCAGCATATAGTTGTCCAGACTCCCTGGGACTAACTTCTAGAAACATAGAATGTGTCGTCAGATAAGAACCATTTGGCCCATCTAGTCTGCCCAATATACTGAATACTATAGATAGCCCCTGGCCCTATCTTATATGAAGGATGGCCTTATGCCTATCCCATGCATGCTTAAACTCCTTCACTGTATTTGCAGCTACCACTTCTGCAGGAAGGCTATTCCATGCATCATCTAGAGGAAGGTAATGACTTGATTTCTTAAATGGGTTATCCAGGAATGGATAATGATGACCTATCCTCAGGATAGCTCATCATTATTACATTGGCGGGGGCCCGAGTCCCGCCACCCCTGCCGATCAGCTGTTTCCGGGAGGCGCCGCACTCATTGGAGCTCTAGTGAGAGCCGCAGGCACCCAGCTGCTTTCCAAGCACAGTGCCATTACATTCTATAAGGGCTGTGCTTGGTATTGCAGCTCAGCCCCATTTACTTCAATTGTACTGGGCTGCAACTAGGCAGAGTGATCGATGTACAGTGAAGACACATGGCCTAGGAAGGGACTGTGGCGCTCACTGTGCAACGGCCTCTTCTAACAGCTGATTGGTGGGGATCTTGAATGTTGAACCCCAGCCAATCTGCTATTGATTATCTATCCAGAGGATAGGTAATCAATATTATTTACCGGATAACCCCTTTAAAATTCAATTCTGGTGCAATTCAGTCAAATCAACCAATTGATTCAACTGGGGTCTGAATAATTTCAACGTGAATTGAAAGTGCTGTGATTTCCTTCCTTCTAACGAATCAGAATTTTTGAAAAAATTCAAGTCAAATTTCAGAATCGATTTGCTCATCTGTAGTCATGACTATAATGGTGTAACCTGAGACTTCTCGTCCCCAATGCAATAATCGTTAACAGAGCCCCCACCTACCATATGTCATTTATAATACTGGTGTCTTCTTATGTGGGTGGGCCTCCTCAGGCACCAGGTCCCCGGAGACTGCTCTACCCTCAGTGTAGCTACTCCTTTTCATGCCAGTATTGTGGTTTGTAATATGAGGAACCTGATGTTTCTCCTTAGTAACTAATCCTTGCTGATGGTCCTATGTAGAGTCATAATGAGCACTGATAATACTGAGAATACAAGTCAATCAGTACTCTTTTTAAGAGCCTTCACACCGGTCAATGGAAACTGTGTGAAGGACAACCGATTGCTAGTATGATCATTAATTCCCAATGTAGCGTACATTATGTCAGCATTGCATCACAGAGAGATGTGCATTCGATGTGCATAATAGATATGATGAGCCAACGGATGTTCAAATGTTCAGTCAATCGACCTGTGTAAAATGCCTTTAGGCATGGTCTGATTCCTCCTAAGGAGTGTAAAACTCTGAAACCTCTTAATGAGAGAGCAACAAACTGCTGACTCTTTGGTATTTTTCGGTATTAGGGGTTGCTAATAAATTGGGTTTTTCAAGTTAGTAGGAGGCAGGGAGACTCCTTGTTTGGGACCTTCATCAATTAACCTGAGCAGAGAGCAGTCATAAGTCATTTTCTCTCTAGAGACGCCAACCAGGGGCAGATTGGGAACTTAATGTGGCCTTGGAAAAAAAATAAAAATGGCCTCATGTTGTAGGAGGGGCCAGTAATAAAGCACAAAATACAGCCCCAGAAGAACCAAGTACCACAGTGCAACACAAAATACTGCCTCCCCTGCCATAATATTCAATTGTATCACCGTCCATCTGGCAGGTACATAAGTACCTGATGCGCCTAGTAAAAAAATAAGATTGCAAGAATCTGATCATTATGCTCCTTGCCGGCGGCCATGAGGAGGGCTTGGGCAGCCTCCTAGGCATCGACCCAACATGAAATTTTCTTGTAGAGTCTATGGCCAGTCAACCCTTGGACCCATCACATCCTTAAATTAAAAACAAAGTCATATGATCTAAATGGGAATTATGTAATACTTAGTTTCTCCTGCGGAGGTGCTGCAGGGAAATTGAGCACCTGCTGCTGAATTATTTGACAGATTATAGCCAATCACTGGGGGTCTTAACAGCATAAAAAAGTTTGATCAACTCATTTTTTAACAAAAATGGATTTAAGATTCCCTTAACAGTGTTGCACTATGTGTAATTTTAAGAATGGTGCCTTCTCTGAATTGCTTTCTTTTAATGCGCTTTTTGTATTTCTCCAGATATTTAATTTTTTTTTCCCCCCAAGGCTAATTTATCAGACTCTGCTTTTCATGATTAGGCTTTTTAGCTTCGGCTTAGGTTTCCATTGTGAAAAATGATGTTTCATTGTAGTTAATGTATGCTGCGCCGGCTCTATAAAAAACAAGTCGTACATCTCTTACAATTTAACAAGACAAGAACAAAAACAATGTGTATTAGAGAAAAGAACCCCAAAGCATTGTTTATGCATGAACTTATCTGTTTTTACAAGTATACGCCGCAGTTAACAGACTGATGGCAAACTGGATTTCCAAATGCTCCCAGGAAATTAATTAGCAAAAAGAGAGAGAATGGTCATGACCCTTCTAATCTGAATATGTTAAGAAATATTATTGGGGGGTGGGATTAAATACTATTATACAGTTTTTTTTTACTTTTTGGCTGCTGGTTTTACCATAATGCTCACTATTTTTGTGCCTTTTCTCCAGAAACAGCACCACTTTTGTCCATAGGGTGTGTCTGGTATTGCAGCTCATCCACATGCACGACAGATATTTCAAAAGTCCCTCCCTATACACAAATAGGGAGGGTTCTGTCAATCAAGCCAAACCCTAACGCCCCCTAATGCTTCTTCTTGTTCTCGTGGATACAATAACACCAACTCTCTAACTAAAGGGGTTTTCTGAATGTTTAATACTGATGACCAGGGGCGTAGCTAAAGACTCATGGGTCCTGGTGCAAGAGTTCAGTTTGGGCCCCCCTACCCTCAATACCGTTTCCTAACACCACCAGACCCCTGCAAGCCCACCATGCCCAATGGCAGAACTAAAATCTCACGAGAAAATAAATTTTAATAGAATAAGTGCATAATAATAATAATAATAATAATAATAAGGATGCCATCTATATACTATCATACCCATCAATATAGACACAGGCATGGAGAGGGAGAGTCAGCTCTGCAGCCAAGGGAGGGCATAAATCTATGCACTATATCCCATCAGTACAGCTGTAAACATGTCAGCTCTGCAGCCAAGATAATCCCAGCTCATGCCCATCAGCACTGGCACAAGCATGAAGAGGACAGAACTAGTATGTTATTAACCCTTCTCTGCCCATCATAAGAGCATGAGCATCAGACCCTCTGCCCCCAGGAGATGGTGCTGCCCATTCACAGCAGAGTGTGCCAAATGATCAGCTCAGCAGGTAGGCAATGCCTGCCGTACCAGTGCCCTACCATGCCAATAAACACAGCCACCAGCCTGCTGCCAGATTCAGGTCACCCCTGCCCTGCCATACTGAGGGGGGGTCCTCAGCTCTGAAGCCTGGGCACTGAGGACTGGCATGCCAGACACCCATCAGCAAAGGCACCAGCCTGCTTCCAGATCAGGATCAACTGCCAGGCACCAGCTCCTATCCCCTGAGGTGGGCACCGATCACCTGGTCTGTGCCCACCCACAGCTAGCCCTGCAGTATGCACAGCAGTACAGAGGCTGGCCTGGTACCCACCAGCAGAGAGGGTAAGGGAGCAGCTGGGCACCTTGAGCACTGTAGAGAGATCACGCCAGCGCCGCCCCACCTGATTCACTCCAGCGCGCGGCACGCAGCTTCACTTCCTCCACATCCGGCGGCCCGTACAATTCTGCCAGACGGGACCGGGACAACTCCCAATCCTGGCTCCGCCCCCACCCTATGTGAACTTACTTAGACGCCCGCAGCCGGTATTGTAAATCACTTAGGCTTTACTCCGTCTCCCCTGGGGGGCCGACGGCTGCGGCCCATATAGCTACGCCACTGCTGATGACCTATCCTCAAAATAGGTTGTCAATATCAGATTGGCAGGGGTCGGACACCTGGCACCCCCACCGATTAGGTGTTTGAGGGCACTCTGGTGAGTGCTGTGGCCTCCTTGCAGCTTATCAAGCACACTGCTGTCCATTGGATAGTGGCTGTGCTTGGTATTGCAGCTCAGCTCCATTAAATTGAATGAGACCGAGCTGCAACTATGCTATGTGACCGAAAAAACGGATGTCACGTGGCCTAGAAAGAAGCTCCAGCTTTCACCGAAGTGCCACCATCTTTTCAAAAAATATTATCGGCCATCAAGATGAAAACCTTGGACAACCCATTCAAACCTATAAAAAAAACTGTTAATTTTGGCCTATCGGACTAGAACATCTTTGGCTTTCAGGTAGTGGCGTCGCTAGAGGGGGGCGAGGGGGGGCAATCGCCCCCCCTATGTTGTTCTTTGCCCCCCCGGTTGCCCCCCCGCTGATTCCCCCAGGTGAATTCTATCTAATGAGCGCTTCCATTATGGAAGCGCTCATTAGTACCGAAGGACCAGGAAGTGGTGAACGCTCTGTACTCACCACTTCCTGGTCCTCGGCTGTCGGCTGTGCAGGGCTGCGCACAGCGTGAGGACGCTCTGTGACCTCACGCTGTGCGCGCCAGTTTAGAGCACAGTCGACTGAGGAGGGAGAAAATTGCAGGCGGCGTCCGTCCAGGAGCAGGAGAGGTAAGTGTTTTTTTTATTTTATAAAAAATGTGGCTGCTGGGGGCATAATGGGGGCTAATTGGAGGCATATGGGGCTAATTGGAGGCATATGGGGCTAATTGGAGGCATATGGGGGCTAATAGGAGGCATATGGGGGCTAATAGGAGGCATATGGGGGTAATAGGAGGCATATGGGGGCTAATTGAAGGCATATAGGGGCTAATAGGAGGCATATGGGGGCTTATTGGAGGCATATAGGGGCTATGGGGGCTAATTGGAGGCATATGGGGGCTAATTGGAGGCATATGGGGGCTAATAGGAGGCATATGGGGGCTATGGGGGCTAATTGGAGGCATATGGGGGCTAATTGGAGGCATATGGGGGCTAATTATGCATAATGGAGGCTAATTAGAGACACAATAGGGTCTAATTAGACTATTAGAGGCATATGGGGGCTAATGAGGCTTATGGGGGCTAATGAGGCATATGGGCGCTAATAAGAGGCATATGGGGGCTAATGAGGCATATGGGCAGATATGAGAGGCATAATGAGGGCTAATGAGAGGCATAATGTGTCATCAACAGATGCCCCCATAACAGTGTGTCTTCCACAGATCCACCATAACAGTGCGCCTGCGGAAGCAAGCAGAGGACGGCACATCAGACGACTGAATAGCTTTTGTAAGTAAATTGTTTTATTATAAATATATCCCGTCATACCGCAATTCTCTCGTATTTTGTAATATTATTTATATATACTTATTTTGTTTTTGCCCCCCCATTTTTGACTGTGGTATCTTTGTGCCCCCCCCCCCCCTATATATTGTTCCTAGAGTCGCCACTGCTTTCAGGACTACTATAACTTTTTTATTTTATATTTTTGGAAGTTTTAAGTGAGACATCTGGCTATCTGCATTTCAGAGTGTAGTTCATTTAAAATGAAATTTTTTAGTAGACTGTGCAGGTATGACCTTATAGTAGGACCCCTTAAAGGGAACCTATCACCTCTCCTGACATGTCTGTTCTTTAGTAACTACTTGCATTCCCCATTTAATAAAAATGTATTCTTATGACTATGTTGTGCCATTCCTATTAGAAATTTATGAATAAATTGCCAGCAATCTGCAGTAAAGGTTCATCTGCGTGTTACCAGATGAGGGGAGGGTCCAAGCTGAGTATGAAACTATCCAATCAGTGCTGCCAGTGTCAGACTATTCAGGGTCACACCCCTAACTGGAAATCCAAATGGACCTTTATTGCAGATGGCTGGAAATTCATTCATCGACTTCTAGCAGGGACAATAGAGGGATGGCACAGAACAGAGCTATAAGAATAGATGCTCCAGAATTGTTATTACATGGGAAATGCAAGAACAAGTCCTTTTTAAGACAGGCATTAGCCATTAAAATGAGTTGTCACCAAGGTGGTTGCTTCATCTCAAGGGTTCCACAGCTAGGATTGGAGGTTTTCACCCATGGGGTGGTGGCTTTTTAATCGCAACGATTCGTTTGATCAAAGAGCCATTAATATATTATGCTGGGTGCTAGCTATCAGCTTCCAGTGGCGTACATTTACAGCACTGGGCAGAAGGGGTTAATGAGGTCTGTGATAGTACGCCTTGAGTAGACGAAGGCTACAAGTGGGGAGAGATCTGAGCAGCAGGCACTTTGATGGCTTGGTGAAAGGATAAGCGCATTCCACTTGAAAATTAAAATAGATGAATCGTTTGCTCACGTTGATTGCCTCTTTACAATTGAAGCGATTCTCAAGTCTGTAAGAAAGAAAAAACTGAAAAGAAGTGCGATTTACTAAAGGCCAATTATCTTTTATCAAAACAAATGTAGTAAATGAATATCACCTCCGACGAGGACGGGGAGACTCTCCACATCAAGTTCATATTGTTCAGTCACTCATTTGGCAGGGTCTTAATTAATGATATGCACAATGAAATAATCAATTATTCAGTAATCTCCCAGGAAGGTCTTCAGAATTAAAATCCTTCAGAACTGGATAAAGCAATAAGACGCAAGGCATTCTGGGTCTACTGGCCACCGGAGGGATTAATAGTAATTATGGTGCTCTTCAACAAAGCATAACTGAGGCAGGATGAGGGTCATTATCACTTGGTTCTGAACCAGAAAATCAGGATTCACATAAATGTGACTTTCATAAACTCATCATTGCCTCTTTTTCTTTCTGCACTTCAGGTCATATGAGACAGTTCTTAAAGGGGTTGTTCTCGGTTTTTTTTTTTTGGGGGGGGAGAGGGGTTGAGCACACCCCTCCCCGTCTGGCCAGAGCTACGAAGGGAAGCATGTTTACCCATTCCCCGCTGCTATGTCCTGGCTCCTTCATTACCACTGCCTCGCTCAGGTATCCCAAGTCAACATCCGCCTTTGACATAATGCACTGCATCTTGTCAATCGTTCACGTATATGTAAGAAAGTGGGCAGGTCATGGCTTAGGCCAGTCACTGGTTGCAGAGGTGACAAAGTGGATGTTCACTGGCTGCGGCGGTCGGGCATCAAGGGAGTCGGGAACCGACGTTGGAGAGCAAGAGCAAGAAAATATGCTTCCCTTTGCAGGTCTGATCAGGGGAGCGAGGGGTGAGCACAAACTCCCTAAACTGTGAACAACCCCCTTAAATCTCAATATACAGAGACACAGACTAGGTCAATCTATTTTATAAATCAATATGTGGCTGATTTGCATGAAATATTTGGAAGAACTTTTCTGTTGCATCATGGAAATTAGGAGTCCAACTCCACCAGATATTTCTAAGTCATAATGTTTTCTTGCACCACGTTCCACCATCCCTAAGCTTATGACAAAAGTAATAAAACTACAGCTCTCATCCTCCCTTTCCTCATTACCCTGGACCACTGGATTTGCTTCTAAAATTTCCAGTTTTATGCTTGACTTGAAAAATTATTTCTTCAAGGTGGCCAATGTTACATAACCATACTTCATGGTCCTTTCACAATCTAACTTGGTCACAGATATCCCCACTCCACTGCATTCCTTATATCCATGTTAGCTCAGATACTAACAGATAGAGATGGCCTTGCGGTTTGCCCGGCGGTCGTTTGGCGACGAACTTTGCTCGTTCGCCGAACATGCGAACATATGGCGATGTCCACCGGCGCCATATTCTTTTGCATTGTGCCGAACTTCGACACATCCATCAGGTGGGACAGGACTCCAATTGAGACGTTTTTCCCACATGGACACACCCCCATCTCTATAAATAAATCCGATCTGGCCGCCATTTTAAATTCTGGTTTTTTGCCAATGTAGGGAGAGGTTGCTGTGTGGAGCAGGGACAGACTGTTAGGGACACAAAATGCTAGCTAATAGGGCCACAAAAGTCCTTTTAAGGGCTGGTATAGGTGTGCTATCGATAGGTGTGACATACTGAGGGGTGTGATATACTTATAATATACTTTCTAACATAGAAAGTATATTATAGTGCATTTGTATTGCAGCAGTTGTGTGCGGTTCTGCTGAGATACCGCAGCTAGATAGAGGGACCAACGCTATTGGAAATAATAATTGCAACTGGTGTGATATACTTGTTTCTTAAAAAAAAAAAAAATATATTGAGGGGTGTGATATACATATATTATACCTTCTAATATAGTATATTATAGTGCATTTGTATTGTGCTGCAGTTCTGCTGAGATACCGCAGCTAGATAGAGGGACCAACTATATTAGAATAACTAATTGCAACTAGTGTGATATACATGTTGCCCCCCAAAAAACTGATTAAGGTGTGCGATATACCTGCTTCCACAAAATACTGATTAAGGGGTTTGATATACCAGCTTCCACAAAATATTAATTGAGGGGTGTGAAACACCGGCTTCCACCAAATATTGATTAAGCGGTTTGATCTACCTATTTCCAGCAAATACTCATTAAGGGGTTCTATATACCTGTTTCCACAAAATACTGATAGAGGGGATTGATATTCCGGCTTCCACCAAATATTGATTGAGGCCTGCGATACACCGGCTTCCACCAAATATTGATTAAGGGGTTTGATATACCTGCTTCCAGCAAATACTCATTAAGGGGTTCTATATACCTCTTTCCACAAAATACTGATAGAGTGGATTGATATACCGGCTTCCACCAAAAGTTTATTGAAGCCTGCGATACACCAGCTTCCAGCAAATATTGATTAAAGGGTTTGATATATCGGCTTCCAGCAAATACTCATTAAGGGGTTCTATATACCTGTTTCCACAAAATACTGATAGAGGGGATTGATATACAAGCTTCCATTATTGATTGAGGGCTGCCATACACCAGCTTCCACCAAATATTGATTAAGGGGTTTGATATGGCTGCTTCCAGCAAATACTCATTAAGGGCTTCTATATACCTGTTTCCACAAAATACTGATATAGGGGATTGATATACTGGCTTCCACCAAATAGAGATTGAGGCCTGCGATACACCGGCTTCCACCAAATATTGATTAAGGGGTTTGATATACCAACCTCCACCAAATATTGATTGAGGCCTGCAATATACTTGCTTCCACAAATACTGCTCTTCTATACTTCTACTGCTCTTATCTTGCGGTAGTCCAGGAAAATCTTGGCCATTTTAGATCTTACATGGCCATGGCTCGCCTTGCTGACGTTCAGCGGCGACACCACCTGCCCGTAAGATGTCTGATTTGTGACAGCCCGACGCGCTGGAACTCCACCTTGTATATGCTTGATAGGCTGCTCCAGCAGCAAAGTGCCGTTAATGACTACTTGTACGAACTCTGCAGCATGACAGGTTCTGGGGAGCTTGGTTTCTTTTCACCGCGCCAGTGGCTGCTCATGCGCGACGCATGCAGACTTCTGCGCCCATTTGATGAGATCACCAAACTGGTCAGTAGCAGCCAGGGCACCATCAGTAACATCGTACCTTACGCCTTCTTTCTGGAGCGTGCATTGCGTTGTGTCATTGATTAAGCCGTCGAGGAGCAGGAGCTGGAAGATGAGGAAGTTACAATGCTGAATGAATTCCCAGGGGGGGGCTACTTCATCTGAGACAAGTCAGCAGGAGTCTGAAGAGGAGTCAGAGGAGGATGGTGGCTGGGGGTAGGAGGAGGAGGAGGATCAAGAAGAGCAGGCTTTACACTTTTCAGGGATCCCTGGTGTTGTCCGTAGCTGGAGGGAGGAGACCGAGGATGACATTCTCCTGTGCGATAAGCAGGAGCCAGGGCACTCCACTGCTACCAATTTAGTGCAAGTGGGGGCCTTCATGCTCCAGTGTTTGAAGAGGGACCCCAGAAAAAAAAAGCATAAATGGCAAGGACCAGTACTGGGTGGCAACGTACTTAGACCCCCGATACAAACACAAAATGGCGGACATGTTACTAGCATCACATAGGGCTATCAGAATGCAGCATTTCCAGGCCTTGCTGCGAGATGTGTTGCATTCTGCTTTTGCAGGCACTGGCAAAGGAATTTCTACCCACAGAGAAACAGGTGCAGGTACCAATCCTACCACGCATGCAAGAAGAGGGCGGTTTGAAGATGTGTTGGTCACTTCAGATATGAGATCATTCTTGCAAGCAACCCATCGACAGCCGCCCTCCGGATCCAGCCTCAGGGAACGCCTAGACCGACAGGTGTCCAACTACATCAGGTTAACGGCCGATGTGGATGCTCTGAGAAGCGAGGAACCCCTGGACTACTGGGTGTGCAGGCTTGACCTGTGGCCAGAGCTGGCACAATTTGCCATGGAACTCTTGGCTTGCTCCTCGTCAGCGTCCTGTCCGAAAGGGCGTTCAGCGCAGCAGGGGGGATCGTGACCGATTCCCTTATGGCCTAAAATAAAAAATTTCTAGGCTCCAGCAGGGCACATTTTTGAGAATTTTCCTTTAAGACGCATAAAAATGGCCCCTGATTAAAATACATATTTTTTGTGGAAATTTTTGTCATTGATCCCCCTCTAGTATGTCACTGTCCATGTTTTGGGACTATTTGTACACTTCTAGTAAGTATTTGATGGCTGCAAATATGAACTGAAGGTTTTCCAGGTTCGCCTGCCATTAAAATGAATGGGACCCGCCCCAAACTTGCGGTTTGCGAACATTTGATCGCGTTCACGAACCGTCCCGGCCGATGTTCGTCCATCACTACTAACAGATACATACAGAGTGATGGGTCCGTGCAGCTTTATCTATATTTCTGCTGCCAACGCTAGGAGTTGATCCTCAAAACCAAATTTTCACTATGCACTTTTTATGTCACTCCCCCTATTCCACTTACATTGTAAGCTCTTATGGGTAGATACCTCTTTCCAGTAGAGTGTAAGGTCCCTTGGGCATGGTCCTCTCTCCTGTAGGGTGCAAGCTTTTATGGGCAGAGACCTCTCTCCTGTAGAGTGTGCGCTCTTATAGACAGGGACCTCTCTTCTGTACAGTGTAAACTCCTATGGGCAGGGACCTCTCTTCTGTACAGAATGAGCTCTTATGGGTAGGTACCTCTCTCCTGTAGAGTGCAATCTCCTATGGGCAGGGACCTCTCTCCTGTAGAGTGTATGCTCTTGTGGGCAGGGATCTCTCTTCTGTAAAGTGTATACTGTTATGGGCAGGGACCTCTCTCCTGTAGAGTTTAAGCTCTGATGAGCAGGGTCTTCTCTCTTGTAGAATGCAAGCTCTTATGGTCAGGGACCTCTCTCCAGTAGAGTGTAAGCTCTTATAGGCAGGATCCTCTCTCCTGTAGAGTGTACACTGTTATGGGCAGGGTCCTCACTTCTGTAGAGTGTAAGCTCTTATGGACAGGGTCTTCTGTTCTTTTGCCTCATTTGTGTTTATACTTATCATTTTACTTGCTGGTTACTTCCCTAATTGTAAAGCTGTGCAGAATATCATTCTATATAACTTTTTATTCTTTCTTCGGTTATTCTTCTTCATCCTAGTAAGTCTACACAACAGCTGTTCATTTAAGTATATATGTGAGTTTGAAATAGCAATACATGGAAACCGACTACCTCCGCCTATGAACTTGTGTGCTCCTGATTCTTACAGTTTAATCTGCAGATTATTGGCCATTGCAGAATCTGCTTCTTTAATTCCAACTGCCTTGTAATATCAGCGGTAAGATGTTCTTTTTAAGATTATCTCCTACTTAGCAATAAGATGCTCATAATTCAGCATAGGTTGACCTCTTACTTCTAGAATAGTTCCTGTTTTTAAAAGGAATATAAACTGCACTCAATCCATCCTGCTTAAAAAACTTGAATGACGGGGCTCTTACAGTATTTAAGTGGAATAAAGAAAGTTCAGGTTACAAGGACACAGTGTTATATTCTACAATAAAATACAGTTGAAAATTGATGTTGTAGCACTCAATGTCAAGAAGCTACCATCAAGTCAATAAAGAAAAACAGTATTTATTATTTTATTATTATACATTTTTTACATTTTAATCTAAGTAGACAACATTTTACATTGCTCTTCTATGTCCTCCCATGACGGCTGCCATTTTATTAATTAATGTATTTTTGTTTTGTTTGCAGAACCAAGCTCCCATTATGTGATTTCACTGAAAGCTTTTAATAACGCTGGAGAAGGGGTCCCCCTATATGAGAGCGCCACAACTCGATCTCAAACTGGTAAGTTGAAAAAATAAATGTGCTTTTCATTGAATTATTATCTTTCCATTTTTGTTTGCATCCTTATTTTTTTCGCCTATAATTGCACAAAAAAGATCAGGTAAGTGCATAGAAATTAAACCACGCAGCTTAATGTGTTATAATTATTGTTCATTAAAGTATTACACATGACACAGTAAAGACAGTCCTTTACAGAAAATCGAATAACAGATTGTTTACTATGCTGTATGCATTAACAGAACGCAACAGGCTCTCCAAGCAGATATACAATTTTTTATATAAACAAAAAAATGTTTGACAAAAATATTAGGTCTTTACATCAAATTCATAAAGTTTTTGTTTAGTAAATTAAAGAAAGCAACAATCCCCTCAAAATTTAATTTTAGAATCAAATAAAAATTCTAATTTCAAATTTTTATTTGGTCCAGTAGCTATTGATTACATTGACCAAAAGGCAAAATCTTGAAAAAAAAAAAAAAAAAGTCCTATTATCTACATGTAATTTTATTTCTATCTAAGCAAAATTGTAGCAAGGTAATTCAGTATTCAATTGTATAATTATTTTAGTGCCTCTATCATAGATAAAATATAATAAAATTCATTATCCTTAATTAAAATTCAATTCAGGTTCGATTCATCCGAATCGACTGTCTGATTCAATTTAGGTCCAAATAAATGCGACCTGAATCAAACGTGTTCTGATTGCCTTGAAAGCTTCTATTTCTCTCTCTCTAAAAAAAAGTGGGTTTTATTTTTGCAAATTTTTTATATTTTTAGGATTTCATACATTTTTGTAGATTTTTTTGGGATCGATGTATGTAATCTAGCGTGGTTTCATCATCTGTGTGTATTACATGTGCCTGCATTTGATGGAATATTCTAAGGTTGTTCCTCACTAGTATGAGCTATATGTCAATGAGAGCACAAAAATCCGAAAACAAGGCATGCAATTTTCCAAAAGGTAACCCTATGAAATATTCCGATCAAATACAAGGGAGAAACAGTTTTAACGATGTAGATTTTTTTAATGAAGTATTCCCAAAAGACACAGTCCAGGGAGCTCGGCTTTTCATTTCAAGTGTCCAATGTCCCATCATCTGGGCCAAATCAATATGTAATTTCTATTTCATTGTAAGATATTATAATATATATCACTTGTTTTCTGAAAACAATTTAGCAAAGAAATATTCTGGAGTGAGAATCAATACAGATAACATCACTCACTCTGTGGGATAAACAAGACCCGACTGGCTAAGCCAAATGATATATTTTATTTTGTTCTGAAAGTATTTGACTTGTTAGATTTTTATACATTTTGTTCTTAGTCTTAGATATTATTTTTATGTTTTTATATTTTTAAATGTATTTTACTATTTTTTTTTATTATTTATTTATACTCACAATACAAAGGACAGACGAAGAGTGAATGTGAATGCCTACCTATCATAGATTTACCATTTATAATTCTAGTTTAGTTAAGATTATCATTAAAGGGAGTCTTTCACCTATACTGACCATTATAGAACACTAACACCATTATCAGCATTATAGTCCCCACATTACATAACATATAGTAACATAATACATAAGGCCGAAAAAAGACATTTGTCCATCCAGTTCGGCCTGTCAACCTGCAAGTTGATCCAGAGGAAGGCAAAAAAAAAATTGTGAGGTCGAAGCCAATTTTCCCCACTTTAGGGGAATAAAGAATTCCTTCCTGACTCCAATCAGGCATCAGAATAACTCCATAACTCCCTGGATCAACGACCCCTCTCTAGTAGCTATAGCCTGTAATATTATTACACTCCAGAAATACATCCAGGCCCCTCTTGAACTCTTATAGTGAACTCACCATCACCACCTCCTCAGGCAGAGAGTTCCATAGTCTCACTGCTCTTACCGTAAAGAATCCTCTTCTATGTTTGTGTACAAACCTTCTTTCCTCCAGACGCAGAGGATGTCCCCTCGTCACAGTCACAGTCCTGGGGATAAATAGATGATGGGATAGATCTCTGTACTGACCACTGAAATATTTATACATAGTAATTAGATCTCCCCTCAGTCATCTTTTTTCTAAAGTGAATAACCCTAATTTTGATAATCTTTCAGGGTACTGTAGTTGCCCCATTCCAGTTATTACTTTAGTTTTCCCTCCTCTGGACCCTCTCCAGCTCTGCTATGTCTGCCTTGTTCACAGGAGCTCAGAACTGTACACAGTACTCCATGTGTGATCTGACTAGCGATTTGTAAAGTGGTAGGACTATGTTCTTATCACGGGCATCTACCGTATTTTTCGCCCCATAAGACGAACTCCCCCCCCCCCCCCCCAAAAGTGGGGGAAAAATGCACCTGCGTCTTATGGGGCGAATGCTCCCATTTTACATCGCAGTCTTCATTCATAAAGTAGGGGGCGCAGGCACGTGACATCAGTGAGTTACGTCCGCCCGCCCTGCTCTGCCTGCTACAGGACATTTAGTAAGTAGTACAGATGGGGCTGGGGATCGGATAAGAACTTCAATTAAAGTTATTATTATAAAAGGTTTAGGCAATAAAGCAGTGAGTGAGCGGCAGGGCCGGAGAACAGTGACCGCATCGGCCCCGCCGCATTTGCATGACACCGGCCCCTCCCACAGGTTTAGCTCCGGTATATTAGGGCATCTGTGGATACCACTATTATGGGGTGGGGGATATGTGGATGGCACTGTTATGGGGTGGGGGATCTGTGATGACACATATATAGCAGTGCCATCCACAGATCCACCCCCCATAACAGTGCCATCCACAGATCACCCCCCCATAACAGTGCCATCCACAGATTACCCCCCCATACCAGTGCCATCCACAGATCACCCCCCATACCAGTGCCATCCACAGATTCCCCATAACAGTGCCACACACAGATCCCCCAATAGCAGTGCCATCCACAGATCCCCCATAGTAGTGTCATGCACAGACCACCATTAGTTCAAACCCCACCAAAAGCACAGCTTTTGGTTAAAAAATTTTTTTTCTTATTTTCCTCCTCAAAAACCTAGGTGCGTCTTATGGGCCGGTGCGTCTTATAGGGCAAAAAATACTGGATGCCCCTTTTAATGCAACCCATTATCTTATTGGCCTTGGCAGCAGCTGCCTGACACTGGTATTTGCAGCTTAGTTTGCTGTTTATTAAAATTCCTAGATCCTTTTCCATGTCAGTGTTACCGAGTGTTTTACCATTTAGTATGTACGGGTGACTTGCATTATTCCTTCCCATGTGCATAACTTTACATTTGTCAGTGTTAAACCTCATCTGCCACTTATCTGCCCAAGCATCCAATCTATCCAGATCCCTCTGTAGTAGTATACTGTCCTCTTCAGTGTTAATTACTTTACACAGTTTAGTGTCATCTGCGAAAATTTATATTTTACTATGCAAGCCTTCTACAAGATCATTAATAAATATATTGAAGAGAATATGGCCCAATACTGACCCCTGAGGTACCCCACTAGTGACAGTGACCCAATCTGAGTGTGTACCGTTAATAACCACCCTCTGTTTTCTATCATTGAGCCAGTTACTTACCCACATACAGACGTTTTCTCCCAGTCTGAGCATTCTCATTTTATATACTAACCTTTTATGTGGTACAGTGTCAAATGCTCTGGAGAAGTCCAGATATATGACATCCATTGATTCGCTGCTGTCAAGTCTAGAACTTACCTCCTCATAGAAACTGATTAAATTAGTTTGGCATGACCGATCCCTCATGAAGCCATGCTGATATGGCGTTATTTGCCTATTTCCGTTGAGATGTTCTAAGATAGCATCTTTTAGAAAACCTTCAAACAGTTTACCCATGACAGATGTTAAACTTACCGGCCTATAGTTTATAGGGTCTGTTTTTGGACCCTTTCTTAATATTGGCACCACATTTGCTATGCGCCAATCCTGTGGAACACTCCCTGTCAGTATAGAGTCTGCAAATATCAGAAATAAGGGTCTGGCTATGACATTACTTAATTCCCTTAGGATACGAGGGTGTATGCCATCCGGTCGTGGCGATTTGTCTATTTTAATCTTTTTAAGTCGCTGTTGAACTTCTTCCTGGGTCAGACTGGTCACTTTTAACCACCTCAGCCCCCATAGCTTAAACACCCTGAAAGACCAGGCCACTTTTTACACTTCTGACCTACACTACTTTCACCGTTTATTTCTTGGTCATGCAACTTACCAGCCAAATGAATTTTACCTCCTTTTCTTCTCACTAATAGAGCTTTCATTTGGTGGTATTTCATTGCTGCTGACATTTTTAATTTTTTTGTTATTAATCAAAATTTAACTATTTTTTTGCAAAAAAATGACATTTTTCACTTTCAGTTGTAAAATTTTGCAAAAAAAACACATCCATATATAAATTTTGCTCTAAATTTATTGTTCTACATGTCTTTGATAAAAACAAAATGTTTGGGTAAAAAAAAATGGTTTGGGTAAAAGTTATAGCGTTTACAAACTATGGTACAAAAATGTGAATTTCCGCTTTTTAAAGCAGCTCTGACTTTCTGAGCACCTGTCATGTTTCCTGAGGTTCTACAATGGCCAGACAGTACAAACACCCCACAAATGACCCCATTTCGGAAAGTAGACACCCTAAGGTATTCGCTGATGGGCATAGTGAGTTCATAGAACTTTTTATTTTTTGTCACAAGTTAGTGGAAAATGATGATTTTTTTTATTTTTTTTATTTTCTTACAAAGTCTCATATTCCACTAACTTGTGACAAAAAATAAAAACTTCCATGAACTCACTATGCCCATCAGCGAATACCTTGGGGTGTCTTCTTTCCAAAATGGGGTCACTTGTGGGGTAGTTATACTGCCCTGGCATTCTAGGGGCCCAAATGTGTGGTAAGGAGTTTGAAATCAAATTCTGTAAAAAATGGCCGGTGAAATCCGAAAGGTGCTCTTTGGAATATGGGCCCCTTTGCCCACCTAGGCTGCAAAAAAGTGTCACACATGTGGTATCTCCGTATTCAGGAGAAGTTGGGGAATGTGTTTTGGGGTGTAATTTTACATATACCCATGCTGGGTGATAGAAATATCTTGGCAAAAGACAACTTTGTATAAAAAAATGGGAAAAGTTGTCTTTTGCCAAGATATTTCTCTCACCCAGCATGGGTATATGTAAAAGGACACCCCAAAACACATTCCCCAACTTCTACTGAATACGGAGATACCAGATGTGTGACACTTTTTTGCAGCCTAGGTGGGCAAAGGGGCCCATATTCCAAAGAGCACCTTTCGGATTTCACCGGTCATTTTTTACACATTTTGATTTCAAACTTCTTACCACACATTTGGGCCCCTAGAATGCCAGGGCAGTATAACTACCCCAAAAGTGACCCCATTTTGGAAAGAAGACACCCCAAAGTATTTCGTGATGGGCATAGTGAGTTCATGGAAGTTTTTATTTTTTGTCACAAGTTAGTGGAATATGAGACTTTGTAAGGAAAAAAATAAATAAAAAATCATCATTTTCCGCTAACTTGTGACAAAAAATATAAAATTCTAGGAACTCGCCATGCCCCTCACGGAATACCTTAGGGTGTCTTCTTTCCAAAATGGGGTCACTTGTGGGGTAGTTATACTGCCCTGGCATTTTCCAGGGGCCCTAATGTGTGGTAAGTAGGTAAATGACCAGTGAAATCCGAAAGGTGCTCTTTGGAATGTGGGCCCCTTTGCCCACCTAGGCTGCAAAAAAGTGTCACACATGTGGTATCGCCGTATTCAGGAGAAGTTGGGAATACCTGGGGGTGTCTTCTTTCCGAAATGGGGTCACATGTGGGGTATTTATACTGCCCTGGCATTCTAGAGCGTGAGAAGAAGTCTGTAATATAAATGTCTAAAAAATTTTACGCATTTGTATTCCGTGAGGGGTATGAGGAGTTCATGTGAGATTTTATTTTTTGACACAAGTTAGTGGAATATGAGACTTTGTAAGAAAAAAATAATAATTTCCGCTAACTTGGGCCAAAAAAAATGTCTGAATGGAGCCTTACAGAGGGGTGATCAATGACAGGGGGGTGATCAATGACAGGGGGGTGATCAATGACAGGGGGGTGATCAGGGAGTCTATATGGGGTGATCACCCCCCTGTCATTGATCACCCCCCTATAAGGCTCCATTCAGATGTCCGTATGTGTTTTGCGGATCCGATCCATGTATCCGTAAAAATCATATGGACATCTGAATGCAGCCTGACAGGGGGGGTGATCAATGACAGGGGGGGTGATCAATGACAGGGGGGTGATCAGGGAGTCTATATGGGGTGATCACCCCCCCTGGAAGGCTCCAGGGAGACGCCTGTATGTGTTTTGCGGATCCGATCCATCTATCAGTGGATCCGTAAAAATCATGCGGACATCTGAATGGAGCTTTACAGGGGGGTGATCAATGACAGGGGGGTAATCAATGACAGGGGGGTGATCAGGGAGTCTATATGGGGTGATCACCACAGTCATTGATCACGCCCCTGTAAGGCTCCATTCAGACGTCCGTATGCGTTTTGCGGATCCGATCCATCTATCAGTGGATCCGTAAAAATCATGCGGACATCTGAATGGAGCTTTACAGGGGGGTGATCAATGACAGGGGGGTAATCAATGACAGGGGGGTGATCAGGGAGTCTATATGGGGTGATCACCACAGTCATTGATCACGCCCCTGTAAGGCTCCATTCAGACGTCCGTATGCGTTTTGCGGATCCGATCCATCTATCAGTGGATCCGTAAAAATCATGCGGACATCTGAATGGAGCTTTACAGGGGGGTGATCAATGACAGGGGGGTAATCAATGACAGGGGGGTGATCAGGGAGTCTATATGGGGTGATCACCACAGTCATTGATCACGCCCCTGTAAGGCTCCATTCAGACGTCCGTATGCGTTTTGCGGATCCGATCCATCTATCAGTGGATCCGTAAAAATCATGCGGACATCTGAATGGAGCTTTACAGGGGGGTGATCAATGACAGGGGGGTAATCAATGACAGGGGGGTGATCAGGGAGTCTATATGGGGTGATCAGGGGTGATCAAGGGTGAATAAGGGGTTAATAAGTGACAGGGGGGGGTGTAGTGTAGTGGTGCTTGGTGCAACATATTACTGAGCTGCCTGTGTCCTCTGCTGGTCGATCCAAACAAAGGGGACCACCAGAGGACCAGGTAGCAGGTATATTAGACGCTGTTATCAAAACAGCGTCTAATATACCTGTTAGGGGTTAAAAAAATCACATCTCCAGCCTGCCAGCGATGTGTCAACGATCGCCGCTGGCAGGCTGGAGATCCACTCTCTTACCTTCCGTTCCTGTGAGCGCGCGCGCCTGTGTGCGCACGTTCACAGGAAATCTCGGCCATCGCGAGATGACGCGTATATGCGTCGCTGAGCGCAGGGCTGCCACCTCCGGAACGCGAATCTGTGTTAGGCGGTCCGGAGGTGGTTAATGGGGAATTAATTTTTACATTCAGCATTTCATCTGACATTCATCTGAAATGCTACTTACTGTTTTGCTTAAAAAAACACTAGGTTCTTCAGAAATCCAGCTCCAGTGCTGTTCACAAGATTCGCCGTGCCTGCGCACTTCATTCCCCATTATGGGCAGAAGCACAAGAGCGTTTAATGCACATGTGCCGTAATGGGGAATGAAGTGCGCAGGCGTTGCGAATCTTGTGAACGGCGCTGGCGCTGGATTTCTGAAGAACCTAGGGTGGGCTAGAGGGGTGAAAGGGTAAGGGTTTCATATGAATAACGACGAGGGGCCTGGGCACTGGCCGCTTGAACGCTGCCCCTGGGCACTTTCAGACCTAATTTGCATATTGAATAGAAGTGATTTTTGAAGAAAATAAGCGACGGACAGCTAAACAGTAAGTAGCATTCCAGTATAATGCTGATAAGCGTGTTAGTGTTCTATAATGGTCAGTACAGGTGAGACTCCCTTTAACATTTAGAGGGGTATTCCCAGTATAGCAACTGATGGCATATTATTAGAATATGCTATCACTTCTGTATTGTTTGGAATCATCTGCCCCTTGGTTTGTGAGATCAAGAAAAAAGTGGCCATAGGAGGAAAAAGGCGCTCATAGGGTGAGTAGGTTCAGAACAAGCTTCCAAATACAGGAAGAGTGGTACTTCTCACCTGTTGTTGTTGCACCTAATGTTCGGTGCAACTGTACTGGAGGCGAGTAGGAGTGGTTTAAGTGTTGCTGGTTGGTGCTGCCGGTTACGTCTGTGTTAACCTTTGGCGGCCTTTGTGAGATCAAGGGAGATCCTTGAGGTTCAACTCCCACTGATCATAATTGTACAGTGTGTCTTAGTGATGTGGCACCACATGGTCTTAGTAATCAGGGACTGTTTTCTTTCTACAGCCCTCCCCCCAATTCTTAAATAATTGGAGCCATTAGTCGCTAATAACCAGTATAAAAAAATTGCATTCTTGTTTGGAATTCTATAAATGTAAAGATGTTCCTAAATCTATCAAATGTTCAGATTTTTATTATGACCTTATGTCATTAGGCTGTTTGGACATAGTGGAGCGGGGTGGTTTCTCTCAGGACCCAGATCGATGAGCCAGAGCAGCAGCTCTCACACTTGCAGACCTGGTCCTTCCATGTATTACATGGATAGTCATGCATTTGATATGAAGTACCTCATTCCCTCTGTAGCACACACTATGGTTTCAGATGCCTGCCTGAGGCTAAGGCTTTCAAGCAGTGTTTCTTCAAGTTTATGATTCTGTCTAAAGTCAAGGTTATGTCTCCATGATGATAAAAGGTCATTTGTGACTGGCAGTAAAATTGCATTATTACCATGATGCCTCCAAACCTCAGTGTTTCCCAATGGGAAGTAAAGTCATGTGACAATTGATCTGGATTCTCAAGTTGACTAGAACTTTTTTGTTATACAGATGTGTCCTTCCTTACCTTTCGTCTTGGCTTGAGACATTCGTATCCTAAGATGACTGGTGCAAGATGACCAGCTCTGCTTTTAAAAAAATAAAAGAATTTTGTTTTCTATTGGCCTTTATTTTTCTTTTTTCATAGCTGCTCATCTCATCCCACTCATTTCAGGCTACCTCAAGCCAAGAAGAAAGGTAAGGTCATGGAAATAGTGTGGACCCGCAGGCAGCGGGTAGCCTAAACCAACTTCCAGAACTAATATTGATGCTATCGACAATAATAAAATAACAACAAAACATAAAAAATATAATAATAATAATAATAATAATAACACATTTCATATAATTATAATAATAATAATTATTATTATTATTATTATTATTATTATAATAATAATAATAATAATAAAATGCATTGACTAATGATAATATAAATATTATATAAATGTAACAAATAATAATAATAATAACATGTCTTGACTAATAATGAAAATATAAATATTATCATATAAATGCAATAAGTAAAAAAAAATATAATAATAATAAAAATAATAATATACAGGTGAAAATCGAAAAATTTGAATATCGTGCAAAGTTCATTTATTTCAGTAATGCAACTTCAAAGGTGAAACTAACATATGAGATAGACTCATTACATGCAAAGTGAGATATTTCAAGCCTTTATTTGTTATAATTTGGATGATTATGGCTTACAGCTTATGAAAACCCCAAAATCACAATTTTAAGGAACCCTTTGCTCAGGGGGTATGGATTCATTAGCTGACTAGAGTATGACACTTTGAGCCTAAAATATTGAACCTTTTCACAATATTCTATTTTTAAGTTGCATTACTGAAATAAATGAATTTTTGCACGATATTCTAATTTTTCAAGTTTCACCTGTAATAATAATAATAATATTAGTTTTTTAATTGGAAGTCTTTGGAAGCAAAAATAATTTTTGCAGTTGCTGAAATCTTATCGGGAAGAAGAAATATACTTTGGTGTATTACAAGTTACTAGTTATACCGCTATAATGTTTATTGAGTTATAATTGAACTTTCAAGGTGTCTGAAATTAATGGACTCTGCCTCCATGCATTTTCATTACTATATAATTGATTTCTACCCCTATGGAAACATGTATAGAAATAATCTGTTACAGCGAAGAACTCAAGGACATTTCAGAAGTCAATACAAAAGTGTGATTTTCTGCTGCCAACAGTCTCCAGGGAGTCACATTAGCTATTAAGAGATTTGTGATTTCCCTTCTCGTACAGCCTATAATAATATCACGCTCGGGGTTTAAGAAAATATCAGAATTCAGCAAAATGTATACAATTCTATTTTAGCATAATTGGAATTTGATCTCTATCTTGATATCCCGATCTAAGATGTTTTATGTTCCTGTACCTAATTTATTAGATTTGTAATTTTTTTTTTGTTTTTATTATATTTTTTTATTTCTAAAAATTATGTTTATTAGTAGAGTTTTACATTTTTTGAGCACAAAAATAAATATAGCAAAAATTGTAATTAATTGCTCTTTCTTTTTCTCTATCTTTCTCTATGCCATTCTCACCCTTATCATTATTTTGTATTTAACCCATTGTGTTTTCCTTTGCTGTGAAAATATATTATTTATTTATTATTATTTTTTTAATTACTATATTATTTAATGCATGATTATCAGACCCATTGGATCCCTCAGAAATTGAGTTTTATCCTTTTATTGATGATTTTCCTACCTCAGTCCCAGAAATGTCCACCCCCATGCTCCCACCAGTAGGTGTTCAGGCAGTTCCATTAACGCATGATGCCATCAGAGTCAGCTGGGCAGACAACTCTGTCTTAAAGAACCAAAAGACAGCAGACGTTCGTTTCTACACAATACGGTGGAGAACAAGCTACTCCTCCAGCTCCAAATACAAGGTAAAGACGTCTTGAATTTTTTTTCTGAATAATCATATCATTAAAGGGGTTGTCTGGTTCATTTTGAAACATTTTTACAGGGTATTATGAGTAAATACAGGTTGATCAACCATTTGGGGCTCCAAATAGCTAGAGTAGATGTAGTGCCCTAGAGCAGGCAGTACTTTGACATTTGGACATTTGTGGACATTTGCCTATATCCCCTATGCAAAGTTAAAACTTCTTACTTTATTTCTCTTGAAAGGGTTAACTTATACTGTTTAATACTGTGTACCTGCATTTTATGTTTTAATATACAGTTAGGTCCATAAATATTGGGCCATTGAAAAAATTCTAACATTTTTGGCTCTATACACCGTCACAATGGATTTGAAATGAAACAAACAAGATGTGCTTTAACTGCAGACTGTCAGCTTTAATTTGAAGGTGAACGGTGTAGGTATTACAACAGTTTGCATATGTGCCTCCCACTTGTTAAGGAACCAAAAGTAATGGGACAATTGGCTTCTCAGCTGTTCCATGGCCAGGTGTGTGTTATTCCCTCATTATCCCAATTACAATGAGCAGATAAAAGGTCCAGAGTTAATTTCAAGTGTGCTATTTGCATTTGGAATCTGTTGCTGTCAACTCTCAAGATGAGATCCAAAGAGCTGTCACTATCAGTGAAGCAAGCCATCATTAGGATGAAAAAAAAAAAAAAAAAACCCATCATAGAGATAGCAAAAACATTAGGCGTGGCCAAAACAACTATTTGGAACATTCTTAAAAAGAAGGAACACATCCGTCAGCTCAGCAACACCAAAAGACCCGGAAGACCACGGAAAACAATTGTGGTGTATGACCGAATAATTCTTTCCCTGGTCAAGAAAACACGCTTCAAAACAGTTGGCCAGATCAAGAACACTCTCCAGGAGGTAGGTGTATATGTGTCAAAGTCAACAATCAAGAGAAGACTTCACCAGAGTGAATACAGAGGGTTCACCACAAGATGTAAACCATTGGTGAGTCTCTAAAACAGGAAAGCCAGATTAGACTTTGCCAAACAACATCTAAAAAAGCCTTGACAGTTCTGGAACAACATCCTATGGACAGATGAGACCAAGATCAACTTGTACCAGAGTGATGGGAAGAGAAGAGTATGGAGAGGGAAAGAAACTGCTCATGATCCTAAGCATACCACCTCATCATTGAAGCATGGTGGTGGTAGTGTCATGGCGTGGGCATGTATCGCTGCCAATGGAACTGGTTCTCTTGTATTTATTGATGATGTGACTGCTGACAAAAGCAGCAGGATAAGGGGGCGTGTCTGGACACCGCTGGAGATTGCCGCTTGAAAGACCGGCTCCTGCCCGCACCGAAATTAACTGGCCTGCAGCGTTCCAACACTGGCCCACATGGGGAAGAAAACTGGACCCAAGAGAACCCCTCTCCCTCCTTGGTCCCCCTCACCTGCCAGGACCATCCGCCGCGCCACACCAGGACACAGAGGGCCTCCCGCCATTCCTCCCTCCCTCCTCCTGTCTCCCGCGCTTCAGACAGTGAGCGCAGAGTGGTACAGCAGTGGCCCTCTGCTAGTTCTACACAGGAATCTGAAGCCTTACCTGCGGCCTCCCTGTGTGGAATATCGGCTCTGCAGCTCCCCCCTGCTGCCCTGGAGTATCTGCCGCCGGCCGATAACAGTGTGGACACTGTCATGGCGGCCCCTGGATCCGTTCCGCGTAAAGAGGCAGAACGCACAGGTACTGGGTCTCCCCTTAGGGTTTGGGATCCTTCCCCTGTGGCCCACACACCTAGCCATATTGGGGCTTCCCTGCAAAAACCCCGGCCTGACAAGCCTCCTCCGTCCCCCCCTGTGCTGGATCTAGGGGATAGCAGCTCCCCTCTGCCCTCTGACATGTGGGCCAGATCACCAAGCCCTCCATCACTCACTGTTACTGGCCCACCAGCCTCACCCGAGCCCCCACAACCTTGGGCGAGCTACTTTAGCCGTTTTCCTACAAAGGAGGATTTTCGGGCCCTTATCTCTGAAGTTACAGAAGCCTGCAGGGCCGAGATTGCAGCAGTCCGCACTGATATCAAACTAGTGGTGGATCGGGTGGACTCTCTGGAAAAAGCCCATGATGACACCAGGCAGTACGTTTCTGCTCTTCATGAATCTATCTCTGCCCAAACAGCTGTACTTTCGGGCATGGGACGGCACTTGGAGGACTTAGATAACTGGGGCCATTGCAATAATATCAGGATACGCGGCCTGCCGGAAGCACCTGGAGAGGAAGACCTCTTTGCCACACTAGAAGCCATGTTTAATATGGTCCTGGGGCACCCACCCTCGCATAAGATCAAGCTGGACAGGCCGCACAGGGCACTCAAGCCCAAGGGCTCCGCTGCCCATCCCAGGGACGTAATTTGCTGCGTCCACGATTTTGCCCTTAAAGAAGCCATCATGGCTAAAGCACGATCCCTGCGCAACATTGACTTTTATGGCGCTCCTGTGCAGCTCTTTCCTGACCTATCCTGGTTTACGCTCCAGAAAAGGAAACACCTCCAACCTCTTCTTGCATCACCCAGGAACCGCCAGATCGCCTATCGCTGGGGATTCCCTTTTGCCCTGGTGGTCCGGCATCATGGAAGAACAGAGACTCTCCGTTCCTTCGCGGATCTTCACCCTTTTTGCAAGTCGCTGGGAATCCCTATACCTGACATCTCTGATTCGGGAGTTTGAGTCCCCAGCGCCTCCGCCACCATGCACTTGGTCACCTGTCGCCAGGAAAAGAAAACCAAGTTCAAGTGCGTCCTCTTCCCCGCGGTCTCCTCTGTCATCAGGACTACGTCCGCCTGCCTGACCGCTCCTGGCCTGGAGGAAATGGCTGTCCTGAGCCATGCTCTTACCCCCTCTAGGTTCACAGGGACATTGGACTCTGATGAATCAGTATATGGGTTGTCTATCAGTATTGTTTGGCCAGATGCTGACTACTTTTTCCTGCTCCTTTACGGTGCGGGCTCTCCGTAGGGCCCTTATAGTTCTTCGTTTATTATATAAGTTTTCTGAGATTTACTCTCTGACCGGCCTTGACCTGCTGGTCTCTGACACTCTTACCTCCTGAGGGGATTTTTGTTTTCCCCTGGCAGGGACTCCCTCCCTGGGAATAGTTATTTACTGTTACTTATTTGTCTGATTTTGTGTTGTCTTGTCCTGTCTCCCTCCCCCCCTTCTTGTCTCTTCCATTTTTCTCCTATTATAGGAGCTTGAACTCCCTTGTCTGTGGGGATCGTACACCTCAATTTAACCCGTGACCTGTTGCTCCGTTAGTGTGACACCGCTGACGCGCACGGAATATCCTGGGGAGCTGTATCTTGCATATAATATATACCATCACATATCCTCATGGTGAAGTGCGTAACTCTCAATGTCATGGGGCTCAACTCCAATGCCAAGAGGAAGCTCTTGCTTTTGGAACTGAAATCCCTTAAAGCAGACGTTGTGTTCCTGCAGGAAACACACTTTGATGGCGGCTCCTCCTTCCGTTTTGCCTCTCACTTGTACCCTATTGCTTACTCGGCTACTCATTGCCGTAGGAAGGCGGGGGTCGCCATCTTGATATCCACGCAGTGTCCCCTCAGAGTTGAATCTTCAACGCTGGACCCCCAAGGGCGTTATTGTAATGACCGGCGTCACGCACAGGGAGGGAAAAGGGAAAGCCCTGCCCATGGGAGAGGGTAAGGTGGTGACCCCTGACTCACCTTGCAGCTGGCACCTGACTGCCCTGACGTCCCTAGACGGGTTCCTCACCCGTGCGGCGATCACGTGCCTAAACCCTGGCTTTCCCTAAAGAACGCAGCAACACAGCTCCAGAGGGTCAGAATAGATGTCCAGACAGGAAGCTCTCTATATCTGGCAACCAGAGAAGTGTGAGAGGGGAATATAAGGAGGTTTGGGAGTGCTGGACAAGGAACAGCTGAGGAGAAGAAGCTACGGATCCCTGAGTGAGCCAAAAGGGTTTGCAAAGCAAACCCAGAAAGCTACCATAAGGAAACAGCCCTATCTTACATAGAGCGCGCAGCCAACCGCTGCGACTTCCTGACCCTGGGTATAACGGAGTCAGGCGTGGTTCTTGACACCCTCGTGACAGTTATATTATTCTCTGCGGTCACTTAGCAGATAAACCCATCACTTTATGTAACATTTATGCCCCAAATACTTCGCAGATCCGCTTTCTCAGCGGAATTTTCCGCAAGGTTTTTGTTGAAGGAGCAGACTCTCCGGAGCCTTTGGTACTTCTGGGCGGGGACTTTAATGCCATTTTCTCTGACTCAATGGATCGCCTAGCTTTACCGGGTAGGCCGGTGCACGCGACACAGCATCGCTTGGCTAGGGACTTTCGTAAATTAGTGCGGAAGAATTCCCTGTATGACCTCTGGCGTATCTCCCACCCAACTGACAGATCCTTCACCTTTTACTCTGCTCCACACGGATCCCACACTCGTATCGACAATTTTTTTGGTACAATCTCAACCCTCCGGTTATTGGAGGGGGCGGATATGGGCCAAATCACCTGGTCCGATCACGCCCCAGTAATGATCGACATTAGTAGTGGATCGGGTCATGTCCGCCAATGCCACTGGAGACTTAATGACCCCCTTTTGAAGCAGCCCATTACTAGGGAGGAACTTCGCGAACATTTGAAGTTCTACTTTGCTTTGAATGAGGGGTCAGTGGGAGATGTTCGTCCTCTGTGGGAGGCCCATAAGGCGGTCATGAGGGGTCATTGTATTGGGATAAGCTCTAGACTAAAGAGGGACTCGGTTGCCCTGGTCAAGACTCTTACCTCCCGCCTGCGAACCCTAGAGGGCAAGATGGCTGCTTCTCCCTCGCGCTCCACACTCAGACGAATTGTCATCACTAGAGCCCAACTAAAGAGTCTAGCTTTAGGTCGTGTCAACAAGCTATTGCTTTACACGCGACAGCGTTACTATGCCTGGGGGAACAAACCACACACGCTACTGGCCAGACAACTCAGGAACCGCACTCCCCAAGCGAGTCCGAGTGCTATTAAGGGGGCAGATGGAACAATTCACTATGACCCTAGGGTGATAGCGGAGAGGTTCTTGACCTACTACACTGCCCTGTACAATCTACTCTCCCACCTCCTCTCAGATGAGGGACTTAGAGACAGTACACTCCAGTCGTACCTAGCCTCCTGTCACCTTCCTACCCTGACAGCCTCCAATCTCTCCATCCTTAATGGTCCAGCCACTCCTGAAGAGATAGGGGAAATAGTAGACCAATTGCCTGAAGGTAAATCCCCAGGACCTGACAGCTTTTCATATAAATACTACAAGACTTTCAAGACCGAACTAACCCCTCACTTAGTGACCCTTTTTAAACATTTCCTAGCCGACAATGATGTACCTGCACCGATGTCCCACTCTTATCTCACGATGATCCCGAAACCTGGGAAAGATCCCCACGAATGCCAAAATTACAGGCCCATTGCCCTGCTTAACTCAGACCTTAAGATCTATACCAAAGTCCTGGCTTCCCGACTAAATGTTTTCCTCCCCGCCCTGATCCATAAAGACCAGGTGGGGTTTGTCCCAGGCCACCAGGGAGCTGATAACACCCGCAGAAGCATTGACCTGATAGATGTTGTATCTCGCTCGGGGGAGGAGGCGCTACTTCTTAGTTTAGACTCCAAAAAGGCGTTTGACCGTTTAAGCTGGCCATTCCTCTTTGCTACACTGCAAGCATACTGTCACGGCCACGGTTTTGGCCGTGACTCCTTGGGAGCCGCATACTGTTGCCCGCGGTTTTGGGTTGTAGTATCAACCGCAGCTTGAGGCATAAGGTTGTTAGCCTCAAGTGCGGTTGCCACGGACAACAGCTATGTGTGCGGTTCCCTCGGAGTTGTGTGCGCGTTTGTAAGCACTTTTGTATGTCTGTGTGCACTTTGTTTATGTTTGGTGTGCACTGACATTTTCCCTGCACTGTGGCTGTCCGTGGCAACGTTTGGTGGTATGATGTACATGTGGTGGCAGTGTCCCGGCCTTCGGGCTGACTCCCAGGACACGCTTGCCACCCATGTCGTTGCCTGCGGCAACAGCCACAGTGTGTTTGTTGTTTGGACACTTCCCCTTTAAGTTATGTTTTCCCTTCTGTGGTTTTGGAAGGGTTAACTCCCTTTCAGTGTGTGTGAGTCACGGGGTGTGTCTGATTGTTGGGTGTGGCCTCTTGGCCCTATAAAGCCTCAGTTGTAGGCAGTAGCCAGAGAGGGTGTTTCAGCCATGCTGGCTGTAGACATCCTCCTGGTTACTTACCAACTGACAGTGGGGGCCAACCTTCTGGTCATAAGCAAATATATATATGTCCTTTGGTGTCTTGAAGATGTGTTTGGTTTTATGCTGTTTTATTGCACCTATGGTCCTGGGTTCCCATGTGTTGTGTGTTGTGTGCTCAGTCCTGTGTCTGTGGGCTGTATTTCCACATGGGTTCCAGGCTTGGTTGTCTGTGGCAGGTCAGTGTGATGTTTGTGGCAAGTACCTGCCATTGCCATAGGTTGCACTTGTTCTCCCTTCCTTGCAGCTTGGCCAGTGAGACTCCTGTTCCTCCGTATCCAGAAGGAACAGGATGTCTTACCCTGACTCCTAGCCCAGGGACCGGTCGGAGGGTAAGTCAGGGCTCCGAGGTTCCTGCGCATGGGTCCTCCTACCTTCAAGGTCGGCCCATGCAGGTAGGAGTTAGGGTCAGGTTAGGGACGCTGTAGGAGGTGACCTGCTCCCTAATCCTGTTTGTCCTGGTCAAGCAGCGACCCTCATCCTTCGGCACACGGCTGAGGGTTTCCCCCATCCTCAGCCGTGACACATACGGTCTTTCTGGCCCCTTCGTTCACGCCATACGTAGCTTATACTCCTCCCCCACAGCGACAATCAAACTCTCTCATGCCCAGTCTCGCCCCATATGCATTGCCAACAGGAAGAGACAAGGGTGCCCCTTGTCTCCTCTATTTTTTGCTATGTGTATCGAGCCCCTGGCGGCCAAAATCAGATCCTGCCCGGATGTCAGAGGGGTTTAGGTTAGGGACAAGGAATTCAAATTGTCTCTATACGCGGATGACATCCTCCTTACCCTTACCAAACTTCATGTTTCCCTACCAAATCTCCACTCCATTCTACAGAAATTCGGTCGGCTC
This sequence comes from Bufo bufo, assembly GCF_905171765.1. Lineage (NCBI taxonomy): Eukaryota > Metazoa > Chordata > Amphibia > Anura > Bufonidae > Bufo > Bufo bufo. The sequence continues at coordinate 46,529,488 of NC_053390.1, forward strand.
TCGTGGTATAAGGTCAACACCCATAAAACTGAGGCCCTCCCCCTCAATGTTCCTCAGGCGGTCCTGAACTCTCTTAAGATGAACTTCCCATCCCAATTGAAGAGGGATTCCTTGCGATACCTGTGTGTTGATCTTACACCCCGATATGGGGATCTTTATTAAGCCAACTTCCCACGCATATATGCAGAAATCAGGGGTCTACTGGATAAGTGGCACTCTCTCCCGCTGTCTCTCCTGGGACGCATTGCCGCGACTAAAATGACAATATTGCCAAAGCTACTATACCTCTTTGAAACTCTTCCGATTGCAGTCCCCCTTAGGGACCTCAGATCCACTCAATCTCAGCTCCTTAGATTCATATGGGCGGGGAAACGTCATAGAATCCCAAGGTCAATCCTCCTATCAAGTAAGCACCAAGGTGGATTAGGGGTACCGGATCTGTCCAAATATTATTGGGCAGCCCAATTACGCTATGTCACTGGCTGGGCTTCTCTGCACCCGTACTCTGTCTGGGTCCAGATAGAAAGACTCTGGCTAGCCCCGATTTATCCCAACTCTATGCTATGGTCAGGATCTCATGGCGCCCTACCAAATAGGGATCTTTTAGGACCCATGGCCTGCACTAGATCCATATGGCAGGTATGTAGTGGTCGGTTCCCTCTAGTGTCTACCCACTCCGCCATGACCTCCTTTCTATATCACCCTAAGCTCCCCACTAGTCTTACCGCATCCACGACGAGACCATGGTTTCAAAGAGGGGTGTTCAGGTTTGCAGATATTGTAGACCCCTTCACTAGGGACCTTTTGCCATTTTCAACCCTCCAGACCAAATATGATCTCCCCTCCTCCTCCAATTACTTTTATATCCAAATTAGTCACTTTTCCCGGTCCATTTTCTCAGGGGTTACAGTCTCCCTGCCGACTGCCTTTGAACGCCTTTGTAGGGAAGGGGCACACACGAAGGGTTTGATTTCTGAAATCTATTCCATATTACTGACCCCCTTTCCTGATTGGGTCCAACGGCACTCCTACATGGTACGGTGGGAGGAATATCTGGGGAAGACTCTACCGGACACACTGTGGCGCCTAATATGGAGGAGGGCAGCGAAATCCTCAATGGCGGTACTACATCAGGAGAACCAATATAACATTTTAATGCATTGGTATCACACTCCTGAGCTCCTCCATAGAATGAATCCGGTAGTTCCGAGAGAGTGCTGGAGGTGCGGCTTACATAGGGGTACACTGCCTCATATCTATTGGGACTGTCCCAAGATATGCCCCTACTGGACTGGAGTGGGCACCTTTCTAAGTGACATTTTTGCAGTGGAGATCCAGCCTGACCCTATGTCCTTCCTGCTTAATGTGGTACTTCGTCAAGTTAAAAAACACTCACTTAAGTTACTACTGATGATACTTACAGCAGCCCGTTGTCTAATACCTCGATGTTGGAAAAGCCCCAAACCACCAAGGGTTTCTGATTTGTATGCTAGGGTGACGGAAGTCCAAACTCTGGAATACTCCACAGCTATGTTTCAGGACAAAATTGCTCTCTTCAATGCCATATGGGATCCCTGGGACGATTACTGGGCTACGAGACATCCTTAGAGAGCTGGCGAGAATGGTGTATCTCCCCCCCCTCCTCCCTTTTGTGTCTTTGTTCTTATCGTTTGTCTTGTCTCGTTGTTATTCAGTGGTCCTATAATGGACTGATTAAAGACAGACATAGTTTATCTTTCTTCTGTGCACTTTATTGTCATATTAATGCTTGACATTCCTCTTTCTGTTATATAATATTACTGAATGTTATTAATGCCTAAGTTACTGTGAATACGATGCTTCACATGTTATACCTCATACTTTATACTAATGTGCATAGATCTGTTGTGGATATGCTTTGTCATTTCTTCACTCTAATAAATATACAATTATAAAAAATAAAAAAAAGCAGCAGGATGAATTCTGAAGTGTTTCGGGCAATATGATCTGCTCATATTCAGCCAAATGCTTCAGAACTCATTGGATGGTGCTTCACAGTGCAGATGGACAATGACCCAAAGCATACTGCAAAAGCAACCAAAGAGTTTTTTATGAGAAAGAAGTGGAATGCTATGCAATGGCCAAGTCAATCACCTGACCTGAATCCGATTGAGTATGCATTTCACTTGCTGAACACAAAACTGAAGGGAAAATGCCCCAAGAACAAGCAGGAACTGAAGACAGTTGCAGTGGAGGACTAGCAGAGCATCGCCAGGGATGAAACCCAGCATCTGGTGGTGTCTATGCGTTCCAGACTTCAGGCTGTAATAGACTGCAAAGGATTTGTAACCAAGTATTAAAAAGTGAAAGTTTGATTTATGATTATTATTATGATGTCCCATTACTTTTGGTCCCTTAACAAGTGGGAGGCACATATGCAAACTGTTGTAATTCCTACACCATTCACCTGATTTGGATGTAAATACCCTCAAATTAAAGCTGACAGTCTGCAGTTAAAGCATATCTTGTTCGTTTTATTTCAAATCCATTGTGGTGGTGTATAGAGCCAAAAATGCTAAAATTGTGTTGATATCCCAATATTTATGGACCTGACTGTATATCCTGTTCATTATCACTGTATTTATATGGCTCTGTGGAAAGGGTTAATGAATACTGAGAGACTGTTAGGGCTTTGATTGAGAAGCTGGTAATTTTCCACAGCTGCCATAGGGTTTAAAGAAGACCATGTTTTGGAGGGAAAAACCCAGACTTGTTTACCACCATGTTTTGGAGGGAAAAACCCAGGCTTGTTTACCACCAAAAAGCAGACAGCTTGACCTTTTAAATGTCTGGTTTTAGCTATGTTGTTATGTCTGGAAACTTGTTTGTGTCTGGAAAACCTGTTGTGTCATTGCCATTGAGTATCATTGAAGCTCTAATGTAAGTCTATACCCCAGACGGGAGCTGAAACAATGTATCTGTTTGTGCTGAGCTTCTCCACTCCACCCCTCCCACTAGAAGGTTCTAGTCTAGCAAAAACTGTATATAAGGAGAGCAGTCAGAGCCCCTAGTATGCTGCAGTTAGGGAACAGTGCTTGGAAGTGGAGACTCTGCCAGAAGAAGACGCTGAGACGGGAATATGCTGCCACAGACCGTGGATCACCAGCCTTGAACCAGGGTACCAGCCTTCTGAAGAGAAAGAGGGACAGCTAGCTCAAGCCTTTCCTCAGCATCAATCCCTTCTTCTGCCAGGGAGGAGACTGGAAAAGCCAGGCCAATGCCTCGTCTGTAGTTTTGTGCCTGCAGACCCTGACTCTCTGGAATTATTTCCCATTGGGGTGCACCACGTCTTACCATCCCTTCCGGAGAGCAGCAACATGTGGTAACACCTCGACGGTGTTCGGGGGACCCAGCGTAGCGTTGGGGCCACCCCAAACCCAGCCACTGCATAGAGATCAGTTACAAAGAACTGGTCTTGCTCTGGGGGACCCATCGTGTGTAATTATTACATTGATTTCATTGAGTACCATGCAGTTCTGCATTTCCCCTGTAGGGGAAATGCTGGAAATGTAACATTTTCTGCTACAATACCATGGTAGTAAGAGAGAGATTGTGATCCCACTGTATAGAATGCTAGTGAGACCACATCTAGTATACTGAAAGCCGGACCCCTGCTGCATGCGCCGGCATCGGTGAAATCACCGATGCCAGCGCATTAACCCCTGCACAGCCACGGGCAGCGCTTATCGCAGCATGTGCGGTGTCCGTGCAGGGAGGAAGCAGCCATCGGGTCCCTGCGCTGCTGTGATGGGGACCCGATGAGAATGCAGCACAATGCCTTCCTTAGGCATCGTAGCTGCCTTCCGGGAGAGCCTGTGAGAACCATCCCCCTGGTGCCAGTAGCTGCTCGAAACACATTGGTGGGAGTGCTGCTGGTTGTAGGACCTAAACCGATCTGATATTAATGACCTATCCTGAATATAGACCATCAATATCCTAGTACCAGAAAACCCATTTAAAGTTGTATTTTATGCTTTTTTTTTCTTTCTTTCTTTCTTTATAAGTCTGCTGATACCACATCCTTAAGCCACACGGTTACGGGTCTGAAACCGAACACCATGTATGAGTTTTCAGTGATGGTGACGAAAGGCAGAAGGTCGAGTACGTGGAGTATGACGGCTCATGCTGCTACTTACGAAACAGGTAATGATGGATATGATGGATTAAGAATGCTATGACAACAAATCACTGCCATAATATGCCATACTCTATTGTTATTTTACTGACTTGACCCATTTGCGTAACCTAATGTGAACATGGCATTGAGTTGTACCAAAATTTGTTTTTGACTTTTACACTCAACAAAAACCACAGCCCCACTCCGCTACAACTGAATGTAGATCATAGCACTATAGACAGCTAGGCCAAAGTTGGGAATCCTGTGCTTGTCACATCACACTATCTGGGTCAATATTTTATATAGCTATATATTAGAGCGCAGGGCATGTGTCAGATGCTGGGTATTAAAGGGGTGCCAAGACATTTTGCTTTGGCAATGGGAATTTAGATACAGGGGAAAAGCAGAAAACTGACTCTCTACCTCAAGAATTCCTAGCCCATGACTCTGTGGAGGCCATTTTGTGATTGGTACCATTTAAAAGGGTTTTACCAGTTTCCATCAGCATCCTTTAAAATAATCATTTATGAAAGTCGCTGTAATTGTGTAATGTATGTCTTTTACCTGTATTGTTCTCATCTCCCATTCTGAGCTGTGGTCACATGACCGTGTCCATGCAGCTCTTTCATATTTTCTGTGATGTTATGTCCATGGCCGGGGCAGTGATAAAGAAATATCTATGTAACTGGTTGGTTGGTAGGAGCTGTCAACTAGCTGGGCATTGTTAGGGGCGGTGCTGGAGCTGTGGCAGAGGAAGGGGAAGTGCGTCATGGGTTTGGTTGGACACAGCCATGACATGATAAAAACAAACCAGGGGGATTAGTTTACATGGTAAAAGCAGGTCAGAAGGGCCAACATTGGAAAAATGCATGGGGAGGATGTAAGCAACTTCATGAGCATATCTGTTGAAAACCCCTTTAACCTGTTCCAGACACAGGGCGTACCAGTACACCCTGATGTCCCAGTACTTAAGGACACAGGACGTACCGATACGTCCTGTGCATTTCCGATAACCGCCGCACAGCGGGAGGTGATCCTAACAAGGTGCCTGCTCAAATCATTGAGCAGGCACTTTGGCTAAATTCAGACCTGCGGTTTGCGGCTTTTACCTGGTGCGGCGGCTGGCGGCGGTGCCATCGGGTCCCCGTGGGGCTGTAGTGGCATGGAAAGCAGCGCGATGCCTTCCTGTGATGAGCCTGTGAGATCCAGCCCCATGGATCTCGCAGGCTGGAGGCTGTATGAGTAATACACACTGTATTACTCATACAGCCATTGCATTCCATAACAGAAGTATTGGAATGCATTGTAAAGGATTAGACCCCCAAAAGTTGAAGTCCCAAAGTGGGACAAAAAATAAAGTGAAATTCTTTTTTTTTAAATAAGTTCCCCCCCCCCCCCCGCAAAATTAAACGTTTCAAGTAAAAATAAACAAAAACAAAATTTTCTTCAAATAAAGTAAAAAAAATAGGTAAAAAATAGGAGAAAAAAAAGACATATTAGGTATGGCCACGTCCGTATCGACCATCTCTATAAACATATCACATGACCTAACCCCTCAGATGAACACCGTAAAAAATAAAAAATAAAAACTGTGCTAAATAAACCATTTTCTTGTCACCTTACATCACAAAAAGTACAACAGCAAGCAATCAAAAAGGTGTACGCCCACCACAATAGTACCAATCTAACCGTCACCTCATCCCGCAAAAAATGAGCCCCTACCTGAGACAATCGCCCAAAAATAAAAAAAAACTATGGCTCAGAATATGGAGACACTAAAACATCATTTTTTTTGTTTTAAAAAAGCTGTTATTGTGTAAAACTTACATAAATAAAAAAAAAGTATACATATTAGGTATCGCTGCGTCTGTATCGACCGGCTCTATAAAAATATCACATGACTTAACCCCGCAGATGAACACCGTAAAAAATAAAAAAATAAAAACTGTGCTAAATAAACGATTTTTTGTCACCTTACACCCCAAAATAGTGCCAATCAAACCGTCATCTCATCCCGCAAAAATCATACCCTACCCAAGGTTATCGCCCAAAAACTGAAAAAACTATGGCTCTTAGACTATGGAAACACTAAAACATTATTTTTTTTGTTTCAAAAATGAAATCATTGTGTAAAACTTACGTAAATAAATTAAAAAGTACACATATTAGGTATCACTGCGTCCGTAATAACTTGCTTTATAAAAAAAATCACATGACCTAACTCTTCAGGTAAATACCGTAAAAAAATAAAAATAAAAACGGTGTAAAAAAAGCAATTTTTTGTCACCTTACATCACAAAAAGTGTAATAGCAAGCAATCAAAAAGTTATATGCACCCCAAAATAGTGGCAATCAAACCGTCATCTCATCCCACAAAAATCTTACCCTACCCAAGATAATTGCCCAAAAACTGAAAAAACTATGGCTCTTAGACTATGGAAACACTAAAACATGATTTTTTTGTTTCAAAAATGAAATCATTGTGTAAAACTTACATAAATAAAAAAAAAGTATACATATTTGGTATCGCTGCATCCGTGACAACCTGGTCTATAAAAATACCACATGATCTAACCTGTCAGATGAATTTAGTAAATAACAAAAAATAAAAACGGTGCCAAAACAGCTATTTCTTGTTATCTTGCCTCACAAAAAGTGTAATATAGAGCAACCAAAAATCATATGTACCCTAAACTAGTACCAACAAACCTGCTTCTCTATCCTGTAGTTTCTAAAATGGGGTCACTTTTATGGAGCTTCTACTCTAGGGGTGAATCAGGGGGGCTTCAAATGGGACATGGTGCTAAAAAACCAGTCTAGCAAAATCTGCCTTCCAAAGACCGTATGGCGTTCCTTTCCTTCTGCGCCCTGCCGTGTGCCTGTACAGCGGTTTACAACCACATATGGGGTGTTTCTATAAACTACAGAATCAGAGCCATAAATATTGAGTTTTGTTTGGCTGTTAACCCTTGCTTTGTAACTGGAAAAAAAATATTAAAATGGAAAATCTGCCAAAAAAGTGAAATTTTGAAATTGTATCTCTATTTTCCATTAATTCTTGTGGAACACCTAAAGGGTTAACAAAGTTTGTAAAATCAGTTTTAAATACCTTGAGGAGTGTAGTTTCTAAAATGGGGTCATTTTTGGGTGGTTTCTATTATGTAAGCCTCACAAAGTAACTTCAGACCGGAACTGGTCCTTGAAAAGTGGGTTTTTGAAAATTTCAAAAAAATTTTAAGATTTGCTTCTAAACTTCTAAGCCTTGTAACATCCCCAAAAAATAAAATGTCATTCCCAAAATGATCCAAACATGAAGTAGACATATGGGGAATGTAAAGTAATAACTAGTTTTGGAGGTATTACTATGTATTATAGAAGCAGAGAAATTTGGTATTTTTTTATAAATAAAAATGAATTTTTTTTATTCCATTTTGCGGGTCATGAAGTACAATATGTGACGAAAAAACTATCACAGAATGGCCTGGATAAGTCAAAGCGTTTTAAAGTTATCACCACATAAAGTCACACTGGTCAGATTTGCAAAAAATGGCCTGGTCCTGAAGGTGAAAATGAGCCCGGTCCTTAAGGGGTTAAGTGACAATGGCTTACGTTGTTTGGGGGCATTTTAGATGAAAGGGTTTAGAAACATTTGTTGGTAAGCTAATATAGAGGGCACTGTGGTTGGCTATTTTATTGCTATTATTGTTTGTTGGGCACTGTGGTACTCTATGGGGCAGTGCTGGCAATTTTTTTAGGGCATTGTGATTAGCACTATCTTTGGGAGGCATGATTGCTTGGTGGACATTGCACCTGGCAAACTACAGAACCTTTTTTGAAGTGAAAAGGGGCAATTCATGTTTTTTTTTTTTTAAAGGGGATTTACCACAATTTAATATTGACTGACTATCCTTAAAGAGGTTTCTTTGGGCTACACATATTGAGGTCATGATCGGTGGGGATCCCCATGATAAGCTGTTTCAGGCAACCACAGCATCAAAAGTTATAGCAGATGGTTTTGCACACTGTGTAGTTTCTGGCACCAGCATACTGAAGCTCATCTCCCTTTCGCTTGAATGACAGCTGAGCTGCAGCACCCCAGCACAGCCACTACAGTGTATAGATCTATCTGCTTCCATCCCCGTATACTATATTGCTTCCGAAGCGGATCGGTGGGGGAGCTGGTATTGATTACTTATCCTGATGTGATCCTATCTGTAGCCTGGAGAACCCCTTTAAGATAAGTGAACAATGCTTAATCGGTGGAGATACAACCTCTGGAAACCCTATTGACCAGCACACTGATGGGGCTTTATTGTTCACACAGACTCTCCAGCAGGGCCGGCTCCAGGTTCATGTGGGCCCTTGGGCGATAAATCCCAGTGGGCCCCCATGAGGCATTTTTTTACATTGACATGTCCCCCTGTGGCTCCTACACGGTATAATGACCCCCAGTGGCCCCTATACAGTATAATGACTACTAGTGGCCCTTCACACAGTATAATGAACCCCCAATTCCCCCCCACTGTATAATGACCACCTGTGGCCCTGCATTCAGAATAATAACCCCCAGTCGCCCCCATTTAGAATAATGACCCCCAGTAGCCCCCACACTGGGGGAATACTGTATGGAGGGGGCTCTGGGGGTATTTATACTGAATGGAGGGTCATTGGTGATCATTACTAAATGGGGTACACTGGGGGTCATTATACTATGTAAAGGGCCCTCACAGTATAATGACCCCACAGTGGCCCTCCATTCAGAATAATGACCCCCAGTCGCCCCCACACTGGGGGTTATACTGTATGGAGGGGGCACGAGGGGTTATTATATTTAATGGGGGCTCTGGTGGTCATTATGCTAAATGGGGGGCACTGGGAGTCATTATACTGTGTAAGGGACCCTCACAGTGTGATGAATGACCCCCCAGTGGCCCCCTCACATACCTATCATTGCAGGGGAGCTGGTGGTCCTGTCATTCACTAACCGCAGCTCCCAGCTCCCCACATGAACCTGGAGCCGGCCCTGAATGACCCCCAGTAGCCCCCACACGGGGGGAATACTGTATGGAGGGGGCTCTGGGGGTCATTATACTGAATGGAGGGTCATTGGTGATCATTATACTAAATGGGGGACACTGGGGGTCATTATACTATGTAAAGGGCCCTCACAGTATAATGACCCCACAGTGACCCTCCATTTAGAATAATGACCCCCAGTCGCCCCCACACTGGGGGTTATACTGTATGGAGGGGGCACGAGGGGTTATTATATTTAATGGGGGATCTGGTGGTCATTATGCTAAATGGAGGGTCAATGGGGATCATTATACTAAATGGGGGGCACTGGGAGTCATTATACTGTGTAAGGGGCCCTCACAGTGTGATGAATGACCCCCCAGTGGCCCCCTCACATACCTATCATTGCAGGGGAGCTGGTGGTCCTGTCATTCACTAACCGCAGCTCCCTGCGCTCCTTCTCTACGGCGGCCCGCTGCAGCAGTGAGCCAGGCCTGGAGGAGAGAAGGAGATGTGCAGTGATGGAGCTAGAACTGACTGGGCCCCACAGCGAAATTTAGTACGCCCCCCTCCCCCCCAATGTGTGTTCACATTACGTTTTTCCTATCGGTTTGATGTATACACATGTGCAGCACTCCACGTTTTTGTATCCTGCAGAGTCAAGTAAAAAATGCAGACGTTAACGTATATGTTTTTTTACCATGGAACTGTATGATGAACGGACGCCACTGTACGGCATCAGTCTGAGGCATCTGTTAACGCATACATTTTCAGTATGCATTAAATGGATGGCAAAAATGTGATGTGAACCCAGCCCTAGTGTCAGAATAAGCCCCAGTACACAGCGGAGCAGCATGGAGGAGAGGGGAGGCCTCCATGTACTGACAGAGCGCTGCCTGGTCCTGGTGGTCAGGGATGAGGACTGTGTCTCCCAAGGATCATTTTCTACTGGAAAATACAGGGCACAGTATAATACACTAGAATCTATATAATATAAAGATATTAGCCCCACCCCCCGAATAATCATACGATTAGGGGGTCATTTATTATATAGAAATACGTCTATATTAGGCGTATTTCTGACACAGATGTGGCGCAAAGGTCCTTAACACCGCAATCTGTATCTTTTCCCGCTCATGCCAGGTCTAAAAAAAGTGGTGTGGGCAGAAAGGGATACAGTTATGGCCATCCAGCTATTGGATACCACCGCCATATAGTGATAACACCGCCATATAGTGATAACACCGCCATACAAGGATAAAACCACCATACAGTGACCGGATAAAAGGGTATAAGAGGGCATAGTACAGGGAATAACTATGGGCACTGCACAGAGTGTGGTAAGAGGGCACAATGCAGGGTATAAAGGGGCACAGTACGGGGTGGGGGGCACAGTCACATGACCCTGTGATGTTAGAAGGTCCTTATGGTGAATGCGGTTCAGATGCCACCATAATGAGAGGCAGAGGAGTGAGACAGGGGCCCGGGGCCCTGGATGGACAGGAGGGGTGGACACAGCAAGTAGGTTGAAGGGGCTATGAGGGGGATTCATACAAGTAGTGGCAGGAGGTCTGTGCAGGGCAGCAATAGGAGACAGGAGGGTGAAACAGGAGCCCTGGATACATGAGGGAGGAAAGGAGACAGCAGGGGCTCCATGAGGATGAGATAGGACAGGATGGGGGGGGGGGGGCAGGTGTCATGGAGACAATCAGCTTAATAAAACAGTAACACAACTAAATAGAATGAAGCAGCAGTGTCCCCCCCTTTCCTTCTGTCCCACAGAGAAGAGACAGTCACAGTGCAGACTCACAGACTGTCTCCACACTTCTCTGCTCCAGCTCCAGCCGTGCGGTCTCTCTCCAGTCTCCTCAGGCAGCATGTGTCCTGTGTAGAGGGGGCGTGTCCTGTGTAGAGGGGGCGTGTCCTGAGTCTCTGCAGCTCAGAGGGCCCACCAGAGGGGTACTGCGTATGTGAAAGGACAGCAGTGAGAGCTCCCATCTGTATTGATGGAAGTGCTCATAGCAGCACAGTGGGCCCCCCCAGGAGCATTGGGCCCCGGCACTTGCCCGGGGATGCCGGGTTATGACGCCGGCCCTGCTCTCCAGCTCATTTGTATGAGCAGGACCACAAGGTCAGTTCATCTTTGCCCATTCAACGTGCAAATTGTTAGAGGTCCTGGAGTTTGGAAACCCTCAAATCAACTACTTTCTCTTCTAAAAGTGCTTCTGTAGCAACTAGTGTCTGAATTTTAAAAAATAACGTATCCCCAACACAAATATCAAAAATTATCATCTAACCTTTGGTGCCATGACCAGAATGCCTCTGTGGTCCAGAATACCCTTATAATTTGCCATAGAGAGCACACTATTCCTTATATATGACATTTCTAGACACAGTACCACCACAGACATCAGTATCACTTCTTCTGGCAGAGTTTTAGTTTCATGATATGAAAACCAAACACCGGGGCAAGAAAGTGTCAGGATGTCATAATTAGATGTGTGAACCTCCTGATCATTACGTCTCCTGCCTCCGCTGGAATAATGTTTCCTATCAGCACCTTGAATGTCGTACTGTTAATTTACACCTTATTCATAGCCAACTGTTTCTTAATTTTGTTTTACACCATTTAAGCTCCAACATCTGCCCCGAAGGATTTAACAGTCATCACAAGGGAAAGGAAGCCTCGAGCTGTTACAGTGAGCTGGCAGCCTCCGATCGAAGCCAACGGCAAGATTACTGGTAATTTGCTTGTTCTGCACCTTTTTTTTTGGATTCCACATGTCTCACCACTTCACTTTCTCTTCTCGTTAGCGATACTTTTCTTGATTACATTTTTTTAGATGGATAAAGAAGTTTGCATGCTAGAACTTGCCATTTGACCAAAAATGTATCATATGATGAATAACCGGGGGGTCGTCGACCTATAATACAGTTTTTCTTACACAACCCGTAGACAAGATTGTTGTGACAATATATTCCTACTGAACATACTGCATTTGGGGTGGGGCTACTCCTGAGGGCATTGTCAAGGTGGACCTCAGGTTTTCACCCTTTCACCCCCTGTGGGGATCTTGACTTTGCTGCATGGGCCACTGAGCTGCTACATCTAGGAGTAGTCTCCATTTAGAGGCTATTTACCCAGGCAGGTCAAGAGACACCAGCAGGTGGCACATGGTCAATGTAGTGAAAAGGCAGCAGAGGTCAGAAGATACAGTACTGCACAGGGTCAATCCAGTGGTCGGCATGGAAGGTCAGAACAATACAATAGTTTGTATCATAGGGACATATCCAAAACTTTGATCTGTGGGGGTCTGAGTGCTGAGACCCCCACCTTTCTCGTTGCTGCAGGAGACGGAATTGAAATGGGCCCAGCCTTTCTATTAGGTCTGTTTTGCTTTCTTTCCTGCCGCAAGTTGGAGAAAGAAAGATATGCTAATGCTTCTCTCTCCTCGTTCTAGCGATCATTGGGCATCTTAGCGCTCAGACCACCACCGATCAAAGTTTTTCATGTCTCTATGACATATCAATAGTTTACTGAAAACTCAATGATCCTGGCACATGATTCTGGTACTTAGATATTGATGGCCTATCTTCAGGCCAACACAAAGCACCCCCACCAACTACTTCAGCCAGCTGCCAGAAACTATACAGTGAATGGAACCAGAAGCACAAGATTCCGCCCACTATGTAGCAGCCATGCTGGGGTACTGCAGCTCAGCTCCCATTCAATTGAATAGTAGCTGATCTGCAGTACGCCATGCTGGAAAATACACAGTGGACAGAGTCTTCCATTCACTGTATAGTTTCTGGCTCCAGCTACTGCCCGAAAAAAGATGATCAGTCAGGGTGTGGTGTGTCGGATCCTTGCCACAAGCCTTGTAAGTTTTATCTTGGCTTGACATATCTGAGATGAGTGTTACAAGTTGACATAGGCTCCCATGTTAAAAAAAACAACAACTTATACCTGTGATGGCCATCTGTTGCCCATAGTTACCCATAATTTAAAAAATATTTTTTTTTACTAGATGCCAGAAGAATGCATCAGTTTTTTTACCTGAAAATTCAAACATAGTTAAGGTAGAACTCATCTGTATGTTCTCCCCCCTGTTTGCATGGTTTTCTTCTGGGTTCTCCAGTTTCCTCCCAGACTCCTGGTCAATTATGTGGCTTCCTATAAAACTGGTCCTGGCATGTACAGGACTTTTTTTTTCAAGTCTTTTTGATGGAATCTGCGACAGAGGCTCTAAAAAGTTGTATGGGTTTGCAGTGAAGGGATCCAAAGGGTTAGATTTGAATCCAAGACCCTAGACTCAACAATGCTAACCACCTAGCCACCAGAAACCACTTAAACTGTCCCTACACCTTCAGTAATGGTTGTCCGTACAGCTATTCCTTCAACAGATCAGGTCAAGAGTACATGTGTTTTCAATGGGAGTAGGCCTCTGGCAGTGGCATAGCTCCCATGAGAACAAAAAGATTGGGTGTTGGAATTCATAAATATACACATATCCCCATACATATACACAAGATAGTTGGCTGTCCCTGCTCAGTACAGACAACATTTCCCTCCTCTGTGTCTCAGGGTCTTCTTCCAATTACTGATGTGATTTAGGCTTTTAGTTTCTGGGAAGAAACCTTGCAAATGAAAAATCCAGAAAGATGAACAAGTGGGTTACAAACGGCACGGTTCATCATAATTAGAAGTGACGGAAGCTGGCACTTACCACATCGAAAGAATAATGCGTTCTGATGTTGATACTGCGGCTACAAATACATAATGCAGGACCTGGACTCATTTATAATTCATGACAGTTTAAAATTTTCCCTAAAGCTGTCACAATCTATATTTGTATTTGTGTTTTTAGCGTATATACTGTTTTATACCTTGGATAAGAACCTCCAGATAGATGACTGGGTGATGGAGACGATCAGTGGTGACAGACTCACTCATGAGATCCTTGACCTCAACCTAGACACGGCTTATTATTTCAGAATACAGGCTCGCAATGCCAAAGGATTGGGGCCCCTCTCCGACCCAATTCCTTTCAGAACGCCCAAAGGTATGATTCTGCTTTATTCCACTGTAATATGTATTTTTTTAACTGTCTAAATAAGTCTCAGGGGGGATAGAGCGAGATGTAATGGAGCGGCGAATAAACTCAGAAACCTAGCAAAAGCACAGGAGAAATCATGTCCTCTGCTTATGCAAAATGAGAGTCCAATGCAGAATGTCTGGTTCATAGGTTTTGGCTGGAATAGTTGCAGCTAATGAAGCCTCTATTGAAGCATGACAATTCCTTCAGTATCCGGTATGCAGATAAATATGGCTCAGAAGCAAAGAGTAGCCATTTGGCAGCGTTGCGATGACGTGTGTTGTACACTGCAATCTACTCCATCTGCATAGTCATATCGTAAATGTCACTGTAGCAATAATTGTAAGGCCTCTTTCACACGGTGCGGGTGCGTTGCGGGAACATGCGCGATTTTTCCGTGCGAGTGCAAAACATTGTAATGCGTTTTGCACTCGCGTGAGAAAAATCGGTATGTTTGGTACCCAAACCCGAACTTCTTCACAGAAGTTCGGGTTTGGGTTAGGTGCTGGGTAGATTGTAGTATTTTCCCTTATAACAAGGTTATAAGGTAAAATAATAGCATTCATAATACAGAATGCATAGTACAATAGCGCTGGAGGGGTTAAAAAATAAATAAAATAAATTTAACTCACCTTAATTCACTTGCTCGCGCAGCCCGGCTTCTCTTCTGTCTTCTTTTTTGCTGTGTGCAGGAAAAGGACCTGTGGTGACGTCACTCCGGTCATCACATGGTCCATCACATGATCCATCACCATGGTAAAAGATCATGTGACGGACCATGTGATGACCGGAGTGACGTCACCACAGGTCCTTTTCCTGCACACAGCAAAAAAGAAGACAGAAGAGAAGCTGGGCTGCGCGAGCAAGTGGATTAAGGTGAGTTTAATTTTAACTTTATTTTTTTTAACCCCTCCAGCACTATTGTACTATGCATTCTGTATTCAGAATGCTATTATTTTCCCTTATAACCATGTTATAAGGGAAAATAATAATGATCGGGTCTCCATCCCGATCGTCTCCTAGCAACCGTGCGTGAAAATCGCACACCGCATCCGCACTTGCTTGCGATTTTCACGCAGCCCCATTCACTTCTATGGGGCCTGCGTTGCGTGATAAACGCACAATATAGAGCATGCTGCGATTTTCACGCAACGCACAAGTGATGCGTGAAAATCACCGCTCCTGTGCGCAGCCCCATAGAAATGAATGGGTCAGGATTCAGTGCGGGTGCAATGCGTTCACCTCACGTATTGCACCCGCGCAGAATACTCGCCCGTGTGAAAGGGGCCTAAAATGCAGGATGATAGCATACCTTGAAGGTATGTCAGTAGGGTGCCCAGCAGTTATGTACATTGAAGATCTCAAATGGGGCCCCATAATGTTACCAGTTTTTTTTAGAAGTCCTTGGTGTTTTCCCTTTTTATGCCCATTGGGTCAGTTCCTTAATATATATACCGTAGTTCCACTGGAAAGCATCCAGTCCTGCATTGGCTTTTGCCAGGGAATGGGAGCAACCAGCTCTGGGCCCCTCCGCTCTCCATGGGCCTCCTACTAATTGCATGATCTGCCTCTATGGTATGTACCCCTGGTCTGCAAATTCTAAACTGGTTGTCCTGTTTCTAGGAGGGGAACCAGCTCTAATTTACTGACTTAGCAAGTCTTCCACCACAAGGGAAATTAATAGTGTTGAGCGAGCATGCTCGGCACATTGCAGAGTTCGGCCAAACACCACATGTGCTCGAGCGGGATGCTCGAGTCAGTGTATTTAAATCTAATTTAGCCTCTATTTCTATGCAGAACAGTGAGGCTTAGGAGTCCCAGCTCTGACTCCATATATAGTTATATCCATATATGGAGTCAGTGCTTGTGGACACCCCAGTGTATTTAAATCTAATTTAGCCTCTATTTCAGAAAAGTTTCTGCCGGGATTCAAACTCACAACCTTTTGCATTAGAGGCAAGGCACTTAACTACTGAGCTATAATAGCTGCATAATAGCTGAGTGGTTAAGTGCCTTGCCTGTAATGCAGGTCGTGAGTTCGAATCCCGGCAGAAACTTTTCTGAAATACCGGCTAAATTAGATTTAAATACACTGGGGTGTCCCCAAGCACTGACTCCATATATGGACATAGCTATATATGGAGTCAGAGCAGGGACTCCTAAGCTGAACTAGAGTCCCGACACCCTCCCCCAGGGGGTGCCTGGGGTTCTCCCATTGACTTCCATTGTGCTCGGGTGCTCGGTAGAACACTCGAGCATTGTGAAGTGTTATACACGAGCACTTTGGTGCTCGCTCAACACTAGAAATGAAGCATTACATGGTTCCTGAGCTGTTTGTGTAAGGCATGGACGTGCCGAGAGTGTGACACAATCTCCATTCTAGCTTGTAGACAGGACTGAGGTCCTCTTCTATTTTCTCAGAAAGCTCTCTTGTGTATTTGAACATGTGTTTTCTATTCCCCCCCCTCCCCAAGTGTGTTAAAATGGTATTCCAGCCTGAACCATTTATCCCTAGAGAACAGCAAATTTATTAAAATTGGATTTTTGTCCGATTCGGCAGAATCAATCTTCCGATTTGATCCAGGTCAGAATAAATTTTATCCAAATCGAAATTTCGTTGATTGCCTGGAATAATATCAATATATTGCAACATTGTACATGGCTGCAATTTTTTTAATGAGGTGCAGTACCACAAGTGTCCACTGGACAGCACATATCTTTTCCATTAGTAATGTCTTATTTGCATGTTGCGCATTTTTCGGCAATGTCTCATTCACATATCACAAAATATAATGCGTGACCATGCATATAAAAATGTTTCCATATGCTCTATTAAACACATTGCTGCATGTCTGGCCAAGTTCTACCCTGATTCAGACACTTCTAGAGGAATACTTTGTTCTTAAAGGGTTTCTACCACCACATTTTCACCTATTTAGCTGTCAGACACTAGCGATCTGCTAGTGTCTGCTCTACCTAACCATGCTATTCTAATTCCTTTCTGTGCAGCGATTATCCTAAAAAACGTAGTTTTATTGCTATGCTAATGAGCCTCTAGGTGCTATGGGGGCGTCTTTTCAGCACCTAGATGCTCCGTCCACTCACTATTTCCGCCGCCCAGCGCGCTCCAGCCCGCCCCTCTCCTCTAGATTGACAGCCCACTCACGCCTGCGCCGTGTGCTTCTGTATTCGGCGCAGGCGCAGTGACTGTTGGACTGCTCCCTGCTCCGTAATCCGTCGCAGTGAAGATGTCGGCGCAGGGAGACAGTCACTGCACCTGCGCTGAATACAGAAGCACACGGCGCAGGCGCTAGAATTCAGCCGAGATGCAGAGAAGTAGTCTGTCAATCTAGAGGAGAGGGGCGGGCTGGAGCGCTCTGGGCGGCAGAAATGGTGAATGGACGGAGCCTCTAGGTGCTGAAAAGACGCCCCCATAGCACCTAGAGGCTCATTAGCATAGCAATAAAACTATGTTTTTTAGGGTAACCGCTGCACAGAAAGGGATTACAATAGCATGGTTAGGTACAGCAGACACTAGCAGATCGCTAGGGTCTGACAGCTAATTAGGTCAAAATCTGGTGGTAGAAACCCTTTAATACACATCAGCACACAAAAACTATTACAATACAGTGCTAATAGCTTACATGCAGGACTCTTAGCTTAGCGAAGCAAGCACAGGTAGGAGCCCGCTCTGCTCAGCTAATCCTGGCATAGCACAGGTTCCCCATGTGCCATTCCAGCATTTAGTAAACCTCGGAGGTCACAGGCAGGAGCAGCAATGTGTGCTCCTGCCCGTACACCGTTCTCTGCGGCCCCATTCATAAAGTGTACTGTCTGTACTCTGTACACCGCTGAGAAGTCAGTGGTCTGGAGAAAAGTAAATTTAAAGTGCACAGGGAAATCTGTGCTTTAGGGGGGGATATCTAGCAAAAATGCAAAATAAATAAATAAAATACATTAGAAAAAGTATTATTAGGGCATTTGGGACTCTGTAAACTGTGATTTAACTGCTTCAGGAGAGGTGTTAAAACAGCCTTGTAAGTGGCAGACAATAGATGGCGCATGCCTCTCCCAAGTCAGTTAAATAACACCTAATGACTTCAGTCTTGCAAATTGCAATCAACATCTTACCTCCATGAAGTCCTTGACCTCACGTTGATTGTGATAAGCCGATTATACTGACTGAAGCATGTGTCACCGGTATTTAATGCTGGAGATTTCTTGTACAAGTCATTCTAATTGAGAAAGCCAGTCAGAAGGCTAGCAAAATGTCTTCAAGAAAAATACAAGGATCTCAGCTGCTCTGACTTATTACTACTGAAATTAAAAATGGTATATTGGTGGAGGTTCGACCCCAAGAACCTGGCCAGCAGGAAGTTGAAGAGTGCAGCAGTCGAGTATGTTCTTTGGTGCTCCATTCAGAGTCAGCGATGCTCAATGGCCAAAGCCAGTGAACGAAGCATCAGGGCTGTTGCTCGACAGTCATGTATTACTCCATAGTCTTCCTGCAGACAGTGTGGGACATTGAGAAATCTTAGCTCCCTGGATCTGGAGCTTCAGGATGTTGCTGAAGGAGAAAATTGACTAAGGGGAGAAATAATAAGAAATAATTTGCTTTTTGGCTGCACCCATGACTAAATGTCACCTATTTAAAATATGCAGAAAGTAAGGATCCATATTAAAAAAAGGAGAATAAAAATACCTATTAGCCATGTAACATCATTAGGCGCGTGTAGGGCCCCTCACCCCAGACATGAATGTTTGATGTAATTCCCTATACAGCATGTAATAAATTATTACAGTCAATCATCCTGGAGCTCAGGAGACCTGTCACCACATCTGAGGTGCCCCGACTCTGTGAAGTCCTCGCCAGGTCTTGATATTCATGCTAATGTCGGGCGTTTCTGATGCTTGCTAATAAATACATATTAAGCGAAGCAATCTGCAGCTTGATTTTATGGATCTGAGAAATCTGGAAGGCACTAAACTGGTCTTAGGAGTCTTTCATGGAAGTCGCTCCCCCCCCTCCCCCCTTGGAGTCTCTGTAGTTAACAGCATGTTTGTCAGGGACCGTTCATATCATCCAGAGAGACATGTAAAGGAATAACATCTAAATTATACATGTTATTAATGATGTTGATACACTGTAACATTGTACGTGGCTGCACGTTTTTTTTAATGAGCTGCAGTACCACAAATGTCCACTAGTCAGCACATATCTTTTCCATTAATAAGGTGTGATTTTGCATGTTGCACTTTTTTTTTTTTTAAGTGTCTCCTTCACACATTGCAAAAGATGGCTGATAATGCGTGACCATGCTTATAAAAAATACATCCATATACAGGGATTTTCTACTAAACACATTGCAGCATGTCTGACCAAGTTTTAGCCTAGAAGAACTGATTCAAGCGCTTCTACAGGAAAACTTGGTTCTTGATACACATCAGTACACAAAAAGATAAAATACTTCAATACAGTGCTAATAGGGTTGGGTATTGCCCACTATGTTCTGCACATGGAGACTGGAAGCAAGCTGAACATATGCAGTAGACTGTATGGAATTGGATTTTAGTTTTTGTAGATTGAATTATTTTGATGTTGCATAATATTATTGTTCTATATGGTGGTATTATGTGGGCTGTATATGGCAGTATTACGGTATCTTGGCATTATAAAGTGGTATTTTGTGGCTTAAAAGTTCAAAACAGGTGGGAAGGGCTACTTTGCTTGCTGCCCAGGACCCTGGTTTAAGGCTAGGATTACACAATAAGTCGCACGACAAAAACTGTGGAAATACATTGCGACATGTGTCGCACGATATTCATTTGCACCAAAGTCGCGCAACAATTTTTGCAATGATAGTCAATAGTGTTTCACTGCGACATGCTGCCACTGCAATGCGACAGACACACAAAAATCCAACGTGGATGGATTTTTTGCAACTGTCGTGTCGCAGTCACAGCATGTCGCATGTCGCACTGAGACACTATTGATTACCCACCCACTTTTGCACAAGAAGAAGTCGCGCGACAACTGTCGCCGTGTAGCTATAGCCTAAGGGAGTGACAAAGTGGGGGTGGCAAATTGCCCAGAGCCCCACTTTCCAAGGACTGGAAGCCCGCTATCAAACTAGAACTAACCAGTAATACCTAGCAGAAAGCGAAATTACATATGAAATGCAGCATTAGGTATAAATGCAGCATATAATATTTTGACACTACATGGTGTGTGACACAGTGAGAGCTTTGGTCTGGGAAAACAGGTATTTTCCTCCCAGCATGTGCTGCTGGGCTGATTTACAGCCAGGTGAGGTCAAATACCGGACTGGATTGTAAATGCCGGTCCGGGTTTTGGCAGCACCTGGCTGTCCTTAAATAGGCAGCTGGGCTCAGAAGCCAGGTCTCTGTGTTTGGGATCTGGGAGCCTTGTGTCTAGATAAAGGTTTACTACCTGTTTGGCGTAAAAACAGGTTGGTGCTGCTGTCAGCAAGGACTCTTTGAGGCAGAATTGCCGCATGGTGTGAATTACCACCAACACCGCAAGGTGACTTTTTGTTTGAATATGACTGCTTGTTTGTCACTTGCCTAAAGTGTGAATAAAACACTGAACTGTTTGATCCAAAGAACTTGTTGTTGCCTCTATACTGCGTCCGCTAATCCTGTCTACTAGAGCGAAACCCCACAGGTGCTATTATGTAGGTTGCATATGGCAGCACTATACTGGTATTATGTATCCGTATAATGTGGGTTGTATATGATATTATTGTGTGGAATGTATATTTCAGTAATTTATTGGCATTATATGACAGTATTATGTTAGATGTATAAGGCAGTATTACAATTTCCTTATATGGCAGTCTTAGGTGGAATGTATATTGCTATATTAATTTGCCATATAGCAATATCATGTGGGTAGTATATGATAGTATTATTTTGCCATTATACGGTACTATTATGTAGGTTGTACATGACAGCACTATATTGGCATTATATAGCGGTATTATGTGGTATGTACAGTGAGGAACAGAAGTATTTGAACACCGTGCGATTTTGCAAGTTCTCCCACTTAGAAATCATGGAAGGGTCTGAAATTCACATTGTAGGTTCATTCCCACTCTGAGAGACAGAATAAAAATAGAAAAATCCGGAAATCACATTGTATGATTTTTAAAGAATGTATTTGTCTTGCACTGCTGAACATAAGTATTTGAACACCTGAGAAAATCTGTGTTAATATTTGGTACAGAAGCTTTTGTTTGCAATTACAGAGGTTAAACATTTCCTGTAGTTCTTGGCCAGGTTTGTACACACTGCAACAGGGATTTTGGCCCACTCCTCCACACAGATCTCCTTTAGATCTGTCAGGTTTCGGGGCTGTCGCTGTGCAACATGGAGTTTCAGCTCCCTCCAAAGATGTTCTATTGGATTTAGGTCTGGAGACTGGATAGGCCACTCCAGAACTTTGATATGTTTCTTACGGAGCCACTCCTTGGTTATCTTGGCTCTGTGCTTCGGGTCGTTCTCATGTTGGAAGACCCAGCCACGACCCATCTTCAATGCTCTGACTGAGGGAAGGAGGTTGTTGCTCAAAATCTCACAATAAATGGCCCCATTCATCCTCTCCTTAATACAGTGCAGTAGTCCTGTCCCCTTCACAGAAAAGCACCCCCAAAGCATGATGTTACCACCTCCATGCTTCACAGTAGGGATGGTGTTCTTGGGATGCAACTCATCCTTCTTTTTCCTCCAAACTCGACGAGTGAAGTTTAGACCAAAAAGTTCTACTTTGGTCTCCTCTGACCACATGACTTTCTCCCATGCCTCCTCTGGATCATCCAGATGGTCATTGGCAAACTTCAGACGGCCCTGGACATGTGATGACTTGAGAAGGAGAACCTTCCGTGCAATGCATGATTTGAAACCATGATGGCATAGTGTTCTACTGACACTGACCTTTGAAACTGTGGTCCAAGCTCTCTTCATGTCATTGACCAGCTCCTCCCTTGTAGTTCTGGGCTGATTCCTCACCTTTCTTATCATCAGTGATACCCCACGAGGTGAGATCTTGCATGGAGCCCCAGTCCAAGGGAGACTGACAGTCGTCTTTAGCCTCTTCCATTTTCTAACAATTGCTCCAACAGTTGATCTATTTTCACCAAGCTGCTTGGCAATTGCCCCGTAGCCCTTTCCAGCCTTGTGGAGATCCACAATTTTATCTCTGGTGTCTTTTGACAGCTCTTTGGTCTTGCCCATGGTAGAATTTGGCGTCTGACTGACTGTGGGGTGGACAGGTGTCTTTAAAGAGCTCAGACAGGTGCTACTAAGTTTGATTAATGAGTGGAGTAGAGGTGGACTTTTTAAAGGCACAGTAACAGGTATTTGAGAGACAGAATTCTTGCTGTTTCTCAGGTGTTCAAATACTTATGTTCAGCAGTGCAAGACAAATAAATTCGTTAAAAATCATACAATGTGATTTCCTGATTTTTCTTTTTTAATTCTGTCTCTCAGAGTGGGAATGCACCTACAATGTGAATCTCAGACCCTTCCATGATTTCTAAGTGGGAGAACTTGCAAAATCGCAGGGTGTCCAAATACTTCTGTTCCTCACTGTATAGGACAGTATTATTTTGGCATTATATGGTGCTATTATGTGGGTTGCATATGTATTATGTTGGTTCTATATAGCAGTGTTATAAAGGCTATATACATGGCAGTATATTGGCTTTATTTTCCGGTATTATGTGGGATGTATTGGCACTATTATTTTACCATCATATGGCAGTTTTATGTGGGTTAAAATGATTAGAAAAACATTTTTAAAAAACGGAAAACAGGTGGGAGGCTGAGCTGCATATTGTCTATGGCCATGACACTATCTTTAACAAGTCATCTTCCTATAGAAGTGAATTTAATAGTTGTGCAATGTCATAACAGTGTGGGTCACGCAAGCTTTGTAGGATAGGTTCACTCATTGCAGTACAGTGCAGCACAAAACCAACAACTACCCAACCTCAATAACCACATATTCATAATTTCCCCAAAAATATGTGATTCTCAGATTTCATATAGCATCCATCCGATTGCAGCAGTGACCGGAGAGCATTATAAAGCCCCCAAATCCAGCAATGAGTAGAGCACACTGTCTGGTCTCAATATCTGCAGCTGCCGCTCTCTGTGTGAGACTCCTTATTATTTTTCAAGGGTTAAAGAAAATGCAAAGAGACAACAAGACAATCAAGTTTGAGTTGATTGTAATAGACCTAAATGGGCTACTCGGTAAAAATGAAGCCACAGTTAAATTAAAAAAATCTCATCTTTAACACTGCTCCATAGAGATGTGATTAATAGAAAGTAATCTCATTGCATATTAGATGTGTTTTACTTATCACAATGCAAAAATTGCAATTTGATGGCCTCAAAAAAAGTGAAGTATTTTTAATTGTACAGCGCCACCTAATGCTCAGTGTTGTATTAGCAGCTGCATAGTAATACTGTCCTTGTCAAGGGCTGGTTTGTTGGCACACATTTCATGGGACATGAACATGGATGATGTATCTGTAGATCATAGGACCATACCACCAGGCTATAGAAGGGGCTTTTATTTTTTATTTTTACTATATCTTTATTCACCTGATGAGAATCTGGGATTTTCCATTTTTCAACTGCACTTGAGTCAGTATATTGAACATGAGTGTGATAAGTAAGCATGGGGCTCCATAGCAAAACTTGGTATGGGGTCCCACTCCATCATCATGTGAAGGGCTTATGATTATTTTGTTCTTTATTCTACACAACCTTATGGCTCCCTGTGATGTGCATTTATTATCATATGGTCCAAAGTTCTCACGAGATGCCCCTTGCCTCTAAGTGAAGATGTTTAACTGCTACATTTGGCCCTTGGTTGCTGGGCCCCTAGCAATGCACATGCATAAGACGAAGTCTGAGGGAGAAAAATGAAATCCCTAAGTAATTATAAGGAGGGCAAAAATTGTGATGTCCAACCGGCAGCTCTCCAGCTGTTGCAAAACTACAACTCCCAGCAAGCCCAGCCTGCCTACAGCTATAAGCCTACAGCAGGGCATGGTGTGAGTTGTAGTTTTACAACAGCTGTAGAGCCGCAGGTTGGCCCTCCCTGCTGTAGGCTGAGGTCACATAATAGGTCCTTCTCACCTTATGAGGATAGCCATGCAAACAATGACATGTGATATACAGTACAGACCAAAAGTTTGGACACACCTTCTCATTCAAAGAGTTTTCTTTATTTTCATGACTATGAAGGCATCAAAACTATGAATTAACACATGTGGAATTATATACATAACAAACAAGTGTGAAACAACTGAAAATATGTCATATTCTAGGTTCTTCAAAGTAGCCACCTTTTGCTTTGATTACTGCATTGCACACTCTTGGCATTCTCTTGATGAGCTTCAAGAGGTAGTCCCCTGAAACGGTCTTCCAACAGTCTTGAAGGAGTTCCCAGAGATGCTTAGCACTTGTTGGCCCTTTTGCCTTCACTCTGCGGTCCAGCTCACCCCAAACCATCTCGATTGGGTTCAGGTCCGGTGACTGTGGAGGCCAGGTCATCTGGCGCAGCACCCCATCACTCTCCTTCATGGTCAAATAGCCCTTACTTTCAAAGTTTTCCAAATTTTTCGGCTGACTGACTGACCTTCATTTCTTAAAGTAATGATGGCCACTCGTTTTTCTTTACTTAGCTGCTTTTTTCTTGCCATAATACAAATTCTAACAGTCTATTCAGTAGGACTATCAGCTGTGTATCCACCTGACTTCTCCTCAACGCAACTGATGGTCCCAACCCCATCTATAAGGCAAGAAATCCCACTTATTAAACCTGACAGGGCACACCTGTGAAGTGAAAACCATTTCAGGGGTCTACCTTTTGAAGCTCATCAAGAGAATGCCAAGAGTGTGCAAAGCAGTAATCAAAGCAAAAGGTGGCTACTTTGAAGAACCTAGAATATGACATATTTTCAGTTGTTTCACACTTGTTTGTTATGTATATAATTCCACATGTGTTAATTCATAGTTTTGATGCCTTCAGTGTGAATCTACAATTTTCATAGTCATGAAAATAAAGAAAACTCTTTGAATGAGAAGGTGTGTCCAAACTTTTGGTCTATACTGTAGATGTGTCCTTTCTTGCCTTTATTGTTTGCTCGACATATCTCAAGATGTGTGGTGTGAGATGCTTTGAAAATAAAAAAAACATGATTTTCTAATAGTCTGTCGACAGCTGTTTATGCTATCTGTGTCTGTGTGTTGCCACCCTATGGATGTGATAGGACTTTGTTTTACTGTGAGTTCTGAAATCCGGGGCTTGACAAGGCTTTGGTGCATAAAAAAGTTTACTAAGCAGTGATAAAATAAACAGATTTTATACAGAATAAAGTAAAGTAATAAATCATCTAGCATTCAAACAAATGAGTGGGCTCCCCCTCAACCAGTTCCCAAGATGGTGATACAAACAGAGAGAGAGAGATAGTAGCGAGACATCTTACCCAATTGATGTCACCAGAGAAGCTAAGATCATTGTTACTTGTGTTGATCACGAATATTCGAATTGCGAATATCGGCACTTCGAGAATTCGCGAATATTTGGAATATAGTAATATATATTCGTAATTTTGAATATTTGAGATTTTTTTTCATCAGTAACCTCCCTTCTTGCTTGTGGGCCAATGAGAAGGCTGCAATGTCTTTGTCTGAGCTTAGCAACATCCCTAGCAACCAATAGGAAAGCTGCCTACCCCTTACCCCATTTTCTGCAGTTTTTTTTAGAGAGAGCAGTGTCATTGCTGTGCTCTGTGCTTTCCACACTACATTAGATAGTTAGATAGCTTATATATATAATACAGATAGTTAGTGGGAGATAGTCAGTATAGATTATATCCTGATATAGTGTAGCTGTTGCAGTGCAGGGTGTTAGGTAGTGTGATAGGTTCTGCTGTCCATACATACATGCAGACCTGCTAAAATGTGAAGTTTCACGTATTGCGCCAAAATATTTGCATAGTTAGTGCCGATTTGTGCAATCGCGACTATATTGGAGCACTCTAACTGCATATAAAGCCATTTTTAATGTTCTGCCATGCCAACCATTTTCTCCAGTCTCAGGAAACTTCTAGCAGCTTGGAAAATGTAACAAAAGTCACCCACTCCTGGATTTATGCGCATTACGCAAATATTAAATTGCCGATTTTTCACGATCAAAAAAATTATCTCGAATTCGCGAATATAGGACGAACATTCGCCCAAATATTTGTGAAATATTGCGAATCCGAATATAGCCCCTGCCGATCATCACTGATTGTTACATGCAATGTTAGACATTTTTTTGTTTCCTGGCCCCCTCTCAGGGTGCAGTACACATGTACAGTTACCTCAGCTCTTAGGAACGCAGCCAGGTACCAGTTTAGATGACTGTAAAACAGTAGTGACCTGTATATGCTCCCTAACTCACTACATTACTATGAATATCACTACATTGTAAGATAATCATTAAAGGGAAATAACTACTAGAAATAAACCTTGCCTGGTTCTTCCACTTTAATTCATTTCAACCTGTCTCAAAATAAAAACAAATCTCTATATATGCCACGGTTATTATACTGGGGTATGCCTTAGTTTCAAAGCAAGTTTCATATAGGTATCTACCAAATAAGTAACCCTTTTTCATAAACTATCTACCCTGTTCTTTAAAGAGTACTGCCCCTAATTGTTTAACAGGAAGCCACCTTGGCTTCTCAAAAAAATTAAAAACTCTATATATGTTTGACTAACGAGTTTCTTTTGTAAAGATCCTTAGATCTTCTTAAATACACCGTCTCTGGTGCCATAAACATAGGAGACCTAGATCTTGACTTTGGAATCCTCCTCTCATCGACCTCGTCTACAAAGCATCAAATTTGTTGGTGCTCTGTACACCGTACTACATGTCATTGCATACCAAAACATAGGTGTAAATTTTCTTGGTTTTCTACGGTTAGTTCTTCTAATCTGTACTTACTGCAATAACCCGTAAAATAATAAGATGTTTTGCATAGTACTTATCTGTCCCTGGCTCCACCATTGCCACCATCTCTGCGTTGCTCACAGGGGCTGTTTGCTCTTCCACCCAGCTCCCGATTAGACGTGGCCACTTCTTTTGCTGTTCAGCTGCATTTACTCTTATACAACTAAACAGGAGAAGAACCAACCACATTTGGTTGGGACCTGGCCACGAGAACTCACTGCCAATAAGAGCGCAGCTGGTACGGGTGAGGTTCATGTACTGTAAGTACTATCTAAAACATCCTCCTTCCATAAGTTATTACTGCTTATGGATTACAAGAACTGACTGGAGAACCCCTTTAACAAAATTTATGGAAAGCTAAGGATGGACACATCTGAAGCTTAAAGGGAACCTTTCATCAACTTTGTGCTGCCCATACTAACGGCAGTATAAAGTAGATACAGGTGAGTTGATTTCAGCGGTCTGTCATTTATAAGTTAAAAGTAAGTGGTTGCCAAGAACCAACATCGCAATCATTGCAGACTGGGCCTGGAAAAGAGTCACGGACACCTAAGAAGAGTCCTGGTTATTCATGAATTCCTGTTCTCCCGGCCCACCAGGCTTCTACCTAGTTTTCTCTCTAGGAGAGAACTGCCAATCATCAGCAGATGGGGGAGAGAGCAGGAGATTAGGAATAACCATGACTCTTCTCAGGTAGATGTGACTCTTTTCGAGGCCTGGGCTGCAATGATTATGATGCTGGTTCTCGGCAACCACTTACTTTTAGCTCATGAGTGACACACCGCTGAAATCAGCATTTCTGTCACTATTTTATGCTGCCCTCAGTGAGGTCAGCATAAAGTTGATGACAGGTTCCCTTTAAATAAATGCAACACAAAATATTGTATTGGCACCTGATGTGTTCATACCTATAAGACATTTCAACCTTGTAGTATGCTGATGAGAATAAATCCATCTCCTCATATGACTGATCCTGAGATCAGTCATCCCAGTGAAGATGAAGGACGAGAAACTTTGTGCCCCTCATTTAACAAACTCTTTATCTCCATCCCTCTTAGAAGTCATCTTCCTTGTATCTAGGAATTCTATATGACTGTGTAGAGCAGCGCAACGAGCCTGGAGGGTAAAAGGTCCAGTGATGTATATGATCTCATCCTTTGATGGTATGCTCTTATATATACTCTGGTGACGCAACTTCAAGTGAAATGTGAATCCATCAGAACCACACATAGAAAATCTCCTTCATCTCTCATGTTGACAGGAGTTTTCAGTAAGGAACATCTGTGAGGATGAAACTTATTTATACTACAGCATTCACAAAAAGGCCCAGAGCCTCCTTACATTAAAGATGCCTTTCAGGTTATCCGTATCGGTACTTCTAATGGGTCAACAGGCTTCACTGAAGGTTGCTGCTCTTAATATAGCAACCCCTATACATTAGAAGTCTATATAGCATAACTGTATGTATGTAGCATATGAGGACACGTGTCTTCAGATGGTTATAGGTACAGAATATGCATTATACGCCATATTATTGAAGTGAAGGGAGTTCTATAAGAAAAGGTCATCAGACTTGATCATATCTCTGGCTCCGACAGGTGGTTGTCACTTTTTCAAGCCTATCCAGCTGTTTTCTCGACAGTAAAACTAGAATGTCATTGATAATCAGTGGCGTAACTAGAGTGTTATGGGCCCCAGTGCAAACTTTGTATCGGGGCCCCCCTACCCCCCGATTTTTATAAAGAAGCGGCAGATTTTCTTACTAATGGCTTTCCCGTGTGGCTAGTCCGCTGCGTGAATGAGGGCCAAGCCCCATTCCGGACAGCAGAGACACGGAGCAGTAACGCGATTGATAATGCTCCGTGCCTCTCTGTGACCTTTTTACTAAAAAATCACAGGGAGATAAAGTGGTCACCGTGATTTTGTAGCAAAACGATCATAGAGAGGCATGGAGCATTATCAATCATGTTACTGCTCGGTGTCTCTGCTGTCCGGAGCGGGGCTTGGCTCTCTTTCACACAGCAGATTAGCCACACGGGATCCGCTCGTGTGAAAGAGCCCAATGCATGGCTACACTCACCCAATCCTAATAAAATCTGGTCCTACCTCATCCAGGGTGTCGCTGGCGTCGGTGTGATGTCCGCTGGATCCAGAACAAGGTCCCTGTGGTGATAGAAAAAAAAAGAATAATCACATAAGGAAGGGATGGTGACTACCCCTGTGAAACTACCAGCTGGGGGCGCTCTGCTGGCCTGGTAGACTGAGCTATGCCAATGTATAGCAGGGTAATTTAGGACATTTCCCCTAAGTGCTACCACACAGTACTAATGTCCACATTGTGGCCCCTCACAGTAGTAATGCCCATCTTGTGGCCTTTCACAGTAATTAAGCCCACCTTGTGGTCCCTTCACAAAAGTTATGTCCTTCTTGTGGCCCCTCACAGCAGTTATGCCCACCTTTGTTCCTGTCACAGTAGTTATGCCCAGATATGTGCCCCTCACAGTAGTTATGCCAAATATGTGCCCCCTAACAGTAGTTATGCCAAATATATGCCCCCTCACGGTATTTATGCCAGATATGTGCCCCTCACAGTGGATATGCCCAGATATGTGCCCCTCACAGTGGATATGCCCAGATATGTGCCCGCTCACAGTGGTTATGCCCAGATATGTGCCCACTCACAGTAGTTATGCCCAGATATGTGCCCACTCACAGTGGATATGGCCAGATATGTTCCCCCTCACAGTAGTTATGCCAGACTATGTGCCCCTCACAGTAGTTATGACCAGATATGTGCCCCCTACAGTGGTTATGCCATATTATGTGCCCCTCACATTAAATATGCCCACATATGTGCCCCTCACAGTGGTTATGCCAGATTATGTGCCCCCCTCACAGTAGTTATGCCTTTATATGTGCCATCTCATAGTTATGCCTTTATATGTGCCCCCCTCACAGTAGTTATGCCAGATATGTGCCCCCCTACAGTGGTTATGCCAGATTATGTGCCCCTCACATTAGATATGCCCACATATGTGCCCCTCACAGTGGTTATGCCAGATTATGTGCCCCCCTCACAGTAGTTATGGCAGATTAGGTGCCCCCTCAGTAGAGATGCCCACTTTTGTGCCCCCTCACTCTAGTTGTGCCCATCAACCCCCCCCCCTTCCCCTTTGCCCCCAGTCTGCAGTGTTAGGAAAATAAAAAAAAAACACATACTTACCCTCTTCCCTGATGTTGCGCTGCCACACTCACATCGCGCTGCTGGCTGTACTAAAGGCAGTTTCCCGGGCCTTCAGAGCTCCTCCCACAGCCAGCAGCCCGATGTGCGGCCAGCAGAGGGAGCGCTAGAGCTCCTGCTTCACTGATGATCTGGAGACAGCCCGGCAGTGACAAGAACTGCCGGGCCGAGCGTATGTGAGTGAGTGCGCGCGTCCTCCCTCTTCCTCCCACCCCCTCTGCGCAAACCTCCCCCACCTTGCCTCATATTAAACATGTAATGGAGCGCCCTGACGGGGCCCGGCATTGTCACTGTACTTCATGCCGGGCCCCTTCACAGCGCTTCATTACATGTTAGTACAGCGGGCCCCCTCCCCCCGCCGGGCCCGGTCGCAGTCGCACTCCCTGCGACCGCGATCGTTACGCCCCTGTTGATAATCGAGTACTCATTACTGTAATACTGCCCCCTATGGATGTGATTGAATAGGAGGAGATTCACATTTAAAGGGCATCTGTCAGCAGATTTGTACCTATGACACTAGCTGACCTATTACATGTACACTTGGCAGCTGAAGGCATCTGCGTTGATCCCATGTTCATATGTGCCTGCATTGCTTTAATATTTGCAAATGAGCCTCTAGGAGCAACGGGGGCGTCGTTATTACTCCTAGAGTCTCAGCTCTCTCTGCAGGTGTCGGACCCCTGCCGATCAGATGCTAATGATCTATCCAGAGGATAGATCATCAGTTTTAAAAAAACGCAGAACCCCTTAAAGGCTAAAGTGAAATTTCCCCTGGGATTTACCTATACCACCTTGTCTGACCAGAAAGTTATAGAGATTAGTCAACTGCAGCTTCACACACCTAAAATATCCTTGGAAAAACTCATGCTGCAAATCACTCAAGTGTCTGATGGGCGTACCAGAGGAACAAAGTGTCCCCTTACATATTTGCTCCAGGTCCTTTGATTGAGATCGATTACTCTTCAACATTGTCCACAGGCTACACAAAAGCTTGCTCTTACACGGTAGAATCGAAAACTGACGCTTGCACGGTGTGTTTGCTCTTGTGT
This sequence comes from Bufo bufo, assembly GCF_905171765.1. Lineage (NCBI taxonomy): Eukaryota > Metazoa > Chordata > Amphibia > Anura > Bufonidae > Bufo > Bufo bufo. The sequence continues at coordinate 46,561,082 of NC_053390.1, forward strand.
GAGCAGAACAATCATTAGATTCTGCACATGCATCATTCCGGGTTTCACTTCTGGATCGTCGCTTTCCCCCATACAATAAGCTGAATACACATGCACACAAGAAAAAAAGTTTACTCTATCCACACAAGGACTAACACATTGTGCATGCGCCTGGCTCTACTGTGCAAGAGCAAGACTCTGTGTGGCGTTAAAACATCATCAACATCCACATTATCATCATTATCAGGACTCCACATTATTAGGACGCTTCATTTGTCTGGATACACCCAGTGGACACTTGAGAGGTCATTTTTCAGATTTCATTTTAGAAGGTAGGCCGCACTGCCATAAACTAATGTGGTCACATCTGTTTATAGGGGTAAATGCAGGTAACAGGTTCTAATTAAATGATACAAATCTATCTACCTGAAGCCACCACTAGAGGGAGCTTAAGAGCTTACTGTAAACTGTTTGTACATTACAAAGGTTTCCAAGACTTTGAGCCTATCCTAGGTCATCAATATCAAATCAGTTGGGGTCCGATACCCAGCATGCCCACTGATCAGTCGATTCAGGCGGCTCGGAAGCTATATGGTAGATGGAACTGAAAGCGGAAGTTTTCATCGGGGTTCGGGAGCTCAGGTCTCGTGCAAGTGAATGGGAGCTACAGTATGCTGACTTTGGAAATTACACAGTACATGGATTCTTCCATCCTCTGTATATTTTCAGGTGTTGGCGACTGCCCAAAACGGTTGTTCTGTGGTTGTGTTGGGTGTTGAACCCTCAACGATTTGATATTGATCACCTGTCCTGAGGATAGGCCATCACTATCTAAGCCCCCCATTAGACTCTATAATAAAACAGTATGCAGTAAGCTCTTTAGCCCCCTCTAGTGGAGTCTATAGGCAGCCAGATATATGTTGTTTATGAAGGTGATTTGTAGCTCTGAATCATAAAGGAAAATGATAAAAAGATACTGAATATAAATAAATGAATCTGTTCAGAAATACTTAACATTTGCTTTCTTCGAGTATTATTGATTTAAGTGTGAAAATCTACACTTTATAAGCAAACTGGCATCATTGTATTTTTATCTATTTGAATGTTCAGTGGGAACTTTCACTTCATTGTCCTCATTTACACCCTGAGCAGCACCCGGCAGCTCTCCAAAGGTCCTTGTAATGTCTTCTGAGGTTGACAGTCAAATAACACATCTCAGCATTTACCCTTTTCCGGATAATTTTTGCTTTTCTGTGATGACATTTCGAGAAAAATAAATAAAAAAATAATAAAAAAAAAGAATAAAATGTTACAAATGTTTCCAATCCTCCATGGGCGGTATTGTACAGTGTAAAGTTTCATCCTGTCGAATGCCCATTAAGCCCGCTATAAAGGCTGCTAACGAAATTGCCTATATGATATCTCAGCCGCCTTACGAGAAGCTGTCATAATGTAACCATAATGTCTGTCCTTCTTTCTTTGTAGTGGAACATCCTGACAAAATGGCTAATGACCAAGGTAAGGTGGCCTCATTCTGTCAACTTTCCTCCCTCCTCCCCTCTCCTCTCCTCTCCTCTCCTCCCAAAATCAATGGTGTCAGGGCTCACGCTCAGCGTGTTTTGCGTCTCACCTGGATCCCACCACACCTGACGAGGCGCAGACGAGCAACGCGCTAATTAATCTCGCTAATGAAGTTCCACTAGGATGAGGGCTGCCACCGCTTTGATGGCGGAGATGTAAATTTTCTTGAGAGGAAATTGTTTTGTCTCTTTTTCTGAAGGACCAATTAAAATGTCAAGCTTCTTTGTACGAAATAAATTTCAGCCTCTCTCCCCGCGCTTCTGAATAATTCACATTAAGTATAATTAAGCTCGGCATAATTTCCAGTCGGCTCTTGCATCCCTTTCATTGGCTGCGGAATACATTCCCAGATTTTCATTATCATTGTAAATCATTCCCCTTCCTCTAGACAGGATTTGGGGAGGGGGGGGGGAGAGGGAGGCGCAAACCTAGGTTATACTTAACTTTTTTTTTTTGCATTGGAGGATGATTGTTATTTTTTGGGTAAGTATAGCATTCGCGAAGATCCAGACAGTGATACATGAAACGGTCCAATCTTTGTAAATTACCGCATCATCTCTAAATTAAACAAAACAATGAGAACCGTGTATTAAGAGATAATCGGCGCTGGCTTTGTGGATGCCAAACGTTGATTCATTTTGCATTGGAATCAATAGTGATGTAGCTGAGCTGAGCACCTCTTTTGGCACAACTCACTGTATTTAGGAATGTAGGCAGCAATCAGAGAAAATTATACTAGGACCCAATCATTAGGTGTAAAATTGGTAATTCAGCTCTGCTACATCTGTATTTTATGTGATGAGGATATTGGGTGCATCTACTGGTAGGGATGAGCAAACCCGTGGAAGTTCGGGTTCTCCGGGTTCAGCCAAACTTTAGGTCAAAGTTCAGGTTCGGGACCTGAACTTGACCACGAACCCGGACCCATTGAAGTCAATGGGGACCCAAATTAAACTTTATTATTTTCTGTTATAACATGGTTATAGCGGAAAATAATAGCATTCTTAAGACAGAATGCAAAAGAATATGGCAATTTAGGGGTTTAAAAAAAAAAAACTCACCTCATCCACTTGATCGCGCTGCCGCAGTGTCACATGGTGAGCGCGGTGACGTCATCACAGGTCTTTTTGCATGGATAAGTGGATAAGGTAAGGTTTTTTTAAACCCCTAAATTGCCATATTCTTTTGCATTCTGTCCTAAGAATGCTATTATTTTCCGCTATAACCATGTTATAATGGAAAATAATAAAATGACCTGAACACCGAACCTGGACTTCAGTGAAAAAGTCAGGTCAGGTTCAGGTCGAGGCATCCGAACTCGCAAAGTCTACTGGTTGGACGGTTCTGATCTACTGAAATAAAGTCAGAAAAATTATTTTATAATATAATAGTAATAATGGGAAATTTTGGTTATGATCCCAATGGTGGTCCCTGATCAGCTCTTGATCTAGGACTATAATACTAACCTAGAAGAGTCCTCAAGAGGTTCTCTCATAGAAGGGTCCCTTGACAATAAGCTGATCATAAAGTGTCCCCTGGCTAGGAATTCCAGTGATCATCTGCAATCTGTGAGAAAACCTGACAAGGTGTGTTCAGTTTTCCTACAGCGCCACCACAGGGGAAAGAAAGTATTACACAGTGTCCATTCACATCAATGGGTTGTTTCTGTAATTCAGGACAGGACAGGTCCTCCAGAGAGAGAGAGATGCTCTTTGTAACCAATCTCCACACTGGCCAAGAGATGAAGATCCTAAACAGAGGACCCCCTCTATAAATTCCTAATAAATATGGGTCTAATCTGGATGAACCTTTTAACTCTGACTGCAAGAACTCTCTCCAGTTTTAAAGGGGTTGTCCTGTGAGTAATTTATTTTTCGAAGGGCTCAGATAATAAAATAAAAAATGATACATCACTGGTCCACCACCTCTCCCATTACTAGGTCTCTGCTTCTTGGCCTGATCTTAACATATAGGAAATCCCTGATCAGTCAGTCATTGGCTCAGCAAGGCCACCATTGTTTCTAGTCTTGGCTAAGTAGGCAAGGCTGTACTAAGAGTAGGGACCCAGTAAACACCAAAGTGGGATTGATGGGTGATCGATGAAGTATCACGTTATTTTTTTTCCCCAGTCTGAACCCTTTGAGAAAAAAATTGTCCCTGCTGGAGAATTCCTTTAAGGGGGAATGTTAGTGACTACCATCCTAAAGACCAAAATCTGGGCACCCAGAATTGTCACTGTTTTAACCCCCAACCATCGCTCATAGCCAAGTAAAGATGTGACTAAATCTACTTGACTAAAGCCGATTTGACACAACTACTAGTAGATGCTTTAAAACCTTTGGTGCAGGCCACCTCCGGAGCACAACTCTTAACAAACCAAATCCTCTCTAAGATTCACCTCCCGATGCATTTCTAATAGGACATGACAGCTGCCTTATTTCCTTTTGACAAGTAAATTTAGACTTAGGCACAAGGAGTAGATGAGATTGACTGTCACAATTTCACATAATAAAGGCAATTTTTCTATAGCCAAGGAAATGTCAAATGGAAGCCATCAAGTTGGCCGGGCAGATGAGATGTGATAGGAATCTGTATTCCGTCTGTCATGTGTTACATGATCTCTCCGGTCCATCAGAGATTGTCAAACAAGAGCGAGACGGCGATATGGATTATGGGGGGAGGGGCAGTCAGGTTATCTGGATGACTCTAATTGTGATGAGCAGAAAAAAAAAAATCTTTTTCTCCTTCGACAAAAGACTGGCAGCTTCCAAGATCCCAGAGTCAGACACTAACATGCCACATGTTTATGTACGTCTCTCGAGACGAGACAGCCGTCAGGAGACGCTCTATTAGGCAGCAAGTCGAAGCCTGGAACATTGAGGGGTTGCATTTAACATCAGTTCAGCTGGAGGTTTCTTTAACCAAAGATGGTTCAGTCTGTGTCTCTTCATGGCTGGTGTCACATAAGCTGATTATGCCCCGGCAGGATTTCTTTGACTGTTCGATATATGGTATTTTTTTATGCTGCTTCCTAAAAAGCTCAGTCTCTTATCGAAAGTTTCTAAAGAGCATTTAATTGATTTGACGAGAAGCAACTTAGCTTTCTAGGGATAACGATGTTTATTTAAAGCATATGCTCCTATGTTATCTCTCCCCAAGCCTCCAAGCCAGTAGATAGTCCATAACTTAAAGGGAGTCCGTCAGCAGTTTTGACCATGTTAAAATGCTGACAGCACCAGCTAGGGGTTAGGGAGATCAGGACAAACATACCTTTTTTTATCAGGAGCAGTGTGAATATGAAGTTTTATTCTGCTAGATTCTACTCCTGCAAGACCCCAGGGCGGAGCTTCTCTGTGAAGTGCTCTCTGCATTGAGCTGCCTCACAGCCCCTCCCCTTTGCTCCTAACAACAGCTGTAGCATCCAACCTGGAGACCCCTACAGATTTCACTCAGAGCAGAGATGAGGGGCTGTGAAGCAGCTCTATGTACAGAGCACTTCACAGAGAAGCTCCGCCCTGGAGACTTGCAGGAGCAGAATCTGACAGAATGCAACTTCATATTGTCACTTCTCCTGTTGAGAAAAGCACCACAAAGGTATGCATGTACTGCTCTTCCTAGCCCCTATCGAAGTCAGTCATCAGTTTAACATGGTCAAAATTGCTGACAGATTCTCTTTAAGCTGGCCATACAAATTAGATTAATGTCAGTTGAACTCACCAACTATAGTGGGGACTGGCTGACCATCTAATGTGTATGGGGACTTCTGTACCTGACGGCAAATAGCATGAGAGAGAATGAACAGGCTGTTGGCTCTCAACATGCCTGATCTTTTTTTTTTCTTTTTTATGGAGAAAATATGCCACCAAAGGGGTCTGGCAACAGTTTAGTCATAGAATTGTTTTCGACCGATCAAGTGCTAGACTGACATCATAACTTTCTGATTTCTGAATATTTCTTCTGCCATGTTTCTTGTCTGAGTAGAATGTATCCAAACAAGTCTGCGTGGCATTGAGAGGCAGTCTGTTATATAACATACAGGACTTCCTGAGGCTTCTTTATACATTTTTCGACACAGAGAGGTTGCAACCTGCAGATTGCTCCTGGGAGGAAGGTAGAACTCTATAATGCTATCAGTGTTTCGAAACCTTTCAATATCTTTTCCTCTTCTTGCAGGTCAGCATGGGATATACTGGCAGGTGGACACCAATCTGATTGACAGGAGTAGTCTGAATGGTATGTACATTGAAAAATATTTCATTTTTTTAGTGTATTTTCATATGGGCTGGCTCTAGGTCAATGACTGATACGTGATTTGGGCAACGTTCACAGAGGACCCCAGGTATACCCAACACTCACCATCACAAGTATGTAGCTTGTTATCCAGATCACCATGGGCCTGTCCAATCCCAGTGAGATGGATATATGCCCAGGTTAACCAGCACCTGAATAAGGGCTCATGCACACGGCCGCAATTTGCGGTCCCTAATGCACAGGCAACATCCATGCGGACTCCGCAGATGGATCCAGATCCATTCAACTTGAATGGGACCGTGATCTGTCCGCACCGTGATCCGTCCGTTCTATTTTTTTACGTTGCGGAGGCACGGAGAGAAACCTTGCCTCCGTTTTGCATCGGACCCAACGGATTGCGGACCCATCCATGATGCGGGGTGTACACTGCCGGTGCCATGTATTGCGGACCTGCTGTTTGCGGGCCACAATACAGTCACGGCCGGGCAACGGCTGTGTGCATGAGCCCTAAGAAGAAAAAAAGAAATGTAAAGAAAAATATATTTTTTTGGGTGTGGGTCAGATACTGTAGCTCCAGCGGTATGTGGACCCTTGGGTAACATAGATTACTCCACCTGTATAACCCAATAGTAGTTTACCCAGATCTCTAAGGGCTTCTCAAGCTCATTGTGACCAGTAAGCCTGGAGCTGATGCAGTGGCGTGCCTAGGGTGGGTCCTTTATTTGGTACCCCCCCCCCCCCCCCCCAATACTTCACAGTAGTTTTGTACAGATGTGTGCCCCATAACAGTAATAATCTCCATTGTGCCCCCTTCATAGTAATAATTCCCATTGTGCCCCCTTTATAGTAATAATGCCCACTGTGCCCCCTTCATAGTAGTAATGCCCACTATGCTAGTAATGCCTTCTGTGGCCCCTCCATAGTAGAAATGCCCATTGTGCCCCCTTCACATTAGTAATGCTCTCTGTGCCCCCTCCATAGTAGTAATGCCCTCTGTGCCCCCTCCATAGTAATAAAGACCTCTGTGCCCCCTCCATAGTAATAAAGCCCTCTGTGCCCCCTCCATAGTAATAAAGCCCTCTGTGCCCTCTCCATAGTAATAAAGTCCTCTGTGCCCCCTCCATAGCAATAAAGCCCTCTGTGCCCCCTCCATAGTAATAAAGTCCTCTGTGCCCCCTCCATAGCAATAAAGCCCTCTGTGCCCCCTCCATAGTAATAAAGCCCTCTGTGCCCCCTCCATAGTAATAAAGCCCTCTGTGCCCCCTCCATAGTAATAAAGCCCTCTGTGCCCCCTCCATAGCAATAAAGCCCTCTTTACCTCCTCTGTATTAAGAAAAGAAAAAAAAGAAAACACAGTAACTACTCACCTAGTCCCGTTCCTCAAGCTCACATACCTCTCGTCCCTGCAGGCACAGATCGCTCTGCAGCACTGTGCGGCCGGAGCTTATGCAGATTTCTGGGCTGCAGGCTCCGCCCACACAGGCTGGCAGCGTGATCCGTGCCTGCAGGCTGAATGGTGGAGCGAGGAGAAGTCTTCCTCCTTCACCATTCTGTGCGCCGCCAGCCGGAAGGAGGGGAGGAGCGCTGGGAGCTGAGCGGCGAGTGACAGGACCGCAGCTCCCAGCGCTCCAGAAATGAGCGCTTCCATCTGTATTGGAAGCCAATCGTTTTCAATAGCCGCTCTGCACTCCATTGCTTTCCCTGGAGGATTCATAGGGCAAACCCTCCACTGGTCATAGTCCATTGCAAGAGCTTCCAGTATCCTATGCAAATTTGAGTCAATGACCTTCAAAATTTTTACTATTAGTCACACAATGGCCACCTTCGACACATAATGGAGGGCTGCCCTTTAACTAAGTGATAAATTGTGACTTTGCGATGTCGTGTTGTTGGGGGATTGCAGGGACGCATTCGGCAAGCTGTATTTTATGACCAGTTACTGAGTGTATTGTAGAAATTAGTGTGAGCAGCCATGTGAAATAAGTTATATGAGGAAAGGAGAAGGACAGGAGATTAGAAAGAAGAAGAGTTAATTGCAGAAAAGTAATTATTCCTCGGCAGTGTCTTTGTCTCCCCGAGCCTAAAAGGACCTATGGCCTAGTACAGGTTCTATAACACAGAAGCACATGTGCCGAGTTGTTCTAAGATAGGGGGGGGGTCATGCAAGATTTGAAAAACATGGCTGCTTTGAATTACAGAGCCACGCCTGTCCACAGGTTGTGTGTGGTATTGCAGCTCAGCCTGTTTGCTTCAATAGAGCTGCAGTACCAGACACAACCTGGAGTCAGATGTGATGCTGCTTCTGTAAAAGACAGACATCATTTTCCAATCTTTTGTGTCTTTTCTGCTGCAGCTGTCCTTGTACAGTTCGAGGGGGGCGTCCCTTCTGCTGCAGTCCTCTCCCTATCACAGCTCAGTGTGCACGCCCTTTTTTCTGCATCTGTCTCCCTATCCCAGCTCAGCGGGGGAAGGGAGAGGGGGTTGTCCTATTGGCTGTGGCTCTTTCGCAGTAACTGTAAGAGCTTTTCACAAGACATATGGCTGGTGACAGTTGAAGATTTAAACTGAGCACGTGCGACCACCTCATTGCGGTGGATGGAGAAATAAAACAATAAGCAGCAGGTGGCGCTATACAGATCAGTGGCTATTCTATATTTTTAATTACATGCAATTACAAAATTATTCAGATCTAGGGGCTGGCTTGAAAAATGTAGAATAGTTTTCCTGGGGACAACCCCTGTAAGTGCTCATCGGCTACGCTGTATAAATGTCTAATTGCTGGGACCCCCACTGATCACCAGAACAGGGGTCCCATGTTCCCCATTGGATTGGAGTGACAGTTGGGCGCGTGCATTGCCTCTCCACTCAGTCGCTGTGGAAGTGATGCAGATGGTCATCACTATACTCCGCTATGTCCATCAGTTCTATAGGGATGGCATGGAGTGGCAGCGTGCACGCCCAACCCAAATGGGGACACTTGATCCCTGTTTTCATGATCAGTGGGAGTCCTTGTGGTGACACATTCTGCAATCAGTAATAACTTGTAGAGCAACCCCTTTAATGAGCACCTGTCATCAGGATAACCTCATAAAACCAAACATAATGCATGGTAGGGTTGATCCTGCTGATTAACAACACCCTATTTCCGTCCTTCTGTTGCACCGTTCCCAACACAGTGCAACAGGTGACAGGGACAAGACAGCTCGCCTGACTCTGTAATCTCTCGTCTGCGCTGGGCACCGAAGACCTAATTTACTAATAAGTGAGATATTGTGTCTGATGTGTTTATGGGGTTATGCGATATGAGCACTTTTATCAACAATTGCATTTTTAGGGATAACTGTAAAGTCTAATTGTCTTTACCCCCGTCCTGCAGTCTCTATAAGGCCTCATGCACACGACCGTTGTTGTGTTCCGTTCCGCAAAATGGGGTTCCATTGTTCCGTGATCCGTTTCCGTTTTTGTTTCCGTGTGTCTTCCTTTATTTTTGGAGGACCACCAGACATAAAGGAAAGTAAAAAAAAGTCTAAGACAGACTTGCCATGCAAATGATAGAAAAAAAACGGACGCGGATGACAATCTTGTGTGCCTCCGCGTTTTTTTGCGGTCCCATTGACTTGAATGGGTCCGCGAACCGTTTTCCGCGAAAATAATAGGACAGGTTATATTTTTTTGACGGACTGGAACCACGGATCACGGACGCGGATGGCAAACGGTGCATTAGCCGAGTTTTCAACGGACCCATTGAAAGTCAATGGGTCCGCAGAAAATCACAAAAAACGGCACAACGGACACGGACTAAAACAACGGCCTTTTTTTTTCCGTTTACGGGCCATTTTACATATACGGAACCATTCATTTCAATGGTTCTGCAAAAAAAAAATTCTATGTAATTACTCTATATGCCATACGGAAAAAAGGAACGGAAAAACGGAAACACAACAGAAACAAAAAGCGGAACAACAGATCCGTGAAAAACCGACCACAAAACACTGAAAAAGCCATATGGTCATGTGGCCTTAGGCTCCATTCACACCTCCGCAACGTGTTTTACGGATCGGCGGATCCGCAAAACACGGATAGCGGCAATGTGCGTTCCGCATTTTGCGGACCGCACATTGCCGGCACTAATAGAATATGCCTGTTCTTGTCCGCAATTGTGGACAAGAATAGGACATGTTCTATTTTTTTCGAGAACGGAATTGCGGACCCGGAAGTGTGGGTCCGCAATTCCGTGTCCGGGCAGCACATCGTGCTGCCCCATAGAAATGAATGGGTCCGCAACTCCGTTCCACAAAATACGGAACGAAATTGCGGACGTGTGAATGGAGACTTAGGCCTACACGGCCTAAGATGGAAGCCGTGTAGGCGATTAATCTCTTTATTCTATGGCCACTGCTCACTCATTTCCATCAGTAACAGAATAAACAGTAAACAGAATCTTTTCTTAATTAAATGCAGATTATGGTAAATTAGCCTGGGATGGCGGGATGGTCCCAAGCGAGCTCTATTTATTACCATGTATCTGTGGTCAGGAGGGTTTCATTAGTTAGGAGACCATAATAAAGTCAGATGATATCAATCTTCTCTTTATGAGCTTGGTTACGGAGAAGACCGCCCCCGGCCGAAGTCACCACTACTAATCCCAGCTTATAGAAGAGTATGTCCTACTATACTGGACGCACGGCCAGCGGTCACAGAGTGCCTCATATCTGTCTATCTATCTATCTATCTATCTATCTATCTATCTATCTATCTATCTATCTATCTATCTACACTAGCAGAAAATGAAGAAAGAACACCTCGAAAACATACAAAGTATAAACTGCTAGTGGAGCCTGGTCACTGATCACACAAGGTGGTGCCCCCTTTATTTTGGGTTCTACAGCAGGGTATATTTTGGGGATGGGTCACATTAATACTGGTTGACATCTCCCCTTGCTGGGATGCAGGTGTCCACTCTTGCATGTAGTGGTCATACAGATGCTGGAGATCCTCCTGTGGTCATTACAAGCTCTTTCAACTCGGAGCTGTAGTTCAGCCAAGGTGGTTGTTGGCTGCTGTGCATGGGAGATTTATCACCCCATCCAGTCCCAGACATTATCAGTGGTGGAGAGATCTGGGGAAGGAGCTGGTCAGGGGAGCTACTGGAGACCCTGAAGAGCACGTTGTGTAGAGTGAGCAGCGTGTGGCAGATGTTATCTTGTTGGAACACCAAAGTCTCCTGAGTCATAAAAGCCAATAAGACTGGTTCCACATTGTCCTGGACATAACGAAGGTTGGGCTATGTTCTCTCCACGAATACTGGATGGGAATGACTATGGCAGCTAATGGTCCCCCACACCATGACACCTTGACCTTATGTTAGTCCTGCACTATGCATGATGGCTGTAGGCGCTCTCCAGCTCTCCAGCAAAATCTGATGCAACAAAAGAGAGTTTCAGATTTTTGTCTCCTCTTTAACTTCTGATCTACTATTAGATGGACATTTTTGCACAGTTATGTAGACATGGTTGATCGCATGTCCTTATGAATATCTCTATAGTCCACCTGTATCGACCAACTTTTATTATTACATTGGTTTTAAATTTTTCTCCAATTCTCTCCACTTGCCCTATTATAACGGTAGAGTTAACTGAGTGATTTTACACCAAATGTCCATTGAGTCAGGAGAAGAGTCTGGGCTCCATCCTATAGCATCAACAAACACCTATAGCCTCACCAAATGCCAGTGGGATTGGTTCCATGATGTCCTGGACACACCGAAGGCTGGTCAATGTTCTCTCCACGAATGCCACATGGGAAAGACCATGGCAGCTAATGGCGCCTAACACCCAAATGGCTTATTCCACCTGACGTATATACACGTCATACCTGGGTGATAGATCTTGACTTTGTCATATTTACACCGCCTTCGCGTGAACCCACTAGACGTTAAATAATGCATTGTAAGAATGTAATGATAAAGACAAATGTATCCTCTAATGAGGGGCCGGGATGAGCGCGGCCGGCACAGCCGTCTCTGCATGCTTAGCCAAGCCGAAAATTAATATGCAGCAGGATACTTCATTTTCTCCAAAATGTCTGCAGGGAAATAAGATATTAATTAACTATAGGCTTGTTGTGCGAGACGTGGCAGCGGTCCATAGAGATGACAATAGCTAGATGACATGTGACCGCCATCGCTGGAAATCTGCTGCCTGCCAAATGAGCCCTATTTTCATGATCAAAATGAGCGCCAGAGATCAGCCAGTGGGCGATCCAAGAGCATTGCATTCATCCTGCATGTGAAAAACCCAAGCAATGGCTCCTTGATTAAATAAATTCATTAGCGGCTACCGGCATAGTCTCCGCGGGGAGCAAGAACCTCCGAGATTTTTAGATATTAGTTGTACAACAGCTCGGGCTGAGACAATTATACAAAAGCGTAAGAGAATCCGAGTAGTCATGCATCAGATGTACGGCACTTTGTATTACAAGATCATTAGTGAGAGGACAGAGAAAAGAGAGAGCAAAGGGATAAAACGAGAAGATACATGTCACATGGGCGCCAAGCTCTACAGGTAAATCTAGTTCTTAGGTTAATTAACCTGGGATTTAAAGGTATTTTCCAGGCATTAAAGGGGTTGTCTGATCGGCAAGGGTCCAACTGCTGTGGTCGTTGCCATTCACTAGAACGGGGGCTTGTGCCCCCTATAGAGCTGAATGGAGTGGCTGCCCTCATGGATAACCACTGCTTCATTCACGTGGGGGAGCATGGGCCCCCGAGCTCCTGAGTCTATCTTCCATTTGAGAACACATGCATGCTGAACTGAGCTGAGTGTGCTTGTGTATGGAGGGGGGGTTGAGATTAAAAGTGTAAGAACAACTTTATTTTTATCATTTAGGTTCATGCCCCCAGGACCTCAGTGATCATCTATCCTTCCATAAAAATAACAAATGAAAATCAAATTTATCAGGTAAAGAGTCCAGGACTCCTTTATAGCAACATTGAGTGCATGCACACTGCACCGATGAAGCCGAGGATGGTACATCAGGCTTCACTGTGCATGTGCCCAATGTGCAGTACATGAATGCTGAAGTGAAGTGTACCGTCTTCTGCTTCATCTGAGCTGTGTACATGTGCCTTATGCTGCTAGAGAAGAGTCCCGGACTCTTCTCCTGGTAGGTTTGATTTTTATTTGCCATTCTTTGCTGGGACTGATGATCATTGGGAGTCCTGAGGGAAGGGGTTGGATTCAACTGATCAAACTGAAGTTGGTCATATTCTTTGTGGGACGGATGGGTTTGTTATAGGCAGATTTGAAACCCTAAAACTCAGCTGCTGGTGGTTTAGTGGTCACAAATAGTGTTGAGCGAATCAAAGCATCCGAAGTGGAATTTGATCCAAAGTTTAGGAAAAATTTGGTTCACAACAAATCCAAATTTCTTTGTACTTCGTGGTAACGAATCGCTTTTTAAAGAAAATGGCGGCTACACGTGTTGCAAAGTAAAAGTGTGTGGCAGATGTTATCTTGTTGGAGCACCAAGTCTATGTTCTCACCATCAGAGGCGGATTGGTCATAGGGGGCCGCTTCGGTTCACAACAAATCCGAATTCTTTGCACTTTGTGGTAGCAAATCATTTTTTTAGGAAAATGGAGGCTACACGTGTTACAAAGTGAAAGTAAGAAGCCCAGGAACACGAGATTACCCATAATGCCATGCAGACAGCCTCATCCCATGCGGTCTCTGCCATTTCACTGTGAGCTGAGCTTAGGGGAGAGATGTGACAAGCGCTAGGGACAGTGATTAAGAAAGACTTTAATTGTGGAATATTTGATCGGGAGACTGCAGGGACAGTGCAGGGAGATCGTAGGGAGAATTTGTACACACTGTAGGGAAGACATATAGAGAGAATAGGGAGACTGCAGGGACAGTGCACGGAGATCATAGGGAGAATTTGTACACACTGTAGGGAAGACATATGCAGAGAATAGGGAGACTGCAGGGACAGTGCAGGGAGATCGTAGGGAGAATTTGTACACACTGTAGGGAGGACATAGGGAGACTGCAGGGACAGTGCAAGGTCTACAGTCTGAAGCTGAAGGGATCCATAGGAGACAGCTCAGTTTGCATCAATCGCTGTGTAGGGCACAGAGCTATCTAATTGAATGATGTCCACCTTGTTTAATTGATAAGCAATTGTATTGTGCCTTAATTCTCAAACTGAGGTGAATAAGCTAATTCTACTGTTATTTGGGTGTCTAACTGCCTGTCATGTCACAGTAACTGTTTCAATACCAGAAAGGACTAGCTATGCATGTTGCTGCAATGCACAGTGATGTTCACCAAAATACACTCTCCCTGCAGACCGGGATATAGCTGATTTAACGTGCTTTGTGACAAAATAATTCGGATCAAAGCAAATTTCTTGAAAAAATTTGCTCATCTCTAGTCCCAACCAGGTGACGGGTTGTCCAGTTTAGTTAATCCCCCTGATAGTAAGGTGAAAAAGTGTGCCCACTACTGAGTGATCCCAGTGATCAGCTTGTAAGGGACCCTGGCAGCAAGTGCTCAGTTCCCCTGCAGTGCCACCACAGGAGAAGTGAAGTATTACACAGTTCCAATTGAAATCAATGAGCTGGCAGTGTAATAAGCTGACATCCTGGGTCCTCCAGATACAAAGATGCTCACTGTATTCAATTTTAGTAAATTATCGTTAGATGTGAAATGCAGCAATTTATAGTATGTAGAGCAGGAATCTCTGGCATTCTGGCATTCCAGCTGTTGTGAAACTACAATTCCCATAATGCTCCATTCATTTCTATGAGAGTTCTGAGAAGAGCAGAGGAAGTATGCATGCTGGGGAGTTGCAGTTTCGCAACGACTGGAGTGCCGGAGGTTGCCTACCCCTGATGTAGAGCATAGATGATGCAATGTAGTACTCAGTGAGACATGTACAGTATATACATCTTAGGTCTACAGCCAGTGACGTGATAGGCAGGAGTGACTTGGACTTTGCCGCTCCTGTAATTCACCCTTATAATCCCCGTCATAATGACTCCCCCGATTCTACTGTAGATACAGTCAGGTCCATAAATATTGGGACATCGACACAATTCTAACATTTTTGGCTCTATACATCACCACAATGGATTTGAAATAAAATGAACAAGATGTGCTTTAACTGCAGATTGTCAGTTTTAATTTGAGGGTATTTACATCCAAATCAGGTGAACGGTGTAGGAATTACAACAGTTTGCATATGTGCCTCCCACTTTTTAAGGGACCAAAAGTAATGGGACAATTGGCTTCTCAGCTGTGTACATGGCCAGGTGTGTGTTATGCCCTCATTATCCCAATTACAATGAGCAGATAAAAGGTCCAGAGTTCATTTCGAGTGTGCTATTTTCATCTTGAGAGTTGCTGTCAACTCTCAAGATGAGATCCAAAGAGCTGTCACTATCAGTGAAGCAAGCCATCATTAGGCTGAAAAAACACAACAAACCCATCAGAGAGATAGCAAAAACATTAGGCGTGGCCAAAACAACTGTTTGGAACATTCTTAAAAAGAAGGAACACATCAGTGAGCTCAGCAACACCAAAGACCCAGAAGACCACTGAAAACAACTGTGGTGGATGACTGAAGAATTCTTTCCCTGGTGAAGAAAATGCACTTCACAACAGTTGGCCAGATCAAGAACACTCTCCAGGAGGTAGGTGTATGTGTGTCAAAATCAACAATCAAGAGAAGACTTTACCAGAGGGAATACAGAGGGTTCACCACAAGATGTAAACCATTGGTGAGCCTCAAAAACAGGATGGCCAGATTAGAGTTTGCCAAATGACATCTAAAAAAGCCTTCACAGTTCTGGAACAGCATCCTATGGACAGATGAGACCAAGATCAACTTGTACCAGAGTGATGGGAAGAGAAGAGTATGGAGAAGGAAAGGAACTGCTCATGATCCTAAGCATACCACCTCATCAGTGAAGCATGTGGTGGTAGTGTCATGGCATGGGCATGTATGGCTGCCAATGGAACTGGTTCTCTTGTATTTATTGATGATGTGACTGCTGACAAAAGCATCAGGATGAATTCTGAAGTGTTTCGGGCAATATTATCTGCTCATATTCAGCCAAATGCTTCAGAACTCATTGGACGGCGCTTCACAGTGCAGATGGACAATGACCCAAAGCATACTGCAAAAGCAACCAAAGAGTTTTTTTTAAGGGAAAGAAGTGGAATGTTATGCAATGGCCAAGTCAATCACCTGACCTGAATCCGATTGAGCATGCGTTTCACTTGCTGAAGACAAAACTGAAGGGAAAATGCCCCAAGAACAAGCAGGAACTGAAGACTGTTGTAGAAGAGGCCTGGCAGAGCATCACCAGGGTTGAAACCCAGCGTCTGGTGATGTCTACAGGGAGTGCAGAATTATTAGGCAAGTTGTATTTTTGAGGATTCATTTTATTATTGAACAACAACCATGTTCTCAATGAACCCAAAAAACTCATTAATATCAAAGCTGAATATTTTTGGAAGTAGTTTTTAGTTTGTTTTTAGTTTTAGCTATTTTAGGGGGATATCTGTGTGTGCAGGTGACTATTACTGTGCATAATTATTAGGCAACTTAACAAAAAACAAATATATACCCATTTCAATTATTTATTTTTACCAGTGAAACCAATATAACATCTCAACATTCACAAATATACATTTCTGACATTCAAAAACAAAACAAAAACAAATCAGTGACCAATATAGCCACCTTTCTTTGCAAGGACACTCAAAAGCCTGCCATCCATGGATTCTGTCAGTGTTTTGATCTGTTCACCATCAACATTGCGTGCAGCAGCAACCACAGCCTCCCAGACACTGTTCAGAGAGGTGTACTGTTTTCCCTCCTTGTAAATCTCACATTTGATGATGGACCACAGGTTCTCAATGGGGTTCAGATCAGGTGAACAAGGAGGCCATGTCATTAGATTTTCTTCTTTTATACCCTTTCTTGCCAGCCACGCTGTGGAGTACTTAGACGCGTGTGATGGAGCATTGTCCTGCATGAAAATCATGTTTTTCTTGAAGGATGCAGACTTCTTCCTGTACCACTGCTTGAAGAAGGTGTCTTCCAGAAACTGGCAGTAGGACTGGGAGTTGAGCTTGATTCCATCCTCAACCCGAAAAGGCCCCACAAGCTCATCTTTGATGATACCAGCCCAAACCAGTACTCTACCTCCACCTTGCTGGCGTCTGAGTCGGACTGGAGCTCTCTGCCCTTTACCAATCCAGCCACGGGCCCATCCATCTGGCCCATCAAGACTCACTCTCATTTCATCAGTCCATAAAACCTTAGAAAAATCAGTCTTGAGATATTTCTTGGCCCAGTCTTGACGTTTCAGCTTGTGTGTCTTGTTCAGTGGTGGTCGTCTTTCAGCCTTTCTTACCTTGGCCATGTTTCTGAGTATTGCACACCTTGTGCTTTTGGGCACTCCAGTGATGTTGCAGCTCTGAAATATGGCCAAACTGGTGGCAAGTGGCATCTTGGCAGCTGCACGCTTGACTTTTCTCAGTTCATGGGCAGTTATTTTGCGCCTTGGTTTTTCCACACGCTTCTTGCGAACCTGTTGACTATTTTAAATGAAACGCTTGATTGTTCGATGATCACGCTTCAGAAGCTTTGCAATTTTAAGAGTGCTGCATCCCTCTGCAAGATATCTCACTATTTTTGACTTTTCTGAGCCTGTCAAGTCCTTCTTTTGACCCATTTTGCCAAAGGAAAGGAAGTTGCCTAATAATTATGCACACCTAATATAGGGTGTTGATGTCATTAGACCACACCCCTTCTCATTACAGAGATGCACATCACCTAATATGCTTAATTGGTAGTAGGCTTTCGAGCCTATACAGCTTGGAGTAAGACAACATGCATAAAGAGGTTGATGTGGTCAAAATACCCATTTGCCTAATAATTCTGCACGCAGTATATGCGTTCCAGACTTCAGGCTGTAATTGACTGCAAAGGATTTGCAACCAAGTATTAAAAAGTAAAAGTTTGGTTTATGATTATTATTCTGTCCCATAACTTTTGGTTCCTTAACAATTGGGAGGCACATATGCAAACTGTTGTAATTCCTACACCGTTCACCTGATTTGGATGTAAATACTCTCAAATTAAAGCTGACAGTCTGCAGTTAAAGCACATCTTGTTTGTTTTATTTCCAATCCATTGTGGTGGTGTATAGAGCCAAAAATGTTAGAATTGTGTCGATGTCCCAATATTTATGGACCTGACTGTACATATTCACAAAGTGAACCAAATGTAATTTTGGTAAAATGTAATTTTAATGGCTGATTTGAAAATGCGAGTAATAAGACTCGGCCTTAGCATTGAGCCGTCTAGGGCTCCGATGAGGCTTTCAACTTTCTTCAAAGCACAAGGATGTCTTGGCATTTGAACAGATTCTCTTCTTCCTGATAAGATAAAGGATAGCATATGAAATCAGTTCTCTTTATTCTTCATCTCGCTGTGTAAACGTACGTAGATGCGGACATAAAAGGATAGAAAAGCGGAGCCCATGAAATGAACAGCAGGAGAGGAGCCGCCATAAGAGCCGCCGCTAAATACATCACATTCTTTCTCTGCCAATGGCATCGACCATTTAGGCGACTCCTTAGTAATGCAAATCGGCATATGTGCCAGAGGTGCCTATGGGAAATACTGTCGATATGGCACAACTGCAGCTTTAGCCATTGGGGGTTCACAGGATGGCGTGAGGTTTCCATCCTAGCATCGGGGCGGTGCCAATCTGTAGATTCAGCAATGACTTGTTTTTACCTGATGATGAAATCAACCATTTTTTCTTTAAGAACCTGCTCAGATTTTTCCATCCTTAAGCCTCTTTCACATCCGTTTTTCACTGGCGGGTGCTGTCTGCGTTTTCTGCGGACAGCACACAAGCCCATTGATTTTAATGTGTCTGTTCACATATCAGTATTCTTTTTTACAGTGAAAACATCATGGAGACTTGCACTACTACATTATAGTTAGTGTCGAGTGAATAGAAGTCAACTTCGATCCGATTTTCAGGGAAAATTTTGTTCGTTGTGAAGCCGAATTTCCTTGTGCTTCTTGGTAACGAATTGATTTTCCCTTGTAAAAAAACAAAAAAAAATCATACTTACCTAATCCATTAGGCCGGCTGTCGCCATCTTGATTGTAGATCTCGCACAAAATCCTGTGCACGGTGACGTATTACGTCCCCACGCCAGCCGACGGAATGACGTCATCACGGGCCGCACAAGATTTTGCGCTAGGTCTTCAATCAAGATGGCGACGGCTGGTCCGTCGCAAGCAAATGGATGAGGTAATGATTATTGCTATTAGATGCCACGATCATGTATGAACGCGGCATCTGAGGGTTTCAATGACTGGAGGGGAGGGGGGACAGCGCAATCGCCGCTCCCTGTCACTGTACCCACTACTTACAAAGAAATGCGCTTCATGATGAATTAATTTGACACGATGCAAATTTTTGGTAAAATTCAGCAAATTTTTGAATACTTCGCTTATCTCTAATTATATACTACGGGTCCTCGGTAAAACATGTGTTTCACAAATCTTTATTAGGAAATGCTCTGGAAATTAATTTATAGTCTGTGGAATATGGATGACACACAGAGAGCAAAAAAACGTACACACGGACCAAACACGGATCCTTCACAGACGTCAGACACTGAAATGTGAACGAGGCTTTAGACCACATGCACACAATGCGAATTACACATAGGTTTTTATGTGGAAAATCTGCAGAATAAGGTAATGGCCACATGGTCAGGTTTCTGCATGCATTTTTGGAAGCCAAAACCAGGAGATCATTTAAAAAAAGTGTAGACGTTGTATCTGGCCTTTATGCTTTTGCTCCCGTTATAATTTTGGCTTCCAAGAACTTCATGCGGAAGCCTGGCCGTGTGGCCGTACCCAGATACAGTACCTGCTTGTACCATTACCGCGCCACTCTGGCTGTTCAGCTGTATCTGGAATTGCAGCTGCTCAGCTTCGGTCAACTTGTATGGCGATGGGATTGCATGTGGCTAAGCTGGGTGTGTTGCGGTGGGGATGGCACCAACCTGAGATGGTCCCCATGGGCACAGCGGCAGCTTCTAATGGCCTATATGCCCTTCCCTATTTAAAGAATAAAAAAAATCTAAATTTTCCCAGATACTTTACGGCCGTTTACGGTAATTTTTACAAGTCCCTAGCCGAACATAAAATCTGGATTTTGCAGTCATTTTTACTTATATTTCACTTATTTCTTTCACACTCATCTCTGCGAAAGTCGACATGAAATCCATAAATAAATTAACATGGCAAGCAGCAAGCCGGGCGGCGGCTAATGTTTAAGAACATCTTCCATAACTCACATCACGGTTTTCCCATCCATACGGACTCACCGTGCGCAGGGCGGTAGCGCTGCATACTCCAAGGTCTTTAAATAAATCTTCCATACATAAAATATCTCTGGATGTCTCTACGCTCTCAGCAGCTTCTTCGTCTGGTGCACGGGCAGGTTTTGCTGAGTGTGCAGGTGGATTTTTAACCTATATATAACCCGTATATGTTCCCCATGACAAAATGTAGTAATTTTTTATTTATTTTTTTTTGTCGCTTCCAGCTATGTATCATTCCTGAAAATAAATGTTATACACAGTATTTGCTTCATGATCAAGACCCTCAAATACAGTGCATTTCATCTTTCTCTGCAGCTGCCGTGCCCCATTCACATTGATTGACAGGACCAGGCAGGTGTGATGATGGTTCAAATAATATAACAAAAACAAAGACAGGTGCACTCTGCGGTCTTCTAACCCTCATACTGGTGTAAAATTGAGAGATTAGCCAACATATCCTGCTTGGAGGACATGTCTGAGCCCAAGCACCGCTCCAAGGTTTCTCAAGTAGCTCGGGACCTAACGCTAAATCTACCTGGGCGGTATGGGCAATACCAGGAGCCAGTGGGCGAATTACAGGAGAGCAAGGTCTGACTCACAGCAATCTCCCAGTAACCTCCAGCATGTGACCATGCATACAATGGGAGAAGGCAGAGAGCTCTGAGCCCCAACTAAGACTGGCTGATATAGCCCAGGCCTCACATGTGCACCAGAATGCTGCCTGTGGATGGAAATAAAGGCACATTCAGACTAGGAGTTTCTACACCTCCAAAAAATTTCATATACAAACTACAGATTGGCGTGTGAGGATGGTTCCACTGCCTGGCCCTGTCAATCAAAGCGTAGAGGGTGCGGCAGTTGCAGAGAGAGCTGAGCCTCTAGGAGTAATGGCAACGCCCCCGTTGCTCCTAGAGGCTTATTTACATATAACAAAACATAATTCTTCTCAGCAATGCGGACACATTTGAACATGGGACCAACACAGATGCCTTCAGCTGCTAAGTGTACATGTAACAGGGCAGCCAGTGTCATAGGAACAAATCTGGTGATGTTTACTGCAATGCTAACTATGACCTATATAAATGGTTATATATGGGATGGAACTAGTTAACCTGGCAGTTCTTAGTTAGTTGTCGAGAGACAGGCTGGTCCTGCATGACCCATGGAGCACCAGGGTGAGGACGGCCACCATGACAGCTACAAACCCCATCATCACCACAACCACCTTTCAGCCTCCTCTCGCTCTCCCCTTCTGCGCTTGCTCAACTGTATGATGATATGATGATGTTCCAAGTTGTCTCAGATCTATGGATTCTGTTTAAGTTCATATCTAATTCTCTGTTTTTCTTTTCTTAAGAGCCTCCAATTGGACAGATGCACCCCCCTCATGGTGTCACACCTCAGAAGAACAGCAACCTCTTGGTGATCATTGTGGTCACTGTAGGAGTGATCACCATTCTGGTGGTGGTGATAGTGGCCGTGATCTGCACAAGAAGGTCATCGGCACAACAGAGGAAGTACGTAATGAGTCTCTGACACCTTCTTGAAGGTTTCTGAGTCATTTTCTCTTACCTTGAGATCACTATGCCAAGGAGAAACATCAGATCTGCTCCAATCTAATATACATAATTCAAAGTAGACATTTATGGTGTACATCAGTTTAAAAAGCTAAGGGCCCTACTTGGGAATTCTAGATTTAGGGAGGGTCTCCTTTTTTAGGACAGCTACAAGAGCATCTCTTGCTATGGAGGAACTGACAGGCTTATATATTACATTTCAATGAGATATGTGTAATGCATCATCTCTCCTTTGGGGGCACTGCAGGGGAATTGAACAAGTTCATCTACTGCTGATCGCTGGGAGTCTCAAAAATATGGCTCCATGGAATCATCTTAGTTTTGAAGGTATTTTCTAA
Source organism: Bufo bufo (assembly GCF_905171765.1). Lineage (NCBI taxonomy): Eukaryota > Metazoa > Chordata > Amphibia > Anura > Bufonidae > Bufo > Bufo bufo. The sequence goes on from NC_053390.1 coordinate 46,583,240, forward strand.
AGAAACAAAGACAAATCCTTACAATGGATGGTATAAATCTTGATACTCCTTTGATAAGCAGTTTGCTCAGGAGGAGTGGCAGTGTTGGTTAGGTTTCTGTTTCATTTAATTTGCAACATGGCAACCAAACTTGTGGAATAACCAGCCCCTCAAGACTCCTGAGTCTGAGAAGGTCCATAGACTCCTCTGTCACAGTGTTAGAAATGGTACATGGTAGGTGGGATCCTGCTTGTGTTAGGACCCAAGACCTTCCAGTTACACTTCTGGACTGGACTATCCCATGGACTTCGTCATTTTTAATCTCCTCAGCATACTGCCTTACATTTTAGCATTAACAACTTCTACCAGTTGCTGCCCTCCAGCAATCTTGGCCTGCAATCTGCAGTCAGAGAACCGTAGAGAGAGGAGCAAGGCAGCGTTTGGTAGTCAGCAAGAAAAATGTTTCTGAATTTGTTAAGAATTATATCTGAAATGACGTCTTTCTAAAACCTCTCCAAGACAGTCTTTCCCCGGCAGCTGGCAGGGTGACAAGAAGACACAAGATAAGAACTGAGAAGTTGAATTTCACAGTGCAGTCAATTTAGATGTTTGGTTGTGAAATAAAATGTTTTCTGACTTTTAGGACTTGACCATATAGACATTATGAAGCAAAACTTTATAGCGGAGCTGAATTTATCTCTTCTAGGGGTTGTTTCAGGAACACAAGCCTTTTCCATATGCCTCCTGAGCTCCACTCTATTAGCCACAGTGGACAGCCATTCTCTTTCTGGTAGACCCAGCCAGTCCGAGTATTACGTGCTCAGTCATTAATTGAGTTGTTATTCCTTCTGATGCCTTCCTAAGGAATAACCAAGCATTAGAGATGAGCAAATCACTCAAAATTCAATTCATGTTCACTTTGGCTGAATTGGTTGACTGAATAGATTTGGGTCAGAATCGATTCTAGCTGAACCAAAAGTTAATGCTCCACGTGGCCTGAAAATATTACACTATGAGGTCTCCTAGGGCTCATTCATTTTTTCTTGTTTTTCACTTTTTGAAAAAAAATATATATATTTTTCCCTCTCTTTCTCTCCCTCATTAGCCCCTCTTCCCACTTCTACCAAAATAAATAAATAAATAAATAATCTGATTCGAGTCACCAAAGATTTTGGATTCGGCTCTACCTCAAATTTTTACAAATTTTTGGTCACAGCAGATTCTTTTACAGTTGATTTGCTCATGTATGCTAATCATGCTCTTAATAGGGAGAGGCTGCTAGAAACCTCTGCAAACCAAATGATTGGGCATATTGAAATCCAACTCCTCGACACTTTTGTACCCCAACATCTACCACTGGGGTGAAGTCAGGGCACGCCTAAAACAGTATTCATTATCTCTCTTCTCTGTAATTGTCCTGAATTGAATCTCATAAAATTCTTACTCTAATATATCTGCATTTTTTTAAACAGGGTTAGTAAATCTGCCCCAGTGTGTCCATATGTATATTTATAAGGGAACCTAAATTCAGAAGTTTAAGCGGTATTCCCATCTCAGACATAGATGGCATATCTCTATTTCCAGAATGGGCCAGCATCATGCCCATTCGCACAAGTATGATCTCTTTTCATTGCTATGGGAGTTCAGAAAATAACAGACCAAGCGCACTCGGCTATTTTCAGAAGTTCCTTAGTGATGAATGTAGAGAGCACCACTCATGCATGGCCACCTCTCCACTCACCACTATGAGACTGGCGGAAAAAGCCTAGCCAGCTCGGCTAGTTTTGGAACTCTCATAGCTTTGAACATAGGGTGACATGCGCATGCTCGGCTGCTGGGCCAATTCTGGAGATAGGAATGTGTCCCAAAGGTCATCAATGTCTGAGATTGGAATAGCCCTTTAATGTACCTTCGCTCCATCTATCTCCTAAAGTTGCTTTGAAAAAAAAAAATATGCTAAAGTTATTTTTATCTTGTCCTCACTTTATCCTCTCCTATGATATTTGAGTCACAGAAATACTCTTTGTGTCAGTAAAGTATAAAATGAAGCTTTGCCCTGGTACAGCACGTCCTGGCATTTAGATCTTCACAAGTAGCATTTTCAACATTGTTAAGCTACGGATCAGTAAGCAGCTGCTGGTGAAGTGGCATGACACCTGGTGCCCACACTGTCAGGATTATATCTTTTCTTCATAGTATGGCGCTTCTGGCTATCTGCTGTCGTTTTACGCTTTTACCATACTGTTGCTTTTATGTTCTTGGTATTTTAGCATTTTTTTGTTTGTTTATTAAATATAATTTATTGTTGTTTGTTTTATTAGAAAACGAGCCACACACAGTCTCAGTAAAAGGAAAGGAAGCCAAAAGGATCTGAGGCCACCAGATCTTTGGATCCACCATGAGGAGATGGAAATGAAGAACATTGAAAAGCCAGTGGGATCTGAAACTCAAGGAAGGGAATCTCCCAGGCAGAGCTGTCAAGATATCACCCCTGTCAGCCATAGCCAATCCGAGTCTCAGTTAGGAAGCAAAAGTGCATCACATTCAGGTAATTAGAGATAGATAGATAGATAGATAGATAGATAGATAGATAGATAGATAGATAGATAGATAGATAGATAGATAGATAGATAGATAGATAGATAGATAGATAGATAGAGGATAGATATATATGAGATAGATAGATAGATAGATAGATAGATAGATAGATAGATAGATAGGATATAGATAGATGATAGATATGATATAGATAGATAGAATGATAGATAGATAGATAGATATGAGATAGATAGATAGATAGATAGATAGATGAGATAGATACATAAATAGATAGATAGTATTAATATTCCACTTTACAATATTCTACTATACAATATGAAAAGAGAAGTGTTATTATTTATCAATGGTAAATTAGACCAATTTAACAAAAATTGGATAGTTGGAATAAGAAATAAAGAAATACCTTATATAGTTTTAAATCAATTTCTCATCTTACTGGAATTTTATTATATTTTGTTTAATTATGTTTTGTTTTTTGTTTGTTTAGTTTTTTGCCTCTCTCTGAGCTTCCCCTTCTCTTTGTACGTTGGTGGGATGGGTCTTTTTCTGCATTTTTTGTATGTTTTTTTGAATTAATAAAATAAAAAACATTTCAAAAATCCACTTTTAAGAAAGTGATCTTCTCTCCACAGGGCCGGACACAGATGAGGCTGGGAGTAACATCTCAACTCTGGAACGATCTTTAGCTGCACGTAGAGCCACACGAGCCAAACTCATGATTCCAATGGATTCTCAGTCCAACAATCCTCGTAAGTGTCCAGCATCTGCTCCTTGCGTCAGACGATGAATTTACTAGAAGTGTGCCTGATCATATACAGGAGACATTGGGGTATTTATCAAGCCTTATACACCAGAATTATGGCTATAAAGTCACAAAATAAGACTTTCTGGTCTTATTTGTGCAAAGATTTTGCAACATTTAGCATTTTTATACCTTTCAAAGTTTTGCAAAGTGGAGATGGTTAGCCTGTCAAGTAGATTTATCAACTGCGCCTTTTTAAAAAGTTGCTAAAATTGTCACCCTGCTACTCCTCTAAAGGGACAGCACAAAAAGTGGAGTAGCATCTCAAGACAGAAATATTAGACTTAAAGGGAACCTGTCACCTTCAAAAACCATCCCAAGCCGCCAGCAGTACCTGACAGTAGCCAGCAGCGTGTTTTCGACGATAATTTTCTTCCTGAAGGCTGAGCTTTAGCCACATCGGCCTTCAGGAAGAAAATTATCGTCGGAAACACGCTGCTGGCTACTGTCAGGTACTGCTGGTGGCTTGGGATGGTTTTTGGAGGTGACAGGTTCCCTTTAAAGTTGCATCAAATGTATCAAACATTGTGCAATATTTGATACATTTGGTGCAAATTACCGCAGCGCAGAATCTTCTGTTGAATTGTTTACAAGCTTCAACCTTTTTTTAAATATTTGTAAAATCCCCTTTGACACTTTTCGGCACAGTGAAAGACTGCAATATTTCTTAGTCGAGAACACTAACATGCACTTTACTATGATGTAATGGTAAAAGCCAACTAATGGGGTCAAGTAAAGGCGGATATGGATTCCCTGGCCTTGCGAGAGTGAGGAAATCAATTTTTTATGAGTTCATGCCAAGGACAATGGAGTCAAATCTTCCATTCTCTGGCAAAATAATTGCCATTAGTCCAATTTGAATAAATATGAACACCTTATAATGCTCAATCACTTTTGAAGCATTAAGATATAATTTGAGGATGAAAAGTAAAAAATGAACACACTAAATATTACAAATAGAGACGAGTGAATTTCCTCAAATTCATTTCAGGTCAGAATCGGGCAAGAAATTCGATTCAGGTATGAATCAATTCTACTGCCTGGAAAAGCCCCTCTCTGCCCCTGTCCCTCTCTCTATTTCTCTGCGAATTGAATCTCAAGAAGCTCTGATTCTGATTAATTAGAATTCTTTGAAAGATTAAGGTCAAATTTTCATTCTAAAGAATCAGTTTGCTTTTCTCCAATTGCAAAGTGCTAATTTGGAAAAATACAATTCTAAAAATGTTTTTGATCCAATTTTAATAAGTTGTCTTGCGTAATTTACAGGGTCAGACTGACCCACCAGAGGATCCTCCGGTAGACCCAAGCTCTGACAATAATGAACCCCTTAAGGTACTATGTAAACAGAGGGAGCGTGAACATGCACAAATCTGCCGAACATACCACAAAACCCATATGTAGCTGTCTTATTATAACCACAGGAGGAACTGTCAGTATCGGTGACATCAGGGGTGGTTGGAAACCTGAGATTCCTCTGCACTGGAGGCTTTGCAGATCAGGCAGACTCTATGCAAATTCCTACCAAATCTCATGGCAACTTCCTCCAGACGTTGATGGAGGCCTCATGTTATACAATCCTCGTACAATTCTTTTCGGCCCATTTGAAGATAAAATTGAGGAAGATCCATGAGTTGGGACCTGACTAATATCCATTGCTTCATTCAGGAAAAATAAAATGCTTTTTAATCCATATGCAAATAAGCAGTGAAGTGCATTGAGGGTGGGTCCAAGCCACTTTGTGCACCTTTGCCCCTCCTACTTCCTCTGTAAGCCCTTCCCTCTCCTTATTGATTGAAAGGGCCATTAAAGATAACTTTGCATGATGCTTGCCCTGTCAATCAAGGAGAGGTAGCGACTTATAGAGGAAGCAGCAGGGTCAAGGGTGGACAGAGTGGCTTGGACCCACCCTCAATGCACTTAACTGCTCATTTGCATGTAGATTCAACAGATGCTAGTGGTATCTTTACATTCAGCTGGGCTAGCTCTGCAAGGCACTGGGCCTGGTTTATCAGTGACATCTTGGTTATCTTGGTGACAGACTCCTTTCATGCCAAATTTTCTCAAGCTTCAAGGGCAACAATATGTCAGGTGGCACACGTGACAAGTCCTAGCCCAACACACTTTCAATATTGATGCTACACTGGAATGTTTATGTCATGTAATATCCTAAAAATAACAAAATAATATCTAAACTTCTTCATTCATTCATGAGACTTATAATAGCGCGGGCCGATAGAAAATTGCTTTCCTGTTGACACGCCGGTGAGAATAACTTAGGATAATTCAATTTTCTTCTCCTTTCCTCTAGTCATACATTTCAGCGAGAGCGTAGCAGGAGACAATGCGAACAATATCACATGAAAATATTGCGGCAGGCGGAGGCCAAATCTGTTTGGTTTATCTCTTTTTCCCAATGCTAAGGCGTTCACAGGCTGCGTATAAAACTTGACAGCGCGCAGTAAATTGCTTCCATGATATAGGACTGCGGAGTTGTAAAAAGTCAATGTGATTTGTTTGAACATTCAGGCTCCCAAACTCTTAATGTTAGTGTCACATCAGCATTCAATTGTCAACAACCTGCCGAATTTTCTACTGATTTTCAATCCGATACAGTAAGGAAATAATGACCTAGAAAAAAAAAAGATATGAAGCAGTGTAATAGTGATGGATATCCCATATGTATATAAATTAGAGTCTGTAGGATTTGTACTTTATTTACATCTTATCTACATCATGGACGGGGATGTGAGGATTCATTGCATTGGCCTGGAAGGCTGGATCACATTCCGTTGACACTAATATTTCTTAAGCACCTGGCTTGTATACTCTTGCAATATTATACATGAGCGTTTATGTGACTAATAGCTCATATTAAGTGCTAAGGGATGATTTCTTCTTCATATTTCAGCAGTTGTCAGTGCCATACCAGTGCCCACCTTAGAAAGCGCTCAGTATCCAGGAATCCTTCCATCCCCGACCTGTGTATATCCTCATCCGCAGTTTACTCTACGTCCTGTTCCTTTCCCTACTCTTTCGGTGGATCGGAGTTTTGGACCTGGTCGAGGTAAGGACTGAAAAAAATTTAGTTCAAAAACTTTGTAGTATAAAATGAAATGTGGATCTTGGGACATGCACACTTCCAACTTTTTGGATGGTCAAATGGGGCAACATAGGGTATGGCCACACGTTCAGGTTTCTGGATGATGTTTTGGAAGCAAAATCTAGGACTGAATTCCAAAAAGAGGAGGATTCGTATCTGTCTTTCAAACTTTCTCTCCTTTTATGGTCCATTCCTGATTTTGGCTTCCAGAAACGTCAACATGAGGCTGTACCCTCACAGTTCACTTGAACTTGTGAATGGCCCAGTGGATTCATAGAGGTGAGCTTGAATGGTATTTGATCCACATCTTCCAACAAAACAAGTTAAGGTATTGAACTTTTTTGGGTCCAACTTTCAACGAAACATAAAATAATTTACAACTCAGTCTAGTATTCAGGAGAAAAAAAGAGATTTGAATCAAAGGTAGGGATCGACCATTCAATAGAGAAACACTTGGCAGGTAGGTGTAATGTTATTAAAAGGAAGACAAAAAAAGATTCCAAGAGGAATAGCTTGATGTAATCAGGCGTCATGCAAAAATATGTAGCAGTGCCACTACCCCCATCACACCAATATGTATTGCTGTACTCTTGTGTGACCTTTGAGACCTCTTTACACATGGGGACTCTTGTAATTGCACCTTCTATGACTTCACCACAACTTTTTGTTTTTCCTATTAATTTATTACTAACAGAATGCATTTTTGTCTATAACCATTGGAAAGATGTGAACAATGTAAAGCATGAAGTAACTTAATTTGCCTATAAGGGGCTAGATGTAGAGTAGCAACGCCTTAATTACTGCTGAAAGAGTTAATTCAGTTACCACGTTAAATACTGGGATTTCTATGCATTTTGTAAACCAAATGGAAAATGTATAGACAGTTAGATGTTTAACATTGATTTACTGGTTAGGTTGCAAGGGTGATGGACCGAGGTCAGCCCTCTGGTTGGTGATTGTAGTCTGTGGAGAGCTGCAGGAAGGACATGAGAGAGAGTGTCTGACGGCCAGGCCTCCAGCTCAGAGAAACTTTATCTCTGAGACAGGGCCGTACATAGAAGTCATTGGGCCCCATAGCAAGAATCTTAATTGGGCCCCCTAACTCCACCCACTACCCACCCCTGGCCCATCCCACCACCTGCCCTGGCTCCTCCCCTGCCCCTCCCTATTATGCCCCCCAAAATGCCCAGGCACCGCATACAGGTAATACTTACTCCGCTCCCCGACACCCACGTCGCTCCTGATGCCCCCACGGCTGCCGCTGAATCCCCCTGTCATGCGGATCAGGGGGAGGGGGGTGGTTGGTAATTTCCCCCATATAGCAATTTCCCCCACACTGCCCCAACACAGTAGTTTCCCCCAAATAGTAATTTCCACCACACTTCGCCCATATAGTAATTTGCCCCCACATAGCAATTGTAGCTCCTTGCCCTAGCAATTAGCACCTGCCCATTCTTTGACCTAGTAGTAAGCACCTGCCATATTAGTCCTTGCTCTTGCAGTGGGCACCTGCCCAGTGGCTCCTTGCACTTGAGGTGGGCACCTGCCCCATCCTTGCCCTTGCATTAGGCACCTGCCCCATCCTTGCCCTTGCTGTGGGCTCTTGCCATATTAATCCTTGCCCTTGCAGTGGGCACCTGCCCCCACAGAGTCCTTGTGCCAGTGGTGGGCCCCAGCCCGATGTGTCCAGGGGGCTGCACGAGCACTTGAGCAGGAGACCAGCCCTGCTGGGAGGAGGAGACGTATCCTGAAGGAACCCGCACTGAAGAACCGCAGCTTCATAAGTCTCCATAGCCGGGGTCCCATCAGTGCCTCAGTTACCCATGCTGTTGACTGGAAGTAGAAGGAGCCATTGTGCTGCGTCCCTGCACAGGTGGGGTTAGGAGGGAGAACTGTCTGTGCAGCAGAGTAGACATAGGGGGCCGGGCCTTCCATGCACTCCGGCCCCACCTGTGCCGCGGACCCCATAGCAACGACGTGGTCTGCCTATATTGGCGGTACACCACTGCTCTGAGACCTCACCTGTCTGAAAAGATATCTTCAATTCCAGAGTACTCCTAAAATGAGACAGGTCACCTTAGAAGGTTTAATATCAAATCAAGGCCATGCAAGATAACTTTAGTGAGGTACAGCCAAGGTAAGTGACTTTATCGCTGCAGGATCCATACATTGCTCAGGCACCTACCACACTTTCATACGAATTGGCCATCCAGATCTTAAATCTGCACCCCTCAGCTTAGGAACTGCAGAAAGTCTTAACAAGAACAGGATTGCATGCCTAGGGTTATTTGAAGTGATTGCAAAGTGTCTTTAGAGAAAGAGGGACTGGGAGTACTATAACTGTCATTATTTTGTTGCCTATATACAGCCATTTGGGGAAAATATTTCCTATGAAATTTCTCAGAATTGTGCTATTATGGCTACTTTTAATGCAACCCTCATCATCAACTCAATAAGGAGACTTTATTTTTTGCAACCAAGGAGCCTGATCATTGCCTCCATAATGTTCTGACCCTGTACCCGTACTCTTGCCGTGCAGCCTGCCAAACACTCAACTAACACCAAGGGTACCCCAACTACCACCAGGCAGGATCTCCAACACCAGGGTGTGCCCTGAGGAAAGAAAGGGTGTGCTCGCCACTCTGTGCCCTCCACTGTGAACTGTGCATACTACTATCACCATCATAGCCACTACCATCCCTCCCATCCTCACCTCCTCTTTGGCCATGTGTCCTTTAAATAGGTTGTTGCATGCCTTTAAAAAGGTGCATTAACTATTAGTTTAGCTGGTGGAGGTGGTTAACTTAGGAAGCAAAACTGAACACTGATCAGACTTTTTAATAGACCGTAAAAGTCCCAGGTTTCATGTTCGCTTCAAAGGCATGAGTAGTCAGGAGATGATACAAGCGATGCCGTCTACAGCTCCTCTTATGACACATTACATCTTCAAAAGACAAATGCTTCAAAGTAGTATGGTAAAATACTCAACGGCCTTGGAAACAAACAGCTCTGCCAACTATATAACATTTTTACAGCAAGCAAATTGCTTTTTAAAAGCCGAGCCGGGTTTGTTTTGATAGTGGTGGTTCTTAAGACGAACCTTAAAGACTACAAAGCTCAACAAGAGAAAATATTGTAAGACATGGAAAAAAAATTGGGTTCTGCCTGTCCGAGGTTTTGAGGCGCTGTCACAAATTACTTTTTTTGCCATTTTATCAGAGTGGTTCTCCGGCTTCTTTCAAGTGTTCTTGTAAGACTGTCAAGGCTTTGTTAGTAGACACCATGCCAAGAACTACAGTGTGGATGGGAGATAATTGACCATATAACTGAAAATCAACGTCTACCTCACATACTCCAAATTCTAGAGAGAAATGCAGCGAGCCAGACCGCAGGGGAAAACACGTGAGGATACGGTGGGCCAATGGGGGTAGTAGTTGTTTGTACTCACAGTTAGCAGAGCCTCCCTGGGGCGGCAGTGCACTGGATGGGAAGACAGCACTAAATCCTCCGGGGCACTCTCTATTGTAGGGAACACCAGCCAGATGGAAGTTGAGGTGCCTTTGATGGTAATGGGTATGCTTAGGGTGCTTTGGTGCCTGGGCCCCTGTGTTCGTGATGCCAGCACCGTGAGGTGCAATTAGGAGATGATGTGGAATAAGGAAACCAAGTTTCTTAACAAACTCCCAGTACTTTACTGAAGCTGCTCCAAAGGTCATCAATGTATGCAAAAGTCATTTACAGCAAGGCAGCTTTTACAGTGATTCAGATTAGTTCCCATAGTTGCATAAGGGGCAGTTTTCTATGACAATCAATCTTTCTCCCTTTTTTCTCCAGGCTGGAGGGGTGGACTATCTCTGCTGTACTGTATAATCATATACCTCTGTATCCTCTCTAGGAATACTTTATTCTGACAGCTGGCCTTTCTGTCCTTGGTTATGGTTGGCAGCTTGTAGCTTAGAATCTCTCCACCTAATGCAAAGGAGACTAGAGCCTGATAAACGACAGTTACCTTCCTTTGCCAATATTCTTACTCCCTCTCTGAATTGCCTGTTTCCTTTGTAATCTTTCCCTTCTATGGGCTGGTACATGGAACTAAGTATGGAGTTCGGATAACTCTCCAAAATGGCTGCTAAGGTCAGACATCACACACACTGACCTTCTTCTCCTCTGTACTGTGTGCAGGGCGAAGTCAATCCTGGGAGGCTTGCTAGAACCTCCCCCTCCCTGTGCAACTTTATTGGAACTCCTATACAAGCACAATTTACATGAAACACGATCACAGTATTAAGCTGTGTGTTTCAGGACACTGCACAAAGCTAAGATATACAAGGCTTATAAAGCTTCTTGTTACGAATGTTACAGAAAGCAAAAAGGCTACAGGGCCCAGGTGAAAATGCTACCACTATAGCTGCTCCCCAGGTAGTGAAGTAAATGTGAATTTAGGTTCCCATTACCACATGACTTTCTGTCTTGATCACCGAGCTGGCCCCATAGGGTAACAAAGTATAAAGTTGACCCCTATCATAGCTTGACAAGAGTAGGGTATGTTTTCACAGGTCATCATGGTCCCCTAAAGACCACCTCGCATGCCAAGGTTTGCTTGTGCTGTTGACAGCCCCTTTCATGACGGCGATGTCATTATATAGATCTACATTTACCAAGTGATCTTTGGCATTTCTGTTTCTTGTACATCAGACTGCCTCTCCATGCTGAAAGCCTTGTTTTACTCAGGAAAGTATTAGATAGTATTAGAGGGTATTATGGATCGACAGTAAACTGGACTGCCTCTCCATGCTGCAGTCTTGTTTTACTCGGAAAAAGTATTAGAGAGCAGTAGAAGATATTATGCCTTTGATGTGCACTGGATTTACTCTCCCTGGTGCAGTTTTGTTTTCCTCAGAAAAGTATTAGAGAGCATTAAGATATTAAGCATCTGCAGTATACTCGATTGCCTCTCCGTGTATTACTCAGGAAAGTTTTATAAAGCATTAAGATATCAAGGATCTGAAGTATACTGGGCTCACTCTTCGGGCCACACAGCCTTTTTAAACTCATGAAAGTATTTGAGATTATTAAAAGATATTGTGAATCTGCAGTATGCCGGACTGCCTCTGCATGTTGCACAGTCTTGTTTTAGCCAGGAAAGTATTAAACAGCATTAAAAGATATTATGGGTCAGCAGTACATCACTCTGCCTCTTCATGCTGCACAATCTAACTTTCCTCAGGTAACAACTGTATAGAGATTATCAAATCATATTATGGATCTGAAGTACACTGCACTGCCTCTCAGAGCGGCACAGTCTTGTTTTAATCAGAAAAATATTAGAGATTATGAGATCATATTATGGATGTAAAGTAGTGTTAGAGAGCATTAGAGGTTATTATGAATCTGCACTACATCGGAGTCATGCAGAACAGTCTTGTTTAACTCACGAGATTATTAGTGAAGATTAGAAATCATTATGGATCTGCAGTATAGTGGACTGCCTCTCCATGCTGCACAGTCTCACTTTACTCAGGAAAATGCTAGAGATTATGAGATCATATTATGGATGCAAAGTAGTGTTAGAGAGCATTAAAGGTTATTATGAATCTGCACTACATCGAAGTCATGCAGAACAGTCTTGTTTAACTAACAAGATTATTAGTGAAGATTAGAAATCATTATGGATGAGCAGTATAGTGGACTGCCTCTCCATGCTGCACAGTCTCACTTTACTCAGGAAAATGCTAGAGATTATGAGATCATATTATGGATCTGCAGTACCCTGGACTGCTCTTCAACGTAGCACAGTCTTGTTTTACTCAGGAAAGTATTACAGAGAGAAGTTATTATGGATCTACAGTATACTGGACTACCTCTCCACGCAGAACAGTTATTATTAGTGAACATTAGAAATTATTATGGATCTGCATTATTCTGGACTACCTCTCCATGCTGCACAGAAAATATTACAGAGCGTTATAAGTTATTATGGATCTGCAGTATACTGGACTACCTCTCCATGCAGAACAGTCTTGTTTTACCCAGGAAAGTATTACAGAGCATTAGAAAATATCAGGGGTGGATTGGGAACTTAAAGTGGCCCTGGAAAAATACTAAAATTGGCCCTGTTTGGAGTTGGGTCCAAATTGATGGAAGGCAGAGCAAGCAATACCATGTTGTGGCACATTACACCACCCCAACAGAGCCAAATACCACAGTCCATCATAAAATACTGACAGCAGCACAAAATACATCCCCAAAAACTTCTACTGGCCGGCCGTGAGGAGGACCCAGGCAGCCCCCCGGCCATGGGCCCACCGGGAAATTTGCCCATAAAGTCTATGGCCAATTCACCCCTCAAAACATAGATACCGGGTGTGTGTGCATTCTACATTGTACAGAACAGAACGGCCGGCCTCTAACAGAACAGTCCTATCCTTGTCTGTAATGTGGACAATAATAGGACATGTTCTATCATTTTGCAGAAAGACCATGCGGACATACAGACACGGAATGCACAAGGCCCCATTGAAGTGAAGGGAACGGTACGGACATGGAAAAAAAAATACGTTTGTGTGCAGGAGCCCTAAGGTGGGCCCCCAGAATCAGTTACACTGGTGGGACCTAAGTACCCCAGTCCGACACTGATTAAAAGATATTATGGATTTTCACAATAAAAAGTTGTAAAACAAAGAGAAAAAAGTGATGAGTATTATAAAATCAGCGCTCTGCAGCCAAAGTCCATAAGCTTTTAATGCTATAATCACATTTCTTATACAGCATATAGGTAAAATATAAGAAGTATCCGCATTCAGCTTATGCCTGATATTACCTAAAGAACCAGAACCATGATAAAGCAGGTTATAATTAGCCATAAAATCTTTAATACCAAAATTAAAATTGGTGCAAAACTTAAAAAATATAAAAAAAATCTTGTTTAACAGAATGCAGTTTTATTGTTTAGTATCACGCCTATATCTATTACTAGCATAAAACAGAATCAATTGTCATTGGGACAATGAAATTCTTAATGGTGAGTGCTGCTGATATCCAGGATAATGTATCATCTCCGGGGCCGTGAAACATTATTTTATGTATTTTCTTTATCATTCCGCAGTGAAGTCACTGCCCTGTTATGAGTAATTTGAGAGGCGTCCTCACATTTCCATTTACAAAATGCTTTGTCTATCATTTTACACCCATTACTTTTATGTATTTTAATAATTACTGGGAAACCAGCAGGGTTGATTCAAGTTAAAGAACTTGGGGGGGGGTGGGGAGGGGGGGGTGGGCGACGACTAGGAAAGCTTATTTCTTCTAATGGTTCAATTAAAGGAAAAGTTTTTCATGCGCATAAGACTCAAAAACAGCCACAAAAAAACAGCTAAACAGGAATACTCTGTTAGTATATAACAGAGTTTAAAGTCAATGGCTTCAAAGGCTCAAAAATAATAATAATAATTAAGAGATGAACGAGTTTATGAAAAGTTCCATTCGGCTGATTCGGCAAATTTTACAAAAAAATTTGCTTTGTGACGAATAAGTTTGTCACAAAGCGCATTTTTTTTGTAAGTAGCGGGTGCAATGACAGGGAGCTGCGATAGCGCCATCATTGTACCCCTCATATGCCGCATTCATACATGATCACGACATGTGAGTGTAAAAACAGTGTGAAATTAACAAAAAAAAAAAAAACTTACCACCTTCATTTGCTCAATCTTGCTTGAAGATCTGAAGCGAAATCTCGCGTGGCGAGAGATTATGTCATCAGGCTGGCCGGTGACGTGATGTCATACATCTCCACGCACGGGATTTCGGCTGAGATCTTCAATCAAGATTGAGGCTGGTGGCCGATCGCGAGCAAATGGAAGAGGTAAGTATGATTTTTTTTTTATCCTGAAATTCGGATCGAATTCCACTTCGTGGGATTCGATTCACTCATCTCTACTACTACTACTACTACTACTAGTAATAAAAAAATAGCATTTGCAATAATCCTAGAAGGAAAAGGTCAGTCCTGAATCATCCTCTGTAGACAAGGACTGGGGATTTTGAAGCAGGGGTCTAAGAGTACAGTACTTGAAAATATACCACCTCTCCCCTGAGAGCCATCATACATTTTATAGTCGGCTAATTCTCACATTTTAAAAAATTTATATAAATTATAAATTACCTTGATTTGTTCTTTAAAAATATCCCCCAAAAATCTAGAATGGTATATATCTTGCCAAAAAAAGAGAAAAGCGTTATCAAGTTACTGAAAAAAAATAAAAATTAAAAGTAGAGATAAGTGAGTAAATTAAAAAATTTGGAAATTCGACCCAATTTGTTTTAAACGTTTTGATTCCAACCCAAATTTTGAGTGATTTGATTCAAGGGAATTGAAAAGAGGCAGAGCGGGAGAGAGACCTTTACAGGCAACTAAAGCATTTTCGATTTGGGTCTGTATACAATTTTAATTTGTGCTTCTGTAAAAGAAAGTTATAGCTTCCAAAATGCAAGGAGGCAAAAGCAAGAAGAAAAAATGTTGTCCTGAAGACCAAAAATGGCTTAGATCTTAAGGGGTCACACATTTTCCTTATACAGGTCATGAAACAGAATGAACAGTAACACAGTCTAAATCCGATTCTAGATCATTCTAAATTTTATTCAACTGAATCGGTCGACTGACTTGATTCTGTTGCAAATCAATTCTACAAAAATCGAAAGTGCTCCAATTTGTTTGAAAATCTGTTTGGCACTCTGAGGTCTCCTAGGACTTACAACTTTCTCTCTCTTTCCCTCGGAATTCAGATGCAACTTGAATTTTTCCAAAATTTTGTGTGAATCCGATTAGTATGAAATCAATTCTCCTTTCTCTGTTACTATTATTATTGTGATATTAATATTTTTTTTTATTTTAATTTGGGCTGTAAGTCATTAAAATATGGTGAACTGATTTTTTCAGCAGTGAATGAGACTCAACAACCCCAGCAGTCGTCCATGATATCCCACACGCAGCCGGAACACCCCAGTAATGAGGATGCTCCCAGCCGAACAATCCCTACTGCTTGCGTGCGGCCGACCCATCCCCTGCGTAGCTTTGCCAACCCTTTGTTGCCTCCTCCAATGACTGCGATGGAGCCTAAAGTTCCTTATACGTCACTTTTATCTCAAGCAGGTAATGTTCAATTTGATTTGTTTCCTTCAGTGGTGACATTCATGTCTTGCTAGAGTGTTTATGTTTGGTGAGTTCACCCTTTATGTTGTATATGGCTGTGTTGTTTTATGATTTTGCCTTTATTTAGGCTTGGTCAAAAATTGATCAACTGGTTTCTGAATTTTCTTTATTATTTTTCCTCTTGACTCAACTTATTCCCATATGTTTGGTACGAGATGACCAGCTTTGGAAAAATATGTGTTTGCAGTACTCTGTTGGGAGTTGTTTATGCCGTGTGTATCTATAAGTGGCTGGATCTGATATGAATTGAATGCAGTCAAGGGTTTTTCTAGCATTGCATTTATACCATGAGAAATTGGAGTACATAACAGCATTTTCAGAGGATTGACACATCTATACATTGAAATTTGTAAATGAAACCCTTTAAGACCGTCTGCTTTAGGTTGGGAAGATAAGGGTCTCCTTTTAAGCCACTATCTTAAGAGCTCACATATCATTTAATTATAATTACAGAACATTTCATAATCTATGTTTGTCAGTCTTCTTACTTTATTGCCCTTGACTTTCACTGTTTGGATAAGATTTTAGTCCCTCCGTGTAGCATGTCCTAAAATAGTTACAAGAAGTTATATCTACTCTACAGTAGACTGCCTCTCCTTGCTACACAGACTTGTTTTAGATCCAAATCACTCAGAAAACCGGAGTGAGAGGAGACTACACAAGAATCATGCAAACGTATGCCGAGGGGGAAACAAGGCAGACTGAAAATGATGCGCTTGTGCAGTAATGTCTGCACCTGGGAACATGATCAACTTCAAAAAGTCACCTTTCTTGACATGTCTGCTTTAGGAACTATTTGCATCTCCCTTGACATAGCAATTCTGGAGAATCTATTCTTCTGACTCTATGTCCTTGCCTTCTTTTATTACTGCTAGAAGTTATGAATGAAATACGGTACTAGCACTTTGCAATAGCAGGAATAACAAAGATATAAGATATATAGAAATAGAGATATGAAAATCTATGCTCCAGAATTGTTATTACATGGGGGAGTGCAAGTAGTTATTAAAACAGACCTTTCAGGAGAGGTTACAGGTTCTCCTCAAAGAGGTTTTCCAGGATTAACTAGCCCCCGAAGCATGTGATATCTAAAGAATTATACTTATCTGCTCCCTGTCACATATTTCCAATGCCATGGCTCTTTTCAGCAATTTTCTAGTCCCTGGACTGTTTACCCGGTCCTTGGGGTACGGATTGGGTGATGTGCTACTTCAGCCAATTACTGGCCTCAACGTCTTTAAGAGGTATGTGACCTAGCAGTGCCACTTTAGGACATGTCACCACTGAGGCCAGCCAATAGCTGATGTAGCACACTTGACCCCTGTTCAGATGTTCATATACCGGTGACTGAAAGTTCATGGAACAGACCCAGGGTACCGAAACGGAAAGGTGGGGAGTGAGTGAATATGAATTTTTTTATTAGGTACCAAATGCTTTTGGGTCTGGTTAAAAAGGGTCATAACCCAGGAAAATCCCTTAAAGGTGGCCATGTTGGCTAAGCCTGTAAATTTTTAGTATACTGGACGACCAGCTTATGTGTCTTAGTTGTTTGGCTGATGTTTATTCAGCAGATATCAGCAGGGGAAAAGGATGACCGTGTTGGATTTGCACATTCTCACCCGATTGACAACCATGTGACACAAAATATGAATAGTTGCACTTTTTTAACCCAAGAGTAATGGCCATACGCCATCTTGACAGTTTTGAGAAGAGCTTCTTGGATGTGTTTGCTCTATCTTAACACGTCAAAGTCATTCAGGTGTAACTTTTATATTAGATTCACTGGAAATCATTTCATTCCCTTTGGTTTCATAAATATTTTATGGCCGTTCCTCAGTCAGGGTTTTCTGCATGTAAAAACAGTGTGTTCTCCTTATGCCGAATCCTAAGATAAGATGCTAGATTCCTTCACCGCCTGGCGTCCTCCTGTCATTCCTCTATAATAATCATAAACGCCGCCATATAAGTGATTTGGTTTAGTCCGCTTTCAAGTAAATTGAAAATGTTTGATGGAGTGTTAAGCTAGCTGCATTATGGATCTGACATCAATTCTATACTTTTCCTTTACAAGTGAAAATTCCCTTAAGCTACTAAAATAATCATCTGCATTTCAAGCAAAACAGGTTTAAGAGAAGTTTATAGGGCTATGGACGGATTTGATCTGGCTCAGATGGTATATTATTTTACATTAACATTTTCACAGCGGTTTTCTATAGAGTTATTACCGGGAAGTGAATTTCTTCAATGACTGGAGGGAAATTAAAGTGTTATGGTGTCTCAGGTTTGCTAGATCTTAATACTGGTCTTCTACAGAACGTGCAAAATCAGGAACGTAGGAGAGATGAGATTGTCATTTGGCATAGGACTGCAGGACACCCTACTGCATTATCATGCCTTAAAGGAGTAATCCAGAATTTTGTATGGATGAATATTAGTATCTGATCGCCAGAGGTCTGACACATAGAAATCCACCGATCAGCTGTTTCAGAGTAGCTCCAGCACTGGAACTTGGCACCAGAAGTACACAACTCTGCCCATTGAGTAGTGGATGAAAATAGCAACTGCAGCGCTGCTCCCATTCAAGTGAATGAGAGCAGAGCAACAGTTACCAGCTCCCTTCACTGCACAAGAGCTCCATCCAGCACTAGAGCTCCATCTTCTACTTTCTAAGACAAACTTCCATCGCCAGAGCTCTATCCACTCTACCCACGGCACTGACTTCCAGCACCAGAGCTCCATGAACTCCATCCATGGCACCGACTTTTGACACCAGAACTCCATCCACGGCCCTCGACTTCCAGTGCCACAGCTCCATTTTCTACATTCATTTCACCAGCTTCCAGTGCCAGAGCTCCATCCACTCTATTCACGGCACTGACCTCCGGCGCCAGAGCTCTGTCCTTCATGGCACCAGCTTCCAGCACCAGAGCTTCACCTACTCTATCCATAGCACTAGCTTCCAGCACCATAGCTCCATCCCATCTATCCATGGCACTGACTTTAGGCACCAAAGCTCCATCCACGGCACCTACTAACAATGTCGGAGGTCCATCCAAAGCATCGGCTTTTGACACCTGAGCTTTATTCACTCCATTCATGTCACAAATGTCTCATGCCAGAGATTCACCAATCTAATAGCTATCAATAACTTCTATAACCACAATACTTATTTTATGTTGGCCAAACCCTGCAATTTCATCGAGACAGGCAAACCATTTAATGTGTACGGCAATGTCCCCAATGGCAAATGTTAAGGAAAAGAAGGATCAGGCTATTTCAACATGACGAATTCCTTTGTTCTTAGAGCTTTATGGCAGCAGTTTACTCCAGAATCTCCATTCAGAAGACATCTCCTGAATCGAGGATGCATGTGTCCTGGGGGGCTAGGGGGTTGGACGAAAGGAATAATTTGTTAGGCTGACAGCTATCTAAATTAGAGTGTTTTCAAAATGTACATATAATTCATCCATGCCCCCTATGAGAGACCTGTCAGCATTCCTAATTGTTAAAAATCCCATATACATTAGAGTACAGTCAGCTGTCCCTACAGTTTTGTTAATATAAATTGGGACCTTTAGACTCTCTTCCCCCCAACAGATGAAAGCATATACACACCAGTCTTTATGGGGGAGTCAGGAGAAATAGGGTAGATGCTTGCTCAGGTGACAGCTGTTGAAGGTGTTTGGGCACCTTTATACGGTTCATGACTTTGATACAAGAAGGTGGGTGGGAAATTGTAGTGAAATTTTTTGTTCTTGTACCAGAGCTTCACCTACCATGTGCCATTTACAATACTGGTGTTTTCTTTTGTGAAAGTGAGTGTCGAAAGATGACCATCTTTGAAAGAAAACATAACTTCATGTTACTCTGTTGGGAGACGTTTATGCTATATGTATCTACATTTGGCTCCTCGGTTTCTGTGATGTGAATCATTGTCTTTTGGTATTATGTATTTTGAGAAATGTGAGCCTTTACAGAAATTTGCAGAAAGTTATTGGTTGACACATCTTTATGGATGAACGCATCTTTTAGGTCTCCATGACAGAAATACTCCTGACAGAAATATCTACAGCCTTCAGCCTATAACTTCAATCAATGAAATCTAAGAATACATGACTGAAAAACAATTTTCACATACTGTATGTAATATCCACACAAAGGCCTTTTATTGTCTGGTGGGTCTCCTTTAGGTCTCATCTGTGATGGATTTCTTATGTTCTAAATGACGCAGAAAAATACATTTATGGAATCTTAAGCAATTGTGCAGCAGCTGGAATTGTTTCTAACGAAACATCTCTCTGCCATTTGTGCCCATTTATCACTAAAATAAAGTCTTCAGCCTCAAAGAACATGAAAAAGAAATTAAATACATTTGGGTTATTCTTACTCATGACCTTTGGGAGAAGAACTTGATGTATTTAGTGTGCAATGTCGAAGGCTCCTCTTTAGTGTTTACGTACTGTTTATGGTATGCAAAGTCGACATGAAAAAATTACGAGCAGAACTGATGAGACTGTAAATCATCCAGGGACATAAGGGCAAGATGCAGTCATCATAACCTTTCTCTGCTGTCACAGAAAGAGGGGGCTGGATAAATCAGTGGTGAGGAAGGTTATGTTACTTAGTAATAAATGATGATAGCGCTGTAAAAGAGTTGTGAAAATATTAATTTTCATTAACTGATGGACAGTTGTCAGTTGTCACATAAATAACCATAAATGTTTGTTATGGTCAGGGCTGGGTCAAGGTTTGCTACCCAAACCAAGTGTTTTATACTACTTTAATTGCCCAATGCAGCCTCCCTTATCCACGCGCTTACATTTCCTTTATTAGCATAGTTGTGGCTATAACTGTGGCCTCCCACAGAAAACAATGGGAGGTAGTGTCAATGCAGCTGTCCAGAATTTCTTGACATGGACTCTGTGCCAAATTCAGCTGTGAAACACTCCCATCTACAATTAAAGTCATCTGTCACATAGAAATAGACTGTATAAGAGTGGGTGTGAACCCACTATGCCCATTGAACGAATGTGGCTTGGGGCTACTCCTCAGGACATTATCAAGGTGGACCCCTGGCTTTTACTCAAGCAGAAATTTGGACAGGCAGAGTTCAAGCAGTGCACTAATCATGCAGTAGGTTTGGGCAGGCAACACATGGTCAGTCAGAGTTCAGGACATGTGTCATAGGGTCAGTGCAGTAAAATGCAGTGAAACTTTGCTGGACTAGAATAGATAGGAACCTATAGCTCTGGCACTTTTCCATAAACTACGGGTCATTATATAACCATTGGCTGGGAACAAATTAGACTGTGCATATTCCAACCCTTAAAGAGTTGTGTGCCTTAAGGGAATAAGCACCAGGAAACAGGTGGGGAAGGCCGTGATTGGCTTGCAGCATGGAATAGTGTGGAGGGTACTCCAGTGGCCATACACGTCAGGAGAGAGGAGAAGCTGACAGACATGGACTACAGACATCACATAGGATTTTTTTAAAAGTTTTTCATAAAATACAACCTCCCCGTCCATTTCGCCCCAAGGCAACAGCCTAGTCCTCCTACCCATCTTCCTACCCCTGCTTATGGTATACTAATGATAAGCTAAGAAATAGCAAAATAGGACTTTTGGTGAGGTTTTCCTATACAAAAGTAATAAACGTAAGAAAATTACATTAATAGTGGTCCAGCTATCATTTTAAATGATAATGTTCCTCTAATTAGTAAATAACTAACCCCTATGGGATTGGTTAATAAAGTATGTTTCCACTCATTATCTTGGAAGGAAGGGCCTGCTGAAGAATTCACCATGAAAATCAGTGAGTTTTTATGCAGTGCAGAGGTATCAAAACAGTAAAAAGGGTGGGCCGAGGGTCCCTGCAGGGTAAATGTATTGCATTTCTGGCTATTAGCCGGAACGGTTAACCATGCAGCATTTAGTTGGGCCTACTTGCTGTCCACTTTGGTTCATAGAGAGGTTCCAAGCAGAGGGCCCGTGTCTATGTTGCTTCCTTCATAATTCATTTTACCCCAAAAACATTAGAAAAAATTGACATTTTAAGGTTATTATTGCTTAAATAACTATAACACTGTTCAGAAATTCCTCTCTTTCATAGAACCCAGCATAGAGAGAACATACAAGTTCTATATAGATGTCTAGAGCTCTGTTGATGCTTGACATCAAGGTTTCTTTCCATTTCATATTTGATAGGCCAAATATCACAGGCTGCTTTGCTACTGTACCTGGTAAAAACCAATTATCCATTAGGATCCGTCTGGCTCTGCTTCAAAACAGATTAAAATGAATCCATCAAATTTATTATGGCTTCAATTTAAAGGATCTGTCAAATGTGACCACAGGCCTACTCTTGAATATAGGTCAACCATGGTATCTCGTCTTTTGGTCTCTCTTCGATATGCTTTCCATATTTTTATATGTTTTAAATTGATATTTCCTGGAAAAGATGGACACTCATGGCTCACTTTTATCCCAAGGAGACTCTATCGCTAATATTATTGACTGTTCTAAGACATAACTACAAAGCATCTGTTTTCTTGCTTGAATCTTCAAAATGGAAACCCATTGGAATTTTCTGGCTCATAGTTAACTCCGGCTCTTCATTAGTTTTGTACAAAGTTTGGACGAGGAAGGAATTCTTCTATTCAGAGTAGTGGTAAAGTCAGTTGAAGCATTGAAAGGAAAAGTTAATGAGATCCATTTACACTTTGAAAAATCATTTCGAAATAAATAAAAATAGTCTGATTTTATATCCATTTCCTGAACTGTCAGCCGAACGCAATCTGAATGCAGAAGCTGGAAGGAGACGATATATTTTGTCAGTTCAAATATAAGTCTAATCCTCCGCAAATGTCATTTCTCTCAGGCTTAACTTATTCATGGCCGGGAAATCAATTTGTAATATCAATATTAAACAGGCTGAGTAATCTTCCAAGTTGATAATGTCTCGTCAAGAAAAAAAAAGTGAAGGAGATGGGGGACTTTCTGAGACATGTCAGAAGGTTACCTAAACCGGCTTGTCAAAGGAGATAATTGTACTGTGTGCCTAATTCCCAATTTAAAAGGACTGTTCATCAAACGCATTTACATCAGAAATGACAGTCATCTTCTCCGTGCAGACAATGAACTGCTGTAAATCAAAGGATATTTTTCCTATATTATGTTTTTACCTAAGGTGGCATCAACATTGAAGTCTTAATTCCGAGCAGCATATGGATAATTGTTTATGTAGTTGGTAAAATTGGACCCAGTCCAATTACTGTAAATCACTGAAGGATCTTGTAGGACGTAAACCATTACTTCATTGCAGTCTCATAATATTTTGTAGACCATTCTAATTCATGGTGTTATGCCACAAGGGTGACTGGTAGGATGATATTTTAGTGAAGGGTTTATTCCAGGAATAATTAATAATGAACATCATATAGGACATATTAATCTCTTTCTAACAAAGTTAGAACCAGCCCTGTACCTCACATGGATCCAGAGATCTCCCCATTTATTGCCCAGTTCTCTACTAGATTTTGTTCCCTCTGGCACCTCAGGGGATGTGTCCTTTCTGTTGCAGCTCTCTCCCTATCACAGCTCAGGGAAGGGTACTTTCTAGTACAACTCTCTTCCAGCAACTGACACCGTTTCTAACAGTACATATGGTGGGTAGTAATTGAAGGCCAAAACTGAGCATGTGTGAGCACCTCTGCAATGTTACAGAGGTGGACAGAGAAATAAAAGAGCAAACAACAGGTGGCGCCATACAGATACAGTTTATTGAATACATTAGTGGCTATGCTACATTTTTAATTACATGCAATCACAAAAATATTCAGATCCAGGTGCATACTTGAAAACTGTACAATATTTTTCGTGAGACAACCCCTTTAAGTGGTCATATAGGTTTGCTGTACAACATACTGCCTCTCCATGCTACACAGACTTATTTCAGGTCCTTCTGTCTCAAGTTTCATGATCAAAAGGACAAAATATAGTATCAGAATGTAAAACTTTCAAAACAAGGATGAAAAGCACAAGAAAACTGCAGATTATGGAGCATAACTCAAAGCTACCGGACCTCAATGAAAAATTTATAACAGGGCCCCCGCCTACCTTGTGAGATTTATAACAATAGTGGGTTCTTATACGGCAGAGAGGACATTGAGCCTCCTCAGGGGCCAGAGCCCAGGTGCCACAGCTACTTCTGAGTTCCTTTGGTTCCCTTTAGAAGATAATCAGTAGACCATATGGTTGTAAAATGGCCCCTGATTTACCAGTCGTATAATGCATGGTGAATAAAAAAATCAGGAGCAACCAAAACATATTTACGACACTTTCAAAAGTTCTATCTGTCTTTAATATGGCTGTTTTCAAGATGGTGATGGCAATGATGAGATCAGTCAAAAATTCTGAAGATCTCTGGGTTGAAAAGGATGCATATAGATAAGCCTTAACTATGCTATTTTGGGGTAATTATATTTTGGGATGGGCATAGCTCTAAAAGGTCCAGAGGTAGTGGTCATACTCACACCTAGGCCCTGGAGCTTCATGGAGCTAAAAGGCTCCAGTCCATCTAGGAAGACGTTATAAATGGCTCATGGTAGGTGGGGCCCTAGTACAGATTTTGCATTGGCTTCAAGTTATGACACTGTCATTTGGGGGGTACAAGAGCAGTAGTTTGAAAGGTAGGTATAATTAGCAAAATTGTATATACCAGGCACTAAATAATGTTTCAGGTGTTATGGCCAGCCCATTCTCAATGGATGCTCATTTGATCCCCGAGAACGTGTATAATTTCCTTATTGTTTGTCCCTATCCATATATTAGCATCAGGAAGGTTAATATAAGAGGCAGAGAACAACTTCTGGAAAGCAAAGACCTGTGTGTGACACAAATACACATTCCAAAAATAATTTGTATTGTTTAAATGTGCTTATTATGCACAATGCGTCTCCAGGAACACGTTAATGAGACAACGGGGGACTTTGTTATTGCAGAGCATAGAGGGGTTATATGCAAGTCACTGAGGAGGTCATTGATCAAAGTCTCTTCACTGTAGGCCTGGGGCAATACAGGTGCAACCTATATCATTCCATAGCATTTGTTACGCCAACCAAAATATGCATAGGAAAGGCATGGAAAAATACGAAGATTCCACTGCTTCCAAATGCACCCATGAAAAGCTGGAATTGTCCAAAAAGTTATAGGTAGCACTGACTCAACGTATCACCAAATCAATGGTTTGGGGACAGAGTTGTAATTGGGGACAGATTTAGGTTAATGAACTTGGCCTACGCTTTAAACAAAACTTTTCTAACTAAAAAAGTAGTAGAAGACGATTATAAATGGGCCTTGCTTTTCACAACTCTGAAACCCTGGCCACTTTGGTGCAAGGTTTTCATAAATATGGTGTTGGACACCAGAAAATGGCTGTAACTCTGTGGCACTGTGCGGGGTACCACATCTCTCATCTGAATGCTGCAGACCTTTCAAACAGCTGATTGACAGGGGTGCTTGGAGTCAGAGTTCCACCAGTCATGGCCTATCCTGAAGATCAGAAAAGTCTATAGTAGAGCAGCACTACGTTACCAAGTTCGGTGTACCAATAGGAGAGACGTCCTTCAAAAAGACATGTGGGTGCAAGCAGTGTCAGACCCTGGCTTGTGGTCCCTGGGATAAATCCAAATAGAAGATTGCAGCACTCATTCCATTCAAGCAAAGTGATGTGTTTATTTAACCAAAAGGCATCATTACAGCATGCAACGTTTCGACTCGAATCGAAACGTCTCATGCTGTAATGATGCCTTTTGGTTAAATAAACACATCACTTTGCTTGAATGGAAGGAGTGCTGCGATCTTCTATGTGGATCTATCCTGAAGATCAGTCATCAAAATTCTACAACTGGAAAACCCCTTTAATTTAGATTCCCAGTAACAGAAATATATGACCAGTGAGAATGAGGTTAAAACTTTCCATAAGATTGTTGTTTTGAGAACATGGACTTCCCCAATATGAGCTCACATGTAGCACTGTGCAGTACTTTCTATTAGCATCGACTATCCCCATATGGCGTACAGTCATAGGATATAGAAATACCTATAGAAAACAGTTCCTGAGTATGAGTGCAATACTATATACACAAATAACAGAGCCATATACTTCCATAGAACTGGCTAAATAAAATTGACATACCATGCTGCCACCATCGTACACTGCAACAGAAATATACTGCTAAAAGTAGCAATGCCACATAGCTATCAAATAATTGCTCCATGTTCTAATAACAAAGTCTAAATAATACCTCTATACTATTCAGTATGTAGATTAATGATGGTCTGGAAGCTCGGGTGACTCGAACCTCCTTTAGAAGGGCAGCACACCCTTTCATTTCACCTTTAAGACAGAAT
The DNA here is from genome assembly GCF_905171765.1 of Bufo bufo. NCBI lineage: Eukaryota > Metazoa > Chordata > Amphibia > Anura > Bufonidae > Bufo > Bufo bufo. The sequence continues at coordinate 46,609,298 of NC_053390.1, forward strand.
TACATACAATAATTGATCGTTACATGGGGAGCGTAGGTTCCATGTATTTGGTGTTGATGAAGACTCTACTGAAGGGACAACCCATGACTCTTTGACATTGCCAAAATGTATATAAAAGTAAGAATAAACAGAGTAAAGCCCATTCTGTCCATATTACGAAGCAGTTCACCAAAAAAGACATTATAATTGGCAGAGCTTGAGGGAACAGAGGAAGCAAGCAACCAGCAACAAGATGGATGAGTACAATCACATGGATGCCTCAACCCGGTGCCTGAAGGTGTAAAGAGTAGATATGGCAGTCCAGACTCCAGAGAAGTAATTGTAGTAATAGCAATACTGATGAGAAAAATACATAGGGTGAATTTAGGGCACCAAGGGGATTTTGATTAATGATGTATGTTGCGTATGTGCCAACAGTCCTGATTTTTGGGGGACAGTCTGGGTGACCAGACCAGGGAAGGGATGGGATTTATGTTTGGAGGGAATTTCTGGTTGTTTTGTGGGAGTTACTGTGAGATTTGGGGGTTGGAGATTGAACATCACAATTTTTGCTATTGAAATGTTGGTAACTGTGCATTTTAACAGTATTCATCCAAAATATCCTGTCTTCTACTTGGTTTACAAGCTCCTCAAGTCACCTACTTCATTTCTGGTCATCCTATTCCAATTTCTTCATCAACTCTTGTGACTATAATTGCTTTTCCAATGAGCAGTACCCTCTTGTGATATCTCAGGTCCTTTGTACTTGGTATAGTCTGGTACTTTATATTTAAACAAATGTGAAATGGAATTATACCATCCATATGTAGCAAACAATACTAGGATAAGAAATATCGTGATGGCATTTTTGTTCTTTCCAACCTGTGATCATGTGATGCCCCTAATTGTTTGGCTGGTATTTTATAATGGGAATGTTTTACTAAGTTTTGTATGTCATGAATAAGGACTAAGTCTAGTCCGAAATGCGTCAACTGTTCCATGGGGTGGAATCTGACTACTCAGTTTGTACTAGTTTATGAATTTTTCAATAAAATACGTTTTTATGAAAAGGCATCCCTCAGCTGCTGGATCTCCTTTCTTTGGTACTTTATATTTGGTATAGTGTGGTCCTTTGTAATTGCTATCGGCTGGTCTTTTGTACTTGGTATAATCCTGTCCTTTATACTTTGTTTAGTCCGATCCTTTATACTTGGTATAGTCCGTTCCTTTATACTTGGTATAGTCTTGTCCTTTATACATGTTATAGTCCGGTCCTTTATACTTGTTATAGTCCGGTCCTTTATACTTGGTTTAGTCTAGTCCTTTATACTTAGTATAGTCCTGAACTTTGTCCTTGGTATGGTCCAGTCCTTTATACTTGGTATAGTCCGGTCCTTTATACTTAGTATAGTCTGGTCCTTTATACTTGGCTTAGTCCAGTCCTTTATACTTAGTATAGTCTTGAACTTTGTACTTGGTATGATCCAGTATTTTATACTTGGTATAGTCCGGTCCTTTATACTTGGTATAGTCTTGTCCTTTGTATTTTGCTTAGTCCGGTCCTTTATACTTAGTATAGTCCGGTCCTTTATACTTAGTATAGTTCGGTCCTTTATACTTAGTATAGTCTGGTCTTTTATACTTGGCTTAGTCTGGTCCTTTATAGTTAGTATAGTCTGGTCCTTTATACCTCATATAGTCCAGTCCTTTATACTTAGTATAGGACGTTCCTTTATACTTGGTTTAGTCCAGTCCTTTATACTTGGTATAGTCCGGTCCTTTATACTTAGTATATTCCGGTCCTTTATTTGTACTATAGTCAGGAATTTTGTACTTGGCATACTCTTTGTTCTAACTCCTGACTACTTCATGGCCAGCACAAGTTGTCAGCTCTTCCCGCATAGCAGAAAGTCTTTGTGGATAGTAATCTATCCCCGCCGTGTTTGTTTGCACAGTAGTTGGCAGCCGGCTGATCTCCTCAAGAATTGGATGTTATATATTGGCAGCCGACAGTCTTCAGCCCAAATGGCAGCACAATCTCATTATGTATTTATTCCCCACCTCGCCTCCCGCTGCTGACTATCATGCTCCTAGTAATTAGTTGGGATGACAAGCAAGCGTTCTTGGCACGCGATCCTCGGCACAAGTTGAATTAATTCTCTTACTTGCAGAGTCTTTCACATCGTGACATTTGAGTTTTGCCAAAGAAAGAGAAATAATAAACAGTGTAACTCCACTAAGATAAGAAGTAAGCACAGATCCTCAGGATCCTTCGCCGCTCACATACTCCCATTGTAAATGTTACCGTTTAGAGGCTTTTATCGTGTTATTTAGCCCTTCGAGCGGTTTGCACTTTACACAATTACACATATAATTTGTTGCTAGCAGGTTTGCTGACATAAGCATGAGAAATTATTGGGACAGGCTAATAAGTGATGAAAAATCATCCCTGTGATTATAATAAAAAGGGTATTAGCATCATTAGCGGGACGGCTGCCAGCGCAAATGCTAAATGCTCCTATTTGCATATTTTAACTGGGACTTATGTCTTCATAGTGCATTTAGTAGACTTAATGTTCGAGACACAAATGGATGAGTTAACATTGTAAATATGGTAAAGATGGATTATTAAGGGGGTACTCTACCTAGATAGAGGTACTTCTTCTATCAAGACCTGACCTGACTAGTCCCTCAAAGGGGTTACCATGGGTGACTCTAGGGAGGCTCATCCCCGCCGCGGCCAGCTATTGGCTGCTCCCCCCATCACCGGATGTTTTCATCCGTGCAACTGGGAAATGCAGCGGCTGACATGTGGGCGTCAGAAGCGACGTGGGTGCCGGGGAGCAAGGTAAGTAAAATATGTGTGAGGGGCCCGGACATATGGGGGGGCATTTTATGGGTTGGATAACCCCTTTAAAGACAATGAAAAATGTTGGATGGAATTTTTCTAGTAATAGCACCACTCATGTCCTTGGATGTGTCTGGTATTGCATTGAAGAGGTTCTCCAGTCCCACAATGTACACTGCATGTTTTTGATCCCTCTATCTGTTTTTAACATCAGCACTTTCCTTTCCCTGTTTTTAGCATCACTTCATCCTGGCAGGATGTTTACATGCAGAACTCACTGTTTTCATCAGCTTCCTGCTGGGTTTTCTAACCAATCCCAGCATGCTTTCCTCTGTAATGTTCCCCAGGCCTTGCACCACCTGTCTCAATGTTCCTTCTGCAATAGTCATGCCCCCTGTACCTTCCCTCTCCATGTTAGCTAGGCGAAGCAAGCCCCGAGAAACATTACAAAGCAAAGCATGCTGAGATTGGTTAGAAAATCTAGCAGGAAGCTGATGAAAACAGGAAGTTCTGCATGTATACATCCTGCCAGGATGCAGCGATGCTGAGAAGGGGGAAAGTTAAGTGCTGACATGAACAACATGTATATGACCTCTGTAGCCCGTGAGTGACTGCAGTGCTCACATGTTTTGTCGATGTGTCATCTATGGATCCTAGTGAAGAGGGACTGACAAGGGACATAGGGAAGCTGCATCATGGGTCAATCACTTTAAAGGGATTCTGTCACCTCTCATAACACAAATTCAGATTTTAAACCAGTCATGCTCCACAGCTTACCTTGAATCGGCTGTGCTGTTCTATATTGTAATCCGTCCAGTAGTTTTGCAGAAAAACTACTTTTATAATTATGCAAATTAACCCTGAAGGTGCCCATAGGGGCGTTATGTTCCCCTTTGTGCGCCCAGTAACGCCCCTCTTACAGTGCCCAAAACGCCTTCCCCCAGAATCCCTAACCGCCCACAGCGTCTCATCCCTCTCCTCCCCCTCCCTGACGGCCAAGCGAAGTCTCGTGCAGACGCAGTACCCACTGAGGGCTGCGCCAGTGCGATTTGCTGGAGACTGAGGGAAGAGCGAGCATCGGACGTCACTGGGCTCGACTCCTGCCCTCAGTCTCCAGCAAATCGCACTGGCGCAGCCCTCAGTGGGTACTGCGTCTGCGCGAGACTTCGCTCGGCTGTCAGGGAGGGGGAGGAGAGGGATGAGACGCTGTGGGCGGTTAGGGATTCTGGAGGAAGGCGTTTTGGGCACTGTAAGAGGGGCGTTACTGGGCACACAAAGGGGAACATAACGCCCTTCTGGGCACATTCAGGGTTAATTTGCATAATTATAAAAGTCGTTTTTCTGCAAAACTGCTGGACGGATTACAATATAGAACAGCACAGCCGATTCAAGGTAAGCTGTGGAGCATGACTGGTTTAAAATCTGAATTTGTGTTATGACATGTGACAGAATCCCTTTAAAGGGACTGCTCATGATTTTAATGTACTCAAATTATGCCATCAATATTGGCTGGGGTCCAACACCTAGCACACCCACCAACCAGCTGTTCACAAGGGGCTCGGGCGGTCAGTGCCGAAGCTACACAGAACCATCCACCGCACTGCAGGCACTGAAGTGAATGGGAGCAATGATGCATTACACAGTGGATAGATCTGTGTATTGCTAGCATCAGAGCAGTGTTTTTGACCAATGACGATCAGATATTGATGGCCTATCCTTTAGATAGACAACACCTTTAAATACGTTTTCATAAAGCATATAATAAAACCTGAGAGAACTAGCATACTTTGTGCAAACCTTTATCATTGGATAAAAAAATAAATTGTAAAAGTGATGTTAAATTTTTACTTTTTTTAAATAATTTTAGGGTCCAGTTTACCCAAGCCTCAAGTGAAGACGGCGTCATTGGGGCTGGCAGGAAAAGCAAGATCTCCGCTTCTCCCGGTGTCAGTACCGACAGCTCCAGAAGTGTCAGAAGAAAGTCATAAACATACAGACGACCCTGCTAGTGTAAGACATTTTTGAAATTCAATTTTTCATCATTCCCTTTACGGATGATGCTCTGATCACAGAGCCGCACGGCCCTCATTATCTTATACGCTCCAGATAAAGCTCAGTAATGGGGGGAACGTAGATTTTAGCATTTATTTCCCCCACATCAAGCTTTCTCCTCTGCTCATTGTCGCCCCCTGCTGAGTAATCTTTTCAAGACCAATATTAAGGAGGTACTCTACCTAGTTATAGAAGTATACAACTAGAAGGGTTGTAAGTAACTATAGAGTATTCAGAAGTTGCATTAAAGGGGTTGACCAACAAACATTCATCACCTATCCACAGGATAGATGATAAATACATGATCACTGGGGGTATGACCATTCGAACCCCTACTGATCACAAGAACAGGGGTCCCTGAGATCCAAACCCTTAGTTCTCTGTGTGAATGGAGTGGTGGTGCACATGCACAGTTGCCTCTCAGCTAACTTCTATGGATTGCTGAGACAGTTTCATAGAAGTGATGTAGCTTTTTTTGTTCTTGAGCACCACTGCTCCGCTCACACAGTAGACCTCCATATAGATCATAGGGGAAGTGGGGGTTCCCGATAGTCCTAACCCCAGCAATCATGCTTTTATCACCTATTCTGTGTATAGGTGATAAATGTTGTTCATAAGCCACTTGGCCAAAAAAGGGGCACAATGGCCTATGTGTAGGGGGGCCCTGTTACAAATTCTGTATTGGACCCAGGAAATTCAAGTTACACCTTGAGTCTTATGGACAAGAACAGAGACGGAAGGTGTTGGAGAATTTTTATATTTGACATGTTATTAAAAGAATAATAATAATTACATTTTTTAATGATTTTATATTTTTGTTTTTGCAGGTATACGAGCAAGACGACCTAAGTGAACAAATGGCAAGCTTGGAAGGTTTGATGAAGCAGCTCAACGCTATCACAGGCTCTGCTTTCTAACTGCATCTGAAAAAAGCAAAAACATTAACTTTTTTGGCTACCAACGGGGCCTGGAAAGCATTGCAGAGCAGTGCCGTTTAGCTCCCTCGGAAAGGCAGCCAAGGAGTTAATTGGACACCCAGGAATGTTGCAGCATACCAGTGTTTCACAGTCAGTCTTCTCCCATGAAAACCAATGGACAGACCCACAGGCCTTTCCCACCCATGAACTGAATACTTTTTAAGAATTCCCACGACATCGCCCGTTGATTCGTCTCTACAGATCTGCTTTATGTGTTCCTTATTTTCACAGAAATCAATGTAAGGATTTTGTGTCAAAGACTCTTTCACTGGAAAGAATGGCCGACACAAAACCTGAAAATGCCATTATGCCAGTAAGTTCGTCCAGAATTCCAGCCTCGAGATATGTTTATTGCTAAATTGGAAGTGTTCTCCACCCATGTTAATTTTTTCCAGTGAGGGTATAGTCGTTTATGGGAGATTTTTTTATTAATTAATTTATTTTTTACTCCAATTGTATATTTTTAGGTAAAGCTTTTATTTTGAAGTTGACATAACGAATTGCCACCGTTGTAGTATAGGACACATAAGAAAATGCAAAAAAAACTCCCTAGAAGACGTGTGGAGAAATAGAGAATACCTACAAGTCTGCAATCAGATAGTGCAGAGCTTGTTGCAATGATTAGTCTAGTTTACATTACTTTTTTCCTCTTTTAAAGGGGTTTTCCACAATGTTTCCACTAGAATCTGCAATACTCAACTATTGAGCCTAAGGACTCGTGCACACGGCAGAGTCCTCTGCACCAGTAGGACCCTTAGTACACAGCCATGGAGTCTCCGTTAGACTCCATAAAGCAATGCTTCTAGGTGAGAATCCTTCCATACCAACCAAGACCGAGGGTATCTTTGGGGCCATACTATAAGCCTCTAGTTCATATGGAGGCTGACAGAGTTTTTTCTGATTCATAGAGAATCTGTCAGCAGAAAAGTCACATGATTGCCTGGTGCTCTTGAAGAAGACTACATCTGTAATATGGTGCCGCAAGGAGGCAGCATGTGGTGTGATTTAGCACAGGTGGCTCTTTGGTGTGCATGAAACCTAAAACTAATAAATTCCTGTAATCATCCTAAGTGTGACTTAATGACAGATTCCAGTCTTAAAGGGGTTGTTTTCCATCTGTTGACTTTTTCCCTTTTTAAAAAAGCTAGTAATTGTTGTGACCAGTGATTGGCTGTTGTTTTGTGTCGAGAGGGACCAGGAAGTACAGTCAAGGGGCACGGTGAAGCATCTGAATGGGAGTGGTGAAGGATCGGTTTATTATTTAAGCATTTTTTAAAAATCAAAATGGTCGGAAAACTTTTTTTAAAATCTTTAGTTATGATATAGCAAATAGTACAACACAACCCCACCCCACTGGCATAGCCAAGAAAACATTTCACACGCAGCACACATTACAGTAGAGAGAAGGGTTTAGTTATTAGAGCCTGTCAACAAGTAGCACCAACTTTTTGGAAAAAAAATAAACTCTTAGCAGCACAAAGTTGAACCTTGAGGTGGACCAAGGAGAAAAAAAAATCCTGGGAAAACAACTCTTTGACCTCAAATGTTCCTCTGGTTATGATTTATGTCTCATGTTCGAGAGTAGCGATGAAGCACAGATGAGTAGGTCCAGGGCACTGTCTTTTATCTTCTCTATAAAATTGATACCATACATCATACAGTGACTACTGGCACACAGACTCTGAGGTTTCACTGCTTTTCTGATCCTTGCAACCAATTACATCCAGTTGTGTCAAAAGTCAGATAAATTCCATTCTACTGGTTCTATTGGAAAAGTTGTGCAGGATGATTCCTTTGGTAACTACTTGAGTTGAGGTTTCTGGAGGTTATATAGATGCAAATTAGAAATGAGGAGTGGAAATCTTAAAATTTCATGTTTAATTGTTGTGTCTTCATTAGACCACACAGTGGCTACCATGTTGTATGGACAACTAATACATAAACTTTGGATTTACTAATTACATTACCAAGTGCCATTGACACCAGTATTTGGCTGCATTTTGTAAACTGGTAGTATGTACCTACGTGACAACAGTGTCTCCCCACTTCATTCCACCATTGCATTTAAAGAGTTTGTCCAGTTTCAAAGATCTAATTTTATTTACCCTATTAGGGTATTATATATTAAAGAGTTAATAGAGAGGGGTCTCTGATCAGGATCTTCATCTGTTGGAGGACCTGTCCTGTCCTGAATTACTCAGACAACCCACTGAATTGAATGGACACAGTGTTATACTTAATTTCTCCTCTGGGGTCACTGCAGAGAAACTGAACACCACAGATTGCAACGATCACTGGGCGAAACTTTTTGGCAAGAGACATATCAAGAAAGGATTGCCCAAAGCAACGAACCCCTTTAAGTAACAGATGCTTAACCTTTATTAATATATTTCTGTGATATGGAAATATACACTTTTTCCATAATCATTTTTAGTGTAATTTGCATCAATTGCCAGAGACTTGTATAGCATTTTACATATTTCTATGTGTCGAGGAAATTCCTATCATCCATCAAAGCTTTCATATAGCAAATAAGTATAAAAAGATTTACCTGCCTTAAATAGCTGACTTATCTTGTGAGACTTTCCGTTACACATGGTATTTGAAGGATAGTTTTACTTGGAGGACTCAAATTAGGAGAGATTAGATTTCAACCTTCTAAATAATTTACCATGACAGACAATGCACCAGTGTAAATACCAGACAATATTTGAACACCACTTAATTTTAGGTCTATCGTATATCAAGCTCAGCTTTTCTTATGCAGAGCTCTGTGAAGACAATTCATGCAGCACTCAGACAAGATGATGGTGCTCATGTCTGGGGGTTACAGCCCCAATAACATCAGGCAGAGCACATGCTTGTGAATAATCAGTGATAATAATCATTTTGTGACACGTTTCGGCTGTATCCGAACCCTTTGTAAGTCTGGGATGGACCCGAAACATGTCATAGATTGACTATGATCTTCTATGGAATAAATCACTGAAGATTTACACGCCTGTATTTGCCTCATGCAGAGCTCCAAATACCCTGTGTAGACCTATATTTGAGTGATAAAGCTCTGCCTGCCTGCAGCCACCACTAGAGGGAGCTTTTGAGCTTACTGCATACTGTTTTGCTATAGAGTAAGCTCTTTAGCTCCCTCTAGTGGTGAGCTGTGTTTTTACAGGGATATCCCACACTCCCATGTCTGATAGGTGTGTGTCCCACCTCTGGGATCTGTTCCTATATAAGGAATGTGAGAGCACATCTTACATACATGCATTTTCTCCATTTACTTTTATGGGACTCCCCAAAAAAGCCAAGTGAGCACACTTGGATATTTTCTGACGTTTCTTAACAGCAAATGGCCATTAAGCTGCACATATTGTACACGGCCACCCCTCCATTCAAGACAATGGGAGCAAAAATAGCTGAGCCAATGCTAGGTTATTTTTGGAAGTTCCATAACGGTGAATTGAATAGTAGCTGTGCTCTCCATTCATGGTGGGGACCCATTATTGAGTTGGTCTCAGTGGAGGCACCCACACCTATCGGAAATTTGCGGCATATTCTACCGATATACCATAAATGTCCACATGGGACAACCCCTTTACTCCCATGTTAAGCAGGGCATTTGAAAATACAGAGTAAGCCACCTAATCTCCATAGCTAATGAGATAAAGAAAGATCACCTAGAATATAGTTGTCTTTTGGTGGTGGGGGGTGGGTCTCCAAATGGTGGAACAATTTTTTTAATGCAATTTTTGTACATTCATGATTGTAACACATGACCTAACAGTATTCCATATAAACTGGCTAATGATGAACAGTGTAACCATAATCCTTATAGGAATTCATTACAAATCATAATGGGTTTCCACAACAGGAAATTTTTTGACAGAAAGGTGTCTCAGGGCAGCTCCAAAAGTTTGTATAGTCTCTAAAAGCAAACAAAAAGTTATCACTACCTAGATAATCATTGACACTGAAGAATTCACCAGAGAATAAATTATCTTGCAACTCCTCATCACGTCGACTCATCTAATAAACTTCAGCTATGTGCAAAATTGTCTCATTCCCCACAGTGACCGATATGATATTTTTTTTTGTTATTTTTCTAGCGTAGCGTAGAGTATAAAGGGGAGGAAGATTGGCTGCTCTGTGGCACCGCACAATTGTGCACATAGCATTGAATGTTTTATCCAGATGCTTGTGGTTTTTCTAGATTATCTTTCTCACACTTTCATTGTAATTTTTTGTGAGCACTGAATGTTGTAACTTGTTTAAACCCTTCACCGATTGTCCCACTTTTTGTCCTCTTGCTTGTTGTACTGCAAGGATGTACATGCTCTGATCATTACTATACTGTTGTGGGTTATATATCACAGTATGCTGCACGCCTTTCAGTGCAAGGAAAGCAAAAAAAGAAAAAAGAAAAAAAAAAACACATAAAAGAAAAAAAAAAGAAACAAAAACATTTTTTTATAACTGTAAAATACTTCCGCCAGCTCCGGACTTTGTGAGCTGGTTTGGGGGAGGGGGAGGGGTGTGCTTTTTTATAAGTATTATTTAATTTATTCTTTAGATTGTTCCTTTTAGGTAAATTATGATATAATTTGTATCCGCTATGAAATAGCTGACCTTGGCTTTTGAGACTGATGTACATTTGTTATTGTATTTGTACAAATGTTTTCTTGGGCTGCCTGGAATGTTTTTGATATTTTTTGTTTTTATTATAATATTATTTTTTTTTTGTATTCTATTCTAGTAAACTCAATTCACTAAAGATGATAGAGTTGTTGTTATTTAAATTTTCTTAAGAAATATTCTGTTCTGTGACTGGTATTTTATACAGTTTTATCCATCTTCATGAAAAAGGCATGTAAGGGTGAGTCCACACATAGCAGTTGCGGCCGACAACTGTGATGTTAGATTGATTGTTAATGGCGTCATGGTTTTGTAGGTAGACAGAAGTTTTACCCACAAATCCACATGGATATTAACAACCAATATGAATACTACAAAGATTTTCAGTAAAGACCTCATGCACACAATCGTATCCATTTTGCTGTCCGAAAACTGCAGATCAACAAAATACAGATTCCAGCCATGTGTATTTGCCAATTTTCTTACTCCCATCAGTAGAAATACCTATTCTTGTCTGCAAAATGGGTGTGCTGTCTGCATTTTTTGTGGACCCATGGAAATTAATGGGCCCACGTGCAATCCGTAAAAAGTTTTGGACACGGACCAAAACTACTCTCATGTGCATGAGGCCAAAACCGCACACCGGTGCACCATTTTGGTCACATTGTGTCTGCACATCACCCTTGAAATGGCTATGACATGTGGATTCACCCTGAATGGTTACTCTAATTTTGGAATTTTGACCTCCAAATTCTTTTAGTTAAACACATAGCTCCACTTTCGACAAATGTATAACAAATACATACCTATATCCTGATGCACTATACTTAATGGAATTTGCTAAAAGGCTAAGGAAACCTTTGAAGTCATGTATTCTGGGCTAAAAAAAAAAGTTTATTATTAAAAGTTTGCCATTGTTTGGCTTCCGCAGCTTCTATGTTTCATACTACATAGCAAGCTGCAGTATTCCATGCTATGATAAACTTGTCAGGCTGGCTCATTTTCCTGCCCCTCTTTCTCCTCTTCTGTATGATGTTCTTAGCTGATATATGACTATAAATACATAAATCAGCTTCAGAAAAATTCACTGTGAATGGCCTTTTGCAGCTTGCTATGTACTGTGAGGCATAGAGACTTCACAAGTCAAATGAAGCAAAATTTTGAATAAGAACCAATTAGAAAAGTGCTTTTTAGTGCAAAATACATCGAGATTAGTAAAAAAAAAAAACGTTCCAAAGGTGTCCATGGCCTTTATGCACAGTTACCTGACATCTCAAATGGAAAATCCTGATGCAAGCTGTGTCCATAATATAGGACACATATAATCCTATGCGTCCATGATATCCGCATGCACACATAGGTTTTTTACATTCCTCTTATGGCATTGAATGGCATCATGATCTATAGGAAAATTTAGGTCCTTTTGGATTTTCCATTTGGCCCCAACATATTTTAACTGAACTCAGTTTTTACATGAAGTGCTTTTGTGTACTCTTTAGTGAATTGATGAGATGTTACTGGATGTTGCGTTGTCCTATTGCCCCATGTATTTTATTTTTTATTTTTGCAAAATAAAAAATTACTTGACTTTTGCAAACCCCCAAACAATAAAAAAAACAACGAGATTTGTAAATACATTGTATGACACAAGGCAATTGAGAATCTCTGTGTCAATCCTACTTACAAAAATGTGTGTGGATTTTACTGGTTGTACATCTCTTTATAAAAGAGCCAAGTCAGCTACTTCGGATACAAACCATTTCCAAATGGAAGGAAGAACCAGTAGAATTTCTTGAATTGTTAACCAAATTAGATTAGTGATTGCAATATTTAAATGTCAATTCTGTTCTCCGGAAGGAAACCTAATAACTTCTAGTTGAAAATTGACTGTTTCTACACACAATCTTGTATACTACTTCAAGGACAGAAGAGTTTTTTTAACGCACTGTAGAACAGTCCCATTATTCATTTTTTTATAGAAATGTTACCCGATGTTGCATTTTTTTTGTTTATTGAATAAAGTTTTGATACAAAACCGTTTCATTGGCTTCAGATTGTTTCACTGCATTCAACGCTATGTATGAGCAGAACATATATTGTACATGCGTAGTATCGTGGAATATTATTTAGAATAAATTAATATTTTTTAATTTTTCATTTTTTATTACTTTATTTAAAGGGATATAAAGGCACACAGATGATGGTCAAAGATTTGATAATGGCTGAAATTGTAGATAGATGCAAAATTCATGTTGAATGTTGATCCGGGAATCTGTCTGATTGCCAGCAGGGGTCAGGAAGGATATTTTTTTTACTTCATGGTAAATAGGTCTAAACAGTATTTTTTGCCTTTCTTTGTTTGGACTAACTTAATCTTGCGTTTCTATGGTTGGACTAACTCAATCTTGTATTAACCTTCCTCTCTGGCTGAAAAATGGGCATAAATCACACCCTGACACAGTCTGCACACCTAAATACACTCTGCCACCACAGAAAAAAGCAGGAAATAAGTTCCCAACCCCTGAATACACTGCAGTTCAGGGTTAGACACTCTACAGAAGGCTATGGGTTATTTTAGATCATACAATGACTAAACTTAGTAATGTCTTAAGTGTTAATGGCAGAGGAGTTGCTAGGTTAAAACATTCAGGGCCTGGGCCCCTGATGTTTTGTCCCAGGCCCCGAATGTACTGCCTGCCAGATATATACAACTGTATTTCCATCCTCAGGATGGCAATACAATTGAATCTAATGCCCTGAAAGAGCTGAAGGACCTGTGATGACATCACAGTCCATGTGATCAGTTCTTAATGCAGTAACTGAAAAGGACCTGCGATGATGTCGCCATCATGTGACCAGTGCAGGAGAGGAAGGCACAGCAGTGTAGAGAATTCCCGGGAAGAAGCTGTGGTGAGGTCTGCTACATGAGGAGAGGTAAGTGAAGGGAGAGGCAGAGCAATGCTGGGAGTTGTAGTTATTTAACTGGGACTGTATGTTAGAGCTGAAGGGAGGGAAGTTATTTACATGGGACAGTGGGGAGGAGTGATGTTATTTACATGGGACTGAAAGTTGAGGGGGTGATGTTATTTACATGGGAATGCATGTTGGAGGTGGCTGGGGCACGGTGATGTTATTTACATGGGACTATATGTTGAAGGCAGCTGTGAGAGGGAGTGATATTATTTACATGGGACTGAATGTTGAGGGATAATGTTATTTACATGGGACTGCATGTTGGAGGTGGCTGGGGAGGGGGGGATTTTATTCAAATGGGACTGTATGTTGAAGGTGTCCAGCGGAGGGATGTTATTTACATGGGATGGAATATTAAGAGGGTGATGGGACTGTATGTTGACGCTGGCTGGGGAGGGGGTGATGTTCTTTACATGGAACTATATGTTGAAGGTGGCTGGGGAGGGGGTGATGTTCTTTACACGGGACTGTGTGTTGAAGGCAGCAGGGGAGGAGGTGATGTTATTTACATGGAACTGTATGTTGAAGGGGGCAGGAGAGATGGTGTGATGTTATTTACATGGGACTGTATTTTGGAGGGGGCTGTAGATAGAGAGGGATGTTATTTACATGGGACTGTATATTGGAGGGGGCTGGAGAGATGGTGTGATGGTATTTACATGGGACTCTATGGCGGAGGGAGGGAAATAATGTTATTTATATGGAACTGTATGGTGGAGGGGCTGTGGAATTATAATTTCTGAGGACACTAAACTGAGGAAAATTTATACTGGAGGCACTTCAGGGCGAGCATTATGACAGTAGGGGACAATATAAATACTGGGGGGAATTGTATGGGCATTATAACAGTAGGGGGCAATATAAATACTAAGGGCACTGTAGTGGCATTATAAAAGTAGGGGGCGATATAAATACTGGGGCACTTTAGGGTGAGCATTATAACAGTAGGGGGCATTATAAATACTGGGGGCACTGGGGAGCATTTTAAATCCAGGCGACATTAGGCGTTCCTATTACTACTGGGGACTCTAAAGGAGGGACTTACAGATCCGCATTATTTCTACTAAGACCACTATGGGGTCCTTATTACTACTGAGGGGTCTGCAGAGAGCTTTATTACCACTGGGGAAACAATAGGAGGCCTTATTTCTACTGGAGGCTCTGTAAGGGCATTATTAATACTGGAGGGCTCTTCTACTAATGGGCACACTCTTGGGGAGCACTATCACTGTTGGGGGGCCGGGGGCACTGTAGGGAGCAGTATTACTAATGAGGATATTCTAGAAGGGAATTACTATTGGTGGGACTATGAGGAGCACTATTACTATGGGAAAGATTATCTGTATGGCACTAATTTTTCTTCAGGATAGTATTTGGGGGTACAGAAAAGTGAGGAAGCTAAGATGTCTGTGTGTTACACTCTGCAGAGACGGGGCTGCTGAGAGAAGTTGTCCGGACTGAATAGAGAAGATGATGACAGAGAAGATCTACATCAGAGGAGACTTCAACTGGGAGGCACTGGATGTGAGAGGTATGTGCTGCTGTATAGCAAGTACAGTAAAATGTCTTCAGTGCTAGTGTTGGTCGACTTAGAGAATTGGGCCCCAGATCTTTTGAGACCCTAGCAATGCCCCTGGTTAATGGAAAAGGTGTTACAAGCAGTGGGTGTGGACCCACTGTGCCAACTAATCGGTTTAATTGGCACAGTGGGTCCACACCCACTGCTTGTAACACCTTTTCCATTAACCAGGGGCATTGCTAGGGTCTCAAAAGATCTGGGGCCCAATTCTCTAAGTCAACCAACACTAGCACTGAAGACAGATGTTCTCCTGGTGGTCCCCTGGTATTCACCGTTAACCCCTATATAGGGATCTGGACTTCGCTGCAGGGAACGAGCAAGGCCGCTGCCTCCTTTAGTAGTCCCAGTGTAGTTGGCAGCTTCTCCAAGGGGTCAGACAATATTTGTATTTAGGAGAACAGACCAAGGTTAGGGCAGGCAGTGTACAAATGTATCCAAAAGTCAAATCCAAGGTTAGGGCTGGAAGCTAGGAGTCAGAGTATTCAGACTAGTAAAAGAGTAGTCAGACAGAAGATAACACCTTTTCAGTTAATTAAAGACTAGGAAAACTAAAGTTTGGGCACCCTCCCACTGGGAAAGGTGCCTTAAGCATCCAGGGACTACCAGGCATTGCTTGCGAAATAATTTGGGCACTCACTATAAGGAACAGGTCAGGAGGCCTTAAGAACAGGATGCATGCCACGGCTTGCAGTACTCATAGAAGACGCAGGTGGCCAAGCCCGTCGCTGGCAAGAAGATAACAGAAAATGTAGTCTTGATGATTACAGCGGGTTAACAAGGGGGCACTATACTGACTAGTCATGCTCAATATCCTCTAATTGTCTCCCTATATAGTGGATGGGGGATTTTGAGTTTGGTCAAACAGATTTCCATGGGCCCATTCTTTGAAGCCTGAACAAACCAGGCTTAGATACCAGGTTTATATGACTAAGGGATAAACCTCCTTAGCTTAGGCCACATGGTCCGATACAACCCCAAAGGTTTATTGCCTTTACCCCCAAAATTATATAGTCTGTAAGATACAGGCACGTCACCTTTTCCATTACATGGATCAACTACAGTTTGCAAGTTTAAAACAGCTGAAAAACAAGATCCAGATTCTCTAACACATGGGGGAAATTCATTCGGCTCTTTATAATACAAAAGTGGCAGTTTGTAGGAGAGATAGAGCCTTTGCAGCATGTTGGACTTACTATCATTTATGCCAGAAACTGACTTAAATTATAGTTCAAATCTACATCAGCTAGAGGCTTGTATAGATTTGAGTTTCTGGTGCACAAAGGGCTAGAGATGCACATAATTTATTTAAGCGACATCTGCACACAGAAAAGCAAGCCTTTCTTAGGAAACGCCAGCAGGGGCGGACAGGGAACTTAAAGTGGCCATGAAAAAAAACCTAAAAGTGGTCTCATGTTGTAGGCAGGTCCAAATTGACAGAAGGTGGGGCGACACAAATAGGCAGAGCCAGCAATACTGTAGTGCAGGACAAAAAACCGCCCCAGCAGAACCAAATGCCATAGTACAGCACAAAATAATGCTCTAGCAGAACCAAATACCAGAGTGCAGCACAAACTACTGCCGCCTGCTCCACAGTATGAAGCTGTATCATTGTCCTGAGGAAAGGAATATCATTGAATTCAGGAGGGCACCTGTGGCCGCTGGCCAGGTGCATAAGTGCCTGATGCTCCTACATTAATTAATGCTGAGAACATCCGATCTTTATGTATCTTGCTGATGGCCAAGAGTGGTACCATGGGCATCGGCCAACCAGAAATTTTCCTGTAGGGTTTATGGCCAAACCCCACCTAAACACCAGTCTTGATAAATCTCCCCAATGGTGATCAGCCATTATTGTCTTGGACAGCCCCTTCTGGCAGTCACTTAAGGGATAAAAACAAAGTCAAAGTTTTGCCAATTCGATATGGAAAAATTGCACAAAACTATACCTGCCATTTTAAATTTCAATTTCAGTGCACTGGTGAGGGAAACAGGACAGGAAAGATGAAGATAGAGGATTACGTCACCGACACCCAGAGCAGGGTGATGTGTCTGTTACAGGGCTGGAGGTAACAGACTGTGTCGCACTGCACATCTGTTTTAATCTGTATTTAATGATTTTTTTTAAACCTGTTGCAAAATATACACATTTGATAAGAGTAAAATAAGCGTAGTTTCCATTGTCAATGGGAGTGTATAATTTGCTGTAAAACTGCACCATTTTTCCTCCAAAAAACTTGTTGCAAAGCTTCTACAGTTAATAGGTACAAAAAAGGGGGTATATTTTGGTTGCAATTGAAAGGGAGGAGAGAGAGAAAAATGTATATAAAAAAAGAAAGACAAGAGAGAAAACAATGAGACCTAAGAATGTCATACAACAATTGGAGAACTTTTGGTTTGGATTGTATTTATTTAAATCTTCCCATCAAATGATTAGATTAGGGCCTGAAAAGAATTTCAGGAAATGTTTTCATCGCAAAAGCTGATTTTTCAAAAGAATAGGTAATCATGTAATACTTTAGAGAAGAAGGTCCGCCTGAGTGGAGGCAACGTTTACAGAGCAGCTAACATATGGGTCATAGAGGGTCCTGAGCTGGTGAACATCTAAATCCATTGCCAGTCAGCTGATCTCACTGAGTGAACAGTGCTCTTATATAATTCTTAAATAAGGGTGGTCCAAACTGGACATTTCTAGGTTACTTTTATTTGTGTATGGACAGATTTACAAATTGCCCATTCAAATAACTGGCTAACCATGCATTATGCAGATAAGCCATTTGGGTAGTGTAAAGGTCAGCCAAGCACCCAGAGAACAGCAGGTTCAGACTATATTTTAATGTGCATGGGTAGCTCCCCACTCTTACCCGATAGATTATGCTGAGGGAGAGAATGGCAGGGAGACGTGAATATTTTTGCTGATCCTTTCATTTTCCAGAGAGATGAGCCACCGCCAGAAGTGTCTTGCAGAAGCGTTCTCCCCATTAAATACACGTGTGTGAACGTGTATGTATATGAGGGAGTTTTGAGGGAGTCGTGAGAGATAGTTGTCTGCTGAATGATAGTTTGTCCGACAGATAATGCATGTGTATGGTCATCTTGCCATATCTCGATCGCATACTTTTAACCCCTCAAATGTGACCACGGCATTTGGTAGTTCCAAAACCTGGGAGCATGCACCGGCTCTTCCTAGCGAGGATGTGGAGAGCCGGAGGGTGTGTGCAGCAGCCTCTGTATTCCTGAATGATTCGAGGCTGCCGCACATTAGTTGCTATTGAGCCCCTGCCTGTGGCAGGGCTCCATAGGAACATAGTATAATCCTCATAGACTCCAAAGTTAATGCATTGGAGTCTATGAACGACTCAATTTGATGATTGTTTAAAAATCAAAATGAAAATACATAAACAATAAATAAACAAATAAGCACCATAAGCATCACCACGTGCGAAAACACCCATCCTATTAAACTCTAAAAATATTCATCCCATACAGCAAACGACGAAATGGAAAACCGATTCGCCAATTTTTGGTCGCTTCTCACAAAAAATTAATTAAAAATGTATTTTTCAGTATTAAAACGCAAAAATAACTACAGTACATACAGTATGTAGCATCACCATAATTGTACTGACCTTCAGAATAAAAGTTACAGGTCAGTTTTACCAGGACCAGGTATCATCGTAAAAAACAAAACCTATAAAACGGAAGTTTGTTTTGTTTTTTTGTTTTTTTTCCAGCTCCCCACTATAGTGTATGCAATGTTAAATGGTGAAAAAAGAAAGTGCAACTTGTCCTGCAAATAAACAAGCCCTCAAAAGGCTACGTAAATGGAAAAAATAAAAAAGTTATTGCCCTGGAAAGGCAGGGAGTGAAAGATGAAAATGAAAAAATGAAGAAAAAAAAAATAAAATCCTGAAAGGGTTAAGTTGGATCACAAAGAGTATATGCAGCATTTTTTACTGAAATCCATCAAGGCATGAAGGAGCCTATGAAGAACAAACAACACACAAACCAACTTTGACTTATATCTTTATCTTTATATACAGGTGAAACTCGAAAAATTGGAATATCGTGCAAAGTTCATTTATTTCAGTAATGCAGCTTAAAAGGTGGAACTAACATATGAGATAGTCTCATTACATGCAAAGCGAGATATATCAAGCCTTTATTTGTTATAATTTGCATGATTATGGCTTACAGCTTATGAAACCCCAAAGTCTCACTTTTGAGGTCCCCTTTGCTCAGGGGATATGGATTAGCTGACTAGAGTCTGACACTTTAAGCCTCGAATGTTGAACCTTTTCACAAAACTCTAATTTTAAGCTGCATTAATGCAATTCCTTTCAATTTGCATTACTGAAATAAATGGACTTTTGAACGATATTCAAATTTTTCGAGTTTCACCTGTATACAGATCTAAAAATGAATTTCTGTCTGTTCTTTATTCACAGCCAAACATCGGGAACAATTTACACCAAATTTACCACAAAGGTAAATTAGGTGCATCCGAAGGTTTTATAACAGATTTCAGCTCTCTAGGACCTACTGATCTTGAGATAGTTACAAAAGAAATGCAAATATGGCACCATCATATGACCCATATTGGCCAATAGAAGCTCACATATCCTTTACTCTTAGTCTCACTGACATACACACGGTTTTACACCAGCCATTTTTCTTCATAGGGCATTATATATATATATATATACTGTATATATACGGTAGATAGATATAGATAGATAGATATAGATATATATAGTAAAACATATATACACAAATCACATACAGAATAGTAAAGGTAAATAATTATCAATCACCTGGCCTGCAACACAATGGGGGAGCTCTTGTTGCCCCGTTACCCATGTAGCGATAATGACCTACAACATCCTACTCGGATGATGTTCTCATTGGACCTAAGTTCTTTGTCTTTGTGCATAAAGATTTATACCTTTCAACCTCTTACTACACATGGGGGCACTGTGGATGTCACTGTTATGGGGGCACTGTGGAGGTCACTGTTATGGGGCACTGTGGAGGGCACTATTATGGGGGAACTGTGGAGGTCACTGTTATGGGGCACTGTGGAGGGCACTGTTATGGGGGAACTGTGGAGGGCACTGTTATGGGGCACTATGGATGTCACTGTTATGGGGACACTCTGGATGTCACTGTTATGGGGGCACTGTGGATGTCACTGTTATGGGGGCACTGTGGATGTCACTGTTATGGGGGCACTGTGGATGTCACTGTTATGGGAGCACTATGGATGTCACTGTTATGGGGTGCTGTGAAAGTCAAATTTGGGCCCTGAGACAAAACATCCTGGGCCCAGGCCCCAAATGTTTTAGCCGAACAACGCCCCTCATGGGTGGTCTGTGTTATCCTGGACCGGACAGCTCCTCCAGAGACAGAGATGCTGTTTGTAACTGCTGTCCACTCTGGCCAAGTCATGAGGACCCTGAAAAGAGGACAGGTAACCTCTCCTGCCATGTCTGTTTTAGCAGTTATGGACACCCCCCTGAAATAACAACTCTGGAGCATCTAATCTTATAATTCTATGTTGTGCCATTCCTTTATTATTCCTACTAGACATTTATGAATGAATTACTAGTAGGGATGAGCAAACCCATAGAAGTTCAGATTCGCTGGGTTTGACAGAACTTCAGGGCAAGGTTTGGGTTCCGGACCCGAACTTGATCCGAACTTGATCCTGAACCCGGACCCTAGTAAAGTCAATGGGGACCCGAACTTCACTTTATTATTTTCCGTTATAACATGGTTATAATGAAAAATAATAGCATTCTTAAGACAGAATGATAAATAAAATGGCCATTGAAGGGTTAAAAATAATAAAAAACCTCATCCACTTAATTGCGCAGCCGGTATCCTCTTCTTTCTTTGTTCTGCAGGACCTGCTGCAAGGACCTACGATAACGTCACCATGCTCACCACGTAGAGGTCTTTCTATCTTCATTCAGCAGGACCTGCGATGACGTCCTCACCACGTGGTGAGCTCGGTGACGTCATCGCAGGTCCTTTTGCAGGTCCTGCAGAAAGAAGAAACAAGAGGATACCGGCTGCGAGATCAAGTGGATGAGGTGAGTTTTTTAAAAATTATTTTTAACCCCTCAATGGCCATTTTATTTAGCATTCCATCTTAAGAATGCTATTATTTTCTGTTATAACCATGTTATAATGGAAAATAATAAAATCACCCGAACACCAAACTTCTGCAATAAAGGTCCAAATGGGTGTTACCAGTTGTCGGTGTGTCCCTGCACAGTCTGACACTATCCAATCAGTGCTGCCAGTGTCAAACTGTGCAGGGGCACACCCCTTACTGGTAACACACAGCTGGACCTTTATTGCAAACCAAATTCATTCATACACTTCAAGCTGGAATAATAGATGACATGACAAAAAGATGCTCCGGATTGGTTATTACATGGGGAATGCAAGGAGTTACAAAAACGGACGTGTCAGGAGAGGGGACAGGTCCTCTTTAATGGAGAATTCTGTAACAGGGTATATGGAAATGGGTTTTAAAAGTAGACAACCCTTTAACTCAGCTTGTGACTAGCGCTCCTCATGTAACAATGCAGACGGCAGAACAGTTGTAGGTCATTGTGTTATTTACACGTCCTTCCTTGCAGAACAGAAATCTAATTAGCCAAAACGTGTCAACAAAGTCTTCATATCTCAAGTGCGCAATGAGGGAATTAAGATGTTCAACTGATTTTTTACTGAAGGGAGAACAACAGAAGCATGGCATATGGTTATGAGGAGCGACGCATCTGTATCTGACGGAAAGACATTTTAAGAAATACTGCACACACCTAGCTAGAGGGTAATATAGATCTTATGTCACCTATGACCACTAGTGTTGAGCGAATCACAGTCAAACGAATTGACTTCGATCCGAATTTTAGGGAAAATTCAATTTGCCATGAAGCCGAATGTCCTTGCGCTCCGTGGTAACAAATCAATTCTTCCTGAAATGGAGGCGAAAAAAATACTCACCTCATCCATTCGCGCTCAAGTAGGCCGCCGGGGCCAGCTTGATTGAAGATACAACGCAAAATCTTGTCCGCAGTTACGCATGGTGTCATCATGTCAGTGTCACCATGTGAGATTTCAACATCAACAACAGCACCACAGACAAACACACTGCATAGCTTCATCAAGAGTCATGTCCACAGTACAAAGCATGGAAAGATCTATTTCTGCTTTGTGGAAATTAAGAAGGCCTTTGACTCAGTGTTGCACCCAGGGGCGGGCTGGGACGGGGGGCAGGGAGGCAATTTCCCCCCAGGCTGCCCTAAAGTATGTTAAAAACGGCTGCCTGCTGAGCACCAGAGGACCAGGAAGCGGTGAAATGACTTGCGCACCGCCGGTCTGGTCCTGGTATCTTCTCTCTGGGCTCCCGACAAGTTGTTAAGGAGTAGGACCTTTCCCACTAAGCCAATCAGTGGCTGCAGCTGTGTCACGTGTCAGGCCAGTGATTTCCTGCTGAGCCAATCACTGGCCTGACACATGACACAGCTGTGGCCACTGATTGGCTAAGTGGGATAGGTCCTCAACAACTTGTCCGGAGCCCAGAGAGAAGATACCAGGACCACACAGAGGAGAAGGGGAGCTGCTGCAGACAGGACCAGGTGAGCATAATGATTTTTACACAACATTAATAGAAGGGGAGCGGGGAAATGTGACATGGGGGGAGAAATGTGACATGGGGGGAGAAATGTGACATGGGGAGGGTGAAATGTGACATGGGGGGTGAAATGTGACACAGAGGGGGAGAAATGTGATATGGAGGGGGAAAAATGTGACATGGGGGTGAAATGTGACATGGGGGGGTGAAATGTGACACGGAGGGGGAGAAATGTGACATGGAGGGGGAAAAATGTGACATGGGGGGGGTGAAATGTGACATGGAGGGGGGGAAATGTGACATGGAGGGGGTGAAATGTCACATGGAGGGAGAGAAATGTGACATGGGGGTAAAATGTGACATGGGGGGATGATGTGACATGGGGGAAGAGAAATGTGACACAAAGGGGGTGATGTAAAAAGGAGGGGGTGATGTGACATGGAGGGGGAGAAATGTGACATTTCTCCCCCCTCTATGTCACATTTCTCCCCCCTCCGTGTCACATTTCTCCCCCCTCCGTGTCACATTTCTCCCCCCTCCGTGTCACATTTCTCCCCCCTCTATGTCACATTTCTCCCTCCTCCGTGTCACATTTCACCCCCCTCCGTGTCACATTTCTCCCCCCTCCAAGTCACATTTCTCCCCCCTCCGTGTCACATTTCTCTCCCCTCCATGTCACATTTCTCTCCCCTCCGTGTCACATCACCCCCTCCATGTTACATCCCCCCATCCATTTTACATCACCCCCTCCATCTTACATCACCCCCTCCTTTTTACATCACCCCCACCAAGTTCTGGTGGTGGTGGTGGCGCCAAAATGTAGCTTCACTTGTGTTGGCAAAAATCCTTGCACCGGCTCTGGCTGTCAGCTGTGCACAGGCGTAAGGTGCTCTGTGACGTCGCGCTGTGCGCAGCCTTCACAGCACAGCCGACAGCAGGAAGATGCAGATCGCGTTGGAGGAGAGGAGCAGTGGCATCCAGGAGCAGGAAGGGTAAGTGTTTTTATTTTATTTCTGGGGGCAGATGAGAGGCACTGGGGGCTGATGGAGAGGCTGCTGGGGGCTGAGAAGCTACTGGGGACTGAGAAGCTACTGTCACGGCCATGGCTATGACCGTGACTCTTCAACCACATGCGATTGTCAGCGGTTTGGTTTTGTTGTCAATCACAGGTGAGGGCAGTGGTATTTGCCTCACCTGTGGTTGCCGCTGACAACGCTTGCTTGTGGCAGCTTTCCTGCTGTGCATGCGGTTGCACCTAGCAACCCCTATGTTAGGTGTGTGTGTATCGTGTTCACTGTGTTGTTTGTCTGTGTGCACTCTGTGGAGTGTGTTGTGTGCACTGACACTTTTCCTGCACTGTGGTTGCCCGTGGCAACGTTTGGCTGTCTGTACATGTGGTGGCAGTGTCCCGGCCTCCGGGCTATTTCCCAGGACACGGTTGCCACCCATGTCGTGGCCAGCGGCAACAACCACAGTGGCTTGCTACTGTTGGACACTTTCCCTTTTTTGTTGTGTTTTCCCTTCCCGGGTGTTGGAAGGGTTAACTTCCTTCCCAGTGTGTGTCTGTGTCACTGGGTGTGTCCGACTGTGGGGTGTGGCTTCCTGGCCTATATAGCCTCACTGTTAGCATGGCTCTGTGGGTTGTTTCAGCCATGCTTGCTGGAGCAGCCTCCTGTGTTACTATCTGCCAGTGAGAGCCACCCCTGTGGTCATAAAGATATTGTCCTTATGTTTGTCTGCTGTGTGTTGATGTTGTATGTTATGTACTGTTGGGATCTTTCTATGTGTTTGGTGCAGCTTACGGTTCTGGATTCCTGTTTGCGCAGGGATCCAGTCAGCAAGGCTGTGACAGGTTGGTGGAACTAATAGTTCGCCTGTCATTCCCGTAAGGCTGTATGAGTTCCCCTTTTCCCAACAGCTTGGCCATTGAGACTCCTGCTCCTCCGTGCCTAGGAGGAGTAGGTCGTCTTACCCTGACTCCTAGCGCACGGACCGGACGGAGGGTGAGTTAGGGATCCGAGGTTCCTGCGCATGGGTCCTCCTACCTTTAAGGTCGGCCCATGCAGTTAGGAGTTAGGGTCAGGGTAGGGACGCTGTAGGAGGTGACCTGCTCCCTATCCTGTTCTCCTGGCCGAGTTGGCCTACAGCACATGCCAGCGCACGGCTGAGGATTTCCCCCATCCTCAGCCGTGACAGCTACTGGGGGCTGATGGAGAGGCTGCTGGAGGCTGAGAAGCTACTGGGGACTGAGAAGCTACTGGGGGCTGATGGAGAGGCTGCTGGGGGAGAATTATTACTACTAGGAGGTAATATGCGGAGCTTTACTACTACTGGGGGGCTATGAGGAACATAATTACTAATATGGGCACTATAGGGGCATTATTACTACTAAGTGTGCTCTGGCAGAGAATTATTTCTATTGCTGGGATTTTGGGGAGCACTGTTACTTTGGGGGGGCACCCTGGCATAGTATCAGCTTAGCGCAATTATTTTTGGGGGACATTATCTTTATACTATTAGTGTCTGGGCGCAGATAATTTTTAGAGCACTGTGTGCCAATAATTGTTGAAGGGGCACTATCTGTGTGGTAGTAGTATTTCCAGGGGGACTGTTTCTGCAGTATAGTATTGGGGGGTGGCAGGAAAGGGTGTTCAGAAGATGTGAAGATGTTGGAAATGTGGGAAACTAATGTCTGTTTGTCAATCTCTGCAGAGACGGGAGATGGCTGATAAATCATCATGGCGGTCTGGTCTGAATGGAGAAGATGAGGAAAGAGAACGTCTACAACAAAGGTGACATCACTGGATGTAAGGGGTAGGTGGCGCTATGTAGGAGAGGAGATGCTCCGGCTCCTCCACCTGCCATTTGCAGAAGAAGGATTCAGAGATGGGTGAGGATGGCCAAAGGGGGCAGCAGGCCACGAGCGGGTGGCAGATGGTGGGGGGGAACCACAAGCCCTGAGCAGGATATGGGGAGTGAGGAGAGCGGAGGAGCTTCCTGGCTGTAGCCTGCTGTTTATTGTAGAATGTGAAGCAGGCAGTGCAGCCAGGACAGGCCTCCCCTCTCCGTGTGATGTGTAGAGACAGGCCTCAACTATAGAATTTCAGCTGTACAGTGTTTGTTGGGAGTGGCCTATTATATGTTGGAGGGGATTTTAATATTGGGTGGGGCTAAAAATGGGCCACTTGACTGGATTTGCCCCCCAGGACTAAGGCTGCCAGCCCTCCCCTGGTTGCACCCAGCCTATTCCTGAAACTTCTGGAAAGTGGAATAGGAGGAAAAACATATGATGTCATCAGAAGCTCTTACACTGAGAACAGATGCAGCATGAAGGTAAATGGGAGGAGAACGGCTTATTTCCAGCAGAGCTGAGGAGTCAGACAGGGTTGCAGCCTCAGTCCAACCTTCTTCAACATCTACATCAATGAGCTGGCGGCGGGTTCTCAGCACTAGGTCTCACCCTCAATGACACCCAGGTGAAATTTCTGCATTGTGTAGATGACCGTCTGCTACTATCACCAACCGAGAAAGGTCTCCAAGATAACCTGAAAATCTTGGAGAAATTCAGCACCACGTGGGCATTGCCCATCAATCGAAAGAAACCCAACATCTTGGTGTTCCAGAAGAGAAACTGGAAACCAGCCGGGCATCCTCCCTTCCTGCTAAACAACTGTCCACTTTCAGAAACCAATAGGTTCACCTACCTGGGTCAAGGATCTTTAAGCAAGGCATAGAAACACTGAAACACAAGGCGTGCAAAACCTTCTATGCTATTAGAAGGCATCTATATTATCTCAAAGCACCAGTGACCATCTGGCCTTAAATCTTTGATAGCATCATAGGCCCAATCTCCCTGTATGGCAGCGAAGTCTGGGGTCCAGATACATACCCAGACTGGTCAAAGTGGGACTCTGGACCAACAGAAACATTCCACCTAAAATTCTGCAAACACCTTCTCTAGGTTCATTGGAGCACTTCAAACAGTGCCTGTCGAGCAGATCTGGGCAAATTTCCACTATAACTTGCGCTCCAGAAGAGGGTACTATCATTTTGATCCCATCTACATAGCAGCAGTCCCAGCTCCTACCATGACAAAGCCTTGCTGCACCAAGAATCCCCAGAAAAACGAAGCACCCTGGAACAAGTCACCCAAACCTAGCCTGACCATGCCACCTACCAGTACAGCCTGACAAAGAGGGTAATCCAGAAGATGATACACAAGAGCAAAAGGAATATATCAGCGTCTGGAGGAACGACATAAGAACATCACAGAAGCTGACAATCTACCAGAGCCTGCAGAGGGAGTACAAACTGGCCCCATATCTAGAGAAACTCCCCAACCCTAAAGACAACAGAGGTACATGCCCAGGGAGAGAAGACTGTGCCAGCAGTGCCACCAGGAGACTGTGTAGGATGATGCCCCAAATACTCAGCAGTGAGGGACATTCACTAAAGAGACTGTCTGATCTCTACCCAGACTTCACCTCCATGGAGAATGAAGAGAAACTGTACATACTGCTGGGGGAAGAGGAGAACAAAGCGGCCATAGCAGCACAATATGTCAGTGCCTGCCATAGACTGAGAGGAGCCTGATACCCCATGGATTACTATACCCCCACCCTGTATATGCCCCCATCCCCATCCCTATCCATTTATTTCCCACTTGCTTTGGCAATGCTAATATGTATTTAGTCCTGCCAATAAAGCTGATTTGAATTTTATAGAGAGAAAAAATATATATATGAGATAGATAGATAGATTTAAAAAAAAAACATAGAAAAGAGTGCTGCCTCTTTTCTACATTTTTGATACCTGGATCTCGAGCCAACTGTCTAGAAGGATTTGCACCCACCACACAACTAACAAGTGTGGTATTTTCTTCTTCAGATAGATAGATATGAGATAGATAGATAGATAGATAGATAGATAGATAGATAGATATGGAGAAGTCCAGACAGAAGTGGTCTTTGTGGAAGAATTGTGGCCAAAAAGTTATACCTTCAAAGATTTGACTATGCACAAAAAATAGGAACTAGGTGCAGAAAAATGGCAGCATGTGCTTTAGGCCTCATGCACACGACCGTTGTTTGGTTCCGTTCCGAAAATGGGGTTCCGTTGTTCCGTTTCCATTTTTGTTTCCGTGTGTCTTCCTATATTTTTGGAGGACCACCAGACATAAAGGAAAGTTAAAAAAATCTAAGTCAAGCTTGCCATGCAAATGATAGGAAAAAAACGGACGCGGATGACAATCTTGTGTGCCTCCGCGTTTTTTCACTGTCCCATTGACTTGAATGGGTCCGCAAACCGTTTTCCGTGAAAAAAATACGACAGGTTATATTTTTTTGACGGACTGGAACCACGGATCACAGACGCGGATGGCAAACGGTGCATTAGCCGAGTTTTCAACGGACCCATTGAAAGTCAATGGGTCCGCAGAAAATCACGAAAAACGGAACAACGGACACGGAATAAAACAACGGTCGTGTGCATGAGGCCTTATACTGATGATTCAAAGTTTGAAATATTTGTCTCTAACAGAATGCAATTTGTTCTCCAAGGTGCGGTAGAGCGGTACAATATTGTGAGTGTGCATGGTGGAGGTTTCGTGCAAATTTGGGGCTGCATTTCAGCAAACAGAGTTGGTGAAATACAGGCAGATACTTAGCCATTAGGCGAAACCATCAGAGAAGCATCCAATTGGCTTCAGGACAACAACCCCAAACATCCAGCCAGTGTCATTAGGAACTATCCTCAGCATAAAGAAGAACAAGGAGTCCTGAATAAGATGATATGGTCCCCACAGATCCCTGATCTCAACATCACCATGGGATTATATAAAGAGACAGAAGGATTTAAGCAAGCCTACATCCACAGAAGATCTGTGGTTAGTTCTTGAAGATGTTTGGACCAACCTCCCTGCTGAGTTCAAAAACCGTGTTCCTTGTAACAGCGTCCTTTGTGCGACGCTGTCCCCCTGCTTACCGCTACGGTTCCGGGCACCGTGCTCATCTGTGACGTGGTCTGTGTTTTTCTGCTGCAGCTTTGGGTACTGCCTGTGTGGTTAGTATTACCTTTGAAAATTCCGCTCCACAACTTCCATTCAACCTGAACACTGCTT
Organism: Bufo bufo; assembly: GCF_905171765.1. NCBI lineage: Eukaryota > Metazoa > Chordata > Amphibia > Anura > Bufonidae > Bufo > Bufo bufo. The sequence continues at coordinate 46,638,101 of NC_053390.1, forward strand.
GAACTCGGCTTCGGTTGTGGCAGTACGCATCACTCCCTGGACGGGGCTAAGTTGTGTCAGGTGTTCTCGTTAACCTATCCTGGCTCTCCTGCAGGTACTTTAGTAGCTCAGGCCTCTAGGCAGACGCCTCAGTGTCAAGGTCCTAATCTTGTGCTAAAGAGCTTGCCTACCACTCGTGTTCCTGACTTCGTGCTTCGTTCCTGGACTTGGTTTATCTCCTATCCCAGCCTGCTTGCATCACCTCTCCTGTTGCTGACCCAGATTGTCTGACCTTACTGCTGTGCCGCCTGCCTTGACCCTTTGCTTGTCCTGACTGCGTCCCTTCATCATTCTCTGGTTCCTGTCTTGTTGCTCCAGGTCACGACCCTGCCTGGTTTACTATGTCTGTATTGTTGATTCCTTCGCAGGTACCTCCTGGTCTGCCTGGACCAGCTGTCACTGACTGGTTTACGCTCCAGAGTAGCCCCTGGCAACTACCGACGGTCAAGCCTATCCTCACTATCAGAGGCCCTAGTGAAATCCGGGTAGTTGCTTAGTCACGCCCCTCTGGAGTATTGCTAGTCAGTGGCACAGTGGGTTCACATCCGCTGTTCCGTGATATACCTAGAAGAACTGGTGCTGAATGCAAAGGGTGGTCATATGAAATATTGATTGTATTTAGATTTCTATTTTTGTGCATTCACTTAGCATTTTTTTTAATAAACTACTAACACGTCTACAGCATTTTTGAACTCATTCTCAATTTGCAGCATTTTTCCACACCTGCCTAAAACTTTCTCAAAGTATTGTATATAAAAAAAAAGAGTTTTCCACTGTGTCCCAGGAGCTCAACCATGTCCCCTCTCCTCTTCACTGGCCTAGGACCAGATATAAGACAATTGGCTGGAGCAGGAGCCTCCCTGCTGTATCTTATCTTGGTGATACTCCCCCTTCTTCCCTATACCACCAATGGCAACTGTGTTTAAAAATGGTCATTTGACTGAAATGTCACATTTCTGAATTGCCTTGAATAAACTCAAATAAAAAAGCACCAATTTGTTTCTACTGTGGAGTGCTGAAGTTGGTTTTTATGATATCAAATAGGAGAAAAAGATTACTAAGCCCCGCCACACCGTAGAAGTCTTCCCTTCTCCTCAGTCATTCTCTAGCCAAAGATGGAGCACATCACCTGAGAATATAACTCTTTGTTTTCTGCATGATTTTTACAAGGCCTTTTGTGTCACCATGATGTGTTATAGACTGACATTAAAGACGTATTCCCACGACCAAGCTGTATTTTGCTGTCAGCAAATTGCGGATCCGCAAAACACTGATGCCGACCGTGTGCATTCCACAAGTTGCGGAACAGAACCAGTGGCCCATTATAAAAATGCCTATTTTTGTCCGCAATTGCAAACAAGAAAAGGATATGCTCTATATTTTTTGTGGGGCCATGGAACGCAACAATGGATATGGACAGCACACGGTGTGCTGTCCACATCTTTTGCGGCACCGTTGAAATGAATGGGTCTGCACCCGTTCTGTAAATTTGCAGAATGGATGCGGATTCATTCATACGGTCATATAAATGAGCCCTAAGGTCAATTTTATTTCTTGTTATTATTTCTTTTTTTTTCTTTCATTTTTTCTTTCATTTCTAGGTTAGTGTCCCTTTAAGAAAACCCAAATTATCCTACAAAAATAAGGCGTCATACAGTTAGGTTAAGCTAAAAGCAAAAAAAAGCTATAAAAACTAGAATATAAAAAGACCAATCAAACAATTTGTTCATCCAGCTATCCTCTTAATGCTGTTGCCAAACCATTTTGATGGGGTTTCCATCAATTTATAACCTTTTTTTATGAACCAGACACTCTCTTCTCTTCCGAGCAGGGGGTGCCTGGGGTTCTCCCATTGACTTCCATTATATTAAACTGTATTCGAGCACCCAAATTATTCGGCCGAGCACTCGGATCTGCAGAGCGTAGCGATGCTCGAGCCGAACAGCAGTTCGGCCGAGCATGCTCTCTCATCACTCAACATGACGTCTGAGGTGAGGGCCCAGTTTCTGGACAGGCTGATCTTGCACACCGTGATCTATTTCTTTGCAGGCGATAGATACATTGTAATGGGAGCAGCTGGTATCTATAGAACCATTTCCAAATTCTACTTGCATTGTTCTTCTGGAATCCTGTACTAAATATGAAGCAAAAACTTTGCTGATGTTTTTCCCATTTGTTTACAAGTGGTTTCAAGGACAGAGCATCGAGCATTAGATCTCATATATCTCCTTGTGCGGCGGAGAGGCCTGAATTATTAATGAAAATCTGTTCTTAAAACAATCGGTAGAAAGTCGCTTGATTATGTGAAAAACAACAAAAAGAGGCACAAACAAGACTCATCGGGATAAATGGATCAGGCACTTGTCAGAGACGTTTAAGGAGCGCAGTGCAATATAAACCGTATAGAATAAAATCTTGCCGAATCGCCATGTAAGGAAATGCAATGTATGAACCGCTATAATAATCTTTATATTCTACAGCACCATACAAATCAGACATTACATTAAGAATCGGGAGGCCCCCATATGCATTAGATGGTCAGCCGGCACCACCAAAATTGGCCATTTCGGCTGAAGTTAACGTGTATGGACAGTCAAGAGGAATATGGTTTGCCAAAAGAGGTCATATACAGTACTTACCCCTATCCCCTCTAGTGCGTCTATTCTCTATCGTGGGGCTCCCAGGAATGCCAGGCAGCTGCACGGTCAATAGTAATGTAAAAATGTACAAAAATTTAAATTCTCTGGCCTTAGTGTGAGTTATAAGTAGGGTTGAGCGAACCCGAACTGTAAAGTTCGGGTTCGTACCGAACTTTAGGATTTTTGGACCCCGGACCCGAACCCGAACATTTCTGTAAAAGTTCAGGTTCGGTGTTCGGCGCTTTCTTGGCACTATTTGAAAGGCTGCACAGCAGCCAATCAACAAGCGTCATACTACTTGCCCCAAGAGGCCATCACAGCCATGCATACTAATGGCATGGCTGTGATTAGCCAGAGCAGCATGTGACCCAGGCTCTATATAAGCTTGAGTCACGTGGCGCTGCACGTCACTCTGCTGATACAAGTGTAGGGAGAGGATGCTGCTGGACTGGTGATTTCAGGGAGAGAATAGGAGAGAATCTAACCCAGCGATCTACAGACAAATAGTTGTGTGGTGCAGGACACAATCGTTTTACCCTGCCCTGAGGCCATTGACCAAAAAATACTAAATTTTAGAATTCTGTTAGTTAGGTGGGTGGCGGCGGCCATTTTATGCAAGCTCAGTGCACCAGCACTGCATCTGAGCTTTTGGGACATTGCAAATCACAATTTTTGGCCGGCAAACTACAACATCTGGATTAGTCAGTGTGCAATTTAAGCTAGAAATACACCCATCATTTTCTGGGGTTTGAAAAACACACAATTTTTAAAAAAAACAAAACAGTATTTTCCAGATCTGCAAGTGTTAAATTCAAGTTTAATATATACAGCTTTCATATTCTGTTACCAAAAAAAGACTTTTTGGGCAATCTACAACATCTGCATTAGTCAGTGTGCAATTTAACGTAGAAATACACCCCTAATTTTCTGGGGTTTTGAAAAACACACTTTAAAAAAAAAAAAAAAAGTATTTTCCAGATCTGAAAGTGTTAAATTCAAGTTTAATATATACAGCTTTCATATTCTGTTACCTAAAATAGACTTTTTTTGGGCAATCTACAACATCTGTATTAGTCAGTGTGCAGTTTAAGGTAGAAATAAACCCATAATTTTCTGGGGTTTGAAAAACACACTTTTTTTCCCAAAAAACAGTATTTTCCAGATCTGCAAGTGTTAAATTCAAGTTTAATATATACAGCTTTCATATTCTGTTACCAAAAAAACACTTTTTTGGCAATCTACAACATCTGTATTAGTCAGTGTGCAATTTAAGGTAGAAATACACCCATCATTTTCTGGGGTTTGAAAAACACTTTTTTGACAAAAAACTATTTTCAGGCCTTGCAGCATCAGCACGTGTGAAATTACAAGCTTATATACTGCTGTCAAATTCAGTTGTTAAACAAATACTCGTTTGGGCACAAAAAATTTAGTTGGCAGCCTTTGATGCAGATGTCATTGTGAGATACACCCTTAATACATTTGGGTTACATTCAGCAATTTTAAATACCGCCATTTGGTATACCAATATTGAATTCAGGCCTACACTGGTTCAGGCCCTGTGAGATACACCCTCTACATACAGGGGTTTGAATCAGGCATTTGAAATACAGCCATTTGAAATTCAGCCATTTTGTGCAAAGATATATTTACTTCAGGCCTACACTGATTCAGACCGTGTGAGATTCCCCCCTACATACAGGGGTTGGAATCAGGCATTAGAAATACAGCCATTTAAAATACAGCCATTTTGGGCAAAGAAATATTTACTTCAGGCCTACAGAGGTTCAGGCCCTGTAAGAAACCCCCTCTACATACAGGGGTTTGAATCAGGCATTTGAAATACAGCCATCTAAAATACAGCCATTTTGTGCAAAGATATATTTACTTCAGGCCTACAGTGGTTCAGACCATGTGAGATACCCCCTCTACATACAGGGGTTTGAATCAGGCATTTGAAATACAGCCATTTGAAATACAGCCATTTTGTGCAAAGATATATTTACTTCAGGCCTACACTGGTTCAGACCGTGTGAGATACTCCCTCTACATACAGGGGTTTGAATCAGGCATTTGAAATACAGCCATTTGAAATACAGCCATTTTGTGCAAAGATATATTTACTTCAGGCCTACAGTGGTTCAGACCATGTGAGATACCCCCCTACATACAGGGGTTTGAATCAGGCATTTGAAATACAGCCATTTGAAATACAGCCATTTTGTGCAAAGATATATTTACTTCAGGCCTACAGTGGTTCAGACAGTGTGAGATACTCCCTCTACATACAGGGGTTTAAATCAGGCATTTGAAATACAACCATTTGAAATACAGCCATTTTGTGCAAAGATATATTTACTTCAGGCCTACAGTAGTTCAGACTGTGCAAGATACCCCCTCTACATACAATGGTTTAAATCAGGGATTTGAAATACAGCCATTTTGGGCAAAGAAAAATTTACTTCAGGCCTACAGTGGTTCAAGCCCTGTGAGATACCCCCTCTACATACAGGGGTTTGAATCAGACATTTGAAATACAGCCATTTGAAATACAGCCATTTTGTGCAAAGATATATTTACTTCAGGCCTACACTGGTTCAGACCGTGTGAGATACCCCCCTACATACAGGGGTTTGAATCAGGCATTTGAAAAATACAGCCATTTGAAATACAGCCATTTTGGGCAAAGAAATATTTAATTTAGGCCTACACTGGTTCAGACCGTGTGAGATACACCCTTTACATACTGTCGTTCTATTCTACTATTAATTTAACACCCATTTAGGGCAAGATCCTAAATATGAAAAATATGAGGAGACCGTCAAATAAGGGACGTGGCCCAGGTCGTGGTGCTGCTGGTGGAGCTCCTGTTGCAGGGAGAGGACGTGGTCGATCTGTGCCAGCTACACGCACAAGTGAAACCCCTTCCTCAGGTGCGAGTAGGCGACAAAACCTGCAGCGGCATTTGGTCGGGCCTAATGCTGCTCTACGAAGGGTGAGGCCTGAACAAGTACAGGCGATAGTAGATTTGGTTGCTGACAGTGGATCCAGTTCCTTCACATTGTCTCCCACCCAGTCTCCTGCTGAAAGACCACAGTTGGCACCTGCAGCCGATGTCCATCAGTCTTTCACCTCACCCCCTTGCAAATCAGCCAAGCAGTCTGAGCCCCATGTCATGCAGCAGTCTCTTCTGCTTTTTGATGACTCTGTTAGCAGGGTTTCCCAGGGCCATCCACCTAGCCCTGCCCCAGAAGTGAAAGAGATTGAGTGCACCGATGCCTAACCACTTATTTTTCCAGATGAGTACATGGGATGACCTTCGCAGCACGTCTCGGATGATGACGAAACACAGGTGCCAACTGCTGGGACTTTCGAAAGTGTGCAGACTGACAAGGAAGTCAGGGGTGAAGACTGGGTGGAAGATGATGTGGAGGACGATGAGGTCCTCGACCCCACATGGAATCAAGGTCATGCGAGTGACCGATGTAGTTCGGAGGAAGAGGCGGTGGTCGCACAGAGCCACCAGCACAGCAGAAGAGGGAGCAGGGTGCAAAAGCGGAGCGGCCGTCCTCTAGACAGTACGCCTCCTACTGCTCACCGCAGCAAGGGACCGAGCACACCAAAGCCAGCTCCAAGGAGTTCCCTGGTGTGGCAGTTCTTCAGACAATGTGCTGACGACAAGACACGAGTGGTTTGCACGCTGTGCAATCAGAGCCTGAAGCGAGGCATAAACGTTCTCAACCTGAGCACAACCTGCATGACCAGGCATTTAAGTGCAAAGCACGAGCTGCAGTGCAGTAGACACCTCAAAAACCAAGAAAGGTCTCTGGCTCCTCCTGCTTCCTCTTCTGCTGCAGTCGCGGCCTCTTCATCCACCTCTGGAGTGACAGTGCCACCTGGCACCCCACAAATAGAGGATCTGCCAGCAACACCAACACCTGGGTCACCAAGCATCTCCACAATGTACCACGGAAGCGTTCAGCTCTCCATATCCCAAACGCTGGAGAGGAAGAGGAAATACCCCCCTACCCACCCGCGATCCCTAGCCCTGAATGCCAACATTTCTAAATTACTTGCCTTTGAAATGCTGTCATTCCGTCTGGTGGAGACGGATAGTTTTAAAGGCCTTATTGTGGTGGCTGTCCCACAGTACGTCGTGCCCAGCCGCCACTACTTTTCAAGGCGAGCCATCCCTTCACAACCAAGTAGGGGACAAAATCAGGTGTGCACTGCGCAACCCCATCTGTGGCAAGGTGCACCTGACTACGGATACGTGGACCAGTAAGCACAGTCAGGGCTGTTATATCTCCATAACAGCACACTGGGTAAATGCAGTGGCGGCTGGGCCTGAGGCGGATAGCAGTTTGGCGCATGTCCTTCCACCACCGAGGATTGCAGGGCGCTTCAGTTTGCCTCCTGTTTCTTCCTCCTCCTACTCTGCTTCCTCATCCTCTACCAGCTTCTCATCCGGTCAGCGTAACACCTTCACCATTAACTTCAGCACAGCCAGGGGTAAACGACAGCAGGCAGTTTTAAAACTTATCTGTTTGGGGGACAAACCCCACACCTCGCAGGAGCTGTGGACGGGCCTTGAACAACAGACAACAGACCGATGAGTGGTTTGTGCCAGTCAGCCTCAAGCCCGGCCTGGTGGTGTTCGATAATGGCCAAAATCTCGTAGAAGCTCTGGGACTAGACGGTTTGACGCACATCCCTTGCCTGGCGCATGTGCTGAATTTGGTGGTGCAGAGATTACCCAACATGTCAGAGCTGCTGCATAAAGTGTGGACCGTCTGTGCACGCTTTCGGCGTTCTCACACTGCTGCTGTTCGCCTGTCAGCGCTGCAGTGTAACTTCAGCCTTCCCGCTCACCGCCTCATATGCGACGTGCCCACAAGGTGGAACTCCACCTTGCACATGCTGGACAGACTGTGCGAGCAGCAGCAGGCAATAGTGGAGTTTCAGCTGCAGCACGCACGGAAGAGTTGCTCAGCAGAACAGCACCACTTCACCACCAATGACTGGGCCTCCATGCGAGACCTGTGTTCTTTGTTGCGCTGTTTAGAGTACTCCACCAACATGGCCAGTGCCGATAACGCCGTTCTCAGCGTTACTATCCCACTTCTATGCCTCCTTGAAAAATCGCTCCTGGTGATGATGGAAGAGGATGTGGCACAGGAGGAGGAGGAGGAAGAGGGATCATTTCGTAGGGTTTCCGGCCAGTCATTCCCAAGTGGCTCCGAGGGTGGGTTCCTGCACCCACAACCCCAAGATACACAATTGTCCAGCCAGGGCACAGTTCTGGAGGATGAGGAGGTGGAGGATGAGGAGGAGGAGATGGAGGAGGAGGAACCATGTTCACAGCAGGGTGGCACCCAGACCAGCTCATGGCCATCACTGGTGCGTGGATGGGGATACAGAGGACACAGACGATACACCTCCCACAGAGGATAGCTTTTCGTTGCCTCTGGGCAGCCTTGCACACATGAGCGATTACATGCTGCAGTGTCTCTGCAACGACCGCCGAGTTGCCCACATTCTAACTTGTGCTGATTACTGGGTGGCCACGCTGCTGGATCCCCATTACAAGGACAACGTACCATCCTTAATTCCATCACTGGAGCGTGATCGTAAGATGCGCGAGTACAAGCGCACGCTGGTAGACGCGCTGCTGGTGGCATTCCCACCTAACAGTGGGGGCACAGTGGAAGCACAAGGCGAAGGCAGAGGACGAGGAAGAGGTCGCCAACGCAGCTGGGGCACCGCCAGCACCTCAGAAGGCAGGGTTAGCATGGCCGAAATGTGGAAAAGCTTTGTCAGCACGCCACAACAACCAGCACCACCAGTTGATATGGAACTTCTTAGCAGGAGGCAGCATTTCACCAATATGGTGGAGCAGTAAGTGTGCACACCCTACACGTACTGAATGACGGGTCTGCCCCCTTCAACTTCTGGGTCTCCAAATTGGGCACATGGCCTGAGCCTGCCCTTTACGCCTTGGAGGTGCTGGCCTGCCCTGCAGCCAGTGTATTATCTGAACGTGTGTTTAGCACGGCAGGGGGCGACATCACAGACAAGCGCAGCCACCTGTCCACAGCCAATGTGGACAAGCTCAAGTTCATTAAAATGAACCAGGCATGGATCCCTAAGGACTTGTCCGTACCCTGTGCAGAATAGACATGTATACCGGCACTAACCAGCCATTGTTATACTGCAGCGCAATTGCTCATTCTTGTATTTTGGATATTTCTCACTCTTTTGGAGTGTACCTTAATTTTCCAAAATTAAATTAAAACCAAAAACCTGTGTTGGCTACCTTGTCCTCCTCCACCGCCGCTTCCACCTACACCGCTACGTCCACCGCCTCCTCAAACTCCTACTCCATATGGAACTCCACCTCATAAATCCATTTTTTTTTTTTGTACGTGTTTTATTTTATATCATTTCACTACTTTGTCAGTTACATTTTATGGTAAAATTAACAAATTTTTGGGTGTATAGTACCACTGCTATACCTAGTAGACAGGTTAAACAAAAAAAAAAAAATTGTCATTTACTTTTTCTGGTTAAATTAACAAATTTTTGGGTGTATAGTACCACTGCTATACCTAGTAGACAGGTTAAAAAAATAAAATAAAAATTGTCATTTACATTTTCGGGTGAAATTCACCAATTTTAGTGTGTATAGTACCACTGCAATACCGAATAGACAAGTTAAACAAAAAAAAAAAAAGTTGTCATTTACATTTTAGGGTGAAATTCACCAATTTTGGTGTGTATAGTACCACTGCTATACCTAGTGGAACGGTAAAAAAAACAGGTTAAATTTTTTTTTTTGTCGGTTATATATTCTGGTGAAATTCACCAATTTTTGGGTGTGATGTACCACTCCTATACCTAGTAGACCGGAAAAAAATAAAATAATTGTCAGTTACATTTTACCCGTACTCAACATGGTAGGCGCATAAAAGAACATCTTAGGCCTCTTTCACACTTGCGTTGTCCGGATCCGTCGTGCACTCCATTTGCCGGAGGTGCCCGTCGGATCCGGAAAAACGCAAGTGAACTGAAAGCATTTGAAGACGGATCCGTCTTCAAAATGCGTTCAGTGTTACTATGGCACCCAGGACGCTATTAAAGTCCTGGCTGCCATAGTAGTAGTGGGGAGCGGGGGAGCAGTATACTTACTGTCCGTGTGGCTCCCGGGGCGCTCCAGAATGACGTCAGAGCGCCCCATGTGCATGGATGACGTGATCCATGCGATCACGTCACCCATGCGCGTGGTGCGCCCTGACGTCACTCTGGAGCACCCGAGGAGCCGCACGGACGGTAAGTATACTGCTCCCCCGCTCCCCACTACACTTTACCATGGCAAACAGGACTTTAGCGTCCTTGCAGCCATGGTAACCATTCAGAAAAAGCTAAACGTCGGATCCGGCAATGCGCCGAAACGACGTTTAGCTTAAGGCCGGATCCGGATTAATGCCTTTCAATGGGCATTAATTCCGGATCCGGCCTTGCGGCAAGTGTTCAGGATTTTTGGCCGGAGCAAAAAGCGCAGCATGCTGCGGTATTTTCTCCGGCCAAAAAACGTTCCGGTCCTGAACTGAAGACATCCTGATGCATCCTGAACGGATTTCTCTCCATTCAGAATGCATTAGGATAAAACTGATCAGGATTCTTCCGGCATAGAGCCCCGACGACGGAACTCTATGCCGGAAGAAAAGAACGCAGGTGTGAAAGAGCCCTTAAGTTGATAGAGCAGATATCAAATTGGATTGTGACCATCACGGGGACGTGCGACATGGTGGGGCAGTAAGTGTGTACACGCCTACACGAACTGACTGACAGGGGTCATCCCCTGCAACTTCTGGGTCTCCAAATTGGGCACATGGCCTGAACTTGCCCTTTACCCCTTGGAGGTGCTGGCCTGCCCTGCAGCCAGTGTATTGTCAGAACGTGTGTTTAGCATGACTGGAGGGGGTTATCACAGGTTATATTTCCCAATGTTTTGGGGTGTACCCTAATTTTTTTAATAAAATTTAAAACAAAAAACCAGTGTAGGCTACCTCCTCCTCCACCGCCGCTTCCACCGACACCGCCACATCCACCGCCTCCTCAACCTCCTACTCCATATGGACCTGGTCCTCCTAGATCAGGGGTACTCAACTAGTTTTATTAAAGGTCCACATACCTGGGTCTGCAGTCAGGTGAAGGTCCGAGCTGAACGCCAACAGTAAAGATGCCATGCGATCATGTGATCCATGCGCGTGGGGCGCTCTGACGTTATAGTGGAGCGCCCCGGGTAAGTCCCAGAATTAGTAATGGCCACATTAGTGCCCCAGTAAGAATAATGCCCCCAGTAAGAATAATGTCCCCATTAGTGCCCCCAGTAAGAGTAATGCCCCCATTAGTGCCCCCCTTCTCTGCTTTTGCAAAAAAATAAAATAAAATTTGCATTCACCTGGCTGCGGTGAACATTCGTTGCTGACTGCAAGCTCAGGACCGGTGCTCCAACGTGATGACGTCTTGTAGGTCCTGTCCTGAGCTTCTAGTCAGCAGGGAGTGCTCTCCACAGCGTGAGCAAATGGAGGTGGAGGTACCGTAATTTTATAAATTTTTTTACTAGCACAAGTTGCGGTGGAGGTAACGGCGGTACTAATGGGCGTTCCATGATGGAAGCGCTCATTAGTAAGGGTACTTTCACACTTGCAGCAGGACGGATCCGACAGGCTGCTCACCCTGTCAGATCCATCTTGCCACTACTTCGCCGTGCCGCTGCTCTGTGCCCATCGACTATAATGGGAATGGGGGCAGAGCTACGGCGCAGCACGGTGAGAGGCCGCCAGACTAAAAGTACTACATGTCCGACTTTTTCGTCTGGCGGCCTCACGCCGTGCACTGCCATGCTGCACCGTAGCTCCACTCCCGCTATAGTCAATGGGGAGTGGCAGTCCGGCGAAATAGCGGCAGGACGGATCTGACAGGGTGAACAGCCTGTCGGATCCGTCCTGCCGCAAGTGTGAAAGGAGCCTAACAGTCCTTACAGGAAAATTCTGGCACCGGCAAGGGAACTAAAATACCAGCCTTGCTGGTGAACTACTGGCCGGGTGGCAACCCAAGCCACAGAACAGACATATGATAGTTTTGTTCCGCATCCAATTCCCATTATTGGGGGATTGGATGCGGCCCCTTAATTACAATGGGGCCACAAGAGATGCAGACAGCACACTGTGTGCTGTCTGCATCTTTTTCCGCTCCATTGAAACTAAGGGGTCCGCATCCAATGCCCCAATAATGGGAATTGGATGCGGAACAAAACTATCATGGTTTGATAGGGCTTAATCACTTTATTTAATCAGGTTACCTAAAGAAGATGGCCCAGGAGAGATGGGAACATGACACTGGAGGCAGTGACGTGTTCCCGCCTCTCTGTAGCCCTCTCCACGCACCCCTTACTTTCCAAATGTGACATTTATTTCATTGGTGGCAGTGGTGATGTCCCTCCCCTCTCCAGCAGCAGGTAAGTGTCCTTTGGAGCTTGAAGCTCCCTTATGTGCTGCCGCTGCTGCAGGGGAGGAAGGACCTGTGAGCGCACTGAGGGAGAAAGCGCTGGTGCCTGCATGTGGAGGGAGCCGTCTCTCACTGCGCCCCTGGGAAGGAGGAAGTTTGCCGGTAAGCTCCGCCTCTTGCACGTACCAGAGTGTGCAGGAGGAGGAGCGCTATATGTGGAGGGAGCCGGCCTGTCTCACTGCGCTCTGGGACAGGAGGAAGTGCGCCGGTAAGCTCCGCCTCTTGCACGTACCAGAGTGTGCAGGAGAGGAGGAGCGCTATATGTGGAGGGAGCCGGCCTGTCTCACTGCGCTCTGGGACAGGAGGAAGTGCGCCGGTAAGCTCCTCCTCCTGCACGGCACAGTGTGCAGGAGATAGTGATGGGAAGTTCGGATCTTTTAGGTGAATCGGTTCATTTGAATCAGCTCATTCGGATCAGAATCGGATCTTCGGTTCACTTGGCGAGTCAGACTGCTGAGCTGACTCGCAAGTGAACTGAAGACTCTAGGTGCCGGTGCGCATGCGCAGCTGCTGACTCAGTCAGTGACACTGCAGTGAGTCGGCTCTTCAGCTCTCTGAAGTTGAACTCGTCTCTGATTAGTATTGAGTGAGTCAGGAAGAGTGATTTTTTTATAGTAAAGGGAAGCTGAGGCTGACGTTGGACAGGCGGACAGGCGGACAGGAGGAAGCTGTCACTGTGGTGTGCAATGTGAATTGTTGTCTGTTGTGCATTGTTCCCCACAGTGACAACAGTCTGACACTGACAGTAGTACAACGAACCAAGTGAAGTGAAATGTGAATGCACAGGGAAAACTATGTGCTGAACTGTGTCATCTGTCCCTTCTCTTATCTCTGTGCTCCGCCTCCTGTCTGTCCCTTAATCTTATCACTGCTGCAACAAGAGCCGACAGCCTCAGTGTGACCTGTTCTACAGTCTGACAGCCTCAGTGTAACCTGTTCTACAGTCTGACTCGCGGCTCTTCTAACTCAATGAATCGAATGAGTCACTGACTGAGTCGGATCTTTAGATTCTTGTGACTCATTCGATTCCTTTAGACTCCCTGACCCTGTACTACTCCGAGGACTCGAGTCAGAGCTGCTAGTGTGCTGTGCTGGCCTCGCCCCCTCAGCTCTGGTCGGTGATTGGTTGGTGGGCGGGGAGGGGAGGGGCTGGCAGAAGCAGCTTCCACTCTAAGATCATATTACGCTCCTCCCGAGTCCCTCCCTCAGGCTCCTGCTGCCAGCGTGAGCTGAGCGTCTCTGTCAGCATTGCTGTGTGCTGGGACTGAGCTGAGCCGGTTCAAACGGATCGGATCACTCTGAACTGAATCGATTGGAGGAGCGCTCTGAAGGATGGCCGGGGTCCGGACAACTGGCGGCCGCGGTCCGTATTTGGACCGCGGTCCGCCAGTTGAGTACCCCTGTCCTAGATCAAGATTATTATTTTTTATTTTTACGTATTTTATGTTATTTAAAGTCATTTCCCTATCCACATTTGTTTGCAGAGCACTTGCCATGCTCTTAACCACATTTTGACGCCATTTGCAGCCCTCTAGCCCTTTCCATGACATTTTTACTGCCATTTTAGTGCTCAAAAGTTCGGGTCTCCATTGACTTCCGAAGTTCGGCCGAACCCGTCGAACCCGAACATCCAGGTGTCCGCTCAACTCTAGTTATAAGACATTATGTGATGTGGGGTACTTGATGATGGAACAGGAATGGACACACAAGAGTTATTGCAAGCAAGGATGTTTACTTCTCCTCCAGAGGCACAGACTTGTGATGGTTGGCAACCCAGAGGAGGCACGCTTACTTTGACAGTACAGCTGAACACAATGATCCAGTTCTCCAGTTACTTTTGCAGCACAGTAGTGAAGGTTTGTGGGCAATCACAGCGAGTCACGCAGAATCAGCACCAGAATCCGGCTAAATTAACCACGCAAGGAATACTAAACGCAATCCTCAGGAATGTCTCAGCCACTAACAATTGTCAGTCTCTTGAAAGGTAACCTCTCCCGCTGGGTGCACTCCCCACTTTAAACACTGTCAGTGGTGGCAGTCCTGAAGACTTAGGATCACACTTGCACTGGGTCAATGGGACATTCAACATGATTATGGACTCACTTCTCCGCCATTGCCCTACACAGCCGGTTACTCATTTTCATTGGCTGTCTAGATTTTGCCCATCCCCAGAGGACTTTGATCTGCTCTATTTTGGCCCTGTCCTCTGTCTAGAACCTATAATGCTTCTGCTTCACCAAGTGAAGTTAATCAGTTAAAATATTTAACACAAGGAAGAATCAGAGCAACAATAAGGGCTCTTTCACACAAAGGGATGCCGTGTGTGGAATCCACCGCGTGAAAAACAGCCAAGCCCCGTCCCGGACAGCAGAGACACAGAGCATTAACATGATTGATCTTTTTACTACAAAATCACAGTGAGATAAAGTTGTCACCATGAGATTTAATATAGTGAGTAAAGTACAGACCTGATTAGAACATAACCCAAAAACAGTGGAGGCCCTTCTCACATTCATAGCCTTAATAGCTATACATTTTGTGTGTGTCAGCCTATTTTGCCAGAAGCATAAATAAGATTTTAAACTCTATCAACTCTTATTGTGGGTTAGGCCTCATGCACACGACCGTTGTGTGCATCCGTGGCCATTGTGCCGTTTTCCATTTTTTTTCGCGGACCCATTGACTTTCAATGGGTCCGTGGAAAAATCGGAAAATGCACCGTTTTGCAGCCGCACCTGTGATCCGTGTTTACTGTCCGTCAAAAAAATATGACCTGTCCTATTTTTTTGACGGACAACGGTTCACGGACCCATTCAAGTCAATAGGTTCGTGAAAGAACACGGATGCACACAAGATTGGCATCCACGTCCGTGATCCGTGGCCCGTAGCTTACTTTCATACAGACGGATCCGAAGATCCGTCTGCATAAAAGCTTTTTCAGAGCTGAGTTTTCAAACTGTGTACATGACTGCCCCCTGCTGCCTGGCAGCACCCGATCTCTTACAGGGGGCTGTTATCCGCACAATTAACCCCTCAGGTGCTGCACCTGAGGGGTTAATTGTGCATATCATAGCCTCCTATAAGAGATCAGTGGCTGCCAGGCAGCAGGGGGAAGACCCCCCTCCCTCCCCAGTTTTAATTTCATTGCTGGCCAGTGCGCCCCCCCCCCCCCGACCCCCCTCCCTCCCTCTATTGTATTATTTTCATTGGTGGCACAGTGTGCGGCCCCCCCCAGCCCCCCCTCCCTCCCTCTATTGTATAATTTTCATTGGTGGCACAGTGTGCGGCCCCCCCGGCCCCCCTCCCTCCCTCTATTGTATTATTTTCATTGGTGGCACAGTGTGCGGACCCCCCGGCCCCCCCTCCCTCCCTCTATTGTATTATTTTCATTGGTGGCACAGTGTGCGGCCTCCCCTCTCCCCCCCCCCCGATCATTGGTGGCATCGGAGAGTTCCGATCGGAGTCCCAGTTTAATCGCTGGGTCTCCGATCGGTAACCATGGCAACCAGGACGCTACTGCAGTCCTGGTTGCCATGGTTACTTAGCAATATTAGAAGCATCCTACTTACCTGCTGCGCTGTCTGTGACCGGCCGGTAGCTCCTCCTACTGGTAAGTGACAGATAATTAAGCAATGCGCCGCACAGACCTGTCACTTACCAGTAGGAGGAGCTCCCGGCCGGTCACAGACAGCGCAGCAGGTAAGTATGATGCTTCTAATATTGCTAAGTAACCATGGCAACCAGGACTGCAGTAGCGTTCTGGTTGCCATGGTTACCGATCGGAGCCCCAGCGATTAAACTGGGACTCCGATCGGAACTCTCCGCTGCCACCAATGATCGGGGGGGGGGGGATGGGAGGCCGCACACTGTGCCACCAATGAAAATAATACAATAGAGGGAGGGAGAGGGGTCCGGGGGGGAGCCGCACACTGTGCCACCAATGAAAATAATACAATAGAGGGAGGCAGGGGGGGCCGGGGGGGCCGCACACTGTGCCACCAATGAAAATAATACAATAGAGGGAGGGAGGGGGGGCCGGGGGGGGCGCACACTGGCCACCAATAAAAATAATACAATAGAGGGAGGGAGGGATGGCCGGGGGGGCGCACACTGGCCACCAATAATAATAATACAATAGAGGGAGAGAGGGGGGTCCAGGGGGGGTGGCACACTGGCCACCAATGAAATTAATACAATAGAGGGGGGGAGGGGCTGAGGGGGGTCTGCCCCCTGCTGCCTGGCAGCCCCTGATCTCTTACAGGGGACTATGATAAGCACAATTAACCCCCCTCAGGTGCGGAACCTGAGGGGTTAATTGTGCGGATCACAGCCCCCTGTAAGAGATCGGGTGTTGCCAGGCAGCAGGGGGCAGTCATGTACACAGTTCTTAGTATATTCTAACTTGAAGCATCCCCATCACCATGGGAACGCCTCTGTGTTAGAATATACTGTCGGATCTGAGTTTCACGATCTAACTCATATCCGACAGTATATTCTAACATAGACGCGTTCCCATGGTGATGGGGACGCTTCAAGTTAAAATATACCATCGGAATGGAGAAAACTCTGATCCGATGGTATAATAGGGACTCCTGACTTTACATTGAAAGTCAATGGGGGACGGATCCGTTTGCAATTGCACCATATTGTGTCAACGTCAAATGGATCCGTCCCCATTGACTTGCATTGTAAGTCAGGACGGATCCGTTTGGGTCTGCACGGCCAGGCGGACACCAAAACGATTTTTTTTTCATGTCCGTGGATCCTCCAAAAATCAAGGAAGACCCACGGACGAAAAAACGGTCACGGATCACGGACCAACGGAACCCGTTTTGCGGACCGTGAAAAAATACTGTCGTGTGCATGAGGCCTTAAATGAAGGAAATGAAAATTTGTTCCATTTTTATTTACGCAAATTATTATAAACTAGGTGTTCACTATATTGTGCTGGTTACTATGATTACTGGGATACCAAATACTGTTCTGTGATATTGAATTGTAATGGTTCTTTCTCCATTAGGCTAGTTTCCCACTAGCTTTCAAATCTTCCGACAGGCTGTTCTGGCAAAGGAAGAGCCTGGCGGAGTTCATCATATCCAGCATAGCCGGATACTGCTTGCCTCGCCAGAACCCATTGACTATAATGGGATCTGGCCTATTTCTGGCATTAGTGCCGGGGATCAATTGGACAAAAGCAGCTGCAAGCCATAGTTTTTGTCTGGCCAAATCCCGGCACTAATGCCAGAAATAGACTGTAGTGTTGAGCGAGCATGCTCGGCCGAATACCTGTTCGGCTCGAGCATCACTATGCTCGGCACATGGTGGTACTTGGATGAGTACCACATGTGCTCGAGCGCCATGCTCGAGTCTCCTCCCCGCACGTTTGGCGCCTGCCAAGCAGCCAATAAACGTGCAGGTAAGTATTGCCATCACTGTAATGCCAGTAGCCATGTTTTCTACTGGCATTACAGTGATTGGCTGGCCGGAATGCGTCACACGGGTTCGACTCATTGCGAATCAGGGAGAGAATTTGATTACAAATTATTCATTTTAAAGATGTTTCAAAGACCCAAAAGTACTTTTAAGGACTATTGTGTGGGTTGGCAGCAATTTGAAAGTGCAAAGTTGCATTTTTTTTTTATAATTACAGGGAGTGCAGAATTATTAGGCAAGTTGTATTTTTGAGGATTCATTTTATTATTGAACAACAACCATGTTCTCAATGAACCCAAAAAACTCATTAATATCAAAGCTGAATATTTTTGGAAGTAGTTTTTTGTTTGTTTTTAGTTTTAGCTATTTTAGGGGGATATCTGTGTGTGCAGGTGACTATTACTGTGCATAATTATTAGGCAACTTAACAAAAAACTAATATATACCCATTTCAATTATTTATTTTTACCAGTGAAACCAATATAACATCACAACATTCACAAATATACATTTCTGACATTCAAAAACAAAACAAAAACAAATCAGTGACCAATATAGCCACCTTTCTTTGCAAGGACACTCAAAAGACTGCCATCCATGGATTCTGTCAGTGTTTTGATCTGTTCACCATCAACATTGCGTGCAGCAGCAACCACAGCCTCCCAGACACTGTTCAGAGAGGTGTACTGTTTTCCCTCCTTGTAAATCTCACATTTGATGATGGACCACAGGTTCTCAATGGGGTTCAGATCAGGTGAACAAGGAGGCCATGTCATTAGATTTTCTTCTTTTATACCCTTTCTTGCCAGCCACGCTGTGGAGTACTTGGACGCGTGTGATGGAGCATTGTCCTGCATGAAAATCATGTTTTTCTTGAAGGATGCAGACTTCTTCCTGTACCACTGCTTGAAGAAGGTGTCTTCCAGAAACTGGCAGTAGGACTGAGAGTTGAGCTTGACTCCATCCTCAACCCGAAAAGGCCCCACAAGCTCATCTATGATGATACCAGCCCAAACCAGTACTCCACCTCCACCTTGCTGGCGTCTGAGTCGGACTGGAGCTCTCTGCCCTTTACCAATCCAGCCACGGGCCCATCCATCTGGCCCATCAAGACTCACTCTCATTTCATCAGTCCATAAAACCTTAGAAAAATCAGTCTTGAGATATTTCTTGGCCCAGTCTTGACGTTTCAGCTTGTGTGTCTTGTTCAGTGGTGGTCGTCTTTCAGCCTTTCTTACCTTGGCCATGTCTCTGAGTATTGCACACCTTGTGCTTTTGGGCACTCCAGTGATGTTGCAGCTCTGAAATATGGCCAAACTGGTGGCAAGTGGCATCTTGGCAGCTGCACGCTTGACTTTTCTCAGTTCATGGGCAGTTATTTTGCGCCTTGGTTTTTCCACACGCTTCTTGCGACCCTGTTGACTATTTTGAATGAAACGCTTGATTGTTCGATGATCACGCTTCAGAAGCTTTGCAATTTTAAGAGTGCTGCATCCCTCTGCAAGATATCTCACTATTTTTGACTTTTCTGAGCCTGTCAAGTCCTTCTTTTGACCCATTTTGCCAAAGGAAAGGAAGTTGCCTAATAATTATGCACACCTAATATAGGGTGTTGATGTCATTAGACCACACCCCTTCTCATTACAGAGATGCACATCACCTAATATGCTTAATTGGTAGTAGGCTTTCGAGCCTATACAGCTTGGAGTAAGACAACATGCATAAAGAGGATGATGTGGTCAAAATACTCATTTGCCTAATAATTCTGCACGCAGTGTATATTTCCCAGAATCACATTTTTGCTGTCTGCAGTTTAATCCGTTAATCTCAGTGCTCTGCATTTGAACACCGTCAGTGGTTTTCAGGGCCATATATTGGGAAAAAGTGGAAAAAAAATATATATACAGTCAGGTCCATAAATATTGGGACATCGACACAATTCTAAAATTTTTGGCTCTATACACCACCACAATGGATTTGAAATGAAACGAACAAGATGTGCTTTAACTGCAGACTGTCAGCTTTAATTTGAGGGTATTTATATCCAAATCATGTGAACGGTATAGGAATTACAACAGTTTGCATATGTGCCTCCCACTTGTTAAGGGACCAAAAGTAATGGGACATAAATCATAAATCAAACTTTCACTTTTTAATACTTGGTTGCAAATCCTTTGCAGTCAATTACAGCCTGAAGTCTGGAACGCATAGACATCACGAGACGCTGGGTTTCATCCCCGGTGATGCTCTGCCAGGCCTCTACTGCAACTGTCTCCAGTTCCTGCTTATTCTTGGGGCATTTTCCCTTCAGTTTTGTCTTCAGCAAGTGAAATGCATGCTCAACTGGATTCAGGTCAGGTGATTGACTTGGCCATTGCATAACATTCCACTTCTTTCCCTTAAAAAACTCTTTGGTTGCTTTTGCAGTATGCTTTTAGTCATTGTCCATCTGCACTGTGAAGCGCCGCCCAATGAGTTCTGAAGCATTTGGCTAAATATGAGCAGATAATATTGCCCAAAACACTTCAGAATTCATCCTGCTGCTTTTGTCAGCAGTCACATCATCAATAAATACAAGAGAACCAGTTCCATTGGCAGCCATACATGCCCACGCCATGACACTACCACCACCATGCTTCACTGATGAGCTGGTATGCTTAGGATCATGAGCAGTTCCTTTCCTTCTCCATACTCTTCTCTTCCCATCACTCTGGTCCAAGTTGATCTTGGTCTCATCTGTCCATAGGATGTTGTTCCAGAACTGTGAAGGCTTTTTTAGATGTCGTTTGGCAAACTCTAATCTGGCCTTCCTGTTTTTGAGACTCACCAATGGTTTACATCTTGTGGTGAACCCTCTGTATTCACTCTGGTGAAGTCTTTTCTTGATTGCTGACTTTGACCCACATACACCTACCTCCTGGAGAGTATTCTTGATCTGGCCAACTGTTGTGAAGGGTGTTTTCTTCACCAGGGAAAGAATTATTCGGTCATCCACCACAGTTGTTTTCCGTGGTCTTCCAGGTCTTTTGGTGTTGCTGAGCTCACCGGTGCGTTCCTTCTTTTTAAGAATGTTGCAAATAGTTGTTTTGGCCATGCCTAATGTTTTTGCTATCTCTCTGATGGGTTTGTTGTGTTTTTTCAGCCTAATGATGGCTTGCTTCACTGATAGTGACAGCTCTTTGGATCTCATCTTTATGGTTGACAGCGACAGATTCCAAATGCAAATAGCACACTTGAAATGAACTCTGGACCTTTTATCTGCTCATTGTAATTGGGATAATGAGGTAATAACACCTGGCCATGGAACAGCTGAGAAGCCAATTGTCCCAATACTTTTGGTCCCTTAATAAGTGGGAGGCACATATGCAAACTGTTGTAATTCCTACACCGTTCACCTGATTTGGATGTAAATACCCTCAAATTAAAGCTGACAATCTGCAGTTAAAGCACATCTTGTTCGTTTCATTTTAAATCCATTGTGGTAGTGTATAGAGCCAAAAATGTTAGAATTGTGTCGATGTCCCAATATTTATGGACCTGACTGTATATACATATTTCCAAGATTCTGACCACATTTTTGCTGTCCGCAGTTAATCCGTTAATCTCAGTGCTCTGCATTTGAACATCGTCTGTCGTTTTCAGGGTCTTATATTGGGAAAAAGTGAAAAAAAAATATACATACATATTTCCCAGAATCTGACCACATTTTTGCTGTCTGCGGTTTAATCCATTAATCTTAGTGCTCTGCATTTGAGCACTGTCTGTGGTTTTGCTGTCTGCGGTTAAATCCGTTAATCTCAGTGCTCTGCATTTGAACACTGTCAGTCGTTGTTATGGCCATATATTGGGAAAAATATAGTTATAAATATAAACAACATCATAAAACTGTGTCTGTACTGCAGATTCCAATAATCTGTGGCTAAAATAGTGTCCAAAATCTGTGCTGTTCTGTGTCATACTGTACTGCATCTGAAAACGGTGTCTTTTGTGGACAGTAAAAAAACAGCGTCACAACCAGTAACAAATCCATAAATATGAAGAATGCGAGCACTAAGGGACGGGGAAGTGGGCATGATGCTGATGGTTCACGCAGAGGCCGTGGCACTGGGCGCAATGAAACTGTGCCTGCTGCCAGTGCACCACAAAAAAAAAATTAAGAAAACCGTACCCAGCTTCAAGTCCAACTTAGCAGGGCGGCGCACGACAACACTGTGCAAGTCGGACCAGTGCGAACATTTGGTCGGTTGGATTGCTGAAGATAATGCTTCCAGTCGGTTAAGCACCACCCTCGTTTCCATCAAGTCCAGTCTCTGTAGCCAATAGTCTGGTCAAATTATTCATTTTAAAGATGTTTCAAAGACCCAAAAGTACTTTTAAGGACTATTGTGTGGGTTGGCAGCAATTTGAAAGTGCAAAGTTGCATTTTTTTTTATTTTTATAATTATATTTCCCAGAATCACATTTTTGCTGTCTGCAGTTTAATCCGTTAATCTCAGTGCTCTGCATTTGAACACCGTCAGTGGTTTTCAGGGCCATATATTGGGAAAAAGTGAAAAAAAATATATATATACAGTCAGGTCCATAAATATTGGGATATCGACACAATTCTAAAATTTTTGGCTCTATACACCACCACAATGGATTTGAAATGAAACGAACAAGATGTGCTTTACCTGCAGACTGTCAGCTTTAATTTGAGGGTATTTATATCCAAATCAGGTGAACGGTGTAGGAATTACAACAGTTTGCATATGTGCCTCCCACTTGTTTCGGGACCAAAAGTAATGGGACATAAATCATAAATCAAACTTTCACTTTTTAATACTTAGTTGCAAATCCTTTGCAGTCAATTACAGCCTGAAGTCTGGAACGCATAGACATCACCAGAAGCTGGGTTTCATCCCTGGTGATGCTCTGCCAGGCCTCTACTGCAACTGTCTTCAGTTCCTGCTTATTCTTGGGGCATTTTCCCTTCAGTTTTGTCTTCAGCAAGTGAAATGCATGATCAATCGGATTCAGGTCCGGTGTTTGACTTGGCCATTGCATAACATTCCACTTCTTTCCCTTAAAAAACTCTTTGGTTGCTTTTGCAGTATGCTTTGGGTCATTGTCCATCTGCACTGTGAAGCGCCGCCCAATAAGTTCTGAAGCATTTGGCTAAATATGAGCAGATAATATTGCCCAAAACATTTCAGAATTCATCCTGCTGCTTTTGTCAGCAGTCACATCATTAATAAATACAAGAGAACCAGTTCCATTGTCAGCCATACATGCCCACACCATGACACTACCACCACCATGCTTCACTGATGAGGTGGTATGCTTAGGATCATGAGCAGTTCCTTTCCTTCTCCATTCTCTTCTCTTCCCATCACTCTGGTACAAGTTGATTTTGGTCTCATCTGTCCATAGGATGTTGTTCCAGAACTGTGAAGGCTTTTTTAGATGTCGTTTGGCAAACTCTAATCTGGCCTTCCTGTTTTTGAGACTCACCAATGGTTTACATCTTGTGGTGAACCCTCTGTATTCACTCTGGTGAAGTCTTTTCTTGATTGCTGACTTTGACCCACATACACCTACCTCCTGGAGAGTATTCTTGATCTGGCCAACTGTTGTGAAGGGTGTTTTCTTCACCAGGGAAAGAATTATTCGGTCATCCACCACAGTTGTTTTCCGTGGTCTTCCAGGTCTTTTGGTGTTGCTGAGCTCACCGGTGCGTTCCTTCTTTTTAAGAATGTTGCAAATAGTTGTTTTGGCCATGCCTAATGTTTTTGCTATCTCTCTGATGGGTTTGTTGTGTTTTTTCAGCCTAATGATGGCTTGCTTCACTGATAGTGACAGCTCTTTGGATCTCATCTTTATGGTTGACAGCGACAGATTCCAAATGCAAATAGCACACTTGAAATGAACTCTGGACCTTTTATCTGCTCATTGTAATTGGGATAATGAGGTAATAACACCTGGCCATGGAACAGCTGAGAAGCCAATTGTCCCAATACTTTTGGTCCCTTAATAAGTGGGAGGCACATATGCAAACTGTTGTAATTCCTACACCGTTCACCTGATTTGGATGTAAATACCCTCAAATTAAAGCTGACAATCTGCAGTTAAAGCACATCTTGTTCGTTTCATTTTAAATCCATTGTGGTAGTGTATAGAGCCAAAAATGTTAGAATTGTGTCGATGTCCCAATATTTATGGACCTGACTGTATATACATATTTCCAAGATTCTGACCACATTTTTGCTGTCCGCAGTTAATCCGTTAATCTCAGTGCTCTGCATTTGAACATCGTCTGTCGTTTTCAGGGTCTTATATTGGGAAAAAGTGAAAAAAAAATATACATACATATTTCCCAGAATCTGACCACATTTTTGCTGTCTGCGGTTTAATCCATTAATCTTAGTGCTCTGCATTTGAGCACTGTCTGTGGTTTTGCTGTCTGCGGTTAAATCCGTTAATCTCAGTGCTCTGCATTTGAACACTGTCAGTCGTTGTTATGGCCATATATTGGGAAAAATATAGTTATAAATATAAACAACATCATAAAACTGTGTCTGTACTGCAGATTCCAATAATCTGTGGCTAAAATAGTGTCCAAAATCTGTGCTGTTCTGTGTCATACTGTACTGCATCTGAAAACGGTGTCTTTTGTGGACAGTAAAAAAACAGCGTCACAACCAGTAACAAATCCATAAATATGAAGAATGCGAGCACTAAGGGACGGGGAAGTGGGCATGATGCTGATGGTTCACGCAGAGGCCGTGGCACTGGGCGCAATGAAACTGTGCCTGCTGCCAGTGCACCACAAAAAAAAAATTAAGAAAACCGTACCCAGCTTCAAGTCCAACTTAGCAGGGCGGCGCACGACAACACTGTGCAAGTCGGACCAGTGCGAACATTTGGTCGGTTGGATTGCTGAAGATAATGCTTCCAGTCGGTTAAGCACCACCCTCGTTTCCATCAAGTCCAGTCTCTGTAGCCAATAGTCTGGTCAAATTATTCATTTTAAAGATGTTTCAAAGACCCAAAAGTACTTTTAAGGACTATTGTGTGGGTTGGCAGCAATTTGAAAGTGCAAAGTTGCATTTTTTTTTATTTTTATAATTATATTTCCCAGAATCACATTTTTGCTGTCTGCAGTTTAATCCGTTAATCTCAGTGCTCTGCATTTGAACACCGTCAGTGGTTTTCAGGGCCATATATTGGGAAAAAGTGAAAAAAAATATATATATACAGTCAGGTCCATAAATATTGGGATATCGACACAATTCTAAAATTTTTGGCTCTATACACCACCACAATGGATTTGAAATGAAACGAACAAGATGTGCTTTACCTGCAGACTGTCAGCTTTAATTTGAGGGTATTTATATCCAAATCAGGTGAACGGTGTAGGAATTACAACAGTTTGCATATGTGCCTCCCACTTGTTTCGGGACCAAAAGTAATGGGACATAAATCATAAATCAAACTTTCACTTTTTAATACTTAGTTGCAAATCCTTTGCAGTCAATTACAGCCTGAAGTCTGGAACGCATAGACATCACCAGAAGCTGGGTTTCATCCCTGGTGATGCTCTGCCAGGCCTCTACTGCAACTGTCTTCAGTTCCTGCTTATTCTTGGGGCATTTTCCCTTCAGTTTTGTCTTCAGCAAGTGAAATGCATGATCAATCGGATTCAGGTCCGGTGTTTGACTTGGCCATTGCATAACATTCCACTTCTTTCCCTTAAAAAACTCTTTGGTTGCTTTTGCAGTATGCTTTGGGTCATTGTCCATCTGCACTGTGAAGCGCCGCCCAATAAGTTCTGAAGCATTTGGCTAAATATGAGCAGATAATATTGCCCAAAACATTTCAGAATTCATCCTGCTGCTTTTGTCAGCAGTCACATCATTAATAAATACAAGAGAACCAGTTCCATTGTCAGCCATACATGCCCACACCATGACACTACCACCACCATGCTTCACTGATGAGGTGGTATGCTTAGGATCATGAGCAGTTCCTTTCCTTCTCCATTCTCTTCTCTTCCCATCACTCTGGTACAAGTTGATTTTGGTCTCATCTGTCCATAGGATGTTGTTCCAGAACTGTGAAGGCTTTTTTAGATGTCGTTTGGCAAACTCTAATCTGGCCTTCCTGTTTTTGAGACTCACCAATGGTTTACATCTTGTGGTGAACCCTTTGTATTCACTCTGGTGAAGTCTTCTCTTGATTGCTGACTTTGACCCACATACACCTACCTCCTGGAGAGTATTCTTGATCTGGCCAACTGTTGTGAAGGGTGTTTTCTTCACCAGGGAAAGAATTATTCGGTCATCCACCACAGTTGTTTTCCGTGGTCTTCCAGGTCTTTTGGTGTTGCTGAGCTCACCGGTGCGTTCCTTCTTTTTAAGAATGTTGCAAATAGTTGTTTTGGCCATGCCTAATGTTTTTGCTATCTCTCTGATGGGTTTGTTGTGTTTTTTCAGCCTAATGATGGCTTGCTTCACTGATAGTGACAGCTCTTTGGATCTCATCTTTATGGTTGACAGCGACAGATTCCAAATGCAAATAGCACACTTGAAATGAACTCTGGACCTTTTATCTGCTCATTGTAATTGGGATAATGAGGTAATAACACCTGGCCATGGAACAGCTGAGAAGCCAATTGTCCCAATACTTTTGGTCCCTTAATAAGTGGGAGGCACATATGCAAACTGTTGTAATTCCTACACCGTTCACCTGATTTGGATGTAAATACCCTCAAATTAAAGCTGACAATCTGCAGTTAAAGCACATCTTGTTCGTTTCATTTTAAATCCATTGTGGTAGTGTATAGAGCCAAAAATGTTAGAATTGTGTCGATGTCCCAATATTTATGGACCTGACTGTATATACATATTTCCAAGAATCTGACCACATTTTTGCTGTCCGCAGTTAATCCGTTAATCTCAGTGCTCTGCATTTGAACATCGTCTGTCGTTTTCAGGGCCTTATATTGGGAAAAAGTGAAAAAAATATATACATACATATTTCCCAGAATCTGACCACATTTTTGCTGTCTGCGGTTTAATCCAATAATCTTAGTGCTCTGCATTTGAGCACCATCTGTGGTTTTGCTGTCTGCGGTTAAATCCGTTAATCTCAGTGCTCTGCATTTGAACACTGTCAGTCGTTGTTATGGCCATATATTGGGAAAAATATAGTTATAAATATAAACAACATCATAAAACTGTGCCTGTACTGCAGATTCCAATAATCTGTGGCTAAAATAGTGTCCAAAATCTGTGCTGTTCTGTGTCATACTGTACTGCATCTGAAAACGGTGTCTTTTGTGGACAGTAAAAAAAACAGCGTCACAACCAGTAACAAATCCATAAATATGAAGAATGCGAGCACTAAGGGACGGGGAAGTGGGCGTGATGCTGATGGGCGCAATGAAACTGTGCCTGCTGTCAGTGCACCACAAAAAAAAAATTAAGAAAACCGTACCCAGCTTTCATGTCCAACTTAGCAGGGCGGCGCACGACAACACTGTGCAAGTCGGACCAGTGCGAACATTTGGTCGGTTGGATTGCTGAAGATAATGCTTCCAGTCGGTTAAGCACCACCCTCGTTTCCATCAAGTCCAGTCTCTGTAGCCAATAGTCTGGTCAACTGAATCCTCACTCAGATCATCCTTCCTCCCACCATGGAGAGGCTTGCCTAACAAGTGATCCCACACTCGGATATTCCGAGGAGCTCTTTCCAGCGCCACTATTACATTTGGCCGTCGTGCCCAGCATGCTTCAAAAGGGACCTGAGATATTGTGCCCTGATTCCCAACGATGAAGGTGGTGAACGGCAATCATTCATTCACGAGGGGATGATGATGAGACACAGTTTTCAATCACTGAGGTTGTGGTTAAGTTAAGAAAGGAGAATATGCAGAGAATATGCAGAGTGAGGAAGTGGTGGTGGTGGACGATGAAGTCACTGACCCAACATGGGAAGGTGAAAAGCCAAGAGGCAGTGGGGTTGCAAAAGGGAGAAGTTGGCCCACACAAAACAGACCTGCAACCGTTACACCAAGCACCCCCATGGGTAAATCAACCTTGCCATGGGGTAGGTGTTCCGCAGCATGGCGCTTTTTTGAGGAAAGTGCAGAGGACAAAAGAGTGGTAGTGCAAAACCTGTGCCGTACCAAAATGAGCCGGGGCGTGAACACTAGCAACCTCACCACCACCAGCATGATCCGCCACATGGCATCCAAGCACCCTAATAAGTGGGCCGAACGCCTGGGTCCACAATCTGGGTCTGAGGGTCACATCACTGCCTCCTCTTCCCCTGTGTTACGTGCTGTCCAATCCCCTGTCCAAGACGCAGGCCTGGATGCCTCTCGCCTGCACCTGGACCTTCGCATGAAGCATCAGCAACAATATCCACTTCCCTGTCCCAGCGCAGCATCCAAATGTCTATAAAACATTTATTTAAACGCAAGCCCAAATACCCACCCACAGGCCATAGCACTAAACTGCCAACTTTCCAAATTACTGGCCCTTGAAATGTTGCCATTTAGGCTTGTGGACATTGAGGCCTTCCGCAGCCTGATGTCGGCGGCCGTCCCTCAGTATGCAGTCCCCAGCCGCCACTATTTTTCACGGTATGCCGTGCCCGCCTTACACCAGCATGTGTCCCAGAACATCACCCGTGCCCTGACCAATGCAGTTACTGAGAAGGTCCATTTAACCACAGACACATGGACAAGTGCTGGTGGCCAGGGATGCTAGATTCCCCTGACCACATACTGGATGAATGTGGTGGAGGCCGGGAGTGAGTCGTACCCTGGGATGGCACAGGTGCTACCCACTCCCAGGATTGCGGGCCCTACGTCCATCAGGGTCTCTGCCAGCAGCTATGTTACTGGCTCCAACCACCACCTCCTCCTCTGCCTCATCCTCCTTCACATCCACCTCCGGCAAAAGTCAGCCATCAGTCGATAGCTGGAAGCAGTGTAGCGCCGCTGTGGGTAAGCGTCAACAGGCCGTGCTGAAGCTGATCTGCTCAGGGGACAAACAGCACACCACCACAGAGCTTTGGCAGGGTATAAGGGACCAGACCGAGCTGTGGCTCTCGCCACTCAACCTACAACCAGGCATGGTTTTGTTCTGACAATGGCTGTAACTTGAAAATGCAAATGTGATCGCACACTACATCCAGCACTCTGCCCTCCATGCTGGATGAGACATTGGTTTATATTTTGGCCAAAGCATAGTAAGCCACTCACCGCGTCAAGGCTGTCTCATGAGTGGTCCCTAACTCTTGTTCCTACCTGTTCATGGGCCATGACAGCCACATAAAATCCAGGGAATGCAGGTCAGCATGCAAGCCAAGTACACTTTGCTTGTAACCCCGTCCGGTGCCATTACAGCTTTCATCGGATCCAGGGATGCAAGTACCAACATGCATGCTGAACCCACCATATACTTCTCCTGGAGCCAAATGGCTAATGGTAGGTTCTATACAAGCAGACTCAGTTTTATACTGACTTTAAAACCAGCCTCAAGGACAAATTAACTGGTCAGGTGTGCAATGACTCCAAGGAGATCGCCACGCCTCCAATATATACTACAAAGAAAAAAATAAGGGGTTGGGTCAGCACAACCTGCCTGTAGGTGCAGATCGCTATGGCGAAATACATATACAAACGGAAAATGCAAATGTGATCGCACACTACATCCAGCACTCTGCCCTCCATGCTGGATGAGACATTGGTTTATATTTTGGCCAAAGCATAGTAAGCCACTCACCGCGTCAAGGCTGTGTCATGAGTGGTCCCTAACTCTTGTTCCTACCTGTTCATGGGCCATGACAGCCACATAAAATCCAGGGAATGCAGGTCAGCATGCAAGCCAAGTACACTTTGCTTGTAACCCCGTCCGGTGCCATTACAGCTTTCATCGGATCCAGGGATGCAAGTACCAACATGCATGCTGAACCCACCATATACTTCTCCTGGAGCCAAATGGCTAATGGTAGGTTCTATACAAGCAGACTCAGTTTTATACTGACTTTAAAACCAGCCTCAAGGGCAAATTAACTGGTCAGGTGTGCAATGACTCCAAGGAGATCGCCACGCCTCCAATATATACTACAAAGAAAAAAATAAGGGGTTGGGTCAGCACAACCTGCCTGTAGGTGCAGATCGCTATGGCGAAATACATATACAAACGGAAAATGCAAATGTGATCGCACACTACATCCAGCACTCTGCCCTCCATGCTGGATGAGACATTGGTTTATATTTTGGCCAAAGCATAGTAAGCCACTCACCGCGTCAAGGCTGTCTCATGAGTGGTCCCTAACTCTTGTTCCTACCTGTTCATGGGCCATGACAGCCACATAAAATCCAGGGAATGCAGGTCAGCATGCAAGCCAAGTACACTTTGCTTGTAACTCCGTCCGGTGCCATTACAGCTTTTATCGGATCCAGGGATGCAAGTACCAACATGCATGCTGAAACTTGGTGACGGCTTTGGAGCTCGGCAACCTGACACACATCCCATGCCTAGCCCACATCTTAAACTTAGTGGTTCAGCGGTTTATCAAAACATACCCCAATTTGCCAGAGCTACTGGTGAAGGTGCGCCGCGTGTGTGCCCATTTCCGCAAGTCGTCCACAGCTTCAGCCAGTCTGTCAACGCTGCAGCAGCACTTGCAGCTTCCAGCTCACCGACTGTTGTGCGATGTGAGCACGTGCTGGAACTCTACGTTCTATATGTTGGCCAGGCTTTATGAGCAGCAGAGGGCAGTAGTGGAATACCAGCTGCAACATGGTCATCGCCTTTTGAGTCAACTGCCACTATTCACAAGCGAGGAGTGGGCACTGATGTCATACCTCTGTGAGGTTTTAAAAAACTTTGATGAATCCACACAGATGGTTAGTGGCGATAACGCTATTATCAGCGTAACCATCTCACTGCTGTGTCTACTCAAACGATCGCTGCTCACAATTAAGGACGACGCTCTGAATGTGGCAGACGAGGAAATGGGGGAGGACATCACACAGGGTGATACCCAGACCAGCCACAGTTCGTCTTCTCAGCGCGAATTAGACCATGAAGAGGAGGAGGAAGAGCTGGAGACAGTTGCCTCTGCTACAGAGGGTAGTACCCATGGAACTTTAATTCCATTTGTTCAGCGTGGATGTGCAGAAGAGGAGGAAGAGGAGATGGAGAGTCATCCTGATGTCGACATCGACGTCTTGCCTGTTGGTACTCTGGCACACATGGCTGAATTCATGTTAGGCTGCCTTTCCCACGACCCCTCGCGTTATACACATTTTAGATAACACGGATTACTGGGTGTTCACCCTTCTCGACCCCCGCTACAAAGAGAACTTCTCATCTCTCATTCCTGTGATGGATAGGACGAGTAAAATGGTGCAATACCAGAAGGTACTTGTTGAGAGATTGCTCCGGAATTTTCCATCTGACAACGCTGGTGGCAGAGTCCGTACTTCCTTATGCAACCGGGGAAGGGAGACAATGGGAACACACAGCAGTTCCAACAAAGCCAGGGCAGCACTCTCCATGGCATGGGACACTTTTATGACACCCCGCCAGCAACCTCACCCTGAAGCGCGGCCTAGTGGCACAAGGAGGGAAACGTTTTGGAAGATGTGGAAGGAATACATAGCAGACCGTGTCAGCATCCTAAATGATCCCTCGGTGCCTTACAACTACTGGGTGTCCAAGGTGGACACATGGCACGAACTTGCGCACTACGCCTTGGAGGTGTTGGCCTGCCCTGCTGTCAGCGTTTTGTCTGAGCGTGTATTTAGTGCTGCTGGTGGCATCATAACAGATAGGCGTATCCGCTTGTCCACTGGCAATGCTGACAGGTTGACTCAGATAAAAATGAACAAGGCCTGGATTGCCCCTGATTTCTCAACTCCACCAGAGGAGAGCTGAGCTGAGGATGAACATAAAGGCAATTTCAATCTATCATTTATAATGTACTCAATCTACTGTAGTGTATTCCCATGCACCTTTCCCACGACAAAAAGAGTGTATGGTTGAATCTTGTTTTCTGCTCCTCCTCCTCCTCATCAAGATTGTATATATTCCCTCCACTCTAATTTTTTTTATAGGGTCTGCTCAAAAGCAGGC
This sequence comes from Bufo bufo, assembly GCF_905171765.1. Classification (NCBI taxonomy): domain Eukaryota; kingdom Metazoa; phylum Chordata; class Amphibia; order Anura; family Bufonidae; genus Bufo; species Bufo bufo. The sequence goes on from NC_053390.1 coordinate 46,669,920, forward strand.
CCTCAACTCAATTTTATTTAGAGCGTCTGCTCATCTGCAGGCACTCGCATATAATGTTTGAGAGTGTCTCCACATCTGCAGGCATTCGCATATAATGTTTTAGAGCGTCAGCTCAACAGCAGGCCCTCGCCCCTGATATTTTAGATGGTCAGATCAGCAGCAGGCCCTCGCCCCTGATATTTTAGATGGTCAGACCAGCAGGCCCTTGCGCATAATGTTTTTGAGGGTCACCAACAGGCCATAAATGATAATTTTTTAAGGGTGTGTATGATGCCCTCCTTTATGTGTAATAAAGGGTGTATTGGAGTGCTGGTTCCTTGTAATTTTTGGCAGCCCTTTCACTTAGTGCATAGGCTTTATGAATGTAGGAGTCCCACTACCTGAACAATTGTACCACAATGTGAATGAGCCCTCCTTTATGTGATATACAGGCTGTTTCGGAGTGCCTCGTCCTTGTAATTTTTTGCAGCACTTTTTATACAATTTAATATACAGGAAAGAATATTTACTAACAATTTTTACTGTAAAATAAATGTTTTGGGGGGTTTTGTGCGTATTTTGATCAGTCTGTAAAAGTGTGGTACAACGCGGACAAAATGGTTCCCAGCAGCGACCTGGGAGTCCAAGATGCATCCTGACATCGTCCCTATGCTGTTCCCGATCCATTTCGTTGGTGTTTCTGTCACTTTGTGACATTTTCCAATGGACCAGGCACCCTCCCCTCTTCAGAGCAGGCACCCTCCCCTCTTCCATTATACTCGGGTGCTCAGCCAAGCGCACGAATATCGTGATGTGTTCGGGCCGAACACCCGAATACTTTGGTGCTCGCTCATCACTAATAGGCTGGATCCCCACTGGGTTCCATTATAGTCAGTGGGGCCTGGCATTTTTTTATTGTATGGGATGATTACTTTTACATCTCCAGTTCAGCGATGCCCATGATTTTATTGATTATTAGTGATGAGCAGCAGGGGCTATATTCGAATTCACAATATTTCATAAATATTTTGGCGAATATTTGTCATTAATTCGCAAATTATTTCGCCATTATTTTCTTGATTGCGAAAATCGGCAATCTAATATGCGCTTATTAAGCGCGCAAAACCGGCGTGGGTCACTGTTGCTACATTTTTCAAGCTACTAGAAGTTTCCTGAGACTGGAGAAAATGGTTGGTACGGAAGAACATCACAATAGCTTTATATGCAGATAGAGTGCTCCAATATATTCGCGATTGCGCAAATCGACAATTAATGATGCGCATATTTTGGTGCAATACGTGCAACTTCACATTTTAGCAGGTCTGACTACATATTAGTGATTTGTGCACTAAGTATTGTTGTGAACTTGCACTATGTCTGTAGCATGTATGTATGGACAGCAGAACCTATCACACTACCTAACACCCTTCACTGGAACCTATCAGCTCCACTATATCACAATCTAACCTACACTGACTATCTCCCCCTAACTATCTGTATTATATATATATATATATATATATATATATATATATATATATATGAGGTAACTAACTAACTGTCTAATGTAATTAAACAGTAAAGCACAGAGCACAGCAATGACACTGGTGTCTCTCTCAGAACTCCATAAATCTACAGAAAATAGCTGCTGGGGAGGTTCTTATATAGTAAGGGGTAGGCAACTTTCCTATTGGTTGCTAGGGATGTTGCTAAGCTCAGACAAAGACATTGCAGCCTTCTCATTGGCCCACAAGCAAGAAGCAGGGAGGGATCATGGGTTCAGATGAAAAAAAATCTAGAACATTTGCAAATACGAATATATAGCACTATATTCTAAATCTTCTTAAATTCTCGAAGTGGCGATATTCGCGCCCGACACTATTGTTTATGTATTTTTATTTTCGTTTTGGGAAAAGGGGGGAGATTTGAACTTTTATATATTTTTTTACATTTCTTATATTTTTAAAAACCTTTATATTATTTATTTATTTTTACACTTTTTTATAGTTCCTATAAGGAACTATATCAAGCAATCATTGGATTTCTTCACTCAAAGACTCCAATGCATTAGCATTGGAGTCTATGGGGAGTATACTATGTTCTTATGGAGCCCTGCTATAGGCAGGCAAGAGGTCTTTAGGAACTAAAGTGCGGCAGCCTCTTGTCAATCAGAGGGACAGAGAATGCTGTGCACTGCATCCGGCTCCAAAGATCCTAACTAGGGGGAGCTGGAACACACCTGGAAGTGCTTGCTTTCAACACCTCTAGGTGAGGGATTAAAAGTCCACGATCGGCATTACCACTGATCGCGGACATTAGGCCCGTGTGTCTGCTGTGTGAAACAGCAGGCACCTGTTTGCTGGGCGGCACGGGTGCCATCTTTAAAGACCCAACATGTAAAGTACTATTATGTCACATGCTGGGAAGGGGTTAATAAAGGTTTTGACAGAAAAAAAAATACTTTTGGTAGGCAAATTTTTTTTACTTTTTATTATCTAGTTTAATTACCAAAAGTTTCATTTTAATGCCACTACCGATAAAATTATGTTTAGTAAATGCCTACCCCTGTGCTAGGAGAAGCCCCTTCCTTATATATTGAACAGAAGGGCCACACAGCTTCATTGGTATTCATTGCACTGAATACCATGGCTGATGATGTTCACAGACCCAAACTGGCTGGGCTTTGGCCCCACAGCTGCTCCAGGCCCGTGACTGCAGTACCGCCAGTAGATGGTGGCCCTGGTACCACGTACTGAGATGGAGACATGAGGTTTCAGAGGAGGGAAGACAAGAAGCTCTGTTTATACACTCAGGAAATGAATGCAATGTGTTTGGTAATTTCCTAACAGGCTTATAAAAGGTGCGCTGGTCTGTTAATAAAGCAGCTTGCCTTTAAAATGTTAGATAGCTTCAATAAAACCGCGTCTGAGCTGCCGTCGAACAAACAGGCAGCTATACAAATGAGACTACGTTATAAAATGAAATGAAATCGTTTGTTACTTGCTATATGTTTAATTAGTGATTAGTGTCGGGACGCTGCTTGCTATGATTTACTGGACCACTTGTGCTGCCAGCTTTTGCTGCTTGTATTTCTTCAGCTGTAGAACAAGCAGCCAATAATGGAGAATAGAAACAGAGAAGTTTACACTTCAAGGGGTTACTTGCGATTAAAAAATAATAATAATAAGGCTAGGTCTACACGACAACATTTGTCGCGCGACAAATGTCGTCGTGTAGACCTAGCCTAATAGTCCCTGCTCATGTGATTAAGAACTTTTACAGTGATAATGTTGAAAATATTCCTACCGGGCCAGTGCCGCGCTCCCTGCACTCCTTGGTGTAATTAGGTTGCGGGCACTTATTGGATCACATATAAAACACAACGGCCAGCTGCTATATAAAAATACAATAACTATTTAATACAACATATACAATTATAAAAAACAAAATCAACTCATTAATGTTGCAAATATACAGTATATAACACAGCCCCTCTATTCCTCACTGGTGCGAAGCTCACGCACTGATAGTGAGGGTCCCGTATGCCTTTAGATATAAGTTTCTCTGTGGGATTTTTGTATATTGAATAATCACAGATCTAATCGACTCTGGAGTGTTCCGTGAGTGGACAGTTTTTGTATATATTTTTGTATATTTTGTATATTTTTGTAAGAACACACAGAACCCAAGCAAAATACAAAAGGGAAAGTAAAGACTTTACTTCAAAGGAGCAATGGAAGCACCAGGAACTCAGCCGAGATCCAACCACAATCTATCCAAAGGTCCAAACAGAAGCTATAAACCGCACAGCATTGTGGGAGAAGCAACTATAAATAGAGAAGGTTAAATGACCCTAATAGCCACACCTGGGGATAGAAGGTGCGGCAAGCACCAGAAACAACACAGATGTCATTTGATCCAAACGGAAAACATGTCAGATCAAACCACGTGTTGCCAGTCTCACTGATTGATCTCCTGCCACCTGTCGCGGGCACGTGCATAGTTGTTTTCCCAATTTTTGCTTTTTACATTTTATTCTAATAATACCTTTTAATTTAAATAAATTGGTGTTTTTACTTGATAAAACACCAGATATGAGTGCCTTCCTCTTTATAATAAACCCTTTTATGTAACCGCTATTGGCGAGGGAGTCGGCATTTGGATAGTGCACCTGGTTCCTTGATTGTTTGTGGGTGGAGCGGCCTGTATCAGATATATCACTATGCATAGTTGTGTCGGTGGTGGTAGTAGTAGTAGTGGCACTTGTAGCCACAGTGCTGGTGGTAGGGCAGCCATGGGATAGTGACACTTGGGGCAAATACAGAGGAGGAAATCGTGAGGGGGGACAAGGAGCCCACAATGACATATCACAGTCTGAAAAAAGTAGGACTGTGTGGACTATGATGCCATATTGGAGCCATATAAGTGTGTGCAGGAGGAGGTGACATCATGGGAAGAGGATGGTGACCATGGCAACAATAAAGATCAGGTGGTAATGTAAAGCCAAAATATAAAAAAAAAAAAAACCTGCAAGGGCCAGATCTGCTTTTTTTCTGGTGATGCCGCCGATACTGTGGAAGCAGGCACAAAACGTCCCAGATCCTAAGCCAAGCTCGGATGCTACTAGCTCTGTGTGTATTTCTCCTGTATAGTGATTGTTCTCCACAAGGCCAAAACACAAAGTACAGTCATGTGCAAGATCTGCAGGATTAAAATAAGCTGCGGGCATTCAAACACAGGTACCAGAGCTCTATTGCAGCACATGAGGCAGTATAACTGGATCCTCCTCCATTCATCAATAATGGAATGTGTGAGCAGAAAACAACTCTATGCACCAAGCAATCCGTTTGTGAGCAAAATAAACTCCTGTCTGGCAAAGTTGCTGGCGGTGCAGTTGCTGCCGTACCACTTAGTTGTGTTAGGGTACTTTCACACTAGTGGCAGCCTTCTCCTTATTGGATCCGTGCTGCCGCAAGTGCACGCTGTCCCCCGGACTACTGTTCCGGCCCCATTGACTATAATAGGGGCGGGCCGGAGTTTCGGCGGCAGCATAGCAAACATGCCGAGAGGCGGCCGGAATAAAAGTACGACATGGGAAACTAGCCTTAATTTTAGTGCAGTTTCACTCCTTCACAAAATTTTTATTCAGCAGGCAGTAGTACATATTAGCAATTATCTGTAAAATGTGTCTCATTGTTGATGCCTTCACCCAAAATCCATTCTTCTATATGGCATTCACACTTTTGTCAAGTAGTGTGGCCAAATGTCTGTAAACTGTGTCTCATCATTTTCCAAATGTGGTTCAGTTCTGCACCTCCACCCAAATTTAACGGAAATGTGTCAGCAGAAAAAGACCTATTATTTAAATCACAGTTTTGTATTTAACATATTTTAAAGAATTTAGGTTGATTTTATTTTACATTTTCTATGTTAATATATATATATACATATATATATATATATTTAAAGGGGTCTTCAGAGATTTACTTCTATAGGGCTAAGCTGCGATACCAAGCACAGCTCACAGGAGGGCCGTTACCTTCTCCAACAGCTGATCCACTGGAGTTCCAGGTGTTGGGCCCCCACTGATCAGATACTGATGACCTATCCTATTCAAATTTCAGGATAAATTTGATTTGCCGCAAAGCCGAATTTCCTTGTGCTTCGTGGTAGAAAGTCAATTATAACCTGAAATAGTGTAAAAAAAAAACAAAAAAAAAACAACAATACTTACCTAATCCAATTGCTCGAAACAGGATATTGCACTAAATATGGCATGGCGGCCGGCGTGATGACGTTGTCTCAGGTCAAGTGAGATTTTGCGCCAGATCTTCAAGCAAGGTGGCGGCAGCCGGCCTGTCACGAGCAAATGGATCAGGTAAATATTGTTTTTTAATTTTTTTATTTGACACTCTCATATTTATATCAGATGCCGAGATCATGTATGAATGCGGCATCTGAAGGGTACAATGACGGGGAGCGGCACAATCACCGCTCCCTGTCATTGTACCCACTACTTGCAAAGAAATGTGCTTCCTGACATAGTAATTTGTCATGAAGCAGATTTTTTTTGTAAAATTCGGTGAAGCAGCCGAATGGAATTTTCCAATAATTCGCTCATCTCTAGTCATCAGTATCAAAATCCCGGAAAACCCAGTTAAACAAAAACCATACAATCCTGAAGTTTTCACACTGACCACTAAGGGTACTTTCACACTAGCGTTTTTCTTTTCCGGCGCTGAGTTCCGTCCTAGGGGCTCAAATCCGGAAAAGAACTGATCAGTTTTATCCCCATGCATTCTGAATGGAGAGTCCGTCCTTCAGGATGCATCAGGATGTCTTCAGTTCAGTCTTTTTGACTGATCAGGCTTTTCAGAAAAACGTAGCATGCTGTATTTTTACCTCCGGCCAAAAATCCTGAACACTTTGACTGAACGCCGGATCCGGTCTTTTTCCCATTGACTTGCATTAACGCCGGATCTGGCGCTGTGTGTTCGGTCAAACCGGATCCGGCTTTTGCATGTTAAACCCGAAAAATGTGAAAAAAAAGTTAAAGTCCATAAATGGCGGATCCATTTTTTCCAATGCATTTTTTCATTGTGATCAAAATCCTGTTCAGGATTCAAATGTAATCCGTTTTCACACGTTTTTCCGGATCCGGCGGGCAGTTCCGGTGTCGGAATTGAACGCCGGATTAAAACAACGCTAGTGTGAAAGCAGCCTAAGCCAAATAACAGGTGTCACTTCTTTGTCTGAACAGGTCACTTTACTGCAGTTACCTGCTTATCTATACACAGAGGTGATGTCACTACAGACAGGATCCACCATTCACAATAGGTGATTGTCAGATCTTATCTATTCTTTGCTTGTACAATGACCTCAGATCACAGAGCATGTCCAGAAAACTCTCCCATAGAAGTCAATAAGGTCCTCTCCAGTGCATTGTGTGTATGGACCATGGGGCTGCCATAAAGAAATTTTCTTAATGCTTTCTAAATGCTGTTAAATTTCAGAGAGCTGCTTTGCTCACTAAAGCTCTGGTGGGCAATGCTGGCTCCTTGCTGCTTTCCAAGGACAGCGCCATACATCGTATATTGGCAAGTGCTTGGTATTGCAGCTCAGCCAAATTGACTTGAATGGGGCTCAGATACAACTAGGTACATATGACCGATGTACAGTGATATCACATGGCCTAGGAAGAGGCTGCGGCACTCAAGACCTCTTCCAACCTCTTCTAACCGGGTGTTGCACCCCTGCAGATCTAATACTGATGATCTCTCCTGAGGATAAGTCATAAATATATTTTACTGGATAACATCTCAGGCAAGTTGGAAGCCCCCATAATCATGTTCAGGAAATAGAATAAAAAAAATCTACTATCAGAAAATAAAAACAGATTGAAAAAAAATGAGATGTGTTGCTATCTGGCTGATAAAACTTTTGATGACACATTTCCTCACTCTCCACTGCAGCAGCAGGTGGGAGTTTGCTACATGATGTTGTGCCAACCTGATGCACATCAGCAAAAATACATGCACTGCCTGAACAACCAGGTTCAGTTGTACCTGGACTGTATCCTTTCCTTTCTCCAGCACATAACCTGTTCCCTAACCCCATCAGGTTGGTTGGAACTGTGGCTGAAACTGGCCCAGTTTGCTATCGCTTTACTGTCATGTTCTGTCTCCAGTGTCCTCTCAGGGAGGGTCTTTAGTGCAGAAGGTGTGATCTTCACACCCAAGCGGTGAAAATTGTCCAAAACATTACTTTTGTCAAAATCAATAAGTACAAAGACTCCAGTTAGACAGTATCGGATGCAACTTGTTTATTTTGTTCAATGTGGGTTGCTGCGGCAAGGTAACGTTTCGGCAACTATGTGCCTTCATCAGACTAATGCCGCTGTAGAAGGAAGCCTCGAGGGGGTGGGCGCAGTAGAGAAGGTGACATGCGGATATACCGCTAGAGTATTGAAGCGCCACCTATACTCTAGCGGTATATCCGCATGTTACCTTCTCTACTGCGCCCACCCCCTCGTGGCTTCCTTCTACAGCGGCATTAGTCTGATGAAGGCACATAGCTGCCGAAACGTTACCTTGCCGCAGCAACCCACATTGAACAAAATAAACAAGTTGCATCCGATACTGTCTAACTGGAGTCTTTGTACTTATTGATGAAAAGGGGTGGGAACCCTACTCCAGCAAAAATACCCACTGAGTGCTACAAGGTCTCTGCTTGTGATCTTTGTCAAAATCAGGCACATGGAACCATGTTCGCCTGATGACAACAAATAGATCTGTCATTGCTGACAGTAAATATATTAATCGCCGGTCCAGTGATGTCATTGCCTGTCTGTTTATGGTGCTCCATATTGTACTGCAGCTGTTACTTCCCCTGGTACAACTACTACTACCCCTAATGGGCTGCACAACTACTGCCTTCTATGGAAGGTTCTGAATTGCATTGCTGATGCTGCTCCCAAAAAGAGAATTTTTGAGGGCTTGCACAGAACAAGACACTGCTTTTTTCACATACTACCATATGTGCATTAACACCAGCAGCCATCTACCCTCAATAATGGACAATTCATGGAATGTTTTTTTAATTTTAAAAGGTATAACAAATGTGATGGTGCGGTGTATTTTTAAGCAGGCTGTTTGTTAACACTGTCACCCATAGCTATGGATGTCAGTGTGACATTGTTTACTATTGCTGTCATTGCATTAAAGAACTTAACAGGGAGAAGTGAAGAGAGAGAAAAAAACAAGATAAAGACAACACAGAAAAACATGAGTCCTAGTAGACCTCAGAGTGTAATATACAAATTTTAAGGATTGGAGTACGTTTGATTTGGGTAGAATCGATTCAGTCCTGAATTGAATATTTTGACTGATTCATTCAGATCAGACCCAAAATTAATTTAAATAAATTTGCTCATCTCTAATATAAATATATATATATATATATATATATATATATATATATATATATATATAAAACAATATTAAAATGATATTGTTAAATACATTCTGTTACTTTAGCTTTTTTTGCACCTGTCCATTAGATGCACAAAGGTTTTAGAGGAGGAAAATAAGAAAAAAAAAATTTTTCAGCATACCTCAGCTCAGACCATAAGGTTAATAAGACCCCCAATCAGACCTCAGCTCAGACCCCCAATGTTAATAAGAAACCTAATCAGACCTCAGATCAGACCTCCATGTTACTAAGACCCCAATTCAGACATCAAATCAGACCCCCATGTTAATAAGACCAAAGATGTTAATCAGCCATGTTAATCAGACCTCAGATCAGTCAAAAAAAATCAACTCATCTTTCCTGCTCCTGACGCTGCTGCTCCTGAGATCAACACTCCTCTTGCTCTTTTTGCCATGCTGTGCTGTTAACCAAAGTCGAACAGAGTGAGATCACAGAGCTCGCTGATGTCCTTATGTTGTGCAGGAGAAGAGAGGAAGTGGTGAGTACAGAGCATGCACAAGGAGTGATGTATTCACTGCTCCTCAATCCTCCTGTACTAATGATGGAAGCGTTCTTTAGTATTCACCCCATAAGACGCACTTTTGAGAGAAAATGGTCTTATAGGCCGAAAAATGCGGTAATTTAAAAATACAAAGTGATATAAATTTTGTTAAATTTGTGTCACATTTAGTATAGACTATTCTTTTCTTTGATGACTGAATAGAAAATAGAATAATACAAAAAGTCAGTTTTGCTCAAATATCCTATTTTATATTTATTAAAATAATCTTCACATCTTTTCTTCACTTTTTTTTTAGCAAAGTCATTTTTGTAGAAATATACCTTACATCTCACAAATGCAATATTCTTAAACCTGCGCTCTGCAAACATCAATGTTCTCTCAACAGAATCAGAACTTAATTACCTATTTATTTCCACTTGAGTGCTTTGATTCACTCACCTATTTTTCATCAGTATTTAGGCCAAAGCCACAAACCACTCAGAGCTCCATCCACATTCAATTAACTTCATCAAAACACATTGATCTACGTGTATTTTTGCAGGAGAAATTACTAAGACTCCACTTCTAGTTGTCCCCATCACCAATTAATTAAAAATTTTCAAGCCTGAACCTCTCTACTTCTTGACTTTACCATTTCTTAAAGTCATCTTTATCTAAGCGGCTTTGACAATTACTGTAGTTCCTGCAAAATCTCCAGAAAAGGAATATTAAATTCATTAGTTATGCTACCGAATTTTAATCAACGGAGGTTCAATGTAGCTTTACATGAACATCTGTGATCACATATGTGGCCTCTGCATAGATGTTGAGGAATATCAACAAGATCATAATTTTTATGTTTTTTAGTAATGCCTCATGCATACGGCAGTTTTTTTGTTCACTTAGCCTGTATTGATATCCATATGGCTTCATACTATGTAGGCTCTCCTAGTGCTGCCATATGGTACCCCTGTCTAGAATTATATTAAGGAAAGAGATAAGCAAATTTCCTAAAATTTGTCCAAATTTGATTCATATACAAATTGACTCTACCCAAATCAAAAGTGTTTTAAATGTCTTTCTCTCTCTCTCTCTCTCTCTCTCTATAAATTCTCTGAAAACAAATCTCAAGAAATTCTGATGCTCATTCGAATTTTTTGAAAAATTCACGACAAGTTTCCATTCTAATGAATTGATTTGCTCATCTCTAATTGAGGAGACATGAATTGAACTTAAAATAACTCTTTATGCCTCCATATAAAACCAAAGGCATACATAAAGAGGCAGAATATGGAAACATAGACTGTATTTCTAATGCACATGTGTGTATGAGGCTTTAAACTTAACTGGTCAAGATAAAGACTAGACCTAGACTCATCTAGGCAAATATAGTATCGAGCTCAACAACCTCTTGTCAAAATTGGGCAAAGGGTGACTATTTTTCAGACACCAGTCTGATAGACTGCACCTCAGAAATATGAAATCTGGTGTTACAATTTTGAGGAGGCATGAATTGAACTCAAAATAGCGTGTTATGCCTCCAAATAAAATTGGAGGCATACAGAGACACAATGTGGACACAAGGACTTCAAAGGAGTCTCATGAGGTCACTTCATTTGACTACACCAATCATTTACTCATCTTTTTTGAGGATTCAAAAATTTATAGAGAAGGAGGAAAATTATTTATTGGATTTAAGATTGCACTCAGAATTGGATTTGATGGCTTTGGATCTTGATAGACCAGTGACGGAGCATATTTTCTAGATTCATCCATCTAGATAGAGAATATTCAAGATATTCTTTAAAATGTTGGTCATCTAAGAGAATGCCTCAACTCACTCAGGGTGCAGTGGTGCCACCATAACCAAGAGATGGAACATAAGAGGTGTTGAGTTAAAGAGGAACTGTACTAGAATAACATGCAGTGGGATTCACTAAGCAAAAAGCAACAGAAATCTAGAATATGTGCCAAAAAAGTATTACCGTACATAAATCACAGAAAAAAATGCACCAAACGGAAATATGCCACTGACTATACTAGCTAGTCACACAAGCAGATATTAAAAGCTGAGACTTTTGCCACTATATTTCTGTTAGGGCTCTTTCACACTTGCGTTGTCCGGATCCGTCGTGCACTCCATTTGCCGGAATTACACGCCGGATCCGGAAAAACGCAAGTGAACTGAAAGCATTTGAAGACGGATCCGTCTTCAAAATGCGTTCAGTGTTACTATGGCAGCCAGGACGCTATTAAAGTCCTGGCTGCCATAGTAGTAGTGGGGAGCGGGGGAGCGGTATACTTACAGTCCGTGCGGCTCCCGGGGCGCTCCAGAATGACGTCAGAGCGCCCCATGCGCATGGATCACATGATCCATGCGATCACGTCATCCATGCGTGTGGGGCGCCCTGACGTCACTCTGTAGCGCCCGGGGTGCCGCACGGACGGTAAGTATACTGCTCCCCCGCTCCCCACTACACTTTACCATGGCAAACAGGACTTTAGCGTCCTGGAAGCCATGGTAACCATTCAGAAAAAGCTAAACGTCGGATCCGGAAATGCGCCGAAACGACGTTTAGCTTAAGGCCGGATCCGGATTAATGCCTTTCAATGGGCATTAATTACGGATCCGGCCTTGCGGCAAGTGTTCAGGATTTTTGGCCGGAGCAAAAAGCGCAGCATACTGCGCTATTTTCTCCGGCCAAAAAACGTTCCGGTCCGGAACTGAAGACATCCCGATGCATCCTGAACCGATTTCTCTCCATTCAGAATGCATTAGGATAAAACTGATCAGGATTCTTCCGGCATAGAGCCCCGACGACGGAACTCTATGCCGGAACAAAACAACGCAAGTGTGAAAGGGCCCTTAAAAAGTATTACACCCCATGTGACAAATTTTATATATTACTATTTTTTTTACAAAAGAAAAAAAACATTTTCAAGCAAAGGAGAATATTTTGATTTATTCTTTCCAGCGAAAAAAGGGATTCCTGACTTAACCATTACCACTTAGCAGAAGGACAAAAAGCAAATCATGATAGATTATAACATAACCCTACTAGCTGTTGTGGGTCAGCAATAACTCCCCACAGCTCAGTTCACTGGCATCTTCCACTCCAGTTGCTGCCTGAGATAGGAGGTCCTAATGCCATCCAGCATTAAGAAGTGGATGACACCTGGAGTAGAAGAGGCATAATCATCGAGGAGCAGTCTAGGCAGCTGCCTAATCTGAGGTCTGATTTTTTTTCTTTCTATTTTTTGATCTTCTGGTCTGGGGTCTGATTTATTCTTGAGTCTGTTCTGGGGTTGTTACGCAGTGGGTGTGGAGCCACTGTGTCACTGAATGGACTACTCCCAAGAACATTGTCAAAGTGTTTCCCCTAGTTTTCATCCCTTCACCCCTATACAGGGATCTTGACTCCACTACACGGGATCCACCAGGTCTCCATCTCATGGAGTAGTCTTCGTTCAGTGACAGCTGACCCAGGAATTTCATGAGATAATGGAGCCTGGCACCAAAGGGAAAGGCAGAGTCATGTTTAGAAGGCAAGCTGAGGTCAGGGCAGCCAGAGTAAATTCAATTCAGTTAACAGTCCAAAGGTCAGGGCAGGCAGCACAGAGTCAGAATGATACAGAAGCCAAGGTCGAACAGGCGGATGTAAACAGTACAGAAATGCAGGTAGGAGTCAAGTATAATAAATCAGGTGAGACAAACATCTTTGCAGGACTCCTACAGGTGTCTTAAATGCACAGAGAAGGTCAGCTATGGGCTAGGGACAGATGAGGGTGAACACTGGCTCTGTAGAACCTAAAGAGAGTGTGGACCCTAAGTCAGTCAATTAGGCTGCAGATAGGGAATGAATGAGCTGCAGAGGCCTTGCATGCTAGTGTCCCCAAGCGGCATGCCATATTTAAGGTAAGTCATCATCAGCAGCGGCACATATGATCCCTTTCACTAAGGTGGTTTAAATGTGAGAACCTGAAGTGAAGAAAAGACAATCCTGGTTCCATGGAGCTGGAACCGAGCAATGGAGAGCAGGAAAATATAGTATTTCCCTTCAAAAGTCTTGTTGGGTGTGGGGTTGAATTTTAAAAAAGCTTTAAGCTTGGACTACATGCTCATAAATAATCACACAGCAAAATACAAAATGAGGTTGGAATAGTGATTTGCTAATAAAAAAAATACTATGATATGGCTGGAATGAGCACTGCGCCCTTTATATTGCTTTAAAAAAAATCACACCATTGAAGCTAGAAGGTGAAGGTATCTTCTGTAAAACATTATCCCCTGCAGAGAGATATACAAGATATTACAGGGAAAAAACTGGAGGCTGAAGGTGCCTTCAGGATAGAGAAAATGCTATGACAGCACTCACAGAGGGTAAGCAATTTCGAGGAGTGTGTCATTAGCCTGTCGATCACTATATAGGAATTCAGCAGTGGTTTTACAGAGGTAGTGTGGACAAATTCTGAAGGAGAGAAGAAACCTCATATATTAACCAGAACAGAAATCATCTACGCAAGAAAATATCGCATTCTGGAAGGACCCAACATAGTAACATAGTTTATCCTGCATGTGCATTATGTGGACAGACCATTAATTGAAAGGGGTTTCCCAAGATTTCGGTTTTGCTGAACTATCCTCAGGTGTTTGAAAAAAACTACAGTGATCTGCTGAGTGCCACAGTCTTCTTGCAGTTGACCAAGCACAATACACTTCACTTCATTCACTAGGCCATGTGACCGTTGAACGTAAAATCACTGGCCTCTTCAAACAGCTGATCAGTGGGTACTAGGAGTCGGACCTCTGCCAATCTGATATTGATGACCATTCGTGAGGGTAGGTCATCAATATCAAAATCTCAGACAACCCTTTTCAATTAGGAATGTGCAATACTTTATATCATTAGTGGAGGTATTGTAGGGAGACTAGACACTTGCTGAGAGGTTCCCCCAGAGAATAATTGCCACTGATTGCTGGAGGCCCTTTGGAGAACACTTTGTTTCAAGGGACACTTCAAAAAAGTAAGAATGGTCCATAAGAGGTCTGCTGGTTTTAACCCATTTTCATTGGCCTTATTATTGAATTTCTTTGTGGGTTCTCCTGCTTCCTGCCAACATGCCGAATCTAAGTAGCCAAGAAGCAGGATGCAGATAATCAGTCGTGTTGATCACGAATATTCGAATTGCGAATTTTTATCGCAAATATCGGTACTTCGAGAATTCGCGAATATTTAGAATATAGTGATATATATCCGTAATTTCGAATATTCGAGATTTTTTTTTCAATCAGTACACATGATCCCTCCCTGCTTCTAGCTTGTGGGCCAATGAGAAGGCTTTAGGAGTAGTGTTGATTGTGAATTTTCGTAATGCAAATTCTTATTGCGAATTTTTCAATTGCCGATTTCCGCAATCAAGAAAATATCGACTGGAGATAACGAATTCTCGAATTCACGAATATATGGCGAACATTCGTCCAAATATTCGCGAAATATCACGAATTCGAATATTGCCCCTGCCGCTCATCACTAATAATCAGGAATATGAGTGCAGGATATCACTACACATGATTTGTTTGTAGTCTGTAACCATGGAGACACATTTGTTTACTTTGGATTTGTGGACTCAAAACAGAAGGATATTTCTTTTAATCATGACTACTTACAATGTTGCTTATTTTTTAAAATTTTTGATGAATTAGGGAAAATAAAAAAGTTTGTCTTAAATTTGTCCTATTACAAACGTATCCGTTTCTACAGGATACGGGATAAGAACCTAATTAATTGAATCCATCATGAGAACAGATGCCCTGTGTTCCCTTATTGTAATGTAGCAGCGGTCATGCATTCAGTACAAGCACTTGGCTATCGCCGGCAGTCCTGTAGAGTTGAGTGGAATGGCAGAAGGCATGCTTGACCATCTTTTCATTCATATTAGGTAACATAGGGCTCCTGTTCTTATGATCGGTGGGGGTCCCTAACAGTTGGACCCACACCAATCAGATACTTTTCCCCTGTGAGTGTAAAATGGTGTCAAAAGGTGAACCTACAGTACATTACATTTCAGTCAGTACAAAGGAAGGTGCTGTTATAGAAAGTGGTCATTATCCATGGTCTCCCGTCGTAGAGCTGGAAACTTCAGTATCTCAGCAGGCAAACTAGAGTATCATGTTTCAGACTCTGAAACAGACATTCTGGTGGATCTTTGCCCTATCCCCAGGTTGTCAAGTCTCCCATCCCCGTAATGACAGCCAGAGCTACTACTGTTGTGTTTCACCTATAGTGTAGATATCCCAGTGGAATGCTTGCCACAGTACCACCAAGGTTAACCTGTGACATCAGTATTTGGTTTACCGGGCTTTGAAATTCTATTAAGTTATGTCAATTAATATCTTTTTTCAGGAGCCGTGATTTTTTATTTTTTTTCATATCCTTCAGCAAAGAATTTATTTGACATTTCTTACAATCTATCGAGTAATTTTGCTTTATCCCTTACTCTCATCTCTCTCCTCATTAGAAGTCTCAGAGGGGATCTTTCTAAGGTGATGGGGATGGAAATTGTCAGCTTGAAAAATGTTCTCATGTCCAGGGAGTGAAGAGCGGAGATATCAGCACGACATGAAGATCATATCAATTGTTTAATGTTACGTAGAGGAGTTCAGTGTCCTATGAATTGTACTTTCTTATATATCGGAGAGATCAGTTCCACTACTGGGAGTATGTAGCATAGTAATATTTCTCACGCTAATCTATGTATGGCACAGATTCATAGAAATGCACAGCATTATCACTCAGGGCTTGAAAGGACCATGATGGAGTTCAGGAAAATGTTGAATTCCAGGTTAAAGTCATGACTATTAGCAGAGGTATTGTGTGACTTATCATTTAGTATTTCAAGGTTGCATCATTTTATGTGGCCCATGATGGCACTGTTAAACTAATATTAGTGTTTTATATAAACAATGAGTTTTAATGACAATACCCTACCTGGCCATTAGGAGTATCCAAGAGAAACAAACAAAAAAAATCTAATCCCTTATTTCTCTGCCCACTTATTAGAGGTCACATTCAAAAGCTGTGTATGAGAAGAGCTTTTGTCCTTGCAGAAGTATAACCATGACACTTCCTCTTCCCTTCCAGAAAACTTCTTGCAGTCAGTATACTACATGAATATGCTGACAAAATTGTGAAACTTTATTTTGTCCTGTAAAGGTCCCCTGTCTTTTTCAGACCTCATGAATTCCACCTTCTTCTTCTCAGTTTCTATCATGCATGCCTAGGTTCATGGAAAAAGGACATACAACCTGTACTCCTGGAAGACCCAGCACCACATTTGTGAACTTTAACTCTATGTGGCACCAGGATGCTACATCATCAGACTCAGCCCCGGTGCCCAAAAAAATACATTGATGGTGAATGATGCATCATTAATAGGGGCATGAGCATGACCTATTAGAAAGTGGTAGAAAGGGGCATGTTAATAGGTTAAATCCTGTCTTACGGATCCAGGACATGAGCAGTTGGAAAGTATACTACTGTGGCACCTCAGTCCCGATAGAGTCTCTCTCCTTCTGAAGCCCTATGATGGAAACTGTACTCAGTCTCCCAAATTAACCCTCGCCTTCTCAGTCCCTGTGATAGGACTCCCTCTCCTCAGTTTCCATAAGAGCCCCTTTTTCTTTTTCAGCCCCCATGATGGCCCTTCTCTTTTTGTCAGTTATGATGGTCCATCTTCTTCTAAGTTCCCATTATTGACCCCCTGCATTGCTCACTGTCAATGATGGCCCCACCACTCCTTCTCAGTCTGTATGACAACATCACCTCTCCTTCTCAGTGTCCATCATGGCCCTTCTGCTCTTTCTCAGTTATGATGGCCCATCTTCTTCTAAGTCCCCTGTATGTCTCAGTCTACATAATGGCCCCACCACTCTTTCTCTGCCTGTCATAACCCGCTTTCTCTTCCAGTGACCATCATGGCCCTGCTGCTCCATCTCAGTTATGATGGCCCATCTTATTCCAAGTCCCCTGTATTTTCCAGTCTCCATGATGGCCCCAAAACTTCTTCTCAGCTTTAGTCATAACTAGGGATGAGCGAACCCGAACTGTATAGTTCGGGTTCGTACCGAATTTTGGGGTGTCCGTGACACGGACCCGAACCCGAACATTTTCGTAAAAGTCCGTGTTCGGGTTCGGTGTTCGGCGCTTTCTTGGCGCTTTTTGAAAGGCTGCAAAGCAGCCAATCAACAAGCGTCATACTACTTGGCACAAGAGGCCATCACAGCCATGCCTACTATTGGCATGGCTGTGATTGGCCAGTGCACCATGTGACCCAGCCTCTATTTAAGCTGGAGTCACGTAGCGCCGCACGTCACTCTGCTATGATCAGTATAGGGAGAGGTTGCAGCTGCGACGTTAGGGCGAGATTAGGCAGATTAACTCCTCCAAAAGACTTGATTCTGTGATCGATCTGCAGCTGTGGATCATTGAAGTGCTATTATTGACTTGCTCACTTTTTTGAGGCTGCCCAGAGCGTTTTTAGATCACTTTTTTTCTGGGGTGATCGGCGGCCATTTTGTGACTTGTGGTGCGCCAGCACGAGCTATCACCAAGTGTATTTAACCATCGATAGTGTGGTTATTTTGTGCTATATCCTACATCAGCTGCAGGCTGAGCCTGTGTCACCCAAGTGCATTTAACCATCAACAGTCTGATTATTTTTTGGCCATATACTACATCAGCTGCAGGCTGAGCCTGTGTCACCCAAGTGCATTTAACCATCAACAGTGTGGTTATTTTTTAGCCATATATTACATCAGGGGCAAGTTGAGCCTGTCACCCAGCGCCTAAAAAATAGACCTGACATTTCTATTCAACCAAATCTGCACAGTTTTAGCTGGTCAAGTTATTTGTAGTGACCGTAAAAGCAGACTTTTTGTTATGGGTTGAAAAAGCATTCCCAAATTTGCCATTCTGAAAATAACTAGTTTGTGGTATTTGAGGCCTACTTGAAATCTATCCCAAAAAGAAAATCTTACATTGAAGGTATTGATAGTGTGATTCAGAAAAACCTAAGACACACGCTAGCGTGCTGATAGAAGTGTCATTCTGTGATTAAACCTATAACTGTCACACAGCGCAAAAAAAAAACAGGTCTCACATCTCTATTCAACCAAATCTGCACAGTTTTAGCTGGTCAAGTTATTTGTAGTGACCGTAAAAGCAGACTTTTTGTTCTGGGTTGAAAAAGCATTCCCAAATTTGCCATTCTCAAAATTACTAGTTTGTGGTATTTGAGGCCTACTTGAAATCTATCCCAAAAAGAAAATCTTACATTGAAGGTATTGATAGTGTGATTCAGAAAAACCTAAGACACACGCTAGCAAGCTGATAAAAGTGTCATTCTGTGATTAAACCTATAACTGTCACACAGCGCAAAAAAAAAACAGGTCTCACATCTCTATTCAACCAAATCTGCACAGTTTTAGCTGGTCAAGTTATTTGTAGTGACCGTAAAAGCAGACTTTTTGTTCTGGGTTGAAAAAGCATTCCCAAATTTGCCATTCTCAAAATTACTAGTTTGTGGTATTTGAGGCCTACTTGAAATCTATCCCAAAAAGAAAATCTTACATTGAAGGTATTGATAGTGTGATTCAGAAAAACCTAAGACACACGCTAGCAAGCTGATAAAAGTGTCATTCTGTGATTAAACCTATAACTGTCAC
Source organism: Bufo bufo (assembly GCF_905171765.1). Lineage (NCBI taxonomy): Eukaryota > Metazoa > Chordata > Amphibia > Anura > Bufonidae > Bufo > Bufo bufo. Next base: position 46,689,095 of record NC_053390.1, read on the forward strand.
ACAGCGCAAAAAAAAACAGGTCTCACATCTCTATTCAACCAAATCTGCACAGTTTTAGCTGGTCAAGTTATTTGTAGTGACCGTAAAAGCAGACTTTTTGTTCTGGGTTGAAAAAGCATTCACAAATTTGCCATTCTGAAAATAACTAGTTTGTGGTATTTGAGGCCTACTTGAAATCTATCCCAAAAAGAAAATCTTACATTGAAGGTATTGATAGTGTGATTCAGAAAAACCTAAGACACACGCTAGCGTGCTGATAGAAGTGTCATTCTGTGATTAAACCTATAACTGTCACACAGCGCAAAAAAAAAAAACAGGTCTCACATCTCTATTCAACCAAATCTGCACAGTTTTAGCTGGTCAAGTTATTTGTAGTGACCGTAAAAGCAGACTTTTTGTTCTGGGTTGAAAAAGCATTCCCAAATTTGCCATTCTGAAAATAACTAGTTTGTGGTATTTGAGGCCTACTTGAAATCTATCCCAAAAAGAAAATCTTACATTGAAGGTATTGATAATGTGATTCAGAAAAACCTAAGACACACGCTAGCGTGCTGATAGAAGTGTCATTCTGTGATTAAACCTATAACTGTCACACAGCGCAAAAAAAAAACAGGTCTCACATCTCTATTCAACCAAATCTGCACAGTTTTAGCTGGTCAAGTTATTTGTAGTGACCGTAAAAGCAGACTTTTTGTTCTGGGTTGAAAAAGCATTCCCAAATTTGCCATTCTGAAAATAACTAGTTTGTGGTATTTGAGGCCTACTTGAAATCTATCCCAAAAAGAAAATCTTACATTGAAGGTATTGATAGTGTGATTCAGAAAAACCTAAGACACACGCTAGCGTGCTGATAGAAGTGTCATTCTGTGATTAAACCTATAACTGTCACACAGCGCAAAAAAAAACAGGTCTCACATCTCTATTCAACCAAATCTGCACAGTTTTAGCTGGTCAAGTTATTTGTAGTGACCGTAAAAGCAGACTTTTTGTTCTGGGTTGAAAAAGCATTCCCAAATTTGCCATTCTCAAAATTGTTGTGAACGGGAACAATGAGGAAAACATCTAATAAGGGACGCGGACGTGGACATGGTCGTGGTGGTGTTAGTGTACCCTCTGGTGCTGGGAGAGGACGTGGCCGTTCTGCCACAGCCACACGTCCTAGTGAACCAACTACCTCAGGCCCCAGTAGCCAGCAGAATTTACAGCGATATTTGGTGGGGCCCAATGCCGTTCTAAGGATGGTAAGGCCTGAGCAGGTGCAGGCATTAGTCAATTGGGTGGCCGACAGTGGATCCAGCACGTTCACATTATCTCCCACCCAGTCTTCTGCAGAAAGCGCACAGATGGCGCATGAAAACCAAGCCCATCGGTCTGTCACATCACCCCCATGCATATCAGGGAAACTGTCTGAGCCTCAAGTTATGCAGCAGTCTCTTATGCTGTTTGAAGACTCTGCTGCCAGGGTTTCCCAAGGGCATCCACCTAGCCCTTCCCCAGGGGTGGAAGAGATAGAATGCACTAACGCACAACCACTTATTTTTCCTGATGATGAGGACATGGGAATACCACCTCAGCACGTCTCTGATGATGACGAAACACAGGTGCCAACTGCTGCGTCTTTCTGCAGTGTGCAGACTGAACAGGAGGTCAGGGGTCAAGACTGGGTGGAAGACGATGCAAGGGACGATGAGGTCCTAGACCCCACATGGAATGAAGGTCGTGCCACTGACTTTCACAGTTCGGAGGAAGAGGCAGTGGTGAGACCGAGCCAACAGCGTAGCAAAAGAGGGAGCAGTGGGCAAAATCAGAACACCCGCCGCCAAGAGACTTCGCCTGCTACTGACCGCCGCCATCTGGGACCGAGCACCCCAAAGGCAGCTTCAAGGAGTTCCCTGGCATGGCACTTCTTCAAACAATGTGCTGACGACAAGACCCGAGTGGTTTGCACGCTGTGCCATCAGAGCCTGAAGCGAGGCATTAACGTTCTGAACCTTAGCACAACCTGCATGACCAGGCACCTGCATGCAAAGCATGAACTGCAGTGGAGTAAACACCTTAAAAACAAGGAAGTCACTCAGGCTCCCGCTGCTGCCTCTTCTGCTGCTGCCGCCTCGGCCTCTTCTGCTGCTGCCTCGGCCTCTTCTGCTGCTGCTGCCGCCGCCTCGGCCTCTTCCTCTGCCTCTGGAGGAACGTTGGCACCTGCCGCCCAGCAAACATGGGATGTACCACCAACACCACCACCTGCGTCACCAAGCATCTCAACCATGTCACACGGCAGCGTTCAGCTCTCCATCTCACAAACATTTGAGAGAAAGCGTAAATTCCCACCTAGCCACCCTCGATCCCTGGCCCTGAATGCCAGCATTTCTAAACTACTGGCCTATGAAATGCTGTCCTTTAGGCTGGTGGACACACACAGCTTCAAACAGCTCATGTCACTTGCTGTCCCACAGTATGTTGTTCCCAGCCGCCACTACTTCTCCAAGAGAGCCGTGCCTTCCCTGCACAACCAAGTGTCCGATAAAATCAAGTGTGCACTACGCAACGCCATCTGTGGCAAGGTCCACCTAACCACAGATACGTGGACCAGTAAGCACGGCCAGGGACGCTATATCTCCCTAACTGCACACTGGGTAAATGTAGTGGCGGCTGGGCCCCAGGCGGAGAGCTGTTTGGCGCACGTCCTTCCGCCGCCAAGGATTGCAGGGCAACATTCTTTGCCTCCTGTCTCCTCCTCCTACTTAGCTTCCTCCTCCTCTTCTTCCACCTGCTCATCCAGTCAGCCACACACCTTCACCACCAACTTCAGCACAGCCCGGGGTAAACGTCAGCAGGCCATTTTGAAACTCATATGTTTGGGGGACAGGCCCCACACCGCACAGGAGTTGTGGCAGGGTATAGAACAACAGACCGATGAGTGGTTGCTGCCGGTGAGCCTCAAGCCCGGCCTGGTGGTGTGCGATAATGGGCGAAATCTCGTTGCAGCTCTGGGACTAGCCGGTTTGACGCACATCCCTTGCCTGGCGCATGTGCTGAATTTGGTGGTGCAGAGGTTCATTCGCAACTACCCCGACATGTCAGAGCTGCTGCATAAAGTGCGGGCCGTCTGTTCGCGCTTCCGGCGTTCACACCCTGCCGCTGCTCGCCTGTCTGCGCTACAGCGTAACTTCGGCCTTCCCGCTCACCGCCTCATATGCGACGTACCCACCAGGTGGAACTCCACCTTGCATATGCTGGACAGACTGTGCGAGCAGCAACAGGCCATAGTGGAGTTTCAGCTGCAGCACGCACGGGTCAGTCGCACTGCGGATCAGACACACTTCACCACCAATGACTGGGCCTCCATGCGAGACCTGTGTGCCCTGTTGCGCTGTTTCGAGTACTCCACCAACATGGCCAGTGGCGATGACGCCGTTATCAGCGTTACAATACCACTTCTATGTCTCCTTGAGAAAACACTTAGGGCGATGATGGAAGAGGAGGTGGCCCAGGAGGAAGAGGAGGAAGAGGGGTCATTTTTAGCACTTTCAGGCCAGTCTCTTCAAAGTGACTCAGAGGGAGGTTTTTTGCAACAGCAGAGGCCAGGTACAAATGTGGCCAGACAGGGCCCACTACTGGAGGACGAGGAGGACGAGGATGAGGAGGAGGAGGTGGAGGAGGATGAGGATGAAGCATGTTCACAGCGGGGTGGCACCCAAAGCAGCTCGGGCCCATCACTGGTGCGTGGCTGGGGGGAAACACAGGATGATGATGATACGCCTCCCACAGAGGACAGCCTGTCCTTACCTCTGGGCAGCCTGGCACACATGAGCGACTACATGCTGCAGTGCCTGCGCAACGAAAGCAGAGTTGCCCACATTTTAACGTGTGCGGACTACTGGGTTGCCACCTTGCTGGATGCCCGGTACAAAGACAATGTGCCCACCTTACTTCCTACACTGGAGCGTGATAGGAAGATGCGCGAGTACAAACGCACGTTGGTAGACGCGCTACTGAGAGCATTCCCAAATGTCACAGGGGAACAAGTGGAAGCCCAAGGCGAAGGCAGAGGAGGAGCAAGAGGTCGCCAACACAGCTGTGTCACGGCCAGCTCCTCTGAGGGCAGGGTTAGCATGGCAGAGATGTGGAAAAGTTTTGTCACCACGCCACAGCTAAGTGCACCACCACCTGATACGGAACGTGTTAGCAGGAGGCAACATTTCACTAACATGGTGGAACAGTACCTGTGCACACCCCTCCACGTACTGACTGATGGTTCGGCCCCATTCAACTTCTGGGTCTCCAAATTGTCCACGTGGCCAGAGCTAGCCTTTTATGCCTTGGAGGTGCTGGCCTGCCCGGCGGCCAGCGTTTTGTCTGAACGTGTATTCAGCACGGCAGGGGGCGTCATTACAGACAAACGCAGCTGCTTGTCTACAGCCAATGTGGACAAGCTGACGTTCATAAAAATGAACCAGGCATGGATCCCACAGGACCTGTCCATCCCTTGTGCAGATTAGATATTAACTACCTCCCCTTAACAATATATTATTCTACTCCAGGGCACTTCCTCATTCAATACTATTTTTAATTTCATTTTACCATTATATTGCGGGGCAACCCAAAGTTGAATGAACCTCTCCTCTGTCTGGGTGCCGGGGCCTAAATGTGTGACAGTGGCCTGTTCCAGTGGTGGGTGACGTGAAGCCTGATTCTCTGCTATGACATGAAGACTTATTCTGTGCTGACATGAAGCCAGATTCTCTGTTACGCGACCTCTCTCCTCTGCCTGGGTGCCTGGGCCTAAATATGTGACAGTGGCCTGTTCCAGTGGTGGGTGACGTGAAGCCTGATTCTCTGCTATGACATGAAGACAGATTCTGTGCTGACATCAGGCCAGATTCTTTGTTACGGGACCTCTCTCCTCTGCCTGGGTGCCTGGGCCTAAATGTGTGACAGTGGCCTGTTCCAGTGGTGGGTGACGTGAAGCCTGATTCTCTGCTATGACATGAAGACAGATTCTGCGCTGACATCAGGCCAGATTCTCTGTTACGGGACCTCTCTCCTCTGCCTGGGTACCTGGGCCTAAATGTGTGACAGTGGCCTGTTCCAGTGGTGGGTGACGTGAAGCCTGATTCTCTGCTATGACATGAATACAGATTCTGCGCTGACATCAGGCCAGATTCTCTGTTACGGGACCGCTCTCCTCTGTCTGGGTGCCGGGGCCTAAATGTGTGACAGTGGCCTGTTCCAGTGGTGGGTGACGTGAAGCCTGATTCTCTGCTATGACATGAAGACTGATTCTGCGCTGACATAAGGCCAGATTCTCTGTTACGGGACCACTCTCCTCTGCCTGGGTGCCTGGGCCTAAATGTGTGACAGTGGCCTGTTCCAGTGGTGGGTGACATGAAGCCTGATTCTCTTCTATGACATGAAGACAGATTCTGTGCTGACATCAAGCCAGATTCTCTGTTACGGGACCTCTCTCCTCTGACTGGGTGCCTGGGCCTAAATGTGTGACAGTGGCCTGTTCCAGTGGTGGGTGACGTGAAGCTTGATTCTCTGCTATGACATGAAGACAGATTCTGCGCTGACATAAGGCCAGATTCTCTGTTACGGGACCACTCTCCTCTGTCTGGGTGCCGGGGCCTAAATGTGTGACAGTGGCCTGTTCCAGTGGTGGGTGACGTGAAGCCTGATTCTCTGCTATGACATGAAGACAGATTCTGTGCTGACATGAAGCCAGATTCTCTGCTATGGCATGAAGAGACTGATTCTGTGCTGACATGAAGCCAGATTCTTTGCTATGGCATGAAGAGACTGATTCTCTGCTGACGTGAAACCAGATTCTCTGCTATGGGACCTCTGTCCAATTGATATTGGGTCATTTTTTTATTTTTTTTTATTTTAATTCATTTCCCTATCCACATTTGTTTGCAGGGGATTTACCTACATGTTGCTGCCTTTTGCAGCCCTCTAGCTCTTTCCTGGGCTGTTTTACAGCCTTTTTAGTGCCGAAAAGTTCGGGTCCCCATTGACTTCAATGGGGTTCGGGTTCGGGACGAAGTTCGGATCGGGTTCGGATCCCGAACCCGAACATTTCCGGGAAGTTCGGCCGAACTTCTCGAAGCCGAACATCCAGGTGTTCGCTCAACTCTAGTCATAACCCACCTTCCCTGCTCAGTCTTAATTTCCCCTCCTCTCCTTCGCCGCTCCTTCTTAGTCGACCATGATGATCTCTTGCTACAAGGTGTCTCTTCACTAAGAACCCAAACCTACTGGTCATTAAAGGGTTATAAATATTATTTTATAAAAAATTACAACAAATTTCAAGAGTTGCCTTAATAATGTCTGTTGACTTAAGGATTTAGTTTTACTCAAAAAACATGCATAATTAATCATATAGTTAATTATAAAAACAGATTCCTACTGATTTCCAGACATAAGATGACAAAATTCACAGGTGTCTCTTGTCTGAGCTGAATGAGAGAAGCTGAATAACTTTTTATAAAAATTAGAAGCAACTAAAAATCAGCTACAAGACACAAAGTCGAAAAGAATATCACCATCTGTGTTCTGTCTTCATACATGTTCACACAGTGTGCAGTCTGACATTCAGCATAAACCATTCCTGTCTTCCAAATAGGAGGACTGTTCTTTGTAGTCTAACTTGTTTATTGGTCAACAGGTTCTACTCTCTGCGCGATGCGCGTGAGTGGGAGATTGAAAACTACAAGAATTCAAATTGCATGTATAAGTATAAAGCATAAACTTGCATGTATTATAACATTAACAGTCATCAGTGAAAGCATATGGTAAAATGGCTGCCTATACATAGGATTACATGACTAGCTAACAGTAGTAACTCCCTGAGTAACAATAATAACTAACTAAACAGCTCTGCATAACATAATGTCCCTGAAGCAAAGGTAGATCTTTCACCAGATATGCGTTTACAAGGATGGTGGAGTTTAAGAAGGAGATAAGCAGAAGGACAGCTCTGCAGATGTGCCCTGGTAACTCGAGGCTTCTCTTTTTCCAGGATGCTTTCAACTCCCACTATGGTTTGCACCACCCACAATGCAGCAGTCCTTGTAACAAGAAAAACAAAGTGTAATACAATTTAACACCGCTAGATGGTGCTATAACCACATTAATCACTACAGAAATACCAAAACTGCTGGGCAGAACAATGCCGAGTGGTTTAGTGCGGCCTATATGTCTCTTTATGTGTCATGGTGCTTCTACCTGGATACAGCGGGACCCCAGGCTTTGGGTCCATAGCATTAAAAAGGGGAATAGTTGAGTTAGGGGATGGAGAATAACTTAAGTCTAGACCTTGTTGTAAAGTTCAACGGCAGCTTTACTTGAATAAACTTTCATCCAAGCGATTTTCAAGCTTTATCTTGGTCCCAGCAGGCTTTGGCATAAACTAGAAAGCACACTCAATAACTCTGCTTTCTCTCTTTCTCTGCTGTACTGACAGGCTTGCTTAATAACTTTGCTTTCTTGCTCTGTGCTGCACTAAACTCAGCTTAAGTCTGCTTTCTGTTATTTAGGTCTGTTCTGGTACCTTTGGATGGAGTGCCTTGGGCTGTTATTCCCCTCCTGACACTCAGCAAATAACTTATTTTCAGCCGAAGAATTATTCCTCTTGCTGACTTCTCTTATGGTGGCCGAAGAACTATTCTTCTGGCTCCTATGGATTCCAGACATCTTCTTCCATAGCCAGCAAAGCTTAGGGTGCTCTGGCTGGCATAGGCACGCCTGAGCATGCCCCACCTTGTTTCTCTCCTCCTGTCCAAACTCGACCTACTCTCACTCTGACTGCTGCCCGGACCTTCCAGCAGGAAGCAGGACTGGCCCACTTTTGCCTAAAGGGGGGAAAATGGAATGGTGAGTTCCTTTCTCTCTGTATATAGCTCTGCCATTTGAACTAGAAAAATGGAATAGGACAGCACCACTTACTTGCTCGTGGCGTCAGGTCCCGGCCTCAGGGACCCCCCAAACGTAGAAAAAGCTTTAGAAAAGTCACGGCACTCTCGAACTTCAATCCAAATTTTGTGTTTAATCACACCAAAAAATACAGCAACGTTTCGACACACAGGTCTTTCTCAAGCTACATGTAGCTTCAGAAAGACCTGTGTGTCGAAAAGTTGCTGTATTTTTCGGTGTGATTAAACACTAAATTTGGATTGAAGTTCGAGAGTGCCGTGACTTTTCTAAAGCTTTTTCTGCCATTGTGAACCAGGCATATTACATGTAATAAAACATAACAAGATTAGGAATGCACAGTGTGGAGGACCTGGACAGAAATACATAAGATGGCATTTAGGTTAGACCATTAAAGATAGTAGCAGGGTGTAGGAGTGGTAACACCACTCTGGGGTGTTACAAGATCATCTCAAAGGGGTGTCAAGAAGTGACTTATTCTCCTATCCCTATTGAAAACATATGCACACTCAAGCTAAGCATGCATGTTTATAGGAGAAGAGTTGGCCACCTGCTATATAAACTTCAAAGTATTGTCCAGCCCTTTACAAGTGATTGCCTATCCTTAGAATAGGCCATCACCCTGCACCTCTACCGATCAACTGTTCTGCAATAGCGCCAGAACTTGTTGACTAAAACCCTCTCTGTTGTGCAGTGGACAGAGTATTATTCTATTTGTGTCTACATGCGGCAACCCAGTGCTCATGATGTGATTTGCAGCTTGTTGAAAATTTTGCTGTCATGTTTCATTAAAGTATGGAATCTATATTGTGAAAAACTGGAGTCCTTAACAATATTTGTGCAAAGGTAAGGATGGACATATCTGCAATACCACATGCAAGGTGCAGGAACTGGGAGCCAAGAGTATTACAGAAGGTTACCAGATGCATATGAGACATGCACTTTATTGGAAGTGCAACCACATTGTGACCTGACCCAGGATACATAGCCAACGGGAGACAGGAAAACTGGATACTGGCCAATAATCGTATTTATAAGACCTTGGTTTTGGAGCTGGAAAAAATGAAAAATATTTTTCATCGGACCTCAGATCAGATCCCTATATCAGACCCTAGATAAGACCTCCATTTTAGACCTCCATATCAGACCTCAAATCAGACCCCCATATCAGACCTCAGATCAGACCCCCATATTAGAACTCAGATCAGACCCCCATATCAGATCCTCGGATCAGACCCCCATATCAGACCTCAGATCAGACCCCCATATCAGATCCTCAGATCAGACCCCAATATCAGACCTCAGATGAGACTCCCATGGCATGGGGGAGGTGCCCGTTCAATAGCTATGTGCTTCCCTGCCCATGGCCACAAAGCACTGAGGGAAGGGGGGCCCAAGCTGAGCGCTTGCACCAAGGCCCATGAGCCTTCAGATACGCCCCTTGATTGTGCATATGCATACCTGGACCAGCAGGTCTCAGCTAAGAAAAACAAGAGAACAAAATTCTGTGATAAAGAATTTTACCCTATGAGTTTAGAATGGTCATTGGTTCAGCAGTCATGTGGCAGTGTGCATATTACCGTTTCCATGAGCATAACAAACAAGATAACAGGAATAGCAGCTGTTATGGGGCCCAACAACAAAGGGGGCACACTTCTGCTTAGTGGGGGATTTGCTCTGGTAGACAGGCTAGCGAACACAGTATAGAGGCAACCAAAAAGTCTTTAACTTAAACAGTTCAGTGTTTTATTCACACATAAGGAAAAACAAAAAGGGATATTTTGCAGTCTAGGTGTTTGTTCACACCATGAAAAGTCCACAGAACAAAAACCTTCACTTGGTTTGCAGTTTCCACCTGTGGTCCACAGCAGGCTTTAGGGGACTGTTTCTCAGCATGCGGCTCCCAGCCCTTTTGCACGGCACAAGTTTTCAGATCCCCCAAAAAACACAGGGACAGACAGTGCTCCAGTGTCAGAGAGGAGTAATCCACACACAGCTGAGACTGCTGGCTGGGTTTGATATAGGCCAGTAAAGACTCAGCCTGGAGCGTGGGGAGAAGCCACCCACCTAGCACTTTGGCTACTCCCAGTAAGAGCCGGCCCGGATCAGCATACAGCCATACTAAAATAGAAGTGTTGAGCGAACACCAAAGTGCTCGTGTGTTCTACCGAGCACCATGCGAGAACCCCAGACACCCACTGCTCGGAAGAGAAGAGAGTGTCAGGTTCACAAATAAAGGTTAGAAACCCCATCAAAATGGCTTGGCAACAGTATTAAGAGGATAGCTGGATGCATCTTAGACTTCTATTATGTATGACATACAGATTAAATACACACGGGTTACATAACAGAATGCGTAAAGCAGCAAAATGGCATAAGCCCCTCAGCAAAAAGCTAACTCAGAGATAACTAGAAAAACCTATAAATGAACACTAAGAGTTGATAAGCTATAAAAATAAATTTAAAGTACATGATTAAAAACATATATGAAATGACAGACAAATCCGTATCAAAAAAGTGCGGTACAACCCTGGGAGAATTTGGTAAAGAGTGTGACATAAAATAGAGCCTGGAAGGAGAGTATTAGGATAAATCCAAAGTATGGATGTCTAATCAATGGGGTCCATATATGTAAAGTGCAAGTGCAAGCCGCAAATAAGCAGCGAGAAAACCACGGCTCTAGAGAGTTCGTGGGTACATCCGTTGAGTGGACATCCAATTAATAAAATGTGAGAAATGCCATGATAAAGTGCATGTGCAAGCCACATATAAGTGGCAGAAAAAGCATAGCAATATCCTATTCAAAGGCTCATAGGTGATGACGTAATAAGTACAATGTAAACATGAAAGTCACATACCGTAAGTCAAAGCAATAACTCCACAGGAAGACTGCACACCCCGACGCGCGTTTCGGTGGAAACCTTCCTCTGGGGACACGGTTCTTCCTACTGGAGGGGCTATATTCAAATAAATGCTACTACAATCAGAGTACTGCTAATTTGGTAAAAAATAGGGACAGATGGTGTGAATGAAGCCATCTACCCTATCGCGGCCCTTCTAAAAGGTGGAGTCACAGAGGGACCGCGCGGTGGCCAATAGCGTGGGAACAACTGCGTTCCCCCAACAATCTATCAAGGACCTTGGATGACGTAATAATCCCGCAAGACGATCGGCGATCACATGATGGCCTGTCACGTGGCCGGCGACGTCAAGGGGATGGATCACATGATCGCAACGTTGTGATCACATGACCGGCAATCCTCAAGAGATGGAGACACATACCAAAAAGACATAACAACCCCAAATATAAGGTAAAAAATGAAAGAAAGTGCATGATGAATGTGACAGAGTGAAAGGAGAGGATGTATGTATATAATAGAACCAATCATCGGTTCAGTATTGGTGAATGGCCAAATAAGCCATAGTGGGATATAAAAAGCTAATCCCAAACGTGAAAAGTGACATGAAAATGTGAAAGAATGTAATAGTATAAATAACACATGTTAAGCCAGTGATAATGAAAAAATGAATATACTGTATAGAATGTGATAGTTGCAATATGAAATACTGCCAATATTATGAATAACACTATTAAAATAATAAATATAAAAATAAAAAACACAATATTAATAGTATATAAAGTGAAATTATCCATAAATGATAAGAGGAGATGACATGATGTTTCCATCTTCAATTAGGATCATGATGACACAAACAATCCAGTCAGGTATGCCCAAAGTCCATATAGAGAGGTAAGTGCGAATGTATTATCCTGAATGCAGAAAGACAGCATTAATAGCAGATCTCGATTAGAAAGACACAAACATGTAGGTGAACATAAATACATATCTAAAAATAAAATCACAAAAAAATAAAATAAAAGTATAGATGTTCACTGCAGAAAAGGGGCATAAGACAGAGCATCATTCAGGCCTTTAGGTCCAAATCCACTTTGTCTCACGTTGGGCCAGACACTTCATCAGATTACCTCCACGCATCCCCAAATCTATGTGGTCAATCCCACAAACTTTTAAAAGTGAAGGATCACTGTCACGAAATCTCTTGAAGTGCTTGGCAATGGGTTTGAGGTTAGTCAGATCAGTGGAATCTTTTGATTTTACAATATCTCGAACTCGTATCTTTAGTTCCCTACTTGTCAGGCCAACGTAGATTTTTGGACATGGGCAAGTGGCATGATAAATTACACCCTTAGTGGTGCATGAAATGCAATGGGTAATTTTGTATGTTTTCATCTGCATGGAGTTGGTGAACTCCAGGGGCGGGCTGGGCCGGGGGGCAGGGAGGCAATTGCCCCCCAGGCCGCCCGAAATAAACGGCCACTGGGCCGTCTTTAAAAAAAAAAATTATTTTATTATTATTATTTTTTCTTCAGGGCCGCACCGCCAATCATCACCACAGGCGGCGCGGCCCTGGATGTCATTGCGGCCGTGCTGTGTGCTGTGGGGCAGGGGAGGGAGAGGCGTGTCCCTCCCCTGTTCTTCTGATAGGCCGCAGGCACTAATGCCTGCAGCCTATCAGAGGCCGGCTCAGGCAGTGCGATGACGTCATTATCATTGCGACGCCTGAGCCGGGCAGCACACAGCAGGGACACAGGCCAGAAGAGGCTTGCATCGCTGCTGATGGAGGTAAGTATTAGTGTTGTTTTTTTTTTTCTTCTTTGCGGGGGGCTGGCACTATTGGGGGGCAGGCACTATGGGGGGGGGGGATCTGGCACTATAAGGGGGGCAGGCACTATGGGGGGGGGATCTGGCACTTTGGGGAACTGGCACTATAGGGGGGCACTATAGGGGGAGCTGGCACTATAGGGGGGGTGGAACTATGGGGGAGCTGGAACTATGGGGGAGCTGGCACTATAGGGGGGCTGGAACTATGGGGGGGCTGGCACTATGGGGGGCTGACACTATAGGGGGAGCTGGCACTATGGGGGGGCTGACACTATGGGGGGCTGTCACTATAAGGGTGCTGGCACTATGGGGGGGCTGGCACTATGGGGGAGGAGCTGGCACTATGGGGGAGCTGGCACTATAGGGGGGCTGGCACTATGGGGGGGGATCTGGCACTATGGGGGGATTTGGCACTATGGGGGGGAATCTGGCACTTTGGGGGAGCTAGCACTATGGGGGGCACTATAGGGGGAGGGGGCACTATAGGGGGAGCTGGCACTATAGGGGGGGCTGGCACTATGGGGGGCTGACACTATTGGGGGGGGGGCTGACACTATGGGGGGGCTGACACTATGGGGGGCTGGCACTATAAGGGGGGGCTGGCACTATGGGGTAGGAGCTGGCACTATGGGGGGGCTGGCACTATAGGGGGAGCTGGCACTATGGGGGGGGCTGGCACTATGGGGGGATTTGGCACTATGGGGGAATCTGGCACTTTGGGGGAAGCTGGCACTATGGGGGGAGCTGGCACTATAGGGGGAGCTGGCACTATAGGGGGAGCTGGCACTATGGGGGGACTGGCACTATAGGGGGAGCTGGCACTATGGGGGGGCTGGCACTATGGGGGGGGCTGGCACTATGGGGGGGGGGAATCTGGCACTTTGGGGGAGCTAGCACTATGGGGGGGCACTATAGGGGGAGCTGGCACTATTAGGGGGGCTGGAACTATGGGGGAGCTGGCACTATGGAGGGGCTGGCACTATGGTGGGCTGGCACTATGGGGGGAGCTGGCACTATGGGGGGGCTGGCACTATGAGGGGGCTGGCACTATAGGGGGGGCTGGCACTATAGGGGGGGCTGGCACTATGGGGGGCTGGCACTATGGGGGAGCTGGCACTATGGGGGGCTGACACTATGGGGAGGCTGACACTATGGGGGGGCTGACACTATGGGGTAGGAGCTGGCACTATGGGGTAGGAGCTAGCACTATGGGGGGGGGCTTGCACTATAGGGGGAGCTGGCACTATGGGGGGAGCTGGCACTATGGGGGGAGCTGGCACTATGGGGGGGGCTGGCACTACGGGGGGGCTGGCACTATGGGGGGGCTGGCACTATGGGGGGGCTGGCACTATGGGGGGCTGGCACTATGGGGGGGCTGGCACTATGGGGGGCTTGTACTATGGGGGGGGAGCTGGCTCTATGGGGGCATTTATTGCTGGCACATTATGGGGGGGCACCATGGGGGAGAGGAGCACTATGGGGGTATCTGGGGGCTCTAAAGGTTTTTTTTTTTTAATTATTGGCACATTCTGGGGGGCACTATAGGGGAGAGCAGCACTATGGGGCATCTGGTGTTACTATAGGGGCATTATTTGGGGGCACTATGGGGAAGTGGGGGCTCTAAAGGGGCCTTTTGTATTGGAACATTATGGGGGGCACTATGGCATTTGGTAGCACTAAGGGGGCATTTTTTACTGGCACATTATGGCAGGCACTATAGGGAGAGCGGCACTATGGGGCATTATTTGGCGGCACTATGAGGGAGTGGAGCACTATTGGGGCATATGGTGGCACTAAGAATGGGAATTTTTTTACTGCCACATTGTGGGGGAGAGGAGCACTATAGGGGCATCTGCTGGGGGCACTAAGGGGCATTTTTTTACTGGCATATTATGGGGGACACTATGGGGAAGGGGGAGAGGAGCAGTATGAGTGCATTTACTGGGGCACTATATACGGGTATTTTATACTGGCATACATCAGGGGGACATTAGCTCAACTGCGGGCACTAAGCGGGGGTATTTCATGTACTGTCATATTATAGGGAAAATTAGTACTATGGGAAGCTTTACTACTACTGGGGGGCTATGAGGAACATGATTACTAGGGCACTATAGGGGCATTATTACTACTAAGTGTGCTCTGGCAGAGAATTATTTCTATTGGTGGGATTTTGGGGGGCACTGTTACTTTGGGGGCACCCTAGCACAGTATCAGCTTAGCACTATTATTTTTGGGGGACATTATCTTTATACTATTAGTGTCTGGGCGCAGTTATTTTTTAGAGCACTGTGTGCCAATAATTGTTTAAGGGGGCACTATCTGTGTGGTAGTAGTATTCCCAGGGGAACTGTTTCTGCAGTATAGTATTGGGGGCATAGCGGGTACAGTATTGGGGGCACTATCTGTGTGGTAGTAGTATTTCAGGGGGACTGTTTCTGCAGTATAGTATTGGGGGTGGCAGGAAACTAATGTCTGTTTCTCAATCTCTGCAGAGACGGGAGATGGCTGAAAAATCATCATGGCGGTCTGGTCTGAATGGAGAAGATGAGGAAAGAGAACGTCTACAACAAAGGTGACATCACTGGATGTAAGAGGTATGAGGCGCTATGTAGGAGAGGAGATGCTCCGGCTCCTTCCCCTGCCATTTGCAGAAGGAGGATTCAGAGCTGGGTGAGGATGACGAAAGGGGGCAGCAGTCCACGGGCGGGTGGCAGATGGTGGGGGGGGAACCACAAGCCTTAAGCAGGATCTGGGGAGGGAGGAGAGCGGAGGAGCTTCCTGGCTGTAGCTTGTTGTATAAGCAGGCAGTGCAGCCAGGACAGGTCCTCCCCTCTCCGTATGATGTGTAGAGACAGGCCTCAACTATAGAATGTCAGCTGTACAGTGTGTGTTGAGAGTGGCCTATTAAATGTAGGAGGGGCTTTTAATAATGGGCGGGGCTAAAAATGGGCCACTTGACTGGATTTGCCCCCCAGGACTAAGGCTGCCAGCCCTCCCCTGGTGAACTCAGTGGTTCTTAAGATATTATCACAAGCCACACACTTGCCGCAGGGGGAGCAACCCCAATTAGGTCCCCTAGAGCCAAAAATTGTGCCCTGCATTTGAGGGGCATAATAAGATCTTACCAGGTGGTCCCCCAAGTTTTTCGCTCTCTTAGCCACTAAGGATGGGTATGGTGGCAAGATCTTATCTAATATTGGATCCGCCCTCAATATCGGCCAGAATCTCTCCAGTATCTCTCGCATATGTTGCCACTGCGAGTGATAATGGGTAATATATCTTACCGTATCAGTTGTTTCCTTTTTTGATTTGGGGTGGATAAGGTCTTGTCGTACTGAGTGCTTTGCACGATTATATGCCCTCTTCACTGATCTCTTGCTGTATCCTCTTTCCAAAAACCGTTGTCGTAGAATGTTCGACTGGGCCTCAAAATCTTCATCGGTGGAACACACTCTTCTGATCCTGATGAATTGACCAATAGGTATTGCTTTAATTGTCTGGGGAGGATGAGAAGATGATGCATGTAAGAATGCGTTGACAGCAGTCTCTTTCCTATAAATATTGGTTTGCAGGAGACCCAAAGAGTCGCATCTAATCAGGACGTCCAAGAATTCTATTTGTTCTCTGTCGTATTTGAAGCTCAAGTGGATGTTGTAGTTATTATCATTAAGGCCTTCCATAAAACGACAGAGTGTATATATAGCCCCTTCAGTAGGAAGAACCGTGCCCCCAGAAGAAGGTTTCCACCGAAACGCGCGTCGGGGTGTGCGGTCTTCCTGTGGAGTTATTACTTTGACTTACGGTATGTGACTTTCATGTTTACATTGTACTTATTACATCATCACTTATGAGCCTTTGAATAGGATATTGCTATGCTTTTTCTGCCACTTATATGTGGCTTGCACATGCACTTTATCATGGCATTTCTCACATTTTATTAATTGGATGTCTACTCAACGGATGTACCCATGAACTCTCTAGAGGCGTGGTTTTCTCGCTGCTTATTTGCAGCTTGCACTTTACATATATGGACCCCATTTCATAGTCTTCTGACAAGAATATTAGACTATGAGTCTTATGACAAGCTTATTAGTGTAGCCTTTTGCATGGAAAATTTGCAATAGTTTGAGTTATTACCCAGCTTTCCCTGTGTCAGATATCTTCACTGAGGTATATCCAACTTTCCCAGTGTCAGATTTTATCACTGAGTTATTACCCAGCTTTCCCAGTGTCAGGTTTTATCACTGAGTTATTACCCAGCTTTCCCAGTGTCATATATCTTCACTGAGTTATTACCCAGCTTTCCCAGTGACAGATATCTTCACTAAGTTATTACCCAGCTTTCCCAGTGTCAGATATCTTCACTGAGTTATTACCCAGCTTTCCTCGTGTCAGATATCTTCACTGAGTTATTACCCAGCTTTCCCAGTGTCAGATATCTTTGCTGAGTTATTACCCAGCTTTCCCAGTGTCAGATATATTCACTGAGTTATTACCCAGCTTTCCCAGTGACAGATATCTTCACTGAGTTATTACCCAGCTTTCCCAGTGTCAGATATTTTCACAAAGTTATTACCCAGCTTTCCCAGTGTCAGATACTTCACTGAGTTATTACCCAGCTTTCCCAGTGTCAGATATCTTTGCTGAGTTATTACCCAGCTTTCCCAGTGTCAGATATATTCACTAAGTTATTACCCAGCTTTCCCAGTGTCAGATACTTCACTGAGTTATTACCCAGCTTTCCCCGTGTCAGATATCTTCACTGAGTTATTACCCAGCTTTCCCAGTGTCAGATATCTTCGCTGAGTTATTACCCAGCTTTCCCAGTGTCAGATATTTTCACAAAGTTATTACCCAGCTTTCCCAGTGTCAGATACTTCACTGAGTTATTACCCAGCTTTCCCAGTGTCAGATATCATCCTAGTCTAGATCGCGAATATTCTAATCGCAAATTTTTATTGCGAATTTTCCATGCAAAAGGCTACACTAATAAGCTTGTCATAAGACTCATAGTCTAATATTCTTGTCAGAAGACAATGAAACCTATAGATGGCGCTATTGAGTTATGAACAGCGCCATCTTTTGGTTTCATAGTCTTATGACAGCTGAAAAACAAGCAGATTCTGCTCATTTGCATGTCTTTCCCATATGCCCATGTTTATGCAAATGAGTTTTTACATGACAAAACTGTATAGAAAGGTTATTGAATATTATGTTAGGACAATCAGAAAACTTTTTGTCGCCCTAATGATATTGATCTAGGTGTGGACCACCCAAGCCATCCAACAGATGCAAAATAAATTGAGGTTTACTGGTTCTCAGTCAGATGAGAGCTGGTTTAGAATATCTCATAATGCACAAGGCTGCCATCTATCTCATGGATAGATTGATGGCACATTTCTGCCTTTTGGAATTTAGCCTTTGTGTGGTTGTCTATTGTATGTCATACATAATAGCAGTCTAAGATGCATCCAGCTATTCTCTTAATGCTGTTGCCAAACCATTTTGATGGCATTTCCATCAATTTCTAACCTTTTTTTTTATAAACCTGACACCCTCTTCTCTTCCGAGCAGGGGATGCCTGGGGTTCTCGCATTGTATTATATAGTATTCAAGCACCCAAATTATTCAGCCGAGCACTTGGATCTGCTGAGCATAGCGATGGGCTCGAGCCGAGCAGCAGTTCGGCTGAGCATGCTCGCTCAACACTAATCATTAGGGAGACCAAAAAATCATACATTTTTCCATATTCTGAACGTGCTGCTAAAGGTGGTCATGATGGAGTTGGGGATCCATTCCAAGTTTTGCTATAGGGGCCCCGAGCATTTCATTTAGCTGTTCAGACAACTCAGAATTTTTCTTCTATCTGCTTCCCCAATCTCATTTGTATGACAATAAGGAATCATTATATAATATTTATCAGATGTTAGAATTAAACATTGCATTTGTTATAGTCCTATACATCGTGGGCGCGCGAACAGTGAGCAGGTTTTATTGGAGATGATAAAAGTTCTGTTAGCACATGATGGAGCACTGGAGAGCAGCCTTCATACCTGTAGTGTAGACAGCTTAAGTGAGACTTCTGGCAATCTTTGTTTTTCACAATGTGTTTTAATAATTCTCAGATGACCGCCCTATGCTCAGATGACCGCCCATTCTCAGATGACCGCCTTATGCTCAGATGACCTCCCATGCTCAGATGACCGCCTTATGCTCAGATGACCGCCCATGCTCAGATGACCGCCCATGCTCAGATGACTGCCCTATACTCAGATGACCGCCCCCATGCTCAGATGACCATCCCATGCTCAAATGACCGCCCCACACTCAGATGACGCCCCATGTTCAAATGACCGCCCCATGCTCAGATGACCACCCCATGCTCAGATGACCACCCCATGCTCAGATGACCGCTCTATGCTCAGATGACACCTCATGCTCAGATGACCGCCCCATGCTCAAATGACTGCCCCATGCTCAAATGACCGCCCCATGCTCAGATGACCGCCCCATGCTCAGATGACCGCCCCATGCTCAGATGACCGCCCCATGCTCAAATGACCCCCCTATGCTCAGATAACCGCCCCATGCTCAGATGACTGCCCCATGCTCAGATGACCGCCCCATGCTCAGATAACCGCCCCATGCTCAGATAACCGCCCCATGCTCAGATGACTGCCCATGCTCAGATGACCGCCCATATGCTCAGATGACACCCTATGCTCAGACGACCGCCCATATGCGCAAGCACACTTGTTGTGCTGGGCAGTGGCACATGTGAAAAAAAAGCCAGAGCAGCAGTGGCAGAGAGACTGAGGCCAGCAGCAGCCATTTCAGTCAGATTAGAGCCAAAGCTGCAGAGTGGCTGTAATCGGATGTGGCTGCTGCTGGCCTCAGTGAGTCTATCTGCCACTGCTGCTCTGATTGAGTGCCTACTGCCCTGCTCTGCTGTCCACCATTAACATTCATTAAAATTTACTATGGAGCTGGAAGCAGGTCCTCCTTGCTTGCTGCGCCACTTCTTGCCGCCCCCCATAGACCCAGCCTGCGGTCTGATGAATTTGGCTGCTGGACTGGCACTGAGAAGACTGGAGACGGGCATTAGGTCACACACAAACACACTCACAGATGGCGGTGTGGGGCCGTGGGCGGGCACATCGGCGGCTGGTGGCGGGGTTAAGCACTGCAGCTTCGCCTTGTCTGCCGGAGGAGGCGGAGCTGCAGTGAGTGACTGAGTCCTCTCCACTCTTCCGCCTCATTCCAGCCTTCCACCGCTTCACTTACGTGCTGCTCCTGTAGCTGCAGAGAGGAGAGTAAGAGGTGGCCGCAACGCTCCCCTGCGAGCCACAAATAAAGACACAAGGAGCCGCATGCGGCTCGCGAACCGCGGGTTGGCCACCCCTGTTCTATGGGCTCAAGCTCCTACACAATAATGGTACACAATGGTCTGGCAGAAAACATTACCATTTAGAGGTGACTTTGAAACCAATCACTTACCACTACGGTGTATTTCTGATGGGATGATTCACTAATAGCATAATCTTATCATCAAACAAATCTTGGGATGCATCTTTCGAACAATGCAAAATGTATATCATTATAACCACAGGGACGAGAGCAAAGCTTAATTGTAATATTAACTGTATAGCAGTATTATTTTGCAGTAGTGGTGGTATGTACTTTGTCTTCTTTGCAACGTATAGAAAGGTTATTACATTTTATGGTAGTGTTATTTGCTCAGCTCCCGGCACCATACTGTTTTGCACTTATGATTGTTTGTAAACTGTATAGCTGTATACAGGGTACAGCTATGGGAGGCTGGTGGGGTATGAACTCTGTATAAAAAAATGAATCTATACACTGCCTAACATTGAGATTGAAACACCAAGAAGAAAAAGTTGTAGAAATATGGAAAACACAGGATCAATAGACAGGTTAATAATGTGCAAAGGATTGCAAATAGAAATAATAATAATTTAAAAATATATATATATAATCAAGATTTGGGAGTTACTATCTCTCCTTGGAGAGAGAGAGCGCAATCACCCCAAAACAGCTGTCTGCAGGTGAGATGCTGGCTTATTTAATCTCCGAGTCATGTCTCAAGGTCTATTCATAGGGTTGAACATTGACTTGTAGGATAGCAGTTACTATCTCTCCTTGGAGAGAGAGCGCAATCACCCCAAAACAGCTGTCTGCAGGTGAGATGCTGGCTTATTTAATCTCCGAGTCATGTCTCAAGGTCTATTCATAAAGTTGAACATTGACTTGTAGGATAGCAGCCTTATATCTGGTGGCATTAGAGGCAGAGCTTGTTAAGATCTCATTTGCATTCCTTTCTTCCTAGAATTCCAGAGGAGCATGTACGGCCTAGAAGTCTCCTCAAGCCCATTAAGGCGCTCTCTCCCCATGGAGAGATAGTACCCCCCAAATCCTGACCTAGGCCTCACATTCAGTTAAAGGGGTTTTGCCATCACAGACAATGGGAGCATATCGCTAAGATATGCCCCGTTGTCTGATA
Organism: Bufo bufo; assembly: GCF_905171765.1. NCBI lineage: Eukaryota > Metazoa > Chordata > Amphibia > Anura > Bufonidae > Bufo > Bufo bufo. The sequence continues at coordinate 46,710,236 of NC_053390.1, forward strand.
GGTGCAGAGCAGAGTGGGGAAAGTAGTGGAGGGTACAATGCGCATGCGCAGCTACCCTCTATTCATTTCTATGGGGATGTGTGCTGGCTTGCTATTTCTGTTGGCCGCATAGAAATGAACGGGAGCTGGGGCTGCGCATGCGTGGTGCGCTCCCATTCACTTGTATGGGAGCAGTACTTGGTGGTGGCCGGACCCCAGGAAACCTGGGGTCTTCCAGCCACAACACTCCCTGCTCCGTTTTCATTGTACGTGCGGGTCCCAGAGGTGGGACCTGCATTTATTGGACAATGGGGCTGTATTCTAGCAATATTCCTCCATTGTTTATGTTGGGAATACCCTTTTAAGCCAGTACTCTTTGTTCTACACTGATAAGGGGCAATAACCCTGAAACAGCTGTCTGCAGATGAGGCGCTGGCTTGTTTATTACCCGAGTCATGTCTCAAGGCCTGTTTAAAGGGTTGAACACTGACTTATAGGATAGCTGCCTTACATCTGGTGGCATTAGAGACACAGCTTGTTAAGAGCTCATTTGCATCCCTTTCTTCCTAAAATATTCAAAACATCTTGATTTATTCAGTATTGATTATGAGTGTCACGTGCAAGAATACACACACTTACATGGTTTGGCTATCAGTGAGGTTATTATTATGGTTATCTGAGGAATGTACAACCACATTAAATCCACTTGGGCATGTAAATCATCAAGATCCTGTGCTAGCGTCTCCCTTTGCAATTGCCAACCAATGACGTCCCAGACGTTCTCTGTGGGAGACAAGTCCAGAGATGCTGCAAGTCATGGCAGCATGTTTAGGCCACAAAGTTGCTCACAGTAGCACAAGCAACATGTGGTATTGTTCTGTAGAAGAACTGCTCCTGGGACACTTTGGAAAACTGGTTCCATGACCAAATCAATGTAATGTCAAGCTTTTAGTGTACATGAAATGAAGCCTAGAGGAGTCTGGCTACCGTTCATTATGCTGCCCCACATCATAATCCTGGAGTTGATCATGTGGTTTCCAGACCAATCTCTAGCTATAAAGGCATCCGAGACAAAAGTGGGACTCAGTGAAGAAGATAGAACTCCTTTCCAGTCACCATTGCTGTCTTGCTATGCACCATCATAATTCCTGTGAGCGGTGGTTTGAGGTCAATGGAAAACCTTTAGCTGGATGTCTGCCTCGTAGCCCAATGTCATGTACACACCTTCTGATGGTTCATGTAGACTTGATCGAATTTTTGAGGTTTTATGTGGCTAAAAAAAACTTTGCTTTCAATCTGGCTTTTATGCCCCTTCAAAATGCCACATATTGGAACTACAGTAGGTGCTTTAAAATTTGATCATCTCCAGATCTTAGTGGTATATGCTACTTCCTGGATTTGCATAACCTTACGGCTTGTCCTTCTTGCTGTTGTAATTTCAATGATCAGTGTATATATAGAGCCAAAATATTCTGTGACACTTTAGAATTCAGAGGGTGCTGGTATCAGACATTAGAGCAAACTAGTAAAAATTCAACAACAGGAATGAGGGCCCTGTTCGCAAAAGCTTACAATCTATGTGGAAATAGGAGTGACATAATAGTGCTTGTTCTGTAAAGTGAAAAGATCTTGATTTGATGTTACTAACACCTGTATAAGGCAACACAGGTAACATAATCGCTGGTCACATATATCACATATAAAAAAAAAAACATACAGTCTGGATTAAACTCTGATACCAGTTATATAACTGCTCAGATGCTGTGGTCCATAGCAGGAACTGTGCAGTTAGACAGTGGGAAGAGGTGTAGTGCCCTGGAGCAGGGAGTACTTTGACATTTATACATTTGTGGACATTTGCCTATATCCCCTATGCAACGTTAAAACTTCTTACCTTATTTCTCTTGAAAGGGTTAACTTATACTGTTTAATACTGTGTACCTGCATTTTGGAAAGGGTTAATGAATACTGAGACTGTTAGGGCTTTAAATTGAGAAGCTGGCAATTTTCCACAGCTGCCATAGGGTTTAAAGAAGACAATGTTTTGGAGGGAAAAACTCAGACTTGTTTACCACCTAAAAGCAGACAGCCTGACCTTTTAACCACTTAAGGACCACAGGTTTATACCCCCCTAAAGACCAGGCCCTTTTTTACAAATCGGCACTACACTACTTTCACCGTTTATTGCTCGGTCATGCAACTTACCACCCAAATTAATTTTACCTCCTTTTCTTCTCACTAATAGAGCTTTCATTTGGTGGTATTTCATTGCTGCTGACATTTTTACTTTTTTTGTTATTAATTGAAATTTAACGATTTTTTTGCAAAAAAATGACATTTTTCACTTTCAGTTGTAAAATTTTGCAAAAAAAACGAGATCCATATAGAAATTTTGCTCTAAATTTATAGTTCTACATGTCTTTGATAAAAAAAAAATGTTTGGGTAAAAAAAAAATGGTTTGGGTAAAAGTTATAGCGTTTACAAACTATGGTACAAAAATGTGAATTTCCGCTTTTTGAAGCAGCTCTGACTTTCTGAGCACCTGTCATGTTTCCTGAGGTTCTACAATGGCCAGACAGTACAAACACCCCACAAATGACCCCATTTCGGAAAGTACACACCCTAAGGTATTCGCTGATGGGCATAGTGAGTTCATAGAACTTTTTATTTTTTGTCACAAGTTAGCGGAAAATGATGATTTTTTTTTTTTTTTTTTTTTCTTACAAAGTCTCATATTCCACTAACTTGTGACAAAAAATAAAAACTTCTATGAACTCACTATGCCCATCACGAAATACCTTGGGGTCTCTTCTTTCCAAAATGGGGTCACTTGTGGGGTAGTTATACTGCCCTGGCATTCTAGGGGCCCAAATGTGTGGTAAGGAGTTTGAAATCAAATTCTGTAAAAAATGACCAGTGAAATCCGAAAGGTGCTCTTTGGAATGTGGGCCCCTTTGCCCACCTAGGCTGCAAAAAAGTGTCACATATCTGGTATCTCCGTACTCAGGAGAAGGTGGGGAATGTGTTTTGGGGTGTCATTTTACATATACCCATGCTGGGTGAGATAAATATCTTGGTCAAATGCCAACTTTGTATAAAAAAATGGGAAAAGTTGTCTTTTGCCAAGATATTTCTCTCACCCAGCATGGGTATATGTAAAATGACACCCCAAAACACATTCCCCACCTTCTCCTGAGTACGGAGATACCAGATGTGTGACACTTTTTTGCAGCCTAGGTGGGCAAAGGGGCCCATATTCCAAAGAGCACCTTTCGGATTTCACAGGTCATTTTTTACAGAATTTGATTTCAAACTCCTTACCACAAATTCGGGCCCCTAGAATGCCAGGGCAGTATAACTACCCCACAAGTGACCCCATTTTGGAAAGAAGACACCCCAAGGTATTCCGTGAGGGGCATGGCAAGTTCCTAGAATTTTTTATTTTTTGTCACAAGTTAGTGGAAAATGATGATTTTTTTTATTTTTTTTTTTCATACAAAGTCTCATATTCCACTAACTTGTGACAAAAAATAAAAACTTCCATGAACTCACTATGCCCATCAGCGAATACCTTGGGGTCTCTTCTTTCCAAAATGGGGTTACTTGTGGGGTAGTTATACTGCCCTGGCATTCTAGGGGCCCGAATGTGTGGTAAGGAGTTTGAAATCAAATTCTATAAAAAATGACCTGTGAAATCCGAAAGGTGCTCTTTGGAATATGGGCCCCTTTGCCCACCTAGGCTGCAAAAAAGTGTCACACATCTGGTATCTCTGTATTCAGGAGAAGTTGAGGAATGTGTTTTGGGGTGTCTTTTTACATATACCCATGCTGGGTGAGATAAATATCTTGGTCAAATGCCAACTTTGTATAAAAAAATGGGAAAAGTTGTCTTTTGCCAAGATATTTCTCTCACCCAGCAGGGGTATATGTAAAATGACACCCCAAAACACATTCCCCACCTTCTCCTGAGTACGGGGATACCAGATGTGTGACACTTTTTTGCAGCCTAGGTGGGCAAAGGGGCCCATATTCCAAAGAGCACCTTTCGGATTTCACAGGTCATTTTTTATAGAATTTGATTTCAAACTCCTTACCACACATTCGGGCCCCTAGAATGCCAGGGCAGTATAACTACCCCACAAGTGACCCCATTTTGGAAAGAAGACACCCCAAGGTATTCCGTGAGGGGCATGGCAAGTTCCTAGAATTTTTTATTTTTTGTCACAAGTTAGTGGAAAATGATGATTTTTTTTTTTTTTTTTTTTTCATACAAAGTCTCATATTCCACTAACTTGTGACAAAAAATAAAAACTTCCATGAACTCACTATGCCCATCAGCGAATACCTTGGGGTCTCTTCTTTCCAAAATGGGGTTACTTGTGGGGTAGTTATACTGCCCTGGCATTCTAGGGGCCCGAATGTGTGGTAAGGAGTTTGAAATCAAATTCTATAAAAAATGACCTGTGAAATCCGAAAGGTGCTCTTTGGAATATGGGCCCCTTTGCCCACCTAGGCTGCAAAAAAGTGTCACACATCTGGTATCTCTGTATTCAGGAGAAGTTGAGGAATGTGTTTTGGGGTGTCTTTTTACATATACCCATGCTGGGTGAGATAAATATCTTGGTCAAATGCCAACTTTGTATAAAAAAATGGGAAAAGTTGTCTTTTGCCAAGATATTTCTCTCACCCAGCAGGGGTATATGTAAAATGACACCCCAAAACACATTCCCCACCTTCTCCTGAGTACGGGGATACCAGATGTGTGACACTTTTTTGCAGCCTAGGTGGGCAAAGGGGCCCATATTCCAAAGAGCACCTTTCGGATTTCACAGGTCATTTTTTACAGAATTTGATTTCAAACTCCTTACCACACATTTGGGCCCCTAGAATGCCAGGGCAGTATAACTACCCAACAAGTGACCCCATTTTGGAAAGAAGAGACCCCAAGATATTCGCTGATGGGCATAGTGAGTTCATGGAAGTTTTTATTTTTTGTCACAAGTTAGTGGAATATGAGACTTTGTATGAAAAAAATAAAATAAAAAATCAGCATTTTCCACTAACTTGTGACAAAAAATAAAAAATTCTAGGAACTTGCCATGCCCCTCACGGAATACCTTGGGGTGTCTTCTTTCCAAAATGGGGTCACTTGTGGGGTAGTTATACTGCCCTGGCATTTTCCAGGGGCCCTAATGTGTGGTAAGTAGGTAAATGACCTGTGAAATCCTAAAGGTGCTCTTTGAAATATGGGCCCCTTTGCCCACCTAGGCTGCAAAAAAGTGTCACACATGTGGTATCGCCGTATTCAGGAGAAGTTGGGGAATGTGTTTTGGGGTGTCATTTTACATATACCCTTGCTGGGTGAGAGAAATATCTTGGCAAAAGACAACTTTTCCCATTTTTTTATACAAAGTTGGCATTTGACCAAGATATTTCTCTCACCCAGCATGGGTATATGTAAAATGACACCCCAAAACACATTCCCCAACTTCTCCTGAGTACGGCGATACCAGATGTGTGACACTTTTTTGCAGCCTAGATGCGCAAAGGTGCCCAAATTCCTTTTAGGAGGGCATTTTTAGACATTTGGATACCAGACTTCTTCTCACGCTTTGGGGCCCCTAGAATGCCAGGGCAGTATAAATAGCCCACATGTGACCCCATTTTGGAAAGAAGACACCCCAAGGTATTCAATGAGGGGCATGGCGAGTTCATATAAATATTTTTTTTTTGGCACAAGTTAGCGGAAATTGATATTTTTAATTTTTTTCTCACAAAGTCTCCCGTTCCGCTAACTTGGGACAAAAATTTCAATCTTTCATGGACTCAATATGCCCCTCACGGAATACCTGGGGGTGTCTTCTTTCCGAAATGGGGTCACATGTGGGGTATTTATACTGCCCTGGCATTCTAGGGGCCCTAAAGCGTGAGAAGAAGTCTGGAATATAAATGTCTAAAAAATTTTACGCATTTGGTTTCCGTGAGGGGTATGGTGAGTTCATGTGAGATTTTATTTTTTGACACAAGTTAGTGGAATATGAGACTTTGTAAGAAAAAAATAATAATAATTCCGCTAACTTGGGCCAAAAAAATGTCTGAATGGAGCCTTACAGAGGGGTGATCAATGACAGGGGGGTGATCAATGACAGGGGGGTTGATCAATGACAGGGGGGTTGATCAATGACAGGGGGGTGATCAATGACAGGGGGGTGATCAGGGAGTCTATATGGGGTGATAACCACAGTCATTGATCACGCCCGTGTAAGGCTTCATTCAGACGTCCGTATGCGTTTTGCGGATCCGATCCATCTATCAGTGCATCCGTAAAAATCATGCGGACATCTGAATGGAGCTTTACAGGGGGGTAATCAATGACAGGGGGGTGATCAGGGAGTCTATATGGGGTGATCACCACAGTCATTGATCATGCCCCTGTAAGGCTTCATTCAGACGTCCGGATGCGTTTTGCGGATCCGATCCATCTATCAGTGGATCCGTAAAAATCATGCGGACGTCTGAATGGAGCTTTACAGGGGGGTAATCAATGACAGGGGGGTGATCAGGGAGTCTATATGGGGTGATCACCACAGTCATTGATCACGCCCCTGTAAGGCTTCATTCAGACGTCCGGATGCGTTTTGCGGATCCGATCCATCTATCAGTGGATCCGTAAAAATCATGCGGACATCTGAATGGAGCTTTACAGGGGGGTGATCAATGACAGGGGTGTAATCAATGACAGGGGGGTGATCAGGGAGTCTATATGGGGTGATAACCACAGTCATTGATCACGCCCCTGTAAGGCTTCATTCAGACGTCCGGATGCGTTTTGCGGATCCGATCCATCTATCAGTGGATCCGTAAAAATCATGCGGACGTCTGAATGGAGCTTTACAGGGGGGTAATCAATGACAGGGGGGTAATCAATGACAGGGGGGTGATCAGGGAGTCTATATGGGGTGATCACCACAGTCATTGATCACGCCCCTGTAAGGCTTCATTCAGACGTCCGGATGCGTTTTGCGGATCCGATCCATCTATCAGTGCATCCGTAAAAATCATGCGGACATCTGAATGGAGCTTTACAGGGGGGTGATCAGGGAGTCTATATGGGGTGATCACCACAGTCATTGATCATGCCCCTGTAAGGCTTCATTCTGACGTCCGGATGCGTTTTGCGGATCCGATCCATCTATCAGTGGATCCGTAAAAATCATGCGGACGTCTGAATGGAGCTTTACAGGGGGGTGATCAATGACAGGGGGGTAATCAATGACAGGGGGGTGATCAGGTAGTCTATATGGGGTGATCACCACAGTCATTGATCACGCCCCTGTAAGGCTTCATTCAGACGTCCGGATGCGTTTTGCGGATCCGATCCATCTATCAGTGGATCCGTAAAAATCATGCGGACGTCTGAATGGAGCTTTACAGGGGGGTAATCAATGACAGGGGGGTAATCAATGACAGGGGGGTGATCAGGGAGTCTACACTGCGTGCAGAATTATTAGGCAAATGAGTATTTTGACCACATCATCCTCTTTATGCATGTTGTCTTACTCCAAGCTGTATAGGCTCGAAAGCCTACTACCAATTAAGCATATTAGGTGATGTGCATCTCTGTAATGAGAAGGGGTGTGGTCTAATGACATCAACACCCTATATTAGGTGTGCATAATTATTAGGCAACTTCCTTTCCTTTGGCAAAATGGGTCAAAAGAAGGACTTGACAGGCTCAGAAAAGTCAAAAATAGTGAGATATCTTGCAGAGGGATGCAGCACTCTTAAAATTGCAAAGCTTCTGAAGCGTGATCATCGAACAATTAAGCGTTTCATTCAAAATAGTCAACAGGGTCGCAAGAAGCGTGTGGAAAAACCAAGGCGCAAAATAACTGCCCATGAACTGAGAAAAGTCAAGCGTGCAGCTGCCAAGATGCTACTTGCCACCAGTTTGGCCATATTTCAGAGCTGCAACATCACTGGAGTGCCGAAAAGCACACGGTGTGCAATACTCATAGACATGGCCAAGGTAAGAAAGGCTGAAAGACGACCACCACTGAACAAGACACACAAGCTGAAACATCAAGACTGGGCCAAGAAATATCTCAAGACTGATTTTTTATGGACTGATGAAATGAGAGTGAGTCTTGATGGGCCAGATGGATGGGCCCGTAACTGGATTGGTAAAGGGCAGAGAGCTCCAGTCCGACTCAGACGCCAGCAAGGTGGAGGTGGAGTACTGGTTTGGGCTGGTATCATCAAAGATGAGCTTGTGGGGCCTTTTCGGGTTGAGGATGGAGTCAAGCTCAACTCCCAGTCCTACTGCCAGTTTCTGGAAGACACCTTCTTCAAGCAGTGGTACAGGAAGAAGTCTGCATCCTTCAAGAAAAACATGATTTTCATGCAGGACAATGCTCCATCACACGCGTCCAAGTACTCCACAGCGTGGCTGGCAAGAAAGGGTATAAAAGAAGAAAATCTAATGACATGGCCTCCTTGTTCACCTGATCTGAACCCCATTGAGAACCTGTGGTCCATCATCAAATGTGAGATTTACAAGGAGGGAAAACAGTACACCTCTCTGAACAGTGTCTGGGAGGCTGTGGTTGCTGCTGCACGCAATGTTGATGGTGAACAGATCAAAACACTGACAGAATCCATGGATGGCAGGCTTTTGAGTGTCCTTGCAAAGATAGGTGGCTATATTGGTCACTGATCTGTTTTTGTTTTGTTTTTGAATGTCACAAATGTATATTTGTGAATGTTGAGATGTTATATTGGTTTCACTGGTAAAAATAAATAATTGAAATGGGTATATATTTGTTTTTTGTTAAGTTGCCTAATAATTATGCACAGTAATAGTCACCTGCACACACAGATATCCCCCTAAAATAGCTAAAACTAAAAACAAACTAAAAACTACTTCCAAAAATATTCAGCTTTGATATTAATGAGTTTTTTGGGTTCATTGAGAACATGGTTGTTGTTCAATAATAAAATTAATCCTCAAAAATACAACTTGCCTAATAATTCTGCACTCCCTGTATATGGGGTGATCAGGGGCTAATAAGGGGTTAATAAGTGACGGGGGAGGGGTGTAGTGTAGTGTAGTGGTGCTTGGTGCTACTTTACTGAGCTACCTATGTCCTCTGGTGGTCGATCCAAACAAAGGGGACCACCAGAGGACCAGGTAGCAGGTATATTAGACGCTGTTATCAAAACAGCGTCTAATATACCTGTTAGGGGTTAAAAAAATCACATCTCCAGCCTGCCAGCGAACGATCGCCGCTGGCAGGCTGGAGATCAACTCTCTTACCTTCCGTTCCTGTGAGCGCGCGCGCCTGTGTGCGCGCGTTCACAGGAAATCTCGGCTCACGCGAGATGACGCCTATTGGCGTTAGCGTAGCCTGGGGGAGCCGCCGCAATGACGCCTTTCGGCGTTAGCGTGGCGGCAAGCGGTTAAATGTCTGGTTTTAGCTATGTTGTTATGTCTGGAAACTTGTTTTTGTCTAGAAAACCTGTTGTGTCATTGCCATTGAGTATCGTTGAAGCTCTAATGTAAGTCTATACCAGACGGGAGCTGAAACAATGTATCTGTTTGTGCTGAGCTTCTCCACTCCACCCCTCCCACTAGAAGGTTCTAGTCTAGCAAATACTGTATATAAGGAGAGCAGTCAGAGCCCCTAGTGTGCTGCAGTTAGGGAACAGTGCTTGGAAGAGGACACACTGCCAGACTACCGAGTGACCAGAAGAAGACGCTGAAATGGGCATATTCTGCCACAGACCCTGGATCACCAGCCTTGGACCAACCTTCTGAAGAGAAAAAAGGACAGCTAGCGCAGGCCTTTTCTCAGCAACAAACCCTTCTTCTGCCAGAGAGGAGTCTGGAGAAGCCAGCCCAATGCCTCACCTATATTGTTTTGTACCTGAATTCCTCCAATAAAGAATCACCCTGGTTTATTGCAGACCCTGACTCTCTGGACTTATTTCCCATTGGGGTGCACCACTCCTTACCATCCCTTCTGTTGAGCAGCAACATGTGGTGACACCTCGACGGTATCCGGGGGACCCAGCGTAGCGTTGGGGCCACCCAAAACCCGGCCCTTGCAGAGGCTTCTTTTCTCCTCCAACTGGCACTATCACAATGCAGTCTCAGGGTGTGAAGTGGTTCTCAGCCAGGGGACCTAAAAAGCTTCCATGTCCGCTACTCTTTAGGACACAGGGCGTACAGGTATGCCCTGATGTCCTGGTACTTAAGGACACAGGGCGTACCTGTACGCCCTGTGTATTTCCGATCACCGCCGCACAGCGGGTGGTGATCGGAACCCGGTGCCTGCTCAAATCATTGAGCAGGCACCTGGGGCCAATGCGTCGGGGGGTCCTGTGACCCCCCCGAGTAGGCGATTGCAGCAAACTGCAGGTCAATTCAGACCTACGGTTTGCTGCGTTTCCGGGTTATTCAGGTCTCTGAGGACCCGATAACCCGGAACAGGATGGTGATCGGTGGTGTGATAATACACCACCAATCACCATCCTGCAATCCTGAGAGGTGATGGTGACATCACCCCTCAGGATCGCCTCTGATTGGTAGGTGGGCGGGCGGCGGGACGTTCAAATCTTGGCAATGCTCCTCTCCTCCTCCTTTTGTGTCCCGGAGCTGAGTGACCCCCAAGCTTCCACGCCCCCAATTCCTCCCTCTTCCCGCCCCCTGTGCCTCACACACATTGCGCCCAAACAGAGCACATAAAAGTATGTTTGTATGTAATCATTTTATTGTCCAGATGAAGGGGGCTGTTTGCACCTGAAACGCGTCGACCTTTGAATAAAAGATTACCTATATTGGTTACATTGGAGTACGGAGTTCCTTCTGCATCAGCGCCACCCGGAATGGTCTGAATTCTTCTTTCACTGCATGGAGCGGAGGAGAGAGGAGCGCTGCAGTGCACGTGTGGATCTGAGCCACATCACCCCATCTGTGCCCCAGCACCCATCCTTGCCCCCAGTACCCATTAGTGCCCCAGCACCCCCCATCTGATCAGCCAGGTAATTACGGAAAGGCTAGGGAAAGGTTGGGCTAGGCAGGGATATAAAAGGGAAAGTTAGTGGGGAAAAAAAGTTTGATTGCATCATCCTAAGTAGGGTGTATGGGGTCCACAGCATAGCTGTGTGACCCTAGACCTCCCAGGGGTGCTGTCGCTTGCCCCCCCCCCCCCCCCCACACACAACTTTTTTGGGGCGCAGGCAGTTTTTTTTTTTTGTGCGTACGCCGACTGTGACCGGCACTCTTAGCATCCACCCACTCTTAGCGCATCACACACCCCACCGCTGATGAACTTCGGACAGTTGATCAGCGGTTTTGAAATTTTCTTTCACATTTTTCCCCTTTTTTTAGTTAGTCTTTTTTTTAATGTTAGTTTTAGGGATAAGTACGCGAACACCCGTGCCCCCACACACACTGAATAATAACGATTTACACGCACGCACACACACACGCAGACACACTCCCTTATGGCCCGCCGGATGTTCTCGGCCGAGGAGGCATACGCCCAGCTTGCCCCTGTGTCCGAGAGTCCTAGTGAGGATGAGGATGACCCCACTTTACTGTTATCATCCGCGTCCTCCTCATCATCTAGCAATGATGACGAGCCCCCAAGGCGGAGCAAGGGGACCGCCATGCTAGGGACTCTGTGGCCCACCCTAGTACAAGCAGCTCTGGGACTCGTACTAGTTTTCCGGCCCACCAGTTAAATCCACTGAAGCCCCCTGCCGGTGAACTTGTCTAAGGTACCCCAGAGCGATTTGAGCCCATGATTCCTGAGTTTGTAGGCCAATCAGGAATCCAGATTTCCACAGTGGGCTTCACTGAATATGACTTTTTTAGTCTTTTTTTCAGTGACCAACTGGTAAATCTAATGGTGGAGCAAACAAACCTGTACGCCCAACAGTTTGTTGCTCAACACCCGGGCTCCTTTTTGGCTAGGCCCGGTGGCTGGACCCCGGTCAGTGAAGCCGAGTTGAGAACATTTTGGGGCCTCGTGCTGCACATGGGCCTAGTCAAGAAACCTAGTGTCAGGCATTACTGGAGTGGGGACGTCCTCTACCAGATCCCACTTTACAGTACGGCCATGACACATACCCGGTTTGAGGCCATCCGGAAATGCCTGCATTATTCAGATAATGCAGCATGTCCCCCCCAAGGTGATCCTGCCTATGACCGGCTGTACAAAATCAGGCCGGTCATCGATCACTTTGGGCCCAAATTTGTACAGGCCTATATACCTGGAAGGGAGGTCGCGGTTGATGAGTCTCTCATTGTGTTCAAGGGGAGACTCATTTTCCACCAGTATGTTCCCTCAAAGCGGGCGAGGTATGGCGTGAAGCTGTACAAACTTTGTGAGAGTACCTCAGGGTACACTTACAAGTTTTGTGTGTACGAGGGGCGAGATTCCCGTATTCAACCCCCAGAATGTCCCCCCACTCTGGATGTTAGCGGGAAACTTGTGTTGGACCTTATGCACCTGTACGTGAATAACTTTTATACTAGTATTGCAGCGTCCCACTACGTGTGTCTGGGCACTGCTTAAAAGCACTTTTTACCCTGTCAATTGCATTATGCTGTATTGTGGTACTTTGTACTAATGTATCTGCAAAATCCCTGTTACCAGGCAGATTAGGTGTAATTTATACATCCCACCACTAGATGGGGATATAGCTTAGGTCCTATATATATACCTAGGTCAGGCCTAGTGAGGCAGATGATTAAAAATGTAGTCAGAGTCTAGAGCAGATCTGAGGAGATCAGATTAGTGGGAGAGAATGTTCCAGTCCCTCGCAGCCACATCCACGTCCGCTTGTGGGACCGTGCGGAAAAATCAACGGGGCCTCCCTGCCCACCCCCTCCAGGTACCTATCCCCAGAGGTGAGACCCGTGCCCTTACCAGTGAAAACCTGTTGCTGGTCAGATATAAGGACAAGAGGGATGTCCTTGTACTGTCCACAATTCATGGTAACGGCATCACCCCTGTCCCAGGTACCGCGGCAACAGTCCTCAAGCCCGATTGTATCGCCGACTACAATCGGTATATGGGAGGAGTTGATCTCTCTGATCAAGTCCTCAAGCCATATAACGTCATGCGCAAAACACGGGCATGGGACAAAAAAGTTGCAGTCTACTTGGTGCAGGTTGCCTTGTACAACTCTTTTGTGCTGTCCCGGAGGGCTGGCAACACAGGGACATTCCTTTAGTTCTATGAGGCAGTCCTCAAGGCCCTGATCTTTTCAGACCGGGAAAGAGCAGGCCGAAGTACCTCGGGAACTGGAGGCGCCCGGATCAACCCTGGCCAACGCTTTCCAGGTGTGGTTCCCCCATACTGGAAAGAAGGGACGGACCCAAAAAAAAGTGCAGAGTGTGTCGCAGGAGGGGGATACGGAAGGACACCACTACTCAGTGCGACACGTGCCCCGATCATCCGGGCCTCTGCATTGACGGTTGCTTCAGGGAATACCACACTTCCATGGAGTACTAAATTTATATCCTAATTTAGCCACTGACAGTCGGATAATAAAACTATGGTTCTCAGACTTGAGACACCAAAAAAAATTGTAAAAACTAAAATAATTTTTAAAAAGTATACAAATTAGGTATCGTCACGTCGGTAATAATCTCCTCTATAAAAATTCCCCATGAACTAATACCCCAGATTAACACGGTCCAAAAAAAAAGTGCAAAAAAAGAACTTTTTTTGTCACCTTACATAACAAAAAGTTTAATATCAAGCGATCAAAAAGTCATATAGCCCCCAAAATAGTGCCAATAAAACTGTCCTCTCATCCCGCAAAAAATGAGCCCCTAAATAAGATAATCAGCAAAAAAAATAATAATGACTCTTAGACTTTAGAGATACAAAAAAAAAATTTTTGTATCAAAAAGGATAATATAGTCTAAAAACGAAATATTGTAAAAAAAAGTAGACTTATTAGGTACCCCATGACCTTACCCCCCAGATTAACACGGTCCAAAAAAAAAAAAAAACGGTGCCAAAACAGCTATTTTTGGCACTTTTCCATTTCAATCCGTTTTTTTCCGGTGACAAAGCAAGGGTTAACAACCAAACAAGACTTAATATTTATTACCCTGATACTGCAGTTTACAGAAACGCCACATTTGTGGTCTTAAACTGCTGTATCATTAAAAGGCAGGGCGCAAAAGGAAAGGACCGACATGGTATCTGGAAGGCCGATTTTGATGGCCTTTTTTATTGACACCATGTCCATTTTGAAGCCGCCCTGATGCACCCCTAGAGTAGAAACTCCCTAAAAGTGACCCCATCTAATAAACTACACCCCTCAAGGTATTCAAAACTGATTATACAAACTTTATTAACCCTTTAGGTGTTCCTCAACGTTTAATGGCAAATGGAGATGAAATTTCAGAATTTCAATTTTTGGTAACCTTACCTCACAAAAATGTAATATAGAGCAACCAAAAATCATATGTACCCCAAAAATAGTCCCAACAGAACTGCCACCTTATCCGTAGTTTCCAAAATGGGGTCACTTTTAGGGAGTTTCTACTCCAGGGATGCATCAGGGGGGTTGAAACAGGACACAGTGTAAATAAACTGGTGCATAAAAATCAGCCCTCCAAAAACCACACGGCGCTCCTTTCCATCTACGCCCGCCGTGTGGACGTACAGTAGTGTATGACCACATATGGGGTGTTTCTGTAAACGGCAGAGTGAGGGCAATAAAGATACAGTCTTGCTTTTTTAACTCTTGCTTTGTTAGTGGAAAAAATGGGTTAAAATGGAACATTTGGCAAAAAAAATCAATTCTCAAATTTCATCCCCATTTAACAATAACTCTTGTGCAACACCTAAAGGGTTAACAAAGTTCATAAAATCAGTTTTGAATACCTTGAGGGGTGTAGTTTCTTAGATGGGGTCACTTTTATGGAGTTTCTACTCTAATAGTGCATCAGGGGGGCTTCAAATGGGACATGGTGTAAATAAACCAGTCCAGCAAAATCTGCCTTCCAAAAACCATATGGCGCACCTTTCCCTTTACGCCCTACTGTGTGCCCGTACAGTAGTTTACGGCCACATATGGGGTGTTTCTGCAAATTACAGAATTGGGGCATAAAATATTGAGCTTTGTTTGGCTGTTAACCCTTGCTTTGTTACTGGAAAAAATAGATTAAAATGGAAAATTTGCCAAAAAATCTAAATTCTGAAATTTTAGCTCTATTTGCCATTAACTCTTGTGGAACACCTAAAGGGTTAACGATGTTTGTAAAATCAGTTTTGAATACCTTGAGGGGTGTAGTTTCTAGAATGGGGTCATTTTTGGGTGGTTTCTATTATACAGTATAAGCCTCACAAAGTGACTTCAGACCTGAACTGGTCCCTAAAAATTGGGTTTTTTAACATTTCTGAAACTTTTCAAGATTTGCTTCTAAACTTCTAACCTTGTAACATCCTCAAAAAATAAAATATCATTCCCAAAATTATCCAAACATGAAGTAGACATATGGGGAATGTAAAGTAATAACTATTTTTGTAGGTATTCCTATGTATTATAGAAGTAGAGAAATTGAAACTTGGAAATGAGCAATTTTTTACAAATTTTTGGTAAATTTGGTATTTTTTTTATAAATAAACATAAATTTTTTTGACGAGTGTCATGAAGTACAATATGTTACGAAAAAAAAATCTCAGAATGGCCTGGATAAGTCAAAGTGTTTTAAAGTTATCACCACTTAAAGTGACACTGGTCAGATTTGCAAAAAATGGCCTGGTCCTTAAGGTGAAATAACGCTGTGTCCTTAAAGGGATTCTGTCACCTGCTTTTACCATTTTAAGCTGGCACCATCACTATGTTGACTAAAGTACCTTATTTCCAGCAGTCTTCTTTTTACTTTATTTCGTTTTGTAGTTTTGATATAAAAGCCCTTTTTCTGTTATGCTAATTAGGGTCCAAGGTGCCCAGAGGGGCGTTTTTTTCACTCTCCGGAGCCCAGTGATGCCCCCCTGCAGTGCCCAAGAACGCCTCCTGATCATCAAATAACCTCCCACAGCCCCGGAAAACGGTTCCGCCCCCTCCCCACGTCATAGTCTACCTTATAGAAATGCCCTGTCCTTCTTCCTGTCTGCGGCCAGAAAACTCGCGCAGGCGCAGTACTGCCAGCGGTCTGCGCCTGCGCGATCATCAACCTCCTGTGGGGAGTTAAGACCACGATCACACTGTGTCTCTGGCAGGGTGTAATAGGATGCTAGTAAAATGACAATATACTATTGTCAAAGAGGTTAATCTTTTGCAGGGTAAAATAAAGCTTACAAATGGTAGATAAAAAAAAAAAACATAAAATATTCCAAATTAAAAAAATTAAATTTTGTCTAAAAGGGTGCCCATGAAAACTAAAGCTCGCCCAACAAAAGAAAATGAGCCATCACACAGTTCTGCCAACTTAAAAATAAAACACTATGGCTTTTGGATAAAAAAACAAAAACGTTGCTGCCAAAATTGGCTTGCTCCTGAAATGGCAAAGGCTCTATTAAAGTTGTGGAGTTGAGATTTAATCTGATTGCATGGGGTAGTACATTCTAGTGTATTGGTGCAGCACAGAAGTCTTGGAGACTCACCTATAGCCCCAGGTGAAATAAAGCCTAAATATGACAGTACACCAGGTATAGAGAGGCACCTACAAACCACACAAGCCATATGCACGTCTGACCCTGTATTGATCGACTTAGAGAGACTGAGCGGTCTGTTGCCAAGAGCTGCAGCAGACACTTGCTGGCGGTAATCTATTCTTCTCAGCCCCTTGGACTGGTGCTACCATTGTATGTTTCAATTCACAATGTCTGCGTTGCCTCTAATATTAAATGTTTGACTCCTGAATTTTGACTATATCAGTCACCCTACAGTGTGCTTAACTAGACATCTAATTATTCTTTTTTTTTTTTTCCTCGTACACAGAATATTTTATTTAGTTAACACCTTTTACAGTGACATTTCCCATGGTAGAAATATTTTGCAGTCCATATGCCATCTCTATCACACATGATATATTCATTTGAGCATTGTCACTTCCAAAATATATTATTGGAGAATTTAAAGTCTCACTATTGTTGATGTTCGTCTTAAAGGGGCAGCACAATAATGCCATGTCTGGACTCACATCCACAGTAAATGATCCAGTCTTCTTGTGGTATATCCTATGAGTCAGGAAAAGTAGCATTATATTTACATCAATGACCAGTGATAGAATGATTGAACACATTGGGCCTTCTGGAGGTGGAGCTGCTGTTACAAAGTAGCTCTCTAATCTAATTTATAGAAGAAGGCCCTTCTTTCCTGCTGTAATTTAAAAATGTCCTTCTTTGGAGTCCTCATCTTTCTCCACCTATCACACTCCTTACTCCTCCTACAAAATCAGTCGTCAGAGGGACAGAGAGGAGATAGATTATCAGCTTAACCTGAGGGATCAGGTTACAGCTGCTGTCCATACAAACTAAGAAGACAGGTTGGCATTAGCAGGAGGTGCTCAAACCCACATGCAGTTGTGCATATATATAGGGGAGCAAATCCTGCACTTGTGGCCCGTTGCTAATGGCAATCCCCAGCAAAATGCATACGGTGGAGGATGCCCGCGGCGAACCACAAGTACCACAATAGACATCCTACACAAGGTAACAAGTGCGGATGTCATAATTAATATAACAATATAACAAAACAATAACAAAGACAGGTGCACTCTGCAGTCTCACTAAACCCTCAAACTGATTTTAAAATTGAGAGATTAGTCAACATGTCCTACGGTGTAGAACATGTCTAAGCCCGGGCACCACGCCAAGGTTTCTCAAGTAGCCCGGGACCTAACACTCTCCTACCTGAGCCGTATGGGCAATACCAGGAGCCAGTGGGCAGATTACAGGAGCATAAGGCCGACTCACAAACAGCTCACCAGTTACCTCCAGCATGTAGCCATGCTTGCAATGGGAGGAGGGAGGAGTCTGCGAGTCCCACTCAAGACTGGCTGATATGTCCCAGGCCTCACAGGTGCACCTAAATGTGGCCTGTAGATGGAAAACAGGCACATTTAAATTGGAGTTTATACACCTCCAGGAATCTATATATACAAACTAAGAAGACAGGTTGGCATTAGCAGGAGGTGCTCAAACCCACATGCAGTTGTGCATATATATAGGGGAGCAAATCCTGCACTTGTGGCCCGTTGCTAGTGGCAATCCCCAGCAAAATGCATACGGTGGAGGATGCCCGCAGCGAACCACTAGTACCACAATAGACATCTGCTGTTCATAAATGTTTATAGAGCAGGGAGAAGCAGGATTGGGCAGAGAGAGATAGAGCGAGATAAATAAACAGAGACGCTGCTGCTTCTAGTAAGTGTTTTATTAGCTCATAGATATATACACTTTGTTCGGTCGTATCAGTCTTATTCAAATTTATACGTGAGATATACAAAGTGTTTATGTCTGAGTGGAGCCAGAGTGAGACTCTGAATCAGTTCGTAGGTGGAATTACAGGTGGAGCGACTTTTGTTGATTGTTTTATTAGCTCATCCCAGAACTAGTTCCACAGCCACACTACTCAGTGCCGGTGCATAATGTCATCCATGATGCTGCTGTTCCTGAGGATATGCTACAGGGAGATAGGCGAGCAGGATCTCCTCTTCTCTGAGTGCTGTATATGGGAGACATCATACACAGAGGACACCTGAACCAATTGGTAAGCTTTAAAGAAGCCATCAGCAAAATCAATACCAGTCTAAGTTCCTTTCAGTAGACTCATCAGAGGTCCAGATACTGGTACTGTATCTGTCTTAACACCGATCTTTAATGTATATAAAAAAAATGGGAGTTCTCATCATGAATCTGTGCTTTTAGGTTTATTTTGCAATCACAGTAACTTGTAATCATTACTCATCCAAACAAGGTACAACTATCTATTCCCTCTTTCCTGTACATGATCTCACTACCATCAACAGGACTTCTCCCATGCTGCATCCATTATGTGTAATTCACTGCCTCGAAACATTATACTGGTTTCCAAAAATCACAGTTTTGAAAGCTCATTAAGGAGCTCTATGTCACTTAACCACAGTCCATGACCTGTACACAATATGACTTGGTTACCGATATCTCCACTACACCCACTTCTCATCTACCTACCCTCACGCATGCGCAACCTAAGCTTCGGTTCACTTGCTTCTTGTCAGCTCAGCGAATAAACCGATTCATGTGAAAGATCCGAACTTCCTATCTCTAGTTTACTCGCAGTAAACCTTTCCGGCAACCTGTAGCAGTGTCCCCTTCTCGGCGCGTGCGCACAGTGCAAGAAGCCGATGCCAGCAGTCGCGGGATCTCAAAGCGGGAGGAGGGGGAGGGAGGGAGAGGCGGCACTGAGGAGTAGAAGGCGGCGCTGGGCACGAACGGCGATGCGTGCGGCTGGGCACCATGCATCCACAGACCTCCCCTGCTTGGGCACCTTAATTCAATGATTGACAGGTTAGTAAAACCTGTTTTTCCGCAGAATAAAGCCACAAATAGCTTTTATAAGGCCAACTTAGAAATCAGAATGCTGCCCTGGACATGAACATATGTTTAGCTTACAGGGCTTATGGTGGTGACAGAATCCCTTTAATCATATACATAAATATGATAATTTGGGGCAGGGTAATGAGCCCAGTCCTCCACATCATGGAGCAAAGTGTGCAGATACTGCATATGTTTGGAAAATGAAATAAAAAGTTTGTGAAAGAAAAAAAAAGAAAACCTCCCTGAAATGAGAAGTGCACCTCCCTGAAATGAGTTTTTGCAGGTTGGGATGTCTGTGTAGAGTGTAAGCTCTTATGGACAGGGGCCTCTCTCTTGCAGAGTGTAAGCTGTTATGGGCAAGGTCCTGTATCCTGTAGAGTGTAAGCTCTTATGTGCAGGGACCCCTTTCCTGTAGAGTGTAAGCTCTTATGGGCAGGGTCCTCTCTCCAGTTGAGTGTAAGCTCTTATGGACAGGGTCCTCTCTCCTGTAGAGTGTAAGCTCTTATGGACAGGTCCTCTCTCCTGTACAGTGTAAGCTCTTATGGGCAGGGACCTCTCTCCTGTAGAGTGTAAGCTCTTTTGGGCAGGGACCTCTCTCCTGTAGAGTGTAAGCTCTTATGAGCAGGGTCCTCTCTCCTGTACAGTGTAAGTTCTTATGTGCAGGGTCCTCTCTCCTGTAGAGTGTAAGCTCCTATGGGCAGGGAACTCTCTCCTGTAGAGTGTAAGCTCTTATGGGCAGGAACCTCTCTCCTGTACAGTGTAAGCTCTTATGGGCAGGTTCTTCTTTTCTGTAGAGTGTAAGCTCTTATGGGCAGGTTCTTCTTTCCTGAAGAGTGTAAGTTCTTATGGACAGGTTTGTTATGTAGGTAAATGCCTAAACGAAGGAACAATATTGTATATGAAATGTAAGGGATTTACAAGCTGCTTGTGCTATTTGCAGCAGCTTTTTACATTGAGAACTCTCCTTAAGATCATCTGAAATGTTATTTTACATGCTCCATAAAATTAACTCATCCCTTCAAATTGACTGAATGGGATATTATCCTGACAAATCCTGTTGACGCCAGCTCTAATATATATACCTTCCTGATTGATATTAGCAGTAAAGCAGCAATTGGAAGAATCAGCAGTTATAAACTGCAACCTCGCTGCAGATAAAATCTTTATAATATTCTCTTTATAATGTTTCTGTTAGACATACAGTTTCGATGTAATTTTCTTACTTTGGTTTACTTGAGATTATAAAAAGTTTACGAGCATAAAACGAGAGTTTCGGCACAAAATATTTATTTTGTAAATTCTTTATTACTCAGCTTTCAAAGCTAAACAAAGGGAAGTAAAAATATACCGGTTGTGCATAAAATTAAATAAAATGGCATTTACAGGGGTTTTCACATTAGAGACATCCCCTTTAATATGGGAAGCAGCGGGTAAATAAGCCGGTCTGCCACCAGGGAGCAGCAGACAGCTGATTGGTTGTAGAAAATTGCCTTCAGCTGCTTATTTCCCCTGCAGTGGCCACTATAGGAGAAATGTAGTAATACATTGGCCAGTCATTTGTAATACAAGGACATCTTATATGCTCCAGTTTAGGAATCACTGCTTGTTTGTGGCACTCTACTTCACCTCATAGAAGATATTCTGAGCAAAGGACCTCCTTTTGACACCTATATGGTCTATTGGCACCACCCTTTAGGCTTTTGGCAGTGCTCCAGGGTTAGTTCAAGTAGTAATTATATATTAGATTCTGTATTATAATGTAATTTTTCTTTTTTAGGGAAGAAATTGGGTTTCAGGGCAACTGGGCTCGGAGCTCCCTGTGCAAGAGCCCCGGCCAATTAGAAGTTTTGCCCCAAGTTCGATGCGCTGACATCACCGATCTTGAAGATGCAGGGGGCCTCATGTGACAAGGAAGCGAGGCCTGTTTACACAGGCAACCTGGTGGTCACAGGTTTTTTATGTGATTGGCATTATTCATTCTGGATTGCCTCACTAACCCTGTTCTGGGTAATTGACTACTGGATTCTCAACCTGTAATTTGGACCTGACCTTGACCTTTGCCTGACAATTTGGACTCTGACATTTCTTCCTGGTTTTGACCCTGGCTTGGTATCATATCTGATATGTCTATTTCTGGTTTTCCCTGTTTGTTCCCTCTGTACTGACTTTGGCACAGTTCTGACTCTGGTCTAAAGTTCCTGATTCGGTTTTGTATCTCAGTTTTGACCCAGCTTGTCTGTTTCCATCATACATCTGTTTTCGCAGCTGCCAATCTGTCACAAGTTTATTATTTTCCTCCTGTTCTTCCCTTCCCGTATAGACCCCTGCACATATTTAGGAAGGAACTGTCGACCAGTTGGAGACCGCTGCTTAGGGCAGATCGTGACACTTGTACAGAGGGAGTGAAGACACTACCAGCGAGAGTTTACAATCCACAAGGGAAGGGGAAGGACACAGTTCAGAAGGGGAGGGTAAACGCTGCTCATTTGGCTGTGTGGTGGCAAATGCTTATTGCAGGTGGTAGGCTTTCCTAAAGAGGTGAGTTTTCAGGTTTCTTTTGAAGGTTTGGGTGTTGGGGGAGATTCTGATGTGCTGGGTTAGAGAGTTCCAGAGTAGGGGAGAGGCACGCGAGAAATCTTGTATATGATTGTGTGAAGAACAGACGAAAGGAGAACAAAGAAGAAGGTCCTGTGAGGATCGGAGATTACGTGTGAGGATGTATAGGGAAAGCAGGTCAAAGATGTAAGGAGGGGACAGATTGTAAATGGTCTTATATGTTGTTAGGATCTTGAAATTAATTTCCTGGGCAATGGGGAGCCAGTGAAGGGATTGGCAGAGGGGGAAGCAGAATAAAAACGAGGGGAGAGGTGGATTAACTGGGTGTCTGAGTTGAGAACAGATTGGAAGGGTGCAAAAATGGTAGATGGGAGGCCATAGAGGAGGATGTCGCAGTAATCCAGGCGAAAAATGTCGAGGGCATGCACTAGTATTTAGGAGCGAATACGAGAGATGTTCTTAACTTGAAGATGGCAGAAAGTGGTAAGGGTTTGGATGTATAGCTTGAAGGACAGGGCAGAGTAAAATGTTGTCCCAAGGCAGCGGACCTGTGAGACTGGATGAAGCGTGGTGCCATAAACTGTAATGGATAGGTCTGGTAGTTGGGCTGAGTGACATGAAAAGATGAATTCTGTTTTATATACACAGTGTAGAAAGGCTTACTGCCGTCAACTTCATCAGCTCAGTGTGTATGCACCTGATCCTGCATGCGCCTGTGTCCATGTGTCTGTGTCTATGTACCTTGTGCAATAGGCAAATACAGTCCTGATCAAAAGTTTAAGATCACTTGAAAAATGGCAAAAAAATCCTATGTAGCATGGCTGGATCTTAACAAGGTTCCAAGTAGAGCTTCAACATGCAACAAGAAGAAATGGGAGAGAGACAAAACTTTTTTTGAGCATTCAATTTAATGAAAACAACGAATAAACTGAAACAGGCTGTTTTTCAGCTGATCAAAAGTTTAGGACCACACCTCCAAAAAAAAACTAAACCCCCCCCCCCCCCAAAAACAGAAATCCAACTTCCAAACATGAACTCAGTAATGAGTAGCTCCACCGTTATTGTTTATCACTTCCAAAATTCGTTTTGGCATGCTTGATGCAAGCGTTTCCATGAGGTGAGTGGGAACATTTCTCCAAGTGATGAAGACGGCTGCACGAAGGCCATCTACTGTCTGGAACTGTTGTTCATTTTTGTAAACTTCCCTTCCCGTCCATCCCCAAAGGTTCTCAATTGGATTTAGATCAGGGCAACATGCAGGATGGGCCAAAAGAGTGATGTTATTCTCCTGGAAGAAGTCACTTGTCCTGCGGGCATTGTGTACTGTAGCGTTGTCCTGTTGAAAAACCCAGTCGTTACCACACAGACGAAGCTCCATTGTTCCACTGAAGGAAAAAGCACCCTAGACCATTATGCGCCCCCTCCACTGTGGCGCGTAGAAAACATCTCAGGTGGGATCTGCTTGTCATGCCAGTAACGTTGGAAACCATCAGGACCATCAAGGTTAAATTTTTTCTCATCAGATAATAAAACTTTCTTCCACCATTGAATGTCCCATGTTTGGTGCTCTCTTGCAAAGTCCAAACGAGCAGTTCTGTGGCGTTCAAGGAGACAAGGTCTTTGAAGACGTTTTTTGTTTTTGAAGCCCTTCAGTCTCAGATGCCGTCTGATGGCTATGGGGCTGCAGTCAGCACCAGTAAGGGCCTTAATTTGGGTCGAGGATCGTCCAGTGTCTTGACGGACAGCCAATTGGATCCTCCGGCTCAGTGCTGATGAAATTTTTTTGGGTCTTCCACTTGAATTTTTTGTTCCATAACCATCAGGATCATTTAAGAAATTCCAAATGACTGTCTTACTGCGTCCCACCTCAGCAGCGATGGCGCGCTGTGAGAGACCCTGCTTATGCAGTTCAACAACCCGACCACGTTCAAAAAGAGAGAGTTTTTTTGCCTTTGCCATCACAATGTGTGACTACCTGACAGAAAATGACAATGAATCCACATCTTTGCACAGATTTGGCCTTTTAAAGGCATGTGGTCCTAAAATTTGGATCAGCTGAAAAACAGCCTGTTTCAGCTTAATCGTTATTTTCATTTAATTGAATGCTCAAAAAATGTTTTGTATCACTCTCATTTCTTCTTGTTGCATGTTGAAGCTCTACTTGGAACCTTGTTAAGATCCAGCTATGCTAAATATGATTTTTTGCCATTTTTCAAGTGGTCTTAAACTTTTGATCAGGACTGTACTATAGACAGCCCTATAGACCGCTTTGGAGCCTCCATAATGGATCTTTGATGGTGGAAGAGGTTGATTGCCAGAAGAATAATGAGGCAGGATTGTCACTGTGTATTTCGCAAAGGGAACCTCTCACCTGGTTTGGGGCTACTAAACAATTAGCTTGCCATTATTCACAAAGAATAGCAAATAAAAACCAAACATACTGGGGAAAGAGTCTAGGACTCATCTCTAGCAGCATCAGGCGCATGCACATTGAGCCTATGAAGCCATGGAGAGTACTTGATTCTTCATCAAGTAAGTTTGATTTTAGGGAGTACAAAAATAGCAGTCATACCCAGGCTTGGTGCTATCTTGTCTGCCGCATAAGATATTGTATTGAATTTTTCAAAATCTATTTCTCTGACAAATTCATAAATTTGATCGTGACCCAAACAAATTTGTACGCCCAGCAGTTTATTTCTCAAAACCCAACATCCTCATATGCTAGACCCCTAGGTTGGACCCCTGTAAATGCAGCAGACATTATGAAATTTTGGGGGCTGTTGCTGCATATGGGCCTTGTAAAAAAAAACTGAAATGAGACAATATTGGAGTTCAGATGTCTTGTACAACACTCTAATTTACAATATGACCATGTCCCGCTCAAGATTTGAATCCATTTTGAAATTCCTACATTACGATGATAATGCACAGTGCCCCCCTCAAAATGACCCAAATTTTGACCGTCTATTCAAAATAAGACCCCTTCTGGAGCACCTCAACTCAAAATTTACAGAAGTGTTCACCCCAGCAAAAGGAATTAGCATAGACGAATCCCTTGTACATTTTAAAGGAAGGGTTAAATTTCGCCAGTACCTGCCCAGCAAGCGGGCACGGTACGGAATAAAAATGTACAAGCTGTGCGAGAGTACCTCTGGGTACACCTACAGGTTCCGGGTTTATGAGGGGAAAGATTCCCGGATACAACACCCTGAATGCCCCCCCGTCCTAGGAAAGAAAAAAGGAGTTCTGCATCGGCGCAAATTCACCAGTAGAAGCGGTCTTATTAGATGGATTCTTTTTGTTTTAATAAGAAACAACGCGTTTCGGGGATGAGAGACTCCCCTTCATCAGGTTTCACACACACATAACAGATATTACATTATTTATAGGTAAATTCTTGCAAAAAAAACGCCAAAAGGATGCACCTGGGTGACGCCCCTTGTGGGAGGAGCCAACACCAGGTGTCATCCACACTTGTAATCCTTCATCATCTAAATAGCACTGAGTAAACATAGCTCTAAACAGTTCTATATATTCTACATAAGATCGCATTAATACTATATTAAAATTCATCATTGATCGTTTCTTTATTTGTGATATATCGCATAACATTCCCGGTCATGTGATCGCTAGTATAAGCGTCACATGACTCGGGAGACCGGAAGTATTAGTTAATTCCACGCCGCTCTTGTATAGCTGTCAGAAGAGAGGGCGGAAGTAGCGATACTAGGATCGCTTGAACTGCGCATGCTCACATGGGCCGGCGGCTTGTATGTCACGGGCCGAAGTAGCGATACTAAGATCGCTCAAACGGCGCATGCTCACCCCAGCCAGCAGCTTGGTTGTCACATGATCACAACTATGCGGTCATGTGGCCTATTATCTTGCCGCACGGACCTAGGTCATACTGGTGCTCTGTTTATTTTCATGGATATAGGTGGAGCCTATTTAGGAGTATATACAGAGCATTAAACGAATATATGCAGCTACCATGGGATCATTACAATGACTCAAATAAATTATTTGGGGTTATAATAAAAATAAAAATAAAAATAAAAATAGAGTTATAAAAAAAGGGGGGAGGGGGAGATAATTATATATATATATATCTGCAATATGATAAATATATATAAATAAATATAATATATAAAATATATAAGAACATACATGGATGTATAAGTCTATAAATACATAAAAAGATATATTCACTATTATAAATTAATTTCAAAGGCCTCATTAAGCCCATATGGATTAAGACTGTTGATTTAAAAATCCAATACATCTCACGACGTCTAATATACTGGACGTCAGTTTGGAGATGTAATGGAATGTGTTCGATTGGTGTTATAGTGAACCCTAGGGTATTGCCATCGTGGTGTTCTGCCGCATGTCTAGACACACTGTGTTTCATGTATTTTTTGCGAATTTTCGAACGGTGTGTATTGAAACGTTTGCGTAGAGTTTGTATTGTGCGGCCCACATACTGTAGATGACAGGGGCACTCCAATAAATAAATAACATGATTAGAATTACAGGTCAGGTGAGATTGGATTTCGAATAATTCCCCAGTGCTCTTGCTATTAAAGGATGAGCGCTGGTTAATACTAGTACAACAGAGGCATCTTGAATGACCACATTTAAAACTTCCTTTTGGAGCCTCAATCTCTTTCTCATCATTAGGGGGATGTATTGTGGATCTCATTTTGCTCGGGGCTAGCATATTTTTCAGAGTTTTGGCTCTTCTATACGTAAATTTTGGATTCTCCGGGATGATTTGACTAAGTATAGGGTCTCTTTTGAGGATATGCCAGTGTTTCCCTAGTGTTGCCTTAATGGCGTTGTGGTTTTGGTTATATGTTGTTATAAAATTATAACAGTATGAGCTGATATCATTTTTGTCTTTCCTTCTTTGGGGGGGGGCTAAGCTTTCTAGTTGCGTTAGTTTGTTCGCTTTTTCTCTGGCTCCCACAATGATGTCGCTCGGGTACCCCTTTTGATTGAAACGGGATGTCAGAATATTGCATTGTGAACTGAAGTCTGAGTCTAATGTACAATTTCTACGGATACGTTTAAACTGGCTGAAGGGGACGTTTGTCTTCCATTTTCTATAGTGAGTACTACCAAAGTCGAGATAGCTGTTGCTGTCTACCCTTTTAAAAAAGGTTCGCGTTTTAATTTCATTATTTAGGACGAAGATCTCTAGATCCAAAAATTCTGTTTTTGTTTTGTCATGTGTACCTGTAAATTTGATACCCCAATTGTTAGTATTTAGGTGAGACATAAATTCCTCTATGGTGGATTGTTCACCATCCCAGATGAAGATTAAGTCATCAATGTATCTTTTAAAATAAATAATATTATTATGCCAGAATTTAGTTTGGTATATGAAGTGTTCTTCAAATCTACCCATAAACAGATTCGCGAAGCTTGGCGCGAAACGCGTCCCCATCGCGGTGCCTCGTATCTGTTTATAGGTCTGCTCTTGAAAAGTAAATACATTGTGGGTGAGTATGAATTCCATGCCTTGATTAATAAATGTTTTTTGCTCTAAAGGCATTTCGAGATCATTGTTTAAAAAGACAGATACACATTCCAGTCCTAGATTGTGGGGGATATTCGTATATAGGGCTGATATATCTAGGGTTAGCCAATGATAGTTTCCTTGCCACTTAATGTCTTTTAGGGATGTTATTAGTGATGTGGAATCTTTAAGATGTGATTTAAGATTTTGGACATATTTTTGGAGATGTACATCGATATAATGGGAGAGGTTTCTGGCAAGATTGTGTGGGACTTACTGCACCCACTGCTGGATAGTGTTGATCACGAATATTCGAATTGCGAATTTTAATCGCGAATATCGGCACTTCGAGAATTCGCAAATATTTAGAATTTTGCAAAATATATTCGTAATATCGAATATTAGATTTTTTTTTAAAATACTAGTTCATGACAATTTTATGCGAATTTTCGCAATCAAGAAAATAATGCCTGGAGATCATGAATTCGCAAATTCTCGAATATATGGCGAATATTCGCCCAAATATTCGTGAAATATCGCGAATTCGAATATTGCCCCTACCGCTCATCACTATCTATGTAGATAGCTATTACACCAGCATACCCCTATTCATGTCCGTAAAAGCCTGAGGTACTGTGGCTTGCGGCACAGTGCGAAAAAATCAGAGGGCTCCCTAGATCCCTGGTAGGGCAACTACTCCGAAAAGGTGACAGTAAGGCTCTCCTCAATGAGAACATGCTGGCGGTTAAGTACAAGGACAAGAGGGATGTCCTTGTACTAACCACCATTCACACAAACACCAGTTCTCCTGCCCAAGTGAGAGGTACCACTACCCCTGTCAACAAGCCTGACTGCATCATTGATTACAACAGGCACATGGGAGGGGTTGATCTGTCCGATCAAGTTCTGAAGCCCTACAGTGCCATGCGTAAAACTAAGGTGTGGTACAAAAAGCTTGCCGTATACATTGTACAGATGGCAATGTACAATGCATACATTTTACATAGAACTGCCGGCCAGACAGGAACTGTCCTTCAGTTCCAAGAGGCGGTAATCAAGGCCCTAATTTTCCAAAGTCAGGAAGGGGAGGGCCCGAGTACTTCAGGAGGTCATGTTTCCTGTGTTGTACCAGGACAAGTGAAGTCCCACAAACAGCAAAGAGGGGAAAGACCCAAAAAAGATGTTGGGTTTGTTACAAAAGGGGAATACGAAAGGACACCATTTATCAGTGCGACACCTCCCCTGATAAGCCAGGCCTCTGCATGAAAGAATGTTTCCGAACCTACCACTCATCCATGGATTTTTGATTTCATCCTTTATGCTCCCTGTAATATTTCCATATCTCTGATTTAGTCCACCTCACTTGCATACCCACTTTCCAACAACCAATACATAATCCATTCTATCAGACACCTGTTTGGTAAAAAGTACCCTTTCCACCACTTAAAATGTCCAGACGGGGGTGCTCTTTCCAAAATGGGGTCACTTCTTGGGGTTTTTCATTTCTGGGGACCTCTGGAAATTTTTTAAATGCGACATGGCAGCTTAAATCCATGTCTGCCAATTCAGGCCTGCAAAAACCATATTTTGTACTTTGCTTGTAGCGGCCTGCTATGCGCCAATACAGCAGGCTACGAGCACATATGGGGTGTTTGCAAAATGGGGAGAAAATGGGGAACATATACTGGGGTGCCTTTTCCCCTTTAACCCCTTGTGAAAGTGAAAAATTGGGGTCTGCTAGTACCTTTTCATTTTTACAAATGTGTGCTTTGAAATCCTCTAGCAAAAAAATGCACCACACGGATATGCCACTGACTATACTGGCTAGTCATAAATGCAGATATTAAAAGCTGAGACTTTCGCCAATATATTCCTGTCAGGAAAATATCGGAGCCCTTCATGCACTACGTCACGGTCACTCAGCATGCCACTATATTTTTGTGTTTTTGTCTTGTTTTATATGTAGTGTATGTGTCTTTACCTGGCACTTAAACACTCTTTTGCACCTGGTGACCTCCATCACAGGGTCTGATATGGATGGGGCTTGAAGTCTGGCTTTGTTCACATTGCACTAGTTGTCCTGCTAGGCGTTTGTGTGGAAGCCTGGCTGTGAGCTGGATTACATCACCTTCAGACCCTGTTCACACCATAGTTAGCGTAGTGGTAGGACCCTTTGCCATGCTGAGTGACCGTGACATGGTGCATGAAGGGCTCCGATATTTTCCTGACAGGAATATATTGGTGAAAGTCTCAGCTTTTAATATCTGCACTTATGACTAGCAAGTATAGTCCGTGGCATATCCGTGTGGTGCATTTTTTTGCTATATGATTGTATTTACATCCGCACAATGCTCCGTTTTGTGTAGGATGTCCTTGTGGTGCATGTGGACCGCGCCGACATCCTCCACCGTATGCATTTTTTGCTGGGGATAGTCGTTCGCTGCGGTCCACATGCGGTGGGGCTGCTCCCCCAATGAAAAACACGCTACAGTGTTAGGGGTTGAGCAGCTCCTCCAGTATTGCCACTATATTTTTGTGTTTTTGTCTTGTTTTATATGTAGTGTATGTGCCTTTACCTGGCACTTAAACACGCTTTTGCACCTGGTGACCTCCATCACAGGGTCTGATATGGGTGGGGCTTGAAGTCTGGCTTTGTTCACATTGCACTAGTTGTCCTGCTAGGCGTGTGTGTGGAAGCCTGGCTGTGAGCTGGATTACATCACCTTCAGACCCTGTTCACACCATAGTTAGCGTAGTGGTAGGACCCTTTGCCATGCTGAGTGACCGTGACGTGGTGCATGAAGGGCTCCGATATTTTCCTGACAGGAATATATTGGCGAAAGTCTCAGCTTTTAATATCTGCATTTATGACTAGCCAGTATAGTCAGTGGCATATCCGTGTGGTGCATTTTTTTGCTATATGATTGTATTTACATCCGCACAATGCTCCGTTTTGTGTAGGATGTCCTTGTGGTGCATGTGGACCGCGCCGACATCCTCCACCGTATGCATTTTTTGCTGGGGATAGTCGTTCGCTGCGGTCCACATGCGGTGGGGCTGCTCCCCCAATGAAAAACACGCTACAGTGTTAGGGGTTGAGCAGCTCCTCCAGTATTGCCACTATATTTTTGTGTTTTTGTCTTGTTTTATATGTAGTGTATGTGCCTTTACCTGGCACTTAAACACGCTTTTGCACCTGGTGACCTCCATCACAGGGTCTGATATGGGTGGGGCTTGAAGTCTGGCTTTGTTCACATTGCACTAGTTGTCCTGCTAGGCGTGTGTGTGGAAGCCTGGCTGTGAGCTGGATTACATCACCTTCAGACCCTGTTCACACCATAGTTAGCGTAGTGGTAGGACCCTTTGCCATGCTGAGTGACCGTGACGTGGTGCATGAAGGGCTCCGATATTTTCCTGACAGGAATATATTGGCGAAAGTCTCAGCTTTTAATATCTGCATTTATGACTAGCCAGTATAGTCAGTGGCATATCCGTGTGGTGCATTTTTTTGCTATATGATTGTATTTACATCCGCACAATGCTCCGTTTTGTGTAGGATGTCCTTGTGGTGCATGTGGACCGCGCCGACATCCTCCACCGTATGCATTTTTTGCTGGGGATAGTCGTTCGCTGCGGTCAGGGCCGTCTTTAATATTGATTGGACCCTGGGCAAGAATTTACTTGGGCCCCCTGGATCCCGCCTTCCCACACCTTAAAAAAAAGCCAAAATCTTATACTCACCTGTTTCCTTTCACTGGCGCTCACTAGCTGCTGGTACGGCGAGGGATGGTGCAACGCAGACGCGCACACCTCACCGCGTCCTGGCACAGGCGGGCGTGATGACATCATCACGCCTGCCTGCGCTGGGATTTCACTACCAAATAGACCTCAGGCCTGTAGCCTATGACAAGTCTTGTCGCCATCTGCAAATTTTAAGGCGCATTGGCGACCATTTTGGTCGCCATCTGGAGCGCTGTATTGCATCAGTGACATGAACACTCTCCACATAGAATGTTATATTACATCAGTGACATCACCGCTCTCCACATATAAGTGATATTTTACATCAGTGACATCACCGCTCTCCACATATAATGTTATATTACATCAGTGACATCACCGCTGTCCACATATAGGCGATATATTACATCAGTGACATCACCGCTCTCCACATATATGTGATGAGCGGTGATGTCACTGATGTAATGTATTACTTACCGGTATATGTGGACAGCAGTGATGTCACTGATGTAATATATTACTTATGTGTGGAGAGTGGTGATGTCACTGATGTAATATATCACTTATAAGTAATATATTACATCTGTGACATCACCGCTCTCCACATATAAGAGGCATATTACATCAGTGACGTCATCCCTTGGCGCTGGGGTGCGCAGCCAGGGCCGGCCTTAGGTGTTCAGGCGCCCTGTGTGAGCTAACCTTGTGGTAGTGTTACCTGCAGTCCTATGTAAAACCACAGATAACACTAGTGCTAAATAATGTAGTAGTGTTACCTGCAGTCCTATGTAAAACCACAGATAACACTAGTGTAGATCATGTGGAAGTGTTACCTTTGTCCTTAGTGTACCTCCCTGTGTCTATCGCATGGACTCCATGCTGGCGCTGCCTCCTCTTCCATCTTCTTCCTCTTCCCCCGCACAGAACGTTCTGAAGCAGCTGCGTCAAGACATAGGAACACTGTGGGCATGGTGATACACACAGGGAGAGACATACACACAGGGACGGGGACACACACAAAGGGACAGACACACTCACACACACACAAAGGGACGGACACACACGGACGGACACACACAGGGACGGACACACACACACAAAGGGACAAACACACACACACAGGGATGGACACACACACACACACAAAGGGACAAACACACACACACAGGGATAGACACACACACACACACACACAAAGGGGCAGACACACACACACAAAGGGACAGACACACACACAGGGACGGACACACACACACACACACAAAGGGACAGACACACACACTGGCACACTCAACATCAGCAGCAAGTCCAACCCTTAATGACCCCCACAATCCCTGGGGGGGGGGGGGGGGTTGATGTAGTAGCAGGCAGGAAAGCACACACTGTCCCCCTGTCCTATATGAGCCCCCCCACCCCCACCAAATACCTGTAAGTTCTGTTAGTTGCTTGGCTTTGGCTGTGGCTGCTGGCTGGGGCTCCGCCTCCTTCCTCTTTCTGCCTGTGCGGCAGCTGCATCACGCTCCAGCAGCCACTGGTCTGCTCTGTTAAAGAGACAGGCAGGCCAGGCAGCAGAGCGGAGCGCAGAGCGGCCGCGGGCCCCGCC
Source organism: Bufo bufo (assembly GCF_905171765.1). Lineage (NCBI taxonomy): Eukaryota > Metazoa > Chordata > Amphibia > Anura > Bufonidae > Bufo > Bufo bufo. The sequence continues at coordinate 46,743,196 of NC_053390.1, forward strand.
CCCTCCTCACTCCGGACAGTGACTCCGTGCTGTTACAGGGCCGGCGGGCGGCGGCGGCAACAAAATATAGGGGGCCCAAGTAAAATCCAAGTAAAAGGCTGCTTGGGCCCCCCAGGAGCAACTGGGCCCGGGGCAGCTGCCCCTTTTGCCCTGCGGTAAAGACGGCCCTGGCTGCGGTCCACATGCGGTGGGGCTGCTCGCCCAATGAAAAACACGCTACAGTGTTAGGGGTTGAGCAGCTCCTCCAGTATTGCCACTTTGAAATCCTCTCTCTAGTATTTGTGCCTTCTGCGAGACACCTGTTTGGTAAAAACCTTTACACCACTTAAAATGTCCGTACGGGGGTGCTATTTCCAAAATGGGGTCACTTCTTGGGGTTTTTCATTTCTGGGGACCTCTGGAAATTTTTTAAATGCGACATGGCAGCTAAAATCCATGTTTGCCAATTCAGGCCTGCAAAAACCATATTTTGTACTTTGTCTGTAGCGGCCTGCTGTGCACCAATACAGCAGGCTACGAGCACATATGGGGTGTTTGCAAAATGGGGAGAAAATGGGGAACATATACTGGGGTGCATTTTCTCCTTTAACCCCTTGCTAAAAAGTGAAAAATTGGGGTCTGCTAGTAATTTTTACAAATGTGTGCCATGAAATGCTTGTCTCAAGTAATTCTGCCTTCTGTGAGATACCTGTTTGGTAAAAAGTACCCTTTCTAAAACTTAAAATGTTCGTACGGGGGTGCTCTTTCCGAAATGGGGTCACTTTTTGGGATTTTTAATTTCTGGGACCTCTGGAAATTTTAAAAATGTGAAATGGCAGCTAAAATCCATGTCTGCCAATTCAGGTCAGCAAAATCCATATTTAGCTGTTTGACTCTAGAACCCTGCCATGCACCCATACATCATTTTATGAGCACATATTGGGTGTTGGCGTATTCGGGGGGGGGGGGGGATGGGGAACAAAATGTGGGGTGCATTTTGTCCTGCTACCCCTTGTGAAAGTGAAAAATGTGGGTGTAAAGCTACTTTTTCTGGAAAAAATTGTCTTTTTTTATTTAAACAGCCAAGCGTTTCCTTATTCTAGGAAACGCCCGATGGGTCTAAGTGCTCACTACACACATTGAAATATTCCTTGAGGGGTGTAGTTTCTGGAATGGGGTCACTTTTTGGGGATTTCCACTCTAGGGGTACCTCAGGGTGTCTTTATATGCGACATAGTTCCCAAAAGCTAATCCTGCAAAATCTGTCCTCCAAAAGCCCTATGGCGCTACTTCCCTTTTGGACCCTGCCATGCACCCATACATCATTTTATGAGCACATATTGGGTGTAGTTTCTGGAATGGGGTCACTTTTTGGGGGTTTCCACTCTAGGGTTACCTCAGGGTGTGCTCAATTGCAAGATGGCGCCTGTGAATTATTCCGGTGAAATCTGCCTTCCAGAAACCATTTGGTGCTCCTTTCCTTCTGACCCCTGTGGTACGCCCATATAGCAGTATACAAGCACATATGGGGTATTGCTGTAATCAGGAGAAAATGGGCAATAAATTAGGGGGTACATTTTCTCCAGTTCCCCCTTTTGAAAGGGAAAAATTTGGGGCTAAAGTCCATTTTTCTTGAAAAAATTGAAATTTTTCATTTTCACAGCAAATTCCATGTTTTGCCTTTGAGGACAAAGTTCTCACTACACATCTTGAAATATTCCTTGAAGGGTGTAGTTTCCAGAATGGGGTCACTTTTTGGGGATTTCAACTGTAGGGGTACCTCAGGGTGTCTTTATCTGCGACATAGTTCCCAAAAGTCAATCCTGCAAAATCTGTCCTCCAAAAGCCCTATGGCGCTACTTTCCTTTTGGACCCTGCCATGCACCCATACATCATTTTATGAGCACATATTGGGTGTTGGCGTATTCAGGGGGAAATGGGGAACCAAATGTGGGGTGCATTTTCTTCTGTTACCCCTTGTGAAATTGAAAAATGTGGGTGTAAAGCAACTTTTTATGGAAAAAAATTTAATTTTTAATTTTCATAGCCAAGCGTTTCCTAATTCTGTGAAACGCCCGATGGGTCAAAGTGCTCACTACACACCTTGAAATATTCCTTGAGGGGTGTATTTTCCAGAATGGGGTGACTTTTTTGGGGTTTCCACTGTAGGGCCACCTCAGAGTGTCTTCACATGCGACATAGCTCCCAATTACCATTCCAGCTAAATCCGCTCTCCAAAAGCCATATAATGCTTCTTCCACTATGAAGCCTGCTGTGCGCACATACATCCATTTTTGAGCACACATGGGGTGTTTCTGTAAACCCCAGATTCAGGGTAATAGATTTTGAGTTTTGTTTGGCTTTTAACTCTTGCTTTGCTACTGGAACAAATGGATTAAAATGAAAAATCTGCCAAAAATTTGAAATTCAGAAATTTCATCTCCATTTGCCATTCACTCTTGTGGAACACCTAAAGGGTTAACAGAGTTTGTAAAATCAGTTTTGAATACCTTGAGGGGTGTAGTTTCTAAAATGCGGTGATTTATGGTTGGTTTCTAATATTTAAGCCCCAGAAAGTGACTTCATAACTGAACTGATTCTGAAAAATGTGGGTTTTGGAAATATTGTTAAAAATTTTAAGATTTGCTTCTAAGCCTTCTAACGTCCCAAAAATATAAAATGTCATTTTCAAAATAATCCAAACATGAAGTAGACATATGGGGAATGTAAAGTAATTACTATTTTTGGAGATATTACTATCTATTATAAAAGTAAAGAAATTTGGAAATTTGCTAATTTTTCCAAATTTTTGGCAAATTTGGTATTTTTTTTATAAATAAAAAGGAATTTTTTTGACTCCATTTTACCAGTGTCATGAAGTACAATATGTGACGAGAAAACAATCTCAGAATGGCCTGGATAAGTAAAAGTGTTTTAAAGTTATTACCACATAAAGTCACACATGTCAAGATTTTCAAAAAATGGCCTGGGCACAGTGGTGTCACGGCTGGTGGTGGGGGAAACCCCCAGCCGTGCGGTGCCAGGAGATGGTAGGGTTACCACTTGGCCAAACAACACAGAATTAGGGAGCAGGTCACCTCCTGTTACGTCCCTAACTCTGACCCTGTCTCCTACCTGCATGGGCCGACCTTGATGGTAGGAGGGCCCATACTCAGGAACCTCGGATCCCTGCTGACCCTCCGCAGATCCCTGACCTAGGAGCTGGGTGAGACGACCTACTCCTCCTTGGCACAGAGGAGCAGGAGTCTCAATGGCCAAGCAACAAGGGGAAACAGTAAACACCTTATGGCAGTGACAGGCAAACGCAATCAACACAACACTCACCTGTCACTGAGCAACACAACCAGGAACCCATGTGCAGGTGCTGTTAGTTCAGGACACCAACAATGACAGCACACACAGACATCACACAGGGACCCGGACCATAAGCTGCAATGATACAGAAACCCCACACACACCTAGATAACACCGTGTAACAAAGGTTTTATGACCAGAAGGGAGGCCCCCACTGGTAGATGGTAAAATACACAGGAGGCTGCTCCAGCTAGCAGGGCTGAAGCAACCTACTGAAGCCTGCAAGAGACTCAGGCTATATAGGCCAAAAGGCCACACCCACCGGTCAACCACACCCAGTGACATCACACACACTGGGAAGGAAGTTAACCCTTCCAGCACACAGAAGGGAAAACTCACATATAAGGGGAAGTGCACACAAACTAAGAAACACACAAACACACTCACCTGTTACCGCCAGCAACGGCATGGGTGGCAAAAATGTTCTGGGGAACAGCCAGCAGGCCGAGACCCTGCCACCACATGCACACAACAACAACGTTGCCGCGGACAACCGCAGGTAAAGGAAGGTATCTCCGTGCATACAACACATGACCTAGTGCACCACAAACAGACAAAGGGAGTGCACATAAAACACGTTGCCAAGGGCAACCGCACGCATGCTTGTTATCCGTGGCAACCGCACCTGAGGCAAACCACCAAGTGCCCCCAGCTGCGGTTGACACAACACCAAAACCGCGGGTAACTGCATGCGGCTCCTAAGGAGTCACGACCATGACCAAGGGTCGTGACACTCCCTCCCCTCAAAGCCCCCCCCAACCGAAAAGGGAAGCTGGTGGGACCAAACAACAGGGAGGGGGGGAGGAGCAATGCCTGATAACCACCAGTGTCTCCCTCCAGAGCTGCCGCCAACAAACCTGGACCGTACACAACAGTCCCAGGTCGCCAGCCAACAAAGCAGACTGGAAGAGAGAACACTGGAGGTACTGCCAGACAGATGCCCGTATCTCCCCCCAGAACTGCCGCCAACAGACCTGGACCGTACACAACAGTCCCAGGTCGCCAGCCAACAAAGCAGTCTGGAGGAGGAACACTGGACACCGCATCCAACTCAGGAAAACGTTCCTACTCCAGGTCGCTGCCAGCAGACACTCCCCAACCAGCACACCTGCCGGAACACCAAAGAAATGCTGCCAGCAGACGACCAGAGATAGGAACCCTGAGAGGGACGAGGGGTCACCAACACGGACACGGTTAGCAAGGTGGCGGGAAAAAGCCACCAACCGCGCCGTTAACGGTGAACCCCATAACGCTCTCCCTCCGGAGAACGCGCATGCACCCCATCGACCTATGGCGATGCATGCTTCACCCTCTTTCGAGGGAGGACCAGGTGAGGAGCCATTCTGGTCATACTGTCACGGCTGGTGGTGGGGGAAACCCCCAGCCGTGCGGTGCCAGGAGATGGTAGGGTTACCACTTGGCCAAACAACACAGAATTAGGGAGCAGGTCACCTCCTGTTACGTCCCTAACTCTGACCCTGTCTCCTACCTGCATGGGCCGACCTTGATGGTAGGAGGGCCCATACTCAGGAACCTCGGATCCCTGCTGACCCTCCGCAGATCCCTGACCTAGGAGCTGGGTGAGACTCCTGCTCCTCCGTGCCAAGGAGGAGTAGGTCGTCTCACCCAGCTCCTAGGTCAGGGATCTGCGGAGGGTCAGCAGGGATCCGAGGTTCCTGAGTATGGGCCCTCCTACCATCAAGGTCGGCCCATGCAGGTAGGAGACAGGGTCAGAGTTAGGGACGTAACAGGAGGTGACCTGCTCCCTAATTCTGTGTTGTTTGGCCAAGTGGTAACCCTACTATCTCCTGGCACCGCACGGCTGGGGGTTTCCCCCACCACCAGCCGTGACAAGTGGGCAGGAAGGTGAAAACAGGCCCGGGGTTGAAGGGGTTAACAGATTAAAAGAGCAACAACAACATAACATAGTATTAGATAATTGAAAAATGTTGGCTGTGCTTCAAAACATCCCAATGATGTAACTATCATGGAATAAGCTATACATGGGGACTATTGATTTTCTGGCTACTTCACAATCTAGGACACAATGCTAAACCTTGAAAAGAGCTTATTAAATGCTGAACTGATTGGATCATAGACATGACATGAAAATGGCATGGCTACATGGGAAGACAAAAAGGTAATAACTAGCAGTGTGTCCAAGAAAGAAATCTAATAAAAAGAAAATTGTAATTACCCCAAAGCATATAATAGCAGTAGAGGAAGAGTCGTTTGTGGAACATTCAATGGAAAAACTATAATTGAATGCAATGCTAAAGGGCTAAGTATATGCACAGCAGAGCCATGTGTGCGGAGTGTATAATGGTACATGGAATTCTTATGGCTCTGTTATATAAAGGTGTACTGAAGATACACAGTGTGACTCCATATAGCGCTCTGTCCTCCACCGTATTATGCATCCTCTCCTAAAAATTCTTCTTCCATAATGGCATTCATACAGTACAACTCAAGGATAGGATGAAATGGCAATGGACACATTGGAATGAATGTCATGGTATTCAGAAGCATAACAAAGGGTGCATGAGGCCCTGGTGCACAGTGAAACTTCTCCTCACACTACATTGGGATTTTATGTAGTTCTATTCATGCGCCTGCTCCCTGGTGTCAGCCAGAGCATGAATATCCAACTATAATCCACTTGGGCTGAAGGTCCTCATATGGGCCTCATATTAGTTAATGGATACCCCTACACCACCACCACTCTACATATTAGTAGGGATGGAGTAGAAGCTCCTCTACACCTCAGCAGTCTTGAGAACACTGTAACCCTTGCAGCCGGCCATCTGCATTTTTCTCCATAGCTTCCCTTCCTTGACTATTTACTGACCTACTGCTACTCTGCCATTAAAAGGTTAATGGGGTGGGCCCATCTCACACATTGGTGGCATATCACTAGGATATGTCATCAATGTCAGATAGGTGTGGGTCTCACCTCTGGGACATGCACCTACCTCTAGAATAGGGCCCCCAAGGCAGAGGAGAGCACACCATGTTCTCAATTCACGTCAATGGGAGTTCTGAAAAGAGGATAGCGGGCGCACTAGGTTATTTCTGGAACTTCCATAGGGTTAGGAGTTCTAGAAATAGTCAAGCTGGTGCTAGGATCTTTTAAGCAACTCTCATAAAAGTGAGTGGAGGGTAGCTGTGCTTACATGGTGCTCACTCATTTACTTTGGGGCACCATTCTAGAGGTGCGTGTCCCAGAGGTGCACCCACTAATGTGTGAGATGGGCCAACCCCTTTAATGATCTCCTTTCTGACAGTGGGAGATGTCCAGCATCAAAAATCTTCCTTTTTTCTCCATCACTTTATATACCAAACATCAAAGGAGATCAGAAAGGAGATCAAACAATAGTGTCGTGAGGAGACCGGTGGTCCCTGGGGGCCAGGTGGCAATTGCGACTGCTGCTATGTCCGTAGTTATGCCACTGCCCTGTGCTTTGTGCTCCAATTCCCTACCATTTTCTAAATCTGTGCTTACTGTCAGTGAATAAAAGCCTGTGCAGATCTAATACATCTTACATGTGAGAGTTTGTTGCAATGGTTTCCAGTTTAGATGACTCCCTGTGACCTAGACATTCTGGACTCCAGGCTGATACATTTTACCTGTTCTGATGCATTGTTTAACACCTTATGAACTTGGGTTCATCTCCTTCGAACATTAAATAAAGAGGATGGGAACCAGAGGCCCAGATCTATTCTATCTGGCATCAAGGGGCACTTCCCCACTATACAAAGAAACATTGCCTGTCAGTTTAGGTCTGATCACGGTGACTAGTGTTGAGCAAATCGAAAAGTCTGAAGTGGACTTCGATCCGAATTTCATGTAAAATTTTATTTACCACGAAGCCGAATTTCTTTGTGAGCGAAGAGCTTACCGCCTCCATCTTGATTGAACATCACGCACAAAATTCTCATGGGTGGTAACGTTTGATGTCACCACACTAGCCGACGTGATGACATCATCACAAGCCGCGTTAGATTTTGCACTGGATCTTCAATCAAGATGGCGGTGGTGGCCTCTTCGCGATCAACTGGATGAGGTAAGTATGTTTTTTTTAATTTTTTTATTATAGACCTGAATATTAATGTCAGATGCTGAGATCAGTAATGACCAAGGCATCTAAGGGGTACAATGACTAGTGATGGACGAACATCGCGAACCGCGCATTCGCGAACCGCATGTTCGTGGCGGGCCCCATTCACTGTAATGGCAGCCGAACCTGAAAAACCCTCAGGTCATATTTGCAGCCAGCAAACACTTACTAGAAGTACACAAATAGTCCCACAACATGGACAGTGATATACCAGAGGGGGATCATTGGCAAAAATTCCCACAAAAAATATGTATTTTAATCAGGGGCTATTTTTATGCATCATAAAGGGAAACTCTCAAAAATGTGTCCTGCTGAAGCCTAGAAAATTTTTATTTCCTACCGTTTGATGTATACAAATGTGCAGCACTCCACGTTTTTGTATCCTGCAGAGTCTATAAAAAAAATGCATACGTTAACGTACATTTTTTTTCTACCATAGAAGTGTATGGTGAACGGATGCCATTGTACGGCATCAGTCTTAGGCATCTATTAACGCATACATTTTTGGTATGCATTAAATGGATGGCAAAAATAGGATGTGAACCCAGTCCTAGTGTCAGAATAAGCACCAGTGGAGCCGCGTGGCGGAGAGGGGAGGCCACCATGTGCTGAAAGAGCGCTACCTGGTCCTGGTGGTCAGGAATGAGGACTGTGTTTCCCAAGGACCATTTTCTACTGGGAAATACAGAGCACAGTATAATACGCTAGAATCTATATAATATAAAGATATTAGCCCTACCCCTGAATAATAATACAATTAGGTGATAATTTATTATTTAGAAATACGTCTATGTTAGGCGTATGTCACAGTCGTTACCTTTGGCTGTGACCTTCTGTCTATGCTCTCGCTGCAGCTCCGTTCCTGTGTGTCATTTGTGGTTCTTTATGGGTTAACTCCCCTGTGTGCCTATTAGGAGTTAATCCTCTCTGTCTGCTCCATGGGTGTGGCCTCTCTGCTGCACCCATGGAAGCTGTATATAAGGCTGAGGTTTCCTCAGTTCTGTGTCAGCTCTCCTGGTGTGTGTTGTCTTGTCCTGCTCCTTGTTTGTACCCACTCTCCCATGCTGCTGACCCATGGGATCTGTGTCTGTCGGTGCTCTGTGGGTTTCCCTACTTGTTCATTGATGTCCTCTTTCCTGTGTTTCTGTTATCTGTTCTGCCAGCTATGTTTTAGTTACCTTGTGTGTATTCATGTCTCTGTTCAGCAAGCCCTTGCTGCACCTTTCTTTGCAGCAGAGTGCCATGGGTAAGGCCATGCAGTTTACTACTGGTGGAGCAAGTCCTTCTCTGCTCATTGTCACTCCTGTTTCCTTGCTATGTACTCCTGCTTGTGTTATTAGTTGCCCTGTTTGAATTTGCCTGCCTATGTTATGTATGCCTATGTGCCGTCGGTACCTTCTGGTACCTGTTGTCCATTTGTTCCTGCTGTCACTGTCTAGTTCACGCTCTAGAGTGGACCCTGGCAACTTCCTGCTGCAAAGCCTAACCCTACCATCTGGGGCCCTAGTGAATACCAGGAGTTGCTTAGTCACGCCCCTCTGGAGTATTACTAGACAGTGGCGCAGTGGGGGTTTTCTCCCACTGTGCTGACGGTACATAGAGCTCATGTTTTGTCTGTGCTGCCTTCCCTGGTTTTTGTTTGTGCAGAAAACTCTTGTGTGTCTGTACCTGATTTCCGTTTGTTTATTGCTTGACGACGCGGTGGTCTCTCCTGGGACCTCCAACTCGTGACAGCGTATTTCTGACACAGATTGTGGAGCAAAGATCCTTAGCACCGCAATCTGCATATTTTTCCCGCTCATGCCAGGTCTAAAAAAGGATGGCGTGGGCAGGGAAAGGGATACAGTTATGGCCATCCAGTTATTGGATACCACCGCCATACATTGAACGGATAACACCTCTGTACAGTGACCAGATAACACCGCCATACCGTGACCGGATAAAAGGGTATGAGAGGGCACAGTACAGGGAATAACTAGAGGCACTGCACACGGTGTGGTAAGAGGGCACAAAGCAGGGTATAAGAGGGCACAGTACGGGGTGAAGGGCACAGTACGGGGTGGGGGGCACAGTCTCATGACCCTGTGACATTAGAAGGTCCTTATCGTGAATGTGGTTCATACGCTACCATAATGAGAGGCAGAGGAGTGAGACAGGGGTGTGATTATGTGGATAGAGATAAAAAAAATGTAACTGACGGCCAGTACAGACCCCAAAAATTAGGCATTCACCTGACAGCAAAGAACTTTGGATTCTGTGGCTGGAGGTACATTAGGCGGTCACAGGATAAAAATATATAACTGTCGGCCAGTACAGGCCCCACAAATTAGCCAATAGGAATTCACCTGACAGCAAAGAACTTTGGATTATGTGGCTGGAGGTACATTAGGTGGTCACAGGATAAATATGTAACTGTCGGCCAGTATAGGCCCAAAAAATTAGGCAATAGGCATTCACCTGACAGTAAAGAACTTTGGATTCTGTGGGTGGAGGTACATTAGGCGGTCACAGGATAAATATGTAACTGTTGGCCAGTACAGGCCCCAAAAATTAGGCAATAGGCATTCACCTGACAGCAAATAACTTTGGATTCTGTGGCTGGAGGTACATTAGGCGGTCACAGGATAAAAATGTAACTGACGGCCAGAATAGGCCCCAAAAATTAGGCAATAGGCATTCACCTGACAGCAAAGAACTTTGGATTCTGTGGCTGGAAGTACATTAGGCGGTCACAGGATAAATATGTAACTGTCGGACAGTATAGGCTCCAAAAATTAGGCAATAGGCATTCACCTGACAGCAAAGAACTTTGGATTCTGTGGCTGGAGGTACATTAGGCGGTCACAGAATAAATATGTAACTGTGGGCCAGTACAGGCCCCAAAAATTAGTCATTCACCAGACATAAAAAGCCTTATATGCCACTGTATATACATAAGGCATGGACCATTCTTTGTTCTGGGTGGTGGCCGATACATGTGGGCTGGCATGAGGAAATTCAATTACACGTGGTCATCACAGGTGTTGAATTCCTCCGAGATCCATGCCTCATTCAATTTTAAAAATGTTAGGTAGTCCACACTGTCGTGAGCTAGGCGAGTGCGCTTATCGGTCACATTTCCCATGCTGCACTGAATGTCCTTTGGGACAGGACACTCGACGAGGGGCAAGCCAAGAGTTCCATGGAAAACTATGACAGCTCTGGCCACAGGTCAAGCCTGCACACCCAGTAGTCAAGGGGTTCCTCGCTTCTCAGAGCATCCACATCGGCCGTTAACCCGATGTAATTGGACACCTGTCGGTCTAGGCTTTTCCTGAGGCTGGATTCGGAGGGCGGCTGTCGATGGGTTGTTTACAAGAATGATCTTATATCCGAAGTGAACAACACATCTTCAAACCACCCTCCTTTTGCAGGCGCAGTAGGATTGGTACCCGCACCTGTTTCGATGTGGGTGGAAATTCCTCTGCCAGCGCTTGCAACAGCAGAATGCAGCATCTCTAGCAGCAAGGACCAGAAATGCTGCATTCTGACAGCCCTCTGTGATGCTGGTAACATGTCTGTCATTTTGTGTTTGTACCGGGGGGGTCTAAGTACGTTGCCAGTACAGGTCCTTGACCTTTATGCTTTTTATACGGGGGTCCCTCTTCAAACACTGGAGCATGAAGGCCCCCATTTGCACTAAATTGGAAGCGGTTGAGCACCCTGGCTCCTGCTCATCGCCCAGGAGAATGTCGTCCTCGGTCTCCTCCCCATCTCCTCCCCCAGCCACGGACAATACCAGGGATCCCAGAAAAGTTTAAAGCCTGCTCTTCTTGCTCCTCCTCATCCTCCTCTCGTCTGACTCCTCTTCAGACTCCTGCTAGGAATTCATTCAGCCCCCCTGGTAATTCATTCAGCAATGCAACTTCCTCATCCTCCAGCTCCTGCTCTTCGACGGCTTGATCAATGACATGACACAATGCACGCTACAGAAAGAAGGCATAAGGTACGATGTCGCTGATGGCGCCCTGGCTGCGAGACCAGTTTGGTGATCTCATCAAATGACCGCAGAAGTATGCATGCGTCGCGCATGAGCAGCCACTGGCAAGGTGAAAAGAAACCAAGCTCCCAGAAACTGTCCTGCTGTAGAGTTCGTACAGGTAGTCGTTAACGGCACGTTTCTGCTGGAGCAGCCTACCAAGCATATACAAGGTGGAGTTCCAGCGCGTTGGGCAGTCACTAATCAGACGTCTGACGGGCTAGTGGTGTCGCCGCTGAATGTCAGCAAGGCGATCCATGGCCTTGAAAGATCATCTAAAATGGCCAGAGATTTTCCTGGCCTGCCGCAAGACGTCCTAGACCCTGGGGTATTTGGCAACGCACGGAGGATGGAGTAGGAGGAGGAGAAGAAGAGACCGGCCTGCATGCAATCTGTGGCGATAACACCAAATCCACACGGGTGCCACGGGTTACATGCTTGATGGCCGTCAGAAGGTTAACGCAGTGGGTAGTAAAAGTTATGTACCCTCCCTGCCCATGTTTGCTAGACCACGTGTCTGTGGTCAGATGTATCTTGACACTGTGTGCCACAGATATATTAACTTGCCACTGAATGTGGCCATATAGTTTAGGGATGCCCTTCTGGGAGAAATATTTCCTTCCGGGGATCTTCCATTGTGGTTTGCCAATGGCCACAAATTTTCTGAAGGCCTCCGAGTCCACCAATTTATATGACAGTAGATGACGGGCTAGCAGTTCCGAAAAGCCAGCGGTCAGCCGTTGGGCAAGAGGATTATCTGGCGTCATCATGTTTTTAAGCTCAAACATTCGGGCCACGTAAGCCTGCCTTGTGCCAGATGAACGCGACAACGGCACGGTGGAAGGTGGAGTGCTGGACAAATGGGAGGAGAGAGGAGAAGGAGAAGAGACGTGGACCGCCAGGAGTGTGGCTTTGTGGGTTCTGACGGTGTTGCTCCCACTGGGCTCGGTGATGGGAGGCCAGGTGACTTCTTATGCGTTGACAGCACAGGCTGCAGATGGCAACACTATTGTCAGCAGCTGAATCGTTAAAAAAAGCCCACACTGCGGAGCCATGTGCTGGCGTCCTGAGAGTGCAAGATGTGACGGTGTATGACTCGCTCCAGATACATTTGCCATCTGCTTTTTGTCTCTTGTGCACTACGAGTTGTCTGATTCTCCTCCTTCTCATCCCTATCTGCTGCTCTGTATCTCCCTCTGAACTCCCCTCCTCTTCATCTATTGTGGGCACCCACGGGATGTCCATCGATGTGTCATCATTGTCAACTTCACCAACACTGACATTAGAGATCTCGGAGTAGACAGCTACAGCGGGGACCACCCTCCTTGGGCTGATCTGGGTACTGTCGTCAGACAGCTGGGTGGCGGCCGTTGCTACCTCCTTTTCCTCATCCGATGCCAAGAATGGCTGCGCATCGGTCTGGGAATGGATGGGAAAATAATTCCTCTGACTCGAGTGGAGGGGCTATGGTGGTGGTGGTGTCTTTGGGGTGCACACAGCAGAGAGTGAGAAGGGTGCAGATACAGAGGATGAGGAGTATGCAAAAGTGGAAGGCTAAGTGAGCCACTCAACCATCTCTGGTGTGTCCTTTGACATAATTGGACGCACCTTCTCCAACTTTCCACTTAGACTCCGGCCTGGTGCACCTTTACCGAACCCTACCACCCCTGCGGAATCGTCTGCCTCTTCCTCTGCCTGTCATTTTCAAAATGACCCTGTGCCAAAGTCCTTAGAGAAGAGCAGTATTTGTTGAAGCTGATATATGGCAGGCCTCAATCAGTTGTTAGTTGAAGCTGGTATTTCACCCTCAAGGAGTAATTTTGTGGACGAAGGTATATGGAAAACCTCAATTACTATTTTGTGGAAGCTGATACAGTCCTGATCAAAAGTTTAAGACCACTTGAAAAATGGCAAAAAAATCATATTTAGCATGGCTGGATCTTAACAAGGTTCCAAGTAGAGCTTCAACATGCAACAAGAAGAAATGGGAGTGAGACAAGACTTTTTTTGAGCATTCAATTTAATGAAAACAACGAATAAACTGAAACAGGCTGTTTTTCAGCTGATCAAAAGTTTAGGACCACACCTCCAAAAAAAAACTAAACCCCCCCAAAACAGAAATCCAACTTCCAAACATGAACTCAGTAATGAGTAGCTCCGCCGTTATTGTTTATCACTTCCAAAATTTGTTTCGGCATGCTTGATGCAAGCGTTTCCATGAGGTCAGTGGGAACATTTCTCCAAGTGGTGAAGACGGCCGCATGAAGGCCATCTACTGTCTGGAACTGTTGTCCATTTTTGTAAACTTCCCTTGCCATCCATCTCTAAAGGTTCTCAATTGGATTTAGATCAGGGCAACACGCAGGATGGGCCAAAAGAGTGATGTTATTCTCCTGGAAGAAATCCCTTGTCCTGCGGGCATTGTGTACTGTAGCGTTGTCCTGTTGAAAAACCCAGTCGTTACCACACAGACGAGGGCCCTCAGTAATGAGGAATGCTCTCTGCAACATCTGGACATAGCCAGCGGCCGTTTGACGCCCCTGCACTTCCTGAAGCTCCATTGTTCCACTGAAGGAAAAAGCACCCCAGACCATTATGGCGCCCCCTCCACGTAGAAAACCTCTCAGGTGGGATCTGCTTGTCATGCCAGTAACGTTGGAAACCATCAGGACCATCAAGGTTACATTTTTTCTCATCAGAGAATAAAACTTTCTTCCACCTTTGAATGTCCCATGTTTGGTGCTCTCTTGCAAAGTCCAAATGAGCAGTTCTGTGGCGTTCAAGGAGACGAGGTCTTTGAAGACGTTTTTTGTTTTTGAAGCCCTTCAGTCTCAGATGCCGTCTGATGTTATGGGGCTGCAGTCAGCACCAGTAAGGGCCTTAATTTGGATCGAGGATCGTCCAGTGTCTTGACGGACAGCCAATTGGATCCTCCGGCTCAGTGCTGATGAAATTTTTTGGGGTCTTCCACTTTTTTGTTCCATAACCCTCAGGATCATTTAAGAAATTCCAAATGACTGTCTTACTGCGTCCCACCTCAGCAGCGATGGCGCGCTGTAAGAGACTCTGCTTAGGGTACTTTCACACGCGTTTTTCTTTTCCGGCATAGAGTTCCGTCACAGGGGCTCTATACCGGAAAAGAACTGATCAGTTTTATCCCCATGCATTCTGAATGGAGAGTAATCCGTTCAGTTTGCATCATGATGTCTTCAGTTCAGTCGTTTTGACTGATCAGGCAAAAGAGAAAACCGCAGCATGCTACGGTTTTATCTCCGGCGAAAAAAAACTGAAGACTTGCCTGAATGCCGGATCCGGCATTTTTTCCCATAGGAATGTATTAGTGCCGGATCCGGCATTCAGAATACCGGAATGCCGGATCAGTCCCTCCGGTATGCGCATGCGCAGACTGAAAAAAAGGTGAAAAAATAAATGCCGGATCCGTTTTTGCCGGATGACACCGGAAAGACGGATCCGGCATTTCAATGCATTTTTTCGACTGATCAGGCATTTTTAAGACTGATCAGGATCCTGATCAGTCTTACTAATGCCATCAGTTAGCATACATTTTGCCTGATCCGGCAGGCAGTTCCGGCGACGGAACTGCTTGCCGGATCTCTCTGCCTCAAGTGTGAAAGTAGCCTTATGCAGTTCAACAACCCGACCACGTTCAAAAAGAGAGAGTTTTTTTTGCCTTTGCCATCACAACGTGTGACTACCTGAAAGAAAATGACAATGAATCCACATCTTTGCACAGATTTGGCCTTTTAAAGGCATATGGTCCTAAACTTATGATCAGCTGAAAAACTGAAAAACAGCCTGTTTCAGTTTATTCGTTGTTTTCATTAAATTGAATGCTCAAAAAATCGCAATCTGCATTTGTGGACGCAGGTATATGGAAAACCTCTATCACTATTTTGTGGTAGCTGATATATGGCAGGCCTCAATCAGTTGTTAGTTGAAGCTGGTATATCACCCTCAAGCAGTGGCGTAGCGTGGGTTGCCAGCACCAGGGGCAAGCCATGTATTGCGCCCCCCCCCCCCCAACCTGTGGACTCGCCCCTTTTTACAGATAATGTAGTAGATGTCACCTGCAGTCCTATGTAACACCACAGATAACTCAGTGATAACTCTCTGAGTACAGATAATGTAGTAGATGGGTGTGAGGCCCCAGAATTCAGAACACGCACAGTGTGACCTGAAGTCTGAGGCCAGGATGCTGCAGGGTGGGCCATATTCTCAATCCACCCCCCAACCCTACCTTGAAACAGATATGTGGATGTGCATAACATACATTGCTACAAAATATACAGTATAATACAGCACCACATACCTCATCCATCCAGTGACATCTCATGTGATGTAGACTTTCCTCAATGTCTTCATTCGGAGATAAGACCGCCATGATACTTTCTTTCAGCTGCGTCTCTACAGAGTTTCACAGAAAGCATTTTTAGATTCCTCATTTTACTATCATCCTCCCCTCCTTGTACCTCAACTCTGTTATCCTGCTGCCCCCAATACTGTGGTAGAGCCAGACAGATAGGAGGACCAGAGTTGAGGCACACTAATATATACTAATATTACAGAGGGGCCATTATATATACTAATAATACAGAAGGGTCATTATATATTATAATAATACACAGGGGGCTATTATATATTATAATAATACACAGGGGGCTATTATATATTATAATAACACAGAGGGGGCTATTATATATACTAATAATACAAAGGGGCCATTATATATACTAATAATACAGAGGAGCCATTATATATTATAATAATACAGAGGGGCCATTATATAGTATAATAATACAGAGAGGCCATTATATATTATAATAATAATAATACAGAGGGGGCTATTATATATACTAATAATACAGAGGGGGCTATTATATATACTAATAAAACAGAGGCGGACAGTATATATTCTAATCTATGTGGAGGGGCACAGAGGAGGCAAAACCACTGTGTAGGGATGAGCGAACTTCATGTTATAAAATTTGTTTGTGCTTCGTTTGGTGGTAGAAGCAGAATTGCATTATGGATTCTGTTACCACGAACCATAACGCAATTCTATGATGTAGAATGCATAACGGAATGCCTTTAGAGGCATTCCGTTATTCATTCCATCATATTAAAAGTCTATGGCCTACATAACGGATCTGTCCCGTTTCCGTTATGCAGGAGAGGATCACCATCAAGTGGTAATTTTGTGGACAAGTGGATAAGGGATGAGTTCAAATCTCAGCACATCCCCTTTATGACTCACCGCCGTTACACACACATAATGAGCAATGTATCTTCTCACATGCTCGCTTATGAAGAAAGCAATTTCTATGGCTGCACTTTTGTAAAGTGACCCTTTCTTTTGTTAACTTCCTCTAATTAGTAATGAGACTGTGACCCCCATAAGGGCTTATTGACAAGATTGAGAAGATTAGCTATTCTAAAAAAAGCAATTAGAAGTAAATGAGATGAAAAGAGAAGACACTGCCATACACAAAATCATTTGCATATAAAGAAACTTTTTCGGTTATCTCCTCTAAATAGCAATCATTAGACCATTGTCAATGCTCGGCACTTATTTCAGTAAGCAATTAATATGTATCCCCAAAAACTAATGAAATACCAATTACACGCAGAAAAGAGACAACTGCGGAAGAATAAAAGTAGTTCCAAACTTCTAATGTGTCTAGATTTCTATCTATCTATCTATCTATCTATCTATCTATCTATCTATCTATCTATCTATCTATCTATCTATCTATCTATCTGTCTCTCTTATCTTTCATCTGTCTATTTTTATATATATATATATATATATATATATATATATATATATATATGTATATATATATATACACTGCTCAAAAAAATAAAGGGAACACTTAAACAACACAATGTAACTCCAAGTCAATCACACTTCTGTGAAATCAAACTGTCCACTTAGGAAGCAACACTGAGTGACAATCAATTTCACATGCTGTTGTGCAAATGGGATAGACAACAGGTGGAAATTATAGGCAATTAGCAAGACACCCCCAATAAAGGAGTGGTTCTGCAGGTGGTAACCACAGACCACTTCTCAGTTCCTATGCTTCCTGGCTGATGTTTTGGTCACTTTTGAATGCTGGCGGTGCTTTCACTCTAGTGGTAGCATGAGACGGAGTCTACAACCCACACAAGTGGCTCAGGTAGTGCAGCTTATCCAGGATGGCACATCAATGCGAGCTGTGGCAAGAAGGTTTGCTTTGTCTGTCAGCGTAGTGTCCAGAGCATGGAGGTGCTACCAGGAGACAGGCCAGTACATCAGGAGACGTGGAGGAGGCCGTAGGAGGGCAACAACCCAGCAGCAGGACCGCTACCTCCGCCTTTGTGCAAGGAGGAACAGGAGGAGCACTGCCAGAGCCCTGCAAAATGACCTCCAGCAGGCCACAAATGTGCATGTGTCTGCTCAAACGGTCAGAAACAGACTCCATGAGGGTGATATGAGGGCCCGGCGTCCACAGGTGGGGGTTGTGCTTACAGCCCAACACCGTGCAGGACGTTTGGCATTTGCCAGAGAACACCAAGATTGGCAAATTCGCCACTGGCGCCCTGTGCTCTTCACAGATGAAAGCAGGTTCACACTGAGCACATGTGACAGACGTGACAGAGTCTGGAGACGCCGTGGAGAACGTTCTGCTGCCTGCAACATCCTCCAGCATGACCGGTTTGGCATTGGGTCAGTAATGATGTGGGGTGGAATTTCTTTGGAGGGCCGCACAGCCCTCCATGTGCTCGCCAGAGGTAGCCTGACTGCCATTAGGTACCGAGATGAGATCCTCAGACCCCTTGTGAGACCATATGCTGGTGCGGTTGGCCCTGGGTTCCTCCTAATGCAAGACAATGCTAGACCTCATGTGGCTGGAGTGTGTCAGCAGTTCCTGCAAGACGAAGGCATTAATGCTATGGACTGGCCCGCCTGTTCCCCAGACCTGAATCCAATTGAGCACATCTGGGACATCATGTCTCGCTCTATCCACCAACGTCACATTGCACCACAGACTGTCCAGGAGTTGGCAGATGCTTTAGTCCAGGTCTGGGAGGAGATCCCTCAGGAGACCATCCGCCACCTCATCAGGAGCATCCACAGGCGTTGTAGGGAGGTCATACAGGCATGTGGAGGCCATACACACTACTGAGCCTCATTTTGACTTGTTATAAGGACATTACATCAAAGTTGGATCAGCCTGTAGTGTGTTTTTCCACTTAAATTTTGAGTGTGACTCCAAATCCAGACCTCCATGGGTTGAAAAATTTGATTTCCATTTTTGAACTTTTGTGTGATTTTGTTGTCAGCACATTCAACTATGCAAAGAACAAAGTATTTCAGAAGAATATTTAATTAATTCAGATCTAGGATGTGTTATTTTTGTGTTCCCTTTATTTTTTTGAGCAGTGTAGTACTATTCCTATCAGTTTAATCCCTGTTACGTCCCCTATCAGGGGCCGGTGTATGGAATAGATTTTAGGAACCAGGAGATGGAAAAAGATGCTTGGTTGGTCCTCTTACTTCCAATTTGGGGCACTGCGCGTGCGCCGTGCAGTGTACTGTGCCACCCTATATGAGTGGTGTGTTAAGTAGTACTATTCTTATCAGTTTAATCCCTGTTACGTCCCCTATCAGGAGACGTGTATCGAATAGATTTTAGACAACCGCAAAGAGTTGTCAATAGTTGACACACTCATGACATAAATTTTATTCCTCTATGTGTCAATCTTGGTGTAGTGATGACTGTGCTCATGCGCACGTTTGGTAGATTGCAGGCGATGGCGGTTTTTCAAAGCCTATGGTCGTGCTGAGGTACAGTACAGACCAAAAGTTTGGACACACCTTCTCATTCAAAGAGTTTTCTTTATTTTCATGACTATGAAAATTGTAGATTCACACTGAAGGCATCAAAACTATGAATTAACACGTGGAATTATATACATAACAAACAAGTGTGAAACAACTGAAAATATGTCATATTCTAGGTTCTTCAAAGTAGCCACCTTTTGCTTTGATTACTGCTTTGCACACTCTTGGCATTCTCTTGATGAGCTTCAAGAGGTAGTCCCCTGAAATGGTTTTCACTTCACAGGTGTGCCCTGTCAGGTTTAATAAGTGGGATTTCTTGCCTTATAAATGGGGTTGGGACCATCATTTGCGTTGAGGAGAAGTCAGGTGGATACACAGCTGATAGTCCTACTGAATAGACTGTTAGAATTTGTATTATGGCAAGAAAAAAGCAGCTAAGTAAAGAAAAATGAGTGGCCATTATTACTTTAAGAAATTAAGGTCAGTCAGTCAGCCGAAAAAATTTGGAAAAATTTGAAAGTAAGGACTATTTGACCATGAAGGAGAGTGATGGGGTGCTGCGCCAGATGACCTGGCCTCCACAGTCACCGGAGCTGAACCCAATCGAGATGGTTTGGGGTGAGCTGGACTGCAGAGTGAAGGCAAAAGGGCCAACAAGTGCTAAGCATCTCTGGGAACTCCTTCAAGACTGTTGGAAGACCATTTCAGGGAACTACCTCTTGAAGCTCATCAAGAGAATGCCAAGAGTGGGCAAAGCAGTAATCAAAGCAAAAGGTGGCTACTTTGAAGAACCTAGAATATGACATATTTTCAGTTGTTTCACACTTGTTTGTTATGTATATGATTCCACATGTGTTAATTCATAGTTTTGATGCCTTCATAGTCATGAAAATAAAGAAAACTCTTTGAATGAGATGTGTCCAAACTTTTGGTCTGTACTGTAGTTCAGTGACAGTTAAGTGACCCAGAAAACAATGATTCTGCAGTGTAGACCCATTGTTGGCCTAGTAGGCTTTAATGATAACCTTAGATGATCACAAAGAAAATTACTGTTTTTTCTATGCAAAATTATCCAGCCGATCGCTTTTGGTCTGTTCACAATGAAGCAACGACCTTATCATCTGGGGTGTGCCAACATTGCCATTGCCAACACACTCATAGAGGTGATCGCTTCATTGTGATACGCAAGCCCCTTCACCACAACAAGGTAATGATCACGAAGGGGAATTGACACATGTATGTGCCTTTTTTTTGTTTTGTTTTTGCAGCCACAGTGCAGCACCAGAGGCCAGAAAAATTAGGCATGTACACATGCCTGAAAAATTAGGTATTGTTGCAGCCGCTACTGTAGCAGTGGCCGGAAAAATTTATGTTTTCCGGGCAGAAAGTGCACTAAAACATTGCGGCTTGAACCCTAGTTGGTGGCGGAGAAGTCACGCAAGTCATCCGGTATGCAGAGATTAAATACAGCAGCGTGTAGACCATTTTTAGCGCAAGGCATCTCATCAGGCCTTTTTTAGTCAAATGCATCCCCCACTGTCAGTTCCTTCGGGATCCATGCCCCATTCATCTTAATAAAGGTGAGGTAATCTAGACTTTTTTGACATAGGCGACTTCTCTTCTCAGTGACAATACCTCCTCCTGCACTGAAGGTCCTTTCTGACAGGACACTTGAAGCGGGGCAGGCCAGAAGTTTTATCGCAAATTGGGATAGCTCAGGCCACAGGTCAAGCCTGCACACCCAGTAGTCAAGGGGTTCATCGCTCCTCAGAGTGTCGATATCTGCAGTTAAGGCGAGTTAGTCTTCTACCTGTCGGTCGATTTGTTCTCTGAGGGTGGACCCCGAAGGGCTGTGGCGATGCGTAGGACTTAAAAAGCTCCGCATGTCCTCCATCAACAACACGTCTGTAAAGCGTCCTGTCCTTGCCGGCGTGGTCGTGGTAGGAGGAGGATTACTTTCACCTCTTCCCCTGTTAGATTCCCATTGTGCTGTGACATCACCCTTATACGCTGTGTAAAGCATACTTTTTAACTTGTTTTGGAACTGCTGCATCCTTTCCGACTTCCGGTAATTCGGTAACATTTCAGCCACTTTCTGCTTATACCGGGGGTCTAGTAGCGTGGCCACCCAGTACAGGTCGTTCTCCTTCAGCCTTTTTATACGAGGGTCCCTCAACAGGCATGACAGCATTAAAGACCCCATTTGCACAAGGTTGGATGCTGAGCTACTCATGTCCCGTTCCTCGTTCTCACTGATCTCATTGAAGGTCTGTTCTTCCCCCCAGCCACGTACAACACCACGGGTACCAGGTAGGTGACAATGAGCACCCTGGGATGCCTGCTGTGGTTTGTCTTCCTCCTCCTCAAAGCCACATTCCTTCTCTGGCTCCTCTTCCAGCGTTGCCGCAGGTCCAGCAAGCGATGCTGATAAGGCTGTTTCTGGTGGTGATGGTGACCACAACTCTTCACGCTAATCTACGGCCTGATCCAGCACTCTTCGCAGGGCACGCTCCAGGAAGAAAACAAATGGGATGATGTCGCTGATGGTGCCTTCGGTGCGACTGACTAGGTTTGTCACCTCCTCAAAAGGACGCATGAGCCTACAGGCATTGCGCATGAGCGTCCAGTAAAGTGGCAAAAAAATATCCAGCTCCGCAGAGGCTGTCCTAGCACCCCGGTCATACAAATTCTCGTTGACGGCTTTTTCTTGTTGGAGCAGGCGGTCGAAAATTAGGAGTGTTGAATTCCAACGTGTCGGGCTGTCGCAAATCAATCGCCTCACTGGCATGTTGTTTCGCCACTGAATATCGGAAAAGTGCGCCATGGCCATGTAGGAACGCCTGAAATGGCCACACACCTTCCTGGCCTGCTTGAGGACCTCCTGTAAGCCTGGGTACTTATGCACAAAGCGTTGTACGATCAGATTCAACACATGTGCCATGCACGGCACATGTGTCAACTTGCCCAAATTCAATGCCGCCAACAAATTGCTTCTGTTGTCACACACCACTTTGCCGATCTCCAGTTGGTGCGGTGTCAGCCACTGATCCACCTGGGCGTTCAGGGTGGACAGTAGTGCTAGTCCGGTGTGACTCTCTGCTTTCAGGCAAGTCAACCCCAAGACAGCGTGACACTGTCGTATCCGGGATGTGGAATAGCCCCTGGGGAGCTGGGTGGGTGCAGTTGATGTGGAGCAAGACGCAGCAGCAGAAGAGGACTCAGCCGAGGAGGTTAGCGAAGAGGATGGAGTAGGAGGAGTAGAGGAGGTGGCAGCAGGCCTGCCTGCAAGTCGTGGCAGTGTCACCAACTCCTCTGCAGAGCCACGCATTCCATGCTCGGCAGCCGTCAGCAGGTTTTTCCCAATGCGCAGTGTACGTGATATACAGTACAGACCAAAAGTTTGGACACACCTTCTTATTCAAAGAGTTTTCTTTATTTTCATGACTATGAAGGCATCAAAACTATGAATTAACACATGTGGAATTATATACATAACAAACAGGTGTCAAACAACTGAAAATGTCATATTATAGGTTCTTCAAAGTAGCCACCTTTTGCTTGGATTACTGCTTTGCACACTCTTGGCATTCTCTTGATGAGCTTCAAGAGGTAGTCCCCTGAAATGGTCTTCCAACAGTCTTGAAGGAGTTCCCAGAGATGCTTAGCACTTGTTGGCCCTTTTGCCTTCACTCTGTCCAGCTCACCCCAAACCATCTCGATTGGGTTCAGGTCCGGTAACTGTGGAGGCCAGGTCATCTGGCGCAGCACCCCATCACTCTCCTTCATGGTCAAATAGCCCTTACTTTCAAAGTTTTCCCAATTTTTCGGCTGACTGACTGACCTTCATTTCTTAAAGTAATGATGGCTACTCGTTTTTCTTTACTTAGCTGCTTTTTTCTTGCCATAATACAAATTCTAACAGTCTATTCAGTAGGACTATCAGCTGTGTATCCACCTGATTTCTCCCCAATGCAACTGATGGTCCCAACCCCATTTATAAGGCAAGAAATCCCACTTATTAAACCTGACAGGGCACACCTGTGAAAGGAAAACCATTTCAGGGGACTACCTCTTGAAGCTCATCAAGAGAATGCCAAGAGTGTGCAAAGCAGTAATCCAAGCAAAAGGTGGCTACTTTGAAGAACCTAGAATATTACATATTTTCAGTTGTTTCACACTTGTTTGTTATGTATATAATTCCACATGTGTTAATTCATAGTTTTGATGCCTTCAGTGTGAATCTACAATTTTCATAGTCATGAAAATAAAGAAAACTCTTTGAATGAGAAGGTGTGTCCAAACTTTTGGTCTGTACTGTACCTGCCCTGACAGTGCTTTGCAGACCATGTATCAGTGGTCAGATGGACCCTTGCCCCAACACTGTGTGCCAGACATGCCATGACTTCCTTTTCCACAATAGAGTACAGGTTGGGGATTGCCTTTTGTGAAAAAAAAAATCGGCCGGGTACCTTCCACTGCGGTGTCCCAATAGCTACAAATTTTTTGAAGGCCTCAGACTCCACCAGCTTGTATGGTAAAAGCTGGCGAGCTAAGAGTTCCGACAAGCCAGCTGTCAGACGCCGGGCAAGGGGGTGACTCTGTGACATTGGCTTCTTACGCTCAAACATTTCCTTGACAGACACCTGACTGTGGGCAGATGAGCAGGAACTGCTGAAGGTGAGAGGCGGAGTGGCGGGTGGTTGAGAGGGGCAAGGAGGACAGCAGTGGTTGACGTGGCTGAAGATGCTGGACCAGGAGGAGGATGGTGGCTTTGAGTTTGTGTGCTGCTTGTACTCATCATGTGTTGATCCCATAGGTGTTTGTTATGTGAGATCATGTGCCTTCGCAAAGCAGTTGTACCTAGGTGGGTGTTGGACTTCCCACGACTGAGTTTCTTTTGGCACAGGTTGCAAATGGCATCGCTGTTATCAGAGGCAGACACACAAAAAAAATGCCACACTGCTGAGCTTTGCAATGACGGCATTCTGGTGGTGGCAACAGCATGCGTTGATTGGCGTGCTGTCTGGCTGACCCCAGGTGCCGATACATGCTGTCTGACTGTGCCACTAGCTCCTTGCGACGACCTCCCCCTGCTTCCAACTAGTCTCCTCCTCCTCTCTGTCTCCCCATCTGAACTTTCCCCCTGTTCTTCTTCTCTTCGAGCGGGCACCCACGTGACATCCACCGACACATCGTCATCATCAACCGCTTCACTTGTATCTGACAACTCAGCAAAGGAAGCAGCAGTGGGTACAACATCATCATCATCACAACCTACGTCCATGTGTGTAATGCTGCCTGACGGAGACATATACCTGTTATCTACATCTTCTGGCAATAATGGTTGCGCATCACTCATTTCTTCCAACTGATGTGTAAATAACTCCTCTGACAGATCAAGTGAAGCGGCTGTGGTGCTAGTGTTGGTGGTGGCGGCAGGCGGGCGAGTGGTAACGTGAGAGGTGCCCGAAGCAGAGCTGGAGGAGGATGGTGCGTCAAGGTTCCGAGCGGAAGCTGTAGAAGATTGGGTGTCCTGTGTTAGCCAGTCAACTATGTCCTCAGAACTTTTCGAGTTCAGGGTACGTGGCCTCTGAACACTGGGCATTATTCTAGGGCCAAAGGAAATCACAGCACCACGACCACGATGCGGGGTGGCCTGCCTTGCCTGTCATTTTTTTTTAGATTAGTGGTACTATGCGTGCAAGGTACTGTGCCACCCCGTAATGAGTGGTGTGCAGTGGGCACAGTACAGTCTGTGGGCCTGACACTCACTGGCAGGCAACTGCAATTATATTACAGAGAAAAAATGGTTTTACTTTTTTATCTGCAAGCTACTGTGCCACCAGATATGAGTGGTGGGCACTGGCAGTGGGCACAGTACACTCTGTGGGCCTGACACACACTGGCAGGCAACTGCAATATATATATATATATATATATATAAATATAAATATAAAAAAGCAGACTGATGTACTAGCCCTAAAAAGGGCTTTTTGGGGTGCTGTCAGGACGCTGTCCTTACAGCAGATCAGATGAGTCTTTGAGGACTGGAGTGGACACAGAACACTGGCCTAGCTAACAATTTCCCTATTAATTCAGCAGCAGCAGTCTCCCTGCTCTCACTAACACTGCAGCTTCAGAATGAATCTAAGATGGATGCTGTCCTTGCTTTTTGATAGGAGGTAGGAGGGTCTGGGAGGGAGGGTATGCTGCTGATTGGCTGGAATGTGTCTGCTGACTGTGAGGTACAGGGTCAAAGTTTGCTCAATGATGATGTATAGGGCGCGGACCGAACATCGCAGATGTTCGCCCGCCGTGGCGAACGCGAGCAAGCGATGCAAACTCCTACTCCATATGGACCTCCACCTCATAAATCAAGCTAATTTTTTTTTATTTGTACGTATTTTATTTTATGTAATTTCACTACTTTGTCGGTTACATTTTCGGGTGAGATTCACCAATTTTTGGGTGTGCTGTACCACTGCTATACCTAGTAGACAGGTTAAAAAAATTCACAAATTTGTCTGTTACATTTTCGGGTGAAATTCACCAATTTTTGGGTGTGATGTACCACTGCTATACCTAGTAGACAGGTAAAAAAAACAACACTAATTTGTCTGTTACATTTTCAGGTGAAATTCACCCCTCCTCTACCAAGTAGACAGGTTAATACATTTCACTAATTTTTCTGTTACATTCTTGGGTTGACATTTTACAATTTTAGACGTGAATAAACCGCTGCTCTGCATAGGTGACAGGGAATAAAATTTCAGAAATTCTTCTTTAATTGATGCGCGCCCCCTCCTTTCATTCAATGCTTAAACTTTAACAATCTGTCCCACATTTGCGCTTCAATAATTTGTCCCACATTTGTGCTTCAATAATTTGTCCTACATTTGCGCTTCAATAATTTGTCCCACATTTGCGCTTTAATAATTTGTCCCACATTTGTGCTTCAATAATTTGTCCTACATTTGCGCTTCAATAATTTGTCCCACATTTCCGCTTCAATAACTTTTCCCATATTTCCTCTCGATCCCAAAAAAATTTAATCCATTAATCTCCCTTGGATGTGGTCTCTCTTTCTCATGCTCTCTCTCCGGTGTGGAACTCTGATTCGCCGATAACCATGATCAACATGGTAAGCTCAGAAAAGAACATCGAAAGTTGATAGAGAAGATATCCAAATGGATGGTGGACGTCACGGGGGCACCTCTACATAGGTGACAGGAACATAAATTTCAAAAAAATCATCTGTTACATTGTCAGATGACATTTTACAAATTTTGCCGGATAGAAACCCCTGCTCTGCATAGGTGACAGGGAATAAAATTTCAGAAATTCTTCTTTAATTGATGCGCGCCCCCTCCTTTCATTCAGTGCTTAAACTTTAACAAGTTGTCCCACATTTGCGCTTCAATAATTTGTCCCACATTTGCGCTTTAATAATTTGTCCCACATTTGCGCTTCAATAATTTGTCCCACATTTGCGCTTCAATAATTTGTCCCACATTTGCGCTTCAATAATTTGTTCCACATTTGCGCTTAAATAACTTTTCCCATATTTCTGCTCGATCCCAAAAAAATGTAATCCATTTATATCCCTTGGATGTGGTCTCTCTTTCTCACGCTCCCTCTCCGGCGTGGAACCCTGATTCGCCGAAAACCGGCGTGGGTAATTGGCGCGCGCCCCCTCCTTTCCTTCAATTCTTCCGTTTTAATAGTTTTTCCCACATTTTCACTCAATCACAATTAAATTTTATGCATTGATCTCCCTTGGATGTGGTCTCTCTTTCTCACACTCCCTCAGCGGGGTGGAACCTTGATTCGCCGCCAACCGTGATCAACATGGTAGGCGGAGAAAAGAACATCGAAAGTTGATAGAGCAGATATCCATTATCCAATTGGATTGTGAACATCACTGGGACGTGCGACATGGTGGGGCAATATGTTTGCACACGCCTACACGAACTGACTGATGGTTCTGCCCCCTGCAACTTCTGTGTCTCTAAATTAGGCACATGGCCTGAGCTTGCCCTTTACGCCTTGGAGGTGCTGGCCTGCCCTGCAGCCAGTGTATTGTCTGAATGTGTGTTTAGCACGGCTGGAGGGGGTTATCACAGGTTATATTTCCCAATGTTTTGGGGTGTACCGGAATTTAAAAAAATAAAAATAAATTTAAAACAAAAAATCAGTGTAGGCTACCTCCTCCTCCTCCACCGCCGCTTTCACCTACACCGCCACATCCACCGCCTCCTCAACCTCTTACTCCATATGGACCTCGTCCTCCTAGATAAAGATTATTAGTTTTAATTTTTACGTATTTTATGTTATTTGAAGTCATTTCTCTATCCACATTTGTTTGCAGAGCACTTGCCATGCTCTTAACCACATTTTGCTGGCATTTTCAGCCCTCTAGCCCTTTCCGTGACATTTTTAGAGCCATTTTAGTGCTCAAAAGTTCGAGTCCCCATTGACTTCAATGGGGTTTGGGTTCGGGGTCAAGTCCGGGCCCCGAACTCAAACCTTTTTGTGAAGTTCAGCCGAACCCGTCGAACCCGAACATCCAGGTGCCTGCTCAACTCTATCCCATATCTATCTGCTCCAAACACCAGCGGCTAACACATATTTGGTTACATTTTGACCAAAACATCCAGAAGATTTCCTAGAACATGATCACAATTGTATTTTATCAAATCTTTACCATTTCCCCCAAATAATAAAAATGGAAATGTAGACAATGTGTCCATCCTTGCACATTTTGCTAACATCTCCAATTTCTCACAACACAAATCCAATACTTTAATGTGACATGCTAGAAAAACCTTCAACAGGCTCCAACCCCCATCACAACCACTGGGTGGCCACAAATAGACCCATATAGAATCATCAACTCCCAAATGAGTATCATAAAATCATCTTTTTTTCCACAGCCGTTCCTCTCACACCCTTTATTTCCAGACTTGTTGATCCAAGAAAAAAGTAAGGAAGGAAACATCTGTAACTGAAAATTATCCTATATAATTACATTTAAGTGAATCCGGAGCTGCGATCCACTGATTGCCTTTGGTCCAACTTCTCGTACCCCTGTGGATCAGTTTGTTTTGCTGTAAGAAGCTACATATATGGCATGTCCATGTAATGTATAGATGCGCTGGGTGCTCCAGAGTGGCACACGGGGGGTTCAAGTGAGAGACCCTCACTATGAAGTACAGAGGTCCTCACAGGGCATCTTGCTGTGATGCAGATCCTTTAAGTTCATTGTCCAGAAACATTTAGGTTTATGTAATTTGCAGGTTTGTGCATTTTGGCAGGGATTGTTATTTTTGTCTCCATACATATAAATATTTCATATCAAAATAGGAAGCAAAAACAACTTTACATTTGGTTACCTAGCTCACAAATGAATGTCTCAGCCCTTAGGGCTTTCATAAAAATACCGACGATGACTCATGGGAATTAAAAAAAAAATGTTGCGTTGTAAAACCTTGGCTTGTTGTGCGTCTTCTGGGCACATGAAAAATACATGAAACAAGTTTGTTTTTTAAAACACAGGTGATATTCCCAAGTCGGCATCTTTTTGAAAATTTCCATCAAAGTTTGCTATATTACTAAAGTATGTAAAGGGTATTTGTTACACATAGGAACATTCCTAAAGTCAAACACAGAAAAGAGTCAGGAACATTCTACTATCAATGCTGTTGTGTTGCTTTTACACATATATTTTTTTTGCCAAATTTTTTGGGTGACTTAAATAAACACTACCTTTACATTACATTTTATTTTCAATCATATATCCAAAAATGAGTGGTGTTCAACTTTAATGCCATTGGGAGATAAACCACTTTAATCACTTTAGGAGAATGAGTAAATCCATGCACATTTGTCTTTTGAGTCCTTAATGACTATCTTTAGATCTGGGACCATTTATGTACAGCCATTCAATAAAGAGCCAACTAGCGCACAACTGTTTCAGGCTTGGTGGCCCTCATCAGTAGTGATGGCCTTGCGGTTCGCCCCGGCGGTCGTTTCGCGGCGAACTTTGCGTGTTTGCGATTCACCGAACATGCGAATATATGGAGATATTTGCGCCCGCCATATTCTTTTACATTGTGAAGAACTTTGACCCATGACACATCCATCAGGTGGTACAGGACAGCCAATTGAGACGTTTCAGCACATGGACATACCCCCTACCTTATAAATAAACCTGATCTGGCCGCCATTTTACATTCAGTGTTTTGCCAGTGTAGAGAGAGGTTACTGTGTGGAGCAGGGACAGGCTGTTAGGGACACCGAACGCTAGCTAATAGGTCCACAAAAGTCATTTTAAGCACTAGTATAGGTGTGCTATCGCTAGGCGTGATACACAGAGGGGTGCAAAATACTTATATTATACTTTTATAATGAGTCAAAAACACATAGATCTATATAGTGATCACCTAGAAGTCAGGGGCCTAGGGGCTAGGGTCTTACTAGGGCCATTTTTATATAGGGTAAGGTTCCGGACGGGTCGCTCTTATCAGGGCGGGTGGTCTGTGGTTAGGCTATCAGGGCCAGAATAGCACCCCCCTGTAGGGCAATATCAGGGACAGTTCTTTGCCCACCCTGCCCTTCAATACCACATCATCATCTAGCCCAGGGATAGATGTTTTTTGCTTTCCCTCCGGGATTCATCGATGTGAACTGGAACCCCCCGGATTGTAGTAGGACATATGGTTTCTGATTTAGTGCCGCCGAGCACTTGTTATTGCCGACCACATCTATGCTTTTTGCTTAACTTTAATAATTAAAATTATTTTCATTTTGAGGGATATCTTTTCCATTCACACATCCGCAAAAATGGGTCCGCATCCGTTCCGCAATTTTTCTGCGGAACGGGTGCAGACCCATTCATTTTCAATGGGGCCGGAATGTGCTGTCCACATCCGCATTTGCGGATCCGCATCCACATTTGCGGATCCGCACTTCCGCATCCGTGCTTCCGTTTCCACAAAATAATAGAACATGTCCTATTCTTCTCCACAATTGCAGACAAGATTAGGCATTTTCTATTATAGTGCCGGCGATGTGCGGTCCGCAAATTGTGGAATGCACATTGCTGGTGTCCGTGTTTTGCGGATCCGCAAAACACTTACGGACGTGTGAATGGACCCTCATAGTAACATTATTAAAGGTTACGTTTTATCTTTATGCATATTCTAATGGATTGCCTTCCTTGTACCATGTTATAATATACTTTCTATGTTAGAAATTATATTATAGTGCATTTGTATTGTGCGGCAGTTGTGTGCGGTTCTGCTGCGATACTGCAGGTATATAGAGGGACAAGTGTTATTGGATATACTTTCTTTATAGTGCATTTGGGTACTGTATAGTGAATTTGCGCATGCGCGTACGTGAAAATTATATTGCCGATATTTCGCATTGAAAAAATGTATGACTGTAGATCGCAAATTCGAATAATACATCTGGTATGTAACTGTCCATGTTGTGGGACTATTTGTGCTCTTCTAAAAATTATTTCTTGGCTGCAAATATGAGCTGAAGGTTTTTCAGGTTCGCCTGCCATTAAAATGAATGGTACCCGCCGCGAACTTGCGGTTCGCAAACATTTGATCGTGTTCGCCCGATCGCGTTCGCGAACCGTCCCGGCAGACTTTCGTCCATCACTACTCATTAGCACTGATTGGATTGGTGTAGTGTGAGAGACCCATGAAGGGTATGAGTGGGGGAAAAAACTTCTTAAATCTTCATTTTTGGATAGGGGGTATGGCATATTAATTAATCCTTCATGTCCCTAATCACCATCTTTGGACCCAGGACTAGTGTCGAGCGAATCAAAGTTGACGAAGTAGACCTCGATCCGAATTTCAGGAAAAATTTGATTTTCCATGAAGCTGATCGTTCCCGTGAACAAATCGATTTTACCTTTGTCTAGACGATGCTCTGCATATTTGCTTGGTAGCAGCCGGATTTCTGCTGGATCCCATTATAGTCAATGGGGTCTGTTGGGAAGATGGTGGTATCTAGAGAACTCTGGCAGGCTGTTCTCTACTGGAAAAGCCGGCAGGAGGCTATGCCACTGATGTGAAACTAGCCTTAGTCTTCATCAGCACTGATTGGATTGTTGCAGTGTGAGAGACCCACGGGGGGTTTTAGTAAAAGGAAAACCTGTACTCATGATTTTCGGAGAGTGGGTGAGGTCATGCTACTGTAATTTGTCTTTCATGATCCAATGTATGACCATATTTCTAATGAGGACCATGTATGTACAGCTGATGCACAGCCAGTCAATACAAAGCCAACTACTGTTTCAGACTAGTCCTCATCCGCAGTGATTGGATTGACGTAGTGTGAGAGACCCATGGAGTGCATGAATGGAGGGAAAATAAACCTCTTTAATATTCATTTTAAGGTAGTGGGTAGGCCATGTAAATATATCCTTCGTGACCATAATGACCACCTTTGGACCCAGGACCATTTGTGCATAACCAATGTACAGCCAACGTGCACTCAACTGTTTCAGGCTTATTAGTCTTCATCAGCACTGATAGAATTGACATAATGTGAGAAACCCATGGAGGGTTTGAGGGAGGGGGAGGCAAACACCAGTGCCTCTTGACCCGGTTGGGTCAGCAACCTCTGAATAGAGACTGCTCCTAGTGGTATTGTCTTGGTGCTCCCTGCAGTGAAGTCCAGATCCCTTTATGGAGTGAAACCAGGCATCCACTTTGGTAATTTTCCTCAGAAATAGCCCTAATACATATTTGTTTAGTGGCACATGAATGATGCCATGTAAGAGAACCATGGAAGGTATGAGCAGGGAAGAGATGCTTGTGTGTCCAGAGTGATCCCCTACCTTCTCTGGACCCCTGTGCAGCAGAACAAGCTGTATATATTCACCCTGGATTGCTCTACGTACTGTAAGGGATCGCTCTCTCACAGGGGGACGGCAATGACAGTCTTCTCAACAAACAGGGGGTTTTGAAGCTCAAACAGTGCTTTATTTGTCACACATCACATCACACTTTCAAGTTTGGCATCACTTGATACAATGAAGTCGCAGCTTCACATCATTACGTGTTACATCAACACAAAACAATAAATCCTTGCCCGGCTAGGCGCTCACTATACAGAGATTTTCCCTAACTCACCTCTAGTTCAGTGTTCACACTGTGGTATTCGACTTCACTCAGCCATGCGGTCAGACAACTTCCTAGCTGTGACCAATGCAACCAATTGGGGTCTCGGTCCCCCCAGTCCTCCTGACGGTGACCACGCAATACCTTGGGGGGGGATAGGGTCCAACTGTCCTCCCGACTCTGACAGTGTGACACCTCTTTTCTTCAGGCATCGTTGGGCCCCCCAAAACTCAGGCTTACTCAGCCTTGTGGCCCCAAAGCCTTCCTGGCTGGGACCACACAGAGCCTCTGCAGGCTTCCTTTTCAATACTCCCGCCCCCCCCCCCTTTCTCACACACTGAGGATTGATTTATCCCTCAGTGATTATCCCAGCTGGCCTGTAGTGGGCTAGGGGTGTGGACTGAGATATACATCCTCACCACACCTCTACCGTGCACTTCACCACAGTACCCATAAATACACCATTTCCACCAATAAAAAGAAAATCACCTAGCCTAAGATATCACAAACTCCTCTGAATAGGGATAAGCTTAAAAAGTCCAATAAAACATTTCTACTTTTTCATTTGAACAAACTACATTTATGATTCTCCTGTTTTCTTCTAGTCATTCAGCGCTGAATTTTCATTTCCTAACCATATAAAATATAAAAGAGAATTACATTCTACCACAAAACGCACAACACGAGGCCACTCACAGACTTGACATGAATCACTATGGACATTTCCAACTAGAAGATGTCACATGTAATATCCGTGTCCGTTATGACTCCTGCATGAGGACTTAGAGAACTGGGGTAATCAGCGGTCAGCTCTGGAAGAGATTTTTCTGATGCATTACTTTCTTCGGTGTTGCTTGTGATCCCAAATAATCTATAACATGTGGACTCAAGGTGTGGCAGTAAAGGCAGCAGCGTTTGTGGTTGTTATGATATCATCATTAAAAACGTACTATTCTAAAAAAAAATACAAATAGTTTTGATAAAAAATTCCCTACTGTTTGAGTCTGTAGCTCTTATGTGTTCTATGTGTCTCCATGGTTAGAAACATAGAAACATAGAATGTGTCGGCAGATAAGAACCATTTGGCCCATCTAGTCTGCCCAATATACTGAGTACTATGGATAGCCCCTGGCCCTATCTTATATGAAGGATGGCCTTATGCCTATCCCATGCATGCTTAAACCCCTTCACTGTATTTGCAGCTACCACTTCTGCAGGAAGGCTATTCCATGCATCCACTACTCTCTCAGTAAAGTAATACTTCCTTATATTACTTTTAAACCTTTGCCCCTCTAATTTAAAACATATCCTGTGTAGTCTGATCTTGTAGCCATGCTGTCTTCCATCTTTCCCCTACTTCTTTTTATTCTACAATCTTCACATTATCACAAAAACAAGATGACTGCACACCATTATACATACAAACAATAGAGCTCAGAAATGGGGGTCATTCTAGATAAAAGTGGTACAATACCGACTATAAATGAGTTAATCGAAGCTCTTAGCGCACATATTTGCTCAAACATGTGTCGGGCCCATCTACCAGGCGTCAAGGTGGCTTCCGCAGATGGGTCCCTAACGCTAAATATACTGCCTCTCTTTGGACTTACTTAAGCCTACAATATTCAGGGCAGTGTACAGACCAGCTACATACGTAGCTATGCACCTGTGATTCTGAAGGTTCTAGTCTAAATTTTCTTGTGGTATATATTGAGGGTAGCACCTCTTTTAGACTGAACACGCCCATCTACCTGGGACTTCTGAGCAGAGTACGTATGTAGTTGCGCCCCGTGGCCCCATGCTGGCAATTTGCGGGCCGCAATGCACGAACACCCACCATGGGGCAGCCGCAGCAGATCGCGGACCCATTCACTTTATTGCGTCAGCGATCCGGCCGTTCCGCAAAAAGATAGGACATGTTCTATGTTTTTGCGGAACGGAAGTACAGGACGAAACCCCACGGAAGCACTCCGTAGTGCTTCCGTAGGGTTCCGTTCCGTGCTTCCGTTCCGCACCATTCTGCATCTCCAGATTTGCGGACCCATTGAAGTGAACGGGTCAGCATCCGTGATGCGGAATGCACACAGAACGGTGCCCATGTATTGAGGATCCGCAAATGCGGTCCGCAATACGGCCACGGAGCGTACATTTTCGTGTGCAATAAGCCTTAGTGTCTCTGGGCCAGTCGGAGTGGTGCACCCCCACATTCATGACCCCCAATTTTGAATGTTTTTATTGAAGAATTATGTATGATCTGCTGCTTTCGTGGATGAAATACAATTCTTTTATTTATTTGACATTTACCTTGGTACATTCTTGGATGAAAGAGTGCCTGTTCATTCCTGTATATTTAGTATTTCATCTGACTATAGACTGGGGGGCAGTCTATGTACAGTGCCCCTAACTCTGTAGATCAATACGGGTGAGCCGCCATACATTTATACAATTTGCTACTCTGAAACAGCTTTTCAGTACAGGTGCAGGTGTCGAACCCCCGCCAATCACACATAGACTGTAGTGATGTCCCGAACTATTCGCCGACGAACAGTTCCCGGCGAACATAGCTTGTCCGCGTTCGCCGCGGCGGGCGAACATATGCGATGTTCGGTCCGCCCCCTATACATCATCATTGAGCAAACTTTGGCCCTGTGCCTCACAGTCAGCAGACACATTCCAGCCAATCAGCAGCAGACCCTCCCTCCCAGACCCTCCCACCTCCTATCAAAAAGCAAGGACAGCATCCATCTTAGATTCATTCTGAAGCTGCAGTGTCACAAATTTGACTAAGTTGTAATCGCAATGCGATTAATACGGGTTATATTAATCGCATTGCGAATTCAACTTAGAGCGGGGTTCCTAATGGTTGTATTGCTAGAATATAACGAAGATTGAGAATATAGTGCTATATTCATTATATTCGTCAATTCTAGCAATACAACCATTAGGAACTTAGCTCTAAGTTGAATTCGCAATGCGATTAATGCAGGTTATATTAATCGCATTGCGAATTCAACTTACCACACTCTGCGTCAACTATGTAATTTTCCATGGGAGTTTTGCCATGGATCCCCCTCCGGCATGCCACAGTCCAGGTGTTAGTCCCCTTGAAACAACTTTTTCATGACTATTGTGGCCAGAAAGAGTCCCTGTGGGTTTTAAAATTCGCCTGCCTATTGAAGTCTATGGCGGTTCGCCCGTTCGTGAACATTCGCGGAAGTTCGCGTTAGACGTTCGCGAACTGAATATTTTATGTTCGCGACATCTCTAATAGACTGCCATCAATATAAAAGATGTGGACAATCCCTTTAACGCATACCTCCACCATAAGGCTCAAAAAGAATGTGAACAGAGTCTCACAACTGGAGACATCCCTCTGTAAATGGATCAACACAGGATAACACTGTTACAAAGATGATCCCAAAATGCACCCTACTGAATACCAAAAACTATAAAAGTTATTACCATGCGTCAAAATTAATTTAGCATAATAGCGAAAGCAAATATCAACTGTGTTACATATATTTTATCTTCTGTCTCATAAACTGTAACTCTAATATTTCAAGAATAAAAAAGCTGGAAAAATCACATCTTAAATTAACTTTAATAGCTTAAAAAAAAAAAAAAGTCATAGTTGTTAAACCAATATATATATATATAAAAAAAGATTAAATGTGTCTGGGCCAAAATACCTCGGAGTGAGGTGAGCAATATGTGCTTATATGAATAGGAATTTATGATTTTTAGTTTCGTGTATTTTTCATAGTATGGAAAAGCGCAAACAAAACAAACACACAAAAAACTTCAGGATATATGAAGCAAGAAAAAGAAAAAAAAGGCCTGAGATAAGCACATTGTTACGAGATGCTCAGAATCAATAAGGAACATAAAAACCTCCAAGGACTCGGTTATCATTTTCCTAGAAGTTAGAAGCGGAAAGGAGCAGATAGGTCAATCTATAAAAGAAGAAATATTGGATACACAGCAACTTCCATCTTAAAACAAACACAGACATTGATGGGGGGGAATATTGGTTTCGTTCCATCACTTTCAGCACTCCCTCTGCTCTGCATCTCTTCCCAGAAAAAAAGTTTTCTATAGAGAACGGATAGAACTTGGCCATTAGTTTCTTGATTTAAAGTGATACACAATGAGAAATTGCTTAGTGATATTCATTTCAGTGGGTTTTCTAAATATCCTATTAGTGAATCCAGGATTGAAAGACTGGTGTCTATGTCTAAGACCCTCACCAATTACCCTTTGCAGTGAACACCTACAAAGAGTGCATCTCCTGGAGGAACCAACATGTCCTGCATTACAGAGACAGTCCACTGACTTCACTGAGCACGGTGCAATACCTAATTTAACCAGTGGAGGTGCTGCAGGATAATTAAACACTTGCTGCTGAGTTAACTCAACTATCGCAGGTGCATTCATTATAATTATTTAGAGCCAGTGGTATACCTCAAATGGATGCAGACCACACAGCTGCTATGGGGTCTGTGGGAGAAGGGGGCCTAGCTGCGAACGAAAAGCCTGCTCCCTAATTACACTTAAACAGCTAGCTGTGCAGAGATGAAGCTAGGATGTGAAGAAGGAACTGTGATGATGTTATTATCCTGTGACCAGGTAAGGAAGACAGAGCTCAGCAGTGCACTGGAGAAGTGGTGAAGGACCTGAGTGATGTCATCATGTGACCAGTGCAGGATTACAGATCTCAGCAGTCCAGAGAGGTGGTGAAGGACCTGTAGGATGTCATGGATGTGGGGGATGGAGCTTCTGTGCAGTGGGTTGAGGGATAAACAGCAGCAGGCACAGTTCATGGGGTGAAGGATGACGTACAATATAAAAGGTAGCAGCAGTGGGCACAGTTCATTGGGGGTATGGCACAATATATAATAAGCAGCAGGCACAGTCTATTAGGGGGAAGGATGGCTTACTATATAAAAGGCAGCAGCAGACACAGTTCATGGGGGATATGGAACACTGTATAATAAGCAGCAGCAGACACAGTTCATGGGGGATATGGAACACTGTATAATAAGCAGCAGCAGACACAGTTCATGGAAGGACGGATGGCACATTAGACAAAACGCAGCAGCAGGCACAGTTCATGGCTAGGTGCACACTTGTGATCATATTCTAGTATTCTGTTCCAGCATAAGAATTGCTGGATCCTGCATATGCAGAACACTTCCAGCAAATGCCAGATCCCATTAGCAATAATAGGTTCCGTCGGAATCCAGCAGGAGAACATGCAATTTGCCCAACAAAATATTGCTGCATGCAGTGTTCTTAGCAGTTAATAATGGGGTGGGGGAAGTTTGCCAATAAGAATTTGGACTTGCAGTGCATGAATGGTTGGGCGGTGA
This sequence comes from Bufo bufo, assembly GCF_905171765.1. NCBI lineage: Eukaryota > Metazoa > Chordata > Amphibia > Anura > Bufonidae > Bufo > Bufo bufo. The sequence continues at coordinate 46,781,049 of NC_053390.1, forward strand.
CTGAGAAGATTGAACGGAACATTATTTTTTTTTGGACAGTATGTTGGTGCAAAGGGAAAGGCAGGGAGGAGCCAGGGCAGGTAGTAAGGGGGGCTAGGAGTGGGTAGTGGGAGGGGTAGGGCTTGGGGCCCAAATTCAGATTCTTGCTATGAGGCCCAGTGATCTACGTATGCCTCTGCATATAGCATATAAGCATATTGTTGGTAAACACATCTGTTTTTAGTGTGCAGGTCTCCCCCTCTCATGGCTCAGGGTGAGTGTAATTTCTGCTGCACCTCTCTTCCTGTCACAGCTCAAGGAGGTGTCTATTCAGTTCTCTCCATATCACAGCTCAGGGGGTATGTCCTTTGTGCTGCAGCTCTCTCCCTATCACAGCCTAGGGGTAGTGTCCTGTCTGCAGCAGCTCTCCGCCTGTAACTGTCACAGCTTCTAACAGTAGATAGGGCTGATGAGAAATAAAGGATGGAACTGAGCATGTGCATCCGCTTCAGTGAGGTGGACAGAGAAATAAGGAAAAGGACAAACAGCAGGTGGAGCTATACAGATAGATTTTATTGAATAACTCAGTAACTATACAAAATTTTGTATTACATTGCAATTCCAAAAGTGTTCCGATCCAGGTGCTGGTTTGAAAGAAGTAGAATATTTTTGTGGAACAACCCCTTTAAGGTTATTATTTATGGTTTAGTTGGTTGCATAATTGCTTACATAAATTAAAAAACGTGGCACATTTCCTACAACATTTCATTACCTTGTACGTATTTCCTCCCGGGGCCTTCGCTGACAATTTAATGACAGTTCTAGAGCAATGTGTTGCCAGCCTTTAACTACATATCATTAAACATGAGCCAAAAGCTCGCTTTTAATTTGTGATGTTTTATCTGCCACAGATTATGTTTAATTTGTTCTAAGAGACAACAATGGCATATGGGACGGCAAGCAAACAGATCTCAGCGTTCTCACCTCCACTCAATGTCATGATTTAATATTTACATGATGAAATAGGTATTACAAGAAGCTCGAAGAGGAAAGACTTCATGGAAACACGATGCATCATCACGGTGACATGCCATACTTAACCAACGACATCTAGTATGAGCGTTGTTCACTATTTTGTCATTTCATGTAGTCGAGTAGATGGGGGAGATGGTGGAGCATTTGGCTCAGGTGACAGGTAGGGCACCAAGTACTCAGTCAGCCTAGGCCAAATGTCAAGTACGCACCCGCGTCTCGTGACTAGGGATGGGTCTGCCAGGGGGCAGACTACCTCCATGCTCTCAATCGACACACACCACACACTTAGGCTGCAAAGTGAGCGTAGATCACCCCCAAACACGTACAGACCAAACACCCCAAACACCAGTTGCCACCACCAACTTTGACGTCAGACGGAAACGCTGCAAAGGCCATATATAAACGTTCTGCTCACACGTTCAGGCTATGGATTTTTTATAAAGACTTATAAAGAGAATATTTTATAGGCAAAAAGTAGTGCAGTGCTTACAAAAAACAAGACAAAGTAAAAATAACATACACAAACAGTAAGAGCAAACTAAATGGGAAAAAATACAGTAATAAGAACTAACTACGCCCGGGAGAAGGGGAGGAAATGGATACCCGTCAGCTCGGCTGTGACACCCATACAGTGTAACAAATGAAATATGTCCATGCAATATTTTTATAGAACCAGGATTGGTTTCCAGTTTCTGGTCGGCCCAGTCATTGACTAACCAAATCCCAGTTCTTCTATTGGGGGAGAATTAATGAGGGGAGTGGGGAGCATTGAATATTGAAATTTCTTTGTTTGAAACTTTTCAAATCTCCCTCTACAATGAATCCCCTTCCTACAGTATCCTGTTTAGCAGGGGGAGCAGATGCTTTTTTGAGGTTTGTACCTGGCAGCCAGAGGTATTGAATATGACAGGATGATGAGGAGAACTGTCCATTTGCACCTCTTGTAGCTGACAGAGGCCCAGCCTGTATGACTCCACCCTGCTGGGAAAGAATGGAGGCTTCAAAGCAGTCAGACCCTTCTCTTCTGCAAAAATCACACCTTATACAGCAGATACACAGCACATATAATTCTATAATGGTTGCTATAAGTATGCACCCAGTCATCATATTTATGACACTAGAGTATTTAGAAACAAGGAGAATGCCTTGGTAGACGAAAGACTAGGTGTGACTTTTTCCCAAGGTGAAGGAAATACTTGGTATGACTCTTTCCCAAGGTGAAGGAAAGACTCAGTGTGACGCTTGCCCAAGGTAAAGGAAAGACTTGGTGTGGCTCTTTCCCAAGGTGAGGGAAATACTAGGTGAGACTCTTCTCCAAGGTGAAGGAAAAAATAGGTGTCACTCTTGCCCAAGGTGAAAGAAAGACTAGGTGTGACTCCTGCCCAAAGTAAAAGAAAGACGTGGTGTGACTCTTGCCCAAGGTGAAAGAAAGACTAGATGTGACTCTTGCACAAGGTGAAGGAAAGACTAGGTGTGACTCTTCACCAAGGTGAAGGAAATACTAGGTGAGACTCTTGTCCAAGGAGAAGGAAAGACTAGGTGTGACTCTTGCCCAAGATGAAAGAAAAACAAGGTGTGGCTCTTGCCCAGGGTGAAGGAAAGACTAGATGTGACCATTGCCCAAGGTGAAGGAAAGACTAGATGTGACTCTTGGTGCATAGTCACATACATGGAGTAGAGTTAACACTCCTGTTTTCTGAGATTTCTTGTTGTGTTATCTAATCTAAGCAAACACCTTATATTGCTTTTAAATGGCTATTGTCTCAAGATAACCCGATGAGTTAAGAAATTTGAGTTAAGAGCTGGAGTGCTAACCCTGCTCCATCTGTAGGAGTCAAAACATCTCAGATACTTGTTGGGAATGCATAATTTCTTGTAGAGAGGGTACAGTAAATAGGATTCCATTTTACAAGAATCTGCACACAATTGGGGGTCATTTATTAAGACAGGCATTTTATATGCCAGCATTAGTGTCCTTTGTGCTGGCGCATAATGCACCTAAGTTATGTAGAGGTGCCAGCCTCTACATAACTAAATCTACACCAGCTGCCTTACTGGCATAGATTTAAATCATTTTCTATGCCTAAAACAGGCGTAGAAAATGATAAACACTCCATTTTGTAGACCTGGTGTGAGCTAAGGAAAAGTCACAGATTCGGCCTCAAATCCCTTTTGCGACCGAATCTGGGACAAAATTACGCCCAAAACTGGCATATATCTAATTATAAATGACCCCCAATGTCAGTAGAATCGCATGTTTTTTGTTTTTTTTTTGTTCTCATATGGTGAAGAGGAGGAATCGATAGGATTGGACTCATCAATGCAAAACTTAACATGAAGATATACTTTAAAGATGTGGTCTGGTGTAGAAAACGAATTTTCTGAATTAATTTTTTTTGCATTGAATGACCCTGCATGTCTGTGTATTATATAGAGATTCCATTATTTTTTATGGTCAAAATGTAATACTTCATTTCACCTGTGGAGGCACTGCAAGGAAATTGAACACTTACCGTTGTAACTGTTGGGTTCCCCAGCAGAAAACATTTCATCATTGGACGTTCTAGCAGTGGACACCTCATACTCTGTTCTTTTCTAATAAAAAAAAAGTTAAAAACCCTGAATGATAAAAATAAATAAATATGTTTAATAGGGAATCTGTCACTAGCAACTTTTCTATCAAACTGTTTGCATCGACACATTCTTTTGTTGATCGGAGGATCCTTTCCTGAGTTATGATACCTTTTCCTAACATGCAAATTGGTGCAATTAGGAAGTCACCATTGCTCTTGTTGCACTTAAGCTGCATTCATTTTTGTGACCAGCCCCTCCCTGGCTGCTTGTCCACTGCCTGGCCCTGTCTATCAAAGCAGCTAAGAACGGGCTGGCCACAGAAAGCAGTGGAGATTGGGTGCAACAAGGGCAGTGGTGACGCCCTCATTGGACCAAAGGCCTAATTTGTACCCAATGTACACTTTCTTCTGTCAGACCCTCCCTGGCTGCTTTGACTGATAGGTGACTGATAGGGCCAATCAGTGTCAAAGCAGCCAGGGAGGAGCTGGCCATAGAAAGGAGCTGAGCGTGGGTGCACCAAGAGCAGTGGTAACGCCCTCATTGCACCAAAACCCTAATTTACATATTAAGAAAAAATATTATAACGCGAGAAAGCAGACTTGGATAAAAAAAAAAGGAAAACAGCATTTTAATCGGGTGAACCACAGCTATGTGTTCGACAGGGAAGTCGCTGAAAACAGATTCCTTTTACTGATAATAATAAATAATACTGCAGTAAAAAATACAGCAAATTTAAAAACAATCATTTATTTTTTATGAAAGCGGTTATCCAGCCCCTATAATAACCCACCCATTGTCCAGGCCCCTTTTATATATTATATTTACCTGCATCCCGACACCTGCATTGCTCCAGAGATGCAGTGGCGGCCGTGCAGGGATCATCATGGGTTTCGCTAGGGAGGCTCGTCCCCATCGCAGCCTGCTATTGGCTGCTCCCCCCGTCGTCAGATGTTTTGATCTGCACAATGGGGAGATGCAGCTGTGGCCTGTGGGCATCAGGAGCGACACGGGTGCCGGGGACAGGTAAGTGTAATGTATACGAGGAGCCTGGGCATTGGAAGGGTCATTATAGGGGTTGGATAACCCCTTTGAATAAAACTCAATAAAGTGAAATATAAAACTCATGTATAATTGTTAGGTAGCTTGATACTTGTAATAAACTGTACAATAATAACAGCTGAATGAAATGTCTTTTCAAAGATGAAACCAAAAATATTGACAACTCGGCTCACAAAAAAACAAGGAATCAAATAACTAGGGCAGGTTTGTGCTTTGTATTTGGTATTTTTATTATTTATAAGTGGAGGTGGGGTTCATGGGAAAGGTGTCACAATCACAAACATCGACCGGGATAGCATGGAAGTTTATCATATTAATAAGAGTAGGAGAGGGGCTATTGTTCTGGCTCGTCAATGTAAGCACATAGGTCAGGTAATGACGTGACCCATCTGGAAGGAGCCAGGGGGCAATCACTTATAGACACCATAGTGAAAAGAGAAAGCGAGGTGAGACTGTTGAAGCTGTCACTGTGAGTACATAGGTCAGGTGATGGTTTGACATCTTTGGGAAGAGTCAAGGAGAAGCTACTTATAGACACCATATTGAGTACATAGGTCAGGTGATGGTTTGACATCTTTGGGAAGAGTCAAGGAGAAGCTACTTATAGACACCATATTGGTAAGGGCAAATGTTTCCAATGGGAAGTGGGTCATGTAGTCTATAAGAGAAGACCCAATTTTTCTCAGAAATCAATTGCTGCAATCAGATTTGCAATATTTTTTGTGGTTTAAAAGTTATCAACACAGAAAGTTCAAAACATCAAAGTTCTGTGTTCAGCACCAGGGACAACACATTGAACACGTCAAATACCTGTGCATCACAGGGAACTTTCCCGGTTGTGGTTGCAACTTCACAAGAGATATTGCAAATCTCATTGCGTCAATCGATTTCTGAGAAAATTCTGCTCTTCTCTGATATGCTACATGACCCTCTTCCCATTGGAAAAATTTGCCCTTGATCCAATATTGCGGCTTTCAAGATGGTGGCCATGCTTTAGACATAGCCTAAAAGATTGTCCCTCTGACCCATTACTTGCTGGGATATTCCGATATTTAATTTTTTCGTTCATTTCAGAAAAAAAGGCGTTCTGACACTTTTGACTCAACCTGTATATAATGTATATACATTCTATAGTAAAAGTCTTCAATAAAACTGCAAATATGGAAGGAAGATAAAAAGAACATAAAGCAGAAATTCAAGGAATACCTGCAGTAAGTGAACTTGAACCGGGAGACGAACATGAGACAACATTACAGATGGCTGATATATGGGAGATGACAAGCTACGCCTAGACCACAATGTGACAAGGACACTTGCCGTGACAGATACATGGATGGTCATTATAAATCACAGTAACTAAACATCTCGCAGAGTTTACATCTCTGTGGAAAATAATGCAAAATTCACCACTAAAGTCTGTCAAAAGGCTCGTAACCTAAATACATCAAGCTGTGGCTGAGGTCGTGGTGAAATATGGAGACGTCAGACACAGTCTATGCAAGTGAGATAGTAAAATAGAGTTTAAAAAGGTTGAATTAGATTAGAGAAAAGGGTCTCTGTCTTTTCTTTGAAAACATCATCCCTCTGGCTGTGTCTGCTATTGCAGTGTTCAAGTGAATGGAGCTGAGGTGCAGTAACAAACAGAGCCATGGGAAAGAGTGGTGCTGTTTGTGGGAAAAACAAAGCATAATCTTTTTGTAATCTTCTTCAACCAATTCAATTTAAGGACACTTTTGACTGTCTTCGAAGAATCAGTTGGGTCAAGCAATCTCTGTAAATAAAAGGTATGTCTATATCTAGAAGAGTTACACTTTAACCTGGAAATGTATGGTGCAGTAATGTTGCAGGCACAGGAGCTGAGCCTGCACCATCACTTGCAGGTGCACCATCCTTGGCTGAGCAAGTATGTTTTTTTCAGTGGGAGGAAGTGAGTAAGCCACGGCCAGACTCTTCTAATCTTCTATGGGAGCAAAGGATCAATAATGTTGACCAAACCTTCTTTCCACAACATGTTTCATTGGAGGAGAGTCAGGATGCACCCAGGCATATGATTCTGACGAAATCTGAAGGTTTGGATGACTTTGCTCTAAAGAGTATGGATCCCTTTTCATGGTCTCATCAATTCGGACAACACAAGTGCCACTTATTTCAGTGGTTCTTTGATTTGGTTCATAATAGGGTCCAGAGTGGTACACCACCTCTACAAAGTCCATAAGTCTAAATAGTAACAACACTTTAACCAGAGATCCTCCTAATCAAGATGCCTAATCCTTCTTTACCCTAATATCTGTTATCAGCGGAGAGTCAAGATGCCTCCATACACATAAAGTAGTTGGTGAATCCGGACAAAATCTGGGGGTTTGGCTGATTTCCTGCGGTATGCATGGACACCGTTTCACGGTGGTCGTGCATGACCTTGTTTATTCCAGAAGAACAAGAGGAACTCATTGAAGGGGTCCTTCTCTTTGGCTTACAATTAGTGATAAGTGAAGTTTTGAAAAATTTGATTTCAGACGATTTGCCGAACTTGGACAAGAATTGCAAATTTATTTTTCACTAATCGCAATAAATCAGGTATACCCATACGTCACAGTGGCTGAGGGAATGTATGGAGTGGGCTGCTGCAGTAAGCCTGCTCCAAACATGGTGGGTGTTGGATGTATTATACAGCAGACACCCGGCTGCAATGACTGAGAATGGTGATCCCAACTAACCCTGTCATTTAACCCTTTCAGATGCCACTATCAAAACTGATCAAGGCATCTATGAGGTAAGACAGAAGGATGCAACTCCCTCTGCTTTCTGATCGGAGCCCCCGCAGTGAAATCACAGGGATCCGATCAGTTACCATGGCAGCCTGGATGTATTTGAAGCTTCCCATGGCTGCCATGGTAACCTCCCTGCTGTGCTGTGCATGAGGCACAGCTCAGCAAGGAGCACATCAAGATTCTATTTACCCTAATAGATCTCTATTATGGTGAAAAGGACAAGGGATCAAAAGGGATCTGAAAACAATACAAACAATGAAGAACTTTCAAAAGCGGCCTTATACTTACCTTTAACCCTTGTATCCCGAAACTACATATGAAGAGTATCTTGTGACGCAGCAGTTAGATCCAACAAACTGATAAAAGAGGAGAGAAAAACTGTCATGGGGCATATCTAAAGTGACACAAGAAGAAAGTGTTAAGTATGGCATTTTCCTTCCACCACTGTGTTATGTCTGCTGCTGCTTTTATGAACCCATGCACTGCTAGTGTGTTCCTTACAGGTAGTCTGCGAGACAGTGTACTCCTCCCGCTTTTAGCTGCAGATATCCTACCACCTGCTGTCTCACGGTCATGCTTCCACCCAGCTGTCTCATAGGCACGCTGCCACCCTCGCCCCCCTGATGAAGTCGAGTTTGGTTTCAAGTTTTAAAGTGGTTTTCCACTTTAAAAATCAACTACGGACGTTATTCAACAAAGTCACTCGCGACTTTGCGAACAACTTACTTCGGCTCATCGGAGCCCATACATTCTAATACTGTACAGAGACAGATCTCCGTACAGTACAGGACAATGGCGGAGACCATGTGGGATGAGGGTTTTATAGGGCTGTGACATCACAGGGAATGGCTACCTGTGGATTGGCTGGCTGCACGGCATTATGGGTCACATCTCGTTCCCGGGCTTCATACTTTCGTACTTTGTAACATGTGGAGCAACCATTTTAGAAAAAAAAAAGTAGTTGCAAGGACATTCAGATTCATGGTGAATCTAATTTTTCCAAAACTTCGGATGCTCCGATTTGCTCAACACTATTTACAATGGGTGGGTTCCATAAACCAAAATACTAATAAACAGTTTTCCTCCAAAATACCCAATCCTTCTTTCTTCAATATCTGCCATCCAGGACCACCAGGAAAACAATTTAAACAAAAGATAGTTGGTCAATTCTAACGTAATCTGCAGATCTGGCTGGTTTTCCTCTAATGTACAGTCGTGGCCAAAAGTTTTGAGAATGACACAAATATTAGTTTTCACAAAGTTTGCTACTAAACTGCTTTTAGATCTTTGTTTCAGTTGTTTCTGTGATGTAGTGAAATATAATTACATGCACTTCATACGTTTCAAAGGCTTTTATCGACAATTACATGACATTTATGCAAAGAGTCAGTATTTGCAGTGTTGGCCCTTCTTTTTCAGGACCTCTGCAATTCGACTGGGCATGCTCTCAATCAACTTCTGGGCCAATTCCTGACTGATAGCAACCCATTCTTTCATAATCACTTCTTGGAGTTTGTCAGAATTAGTGGGTTTTTGTTTGTTCACCCGCCTCTTGAGGATTGACCACAAGTTCTCAATGGGATTAAGATCTAGGGAGTTTCCAGGCCATGGACCCAAAATATCAACGTTTTGGTTGGTCCCCGAGCCACTTAGTTATCACTTTTGCCTTATGGCACGGTGCTCCATCGTGCTGGAAAATGCATTGTTCTTCACCAAACTGTTGTTGGATTGTTGGAAGAAGTTGCTGTTGGAGGGTGTTTTGGTACCATTCTTTATTCATGGCTGTGTTTTTGGGCAAAATTGTGAGTGAGCCCACTCCCTTGGATGAGAAGCAACCCGACACATGAATGGTCTCAGGATGCTTTACTGTTGGCATGACACAGGATTTATGGTAGCGCTCACCTTTTCTTCTCCGGACAAGCCTTTTTCCAGATGCCCCAAACAATTGGAAAGAGGCTTCATAGGAGAATATGACTTTGCCCCAGTCCTCAGCAGTCCATTGATGTTTTTGGAGAGAAATGTCTTCTTTGCTGCCCTTCTTGACACCAGGCCATCTTCCAAAAGTTTTCGCCTCACTGTGCGTGCAGATGCGCTCACACCTGCCTGCTGCCATTCCTGAGCAAGCTCTGCACTGGTGGCACTCCGATCCCACAGCTGAATCCTCTTTAGGAGACGATTCTGGCGCTTGCTGGACTTTCTTGGACTCCCTGAAGCCTTCTTAACAAGAATTGAACCTCTTTCCTTGAAGTTCTTGATGATCCTATAAATTGTTGATTGAGGTGCAATCTTAGTAGCCACAATATCCTTGCCTGTGAAGCCATTTTTATGCAACGCAATGATGGCTGCACGCGTTTCTTTGCAGGTCACCATGGTTAACAATGGAAGAACAATGATTTCAAGCATCACCCTCCTTTTAACATGTCAAGTTTGCCATTTTAAACCAATCAGCCTGACATAATGATCTCCAGCCTTGTGCTCGTCAACATTCTCACCTGAGTTAACAATTATGATTACTGAAATGATCTCAGCAGGTCCTTTAATGACAGCAATGAAATGCAGTGGAAAGGTTTTTTTGGGATTAAGTTAATTTTCATGGCAAAGAAGGACTATGCAATTCATCTGATCACTCTTCATAACATTCTAGAGTATATGCAAATTGCTATTATAAAAACTTAAGCAGCAACTTTTCCAATTTCCAATATTTATGTAATTCTCAAAACTTTTGGCCACGACTGTACATGGATACCTTTTACATCATAACGATTCATGGTATCTTCAGTTATGGCGGAACAAGTACCGCTCATTGCATTAGTTCTTTACTGGGGGTAAGGGTCCTAAGTGGTGGATCACCTCTTTCTTTCCTCCAGTATGCCATCCAGAAAGCGTCAGGCGGACCTTTCACACATGAGATGGACTTTCTTCTGTATCGACACCATTACATGCAATCTCTCAAGGTCTGGTCAATTCCAGTAGAACAAGTTCAACGAATTTCAATGGTTCTTCACTGTGACTCATTTTCTTAAAAATACATAATCCTTTTATCCCCCAGAATCTGTTGTTCAGGAAGATTCAGAACAACCCTTTAAATATGAGATAGTTGGCCACACTTGCCAAAATCTACAGCCATTCATGGTCCTGTGAGTTCCACCACAATAACTGCCACTCATTGCTGTGGTTTCCCGACTTGGCACAAAATAACCCCTTTAGGTTACTTTTGCATCAGCGTTTTTCCAGGATCCATCATGGATCAGCAAAAACGCTTCCATCATGATAATACAACCGGCTGCATCCATTATAAACAGATCCGGTTGTATTATCTCTAAAATGGCCATGACAGATCCGTCTCTAAAACCAAGTCAATGTGGGATGGATCAGTTTTCTTTTGTGTCCAGGAAAACGTATTCGGCACTATTGACTTACATTGTGAGTCATGCCGAATCTGTTTTGCTCCACATCCCAGGACACACTCAAACGTTGCTTGCAGCGCTTCTGTGTGCGAAATGGGAACGCAACAAAATGGAACAGAATGCATTCTGCTGCACTCCGTTCCCTTCAGTTCAGTTTTGTCCCCATTGACAACGAATGGGGACAAAACTGAAGCATTTTCCTCTGCTATTGAGATCCTAAGACAGATCTAAATAGCGGAGAGGGAAAGCGCAGGTGTGAAAGTAGCCTGAACCAGTTTCTCAATTTCTTAATAGTCTTTTTCTCTTTCGCATTCTAAAGAATCGCCTGATTTACTAACAGAGATGAGTGAATTGATTTTAACCCTTTCTACCCCGGGCCAGTTTTCACCCTCCTGCCCAAACCATTTTTTGCAAATCTGAAATGTGTCACTTTATATGGTAATAACTTTGGAACATTTTTACTTATCCAGGTAATTTTCTCGTGACACATTGTACTTCACGACAGTGCTAAATTAGAGTCAATATATTTTTCCTTTATTTATAAAGAAAATCCCAAATTTACCAAAAATTTAGAAAAATTCGCAATTTTCTAAATTTGAATTGCTCTACTTTTGAGACAGATAGTAATGCTTCATAAAATAGTTATCAGTCATCATTCCCCATATGTGTGCTTTATGTTGGCATCATTTTGTAAATGTCATTTTATTTTTTTAGGATGTTAGAAGGTTTAGAAGTTTAGAAGCCATTTTTAAAATTTTCAACAAAATTTCCAAAACCATTTTTTTAAGCACCAATTCAGTTATAAAGTTATTTTGAGGGACGTACATAATGAAAACCACCCATAAATGAGCCAATTTTTTGAAACTACACCCCTCAATATATTTAAAACTGATTTTTTGAAACTATACCCCTCAATATATTTAAAACTGATGTTACTTTGTTAACCCTTTTGGTGTTCCACAAGAATTAAAGGAAAATGGAGGCGAAATTTCAAAACTTCCTATTTTATGCAGATTTTTCATCTTAATTCATTTTTGTTATTGCAACACAGCAAGGGTCAACAGCAAACTAAATCTCAATATGTATTACTCTGATTCTGAAGTTTACAGAAATACAGCATATGTGGTGGTAAACTGCTCTATGGGCACGTGGCAGTGGTCAGAAGGAAATGAGCTCCATATGGATTTTGGAGGCAGATTTTGCTAGAATGGTTTTTGGGCACCATTTTGTATTTGAAGAGACCCTGACTTACCCCTACAGTGGAAACCCTCAAAAAGTGACCCCATTTTGGAAACTACACCCTTCAAAGAATATATTAAGGGGGTACTGAGCACTTTGACCCCCTAAGCGTTTTACAGAATTTGAAAACACTTGGCTGTGAAAATGAATTTTTTATTTCTTCTAATAAAATGTTGCTTTAGCCCCAAATTTTTCATTTTCACAAGGGGTCACAGAAGAAAAAGCACCCAGGAATTTGTTACCCATTTTCTCCTGAATACGGCAACACCCCATATGTGGTGGTAAACTGATGTGGGGGCACATGGCAGGACTCAGAAAGGGACGGAGAGCCTTATGGATTTTGCTACGCAGATTTTGATGAATTGGTTTATGGGTGCCATTGATTTTTGTTTTTTTGTGTGATTGTCTTATGTGGGGGCTCATTTTTTTCAAATTTAGGTTTTATTGAAATTTTTTCGGTACAACCAAAATAGAGACATGTGCAAATTCAAACAATGTTAACAGTTCAAACATGATGTCCACAAAACTGTGGTGGGTATACACACCCGTCATCACACAGTGCAACTCATGGGAGAATATGAGTTAGGCATATCTAGATGGACATGTAAAATTACAATAACATATAGACAGACAAGACATTGGACAAGGGAACAGGGGGCAGGAAAGGAAGAGGGAAGGGTACACTTTCTGCTGAAGCGGTTAAACCTGCGCATCACGAAATGTGGCTGAAGAGCGAAAGGCTTCCCAGGGGCCCCATATCTTCACATATCGTGCGGTGTCTGCGGGCGTAATACTAATGAGATCTTCCAGCCTCTGATACAGAGCAATTTCGTCAAACCACTCCTCAGGCGAGGGGGGAGAAGGGGATTTCCAATGCCTGGGAATCACCGCCTTTGCTGCCTGAACCATATATTTTAGGAGGGATTTCTTATATGCCGGGACATTTAGGACACTGTCGAACAATAAAAGGGCTTCTGGGGAATTTTGGATAGGGACACCTGTGACTTCTTTAATTATTCTATGAACGAAGTTCCAGAAGGGCCGTAAGCCGCTACAGTTCCAGCACACATGGATCATCGTGCCTTCCTCTTTAAGACATCTCCAACAATGGTCCGATACTGTCGGGAACCATTTGTGGAGTAGTGCTGGTACTCTGTACCATCTAGATATAATTTTGTAGCTCGTTTCCTGAGCTTTGGCCGAAACCGTTGATTTGTGTGCTAGTAGGAAGCATCTGTTCCACTGGGCTGGGGTATATTGATTCCCCAGATCCCGCTCCCAGGCCTGACAATATGGAGGAAGGCATGAGGATCGCTGGTGTATCAGTAGTTTGTATACCGAGGATATGGGGTGTAGGGTCGCTGAGGAGGAGACACACATCCGTTCAAACTCAGTGAGTTTCCTGGCCAGAGTGTGGGTTCTACTTAGGGAGGTATAAAAGTGTTGGAGCTGCAGGTATTCAAAGGAATTGCGGGTTAGTGGAGCCTCTAAAATCTGGGACAGGGGTTTTAGTGCGGGGCCAGAGAGAACCTGGCAGAACCTGATCGGTCGGGTTCTTGAGCCTTGAAGAAAATGTTTACCAGAGTGTCCTGGAGGGAATCTAGGATGATCAGTGACTGGCACCAGAGGGCCTTTAGGGTCAATCAGTGAGGTTGAGCGACCAATGGATGCTAAGGTTGCAAGGGTATGGTGAGCAGAGAAGGACAAATGTGACGACGTTTGGCGTGGAGAGCCCACTAGCCATGGGAGGGTTGATACCACACACATTGAAGTATCCTTTGTAATTTTCACCCACGAGAATCAGTGCACGTCAAGTCCAACAGTGGGGCATATGCTGCAGAGTGATAGTATAGTCAACAATCTGGAAGACCCACTCCTCCTGTTTCCTTGGTGCGAGTCATTATCTCCCATTTTATCCGCGGTCGGCCAGGGGCCATACAAATTGCGTGAAGCATCTACGGAGTTGGGACCAAAAAGTGGACGGTATGTGAAGGGGGATAGTCTGTAAAAGGTACAGTAGTTTTGGCAAAAGGGTCATCTTTACTATACTAATCCTTCCAAACCAAGAGAAGTCCCGTTTATGCCATCCGTCTAAGTCTTTTTGGAACTGTAAGAGGAGGGGCGCGAAGTTCAATTTATGAAGTCGTGAGAGATCTGCTGTCACTTTAATCCCCAAATATGTTATGCCTTTAGGTGGCCAGGTAAAGGGAAAAGAAGCCTTAAGAGCAGGGGTCAGGTCACTTGGCAAAGTGACGTCTAAGGCCTCTGACTTGGACATATTAATCTTAAAATTGGACCAAATACCAAATTGAGATATTTCCCGAAGTAAGGACGGCAAAGAGATACGTGGGTTGGTTATGTAGAGAAGGAGATCGTCAGCAAACGCCGCGCACTTATACTCTTGTGATCCGATCTTTATTCCCGTTATGTCTGGATTGGCACGTATAGAAGCCAGCAGGTGTTCCATAACTAGAACGTATAGTAAGGGGGACAATGGGCAGCCCTGCCGTGTCCCATTATGGATTGGAAAGAGGGGGAGAGGGCACCATTTACTTTGACTCTAGCGGTGGGATGTTGATACAGTGTCAGGATCTTTGACAGGAATATTGGGCTCAAGACAATATGTGAGAGAGTCTCATGGATGGCACGCCAAGATATCCGGTCAAATGCCTTTTCTGCGTCTAGGGAGAGCACCATAAGGGGGACCTTTTTAGATTTGGCATAGCGGATGATGTCTAGGGTTTCAAGAGTGTTGTCCCGGGCCTCCCTTTCCGGCACAAACCCAACCTGATCAGCGCAAACCAGGGAAGGCAGATAAGCGTTCAATCTGTTCGCCATTAATTTGGCGAAGATCTTGAGATCAACGTTTAAAAGGGAGATAGGACGATAGCTGGCACACAGGTGCGGGTCCTTTCCCGGTTTTGGGATGACCGTAATATGCGCCTCCGTGGTCTGCGCCGGGAAGGGGAGCCCAGGATACACTCCATTGAAGACCTGGAGCATAATAGGGGAAAGATTGGAGGAGAAGGCTTTGTAAAACCTAGCCGTGAACCCGTCAGGGCCTGGGCTCTTGCCACCCGGGAGCGACTTAAGTACCGTATGAAGTTCAGTGTCTGAACTAGTGGCAGAATCAAGCGCAGAAAGCTTGGGAAGTAGGAGAGGTAGGTCGGGAGATTTGCCCACTACTTGAGGGGATGTTTGTGGCAGATTGTAGAGCTTCGAGTAAAAGGAGTGGAAAGTAGCCGCGATATCAGTGGTTGTGTGAATCATACGATCCTGGGCATTTTTGATAGCGGGAATATGGGAGGCTGACAGTCTTCCCCTTAGAGCCCTTGCCCACATACGGCCACTTTTGTTCCCGTATTCGTAAAATTTACTCCTGCAAATTTGTACCATACGTTTGTAGGATACATCTAGGAGGCGTTTAGCTTCCATACGTGCATTCTGGAGATCATGCAGGGTTTGCAGGGTAAGTGCTCGTTTGTGGGCAAGTTCCAGGGAAGTGACTCTTTGTAGAGCAAGCTTAAGTGAATGGGCTTTCTCCTTCTTGAGACGGGAGCCATGCTTAATGAGCACGCCTCGAAGAACACAGTTCAAGGCCTCCCATTGGATCGGTATTGGGGTAGAATCCTCCTTGTGATCTGACAAGAAGTTTGTTATACTGCTAGCAAGGTCAGCAGCGCACCCCGCGTCAAGAAGGAGACTTTCGTTTAATCGCCATGTCCATTCCTGTCTAGAGAGGAAGGGCAAATTCAGGGAGCAGTATATGGGAGCGTGATCAGACCAAAGGATATTTCCTATTTGTGTGGAGTCAAGCCAGGATAGGCCCGATTGCTGGATAAGGATATGGTCAATGCGACTATATGAGCCATAGGGGGCAGAGTAAAAGGTGTAATCCTTATCAACTGGGTGCTGGATCCGCCAGGCGTCTCGCAATTGCAATTGGAGCAGTGCCCGTTTTACATTTTTAATGGTGGAATATGTGAGGGAGGCACGTCCAGTCGAATTGTCAAGTGTCGGGTCAAGCGTCAGATTAAGGTCACCACATAAGATAACAGTCCCCCGGAGCAACGGTATGACGTTATTAATGAGGTTTACAATGAAGGGAGCTTGATTTTGATTAGGGGCATATACGTTAAGGAAGGTTAATTCTTGGCCTCCAATAAGTAATGCGAGGGCCAGATATCTCGCATCTGGGTCGGCAGTACATCCCAGCACTTGATGGGGTAAAGACTTGTGGATAGCTATGGCGACTCCTTTGGTCTTATTTACCGCATTATTTGCAAAGTGCCAGGTGGTGTAGTGTCGATGTCGTATGTTCGGGGCGCTACCCTCCTTAAAGTGCGTTTCTTGGAAACAGACAATATGTACCTTTTGGCGATGGAAGTGATTAAGTATCTGGGCCCTTTTTTCGGGAGTGTTGAGACCCTTCGCGTTGATTGATGCGATCTTCAGTTACCCCATTGCTGTGGGGGGAGGGGGGAAGGAAAAAAACACAAGGGAGGAACAGGGAGACAACCGACAAAAAACAAAAAGAAGAGAAAAAAAAAAACTGTTAGAAGTAAACAAATAGGAGGAAAACCCTGAAAAAGGGAAGGTAGAGTGGTTTTATGTGACCCGAAGGTCCAAAGGCTGTCGCTTGGGGAAGACACCCCAAGGGAAAGTCTCTACTTATTTGGGGGAGAAAGTGTCAGCCAGACAAGAGCTGACCCTCCACAACACCAGTGGATGCAAATGGAAACTCATAAGCACCAGCAGATTTAGAGCATATAGACCGATAAAGAGAATGGGCAAACAACTAAGAACTAATAAGGAACATTCAGCAAGTTAAAGCTTTAGTAGTCCCAGGCAGGTTAAGCAGGGAGCCCCTCAGGTGGTAAGGCGAGGTGGGGATCTGCGACTTGAGTAGCCTGGTCCTTTCTGGCGTCGTCCTCTTGAGGACGGAGCAGAAGATCTGGACGCTCTTTCAGCAGGCGATGGACGCTGTCGCCCCATCGACTCAGAGGCAGGTGGGAGGAGAGATGGCCAGGGTCCCAAATCAACCGGCGGCAAGTCCAGCTGCTACAGAAAGTGGGGGAGATCTGTAGGGTCCCACAGGGTGACGACTTGATCTTTAGGGCCCGCAAGTAGAGCAAAAGGAAAGCCCCAGCGCTAAGAGATACTGCGCTCTTTGAGGAGGTGCAAGAGTGGGCGCAAAGCAGCACGTTGGGCTAGGGTGTAGCGGGATAAGTCCTGTAGCAAGATAAAGGGGACACTGTCCTAGGACAGAGTCGACATCTGTCGGACCTTGAGCAGAATCTGATCCTTGACGGCATAAAAGTGGACTCTGCAGATGACGTCCCTTGGCTTTGAGGGGTCAGGGTTGGGAGGTCTCAATGCCCTATGGGCTCGGTCGATTTCGATGTTGGAGCTTGGCGGACGTCCCAGGAGGTCATTGAAAATTTTTACAATAATAGGTAGAAGAACCGCCTGTGTTATTGACTCCAGGAGGCCTCTGATCCGAATATTATTGCGACGGCTCCTATTTTTGACGTCATCCAGATGATATTGCAAGGTGTGTAGCTGCGCATCATGGGATTGTAGTTTGTCTTTCAATACCTGCACATCTGCAGACAAGGAATCATGTTCCTGTTGAACAGTGTCCACCTTTGTATCAATCAAGGCCATCTCAGAGCGCACTTGCGTGAATTCTCTTTTACATTCTTGTAAAATGTTAGCTGCAAAACTAGAGAGGTCTGCCTTGGTGGGAAGTGAACACATCAGGTTGCGTAAGTCCGCCATGGTAGGTGGCCGAGAGTCCTCGTCAGGTAGAGGAGCATGGGGCACAGATCTCTGGGGCAATGGTGGAGAGCCCCATGAGGCTGACGCTGCAGGGGCAGCCAGGGTCTGTGTGCCTGATGAAGCGGTGCCATCATGGCGTGGATGGGATCCGTCCCACGACGAGCCCGTGGACCAGTGTGGGGAATTTGCTAGGGACGGCTCAGGAGAGCGAGTTGAGGGAGGCTCCCGCAGCGTGCACGGGGAAGAGGCCACAGCCTGTGGTGAGTTTGAGGCCCTTTCATTAGCCTTTTCAGGTTGCCCCCGGTGAGAAGTGTCTCTCTGTGGCTGGGAATGTCCCATAAAGCTGGCTGGAGCACCCGACCAGGGGGACCCAGTGGGAGATCCCACCCCTGGGCTCAGTGAGGCTGCAGGCGAGGTGGGGGTTCTATGACCCCAGGCGACAGGGTGAGAGGCCGACTGAGGAGCCCTCTGTAGCGGGGGGAACTCCTCCTCACTAACCTGAATCGCCGGAAAGCAGGGAAATATCGTGGCAGTTTGATGCCTCCTCCCTGGGCTGAAGATGAGGGATCAGCGTGCGTTCCAGGGCCCTCTTCTTCCTGGGCATGAGACACCTGGGTCTGGTCAGGGCTGCTGCACAGAGACGGTACAGATGCAGACCGGGCTCTCCTTCGATCCGGTAAGTGCTGCTCAGCTCCAGGCTCAGCTAATACCGCTGTGAGCGGAGTTGTATCAGGGCCGGCGGCGCCATCTTGGAAGCGCTCAGCACGCTCGATCATGTCGGGGCCTGGTGTTGCAGGCTGCCTGGCGAAAAGCCTGGGTATGTCCCCCTGTGAAGATGTCAGGGGGGCCACAGAGCGGGTCCTGACCTTTTTGGGAATTTTGCCCATCTTTAGAGGGTCGCTGGCGGTGGATTATCTCCGGTGCTGTGGAGGAGCTCGCAGCACACACGTCTTCACTCCTGCATTGCTGGCCACGCCCCCTCGGGGGCTCATTTTTTGAGGGATAAGGTGACCTCTTCATTGGTACCATTTTTGGGTACATAAGGCTTTTTGATCGCTTGGTATTACACTTTTTGTGAGGCAAGGTGAAAAAAAGGCTGTTTTGGCGTAGCTTAAAAAAATATATTTTTACAGTATTCAACTGAGGGGGCTTATAATGTGATATATTTATAGAGTAGGTTGTTACGGATACAGTGATACCCAATATGTCTATTATTTTTATTTTAGTTAAGTTTTACACAGTAAATGCATTTTTGAACAAAATAAAATCTTGTTTTTGTGTTGCCATTTTCTGACTGCCCTATTTTTTTTTTCTGACGATTGTCTTAGGTAGGGTCTCATATTTTGTGGGATGAGATGTCGGTTTGATTGGTACCATTTTGGGGTACATAAGACTTTTTGATCGCTTGGTGTTACACTTTTTGTGAGGCAAGGTGACAAAAAATATCTGTGTTGGCATAGTTGAAAAAACATTTTTTTTTTATAGAATATACAAAATTCACCTGAGGGGGCATCTCATGTGAAATTTGTATAGAGTAGGTTGTTACGGACATGACGATACCTAATACTGTATGTCTATAGTGAGGCATAGTGAGGGTTAATGTGCCGGCATCAGTGTTTTCACCGATGCCTGCACATACAGCAAGGGTCCAGCTAAAAGGAACAGCCAGTCCGATGCAGTTGATTGGGTGTGCGCAGCTCCTGCACCCGCCCAATCAGCACGCCGTAGTACTACAGCGCTGGTCGGGATGTCACTTTACGGAGCTGGTCGGGAAGGGCTTAAAAATTCAGAAATTCAAACCAAATTTTTCCAAAACATTCAACCGAAACCGAATTTTATGTGATTCAGTTCGGGAGAACTTGGTAGAGGCAGAGAGAGAGAGGGAGTGAAATTTCGATCCGGTTTAAATTTATTCGGACCCGAATCGAATAGGATGGCTGAATCAAATTTTAAGAAATTCACTCATCTCTATTTATTAAATCCTCAAGGTTCTTTTGGGGCTAAATTTAATTTGTAAGGCGCAATATCAAGAATTCATTTGCTGTTAGCAGGTCATACTACTAGGATTTTATACAAATTATTCAGAATAGAAGAACACGATTTGCCCCTCTACCTTAGGCCCCTTTCACACGAGCGTGACGGATTAGGTCCGGATGCGTTCCGGATGCGTTCAGTTAAAAACGTGCGATTTTGCAAGCAAGTTCAGTCAGTTTTGTATGTAATTGCGTTCAGTTGTTCAGTTTTTTCAGCGCAAGTGCAATGCGTCGTGATGCGCTTTTCACGCGCGTGATAAAAAACGGAAGGTTTACAAACAACATCTCTTAGCAACCATCAGTGAAAAATGCACTTGCATGCGGATGCAATGCATTTTTCACACAGCCCCATTCACTTCTCTGGGGCCAGGGCTGCGTGAAAAACGCAGAATATAGAGCATGCTGCGATTTTCACGCAACGCACAAGTGATGCGTGAAATACAACGCTCATGTATACAGACCCATTGAAATTAATGGGTCAGGATTCAGTGCGGGTGCAATGCGTTCACGTCATGCATTGCACCATCGTGGAAAACTCGCTCCTGTGAAAGGGGTCTTAATCAGAGAACGGCACTTGTATCTACAGAATTAAACTCCGTCTTTTGAAAGCATAAAACTCTTTTTTTTCTTTTTCTTTAACATTACACACAGTATTTAATCCCAGTTGCTATTAAAATATCCTATTTTATGAAATTTAATTATTTCTATTCAGGGTATTTTTACATAGTCATTCTAATCCCTTTCATGAATACTAATAACTGGATATTATACTGGAAAATACATATATAAAATACATGGCCATTGTTTTACTTGCTTGTTCCACAGAGACATGGCATATTAAAGGTTATTGTCATTCAAATTTCAATCTCTAGATAGCGGCTGCCATTTTATCTATTAGCTTCTATACATTGTCATGCTTATCTTTTCCAAGGCTCTGAATCTCCAGCCAGATCCTTTCTACGAAACTAATTGTTCTTTAAAATCTTGCGCAGAATTCCTAGGGGCAGTAACATTTTCAATCTTTCCATGTTGATAACTACTGTAACAAGAATGTGAATTTCTTTTATGGAAAGCTATTTGGGATGTTAGAAGAGAAAAACATTCTATGAAGGGAGAGCAAAATGTGCATAGAGTAAGTTTTTGATTAGAATAAGTTTTTCACGGAC
Source organism: Bufo bufo (assembly GCF_905171765.1). NCBI lineage: Eukaryota > Metazoa > Chordata > Amphibia > Anura > Bufonidae > Bufo > Bufo bufo. The sequence continues at coordinate 46,802,090 of NC_053390.1, forward strand.
AAGTCCAGTTGCAAGGAATATTAGTGTCAAGTGTAACAGTTGATGGTTGGAAATTGTAAGAACAATGGTAGTGTTACATAAATAACATTAATGGTAAATTCCACATCCCATTATGCTTCAGGATCTTCAGGATTGAGAACAAGCTTCTTTATAAACTGGAGGAGCTTGCTGAGTATCGAGCACTAAAGTTCGGCTAAAATACTACATCTGCAGACTTGAATATTTAAAATGGAGGAGCACACAGGAATTTAGAGTTTCATGGCTAATTGCGTGCCAGTGTAAACACAGAAAAAACGTATGTGCTTAGGCCTCATGCACACGACTGTTCAGTTTTTTGCGGTCCGCAAACCGCGGATCCACAAAAAACTGAAGCCGTCCGTGTGCCTTATGCAATTTGCGGAACGGAACGGGCGGCCCATTGTAGAAATGCCTATTCTTGTCCGCAAAACGGACAAGAATAGGACATGTTCTATTTTATGGGGGCGGGGCCACGGAACAGAGCAACGGATGTGGACAGGACACGGAGTGCTGTCCGCATCTTTTGTGGCCCTATTGAAGTGAATGGGTCCGCATCAGAGCCGCAAAAACTGCGGCTCGGATGCGGACCAAAACAACGGCCGTGTGCATGAGGCCTTATGCTGAAAATGTATTACTGCTTTACAGGACAAAAATATAATGAAAAGAAAATTGAATTCTAAATAATTGAATATACCTGTAACTGCTAGAATACTGACACTTTGTGTGAGAATATAACTATTTATTGTGCAAGAATCTAAATAATATAATACTGCATCCTATGCACAAGAATTTAACTAGTATAATACTGCCCCTATGTACAAGAATATAACTACTATAATGTTGCTCCTATGTACAAAAATATAACTACTATAATACTGCCTCCTATGTACAAGAATATAACTACTATAATACTGCCCCTGTGAGCAAGAATTTAACTACTATAATACTGCCTCCTATGTACAAGAATATAACTACTATAATGCTGCTCCTATGTACAAGAATATAACTACTATAATACTGCCTCCTATGTACAAGAATATAACTACTATAATACTGCCCCTGCTGGGAAGCACCCAGACAACTCCGTCAGGGGATGTAAATCCCAAAGTTTCTATGGACAGAAAGTATGTCAGCAGTACCAGTTCCAGCGTAAGAGAAGAAGAAGGAAAAAGTAAGTGTCCGGTGAAACCACCTGCCAGTGTGAATGAAGGGTCACCTGTGTGCAAGACCAAAGTGTTGGAGAGTCCAGAAGTAAGAACCGTGCAGAGTGTGCAGGAGCTGAGACAATCTCCATTGCCGGCCTCAGGTGGACAATCCACCTCCACCCCGGGGAGGCAGAGGAGGACATCTCTGGAAAAGCAAACCATCCAGGAGAATCTGCAGCAGCGTGTGGTGATAGGTTCTGAGCGCAGAAAGTCTGGGGGCATGCAAGCTGTGAAGGAGATCAAAGGCAGTAATGGAGGAAACCTCAGGGTTGTGTCCAGTCGACAGGAGTGACGCTCAGGACTGTGGGTCTGAGCAGGACGCTCAGGACTGTGGGGTGCAGGGGTTAATACTGAGGACTGTAATGCTGCTGAGATGTCTGATGTCTCTGTGGATGATAATGTCCCAGCTGAGGAGTCCTCTATGGCTGCTGAGATGTCTGATGTCGCTGATATTTCTGTGTGTGATAATGTCCCAGTGGAGGAGTCCTCTATGGCTGCCATGTCTGATGTTGCTGATGTCTCTGTGGGTGATAATGTTCCAGCGGAGGAGTCATCTATGGCTGCTGGGAACATAGAGAACCCTGGTATTGATGGTGGGGAGGGGGCAGTGCAGTCTCAGGCTGAGGAGTTCCCCCCTTTAGTTACACCACAGGCAGCAGAGTCCCACAGTACGGGCGGTCAGCAGCCCACACGTCGCCCCCCGCAGGATACTGGTACTGGTCAGACATCTGGGAATGCTTGGAGTCGGGGTTCTCCATCATTTCCCTCTAACGCCAGATACACAGGCCAGGCCTTCAAGAGAAGGAACGTTGTCAGGTTTAGACATAAAGGGGCAAAAGAAGATCTCCCTGACAGAAGGTGTGTGGTCAGAGACATGTTGTGCACCCAGATGGGCTTCCTGCCAGCCAACATCCTGGCAGTAATAAACCTCCCAGACAGACAGGGCTATGATATTAGCTTCAAGCTCATGTCTGATCTGGACCGGTTCTGGGCTCTCTACACCCGGGTCAGAGATACTGAGGGGTGGAACAAGTTCAGCTTCATTCCCATCTCTAAGCCTGACACTGTAAATGTCACCATCATTTTCTGGAACGAGTCTGTCCCCCCTCAGGATATTATTATCTGGCTCAGGAGGCATTGCGACCTCAAGTCAAACCTGACCAAGACCAGGGATGAGGATGGAATCTGGACTGGGGGATGGAGGGTCCTGGTTACATTACACCAGCACCAGAACATCACCCATCACCTTCCCAATTCCTTCTTCATTGGCCGGGAGAAAGGGGTTTGTTTCTATGCTGGTCAGCCCAGGCTATGCTTCAAGTGTGGGAAATCAGGTCACGTGGCGAGTGTCTGCACCATGATGAAGTGCAGCCTGTGCGGGGACATCGGCCATGTGAGCGCCACCTGCCAGAACATAAGGTGTAACCTGTGCGGTAACATCGGTCACCCCCATAGAGACTGTCCTGAAGCGTGGCATAACATCTGTAGAAATCTCCCTGATGAGGACTTGGTGGAAGGGGCAGATGTCCCAGATGAGGAGCAGGAGGAGGAGGCGCTATTGTCAGGGTCATTATACACAGTGCCAGAGACCCCACGCATGAATGATACTGTGCCGGACCACCCGCAGGCAGGTAACACCGAGGGGGACATGGAGGTTGTGGAGCAGCCTGTAGAGCATCCAGTGTCTGTCTCCTCCCCTGCCCCAGCACCCACCACTGGGGAAAATAAAATCCTTAAACGGAAAAAAGATAAGTCCAGCCGCAGGCCTGAGGGTGAATGGACCACCGTCCAAAAACCCACTAAAATGAGAGTGGACAGGCAGGCTGATGGAACTGTAACAACCAACAGATACGGTGTGCTCTCCGAGTCAGATGGAGAGGCAGAAATAGAGAGAGAGCTGAAGCGTATGATGGCGGAATGTGATGACGACCCAGGAGGGGATCCTCCCACAAAAAGGAGACCTCTTCATGCCGAGTCACAGTCTGTATGGGATATGGAAACTGGTAGTCAGCAAGAAAACTCTGACCCTGATTTATGATGATGGGGGTTATCTTTCTTCTTCTTCTCCTGATGGCAGACTTCCATCTTAAAGTGGTCACCAGCAATGTGAATAGTATTAGAGCTAGAAAGACCAGACATGCCGTCTACGAACACCTGAGATACCTCAAGGCCGATGTGTTTTTCTTGCAAGAGACACGCTTAAACACCTCAGGTCTCATACGAGAGGCAGAGCGAGAGTGGCAGTCTGGTCCGTCCTTTTGGTCGATGTCTGTGGAGCCTTATGCCGGGGTCTCTATCTTGTTTAACACCCATGATGTAATTGTACATAGACTAACGGAGATCTCGATGGGAAGGTGCCTTCTGCTAGAGATTACCATCCGAGGTAGAAGACTCCGGCTTATTAACGTCTATGGGCCACAGACAGTGAGCGAAAGGACTCAGCTTTTTAATGATGTTAAGCCATACTTATTCACATCTATTCCTATTATCATGGCTGGAGACTTTAATGCCACCACTACAACCAGTGACAGGCCTAGTGGCAGACCCCTTACTAGGGACTGTAAGGTCCTAAACAACATTATTCTGCATGCCGGCCTGTCTGATGTTTTTGTACAGGGTGGTAGGCGTCCAAAGTTCACTTACACCTGTGCAGGACGCAGTAGTAGGATAGATCTGGCTCTGGTGAGTCCTACTGAAGCCATCAGTGAAAGAGGGGAAAAGACAGTCCCTTATTCTGACCACTTGGCCTTGTACTTTTGTTTGGGCGCCACTAAGCATCCAGATCTTGGTAGAGGGCTATGGAAACTGAACGCTAGTCTTTTAGATGATAGCTCTGTCCAGGAATACATTTACTCTTTCTTTCAGAACCAACTTGACAGAGTGGATTTCTATGAGAACATGGCTGACTGGTGGGAGGATGTCAAGGAGGAGATCAGGTCCCTCTTACAGAGACTGTCAGTTAAGAAGGGGAAGAGTAAGTATGGCCAGTATCTGAGACTGCGCAAAGAATTGGAGTCACTCTATTCGATGGGTGGGGATGACCAACAAAGGATTGACCGGCTGAAATCTGAGATAAGGCAGTATCAGTACAGCAGGTACACCTCCCTGGTAGCTGAACGGGATTATGGGTCCTTAGGGGCTCCTGATCCCTTTGAGAACTGCCGGGAGCGCGTAGCTAAAAAACTGATCACAGGTCTCACTGACTCCCAGGGTGTTTTACAAGAATCTCGGGAGGGTATCCTGGGGGTGGTGAGATGCTACTATGCTGACTTGTTTCAGAGGAAGGCTTTGGATAAGGAAAAATTGACCCAATTTTTGGAGGCAACTCCAGGGCCTGATACTAGAGATTTGGACTTTTCTCCTTTAACAGCAGAAATAACGGTGGAGGAGGTTAAAGTGGCCATTGATAAATTACATCTGAAGAAGGCACCAGGTCCAGACGGTATTACTGCAGAATTTTATAAGAAGTTCAGAGACCACTTAGCTCCAATCCTCGTGGATGTGTACAAAAATTGTCTAGAAAATCACCTGATGCCTCCGTCCATGAGGGTGTCCTCGTTAATTCTGCTGTCTAAAGGGAAAGAGCCTAGTGACATCAAGAACTGGAGGCCAATTGCCCTCTTGAATGTCGACAGGAAGATTTTGGCAAAAATTCTGTTCTCTAGGTTAGTTTTTTGTCCCGGGCACTGTTGGCAGGCTGTCAGTTCGGCACAGTAAAAGGGCGGAACATCTCTGGAGCAGTCATCTCGATAAGGGAGATGTTTGAGAGATGTAAAGCTCTGAGGTGTGGGAGATATGTTGTAGGTCTGGACCAGGCTAAAGCCTTTGACAGAGTAGACCACGAGTATCTATGGGCCACTTTATCAAAGTACGGCATTCCGGGACAATTTGTAGATTGGCTGAGAACTTTGTACAGAGAGGCTGAGAGCTTTCCTCTAATCAATGGTTGGCAGGGTGACACGTTCAGGGTTGAGGCTGGGGTGAGACAGGGTTGCCCGCTGAGTCCACTGCTGTATGTGTTTGCCTTGGACCCGTTCCTGAGGTCACTGCAGGAGTGTGATTTTCAGGGGGTGCCAGTCCCCCATTGCCTGCCCCTGAGTATTGTTGCCTACGCGGATGATGTGACTGTGGTGATATCTGAGCCTCGTGAGGTGGAGATGTTGTCGGCAGCCATCAGAAGCTACTCGGAGGCCTCAGGGTCTCTGGTCAACCTTGAGAAGAGTCAAGCTTTCTGGACATCGGATACTGACCCTGATTTTGAGCTGCCACAGTTTGCGAAGGCCTCCACCCATATTAAAATCCTTGGGGTTAAATTTGGTAGGGAAGATAATGCCAAACTAAATTGGGAGGAAAAGTTGGATGCCGGAAATATAAAGGTTCAGCGATGGAAGAACTGGAGGCTGACCTATAGAGAAAGGGTTACTATGCTGAAGACTTACCTGGTCCCTGTCTTCTTGTACATCTCTGTCGTCTTTCCTTTGCCAGAATCTTTCTCGGCTAGGCTCTTTAGCCTGTTCTTCCAGCTGTTATGGGGGAACAGGTTGAACCCAGTAAAAAGAGGGATCACCTACCTACAGAGGAGAGAGGGTGGGCTGGATATGTTAAATCCAAGGGTTTTCTTTGACTCCATGTTTCTTAAAGTTAATTTTGGTGACCTGGACTCAAACAACAGCTCCCTGTGGGTGAAAAGTATCAGGGATTGGATATTGCCTTTTGCAGAACCTTGGATGCGAGGCGGCAGTCTCAAGAGGGGCCGATTGACTCGTGACTTCCTCCCCCAGTACCTGGACTATGGTGTAAGATGTCTGAAGAAATGGGGTATAGACAAGTCTTTCATTGAGAGTAAAACCAGGAAAGATCTATACTCCAGAGTATGTAGGACCTTCTACTGTTTACAGCTAGCACTTCCAGACTGTCCAACCTCAACCTTACAGGATAGTCTGAGGCTTCTGAATGGACCAAGGCTGCCCCCTAAGTTCTGTGATATTGGCTGGCTCTCATTGCATGGAAAACTCTTTGTCAGGGGAAATCTAAAATTCCTCAGTGTGTCAGATCGCATGTGTCCCTTAGGTTGTCAGCAGGAGGAGACTATGCTCCATTTTATATCAGAGTGCTGGGGTGGGCGGACAATCTGGCATGACATATCCGCCAAGCTAAAAATCCCATCATTACAGTCCCTAAAATACCCAGAAATTATTTATGGTGTCACATCTCATGTGAATAACATCGACCGGGGGACCATGTATCTGATAATCACCGTCATCAAATATTACCACTGGCAAACCAGAACCCGAGTGTCCATCCATAACGAACCATTCCATCATACCACAGCTATAACCCTCATCATGTCAGAACTCAGTTAACTACTATCAGATTACTGCCTCCTATGTACAAGAATATAACTACTATAATGCTGCTCCTATGTACAAGAATATAACTACTATAATACTGCCTCCTATGTACAAGAATATAACTACTATAATACTGCCCCTGTGAGCAAGAATATAACAACTATAATGCTGCTCCTAAGTATAAGAATATAACTACTATAATACTGCTCCCATGTACAAGAAAATAAGTACTATAATACTGCTCCTATGTACAAGAATATAACTACTATAATACTGCCTCCTATGTACAAGAATATAACTACTATAATACTGCCCCTGTGAGCAAGAATATAACTATTATAATGCTGCTCCTAAGTATAAGAATATAACTACTATAATACTGCTCCCATGTACAAGAATATAACTACTATAATACTGCTCCTATGTACAAGAATATAACTACTATAATACTGCTCTTATGTACAAGAATATAACTACTATAATACTGCTCCTATGTACAAGAATATAACTGCTATAATACTGCCTCCTATGTACAAGAATATAACTACTATAATATTGCCTCCTATGTACAAGAATATAACTACTATAATACTGCTTCTATGTACAAGAATATGACTACTATAATACTGCCTCCTATGTACAAGAATATAACTACTATAATACTGCCTCCTATGTACAAGAATATAACTACTATAATACTGCCTCCTATGTACAAGAATATGACTACTATAATACTGCTCCTATGTACAAGAATATAACTACTATAATACTGCCTCCTATGTACAAGAATATAACTGCTATAATACTGCCTCCTATGTACAATAATATAACTACTATAATACTGCCTCCCTTGTACAAGAATATAACTACTATAATACTGCTCCTATGTACAAGAATATAACTACTATAATACTGCCTCCTATGTACAAGAATATAACTACTATGTGGCGGAGCCTGGCTGTGTAGCTGAATGGCTGCTAGTTTCTGAGCTCCTCAACTTTCCTGGTGTTTTAGCCCCTTCTTCAGCCTACAAAATCGTACAGATGGGCAAAGTGGGAAAGGACAGAACCAGGGAACACGCAGAACCCACTCCAGTTCGGTCCAGACAGCCAGATATGGATCAATACCTAAAGAAGCAGCCAAAGCTCCGGTCTGCTGAAACTCCTAAGATGGCGCCGGCTCCAGCTCAGCTCTCTGACATGGAGGAGTACTCTGACGCTGGCAGCGCTTCGGATGCCTCAACCTGTAAGTCCCGCAAACAGGGGGGCTCCTTCACTAAGGCTGCGCTCCTTGAGGTGCTTAACTCTGCCCTGGCCCCTATAAAGAAGGACTTATCTGATATTAAAGAGGATCTTCGCAATATTGGGCATCGGGTGGCAGAGCTCGAAAATTTGCATGATGCAGCTATTAAGCGCAAAGAAAAATTGTATAATGCGATTCGCTCTCATTCCGATCTACTTAATGAAGCGCCTCTTCGAATAGAAGATCAAGAAAATCGCAGTCGCAGGAAGAACTTGAGGATTCGCGGCCTGCCAGAGTCGGTCGCCTCTGAAGCGCTGAACAAAGCTGCACATGAAATATTCACAAGTCTCTTGGGACCGGAAAGAGCAGCGCAAATTATAATTGAGCGAATCCATCACGCACTAAGGCCCAAGCCTAAATCCACGGATCCACCTCGTGACGTGGTATGCGGCCTGCTCAGCTATGTGGACACGGCAGCGCTCATGAAAGCAAGCAGAGAGGCGGACCAACTCCAACACGAAGGTACGCCTATCATGTTCTTCCAGGACTTAGCCCCGTCCACACTAGCCAAAAGACGCATCCTTCGTCCACTCCTGGATGCCCTTAAATCAACAGCTACCCCGTTCCGTTGGCTGTATCCCTTTGGCCTTGCCGTCCTGAAAAACGGGCATCAGATAACCATTCGATCCCCGGCGGACCTGCAAGCATGTTGGACCCATCTGGGACTGACCCCCATTGAGATCCCCCTCGTGGATGCCAGCAGACCTAGAGGACCCACCACTCCCACCGCCTCAGGCGGCTGACTGGCGCCCTGTCTCCGCAAGAAAAGGGCCCAAAACTAGGGCTGAGAAATCCATACACGCTCTGACCTGAACTCAGGGACGCCGTTGAGGCCTTTGCTTTCCTACCTATTCTATCTTGCTCATCCGGAACTCTGTACCATGCGGCTGAAGGACCCAGGGCCTTGTCCGCGTCCAGCGGACACCTGCTCAACCCTGGGCCGACTCTTCCCGGCAGTTCTGGAGTTTATTGTTTATTGTTTGGTTATTGATCCATCTTTTTCAGATTTACAGGATTCCTCCCGAAGTTCTGGATCTTTCTTATTCTCATCTCATTTTGCAGAGGTTAACCCGGCTTTACCTTCTGTTTGACCTTTTCCTTACCTGATGGCCGGTCAACGGTCCTCTCTAGCTCTGCGGGACCCCCACCTGATAGACCCCGGCTGGTTGCCGTGCTGAGAAAGGGTCACCTTCAAGTCAGGTGCTCAGTAGAGCTTCTATTACCAGTTCTGTTTACATTTTTGTCTTATTACCTACCTGTTTACCTCCCCTCTTTCCCTCATGTGTCTATTCCCTTCCTTTACCAGCAGATGTCATATGCAGCTTATTCAGATGCTAAGTATTTTCCCTTCAATTTAGAATGACGTCCGTCATGATATCTTCCCTCAATGTCCGGGGAATGAATGAGCCTTGCAAGCGGTCCCAAGTCCTAGCTCTCTTACAAAGAGACAAAGTGACGATTGCATTCTTTCAAGAAACCCATTTTCGAGAGGGTAAGATCCCCAAGTTACCCACCAAAAGGTTCTCCCAATGGTTTCATAGCACCTACAGTTCGGCTAGCAGGGGTGTCAGCATAGCGATTCACAAACAGCTTCCATTTAAGCACTCTGCTGTCTCCTCGGACCCTGAGGGTCGCTACCTGTTTTTTAAGGGTACTATCGCTGACACACCGGTTACCCTAGCAAATATTTATGCTCCTAATAGAGGACAGGTAGCTTGGCTCGTTCAGACCCTTGCTTTATTATCATCCTCCTTTAAAGATGGGATGGTGATTTTAGGAGGCGATTTTAATGTCACCCTTGAACCAATTTTAGATTCCTCTAACGGGAAATCGGCCATCACGCACGTACGATTGCGACGCCTTAAACTCGCCCTGCAGAGGTTAGGTGTTGTAGACGTCTGGCGCACCATTAACCCCTTCGGTAGGGACTTCACCTTCTATTCAGCTGCTAAATCTTCCTACCACAGACTCAACTATCTCTTTCTGTCTAACACTCACGCTAAGAGAGCTATCCGATCATAGGGAACATCACCCTGTCTGACCACGCCCCTGTCTTTTTAAGCGTTTCTCTGCAGGACCTCCCAAAGAGGGAATGGAATTGGTGTATTAATGACAATATTACTTCATACCCCTCCCATGCCTCTAAATTGTCTTTTGTCCTAACAGAATTTTTCACGCTTAATACCCTCGGCCCTGACGCACCCTCCCCTTCAATAATTTCGGAAACCCATAAGGCGGTCATGAGGGGAGAGCTAATAGCCTTAGGTGCCCACATTAAAAAACAACGAACTCAGGCTGTAACGACGCTCCTTTCCTAAATACAATCATTAGAACTATCACACAAAAGCTCCCAGGCCCTTAGATGTGCTTCAGAATTCACTGAGGCACGCACAAAGCTTAAAACCTTACTGAACGTCACATCAGCTAAACTTCTTTTACGCTCCAAATTCCGCTCCTACGCCCACGGAGACAAGGGAAATAGGCTAATGTCCGCCCTAGTCAAAAAACAAAGGGTTGACTCATTTATCACAGCCATCAAAGACGTTAAGGGTGCTTTGCATAAAAGTACCCCGGACATAGCGAAAACCTTCTGTGCCTTCTACAGAGACCTCTATAACTTAGCGCCACCTAACCAATTTTCGCCCAGCACAAATAGGAGAAGCAAGTGAAAAATTCCTTTCCTCCCTCCAGCTACCTGCTATCACCCCCTCACAGTCGTCCCAGCTTCTGTCCCCTATTACAGACTCAGAAATAAGCAAGGTCCTCTCCTCTATCCCCTCCGGGAAAAGTCCAGGCCCCGATGGCTTTACTATATCCTACTACAAAGCTTTCAAACGTATCTTAATTCCCCAGTTCAAAACCCTTTGCAACTACTTACTCCAAGGGGGTTCTCTCTCCCCCCCCCCCCCATCACTTTCGGCCCATATCACGGTTATTCACAAAGAAAATAAAGATCCCCTAAACTGCGGTAGCTACCACCCAATTTCGCTTCTGAATACAGACGTGAAATGGTGGACTAAGATTCTAGCCCACAGGATCCAATCGGTTCTCCATGACATCATCAATAGGGAACAGGTGGGGTTTGTCGCTGGCAGACAGGGGAGTGAGAACACGGTCCGCGTCATACACTTAATTACGCATGCTCAGCAGACTTCTACGCCATTAGCCCTCAGTACAGATGCGGAGAAGGCCTTTGACAGGATTAACTGGCACTTTATGTCCCGGGCACTGTCGAAATTTGGCCTTCCGGACCAGTTTCTCTCATCAATCTTCTCACTCTATTCGCTCCCCTCTGCCAGTGTCCGAATCAATGGTACGCTATCTCCGGCCTTCCCCATTACTAATGGAACAAGGCAAGACTGCCCATTGTCGCCAGCCCTCTTTGTTATTGTCATGGAGACACTGCTCACCAAGATTAGACAGGACCCGGATATTAAGGGGATCACACTGGGGACACATACACACCTAACAGCTGCCTTCGCGAACGACCTTTTGGTCATAACGTCCAACTCCCTGACCTCCTTCCCTAGACTCCAAGCCCTTTTCGAGGAATATGGGTTGGTCTCCAATTTTAACCACTTCAGCCCCCCTACCTTAAACACCCTTAATGACCAGGCCACTTTTTACACTTCTGCACTACACTACTTTCACCGTTTATTGCTCGGTCATGCAACTTACCACCCAAATGAATTTTACCTCCTTTTCTTCTCACTAATAGAGCTTTCATTTGGTGGTATTTCATTGCTGCTGACATTTTAACTTTTTTTGTTATTAATCGAAATTTAACGATTTCTTTGCAAAAAAATGACATTTTTCACTTTCAGTTGTAAAATTTTGCAAAAAAAACAACATCCATATATAAATTTTTCTCTAAATTTATTGTTCTACATGTCTTTGATAAAAAAAAATGTTTGGGTAAAAAAAAATGGTTTGGGTAAAAGTTATAGCGTTTACAAACTATGGTACAAAAATGTGAATTTCCGCTTTTTGAAGCAGCTCTGACTTTCTGAGCACCTGTCATGTTTCCTGAGGTTCTACAATGCCCAGACAGTACAAACACCCCACAAATGACCCCATTTCGGAAAGTAGACACCCTAAGGTATTCGTTGATGGGCATAGTGAGTTCATAGAACTTTTTCTTTTTTGTCAGAAGTTAGCGGAAAATTATGATTTTTTTTTTTTTCTTACAAAGTTTCATATTCCACTAACTTGTGACAAAAAATAAAAACTTCCATGAACTCACTATGCCCATCACGAAATACCTTGGGGTGTCTTCTTTCCAAAATGGGGTCACTTGTGGGGTAGTTATACTGCCCTGGCATTCTAGGGGCCCTAATGTGTGGTAAGTAGGTAAATGACCTGTGAAATCCGAAAGGTGCTCTTTGGAATGTGGGCCCCTTTGCCCACCTAGGCTGCAAAAAAGTGTCACACATGTGGTATTGCCGTACTCAGAAGAAGTTGGGCAATGTTTTTTGGGGTGTCATTTTACATAAACCCATGCTGGGTGAGAGAAATATCTTGGCAAAAGACAACTTTTCCCATTTTTTTATACAAAGTTGGCATTTGACCAAGATATTTATCTCACCCAGCATGGGTATATGTAAAATGACACACCAAAACACATTGCCCAACTTCTCCTGAGTACGGGGATACCAGATGTGTGACACTTTTTTGCAGCCTAGGTGGGCAAAGGGGCCCACATTCCAAAGAGCACCTTTAGGATTTCACAGGTCATTTTTTACACATTTTGATTTCAAACTACTTACCACACATTAGGGCCCCTAGAATGCCAGGGCAGTATAACTACCCCACAAGTGACCCCATTTTGGAAAGAAGACACCCCAAGGTATTCCGTGAGGGGCATGGCGAGTTCCTAGAATTTTTAATTTTTTGTCACAAGTTAGCGGAAAATGATGATTTTTTTTTTTGATTTTTTTTTTCTTACAAAGTCTCATATTCCACTAACTTGTGACAAAAAATAAAAACTTCCATGAACTCACTATGCCCATCACGAAATACCTGGGGGTGTCTTCTTTCCAAAATGGGGTCACTTGTGGGGTAGTTATACTGCCCTGGCATTTTAGGGGCCCGAATGCGTGAGAAGTAGTTTGAAATCAAAATCTGTAAAAAATGGCCTAGGTGGGCAAAGGGGCCCACATTCCAAAGAGCACCTTTCGGATTTCCCCATTCGGCCATTTTTTACAGATTTTGATTTCAAACCACTTCTCACGCATTCGGCCCCTAAAATGTCAGGGCAGTATAACTACCCCACAAGTGACCCCATTTTGGAAAGAAGACACCCCAAGGTATTTCGTGATGGGAATAGTGAGTTCACGAAAGTTTTTATTTTTTGTCACAAGTTAGTGGAATATGAGACTTTGTAAGAAAAAAAAAATAAATCATAATTTTCCGCTAACTTGTGACAAAAAATTAAAAATTCTAGGAACTCTCCATGCCCCTCACGGAATACCTTGGCGTGTCTTCTTTCCAAAATGGGGTCACTTGTGGGGTAGTTATACTGCCCTGGCATTCTAGGGGCCCTACTGTATGGCAAGTAGGTAAATGACCTGTGAAATCCGAAAGGTGCTCTTTGGAATGAGGGCCCCTTTGCCCACCTAGGCTGCAAAAAAGTGTCACACATGTGGTATCACCGTATTCAGGAGAAGTTGGGCAATGTGTTTTGGGATGTCTTTTTACATATACTCATGCTGGGTGAGAGAAATATCTAGGCAAAAGACAACTTTTCCCATTTTTGGCATTTGACCAAGATATTTATCTCACCCAGCATGGGTATATGTAAAATGACACCCCAAAAACACATTGCCCAACTTCTCCTGAGTACGGCGATACCAGATGTGTGACACTTTTTTGCAGCCTAGATGCGCAAAGGGGCCCACATTCCTTTTATGAGGGCATTTTTAGACATTTGGATCCCAGACTTCTTCTCACGCTTTAGGGCCCCTAAAATGCCAGGGCAGTATAAATACCCCACATGTGACCCCATTTTGGAAAGAAGACACCCCAAGGTATTCAATGAGGGGCATGGCGAGTTCATATAAAAAAAAATTTTTTGGCACAAGTTACCGGAAATTGATTTACTTTTTTTTTCTTACAAAGTCTCCCTTTCCGCTAACTTGGGACAAAAAATTCAATCTTTCATAGACTCAATATGCCTTTCAGCGAATACCTTGGGGTGTCTTATTTCCGAAATGGGGTCACATGTGGGGTATTTATACTGCCCTGGCATTCTAGGGGCCCTAAAGAGAGAGAAGAAGTCTGGAATATAAATGTCTAAAAAAATTTACGCATTTGGATTCCGTGAGGGGTATGGGGAGTTCATGTTAGCTCTTGTTGGAATGGAAAAGAACTGTACAAGATGGTTTGCATCTTTCTCTCAAAGGAACGAATGTGCTCGGTGAACAGTTCAAGGTATTTGCTAAGAAGCATTTAAACTAGGAAAGGGGGGCAAAAGAGTGATAATCCAGCAGTCCAACTGCCCCCCGGAACAATGCCAGAAGAGGCCAGTAGCACAAAGGTTAAGGAATGACAAGCTCAGAGTCTTGTCTACAAATGCTCGCAGTCTAGGGAATAAGATCAATGAACTTGAGGCTATAACTGGCCTATGACTGGGATATATCAATACCAGGGTTCTCTCTATACAGGAAAGACAGAGAAGGCAAGAAGGGGGGAGGGGTGGCCCTGTATGTGAAAGATAACATAAAATCTAATTTGATACAAGTTAGCGAGAACAATTTAGAGTCAGTTTGGGTTACCGTGCAGCTTGATAATCATAAGGTAACTCGTGTAGGTGTGATATATAGACCACCTAGCCAAGTCAAAGAATTAGATGATCTACTAGTTGAGGAAATAGCTAAAATGACATTGAAGGGGGAAGTTATCATTATGGGAGACTTCAATCTTCCAGATGTAAACTGGAAAACCAAAATAGCTAGTTCTGCCAGGAGTACAGATATTCTAAATTCCCTACTGGGATTATCTCTACAGCAAGTAGTGGAGGAGCCAACCCAGAAGGAGGCCATTTTAGATTTAGTATTCACAAATGGGAATTTGGTATCTGATATTACTGTAGGGGAAAGCTTGGGATCTAGTGATCACCAGTCAGTGTGGTTTACTATAAGTACAGTGACTGAGTCACACCACACAAAAACAAAAGTTTTAGATTTTAGAAAAACAGACTTTTCTAAAATTAGATTAGTGGTATACAAGTCCCTATCAGACTGGAACAGTTTCATTGGAGTCCAGGAGAAATGGGACTACTTAAAAGTGGCACTATTGAAGGCAACAGAAAATTGCATTAGGCTTGTCAGTAAAAGCAAAAAAAGGAAGAGACCACTGTGGTACTCAGCAGAAGTGGCCAAAATCATTAAAAACAAAAAGATAGCATTTAGGAATTATAAAAAAAAAAAAAACGAGGATGACAGACAAATTTATAAGATTAGGCAGAGAGAGGCCAAACAAGTTTATAAGAGCTTCCAAAGCACAGGCAGAAGAGAAATTAGCTCAGTCAGGGAAAAAAGGCGAGAAGGCATTCTTCAGATACATAAATGAAAAAAGGAAACTAAAACAAGGAATTACCAAATTAAAAACAAAAGAAGGAAGGTATATAGAAGAAGATAAAGAACTAGCTGACTGCCTCAATGAATATTTCTGTTCAGTTTTTACAAAGGAAAATGAAGGAGAAGGACCTCAGTTAGGAAAGAAGACTAATGAATCTTTTGATGCATGTGTCTTTACAGAGGAAGAGGTTCTAAGTCAGCTTATTAATACAAATAAGTCACAGGGGCCTGATGGGATACACCCAAAGCTATTAAAAGAGCTCAGCGTTGAACTAGCAAAACCATTAACAGATTTATTTAACCAATCGCTGGCAACAGGAGTCGTCCCAGAAGATTGGAAATTAGCAAATGTTGTGCCCATTCACAAGAAAGGTAGTAGGGAGGAATCGGGCAACTATAGGCCAGTAAGCCTGACATCAATAGTGGGGAAATTAATGGAAACCATACTTAAGGAGAGGATTGTGGAACATCTAAAATCCCATGGATTGAAAGATGAAAAACAGCATGGGTTTACTTCAGGGAGATCATGTCAAACTAATCTTATTGATTTTTTCGATTGGGTGACTAAAATAATAGATGGAGGAGGTGCAGTAGACATCGCTTATCTAGACTTTAGTAAGGCTTTTGATACTGTCCCACATAGAAAGCTTATCAATAAAGTGCAGTCTTTGGGCTTGGACTCCCATATTGTTGAATGGATTAGGCAGTGGCTGAGGGACAGGCAACAGAGGGTTGTAGTCAATGGAGTATATTCAGACCAAGGTCTTGTTACCAGTAGGGTACCTCAGGGATCTGTTCTGGGACCCATATTGTTTAATATCTTTATCAGCGAAATTGCAGAAGGCCTCGATGGTAAGGTGTGTCTTTTTGCTGATGACACAAAGATTTGTAACAGGGTTGATGTTCCTGGAGGGATACACCAAATGGAAAAGGACTTAGGAAAACTAGAGGAATGGTCAAAAATATGGCAACTAAAATTTAATGTTGATAAGTGCAAGATAATGCACCTAGGACGTAAAAACCCAAGAGCAGAATATAAAATCAGTGATACAGTCCTAACCTCAGTATCTGAGGAAAGGGATTTAGGGGTCATTATTTCAGAAGACTTAAAGGTAGGCAGACAATGTCATAGAGCAGCAGGAAATGCTAGCAGAATGCTTGGGAGTATAGGGAGAGGAATTACCAGTAGAAAGAGGGAGGTGCTCATGCCGCTCTACAGAGCACTAGTGAGACCTCATTTGGAGTATTGTGCTCAGTACTGGAGACCATATCTCCAGAAGGATATTGATACTTTGGAGAGAGTTCAGAGAAGAGCTACTAAACTGGTACATGGATTGCAGGATAAAACTTACCAGGAAAGATTAAAGGACCTTAACATGTATAGCTTGGAAGAAAGACGAGACAGAGGGGATATGATAGAAACTTTTAAATACATAAAGGGAATCAACAAGGTAAAAGAGGAGAGAATATTTAAAAGAAGAAAAACTGCTACAAGAGGACATAGTTTTAAATTAGAGGGGCAAAGGTTTATAAGTAATATCAGGAAGTATTACTTTACTGAGAGAGTAGTGGATGCATGGAATAGCCTTCCTGCAGAAGTGGTAGCTGCAAATACAGTGGAGGAGTTTAAGCATGCATGGGATAGGCATAAGGCCATCCTTCATATAAGATAGGGCCAGGGGCTATCCATAGTATTTAGTATATTGGGCAGACTGGATGGGCCAAATGGTTCTTATCTGCCGACACATTCTATGTTTCTATGTTTCTATGTGAGATTTTATTTTATGACACAAGTTAGTGGAATATGAGACTTTGTAAAAAAAAAAAAAAAAAAAAAAAAAATTTCCGCTAACTTGGGCCAAAAAAATGTCTGAATGGAGCCTTACAGGGGGGTGATCAATGACAGGGGGGTAATCAATGACAGGGGGGTGATCAGGGAGTCTATATGGGGTGATCACCCCCCTGTCATTGATCACCCCCCTATAAGGCTCCATTCAGATGTCCGTATGTGTTTTGCGGATCCGATCCATGTATCCGTGGATCCGTAAAAAAACATACGGACCTCTGAATGCAGCCTTACAGGGGGGTGATCAATGACAGGGGGGTGATCAGGGAGTCTATATGGGGTGATCACCCCCTGTCATTGATCACCCCCATGTAAGGCTCCATTCATACGTCCGTATGTGTTTTGCGGATCCGATCCATGTATCAGTGGATCCGTAAAAATCATACGGACGTCTGAATGGAGCCTTACAAGGGGGTGATCAATGACAGGGGGGTGATCAGGGAGTCTATATGGGGTGATCACCCCCCTGTAAGGCTCCATTCAGACGTCCGTATGTGTTTTGCGGATCCGATCCATGTATCAGTGGATCCGTAAAAATCATACGGACGTCTGAATGGAGCCTTACAGGGGGGTGATCAATGACAGGGGGGTGATCAGGGGTTAATAAGGGGTTAATAAGTGACAGGGGGGGTAGTGTAGTGTGGTGCTTGGTGCTACTTATTACTGAGCTACCTGTGTCCTCTGGTGGTCAATCCAAACAAAAGGGACCACCAGAGGACCAGGTAGCAGGTATATTAGACGCTGTTATCCAAACAGCGTCTAATATACCTGTTAGGGGTTAAAAAAATCGCATCTCCAGCCTGCCAGCGAACGATCGCCGCTGGCAGGCTGGAGATCCACTCGCTTACCTTCCGATCCTGTGAACGAGCGCGCCTGTGTGTGTGCGTTCACAGGAAATCTCGCGTCTCGCGAGATGACGCATATAGGCGTGACTCTGCGCAGGGCTGCCGCCTCCGGAACGCGATCCTGCGTTAGGCGGTCCGGAGGCGGTTAAAATTAATTATAGTAAGTCACAAGCCCTGAATATTTCTTGTCCCGCCGCTTCCATTGAAATCCTCAAGCGCTCTACCACCTTCTCATGGGCCTCCAAATCGATCCCTTTTCTGGGTACCCATATATCAGCGAAATCTGAAGACCTATTCGAGCTGAACCAAGCCCCCTTACTTAGGTCCACCAGATCGCACTTGCACTCCCTGAAGCTCCCTTTCATTTCGTGGATAGGCAGGAAAAACTACCTCAAAGCCTTCGTTGTCCCCAGACTACTTTACCACATTCAGACAATGCCTATCTGGCTACCCCATTCCTTCTTTGTGGAGGTCCACAGAATCTTTTCAGCCTTTGTCTGGTCCGGCAGGTCCCCCAGATTAGCATACACCACCCTCACACGGGAGAATAGACTGGGAGGTTTTGGTCTCCCCGATATATACCTTTATTACAAAGCATCAATGCTAAATAGAAGTCTGAGCCTCCTTTCCTGGCGACCACCCAATCTTGTTTCCCAATTTGAATGTGACATGTTCACCTACAAGGATAGGCTGGTTCTATGGGGCTTACGCACATGCACAGCTAACAGTAAATTTGTTTCACCTATGTGGAAGGGCTTACTAATAGAATGGGCCAAATTATACCGGGCCTCGGTCCTTACATTCCCTAGTCCAAATTTCCCCCTGCACCTTCTTCAGTTTCACATACACCCTACCACTTCTGTATCGTCGGGGATTTGGGCTTTGTTATCCAATCTCAGGCTACAGGACATAATTTCTGTGTACGGTGCTTTAGATTGGAGCGAGATCCTCGCTCTTCCGAGGGTACAGGCGGCCTCTTTTTTGGCGGTCATGGCCTTCAGGAAGGACCTAGTGCTCCTTGAAAACTTACCCCGACCCTCGGTCGAGCCCTCCTGGATAGAGAAAAAAATCTCTCAAACCCGGCGTCCACAGAAGCCTCTCTCCACATTCTATAAGGAGCTACTCTCCTCCGCTCCTCCAGACCTGTGGTTCCTCTTGGCCTGGGAGAAAGAACTATCCATAACTCTGTCTGAACCTGAAAAAGCTTTTATCCTCACACACTCGCACAGACTTAAACGCTGCATCAGGATACAAGACAATTCCTACAAATAATTAACGAGATGGTACAAAACACCAGAATTTCTCCACAGGCTCAACCCTGATATCCCAGATCGTTGCTAGAGGTGCGGGAGGGAACCAGGCTCTCTTTCTCACATTTGGTGGAGCTGTAAGAAAATCCACCCTTTTTGGTCTGAAGTAGAAAATATGATACATAAGATTTGCAGCACCCAGATTCAACTAGACGCAAAGCTGCTTTTGCTATGGTGCCCCAATAGCTCGTTAACCCCTTCAAAGTCGAACCTCCCGACCATGCTTCTAACAGCAGCTCGCCTGTTGATCCCATTGCTGTGGAGAAATGACTCCCCTCCATCCCTATTGGCATGGACCGAAAAAGTTGACCAACTATTCCGATTTGAGGAGCTTTCACACTGGGAAACCCATTCCAGAACAATATTTGTAAAAATATTGTCCCCCTGGATGCATTATCGAAATTTTTAGATTATTCTGAGAACGAAATCACTTCTCTCCCATCCCCCCTCCCTTCCCCACCTCCCTCATGTTGCTGTCCCCCTCTCCCACTAAACCTTTTTTATGCACATGTTACTGCTGTTTTTGTGTCACTCGGCGGCTCTCACTGACTTGAATTGCTCAATACTTGAAACGTCTTTCCAGCTGCGTCTGGTTTTTAGGTCGGTTTTTATTGTCATGTGACACTATGCCTTTTGTCAATAAACAGATTTGATTAAGAATATAACTACTATAATACTGCGTCCTATGTACAAGAATATAACTACTATAATACTGCGTCCTATGTACAAGAATATAACTACTATAATACTGCCTCCTATGTACAAGAATATAACTACTATAATACTTCTCCTATGTACAAGAATATAACTGTAACGGTCACGTCCACACACAGACAGGGGGAAGGATAGTGACTACTGTGCTCCCCCCTCCCCCCTGGCCCTGCCTACTTGCCTCACGAGTCCTGATGACAGGGGACAACTGGACGACATTCCCTAACTTAGGATACGTGCAGGGAAGACAGACAAGACAAAATACGGAACATGAACGGACCGGGTCAGAACCAAGAGAGCTACGCAGTACAAAGGGTTAAGCAAAGAATGGTCAGGAGAAGCCGGGGTCAAATACCTGGAGAGTAGAGAAGTACAAGAGGAGTCCTAAGAGAGTAGTCAGGTGGGAGCCGAGGTCACAATACCAGGACGGATACGCAGTACAGGAGGAGCAGGCAAAGGATCGTCAGGGAACGGAATCAGGTGAGTATTCAGTAGTCCAACAAATAGCCAGGAACCTAGAAATTAACAGGCAACCTGTGGCTAGCAGGCTGCCTGTATTTATAGTGGGGAGTGAGGGTCATGTGACGTGGCCAGCATCACATGACCGACAGACCAACCAGTTGAGCACCGAGTGATCAGCTCGGCGCTCAAGGCAGACTTAGGAGCAGGGAACCACCCAGCAGTAAAGCCGCCCTGGGAATGAGGTCAAACACAGATCCTTATTCCTAAAGCTAAGCAACAGGTCTGCGGGTAATGGGGGACCAAGTGCACCTTCGGAACCCCGTTATAATAACTACTATAATACTGCATCCTATGTACAAGAATATAACTGCTATAATACTGCCTCCTATGTATAAGAATATAACTACTATAATACTGCTCCTATGTACAAGAATATAACTACTATAATACTGCTCCTATGTACAAGAATATAACTACTATAATACTGCCTCTTATGTACAAGAATATGACTACTATAATACTGCCTCTTATGTACAAGAATATACCTACTATAATACTGCCTCTTATGTACAAGAATATAACTACTATAATATGTTTTTATATGTGTAAGCATAAAGTTAAGGCTTCAGTATAGTGAGGTTTCTAATGCACTTTATAAGTAAATAGTAAAGTTTCTATTTTAATAGCAAATTTCATCTGGTCCTCAAAACCCTCAGAAATCTGATAAAATCCGCCCAAGTGTAAACAAACCCTCCTTCATATATTTATATCTGTGCCTTCTGCCATCCGACTACCCTTGTCCATGTGCTGTAAGGCACTGGCTTCTGAACCTCAGGCATTAGCAGTGACATCTGGGAGATGCACATCTTGATGGAAAGCCTTTGCTAGAAGGAGTCAGGCGGCAATGTCTTCGATGTGACATAGCCCCTTTTAAAACTAAATACAGGAAGCAGTTCAACTGCCTGTAATTATAGAAGGAGTCAACACTACTTCTAAGCATATTTTATCACCAAGGTAATAGTTTTGCTACTCCAAAAATGATGAGCACTTCTTCATCGAAGCATAATCTGCTCCATCTGTTGTGGTATTTTAAAGGCTAAGGAAACAGCTTTTCATGTGAAGAAGCGAATGCTCTTTGACTCTCAAGAGGCAGCTTAAAAATAAATATAGGAACTGTAAACATATTGTATCAGCATTGATATTCCCGTGAAAGCCGGAAGGAGTCGAGGTTTTTACTGCTATTTCTCCAATAATATAAGGGTCTAATGAGGCCATTATGTTGTATTGTCTTAGAGTGTTGCGTTTCTTCAACACTTTCTTGTTAACCTCCTGGCAAAGAGTTCTAACTTCTAAACAGTCCTCTGTATACCGTAGTGAGTGCACACCCATGTGGAAATATTATGGCAGTACCATTAAAGTCCATTCCAAGTTTTACCTCAGTATGTAAATAGTTTTTTCTACTGTTTTCTATAATGTGAAGAAAGTATTTTTAGATTTGAGGATCTGGAGAGGTGGAAATCGTTGGGTATTGGTGGTTGATTTTATATTGGTTCATGCCTGCTTTCGTGTAAACATGCAATGGAGATGAGCAAAATTTTTAAAATTAGTTTAGTCTAAAAAAAAAATTTCCCAAAAATTCAATTCAGTCCAATTTTATTCTAATCGAATATGTTCCAATTGCACTGAAAATTGCTATATAACACTTTAAGGTCTGCTTTTTTTCCCTCTCAAATACCAGAGAAAAATATGAGTCCTAGAAGACTAGAGAAAGAGAGCGAGAGAGCGACACATGCGTAATCTCTCTCTATAGGTAGAATCGATTCGCTCATCTCTAATATTCAACCATCACGCCATCCTAAAAAAGCAGGCCTTCTCTGTCTAGCTCCTTCTAGGCTGGACTGCCTTCTCACTTGTTGTCCTCTGGTCTTATCAACCACCCGCAATCTGCTTTGTGATGGTGGAGGTGGTGGAGCATATCCTTGTGATGGTGAATGTGCTGAAGCAACCCTTTCCAGACATATTCAAAAATGTTGTAAATTGTTCAACAGGCCAAGATTAATGGTAATGTAAACGGCTGCCATGCTTTGGACCATGTTGGACATATCTTTCCCAATTCCAGCGATCTTCTAAAACAAATCCATCTTTATTGAAGTATGTAAAAACCAGTATAATCCATAGTCAGTCGTGTGGACAAAAACTTACCATTTCAGGTGCATTTTAGCCTGATAAACAGGCTGCACTGTTATATTGCACAAGAGCAATATGAAATTGTCTCATTTGTTGTATGGGTTCCGGTGGTTCTCCTAACTTTAAGTGTTAGTGCCCAATCCCTGTCCAAGGTGGTAATGGGAAAGTATGGCCTGCAGGTCACGATTAGTGGGGACTGACATGGTGGATGGACTCTGAAAGGTGGGATGCACAGTAGGGATGTCATGTGGCTCAAGAGGATGGAGAAAAATTGTCTTTAAGATTGTCTGCCCATCTAGACCTGTCAAATGCCCTTGTATAGTCATATAACAGAAATACTGGAGCAAAACAGAAGCCACTGGTGGGTACATTGGCCAAAAAGTAACTCACAATACACTGCGTGCAGAATTATTAGGCAAATGAGTATTTTGACCACATCATCCTCTTTATGCATGTTGTCTTACTCCAAGCTTTATAGGCTCGAAAGACTACTACCAATTAAGCATATTAGGTGATGTGCATCTCTGTAATGAGAAGGGGTGTGGTCTAATGACATCAACACCCTCTATTAGGTGGGCATAATTATTAGGCAACTTCCTTTCCTTTGGCAAAATGGGTCAAAAGAAGGACTTGACAGGCTCAGAAAAGTCAAAAATAGTGAGATATCTTGCAGAGGGATGCAGCACTCTTAAAATTGCAAAGCTTCTGAAGCGTGATCATCGAACAATCAAGCGTTTCATTCAAAATAGTCAACAGGGTCGCAAGAAGCGTGTGGAAAAACCAAGGCGCAAAATAACTGCCCATGAACTGAGAAAAGTCAAGCGTGCAGCTGCCAAGATGCCACTTGCCACCAGTTTGGCCATATTTCAGAGCTGCAACATCACTGGAGTGCCCAAAAGCACAAGGTGTGCAATACTCAGAGACATGGCCAAGGTAAGAAAGGCTGAAAGACGACCACCACTGAACAAGACACACAAGCTGAAACGTCAAGACTGGGCCAAGAAATATCTCAAGACTGATTTTTCTAAGGTTTTATGGACTGATGAAATGAGAGTGAGTCTTGATGGGCCAGATGGATGGGCCCGTGGCTGGATTGGTAAAGGGCAGAGAGCTCCAGTCCGACTCAGACACCAGCAAGGTGGAGGTGGAGTACTGGTTTGGGCTGGTATCATTAAAGATGAGCTTGTGGGGCCTTTTCGGGTTGAGGATGGAGTCAAGCTCAACTCCCAGTCCTACTGCCAGTTTCTGGAAGACACCTTCTTCAAGCAGTGGTACAGGAATTGGTCTGCATCCTTCAAGAAAAACATGATTTTCATGCAGGACAATGCTCCATCACACGCGTCCATGTACTCCACAGCGTGGCTGGCAAGAAAGGGTATAAAAGAAGAAAATCTAATGACATGGCCTCCTTGTTCACCTGATCTGAACCCCATTGAGAACCTGTGGTGCATCATCAAATGTGAGATTTACAAGGAGGGAAAACAGTACACCTCTCTGAACAGTGTCTGGGAGGCTGTGGTTGCTGCTGCACGCAATGTTGATGGTGAACAGATCAAAACACTGACAGAATCCATGGATGGCAGGCTTTTGAGTGTGCTTGCAAAGAAAGGTGGCTATATTGGTCACTGATTTGTTTTTGTTTTGTTTTTGAATGTCAGAAATGTATATTTGTGAATGTTGAGATGTTATATTGGTTTCACTGGTAAAAATAAATTATTGAAATGGGTATATATTTGTTTTTTGTTAAGTTGCCTAATAATTATGCACAGTAATAGTCACCTGCACACACAGATATCCCCCTAAAATAGCTAAAACTAAAAACAAACTAAAAACTACTTCCAAAAATATTCAGCTTTGATATTAATGAGTTTTTTGGCTTCATTGAGAACATGGTTGTTGTTCAATAATAAAATTAATCCTCAAAAATACAACTTGCCTAATAATTCTGCACTCCCTGTATTGTGGCAAGCAAGTGGAGAGCAGTGTCCATCAGTCACAGTATGTCCCTCACAACACTGCACACAATATTGCACAAAGTCACTTGCCCTTTCTGTATAAGCCTGGTCTCTGCTACAGGATGCATGGTCCAGGCAGCTACTTCCATCCCTTCTGCTTTGGCCTCAACTCCCCTGCAACAGCTGCAGATGTCCTCTCTAGGCACACATCACCACTGGCTGGCTGCCTACTCTGCAGGTATTTCTTGCAGAAAAAAGACTCCAGTCTCACTTGTTTCCATCTCCCCAGGTCTCTGTCTAACTTCAGGGCACCCCAATGGGAAATAAGTCCTGAGAGTCCGAATCTGCAGTAAACCTTTACTGGTGGAATTCAGGTGCAAAACAATACAGGTGGCATAGGTCTGACTTCTCCAGTCTCCTCCCAGGCAGAAGAAGGGTTTGATGCTGAGGAAAGGCCTGAGCTAGCTATCCTCTCTCTTCAGATGGCTGGTACCCTGGTCCAAAGCCTGTCTGTCTGTAGATCAGTAGTACGGTTGGCTCCTTAGTCACAGAGATGGTGACCCATGGTCTGTGGCTCAGCGTCCCCATCTAACGTCTTCTTTTGGTCACTTATGCAGAGACTGGCATGAGTCTCCAACTTCAAGCACTGGTCCCTAATTGCAGAACACAAGGTACTCTGACTGCTCTCCTTATATACCATTTCTAGCTAGACTGGAACCTTTTAGTCGGAGGGGTGGAGTGGAGAAGCTCAGCACAATAAGAAACATTGTTTCATTTCCTGTCTGTCATAGACTTATATTAGAGGTTCAAAGATATTCAATGGCAATGACACTGCAATTTTTCCAGACAAAAAAAAGTTTACAGACATAACAACATAGTTAAAACCAGACATTCAAAAGGTTAGTCTGTCTGGGTTTGGTGGTAAACAAGTCTGGCTTTTTACCTCCAAAACATGCTCCTCTTTAAACTTTATGACAGCTGTGGAAAATTACCAGCTTCTCATTCAAAGTCCCAAAAGTCTTTCAGCATTCTTTAAAGGGAACCTGTCACCAAAAAAACACTTACTAAGCTGTTAATAGTACCTTATAGTGCTGCATAGTAGTTAAATAATGCACTTTTTCATCGTTAAGCCGCATCTAGCCTCCTTCAGAAATAGATGTTTTATTCAGCCGCTGCCCCCTGCTTCAAGTCAGGTTTGAAGTCAAGGGGGCAGCGGCCTAGGCGTCTCCAATGCTGCTCTCCCCGCCTCCTGCTGCCTTTATTGACAAGTCGGATCTCAGTGCCGGGACCGCGCTTCGAGCCCGCATGCGCAGTAAAGGGCTGCTGTAGCGCGATCCCGGCTCCGGCTCGTACACTCAGCCGGCTTCAGTTTTGCTACTGCGCATGCGCCCGCCAGCCTTACATACTAGCGCAGTTACAGAAGATGCCGGGCGCATGCGCAGTAGCGAAACTGAAGCCGGCTGAGTGTACGAGCCGGAGCCGGGATCGCGCTACAGCAGCCCTTTACTGCGCATGCGGGCTCGAAGCGCGGTCCCGGCACTGAGATCCGACTTGTCAATAAAGGCAGCGGGAGGCGGGGAGAGCAGCATTGGAGACGCCTAGGCCGCTGCCCCCTTGACTTCAAACCTGACTTGAAGCAGGGGGCAGCGGCTGAATAAAACATCGATTTCTGAAGGAGGCTAGATGCGGCTAAACGATGAAAAAGGGCATTAGGAAACTACTATGCAGCACTATAAGGTACTATTAACAGCTTAGTAAGCGTTTTTTTGGTGACAGGGTCCCTTTAACTCTTTCCACAGAGCCTCACAAATGCAGGGCAAATGAACAAGATATATATCATAACATACATATAAAATGCAGTAACACAGTAATTTACTTAGGGGAAACAGGCAAATGTCCAGACTTCACAGTACCCCTGCTCCATTAACTTAAGATCATTTTTTTATGGATATTTATATGTTTTATTTCCTGGCGTCTAGGGTAAAATATGGGTTTAATAACTAGTGGTATATTACTCATCTCCCCTGATTCTGAACATCCTGTGTTATATATGCATGTGCGATCATTCCTTCCTTCCTCCCTTGCACAAATCATACAGATCAGCATCCTCACATTTTTATGCAATCATTTTGTTCAACCCACTGAATTAAAGCTGAAAGTCTGAACTTCAACTGCATCTGATTGTTTTGTTCAAAATCCATTGTGGTCATGTACAAATCAAAAATTAGAAAAATGTTGTCTCTGTCCATATAACAGCATCCATCTATCTATCTATCATACAGTTTATATATATTTATCACAACTCATCGATCAGCAAGACTTACCTCATATTTCAATTTTCCATATTTTTCACTAAATCCACTAAAATAAAAGTCATAATTTAAGCTTTGCATTGACGACTAAACTTCCATTCTTTCTAAAATCTCAAAATGAAGCATTTTTTTCCCATTGCAAAATTTCTACAAAAGATGAAAAGCCGCGCTAAACAATCACCACAAATTGTGTGAAAAGATTAAAAGGAAATAAAGCTTTTGAGATAAATGCCTCATTTTTCTGGTTGACATTTTAGTGTCGAAAATGTTAGAAGTAATTTTGCGGCACAGCATGGAGAAATCTTTGTCCGGGGTGGGGGCATTCTTCTTAGTGGCAAATGGTCTACGGGGGGACGGCACTTCAATATAAAGCGACTTTTCTATCCGCATATTCATAAACCCCCCACCCCAGCATCACTTAGCCGCTGATACCAAGTTCTCTCAATCACAGAGTAGCCTTCAATGAAAACCTCTTTATTAATTTCCCTCCATGCTGAGGACACGCGCTCCAACCTCTGATTTCCATGAAATGGGAAAGCATAATTTTGCCTCATTAGACCACTAGAATTGTATTTAATTATGCTTTTGTGTCCCACTTATACAATCCATTTTCCGCCGAAGCTTTTTTTTTTTCCGTATTCAGAAGATTCTGAGGGGATCATGGCAATATCTTGCCCTAGTCAAGGAGGAGTTAAGCATTACGGTGGAGACGAGGCCAGCATGTGGGGAGGCGGGGGTTAATACTTTACTCAACAAAAATGTTAAAACTCTAAAAAAGTTATAATTTGCAATGAGGGGGAAGTAGCAGATTGCCATGATGGGTCCTTTCGACGTTAGCGGAATGAATTTGAACATTTTTGCGTTTTACATCTTGCAGAAAATGAAAAATCCACATTTATTATGGTTATAGCACTGATCAGACAGCTATAGGCTGCCATGTTCCTCTATTGTTGCTACTAAAAGTTTATAAATTAATTGACAACTGGGTGTTACCAGTTTACGGCTGTGTTCCTGCAGAGTTTGAAACTAGCAGCGTTAATTGGATAGCTATATGTTGTTCCATTCCTCAATTATACCTTCTAGAAGTTTATAAATGAATTGCCAACTGTGTGTTACCAGTCAGGGGTATGTCTCTGCACAGTTTGACCCTGGCAACGCTAATTGGATAGCTATATATTGTTATGTTCCGCTATTATTGCTACTAGAAGTTTAAAAAAAACACAATGCAACAGCACTCTGCAAACAAAAATAAAGTACAATAATGTCATAGTAATAGAGAAGATTCTGGTTCTAATGCTACTCCTATTTTATAAATTTGATATTCTTGGCAAATACATTGTGTACAAAATTATTTGGGCCCGTCCGCCAAATGTCAAGGTGATCTCTGTAAGACGGGAACCTAACACTAAATACTACCTGTTATGCGCCATAACGGCCACCATAAAATTCAGGGAGTGCAGGTTCCACATGCATGCTGGGTCCAATTTGGCTTTTACCACTTTTGGTGCCATAATTGCCTCCTTTAAATCCAGGGAATGCAGGTACCAACATGCATGCCGAGCCCACTCTATACCTCTCCTGGTGCCAGGCGGCTTCCAGTGAGTGCAGGGAGAGCAGGCTACAGTTTATACTGAAACTAATTAAAATCAGCCTGTGGGGCAGACAGGCTGGTCAGGGGTGCTCTCCCTAGATTCATTGGAAACCGTTTGGCACCAGGAGAGGTATAGAGTGGGCTCGGTATGCATGTTGGTACCTGCATTCCCTGGATATATAGGAGGCCATTATGGCTCCAAAAGTGGTAAAAGGCAGAGTGGACCCAGCATGCATGTGGAACCTACATTCTCTATATTTTATGGCGGCCAGTATGGCATATTATTCCAAAAGGTAACAGTCCAATTGGGCTATTAGTTAATTATAACATAACTTTTAATATGAATATTCTAAAATAAAGTGAAAAATATGTGATGAGTTCCCTAATAGGTAATCAAATACACCAAATACATGAGGAAACCCAATGGACCTGGGTGCATGGCGGAATCCGACTAGAATAGGATAATGTAAATAGACCCAATTGTCCTACCGCATCCTGATTTTTCATAATGATCTTCCAGTAGTGGGTCAAATCTTTCATCTGGTAGGAGTCCAATAATGAGAGGAAGGATGTCATGTCTGGTGCGGCCGTGCACCCAGGTACCTCCGGGTTTCCTCATGTATTTGGTGTATTTGATTACCTATTAGGGAACTCATCACATATTTTTAACTTTATTTTAGAATATTCATATTAAAAGTTATGTTTTAATTAGCTAATAACTAGGGATTGATCGATATTGATTTTTTAGAGCCGATACAGATACCAATAACCTGTGAACTTTCAGGCCGATAGCCAATAACCTATACCGATATTCTGTGCATTTTCATTTTTAAAAAAAAAAAAATTCTGTAACAACGTTCACCACATAGGAGATTTTTTGAAAATATTTTAATAGTTTGAACTTTTCAGACGTGGCAATATGTGATATGTTTATTTATTGTTTATATATTTTATATGTAATATTGGGAAAGGGGGTGATTTATACTTAATATATTTTTTTTTTATAAACTTTTTTTAAAACTTTTTGTTTAATAACTATTTCCCCACTTAGGGGCTAGAACCTGGGATCTTTTAATCCTTTGTCCTATTCACCCTGATAGAGCTCTATCAGGGTGACTAGGACTTCATAGTACAGTCGTGGCCAAAAGTTTTGAGAATTACATAAATATTGGAAATTGGAAAAGTTGCTGCTTAAGTTTTTATAATAGCAATTTGCATATACTCCAGAATGTTATGAAGAGTGATCAGATTAATTGCATAGTCCTTCTTTGACATGAAAATTAACTTAATCCCAAAAAAAACTATCCACTGTATTTCATTGCTGTCTTTAAAGGACCTGCTGAGATCATTTCAGTAATCGTCTTGTTAACTCAGGTGAGAATATTGACGAGCACAAGGCTGGAGATCATTATGTCAGGCTGATTGGGTTAAAATGGCAGACTTGACATGGTAAAAGGAGGGTGATGCTTGAAATCATTGTTCTTCCATTGTTAACCATGGTGACCTGCAAAGAAACGCGTGCAGCCATCATTGCGTTGCATAAAAATGGCTTCACAGGCAAGGATATTGTGGCTACTAAGATTGCACCTCAATCAACAATTTATAGCATCATAAAGAACTTCAAGGAAAGAGGTTCAATTCTTGTTAAGAAGGCTTCAGGGCGTCCAAGAAAGTCCAGAAAACGCCAGGATCGTCTCCTAAAGAGGATTCAGCTGCGGGATCGGAGTGCCACCAGTGCAGAGCTTGCTCAGGAATGGCAGCAGGCAGGTGTGAGCACATCTGCATGCACAGTGAGGCAAAGACTTTTGAAAGATGGCCTGGTGTCAAGAAGGGCAGCAAAGAAGCCACTTCTCTCAAAAAAAAACATCAGGGACAGATTGATCTTCTGCAGAAAGTTTGGTGAATGGACTGCTGAGGACTGGGGCAAAGTCATATTCTCCGATGAAGCCTCTTTCCGATTGTTTGGGGTATCTGGAAAAAGGCTTGTCTGGAGAAGAAAAGGTGAGCGCTACCATCAGTCCTGTGTCATCTGTGTCATGCCAACAGTAAAGCATCCTGAGACCATTCATGTGTGGGGTTATTTGAAAAAGAGAGAGATAAGGCGGCTCAACTGCTCAATGGAATGGCTGAGGTGCTGAGGTGCTGAACTGCTGGTTTGACTCACCCAGTCAAAGAAAGAGAGTTTAAAATAAAGAGATAGCAGGCACACTCATAAGTGGGATTAATAATGGTAGTTTTTATTTAAAATACTAGTTTAAAAATAAGATAGGGATTTTTATAGCATAGGTGAGTGAGTAGGGGAATCTAGGCACATGTGGTGGGTGCCAGATAAGGGGTGGCTGGTACCAGTTTTTTAGGATGGATCCGTGTGGGAAAATTAGTGGTGTCTAGTCCATTAGGATAATAAGTATATAAAGTGGTGGTAAAAAGGTGGTAAAACAGGTGATAAAAAATGATAAAAAGTATGATAAAAATGAAAAATATTAGGACATAAAAATAAAAAATAAAAATTAGAAAATCTGTGAAAGATAATGTACTTTTCAGGATGAAAAAAGTTGGAAAGGTGAATAAGATGTACTACTGGTACTATTGACCATGAGTTGGATCTTCTCTGGTGGGCTTCTATGGATATAATATCCTTTCCTAGCAGTTGGTGATCAGTCTATGACTCTTGGGGTGGGGTTGCTTCTCATCCAAGGGAGTGGGCTCACTCACAATTTTGCCCAAAAACACAGCCATGAATAAAGAATGGTACCAAAACACCCTCCAACAGCAACTTCTTCCAACAATCCAACAACAGTTTGGTGAAGAACAATGCATTTTCCAGCACGATGGAGCACCGTGCCATAAGGCAAAAGTGATAACTAAGTGGCTCGGGGACCAAAACATTGAAATTTTGGGTCCATGGCCTGGAAACTCCCCAGATCTTAATCCCATTGAGAACTTGTGGTCAATCCTCAAGAGGCGGGTGGACAAACAAAAACCCACTAATTCTGACAAACTCCAAGAAGTGATTATGAAAGAATGGGTTGCTATCAGTCAGGAATTGGCCCAGAAGTTGATTGAGAGCATGCCCAGTCGAATTGCAGAGGTCCTGAAAAAGAAGGGCCAACATTGCAAATACTGATTCTTTGCATAAATGTCATGTAATTGTCGATAAAAGCCTTTGAAACGTATGAAGTGCGTGTAATTATATTTCACTACATCACAGAAACAACTGAAACAAAGATCTAAAAGCAGTTTAGCAGCAAACTTTGTGAAAACTAATATTTGTGTCATTATCAAAACTTTTGGCCACGACTGTACACACAGCAGCAGGGAGATTACCATGGCAGCCAGGGTGTCACGGCCATGCCCATGACCGTGACTTCTTTACCGCAAGCAGTTGCCTGCGGTTTTGTATGGGTGTTCAACCACGGGTGAGGGCCGCTTGTTTGTGGCCTCACTTGTGGTTGCCGCGGGCAACTAGTGTTGTATTTAGCAGCAGAGCAGCCTGAGCGTCGCTAGGCAGCTTGCTGCCCTGGCATGCGGTCTCACCTGACTTTCTTTATGTTAGGTGTGTGTGTTGTGTGCATGGTGTATTTTGTATAAAGTGCACTTCCCCTTTATGTGTCTTTCCCTTCTGTGGTACTGGAAGGGTTAACTTCCTTCCCAGTGTGTGTGTGTGATGTCACTGGGTGTGTCCAACCCTTGGGTGTGGCCACTTGGGCCTATATAGACCCTCTCTTTAGCAGAGCTCAGTAGGTTGTTTCAGTCTTGCTAGCTGGAGCAGCCTCCTGTCTTTTCTATCCGCCTGTGAGAGCCACCACTGTGGTCATACTGTCAAGGCTGAGGATGGGGGAAATCCTCAGCCGTGCGTGAGGAATGGCGGGGAATGCCACTCACCCGTGGTTGAACACCCATACAAAACCGCAGGCAACTGCATGCGATAAAGAATTCACGGTCATGGGCATGGCCGTGACACAGGGCTTCAGTAGCGTCCTGGCTGCCATGATAACCGATGGGAGCCCCAGGATTACACTGTAATCCTGGGGCTCCGATCAGAAGCTGCTCCTGCCACCAATGAGGAGGAGGGGACCCTGTGGCCACTGCCACCAAGACTTTAATACTGGAGGGCTGGGGGGGCCACTGCGCCACCAATGATTTTAATACTGGGGGGTGGGGGAGCGCACTGCGCCACCAATGTTTTTAATACTGGGGGGTGGGGGATGTGGCGCACTGTGCCACCAATGTTTTATATACTGGGGAGGGTGCACTATGCCACCAATGATAATTAACGTTTAATACAGGAGGTGGGTGTGTCGGCGCAGAATCACATAGCCGGCACCCTGCCTCTGACAGGGCAGTGCGGCACAGGGGGAGGGAGAGAGTGACTCCTCCTCTGTGCTGCTGAGGGAACATGAGCATGCTGACAGCAGCACGCTCATGTTCTGTGATAGCGCGCTAGACGCATTATCGTTATATCGGCAAGGTTAGATGCCGATACCAATAACTTTAAAAATCATGAATATCGGCCGATAATATCGGTAGGGCTGAATGCACACGGCCATGTTCCGTGGCCGTGAACGGTCTGTGGTATGCCGGCCTGGATTCCTGCTGACAGCAGGAGCGCAAGGCGTCATTGGTTGCTTTAACGCCGTGCGCTTCATGCCGCCGCTGCACTACAGTAATACACTCGTATGATCTATACGAGTGTATTACTGTAGTGCAGCGGCGGCATGAAGCGCACGGCGTCATAGCAACCAATGACGCCGTGCGCTCCTGCTCTCAGCAGGAATCCAGGCCGGCATACCAGGGACCATTCAGCCTAACTCCGATAATCGGTCGATCCCTACTAATAACCCAATTGGACTGCTACCTTTGAGAATAATATTACTTCGCCCATTTATACACTCACTATAACTAGTAGAGTCATTATTTTCAGCCAGTATGGCACATAACAGGTAGGATTTAGTGCTAGGTTCCCGTCCTATAGAGATCGCCTTGACGCCGGCAGATAGGCACAAATAATTTTGTACAAAATGTTTTTTTTAAAATAAGTGTAGCATTAGCACCAGAATATTTTCTATTATTATGGTATTATTTACTTTATTTACTTTATTTACTTTATCGTGATATGGTCACTGCACTGAAAAGCCGTTGATATGTAGTCGCCGGATTCTGGCGGCAACTTATTCGTCTATACACTAAGTGTTTATTGATGATATTGTTACTGGTCTCCTGATGAACCATATCTTTGAGGGGAAACGCGTCGGGACTTAGTTTTAGAGCACTGTTTTGCGATTATCTATATAAATTGTGACTCTGCCTTTGATTGATCCAGACATCTCCCTGGATCTCCTTATAGGACACTATTTTTTGTATAGTAGCTATCTCAGGACCCGGACATCTATATGGGTCTTTTTTGAGATAAGGGCGATTTAAGGACAGGTAGGTTAGGCACGGGGACGGAGTGTTCCCACCATCAGGGTGCATGTCCAGGCTAAGAGAAGCACAGGGACATCACAGGGATATACCTAGTGACCCATGTGTGTCTGGCCCTGTCATATTATTACATCTGGCCCTCCTGACCTGGTCCTTATATTGGCTCTTTCTGTCTGTGTGTGTCTTCTGTTTGTCCATCAGTCCCCATGTGAGGGAAATATATGTGTGATTTTTTAGCTATTTTTGATTAAAAGTTATATTTTAGGTAGTTGGCCCCTGTGACAGATATGAACAGATGCTCCAGAATTGTTATTGCATGGACAAAGCAAGTAATTGCTAATAATGACATGTGAGGAGGGGGGACAGGTCCTTTAATTTCATTATAAATCTATATAGGTGACTCTGTTTTTCTGACTTGTTAAATTAGATCATTCTGACTTTATATAACCACCACTAGGGGGCGCTACCTGTACATGTCTTTCTCCAGTTATGAGAAACTGACTGACCATACGAACAGTAGGACAATGTTGGTGGTGTAGTATGATGGATGATCAGAAGCTCATGACTATCTTTACAAGATTATAATCCACCAGTGACATACAGTGCTGGCCCCCCACCATTGTAAGCCCAGCAGCATTTGTATATCCCACCTTTAGTGTAGGTACACCATTGCTTGGGAGTTACCATAAGAAATACTACACCCACAATATAATAAGTGAGCAACACTGTCAATGCTGTCAAGAACCACCCAGGAATCTGTTGTCACGGCGGGGTGTGGGGGAAACCCCCCACCGTACAATATCAGTTGCTGCTACGCCGGATAGCAGGGAACAGGGAGCAGGTCACCTCCTAACGCGACCCTGAAGATCTCCCTAAACTCCTAATGCATGAGCCGCCTCAGAAGGTAAGGGGGCTCATGCTCACCAACCTAGAACCCTAAGTATCCCTGCTATGCCCTAAGCCTGAAGACAGGGCAGAGACCACCCATTCATCCTACACAATGGATGCATGGTGTCTCCAGAACCCAGCAGCTGGCCACCAACTAGACAGGGTTCACAGTCGAACGACAGGTAAGTAACAAAAGGCAACAGACAACCTAGGTTACCATAACTTACCTGCCGCCGACGAGATGGACCAGAAACACACTGTCTAGATGTTGGCTTAAACCCCTCTGGGAAAGCAACACCCTTTCGGAGGAAACACACCACAACACAATAACCTCCAAACAAGGCCCACACCATAACAACATACACCAGGTGGGAGAGGGAAAACAGAAACACGCCGGAGGGGACAAACAGACAGAGCAAGGGAAACAATATAACAAATAAGGGTGGCTCACACAGACTTTCACATACAGCCAGGGAGCAGAGCTCCTACACAGACTGACAAGCAAAATCAAACTGACCTCAAGTTCCACCACCCCAACATATAAGGAGGCCTGAGGTCACACCTACCACACCTAGCAAACACACCTTAACCCCGTGCACACCAGGATGGGAAGGGACACACAACTTAAAGGGGAAGTGTCAAAACATGCAAAAACATGTTGCCACCAGCAACAAGCATGCACGGCAAAAGTGTCATGGTCCATGATACCAGACCATGACACAGCCGTGACATCTGTATAGGAAATACTACCAGTGACCACACAGACCTTGTGCCTGATCATTATGTATCGCTGATACACTTAGGGTGCACATACACAAAGACAGGTAAACCAGCTGATTCTGGAGAGACCAGATGACTGTCTTCTATATATGAGGGTATGAGGGTGTGCCAGCTCTTCCCCAACAGATAATATTGGGGAAAAGAGGGATCGGGCATGTTGAATTATTATGCTTGATTATTTGATTTCATGGGAGATAAGCCACCCCAAAGGACACTTTAATTGAGTACACATGAACACTTGGCTGAACCAAGCATGCATGTGTATGGAGATATTGGCAGGAATAGCTGTCGTCCAAACAATCGGACAGTCACTGAAGGTACTGTATGAGGGTGGGTATTTCGGTGCTCAGGAACTGAGCACGTCAGAAGAAAACATTGAGGGATAATTTTAAAGTCAGTTTTGCTTGGGTCTGCAGTGCCCTAAGTTTTAAAAAGTCACAATTCTTAAATCTGGCATAAACCCATTCGCCTAAAGTAGCCATGCTTGCTTTCTCTCCCACTTTTTTGCAAGTTTTGGCACAAAAAATGGGAACCAAAATTTCCAAAAAACTGGTGTACAAGGCTTCTTAAATTCTCCCCTACAGTTCTTTCTTATACCATTTGAGGGAGCACACTGCATAGAAATTCCTTATTTAGTTCAATGGGCGCTGTATAAATCCTTATGGAATGAGCTCCCTCTAGTGGCGGTTGTTGGCAGACAGAATTTGATCATGTTGCTGTAAATCATTTTGTGTTCTTTATTAGAGCATTGAAAAGGGGAAACTGAGGGTTAAATTTACTGCCACTGCGGTAAGGAAATGACAATGTTTTGTTGAGTATCCAGCCCCAAATGTATATTCAGATTAGCATAGGCTTTTGCACAAACGCTGCTATTTTTCAGGTGCCGAGTCATTGCTGAGTGATGTATAGAGTAGTCAGCACATCAGCACAGTAACAAATGTTGATCTAAGCAGAATGACACGATGATCCGTCTACAAGGTCTGCTTTCCCAAACACAAATCAGCATTTCTACTTACCAAAAAAAAACTATAATAAATCAGCCCATGAACCGCTGCATTTATTTGTCACTTTGTGGCTCTCAATAAAGTTTAGATGCTTTAAAAACATGGACCAATTCCAATTAAAATTGCTGAGAAGATGACAAAGCAAAGCTATTTTCTTGGAGAAACGTTACATCCTTGCTAAAAAAAAAAAGGATTTTTTTTTATTTTTAAAGCAGGGTTTATAAATCTGCACGTTACTATCCTTGTATATAATCGAAAATACCCATTTCCAAATATGCCAATGACCACCACCCTAATTATACTCATATTACCTACTTTTTATATTATATCACATATTTTACATGGGGTTAGTTATATCTCTGGTGGTCAAGAGTGGCTTTATGGCTAATACCTAGTATCCCTGGTGGTCAAAGGTGATAATGGGGTTAGTAATGATATGCATCATACATGGATGTCTAGAACGATTTTGTAAAAATATCTAATATTCTTAATACCTAGGGGGGCATAGAGGTTAATACTGTGTATTAATATTAGAATTAATAATAGTATAAATAGCTAGGTAGTCTAAGGTGAGAATGGGGTTAATGCTGATATACTGTCACGGCTGTGTCATGGTCTGTTATTGTGGACCATGACACTTTTGCCGTGCATGCTTGTTGACGGTGGGAACATGTTGTTTTGCATGTTTTGACACTTCCCCTTTAAGTTGTGTCCCTTTCCATTCTGGTGTGCATGGGGTTAAGGTGTGCTTGTTAGGCTTGGTGGGTGTGACCTCAGGCCTCTTTATATGTTGGTGTGGTGGAGCCTGAGGTCAGTTTGATTTTGTCAGCTTGGTGTGGAGCTCTGCTCCTGGGCTGTTTCTGTACCTTCTGTGTGAGCCACCCTTAGTTGTCATTATTGTTATCTCTGTCCTCTGCTTACCCCTATGTGTCTGTTCCCTGGACCCTTCCTCTCCGGTATGCTGTCTTGGTGTGGACCTTGGATGGAGGTTATGGTGTTGAGGTGTGTCTTCCTCCGAAAGGGGGCTGCTTTCCCAGAGGGGTTTAAGCAAACATCTAGACAGTGCGTTTCCGGTCCATCTCGTCGGCGGCAGGTAAGTTCTGGTGACCTAGGTCGTCTGTTGCCTTTTGTTACTTACCTGTCATTTGGCTGTGAACCCTGTCTAGTTGGTGGCCAGCTGCTGGGCTTCTGGAGACACCATGCATCCGTTGTGCTGGATGAATGGGTGGTCTCTGCCCTGTCTTCAGGCTTAGGGCATAGCAGGGATACCTAGGGTTCTAGGTTGGAGAGCATGAGCCCCCTTACCTTCTGAGGCAGCTCATGCATTCGGAGTTTAGGGAGATCTTCAGGGTCACGTTAGGAGGTGTCCTGCTCCCTGTTCCCTGCTTTACTGCGTTGCAGCGAACGCCGAGGCACGGTGGGGGGTTTCCCGCACTCCCCGTCGTGACAATGCAGAGGCACGGTGGGGGTTTTCCCCCACTCCCCGTCGTGACATATACCTTGTACATGGGGGTCTAGGATGGTTATGAATATGTATCTCATAAACCTGGTGGTTTAGCAGTTAATACCTAGTATTTCTGGTGATAACATGGTTAATAATGTTATGCATTATACATGGAGGTGTAGGAAGGTTGTAGAAAAAATATCTAATAGTATTGGTTGCCTAGAGTGGCCTAGAGGTTAATACCTAGTATCATTGGTGGTATAAGGTGATAATGGGGTTAATGCTGATATACCTTGTACATGGGGTCTAAGATATATATCCCATAAACCTGGTGGTCTACAGTGGCTTAGTGGTAAATACCTAGTATCATTGGTGGTCTAAGTTGATAATGTGGTTAATAATGTTATACAACATGCAGGCCTTGGATGGTTATGGAAAAAATATCTAATATTCTTGGTTGGTGATACCCAGTATGATTGGTGGTCTAAGGTGATAATGGGGTTAATGCTGATATACCTTGTACATGGGGGTGTAGGATAGATATTGATATTTATCTCAAAGTACTGGTGGTCTAGAGTGGCTAAGTGGTAAATACTCAGTGTTTCTGAGTATTTAGAGCTCTGATCACTATAAGTATTTATTAAAGTTAGAGAGGAGCAAAGTGTCACGGATGGTGTACAGGAAACAAGACAATACCATATAAACAATGTCTCTCTGGATCCACAACTAAGGAACAAAGGGAGACCCCTGCAATAGACCTGCCGCTCTCCCTCACTGCTCAGCCTATGCGAACACCCCAAAGGTGGATGGCCGCATATCCACGTTCCTCGGCTATCTATTACCTGAAGACCCTACAATAGTGAAGGGACACGACCACCGGCTCCCTACACTAACACGGAGGGAGTCAGGGTCACCTGGATCCAGAAAAGACAAAATCATAAATACATAAACAGCACTTATCTTGCAGACGACTGAGGACTGAGGACTGGGAACTGGGAACAGCATGCACACACACTCCAGGAAGTTGTATCAGCCACACACTACTGCATTATGGGGAGGAACTTAAAGGGTAGCGATCAGTCCAACTGCATGACAGCTGAGATAGACTAACGAGATGAGAAACTAAACCAAAACAAAGAAATTCAAGGATGAGGATCTGAGAAGCTCCTGTGAGCGCTTCTCAGCTGTCTGGCTGTGACACAAAGTTTGGAAAAATTTGATTCGGTCGATTCGTCGAACTTCGACAAGAAATTCCATTTGTTAGGAATTAATTCGTCATGAATTGCTTTAAACCAAGTATACCCATACGTCATGATGGCTGAGGGAATGTATGGAGAGGGCTGCTACAGTGAGCCCACTCCATACATGGCGGGTGCCGGCTGTGTCATAGAGCAGACACCCAGCCACAATGACTGAGAATGGCGATCCCACCTAACCCCATCATTTAACCCCTCAGATGCCGCAATCAACACTAATTGCGGCATCTGTGAGGTAAGGCAGAGGGATACGGCTCCCTCTGCCTTCCAATCGGAGTCCCCACAGTGAAAACGTATGAGGCACAGCTCAGCAGGGAGCGCTGGATAATGCTATTCACCCTAATAGATCTCTATTAGGGTGAATGGAACAAGGGATCAAAAGATCCCAGGTTCTAGCCCCCTAAGGGGGCTAAAAGTTATTGCTAAAAATGTTAAAAAAAAAAAAGTTTAAATCACCCCCTTTTAATATATAAACAATAAAAAAAAATAATATATATATATATATATATATATATACACTGCTCAAAAAAATAAAGGGAACACTTAAATAACACAATGTAACTCCAAGTCAATCACACTTCTGTGAAATCAAACTGTCCACTTAGGAAGCAACACTGAGTGACAATCAATTTCACATGCTGTTGTGCAAATGGGATAGACAACAGGTGGAAATTATAGACAATTAGCAAGACACCCCCAATAAAGGAGTGGTTCTGCAGGTGGTGACCTGACCACTTCTCAGTTCCTATGCTTCCTGGCTGATGTTTTGGTCACTTTTGAATGCTGGCGGTGCTTTCACTCTAGTGGTAGCATGAGACGGAGTCTACAACCCACACAAGTGGCTCAGGTAGTGCAGCTTATCCAGGATGGCACATCAATGCGAGCTGTGGCAAGAAGGTTTGCTGTGTCTGTCAGCGTAGTGTCCAGAGCATGGAGGCGCTACCAGGAGACAGGCCAGTACATCAGGAGACGTGGAGGAGGCCGTAGGAGGGCAACAACCCAGCAGCAGGACCGCTACCTCCACCTTTGTGCAAGGAGGAACAGGAGGAGCACTGCCAGAGCCCTGCAAAATGATCTCCAGCAGGCCACAAATGTGCATGTGTCTGCTCAAACGGTCAGAAACAGACTCCATGAGGGTGATATGAGGGCCCGACGTCCGTGCGGGACGTTTGGCATTTGCCAGAAAACACCAAGATTGGCAAATTCGCCACTGGTGCCCTGTGCTCTTCACAGATGAAAGCAGGTTCACACTGAGCACATGTGACAGACGTGACAGAGTCTGGAGACGCCGTGGAGAACGTTCTGCTGCCTGCAACATCCTCCAGCATGACCGGTTTGGCATTAGGTCAGTAATGGTGTGGGGTTGCATTTCTTTGGAGGGCCGCACAGCCTTCCATGTGCTCGCCAGAGGTAGCTTGACTGCCATTAGGTACCGAGATGAGATCCTCAGACCCCTTGTGAGACCATATGCTGGTGCGGTTGGCCCTGGGTTCCTCCTAATGCAAGACAATGCTAGACCTCATGTGGCTGGTGTGTTTTAGCAGTTCCTGCAAGACGAAGGCATCGATGCTATGGACTGGCCCGCCCGTTCCCCAGACCTGATTCCAATTGAGCACATCTGGGACATCATGTCTCGCTCTATCCACCAACCACAGACTGCACCACAGACTGTCCAGGAGTTGGCAGATGCTTTAGTCCAGTTCTGGGAGGAGATCCCTCAGGAGACCGTCCGCCACCTCATCAGGAGCATGCACAGGCGTTGTAGGGAGGTCATACAGGCACGTTGAGGCCACACACACTACTGAGCCTCATTTTGACTTGTTTTAACTTGTTTTAAGGACATTACATCAAAGTTGGATCAGCCTGTAGTGTGTTTTTCCACTTTAATTTTGAGGGTGACTCCAAATCCAGACCTCCATGGGTTAAAAAATTTGATTTCCATTTTTTTCTTTTGTGTGATTTTGTTGTCAGCACATTCAACTATGTAAAGAACAAAGTATTTCAGAAGAATATTTAATTAATTCAGATCTAGGATCTGTTATATTTGTGTTCCCTTTATTTTTTTGAGCAGTGTATATATATATATATATATTGGATATCGCCACCTCCAAAAAAGTCTGCACTATTAAAATATTTTAAAAAAATGTCCTGTGTGGTAAATGCCGTAACAGAAAAAAAATACAATCTATATGTGTATTTTACGAATATTCTTAATATTGCTCTAACTTCGTCTTTTAGAATATTCGTAATATTCTAAAAGACAAAGTTAGAGCAATATTACGAATATTCTAAAAGACGAAGTTAGAGCAATATTAAGAATATTCGGAAAATACACATAGATTGTAATTTAGCTAATATAGTGCTATAGTAATTTTTTTTAATAGTGTACATATTTTCCAAAGTTCAGAAGAGGCAAAAAAAATTAGAGAAAAAAAAAAGGATTATAGCACTATATTATCTAAATTACAATCTATATGTGTATTTTACGAAAATTCGTAATATTGCTCTAACTTTGTCTTTTAGAATACTACGAATATTCTAAAAGACGAAGTTAGAGCAATATTAAGAATATTCGTAAAATACACATATTAGCCTAGCCATAGTCAATTAGTCATAGGAACGTTGCCTTATACTGTCAAAAGAAAAATCGCAATGCGCGATTAATTAAATCGCATATTATTCGCGATAAATGGAATAATTACGAATATTCGATTTCGACGAATATAACACGAATATTCAATCGAATATTCGCGAAATATTGCGAAATCGAATATGGCACCTCCCGCTCATCACTACTTCTCTTCTGCCCACCCATGCTGAACAGATGGAATTAAACTTCCATGGGTACTACCCTCTGTAGCGGAGGCAACTGTCTCCTGCTTCTCCTCCTCCTCTTCATCGTCCAATTGACGCTGAGGAGACGGACAGAGGGTGGTCTGGCTATCACCCTGTGTAATGTCTTCTTCCCCCATTTCCACCTCTTCCACATGCAAAGCGTCGGCCTTAATTGTGAGCAGCGAGCATTTCAGTAGTCACAGAAGTGGGATGGTTTCTTAAAACCTCACAGAGGTCAGACATCCATGCCTACTCCTAGCTTGAGAAAAGCGGAAGCTGACTGGAAAGGCGACGACAATGTTGCAGCTGGTATACCACTACTGCCCTCTGCTGTTCACAAAGCCTGGCCAACATGTGGAACGTCGAGTTCCAGCGCGTGCTCATGTCACACAACAGCCGGTGAGATGACAATTTCAAGCACTGCTGCAGCGTTGACAGACCAGCTGAAGCTGTCGATGACTTGCGGAAATGTGCACACACACGACGCACTTTCACCAGTAGCTCAGGCAAATTGGGGTAGGCTTTGAGAAACCGCTGAACCACAAGGTTGAACACGTGGGCTAGGCATGGTGTGTGTGTGAGCTTGCCGAGCTCCAAAGCCGCCACCAAGTTATGGCCATGACCAGACACAACCATGCCTGGTTTTAGGTTGAGTGGCGAGAACCACAGCTCAGTCTAGTCTATTATTCCCTGTCACAGCTCTGTGGCGGTATGCTGTGCTTCCAGCTACCGACTGATGACTGACTGGTGCTGCATGCAGATAATTCGGAGGTGGAAGTTGAGGAGGAGGTGGAGGAGGAGAAGTGGGGGTTGGAGCCACTAACGTAGGTGCTAGCGGAAACCCTGATCAATGTAGGGCCCGCAATCCTTGGCGTCGGTAGCACCTGTGCCATCCCAGGGTGCGACTCGCTCCCAGCCTCCACAACATTCACCCAGTGTGCCATCAGGGAAATGCAGCGTCCCTGGCCAAATGCACTTGTCCATGTGTCCGTGGTTAAGTGGACCTTCCCAGTAACTGCGTTGGTCAGGGCACATGTGATGTTACGGGACACATGTTGGTGTAAGGCGGGCACGGCACACCTTGAAAAATAGTGGCGGCTGGGGACTGCGTAACGTGGGATGGCTGCCGACATGAGGCTGCAGAAGGCCTTAGTGTCCACAAGCCTAAATGGCAACATTTCCAAGGACAGTAATTGGGAAAGCTGCGCATTTAGTGCTATGGCCTGAGGGTGGGTAGCTGGGTATTTGCTCTTGCGTTCAAATGCCTGGGGTAAGGACATTTGGACGCTGCGCTGGGACACGGAAGTCGTCTGCACTTTCCTCAAAAAAGCGACAGACTGCGGAACACCTACCCCTTGGCAAGGGAGATTTCCGCAAGGGGGTGCTCCATGAAACAGTTGCGGCCCTGTTTGGTGTGGCCCGCCTTCTCCCTTTTGCCACCCCACTGCCTCTTCCAGCCTGTTGCGGTGCTGCAGATCCCTCCCCCTCTGTACTGCTGTCCTCGCTCGGCTTTCCACCTTCCCAGGTTGGGTCAGTGACTTCATCGTCCACCACCTCCTCTTCCACTTCCTCACTCTGCTCATCCTCCTGACTTGTTGACCTAACCACAACCTCAGTGATTGACAACTGTGTCTCATCCTCCTTCTCATCCTCTTGAGACAGTAATTGCTTATTGGCAACTGTGTCTCATCATCATCCACCTCATTAAACAGTAATTGCCGTTCCCCACCGTCATCTTCTAGTGACTGTGGATGCTCAAGAGTTTGGGAATCAGGGTACAAGATCTGTCCCTCTTCAAGCGTGCTTTGCTAGAGGGCCAAATCAAGGAATGGTGAGGAAAAGAGTTCCTCGGAATATCTCG
Organism: Bufo bufo; assembly: GCF_905171765.1. Taxonomy (NCBI): domain Eukaryota; kingdom Metazoa; phylum Chordata; class Amphibia; order Anura; family Bufonidae; genus Bufo; species Bufo bufo. The sequence goes on from NC_053390.1 coordinate 46,846,254, forward strand.
GAATATCCGAGTGTGGAATCACTTGTTTGGCCAGACTCTCCATGGTGGGAGGAAGGAGTATCAAGACTGGACTTGGTGGAAGACAGGGTGGTGCTTAACTGACTGGAAGCATTATCTGCTGCAATCCAATCGACCACCTGGTCGCACTAGTCTGACTTCAAGAGTGGTGTCCTGCGCTGCCCTGCAAACTGGGACATGAAGCTAGGTATTGTGGATGACTGTTTTTCTTGTGCTCTGGCAGCAGGCGCAGTTTCAACGCGGCCAAGGCCTCTGCGTGCACCATCAGCATCACGGCCACTTTCCCATCCCTTACTGCTCGCCTTCTTCATTTTAAATGTGATACGTCAGGTCCATAAATATTGGGACACCGACACAATTCTAACATTTTTGGCTCTATACACCACCTCAATGGATTTGAAATGAAACTAACAAGATGTGCTTTAACTGAAGACTGTCATCTTTAATTTGAGGGTATTTACATCCGAATCAGGTGAACGGTGTAGGAATTACAACAGTTTGCATATGTGCCTCCCACGTGTTAAGGGACCAAAAGTAATGGGAAAGAATAATAATCATAAATCAAACTTTCTCTTTTTAATACTTGGTTGCAAATCCTTTGCAGTCAATTACAGCCTGAAGTCTGGAACGCACAGACATAACCAGACGTTGGGTTTCATCCCTTGTGATGCTCTGCCAGGCCTCTACTGCAACTGTCTCCAGTTTCTGCTTGTTCTTGGGGCATTTTCCCTTCAGTTTTGGCTTCAGCAAGTGAAATGCATGCTCAATCGGATTCAGGTCAGGTGATTGACTTGGCCATTGCATAACATTCCACTTCTTTCCCTTAAAAAACTCTTTGGTTGCTTTTGCGGTATGCTTTGGGTCATTGTCCATCTGCACTGTGAAGCACCGTCCAATGAGTTCCGAAGCATTTGGCTGAATATGAGCAGATAATATTGCCCGAAACATTTCAGAATTCATCCTGCTGCTTTTGTCAGCAGTCACATCATCAATAAATACAAGAGAACCAGTTCCATTGGCAGCCATACATGCCCACGATATGACTCTACCACCACCATGCTTCACTGATGAGGTGGTATGCTTAGGATCATGAGCAGTTCCTTTCCTTCTCCACAGTCTTCTCTTCATATTACTTTGGTACAAGTTAATCTTGGTCTCATATGTCCATAGGATGTTGTTCCAGAACTGTGAAGGCTTTTTTAGATGTCGTTTGGCAAACTCTAATCTGGCCTTCCTGTTTTTGAGGCTCACCAATGGTTTACATCTTGTGGTGAACACTCTGTATTTACTCTGGTGAAGTCTTCTCTTGATTGTTGACTTTGACACACATACACCTACCTCCTGGAGAGTGTTCTTGATCTGGCCAACTGTTGTGAAGGGTGTTTTCTTCACCAGGGAACAAATTCTTCGGTCATTCACCACAGTTATTTTCCGTGGTCTTCCGGGTCTTTTGGTGTTGCTGAGCTCACCGGTGCATTCCTTCTTTTTAAGAATGTTCCAAACAGTTGTTTTGGCCATGCCTAATGTTTTTGCTGTCTCTCTGATGGGTTTGTTTTGTATTTTCAGCCTAATGATGGCTTGCTTCACTGATAGTGACAGCTCTTTGGATTTCATCTTGAGAGTTGACAGCAACAGATTCCAAATGCAAATAGCACACTTGAAATGAACTCTGGACCTTTTATCTGCTCATTGTAATTGGGATAATGAGGGAATAACAAACACCTGGCCATAGAACAGCAGAGAAGCCAATTGTTAAAGCACATCTAGTTCGTTTAATTTCTAATCCATTGTGGTGGTGTATAGAGCCTAAAATGTTAGAATTGTGTCGATGTCCTAATATTTATGGACCTGACTGTATATGCTTGAAAGTCTGTCACACGTACAGTAGAGTAAGATTTGGAAGTGTATGCACAAAAAAATGTAAAAAGGTATTTGGAATGTGAAAACGTCATACAGGAGATATCCCGCAGATAATGTCAATGCTGTCACCAGCAGCTAATAAAAAATTACAGGGAATGTCACAGGTATTTGGGATGAGGAAACGTTATACAGGAGAGGTACCACGGTAATGTCACTGTTCAAAGTATCTACGTAAAAAGTACACTGGATGTCACAGATAACATTTTTAGGTGCACACTTTACACTGGAGATGTGGCGCAGCTAATGTCACTGTCCGCAGCAGACACCGTCTATTGAAAAAGTACACTGGATGTCACAGATATTTTTTGGATGTGCACACTTTACACTGGAGATGTGGCGCGGCTAATGTCACTGTCCGCAGCGGACACGTCTAGGGAAAAAGTACACTGGATGTCACAGATATTTTTAGGATGCGCCCACTTTACACTGGAAATGTGGCACGGCTAATGTCACTGTCCGCAGCGGACACGTCTAGGGAAAAAGTACACTGGATGTCACAGATATTTTTAGGATGCGCACACTTTACACTGGAGATGTGGCGCAGCTAATATCACTGTCCACAGCGAACACCGTCTATGGAAAAAGTACACTGTATGTCACTGATATTTTAGGGATGCATACACTTTACACTGGAGATGTGGCGTAGATAATTAAACTGTCTTTTGGGTCTCTGAAAAGTTTTTCTAATAAAAATCTTCCAATAACACTCCCTACACTGTCTTTCTCTTCCTATGCTCAGCTTTCCCTGACTAAGACTGAGCCGAACACGTGTCATTGGGTGCGTTATAGCACCCAATGACGCGTTCCGGCCAGCCAATCACTGTAATGCCAGTAGCCAACATGGCTATGGCATTTCAGTGTGTGCAGTACCACCCTGCATGTTTATTAGCTGCGCTTGAGCACATGAGGTACTCGTCCGAGTACCGTCATGTGTCGAGCATTGAGATGCTCGAGCCGAACAGGTGTTCGGCCGAGCATGCTCGATCATCACTAGCAGGCAGAACTCGCAGTGCACAAGAGGCAAAAAGCAGACTGCAAATGTATCTGGAGCGAGCCATCCACCCTGCACGGTCAGATCTTGCGCTCCCAGGACGCTGGCACATGGCTCCGCAGTCTGGGCTTTTTTTAATGTGTCAGCTGCTGACAATAGTGCTGCCATCTGCAGCCTGTGATGTCAACGCATAAGTCGCGATAAGCCCAACACTCACCTAGGGACAACCGCCTTAAGAAGACACCTGGCCTCCCATCACCGAGCCCAGTGGGAGCAACGCCGTCAGAAGGAGGAGCAAGAAGAGCAGGCTTTGAGGGGGACTTTAAACTTTTCGGGGATCCCTGGTGTTGTCCGTAGCTGGGGAAAGAAGACCGAGGATGATATTCTCCTGGGCTATGAGCAGGAGCCAGGGCACTCCACCGCTTCCAATTTAGTGCAAATGGGGGCCTTCATGCTCCAGTGTTTGAAGAGGGGCCCCTGTATAAAAAGCAAAAAGGGCAACAACCAGTACTGGGTGGCAATGTACTTAGACCCCCGGTACAAACACAAAATGGCGGACATGTTACCAGCATCACAGAGGACTGTAAGAATGCAGCATTTCCAGGCCTTGCTGCTAGAGATGCTGCATTCTGCTGTTGCGGGCGCTGGCGGAGGAATTTCCACCCACAGCGAAACAGGTGCGGGTACCAATCCTACCACGCCTGCAAGAAGAGGGCGGTTTGAAGATGTGTTGGTCACTTCGGATATGAGATCATTTTTGCAGCCAACCCATCGAGAGCCGCCCTCCGGATCCAGCCTCAGGGAACGCCTAGCCCGACAGGTGTCTGACTACATCGGGTTAACGGCCGATGTGGACGCTCTGAGAAGCGAGGAACCCCTGGACTATTGGGTGTGCAGGCTTGACCTGTGGCCAGAGCTTGCACAATTTGCCATGGAACTCTTGGCTTGCCCCTCGTCGAGTGTCCTGTCCAAAAGGACGTTCAGCGCAGCAGGGGGGATCGTGACCGATAAGCGCACTCGCATAAAAGGCCTTTTCTGTCAGGTGAATGCCTAATTTTTGGGGCCTCTACTCCAGTGGCCTACAGTAAAATTTTTATCCAGTGACCGCCTAATGTACCTCCAGCCACATAATCACTAGTTCTTTTATGTCAGATGAATGCCTAATTTTTGGGGCCTGTACTGGCCTACAGTAAAAATTTTAGCCGGTGACCGCCTATTGTTCCTCCAGCCACATAATCACTTGTTCTTTTCTATCAGGTGAATGCCTAATGTTTGGGGCCTGTACTCCCATGGCCTAAAATAGAATTATTCTAGGCTCCAGCAGGGCACATTTTTGAGAGTTTCCCTTTAATATGCATAAAAATGGCCCCTGATTAAAATACATATTTTTTGTGGGAATTTTTGTTATTGATCCCCTAGTAAGTATTTGGTGGCTGCAAATATGACCTGAAGGTTTTTCAGGTTCGCCTGACATTAAAGTGAATGAGGCCCGCCACGAACGTGCGGTTCGTGAACATTTGATCGCGAACGTCCCGGCCGATGTTCATCCATCACTACTTGCCACATCTTTCCTTATGCTCAGCTCCTAGGACAATGACATAGACTACGCGGGATGAGGCTTTTATAGGGCTGTGACATCAGAGGGGACGGCTATCTGCGGATTGGCTAGCTGCACGGCATTATTGGTGATCTCACATTCCCGGCTTCCTACATAATTTCACTTTGTAGCAGCCACCATTTTAGGAAAAACTGATTCGGTACAACGAATGCCGAGAAGATTCTTTGTGAATCAAAGTTTTCCTAAACTTTGGAGCAAATTCCACTTCGAAAAAAAAAAAAAACTACCACAAGAGGACACAGTTTTAAATTAGAGGGGCAAAGGTTTAAAAGTAATATCAGGAAGTATTACTTTACTGAGAGAGTAGTGGATGCATGGAATAGCCTTCCTGCAGAAGTGGTAGCTGCAAATACAGTGAAGGGGTTTAAGCATGCATGGGATAGGCATAAGGCCATCCTTCATATAAGATAGGGCCAGGGGCTACTCATAGTATTCTGTATATTGAGCAGACTAGATGGGCCAAATGGTTCTTATCTGCCGGCACATTCTATGTTTCTATGTTTCTATGAATGCTTTGCTCAACACTAATAAAGGGGTTAACCCATAAATAGTGTAAAATCAGACATCATATTGGACATGGCAGTCTCTTTCTAACAAAGCAAAAACCAGCCCTGTACCTCACATGGATCCAGTAATCTCCACATTCATTGGTCTGCTAGATTTCTATCAAGCTGGCAGCTCAGGGGGCATGCCCTTTCTGCTGCAGTCGGTGGCAGTTGAAGGATGGAACTGAACGTGTGCTTCCATGTCAGTGAGCTGGAAAAAGAGCAAACAGATGGTGGCGCAGTACAGACAGTACAAATCAGTGAATATATCAGCGGCTATACTAAATGGTTAATTACGTGCAAACACAAAAGTATTCATATCCAGGTGCTGGTTTGAAAAATGTATCTTTCGTGGGACAACCCCTTTAAGAAACCAAACAGTACAGAAATTTGGACCAATTTAGATTTAAAACAGTGTTGAAGAGTGGATATTTACTTTAAGCAGACAAAATGCCAACTTTGGGTTAAGCTCCTTCATTATCTACCCGGAATATCAACTATCTCTAGTGTCATAGTTAACAGACGGCGCTAAGAGAAGCTCTCAGGATACGCTATGTGACAGTGACTCTGCAGAGCTCGATGATCAATCACTCATCCATTTTGTGCTTTTCTGAAAGCGCCATTGTGAATTTATATCTTTCGAATGGTAAGGCACAATAGGCACAGAACATTTTTCTCCGTTATGTTAAAGTGCTTTAAAACTTTCCTCGAGATGCATCCAGCGAGCAGAGTAAAAGAAAATACTAATAAAAACATCTATATTTCCAGCTCTCTTCTGACAAACGTTTTATCTGTGGCGATTTTTCATCCTCTCCTGAAATGTAAAATGCTTCGCAAAAAATTGCGGCTTCAGTACTTTCGTAAACTAATGTTTTTGGTGATGCCAATCACTTTAGATTATTTTCCCTGAACTTTTTTAACCTCCATCTATTATTTGTGCGCCCCTGTTCCACCATTTCAAAACATAGCTATAAAGAGAGACAACAGCAAAAAGCAGATGAATATTTGGTGCGCTGGGTTAGTTTTGTATTAATTTTTTAAATCAAATTGTTAGGTTCAAAAACATTCCAAAAAATAAGAAGTGCCTTAGAAGACAGTAGAAGAACATATGGGAGAGCGTCCATAACAACAACGCATTTTCGCAACAAAAGCTCTCAAAAAGATTAAAGGGGTTGTCCCATCTGGGACATTTATGGCATATCGGTAGGATATCCTATAAATGGCAGGCTTCATCTCTACTTTCAAGATATCCTGCTCCCCTATCTTTCTGTTGCATACACTCAGAATAAGCAGCAGTGTGGAGAATGTTATATAGCATTAATTAGAGGTGTAGCTCTGAATCCAGCACTGGGGTGAGGTAGAACACTTATGAAAAGCAGCAAACCTGTATGCGCATCTACCCCTCTGTCCCTCTAGCAGCTCCTCCTCCCCTTCTGCATCGACCTCTAGAGGAAGCATGTACCCTGATCCATCATTTAGCTGCTAACTCATCTCCACTGAAGACTAAGGCTACCGTCACATCTGTGCACTTCATTCCGGTAGGCTGTTCCATAAGAGAACAGCCTGCCAGAATGAACCAAATCCAGAGCTACCAGATGCGAACGAAATGTCCGCCAGTCCCATTAAAGTATAATGGTGTCCGGCAGAACTTCCATTTGCATCCGGCTGACAAGTAGAGAATCTGCTGGACACAAACCACTGCATGCTTTAGTTTGCCCCCGGACGATCCTCCTCTTGCCTGCCGGAACACCGCTACCGCAGATGTGAAGGTAGCCTTAGTAGCAGAGTTGCCAAGCAAAATGTTTTGTTTTTTCTGGAAACGTCCCAAAATCATGGACAGCCAACACTTTTTACAGACTAATTGGAAAACTATAATGAATGATAAAGATTAGAAGTAATCCATGTCTGTAGCTTAGTATACTGATAAGAACTCATTACCAGCATTTACTGTGAGCTGTAACATGATGATTCGGGATGAGCGAACCCGTGGAAGTTCGGGTTCGCCGGGTTCGGCCGAACTTCAGGTCAAAGTTTAGGTTCGGGAATAGGGTTGAGTGAAAACCTGGAAGTTCGGGTTCACCGGGTTTGACTGAACTTCGACGCAAAGTTTGGGTTCGTGACCCGAACTTGACCCCAAACCCCATTGAAGTCAATATGGACCCGAACTTGGGGCACTAAAATGGCTCTAAAATAGTAATAGAAAGGGCTAGAGGGCTGCAAAAGGAAGCAACATAGGGGTAAGAGCAGGACAATTGCCCTGCAAACAAATGTAGATAGGGTAATGAATTAAAATAACATAGAATTTTTTTTTTAAAGTAATAAATAATGATCTTGAACTAGGCGGAGGTCGTGGCGGTGTAGGTTGAAGCGGTGGTTGAGGAGGAGGTAGCCAACACTATTTTTGTTGTTTTTTTATTTTATTTTTTTGTTTTTTATAAATTTGGGAAGACCCCGAAACATTGGGAAATATGAAAAAGAAAACAAAGAGAAAGTGCGCTGGAGTATAAAAATGGCTAGGTGCGGCCGGTATACTTGTCTATTCTGCACAAGGTATGGACAAGTCCTGTGGGATGTGGGATCCATGCCTGGTTCATTTTAATGAACGTGAGCTTGTCCACATTGGCTGTGGACAGGCGGCTGCGCTTGTCTGTGATCACCCCCTCCAAACACACGTTCGGACAATACACTGGCCGCAGGGCAGGCCAGCACCTCCAAGGTGTAAAGGGCAAGCCCAGGCCATGTGCCCAATTTGGAGACCCAGAAGTTGAATAGGGGAAGAACCATCAGTCAGTACGTGTAGGCGTGTGCACACATACTGCTCCACCATGTTGGTGAAATGCTGCCTCCTGCTAAGACGTTCTATATCAGCTGGTAGTGCTGGTTGTTGTGGCATGCTGACAAAGCTTTTCCACATTTCGGAGGTGCTGGCGGTGCCCCAGCTGCGTTGGCGACTTCTTCCTCCTCCTCTGCCCTTGTGCTTCCACTGAGCCACCGGTGTCAGGTGGGAATGCCATCAGCAGCGTTTCTACCAGCGTGCGCTTGTACTCGCGCATCTCCCGATCACACTCAAGTGACAGAATGAAGGACGGCACGTTGTCCTTGTAGCAGGGATCCAGCAGGGTGGCCACCCAGTAATCAGCACTGGTTAGAATGTGGGCAACACGGCGGTCATTGCGCAAGCACTGCACCATGTAGTCGCTCATGTGTGCCAGGCAGCCCAGAGGCAGCGACATGCTGTCCTCTGTGGAAGGTGTATTGTCTGAGTCCTCTGTATCCCTCCAGCCATGCTCTAGTGATGCCCATTAGCTGCTTTGGGTGCCACCCTGCTGTGACACCCTCATCCTCCAGAACTGTGCCGTGGCTGGACAATTGTGTACCTGGCCTCTGTTGGTGCAGGAACCCACCCTCCGAGCCACTTGTGAATGACTGGCCTGATAACTGTGGAAATAATCCCTCTTCCTCTTCCTCCTGTGCCACATCCTCTTCCATCATCGCCCGAAGTGTTTTTTCAAGGAGACATAGAAGTGGGATAGTAATGCTGAGGACTGTGTCATCGGCACTGGCCATGTTGGTGGAGTACTCGAAACAGCGCAACACGGCACGCACGTCCCACTTGTTGGTGGTGAAGTGGTGCTGTTCCGCAGAGCGACCGTGCATGCTGCATCTGAAACTCCACTATAGCCTGCTGCTACTTGCACAGTCTCTCCAGCATGTGCAAGGTGGAGTTCCACCTTGTGGGCACGTCACATATGAGGCGGTGAGCGGGAGGGCCCAAGGTACGCTGCAGCGCAGACAGGCGAGCAGCAGCAGGGTGAGAACGCTGAAAGCGCGCACAGATGGACCACACTTTCTGCAGCAGCTCTGACATATTGGGATAATCTTTCAGGAACCTCTGCACCACCAAATTCAGCACATGCGTCAGGCAAGGGATGTCCGTCAAACCGGCTAGGCCCAGAGCTGCTACGAGATTTCGCTCATTATCACACACCGCCAGGCCGAGCTTAAGTCTCAGTGGCACCAACCACTCATTGGTCTGTTGTTCCATGCCCGTCCACAGCTCCTGCGCGGCATGGGTTTTCCCCCCCAAACAGATGAGTTTTAGACCAGCCTGCTGTTGTTTCCTCCTGGCAGTGTTGAAGTTGGTGGTGAAGGTGACCAGATGAGGACGCTGTAGAGGAGGTAGTGGAGTAGGAGGAGGAGGAGGCAACAGAAGGCAAAGAGAAACGTCCTGCAATCCTTGGTGGCAGAAGGACATGCGCCAAACTGCTATCCGCCTCAGGCCCAGCCGCCACTGCATTTACCCAGTGTGCAGTTAGGGAGATAAAAAGTCCCTGCCCGTGCTTATTGGTCCACGTATCGGTGGTTATGTGGACCTTGCCACAGATGGCGTTGCGCAGTGCACACCTAATTTTGTCCACCACTTGGTTGTGCAGGGCAGGGATGGCTCGCTTGGAAAAGTAGTGGCGGCTGGGAACCACGTACTGTGGGACAGCCACCGCCAAAAGTCTCAATCTCCACCAGATGGAATTACAGCATTTCAAAGGCCAGGAATTTCGAAGCGCTGGCATTCAGGGCCAGGGATCGAGGGTGGGTAGGGGGGTACTTCCTTATTCTCTCCAGTGTTTGGGAGATGGACAGCTGAACGCTTTCATGGGATATTGTGGAGATGCTTGGTGACGGTGATGGACGTGGTGGCGTTGCTGCCACATCCTCTGTTTGGCAGGGGTGGCAGGTGCCACTGTCACTCCAGAGCGGGAGGAAGAGGCCGAGACTGCAGCAGAAGAGGGACCAGGAGGAGCCTGAGATCTTTTGTGGTTTTTGAGGTGTTTACTCAACTGCAGCTCGTGCTTTGCATTTAGATGCCTGGTCATGCAGGTGGTGCTCAGGTTTAGAAGAATTATGCCTCGCTTCAGGCTCTGATTGCACAGCAGGCAAACCACTCGTGTTTTGTCGTCAGCACATTGTCCGAAGAACTGCCACGCCAGGGAACTCGCTGGAGCTGGCTTTGGTGTGCTCAGTCCCTGGGTGCGGTGGGCAGTAGCAGGTGTACTGTCTAGGGGACGGACACTCTGCTTTTGCATCCTGCTCCCTCTTTTGCTGTGCGGCTGGTGCTGTGTGACCACCACCTCTTCCTCCAAACGTCACACGTCACTCGCATGACCTTGATTCCATGTGGGGTCTAGGACCTCATCATCCTCCACATCATCTTCCACCCTCTCTTTACCCCTGTCCTCCTTGCCGGTCTGCACACTGCAGAAAGCCACAGCAGTTGGCACCTGCGCTTTGTCATCATCAGAGATGTGCTGCGGTGGTCCTCCCATGTCCACATCCTGAAACATAAGTGGTTGGGCATCAGTGCACTCAATCTCTTCCACTTCTGCAGCAGGTCTATTTGAACGGCCCTCGGAAACCCTGCCAGCAGAGTCATCAAAAATCACAAGAGACTGCTGCATGACTTGGGGCTCAAACTGCTTGGTTGATTTGCAAGGGGGTGAGGTGAAAGGCAGATGCCCTTGGGCTGCAGGTGCCAATTCTGCGCTTTCAGCAGGGGACCAGGTGGGAGACAATGTCAAGGCACTGGAGGCACTGTCAGCCACTCAATATACTACTGCCTCTACTTGTTCTGGCCTCACCAAAATAACGCTGAATGTCCTGTTGCCTACGTGAACCTAAAAAAGGTGTGACTTCAAGGATGGAAGATTTCTCCTCAGGCTATATTCACTAATACCCCTCAACTTACCAATAACCACTCTGACACCTTCTTGCTTAGTAAAATGACCATTACGGCCAACTTTATTGTACACACAAATATCATAATAACAATAATCACTTTAATACATCCTTAAACATTATGAACCACTGTACCGTAACAAGGATCCTGGAGGGCAACCCAAACAAGCGGCATCTTCCGTAACCATCTCTCCATTATACTTCAAGATTACCCTTGGCCGCACTCACCGACCCAAGGGCACCAAATCCTTGAAGTATCCAAGTATCTCCTCCTGTAGACCTTTTAGCCCAAACAGGAGCCCCATCCTCGGCATTCACAAACCACATGAGATACAGGCTCCAACATGTCCTGCATCTCTTAAGCCATTGGATTGCTCCCCCAGGATCTCATATCCATCAGCCCAAATTCCACCACCACGCTTACTCCAATTCACCAAATTAAGGGCGGGAGGGCGGGAAACACTCTGCCTTGCACTGATACCTGCTGACCAAAACCACACCCCCAAATCCTATATTCTGCCCGCGAAACCTCACTCCTCCCCCTCAACCAGCTTCCAAACCTTAACCCCTTCCTAGCCTGACGACTTCCACCCAAGTCAAAGCGCACTCCGCTATATCTGCGCCTCGCTCCATTGCTGTTATGACTTCAAGGATGGAAGATTTCTCCTCAGGCTATATTCACTAATACCCCTCAACTTACCAATAACCACTCTGACACCTTCTTGCTTGGTAAAATGACCATTACGGCCAACTTTATTGTACACACAAATATCATAATAACAATAATCACTTTAATACATCCTTAAACATTATGAACCACTGTACCGTAACAAGGATCCTGGAGGGCAACCCAAACAAGCGGTATCTTCCGTAACCATTTCTCCATTATACTTCAAGATTACCCTTGGCCGCACTCACCGACCCAAGGGCACCAAATCCTTGAAGTATCCAAGTATCTCCTCCTGTAGACCTTTTAGCCCAAACAGGAGCCCCATCCTCGGCATTCACAAACCACATGAGATACAGGCTCCAACATGTCCTGCATCTCTTAAGCCATTGGATTGCTCCCCCAGGATCTCATATCCATCAGCCACCAGAAGACCACCGGTGACACCTCACCTGTGGGCGTCCCGCCACACCCTAAGAGCCGTCTCCAGCCCCTCCTGGATACCTAAGGCCCACAAATCAATACCTATGTCATTCAGATGCACGCCATCAGATCTCAGGAATTGAGGCGACGCCGCCTCCAATTCCCGATGACGCACCACCACACCACCTTGTCTGCGAACAAAACGCCCCACCTCCTTGTTTAACTTCGCCCGAGCTTTGTTGATTCGTTCCACCGACCTTGCAAAACGCCAACTACTCCTCGCAACTACCTCCGACCATACCAACAGCAAGCCCGGGAAATCCGACACCAAACGCAACACGTCCAACTTGATGTCCCTAATCACATCTCGCGACCGACGTACACCCAAATCATTGCCACCCGCATGCAAAACCAAAATGTCAGGCGCGCGATCCAACAGAACATTCGTATGTACTTCAGGCAAAACCCGCCCCCAAAGAAGCCCTCTTAAACCAATCCACCGGACTTGCAGTTCCTCCATCGAAAAACCCAATTGACGGCCGTTCCGCCGAACGTCAGCACGCAACGCCCCCCAGTAGACATACGAATGCCCGAAAATCCACGCAAGACAAGGTGCCGCCCCTGCAAAACAAACAAATTCAAATAAAACAACAGTCACTGCTAATTCCGATCCCCACAGATTAATCATGAAACAATTTTTTTACTCCCACACTCACAAGAGATGAGGCCTAACATACGATCGAAAACAATCAGACTCCCACCGCCCTATACGTTTTATAACTTCTTCTCCAAGCCCCCACCTGGAAGCCTCAGTCGCGGCCCCAATCCAAGCAAATTCCTTCGCCGGAAAGCCCGCAGCAGACAAACATTTCCTAAAAACAGCCACAAACTGGAACCGAGACAAACACGAACCATCCACATGAACCAGCACACACCCGTGCCGCCCGGCCGCAATGCCAAAAATTCCCTGACACAACGCACTGGGCAAACAACCGACTCACCAAGCGGTCTAAGCCATACAACCACACCCTTACCCACCTGATCTGTTTTTGACTTACGCAGCAGACATCTCAAAGCACCATCCACCAGCGCAACATCCTCCCACAACAAGCCGCCCCCGCTAGTGCGACTTGCCGCCACCAACTCAGAGATCCGAAAAGCCCCGAAAAAGGCCAATACAAACGCTGCCCTAAACAGACACACTTCGTACACTGATTTACAAACCATCCCCGCTTCCTTCCACAGCATCTGTAACACCGCAAAAGAAACCGGCCTCCTAGTATCCTTTCGTACCATACTACGACGGTAACCCTTCAAGGCCTGCCGCACCATGAAACACCTAGACACATCGGCCAAGCCCCTCAGGCGCAACCAGAAAGCAACAGCCGCCACCCTCTTTGACGCCACCGAAAATGACAAACCTTCCGCATAAAACTGACCCACCCAGAATATCAACAACATCCTAAATTCTTCAAGAGAACTGCAACCACCCATCTGTTCAATCAATTGCTCCCACAACACCCACACTGAAGAATAGGCCAACCACGTACCTCTACTCAGAGACTGTCTAATCAGGCCCGCCGACACCCCAAGGCCACGCTCCAGAGCCACTGGGGGCAGGGCAACCCCTTGGCCTCGGCACCCGGCGCCAGACCGCGAAAACGATCCCACTGAAAGCGAGAAAGTGAATCGGCAAGTGAGTTATCCACTCCCGGCACATGCACTGCAACAAAACATGCATTCAACTGCAAACCCCGTAAAACCAGATGCCGCAGCAAATTCAAAACCGGAAGCGAATTCGCCGTCTGGCTGTTAATTGCCTGGACCACACCCATGTTATCACAGTAGAAACGAACCCGCCGATTCCTAAGCAAGTCCCCCCACAACTCGGTAGCCAACACAATAGGGAAAAGTTCCAACAATACCAAATTAGTAAGGAAACCGGCCTGCCTCCATTCTACCGGCCAAGCGCCCGCACTCCACTGACCCGTACAAAAAACCCCATAGCCACAGGAACCAGACGCATCAGAGAACAATTCCAGATCCACACTATCAACCACCGGTTCCATCCACACAGACCGGCCATTATATTCAGACAAAAAGTTCACCCACACCGCTAAATCCTCCTTCACCGCAACAGGCAAACGCAAATAATGAAAAGGTGCAGCAACACCCGCAGTCGCTAGTGCCAAGCGACGACAAAACACCCGCCCCATTGGCAAGATACGACAAGCAAAATTCAATTTACCTAAAACCGACTGAACCCGCTTGAGCTGTACCTTCTTCGCCTTCTGCAAGAACAAAACTTCATTCAACAGATCAGACACCTTATCAACAGGCAACCGACACTCCATGGCCACACTGTCGATCTCGATCCCTAAAAACTTTATAACCGTGGAAGGGCCCTCTGTCTTATCCGCCGCCAGCGGAATACCAAAACGAGCAGCCACCCTCTCCATGGTATGCAACAAAACAGAACACACCCTAGATCCAGCCGGACCCAAAAACAGAAAATCATCTAGGTAGTGCAAGACCGAACTCCAACCCGCTTCCTTCTTTATCACCCATTCCAAAAAGGAACTGAACGACTCAAACAATGAGCACGAAATCGCACAACCCATCGGCAAACAACAATCAACGTAATAACAGCCATCCCACTGAAAACCCAATAAATGCAAGCTATCAGGGTGAATAGGCAACAACCGGAATGCGGCCTCAATGTCAGTTTTTGCAAGTAGAGCGCCCTGCCCAAAACGTCGTACCCACCGCACTGCCTCATCAAAAGATGTGTACGACACTGAGCACAACTCATCCGCTATACCATCATTCACTGACCCACCAAGCGGATAGGACAAATGATGAATAAGCCGAAACTTATTAGGCTCCTTCTTAGGAACTAAACCCAAAGGAGAAACCCACAAATCCGGCAAAGGACACTCCACAAAGGGGCCTACAACCCTACCGGCAGCAACCTCCCCGGCAATCTTGTCCCTCACCACAGCCGGATAGCGCAATGCAGAAGACAAATTCCGCAGAGCCCGACTGACCCCCGCCAAACCGCATGGAATAACAAAACCTTCAGTAAACCCACCCAACAACAACTGAGCCGCCTCCCTATTTGGATACATCCTTAAATATGGCTCCATCTCGTCCACCCTCACCGGCGTCACCCCTCTTCTGCACAACCTCGGATCCCTTACCCTTACCCCGCTTGAAGCATCGGGACAAGCTATGGGAACCTCCACACCCGGAACACTCATGTTTGTACCGGCAGTCGGACAAAAACCTACAATGTCCCTTATTGTATTGCCAACAACAACCCCTCCTGCTACCCCCAGAAGACCCTGAGGCCGGGACCCCCCCCGGCCCCTTCACGAAAGGGCTGAGGACCCCCTTTTGGTGCCGCCATCAATCGCATCCACAGACCAATGTCCTTGTGGTCCCAACGAATGCTAGGCCTGACCGCCTTCCGCTGCCGGAACTGCTTGTCATACCTAAGCCACGATACACCCCCATAAGTCCGATGCGCCTCACCGATAGCATTCATATAACCGAAGAGAGCCGAGCAGTGCTCAGGCGCCTTCTCCCCAACTACACTAGCCAGAATTGCAAAGGCTTGCAGCCAATTCTGAAAGGTACGCGGAATCAACCTGTACCGCCTCCTCTCTTCCTCCTCCTTCTTGCTCTCATCCGGCCTACCCCTATCCAAATTAAATTTTTCCAAGGGAAGTAACGCAAAAATCTCCACATACTCATCCCTCCATATCTTATCTTTAATCTCCTGCTTCAAGTGAGCCCCCAGCGGCCCCTCAAAGCACACATAAATCTCCCCTTTAGCCGCATCCGCCAACCGAACACCATCACCCACATCCTTTGCTACCGCTCCCGGCCCAGCTGCCTGGGTACCCCCCCCAATGCCATCACCAGCCCCCACAGGCCCCAGCACTGAACCCTGCTCCCGCTCTAAAGCCTGTACCGGAGCCCAGACCGGTACTGGAGACGCCGCAGGCCCAGAACCCAACCGAGACAATAAGGACAACATACCTGACTAGGGATGAGCGAACCCGAACTGTATAGTTCGGGTTCGTACCGAATTTTGGGGTGTCCGTGACACGGACCCGAACACGAACATTTTCGTAAAAGTCCGGGTTTGGGTTCGGTGTTCGGCGCTTTCTTGGCGCTTTTTGAAAGGCTGCAAAGCAGCCAATCAACAAGCGTCATACTACTTGGCCCAAGAGGCCATCACAGCCATGCCTACTATTGGCATGGCTGTGATTGGCCAGTGCACCATGTGACCCAGCCTCTATTTAAGCTGGAGTCACGTAGCGCCGCACGTCACTCTGCTATCATCAGTATAGGGAGAGGTTGCAGCTGCGACGTTAGGGCGAGATTAGGCAGATTAACTCCTCCAAAAGACTTCATTCTGTGATCGATCTGCAGCTGTGGATCATTGAAGTGCTATTATTGACTTGCTCACTTTTTTGAGGCTGCCCAGAGCGTTTTTAGATCACTTTTTTTCTGGGGTGATCGGCGGCCATTTTGTGACTTGTGGTGCGCCAGCACGAGCTATCACCAAGTGTATTTAACCATCGATAGTGTGGTTATTTTGTGCTATATCCTACATCAGCTGCAGGCTGAGCCTGTGTCACCGAAGTGCATTTAACCATCAACAGTCTGGTTATTTTTTGGCCATATACTACATCTGGTGCAGGCTGAGCCTGTGTCACCCAAGTGCATTTAACCATCAACAGTCTGATTATTTTTTGGCCATATACTACATTAGCTGCAGGCTGAGCCTGTGTCACCCAAGTGTATTTAACCATCGATAGTGTGGTTATTTTGTGCTATATCCTACATCAGCTGCAGGCTGAGCCTGTGTCACCCAAGTGCATTTAACCATCAACAGTCTGATTATTTTTTGGCCATATACTACATCTGGTGCAGGCTGAGCCTGTGTCACCCAAGTGCATTTAACCATAAACAGTCTGATTATTTTTTGGCCATATACTACATCTGGTGCAGGCTGAGCCTGTGTCACCCAAGTGCATTTAACCATCAACAGTGTGGTTATTTTTTGGCCATATATTACATCAGGGGCAAGTTGAGCCTGTCACCCAGCGCCTAAAAAATAGACCTGACATTTCTATTCAACCAAATCTGTACTGTTTAAGCTGGTCAAGTTATTTGTATTGACCGTAAAAGCACACTTTTTTTTCTGGGTTGAAAAAGCATTCCCAAATTTGCCATTCTCAAAATAACTAGTTTCTGGTATTTGAGGCCTACTTGAAATCTATCCCAAAAAGAAAATCTTACATTGAAGGTATTGATAGTGTCATTCAGAAAAACCTAAGACACACGCTAGCGTGCTGATAGAAGTGTGATTCTGTGATTAAACCTATACCCGTCACACAGCGCAAAAAAAAAACAGGTCTCACATCTCTATTCAACCAAATCTGCACTGTTTTAGCTGGTCAAGTTATTTGTAGTGACCGTAAAAGCAGACTTTTTGTTCTGGGTTGAAAAAGCATTCCCAAATTTGCCATTCTCAAAATAACTAGTTTCTGGTATTTGAGGCCTACTTGAAATCTATCCCAAAAAGAAAATCTTACATTGAAGGTATTGATAGTGTCATTCAGAAAAACCTAAGACACACACTAGCGTGCTGATAGAAGTGTGATTCTGTGATTAAACCTATACCTGTCACACAGCGCAAAAAAAAACAGGTCTCACATCTCTATTCAACCAAATCTGCACAGTTTTAGCTGGTCAAGTTATTTGTAGTGACCGTAAAAGCAGACTTTTTGCTCTGGGTTGAAAAAGCATTCCCAAATTTGCCATTCTCAAAATAACTAGTTTCTGGTATTTGAGGCCTACTTGAAATCTATCCCAAAAAGAAAATCTTACATTGATAGTGTCATTCAGAAAAACCTAAGACACACGCTAGCGTGCTGATAGAAGTGTGATTCTGTGATTAAACCTATACCTGTCACAAGATTAGATATTAACTACCTCCCATTAACATTATATTATTCTACTCCAGGGCACTTCCTCATTCAATACTATTTTTAATTTCATTTTACCATTATATTGCGGGGCAACCCAAAGTTGAATGAACCTCTCCTCTGTCTGGGTGCCGGGGCCTAAATGTGTGACAGTGGCCTGTTCCAGTGGTGGGTGACGTGAAGCCTGATTCTCTGCTATGACATGAAGACAGATTCTGCGCTGACATAAGGCCAGATTCTTTGTTATGGGACCTCTCTCCTCTGCCTGGGTGCCTGGGCCTAAATGTGTGACAGTGGCCTGTTCCAGTGGTGGGTGACGTGAAGCCTGATTCTCTGCTATGACATGAAGACAGATTCTGCGCTGACATAAGGCCAGATTCTCTGTTACGGGACCTCTCTCCTCTGCCTGGGTGCCTGGGCCTAAATGTGTGACAGTGGCCTGTTCCAGTGGTGGGTGACGTGAAGCCTGATTCTCTGCTATGACATGAAGACAGATTCTGCGCTGAAATAAGGCCAGATTCTCTGTTACGGGACCGCTCTCCTCTGTCTGGGTGCCGGGGCCTAAATGTGTGACAGTGGCCTGTTCCAGTGGTGGGTGACGTGAAGCCTGATTCTCTGCTATGACATGAATACAGATTCTGCTCTGACATAAGGCCAGATTCTCTGTTACGGGACCGGTCTCCTCTGTCTGGGTGCCGGGGCCTAAATGTGTGACAGTGGCCTGTTCCAGTGGTGGTTGACGTGAAGCCTGATTCTCTGCTATGACATGAATACAGATTCTGCGCTGACATAAGGCCAGATTCTCTGTTACGGGACCTCTCTCCTCTGCCTGGGTGCCTGGGCCTAAATGTGTGACAGTGGCCTGTTCCAGTGGTGGGTGACGTGAAGCCTGATTCTCTGCTATGACATGAAGACAGATTCTGTGCTGACATCAGGCCAGATTCTCTGTTACGGGACCTCTCTCCTCTGCCTGGGTGCCGGGGCCTAAATGTGTGACAGTGGCCTGTTCCAGTGGTGGGTGACGTGAAGCCTGATTCTCTGCTATGACATGAAGACTGATTCTGCGCTGACATGAAGCCAGATTCTCTGCTATGGCATGAAGAGACTGATTCTCTGCTGACATGAAGCCAGATTCTTTGCTATGGCATGAAGAGACTGATTCTCTGCTGACGTGAAGCCAGATTCTCTGCTATGGGACCTCTGTCCAATTGATATTGGTTCATTTTTATTTTTTAAATTTTTATTTTAATTCATTTCCCTATCCACATTTGTTTGCAGGGGATTTACCTACATGTTGCTGCCTTTTGCAGCCCTCTAGCTCTTTCCTGGGCTGTTTTACAGCCTTTTTAGTGCCCAAAAGTTCGGGTCCCCATTGACTTCAATGGGGTTCGGGTTCGGGACGAAGTTCGGATCCCGAACCCGAACATTTCCGGGAAGTTCGGCCGAACTTCTCGAACCCGAACATCCAGGTGTTCGCTCAACTCTATACCTGACAATACCTCCCGCACCAAAGCATCAGATCCCCCCACATTAATCCCAACAGCGCCCACATCCCCCACAACATGACTTTGACCCGCCGGTCTCTCACCTGGCCGTCCCCGGACCACATCACCGGCAGCCGCGGAACTCCTCCCAGATGTCCTCAGTGGCGTAGTCGAACAGCACGGCACAGCTAATTCCCTTAGAGAGACGTCCATGGCGCCTGCCGCAGAGTCTTCACCCGGCTCAACTTCTCCTTCCTCCAATTGCGACAGCTCCCCATCACCCTGCTCCTGCAAGTGACCGTCATCCCGGAATTCATACGCCGCACCAGCCTCAACACATGGCCGCACACTTCCTTCCTCCATCCTCAACATCATAAGCCGCCTCCTGCAGTACTAGATCAGGGGACAAAGCAACCATCCTGATCTCTTCCAGGTTGCCATGTCGCCGGCCCACCGCCAGGGGCCGCGACGCCCTCACGTTACGTTCTCCTCCTCTGTGCACGTCTGTCCTCAAGCGCTCCAGCCGCCGATCGGAAGCCGCCGGCCGCAGCGCAGAAGACCTCGCTGCTCTGCTCCCAGGAAGGCCCAGGCTGCCGGACCGCACTACCCCTCCGAACCTCAGGTAAGGCCGCCAGGGTTCGCTCACCACTCCGGACCACACCAGGGGAGACACCCACTTGCCCACGCTCCCTGCCTCTCGTCGCCTGGGAGACGGGACCGGGGTTAACCCGGCCCTCTCCCGCCGCTCCACCACGCACAGAAGCATTCCCGACCTCCTGGCCCTGGAAGGTCGCTCCGCCGCCACCGCCATAGGAGAAGGGACAAGAGCCACCTGAATGGTCTCATGCAGACGCTCCGCACCATGCTCTTGAACTGCAGCCCTGACCGCTGCCATAAGATCCTCCAGAGACGACATCCTGCTGCTCAAACACTCTGCCTTGCACTGATACCTGCTGACCAAAACCACACCCCCAAATCCTATATACTGCCCGCAAAACCTCACTCCTCCCCCTCAACCAGCTTCCAAACCTTAACCCCTTCCTAGCCTGACGACTTCCACCCAAGTCAAAGCGCACTCCGCTATATCTGCGCCTCGCTCCATTGCTGTTATTTCATTTGGGCTTGTAGCTGGCACAGATCGATCACGTCCTCTCCCTGCAACAGGAGCTCCACCAACACCAGCAGCACCACGACCAGGGCCACGTCCCTTATTTGATGCTCTCCTCATTCTTTGAGGTCACCCACTGAACTAATAGACAGATTAACTATATTAATTTCCCTGTCACGTATGCAGTGCAGGTGTACTTCACGCAATAAATGGGTATATGACGTGCACCTAACTAACAGACAGATTAACTATTAAATTTGTATGTCAGAGGTACAAAGTACAATGGTGCATTGCACCCACAAAAAAAATCGCTGTAGGTCACCCACAGAATTAACAGCCAGATTTATGATTAGCTTTCTGTGTCAGGGGTGCAAAGATGGTGTATTGCACCCACAAAAAATTGCACAAACACTTTCCCTCACTTCCGCTGCTTTCTGTCCCTTCACTACTGAGAGCTGATGGGCGGTGCTACACGTGATCCAGCTTAAATAGAGGCTGGGTCACATGATGAACCGGCCAATCACAGCCATGCCATTAGTAGGCATAGCTGTGATGGCTTCTAAGGGCACACAGCTTAAAAGCTTGTTGATTGGCTGCCATGCAGCCTTTCAACAAGCTTTATTAAATGCCCGAACACCTAACTCAAACCCAAACTTTTCCGGCTTGTGTGTTGCGTGAAAATTGCAGCATGTTCTATATTCTGCGTTTTTCACGCAACACTGGCCCCCCCAGAAGTGAATGGGGCTGCGTGGTTGCTAAGAGATGTTGTTTGTAAACATTCAGTTTTCTATCATGCACGTGAAAAACGCATCAATGCGCATTTCACGGCACGATAAAAACTGAACAACTGAACGCAATCGCAAACAAAACTGACTGAACTTGCTTGCGAAATGGTGCAAATTTTTCTGAATGCAACGTGAACGCATCTGGACCTAATCCGTATCGTTCGTGTGCAAGAAGCCTATCTCTTGACCTGCCTGGGTCAGCTGTCACTGAACAGAGACTACTCTAAGGCTGGGTTCAGACCTGAGCGTTTTACAGCGCGTTCAAACGCGCTGTAAAACGCTCAACACATGAAAACCAATGCTTCCCTATGGCCCTGGTTCTCACTTGAGCGTTTTACAGCGCGTTTGAACGCGCTGAAAAACGCCCTACGCTCAAACAAGTTCTTGAGCTTCTTTGGGGCGTTTTGACGCGCATTTGTGGCCATAGGACACTGCAGTCAATCACACATTACTATTTATTTACTATTTACATTTACTATTGTAAAAAACGTGCATAAAAACGCGCGACAAAAACGCACGTTAAACGCGCATATCAAAGACGCTCAGGTCTGAACCCAGCCTAAGAGGTAGCAGCCTGGTAGTTCCCCTGCAGCGTCCAGAACCTTTGATAGGGGTTAAATGGTGAAAAAGAGGACTTAGAAGTTGCCCCAAGTCAAATCTGTTTAATCACACAGCAGGTCCGCACCCTCTTCGTGACACTTCTAATATGACATTTGATGTTCCCATTTCAGCATTTCCCCTTTATCCACACATCACCATCACAGCAGTGAGAGACA
Source organism: Bufo bufo (assembly GCF_905171765.1). Classification (NCBI taxonomy): domain Eukaryota; kingdom Metazoa; phylum Chordata; class Amphibia; order Anura; family Bufonidae; genus Bufo; species Bufo bufo. Next base: position 46,868,321 of record NC_053390.1, read on the forward strand.
TTCATCTGTCTTCTCCTGTCAGATCAGTCTCCCCTCTCACAGCACAGCAAGACACAGAATGAAAAAAACGTCAGCTGCATCCCCCTCCTCCCCCCCCCCTACCCACTAATTTAGGAAAGGTGACAGAAACATAAGGAAGCATAGAGCCTTCAAGATCTTATACGTTGTGGTGAATGGTACTTATGTATGCGAGGAAATCCATTGTGCATTTTGTGCCTGATTTCACGGAGGCACACAGATACCTCATTCCTCGGCAGGACAGAAGCACCGGTCTCCTTGTAACAAATATCACTATTGAGAATCTTATGGCACCGTCCTGCGGAAGAGCTCTCACCTGCAGAACCGCTCCGTCATCCCCTTCCATCTTGCGAATAGACAGTCTAATTAGTCACAATGCTTTTGGCACCGTTCGGACGATTACATAGTGAAGAATTTAGGAAATAGCTTATTTTTTTCCTCCATATAACGCCATTTTCATAGTGCCCATATAGCACAAAGTGAAGCCGTTTGAGAGACAGTATAAAATAGCACTCTACCTCTTCTCCATCCATTCCCTCCCCTGCTCCTGTCAAACTTTGCCGAGTGGATCATTTTGTGAAATATGTTGATCCATTCTTCTTTACATTTAAAGTGCAGCTTGTAAAACGTTGCAGCTGTTGAAACTTTGCTGTATCGGTGCCAAGGATGCGCTACTTTATTATGAGGTTAAAAAAACACATGGACAGATAGAGGGGTTTGTCGTGGTTATTAAATTCCACCATTACACTAGAAAGTTGGGAAAAATCCAGTTATGGGGACCTGGCACAAGTCTATTTTGGTGCCTACTTTTATTCCCCATCTTATAAGATCTCAATCTTGTGCCATTCCTTTATTATTCTTATTAGAAGTTAATGAATGAATTGCAAGCAGTCTGCAATAAAGGTCCAGTTGGGTGTTAGCAGTTGGGGGTGTGTCCCTGCACCGCCTGACACTGGCAGCACTGATTGGATAGTGTCATACCCTGCCGGGACACAACCCCAACTGGTAACACCCAGCTGCATCTTTATTGCAGTTGGCTAGTAATTCATTCATAAACTTATAGTAGGAATAATAGAGAAATGGCACAATATAGAGTCATAAGAATAGATGATCCAGTATTGTTATTACATGAGGAAAGCAAGTAGTTACTAAAACAGACATGTCAGGAGAGGCGACAGGTCCGCTTTAAGGTAAAGATCCTGGGGGATATGCTCTACAGGCTGGGCCAGATCAAGGGGCCTTAGTAATAAGGTAATGATGGATCACGTCAGCTTCATCCTCTGCTTGATAACCACAGACAGGGCTTCTTTGATAAAAAATAAAAATGGGGCCTTGACCAGCAAGAGTAGAGGGGGCCCTCAGTATACTAGATTTAGAAAGTGGTCATTATAAATTCCCTTTGAGTAATACTGCCATACTGTGCAAAGATAATACTGCAAGCATAATATCACCATATCATTTTCAAATAATATGCACTGTAGTCAGGTAACATTTCTGTGTTGGCACTTTTGAGATAAATAAGTGGGTGTGGGTTGCAGTTTGGGCACTCGGTCTCTAAGAAGTTCACCATCACTGCCTTAGGCCTCATGCACACGACCGTTGTGTGCATCCACGTCCGTTCCGTCATTTTTCACAGTTTAGTGGAGGTCCCATTCATTTCTATGGAGCTGTGAAAAAAAACTGATAGTCCTCAGTTTTTTCTCCGTGTCCGTGATTCCAGTCCGTCCAAAAAATATAACCTGTCCTATTCTTGTCAGTGGAAAACGGAGGACAGACCCATTCAAGTCAATGGGTCCGTCCAAAAAATCGGATGCACAACTGGTATGTCATCCGTGTCCGCGTCCGTGTCCGTTTTTTTTTCTACAAGACCTTGGTGCAATAAAATTACACTTTTCATTAACCTTCCTTTTTTTTGTCTGACAGGGGGAAAATAAAGGAACACACAAGGAAACACAACTGAAGCAAAATCGGACACGGACCATTGAAGCCAAATCACTGACAGTGAAAAAACACTGTCGTGTGCATGAGGCCTTAGGTGAATCAAAAGAGCCCCAGGGAGATCCGTAACACGTATATACTACCAGGGGGCACCATAACACATATGTAACAGCAGGGAGCACCATAACAAATATCTAAAAGAAGGGGGCGCCATAACAAGTATGTAACAGCAGCAGGCACTATAACAAGTATGTAATAGCAGGAGGTGCCATAACAAGTATGTAAAAGCATACCACCAGGGCCCACCATACCACATATTTAACAGCAGGGAGCGCCATAACAAGTATATAACAGCAGGCTGCACCATAAAAAGTATTTACCACCAGGGGGCACCATAACACATATGTAACAGCAGGAAGAGCCATAACAAATATGGGACAGCAGGGGGTGACGTAACAGGTATTTACCACCAGGAGGCACAATAAAAACTATAGAACAGTAGGCACATTAACAAGTAGGGAACAGCAGAGAGTGACATAACAAGATGGAACAGGAAGGGGTGAAATAACAAGTATGGAACAGCAGGGGGCACCATAACAATTACAGAACAGTAGGTGGTGCCATAGCAAATATTTAACAGCCCAGCCAAGGGCTGTGAAGTCCACAAGCTTCGCTCACCTATATCAGAATCCATTAATTGTGCATTACCTTCACAGACTACTTCCATGCACCTTCCTTTTTGGCTGCTCTACCTTTTCAATAGTTCTCTTCTATCCTTGGTCTCATGGGTTCTCTGGAATCCTCCCTGGGTCCCAAATTCTGACTGTGTATGCCACAGAACTGAGGATAGCTGGAAGCTGCTCACACTTGAATAAATTCTCTCAAACTAACCCACTCCCCAGGAAAGAGCCAAGCCCAGTGGTTAGGACCCACCTCTTTCTGGAGACTATCTCCTAAGGATGGAAATGAACCCCTTGATTAAGCCTTGCAATGAGTTTAAACTAAAATTAAGCCACAAAACATCAGGTACATATCACATTACCTATCTGACACTGTATTCGATCCTTTAGCAGTGGCCCACTGGGTCACTACAAAAGCAAAAGGCCAGTGTCAGTTTTAGGCCTCCTGCACACGACCGTTGTGTGCACCCGTGGCCGTTGTGCCGTTTTCCGTTTTTTTTCGCGGACCCATTGACTTTCAATGGGTCCGTGGAAAAAACGGAAAATGCACCGTTTTGCAGCCGCATCCGTGATCCGTGTTTCATGGCCGTGAAAAAAATAGGACCTGTCCTATTTTTTTCACGGCCAACGGTTCACGGACCTATTCAAGTCAATGGGTCCGTGAAAGAACACGGATGCACACAAGATTGGCATCCGTGTCCGTAGGTTACTTTTTATACAGACGGATCCGAAGATCCGTCTGCATAAAGCTTTTTCAAAGCTGAGTTTTCACTTCGTGAAAACTCAGAACCGACAGTATATTCTAACACAGAAGCGTTCCCATGGTGATGGGGACGCTTCTAGTTAGAATACACTACAAACTGTGTACAAGACTGCCCCCTGCTGCCTGGCAGCACCCGATCTCTTACAGGGGGCCGTGATCAGCACAATTAACCCCTTCAGGTGCGGCACCTGAAAGGGTTAATTGTACTATCATATCCCCCTGTAAGAGATCAGGGCTGCCAGGCAGCAGGGGGCAGACCCCCCCCCCCCCCTCCCCAGTTTGAATATCATTGATGGCCAGTGCGGCCCCCCCCCTCTATTGTAATTATTCGTTGGTGGCACAGTGTGCGCCCCCCCCTCCCTCCCTCTATTGTAATAATTCGTTGGTGGCACAGTGTGCGCCCCCCATCGGCCCCCCCTCCCTCTATAGCATTAACAACATTGGTGGCCAGTGTGCGGCCTCCCATCTCCCCCCCCCCCCCATCATCATTGGTGGCAGCGGAGTTCCGATCGGAGTCCCAGTTTAATCGCTGGGGCTCCGATCGGTAACCATGGCAACCAGGACGCTACTACAGTCCTGGTTGCCATGGTTACATAGCAATAGTACAGTAGTAGAAGATTCATACTTACCGGCTGCTGCGATGTTCGTGTCCGGCCGGGAGCTCCACCTACTGGTAAGTGACAGCCTCAGGTCTTTGCGGCGCATTGCTAAATGAACTGTCACTTACCAGTAGGAGGAGCTCCCGGCCGGACACGAACATCGCAGCTCCCAGGTAAGTATGAATCTTTGCTAGTGACCCGCTGCCACCAATGATCGGGGGGGGGGGGGAGATGGGAGGCCGCACACTGGCCACCAATGTTGTTAATGCTATAGAGGGAGGGGGGGCCGATGGGGGGCGCACACTGTGCCACCAACGATTTATTACAATAGAGGGAGGAAGGGGGGGGGGGGGCGCACACTGGCCACCAATGTTGTTAATGCTATAGAGGGAGGGGGGGGGCCGATGGGGGGCGCACACTGTGCCACCAACGATTTATTACAATAGAGGGAGGAAGGGGGGGGGGGCGGGGGGCGCACACTGTGCCACCAACGATTTATTACAATAGATATTCAAACTGGGGAGGGGGGGGGGGTCTGCCCCCTGCTGCCTGGCAGCCCTGATCTCTTACAGGGGGATATGATAGTACAATTAACCCCTTCAGGTGAGGCACTTGAGGGGTTAATTGTGCTGATCACGGCCCCCTGTAAGAGATCGGATGCAGGGGGCAGTCATGTACACAGTTTGTAGTATATTCTAACTAGAAGCGTCCCCATCACCATGGGAACGCCTCTGTGTTAGAATATACTGTCGGAAATGAGGTTTCACGATCTAACTCATATCCGACAGTATATTCTAACATAGGGGCGTTCCCATGGTGATGGGGACGCTTCAAGTTAAAATATACCATCGGATTGGAGAAAACTCCGATCCGATGGTATAAAAGGGACTCCAGACTTTACATTGAAAGTCAATAGGGACGGATCCGTTTGAAATGGCACCATATTGTGTCAACGTCAAACGGATCCGTCCCCATTGACTTGCATTGTAATTCAGGACGGATCCGTTTGGCTCCGCACGGCCAGGCGGACACCAAAACGACTTTTTTTTCATGTCCGTGGATCCTCCAAAAATCAAGGAAGACCCACGGACGAAAAAACGGTCACGTATCACGGAAAAACGGGACCCGTTTTTGCGGACCGCAAAAAAATACGTTCGTGTGCAGGAGGCCTTAAGGGTAGCCGTGCACACTGCACTTGTGTCTCCCTCTCTACAGCAGTCAGTGGAAGCTGCATGAATAATGCTATCATTTACCTCTATAGCTATGTAAAAGGCTCCAAACATTATAAATATATATATATATATATATATGTAGTGTACGGGAACTGTAATACCCGTCACTACCAAAGGTCACTTGGTGTGCTGTCGTCCCTCCTAATTATGGGGAAGTTGTTATGTCAGTTTTATAAAATGTCATGTAATGTAATGCATGTATTTCCCTGTTGCTATGAAACTTGCAAGTACAGGCCGGCTAGGGGTGTCATTCCAGCTCTTAGGCATTAGAGGGAGCTAGGGAGCCCTAGTTTATATAAGGGCCAGACAAGGAAGGGAAAGTCAGTGTAACCTGATCTAGTGTGGAGTGCAGAAGTCAGTCTAGACCACAGCTCAGAAGTTTCTAGAGCCTGAGGAAGTGTCCAGAAGCTGAGAGAGACAGAGGCAAAGATCAGGAAAGCCAGAGGTACTCAGAAAGACAGAGGAGGTACTTATAGAAGCCATAGCCAAGGATATAAGGCCAGAACTAGGTTAATGGGCCTTGGTGAAGAATTGCTGTATTCCAGGATCAGACAGAATTAGAGTGCAAGCTCCTGTGCTGCAAGTCCTGTGTTCAACACTCTGTAATTACTCTGCTGTACTGAATTGCCTGCATCGACCGAATTGCAAAATCGACTGTATGCTGAGGAACTGCATTTCCTTTATTGTCTCTGCTTGGAAAAACTACTAAAGTTGGAGTTTTGTTTTAATCCTACGTTTCCTCAATTTATTCCTGCATCCGCAAACGGCGTGCCACCGTTTACTTGGCACTGGCGTCACGAACTATTTCTACCTATACCTGCCCTTGCAGAGAGTCAGCTGTACCAGGTTAGTGTATATTGCACTACATCACCCAGAAACACCTACTACACACAACTTGAGTACGCTGCACTTCTCTTTTGGCGTTCCACGAACAGGATACGCACGCTTTCTAGTGCAAGAAGCGTGAACTTTGTGCCTTATACAGTTGCCCTGTGACCAAAGTGACAATTTTCCTGTTTTATTCAAGTGGACTTTGTGGACTGAAAATCGTACCCAAAGTGTACCAAAAACCTCTAAAAAGCGCTGTGCAGTGTTGCGCTACCCAGAGGAAGAAAATCGCCGCATTGGAGTGTGGTTTTGTGGACTTTTTACAATCCTGCTTGCTGTCAGTGAATGGACAGCGTTTTGCTAAAGATGGCCACCGGCTGCCTGGAGTAAAGTTTCCCGCGCCGCTGAGGACATTCGTGGGCGGATCCCTGCAAAGACACAGAGAGTCCCGCCCCTCTTCATCATCGCACCGCTGCGGCCCTGCTTCTCCTGCGTCACCGCGGGCTCAGGACGTCCGGAACCTCGCGAGACTTGGCCTGCGCAAGACCAGCGATACCGGTAAGCACTTGTAACCGGAGGGAAGGGGATTGTTCCGGCCCCTTTAGTCGCCAGCGGCCACCTCTCAATAGACTACCATGTCAGAGCCAGGAGTGCCTGAGCAGCCGGCCCCGGGAGAGCTTGCGGCTCCTAATCATCCTACAGCCCCCAGCATGATGCCCTTTACCATGCCTTACTATTTCGGGGCCCCATGGTTCCCCCGCTACAGGGGAGAGACCCATACCCTAAGGGACTTTAAAGAAAAGTTGCTGGCACTATTCCGATTGTACCCTATAAATGCCGACCAGCAAATGGAAATCATGCTGGCGCAACTGGAGGGAGCTGCCCGCAGGGAAGTGTTATCATGGCCTGCTACTGAGCGGAGTACTCTAGAACAGATCTTCACCCGCCTCAGAGCCACTTTTGAAACTAGGACTGCCTCAGAGATAAAGATGCACTTCTTTGGCAAGAAACAGAAGTCCGGTGAGTCCCTCCGTGACTTTGCCCTATCACTTCAGGAGGCTTTAGAGGCTGTAATCCAGATAGATCCCAAAGAGGCTGATAACCGGGACCAGACCCTGAGGGAACAATTTATCAACGGGGTGTCTAGTGAACAAATAAGGACCCAGTTAAAGATGCTGTCCGCCCAGCACCCTAACAGTGCCTTTCTGGACTTTAAAGAACTGGCTATAAAAATTCTGGGGTCCACAGTATCTCCTGAGTTGAGCGCCCTATCTGAGTCATCAGCCTGCAAGCCAAAACCGCTTGTCACTAACCGAGCTGAGGCCGGCCAAGCTGTTCAAGTGTCAGCTACTGATACTATTGCCATGCTGACAGAGCAAGTAAATCACCTCACTAAAAGTCTAGAGAAAGTGTGCAGAAAAATAGAGGAATGGGAAAAACCCATAATGCTAGAAGAAGAATTCCTGTCACCTCCTAGGCCGTTCCCACCTCCTTACCAAGAGACTCACCCCAGGGATCCTGGGAGGCGTAATAGAGGTCGCAAGAAGCCCGTGTGTACATACTGCAAAAAGCTGGGACACACAGAATCCACGTGCTGGCAGTTAAACGGGCAACCCCTGAGGCTGAGGACCACCCCTCGGGAGGTAGAACACTAGGTCCAGAGGATCCAAATTGGATGCCACGTTATGTAGGATTCCATCCTAAAATCAATATAGAGATCAACGGGGTCCCCTTTGAAGCCCTATTAGATACTGGGTCTCAGGTCACTACTATTCAGCTGCCTGCATTTGAAAAGTTCTGGGACACCAACCAGTTGACCCAACCGCCTGAATCCTGGGTGGAAATTATCGCCAGCAATGGCAAACCAGTAAAGGTTCATGGATACTGGGAACCCACCCTGCAGGTGGGGGAAGTAACCCTGCCTCAACAGGGAGTGATCGTAGTACAGGCCGGTGACAGAGGAGGACATCCTGTCATTCTAGGCACCAATGTTTTCAAAAACTGTTATTCAGAAATACTTGCTGTATTACATCAGACTTTGCCCACTGCTTCCTCTGCATCCAGGAGGGTGATTCAAAAGACTATTACAGTGTTAAGTGCCCAGCAGAGGTTTGCTAATGGGAAAGGAGAAATTTGTACTGCCAGGATCCGTGATATTAAGCCTGTGACTTTGCCTCCTAATTCTCAAACTCTTTTGTGGTGTCGTGCTGTCCTGGGAGTCGAAGGCCGAGATTATCCAGCCCTGGTGGAACCACTCCAGATGGAGGATTATCCTTATGTGAGAGCTGCCAAGTGCCTGGTGAACGTCTCCCAAGGTAAAGTACCTGTCCGTCTGATTAATCTGAGTAATCATCCTGTTGCGCTTACTAAGCATTGCCCTGTTGCCCAGCTGTCCCAGGTGTCCTTCCAAGACATCATTCGTCTTCCAGTGACAGAAAAGCCGCCAGCTGCAGACAGCAGATGTTCGCCGGTGACCCAGCCACAAGTGCCCTGGTGGGAAGAGCTCCATGTAGGGGACGAGACTACCCCCCAACATCAACAAGAAGGGATTCTACAGCTTGTCAAGGAGCACCACCAGGCCTTCAGTAAGCATGCTACTGACTATGGAGAGGTTAGTGTCATACAACACACCATACCTACTGGCTCTCATCCTCCTATCAAGGAGAGATACAGACCCTTACCACCTACTTCATATCAGACTGTAAAGGAAATGATCCAAGAAATGAAAGACTCTAATGTGATCCGGGACAGCCGTAGTCCGTGGGCTGCACCCCTGGTTCTTGTAAAGAAGAAGGACGGTAGTATCCGTTTCTGTGTGGATTATAGGAAAATTAATCAAATAACCCACAAAGATGCATACCCACTGCCCCGCATTGAGGAGTCACTAACTGCTCTGGGCTCCTCTGCCTATTTCTCCACATTGGACTTGACCAGTGGCTACTGGCAAGTACCCATGGCCCCTGCAGATAGAGAAAAGACTGCCTTCACTACTCCCATGGGCCTGTTCGAATTCAATTGTATGCCGTTCGGGCTATGTAATGCCCCAGGAACTTTCCAGAGACTAATGGAACGGTGTTTGGGTCACAAAAACTTCGAAACAGTGCTGCTGTATCTTGATGACGTCATTGTGTACTCAAAAACATATGAGGACCATCTGAAACATTTGGCAGAAGTATTTGAAATCCTTATCAAATATGGCTTGAAGGTAAAGCCATCCAAGTGTCACCTGCTCAAACCTGCAGTAAGATACCTGGGGCATATAGTAAGCGGAGAGGGAGTGCAACCTGACCCTGATAAATTAGCAGCTGTCCGTAATTGGCCGGTTCCTACTACCGTCAAAGAGGTGAGGAGTTTCCTTGGTTTTGCCGGCTACTATAGACGTTTTATCCCCCATTTTGCTCAAATAGCTGATCCTATCCAGGAACTCTTGAGGGGGCAACCCAAAAAGAGTCCTAGAACTCCTGTGCCCATTGAGTGGAATGAGAAAAGAGAGATAGCGTTCCAATTGCTAAAAAAGAAACTGACCGAGCCTCCTGTGTTAGGTTATCCAGATTATAGCAAGCCTTTCCATCTTTATACCGATGCTAGCAAGCGAGGCCTGGGAGCTGTGTTAGCCCAGATCCAAGAGGGAAAAGAGAGAGTGATAGCATATGCAAGCCGCTCCCTGAAAGGAGCTGAGAAAAATGACCAGAATTATAGTTCCTTCAAACTAGAGTTCCTGGCATTAGTGTGGGCGGTGACAGAAAAATTCAAGGATTATCTAGCCGCCACCCCGTTCATTGCATTCACTGACAATAACCCTCTGGCACATCTCAATACAGCTAGATTGGGGGCCTTGGAGCAGAGATGGGCCTCTCGCCTTGCCAACTATAATTTCTCTGTAAAGTATCGTGCTGGACGTACTAATGATAACGCTGATGCTTTATCCAGGCTTCCCACAGAGACAGCTCCTGATGATGTGCGAGATGCTTGGGAAGATGTAGAGATGCCGGCTTTCTATAACAAATTTGCTCAACAGGATCAGGCTCGAGCTACCAATAACAGAGCTGCAGTTCCTTCACCCTCCAGTAGGCCTGAACCTAAAGAAGAAAGGTGGGTGAAACTACAGTCTGAAAGTAGAGTGCTGGGTGAGTTGTTGGACTTCATTACTAGTGGCAGAGCCCCTGAGAGGATTCGGCGTAAGAGTGCAGATCCTGAGCTCATCAAACTGTGGAGACAGCGCCATCAACTCTTCATACAAAAGGGCCTATTGCTACGGAGAAGCCTAGACCCAGTGTCCAACGAAAGAGTACACCAGATTCTCATACCCCGACGAGATGCAGGTATGGTGTTGGAGATGTACCACAATCAATCCGGTCACTTTGGGGTCCAAAAGACTGAAGCTACTATCCGCCAGCGGTTTTACTGGGTAGGCATGAGAGAAGACATGGAGAAGTGGTGTCGAGAGTGTGTAGCCTGTGCCTTGAAACGAAGTGAGCACCATGATCAGAGGGCACCACTGAGACCCATTGTAAGTACCCGTCCTCTTGAACTTGTCGCCATCGACCATGTAAAACTGGAGCCTAGTCGCTCAGGGTATGCTTATGCCATGACTATTATTGACCATTTCACAAAGTTTGTTGTAGCAGTGCCTGTGAGAGACCAGACAGCCAAGACTACAGCCGAAATGTTCTGGAAGCACTTCCTCCTGCCCTATGGATGTCCAGAAAAGATCCTCACCGATCAAGGACCTGCTTTTGAGTCCCATCTGTTCCATGAACTGTGCCGCTTACACAACTGTAAGAAGATCCGGACGACGGCCTACCATCCTCAAGGTAACGGATTATGTGAAAAAATGAATCAGACCTTGATAGAGATGCTGAGGGCCGTGCCTCCTGAGAACAGAGGAGATTGGCCCAGTCTGTTGCCACAGCTCATGTTCACATACAATCATACCATACATTGTTCCACCGGGTATACCCCCTTTTATTTGATGTTTGGGCGCCAAGGGACATTGCCTGCTGATCATTCATTGGACATACATGTGCCTGATTGCATTAACCCATTACCTAACACCGACTGGGTTGCTGAGCACCAAAGGCGATTAGATGCAGCCAAAGCCATTGTTCAGGAACGTATGGACCTTGCTAGAGACCGACAGCAGAGAGACTATGATCAGGCAGCCCATGCAGAACCCTTGACCATAGGGGCCGTGGTATGGTTAAAGAATCACCGTCGTACCAGCAAATTGGACAGTAAGTGGGAGCGAAGTCCCTATGTTGTCACTGCAATCCCAAATGTTGGAACTCACACTTATGAGATCACCCGGGAAGACAAGGGATCCCAAATTGTACACCGAAACCGGTTGAAGCTCTGCCTGACACCAGAACCTAGTGCCGAGAGTTCCGGATCTGAATATCCTGTGTCAGAGTCAGCAATACAGCCCGATGATCCTATGCAGGCTGTCAGTGACCTAAGGTATGACGCTGATCCCATGCATTGGCTTCTGACACCTTGGTTGAACTTGCTGGTGCCTGCTCCGGCACCTATTGCGTCTTCACCTCCAGAAGAGCCGGTGCAAGATGCTCCGGATCCAGTTCCCCCTCTCGTGGATATTGTTGTTCCTGTTGTTCCAGTTGTTCCTGACCGAGGTCTCACGGATGGAGACCCTCCTGTTGCTCCTCTCCCTTCTACCTCGTTGCTAAGGGAAGAGGAGACCCCTGTTTTGAGAAGGTCTACCCGGATGACCAGGGGACGCCCACCAGTCCGTTTAGGAGACTTTGATTATTCTGGTGGTGTCTCCTCCCAAACAGTTGCCACGGGCAATACCTTACTTGACATTTGTGCGCAAGAATGGACTCCTCCACGTGAGCCCTTGCCTGTGATACACCCACGGGAAACTCCTGGGTAGTTCCGTTATTATGCTGTCATTTTATTGTGCAACTTCATACTAAGGAAATGTGCCCAGAGATGGACTCCACCGCATGAGAGCCTCTGTGATTTAATAAGAAATAGCCTGGGTACGGACTCATGTTTGTTCTTTTATACTGTTTTATCCATTTTGCTGTTCTATCATGGACTTATTCATTGTCATGGACTATCCTGGTTCTAATGTTACGCTGTGCCAGGTCAGCGCCCCCGTTCCATTCACTATCCTGAGAGAAGAGAACGACGCCCCTTGTCACTACCCTGCACCTTTGCCAATTGGACCTGATGCAAATGTAAATGCAGATGAATTACATGTATGTATGCCTGCATGTCTCTATTTTCTATTTCAGGTAGAGATTCCAGTTGGGCGACCCATGATGGAGTACGAGGTCGTACTCAGCTTAAAGCAGTGGGGTATGTAGTGTACGGGAACTGTAATACCCGTCACTACCAAAGGTCACTTGGTGTGCTGTCGTCCCTCCTAATTATGGGGAAGTTGTTATGTCAGTTTTATAAAATGTCATGTAATGTAATGCATGTATTTCCCTGTTGCTATGAAACTTGCAAGTACAGGCCGGCTAGGGGTGTCATTCCAGCTCTTAGGCATTAGAGGGAGCTAGGGAGCCCTAGTTTATATAAGGGCCAGACAAGGAAGGGAAAGTCAGTGTAACCTGATCTAGTGTGGAGTGCAGAAGTCAGTCTAGACCACAGCTCAGAAGTTTCTAGAGCCTGAGGAAGTGTCCAGAAGCTGAGAGAGACAGAGGCAAAGATCAGGAAAGCCAGAGGTACTCAGAAAGACAGAGGAGGTACTTATAGAAGCCATAGCCAAGGATATAAGGCCAGAACTAGGTTAATGGGCCTTGGTGAAGAATTGCTGTATTCCAGGATCAGACAGAATTAGAGTGCAAGCTCCTGTGCTGCAAGTCCTGTGTTCAACACTCTGTAATTACTCTGCTGTACTGAATTGCCTGCATCGACCGAATTGCAAAATCGACTGTATGCTGAGGAACTGCATTTCCTTTATTGTCTCTGCTTGGAAAAACTACTAAAGTTGGAGTTTTGTTTTAATCCTACGTTTCCTCAATTTATTCCTGCATCCGCAAACGGCGTGCCACCGTTTACTTGGCACTGGCGTCACGAACTATTTCTACCTATACCTGCCCTTGCAGAGAGTCAGCTGTACCAGGTTAGTGTATATTGCACTACATCACCCAGAAACACCTACTACACACAACTTGAGTACGCTGCATATATATATATATATACAGTACAGACCAAAAGTTTGGACACACCTTCTCATTCAAACAGTTTTCTTTATTTTCATGGCTATGAAAATTGTAGATTCACACTGAAGGCATCAAAACTATGAATTAACACATGTGGAATTATATACTTAACAAACAAGTGTGAAACAACTGAAAATATGTCATATTCTAGGTTCTTCAAAGTAGCCACCTTTTGCTTTGATTACTGCTTTGCACACTGTTGGCATTCTCTTGATGAGCTTCAAGAGGTAGTCCCTTGAAATGGTTTTCACTTCACAGGTGTGCCCTGTCAGGTTTAATAAGTGGGATTTCTTGCCTTATAAATGGGGTTGGGACCATCAGTTGCGTTGAGGAGAAGTCAGGTGGATACACAGCTGATAGTCCTACTGAATAGACTGTTAGAATTTGTATTATGGCAAGAAAAAAGCAGCTAAGTAAAGAAAAACGAGTGGCCATCATTACTTTAAGAAATGAAGGTCAGTCAGTCAGCCGAAAAATTGGGAAATCTTTGAAAGTAAGGGCTATTTGACCATGAAGGAGAGTGATGGGGTGCTGCTCCAGATGACCTGGCCTCCACAGTCACCGGACTTGAACCCAATCGAGATGGTTTGGGGTGAGCTGGACTGCAGAGTGAAGGCAAAAGGGCCAACAAGTGCTAAGCATCTCTGGGAACTCCTTCAAGACTGTTGGAAGACCATTTCAGAGGACTACCTCTTGAAGCTCATCAAGAGAATGCCAAGAGTGTGCAAAGCAGTAATCAAAGCAAAATAGTGGCTACTTTGAAGAACCTAGAATATGACATATTTTCAGTTGTTTCACACTTGTTTGTTATGTATATAATTCCACATGTGTTAATTCATAGTTGTGATGCCTTCATAGTCATGAAAATAAAGAAAACTCTTTGAATGAGAAGGTGTGTCCAAACTTTTGGTCTGTACTGTATATATATATATTATTAATACAGACAGAATTTAAGCCTTGAAAATTAAATGGGCGTTCCATGACTTAATTTAGGATAAGTTACCAATGTGGGAAACCAGCCCCGAGATATTTGCTGAAATGATCTCCAGCACCAGGGATAGATTCCAATATGACAGTTCTCTGTCCCCCACCAATGAAATATTGGTGATCCTATCCTTAGATAGTCAAGGTCTACGTCCTGGGAGATGCCTTCAAAATACACATTTTAAGTTGGGGCAATTTTTTATTATTATTCCACTGTACTGATTTTGAGCTAAAAATCTTTTTTTCAATTGGTCTTTATTAAAAATTTGGAGCCCTTTTCTCTGTAGAGGGCTGAGTTTTTGTTGATGACACTAAATTGTGTAAAGTAATTAACATAGAAGAGGACAGTATAGTATATATATATATACACTCACCTAAAGAATTATTAGGAACACCATACTAATACGGTGTTGGACCCCCTTTTGCCTTCAGAACTGCCTTAATTCTAAGTGGCATTGATTCAACAAGGTGCTGATAGCATTCTTTAGAAATGTTGGCCCATATTGATAGGATAGCATCTTGCAGTTGATGGAGATTTGAGGGATGCACATCCAGGGCACGAAGCTCCCGTTCCACCACATCCCAAAGATGCTCTATTGGGTTGAGATCTGGTGATTGTGGGGGCCATTTTAATACAGTGAACTCATTGTCATGTTCAAGAAACCAATTTGAAATGATTCGAGCTTTGTGACATGGTGCATTATCCTGCTGGAAGTAGCCATCAGAGGATGGATACATGTTCTCATTCTGTTTACGCCAAATTCGGACTCTACCATTTGAATGTCTCAACAGAAATCGAGACTCATCAGACCAGGCAACATTTTTCCAGTCTTCAACAGTCCAATTTTGGTGAGCTCGTGCAAATTGTAGCCTCTTTTTCCTATTTGTAGTGGAGATGAGTGGTACCCGGTGGGGTCTTCTGCTGTTGTAGCCCATCCGCCTCAAGGTTGTGCGTGTTGTGGCTTCACAAATGCTTTGCTGCATAGAAACATACAGTAGAAACATAGAATGTGTCGGCAGATAAGAACCATTTGGCCCATCTAGTCTGCCCAATATACTGAATACTATGGATAGCCCCCGGCCCTATCTTATATGAAGGATGGCCTTATGCCTATCCCATGCATGCTTAAACCCCTTCACTGTATTTGCAGCTACCACTTCTGCAGGAAGGCTATTCCATGCATCCACTACTCTCTCAGTAAAGTAATACTTCCTTATATTACTTTTAAACCTTTGCCCCTCTAATTTAAAACTGTGTCCTTTTGTGGTAGTTTTTCTTCTTTTAAATATGCTCTCTTCCTTTACCGAGTTGATTCCCTTTATGTATTTAAAAGTTTCTATCATATCCCCTCTGTCTCTTCTTTCTTCCAAGCTATACATATTAAGGTCCTTTAACCTTTCCTGGTAAGTTTTATCCTGCAATCCATGTACTAGTTTAGTAGCTCTTCTCTGAAGTCTCTCTAGAGTATCTATATCCTTCTGGAGATATGGCCTCCAGTACTGCGCACAATACTCCAAGTGAGGTCTCACCAGTGTTCTGTACAGCGGCATAAGCACTTCACTCTTTCTACTGCTTATACCTCTCCCTATACATCCAAGCATTCTGCTGGCATTTCGTGCTGCTCTATTACATTGTCTTCCCACCTTTAAGTCTTCTGAAATAATTACTCCTAAATCCCTTTCCTCAGATACTGAGGTCAGGACTGTGTCAAATATTCTATATTCTGCCCTTGGGTTTTTACGCCCCAGGTGCATTATCTTGCACTTATCCACATTAAATTTCAGTTTCCAGAGTTCTGACCATTCTTCTAGTTTTCCTAAATCCTTTTCCATTTGGCGTTTCCCTCCAGGAACATCAACCCTGTTACATATCTTTGTGTCATCAGCAAAAAGACAAACCTTACCAGCGAGGCCTTTTGCAATATCACTTATGAAGATATTAAACAAAATCGGTCCCAGTACAGATCCCTGTGGAACCCCACTGGTAACATTACCTTGTTTTGAATGTTCTCCATTGACTACAACCCTTTGTTGTCTGTCACTCAGCCACTGCCTAATCCACTCAACAATATGGGAGTCCATGCTCAATGACTGCAGTTTATTGATAAGTCTTCTATGTGGGACAGTGTCAAAAGCCTTACTAAAATCTCGGTTGTAACGAGTGGTTATTTCAGTCAACGTTGCTCTTCTATCAGCTTGAATCAGTCGGCCCATTCTCCTCTGACCTCTAGCATCCACAAGGCATTTTTGCCCACAGGACTGCCGCATACTGGATGTTTTTCCCTTTTCACACCATTCTTTGTAAACCCTAGAAATGATTGTGCGTGAAAATCCCAGTAACTGAGCAGATTGTGAAATACTCAGACCGGCCCGTCTGGCACCAACAACCATGCCACGCTCAAAATTGCTTAAATCACCTTTCTTTCCCATTCTGACATTCAGTTTGGAGTTCAGGAGATTGTCTTGACCAGGACCAGACCTCTAAATGCATTGAAGCAACTGCAATGTGATTGGTTGACTAGATAATTGCATTAATGAGAAATAGACTGGAGTTGGCAGATGCTTTAGTCCAGGTCTGGGAGGAGATCCCTCAGGAGACCGTCCGCCACCTCATCAGGAGCATGCACAGGCGTTGTAGGGAGGTCATATAGGCACGTGGAGGCCACACACACTACTGAGCCTCATTTTGACTTGTTTTAAGGACATTACATTAAAGTTGGATCAGCCTGTAGTGTGTTTTTCCACTTTAATTTTGAGGGTGACTCCAAATCCAGACCTCCATGGGTTGAAAAATTTGATTTCCATTTTTTTATTTTTGTGTGATTTTGTTGTCAGCACATTCAACTATGTAAAGAACAAAGTATTTCAGAAGAATATTTAATTAATTCAGATCTAGGATGTGTTATTTTTGTGTTCCCTTTATTTTTTTGAGCAGTGGATATATAGTGGATATAAAAGTGGATATAAAAAGTCAACTCAACTCAATTGAAAAACAAACTGAAATCTTTTAGGTAGAGGGAAGAAAAAATATTAAAATAAAATAATATGGTTGCATAAGTGTGCACACCCTTAAACTAATACTTTATTGAAGCACCTTTTTGATTTTATTACAGCACTCAGTCTTTTGGGTATGAGTCTATCAGCATGGCACATTTTGACTTGGCAAGATTTGCCCACTCTTCTTTGCAAAAACACTCCAAATCTGTCTGATTGCGAGGGCATCTCCTGTACACACCCCTGGTAAAATGTCAGGTTTCTGTGCTGTAAAAAAAAATGAGACAAAGATAAATAATTTCAGAACTTTATCCACCTTTAATGTGACCTATAAACTGTACAACTCAATTGAAAAACAAACTGAAATCTTTTAGGTGGAGGGAAGAAAACAAAACAAAAAATAATAATGCGGTTGCATAAGTGTGCACACCCTCTTATAACTGGGGATGTAGCTGTGTTCAGAATTAAGCAATCACATTCAGAATCCTGTTAAATAGGTGTCAGCATACACCTGCCATCATTTAAAGTGCCTCTGAATAACCCCAAATAAAGTTCCGCTGCTCTAGTTGGTCTTTCCTAAAATCTTCTTAGTGTCACGAGGGTGTCAAGAACCACGCCTGACTCCGTTATACCCGGGGTCAGGAAGTCGCAGCGGTTGGCTGCACGCTCTATTTAAGATAGGGCTGTTTCCTTATGGTAGCTTTCTGGGTTTGCTTTGCAAACCCTTTTGGCTCACTCAGGGATCCGTAGCTCCTTCTCCTCATCTGTTCCTTGTCCAGCACTCCCAAACCTCCTTATATTCCTCTCTCACACTTCTCTGGTTGCCAGATATAGAGCTTCCTGCCTGGACATCTATTCTGACCCTCTGGAGCTGTGTTGCTGCGTTCTCTGGTAGTTGGTCCAGAACGCTACCCTCCGGATCCCTGTTGGACCTTTGTGGTCTATTGTGGTCGCCCACCTGGGTGTATGTGTTTGTCTGTTTTGTCTGTCCTCTCCCTGGTGTTTCGCTCTTAGTGACAGTGGTGCGGACAAGCGATCCCACCGGCCCGTTCACTATCTAGGGCTCATTTTAGGGAAAGCCAGAGTTTAGGCACGTGATCGCCGCACGGGTGAGGAACCCGTCTAGGGACATCAGGGCAGTCAGGTGCCAGCCGCAAGGTGAGTTAGGGGTCACCACCTTTCCCTTTTTCCTCCCTGTGTGTGACGCTGGTCATTACATTATATCTGGCCCTTATTTTGTGTAGGTAAAAAAAAAAAAAAAAATACAATTTTTACCTACTTAGAATCCAGTATGGATCAAATTGCTGCTCTGTCCAAACAATTTCATGGCCTGTCTTTGGAGGTGGCAGGATTGAAGGCGTCGGTCCTCCAGCAACAGCAGCAATTACAACTGACCGCAAGCCCAGCGGTTGCTACTGGTAACCAGGTTGTTGCGGAACCCAAGGTCCCTCTCCCTGACAGATTTTCTGGGGGAAGGGACAAGTTTTTGACATTCCGTGAGGCCTGTAAATTATATTTTAAACTGCGCCCTTACTCCTCTGGTAATGAAGAACAGCGGGTGGGGGTTGTTATTTCCCGGCTGCAGGGGGACCCGCAGTCCTGGGCGTTCTCTTTACCCACTGATTCCCAGGCTCTTCGGTCAGTGGATGAGTTTTTCGGGGCCTTGGGTCTCATATATGACGACCCTGACCGAGTCGCACTGGCTGAATCAAGATTACGGAGACTCTTACAAGGAGAGCGGCCGGTAGAGGAGTATTGCTCTGAATTCCGTAGGTGGGCTACGGATACCCAATGGAACGACCCGGCTCTCAGGAGTCAGTTCTGCTCTGGGTTATCCGAAAGGGTTAAGGATGCGCTTGCATTATATGAGACCCCCTTTTCCCTTGATGCGGTTATGTCCGTTTCTATCCGAATAGATAGACGCCTTAGGGACAGGTTGAAAAAACCGGAGCAATTGGTAACCCCTCCCAAGCAGCAGATAGTCTGTACGGACTTAGACGAGCCTATGCAGCTAGGAGGAACTACTCGTCAGGTCCGTCCTCCTGAGGCTCGCCGTAGGCGTGTTTTTTTTTTTTTTTGTGGGGAGAGGGGTCATTTCATTAATGTCTGTCCTTCTTTCCTCAGAAACAAAAGACCGTCGGAAAACTACTAACCCCAGGCTGTGTGGAGGATGTCAGCCGGGGGGTATACTTTTCCTCTATACGTACATCGCAATTTGTGTTGCCAGCGGTTATTGTTTTTGATGATAAGACAGAGACTATTTCTTTCTTTCTTTCTAGACAGTGGAGCAGGGGTAAATTTGATAGATGCCCATTTTGCCCGCACTATGGGTTTGTCTCTCTGCACGCTACAGAGACCTATTCCCATATTCGCTATTGATTCTGCTCCTCTGTCTCAGAGAAACCTCACCCACATTGTTCATAATTTACACCTTCGGGTAGGGGACCACCATAACGAGATACTTTCATGTTATGTTCTGGAGGGGCTTCCCACTCCGGTAGTGCTGGGTCTTCCCTGGTTGGTAGCGCACAATCCAGTGGTGGATTGGCAGGCCAGGGAGATATTGGAGTGGAGTGAGCAGTGCAGAGAAAATTGCTTAAATAGCAATTGCTTAGTCGCCTCCATGACTACCCTACCTACATTTATTTCGGATTTTGAGGATGTTTTTTCTGAAAAGGGTTGTCAGAAGTTATCACCTCATCGTCCTTATGATTGCCCGGTTAACCTTATTCCCGGCGCAAAATTACCCAAGACCAGGTTATATAATCTTTCGGGTCCAGAGAGACAAGCCATGAAAGATTATATCTCCGAGAGCTTGGCTAAGGGACACATTAGACCCTCTTCTTCACCCGTGGCTGCAGGGTTTTTCTTTGTTAAAAAGAAAGATGGGGGCCTGCATCCTTGCCTAGATTTTCGCAAATTAAATCGGATAACCATCCGAGACCCATACCCTCTTCCTCTCATTCCTGACCTGTTTAACCAGATTGCGGGTGCTAGGTGGTTCTCCAAACTTGATCTTAGGGGGGCCTACAATCTGATTCGTATTAAGGAGGGGGATGAGTGGAAGACAGCTTTTAACACCCCTGAGGGGCATTATGAAAATGTAGTTATGCCTTTCGGTCTGACCAATGCTCCTGCCGTCTTTCAACATTTCGTTTAATGACATTTTTAGTCATCTAATCGGCAGGTTTGTGGTAATATACCTAGATGATATTTTAATTTATTCGTCTGATCTGAGAACACATGAGGTGCATGTCAGACAAGTACTGCAGGTCCTACGGACGAATGAATTATATGTTAAAATTGAAAAATGTGTCTTCGCCGTTCAGGAGATACAATTCCTAGGTTATTTTTTATCTGCTTCAGGTTTCCGTATGGATCCTAGGAAGGTCCAGGCAATTTTAGATTGGGATCTTTCTGAGAACCTCAAAGCACTACAACGGTTCTTGGGCTTCGCGAATTTCTATAGGAAATTCATTAAAAATTATTCACTTATTGTAAAACCCCTTACTGACATGACTAGTAAGGGGACTGATTTTTCTAAATGGTCTGACGCCGCTAAAGTTGCTTTTTCCTCTCTAAAAGAGAGGTTTACCTCAGCACCTGTACTAGTCCAACCTGATGTCTCTCAGCCTTTTATTGTTTAAGTCGATGCGTCAGAGGTGGGAGTGGGGGCGGTGCTGTCTCAGGGTCCGTCTCCTGGAAAATGGCGACCTTGTGCTTTCTTTTCTAAAAAACTATCTGCAGCAGAAAAGAACTACGATATTGGCAATAGGGAACTATTAGCTATTAAACTTGCGTTTGAGGAGTGGCGTCACTTTTTAGAGGGGGCAGTCCACCCCGTCACTGTGATTACGGACCACAAAAATCTTCTGTACCTCGAATCAGCTAAGCGTCTCACCCCTAGACAAGCTAGGTGGTCGCTATTTTTTACCAGGTTTAACTTTGTGATTACCTATCGTCCTGGGGCAAAGAATACCAAGGCTGATGCACTATCTCGTTGTTTCCCTGGAGGGGGTAATGTGAGTGATCCGGTGCCCATTCTTCAAAGAGGAGTGGTTGTTTCTGCGGTACACTCTGTTCTGGAGGGGAAGGTGTTAGAGGCCCAGGGGGACGCCCCGGTCTCTTGCCCCTCAGAGAAATTGTTTGTACCGTTGAACCTGCGTCTCGAATTATTAAAGGAACATCATAATTCGGCACTTGCTGGGCACCCGAGTAGTAAAGCAACCTTGGAGCTATTGTCTCGTCGTTTTTGGTGGCCAAGGTTGCGTCAGGATGTATTGGATTTTGTGTCTTCTTGTTCTACCTGTGCGCGCGCAAAAGTTTCACATACACGTCCTGCAGGGTCTCTATTACCACTCGTCATTCCCAATAGACCGTGGACACATCTGTCAATGGATTTTATCACTGACTTACCTTTGTCTGCGGGTAAAACAGTTATTTTGGTAGTAGTGGACAGGTTTAGCAAAATGGTACACTTCATTGCGTTACCCGCACTACCTAATGCTAAGACTCTTGCTCAGGTATTCGTCAGTGAAATCGTGAAGCTTCACGGGGTCCCCTCCGATGTTGTTTCGGATCGGGGTACCCAGTTTATTTCTAAATTTTGGAAAGCTTTTTGTTCCCGTTTGGGGGTACACTTGTCCTTTTCCTCAGCTTTCCATCCTCAGTCAAATGGACAGACTGAGCGTACCAACCAAAACCTTGAGACATATCTAAGATGTTTTGTGTCTGAAAACCAAGAGTTGTGGTCATCATATTTACCGTTAGCTGAGTTTGCCATAAATAATCGTCGTCAGGAATCCACTGGCAAGTCACCATTTCTTGGTGCATATGGTTTTCATCCCCAATTCTGTACTTTCAAAGAGGGGGGGTCTTCTGGGGTTCCCGAAGAGGAACGGTTTTCGTCATCTCTTTCATCGGTATGGCAGAAGGTGCAAGCTAACTTGAAAAATATGGGAGGTAAATACAAATGCATGGCTGATAAGAGACGGTCGCCAGGTCCGGACCTAGGAGTGAATGACTATGTGTGGTTGTCTACTAGGAATATTAAATTGAAGGTTCCCTCTTGGAAACTGGGTCCTAGGTTTATTGGGCCTTACAAAATTGTAGCCATCATCAACCCCGTGGCTTTTCGCCTGGAGGTACCTCAGACTTTTAAAATTCATAATGTTTTTCATAAGTCGTTACTCAAAAAATATGTTCCACCTCTAGAACCGTCACCGCTGCCACCCCCTTCTGTTGTCGTGGATGGTAATCTAGAATTTCAGATATCCAAAATTATTAATTCTCGTCGGGTCCGCCGCTCTCTTCAATATCTGGTGCATTGGAGAGGTTACGGTCCCGAGGAAAGAATGTGGGTTCCTGCGTCTGAGGTAAACGCCGACAGGCTAGTTCGGGTTTTTCATGCCTCTCATCCTGAGATACCTGGTCCTGAGTGTCCGGAGGCCCCTCGTAGAGAGGGGGTACTGTCACGAGGGTGTCAAGACCCACGCCTGACTCCGTTATACCCGGGGTCAGGAAGTCGGAGCGGTTGGCTGCACGCTCTATTTAAGATAGGGCTGTTTCCTTATGGTAGCTTTCTGGGTTTGCTTTGCAAACCCTTTTGGCTCACTCAGGGATCCGTAGCTCCTTCTCCTTAGCTGTTCCTTGTCCAGCACTCCCAAACCTCCTTATATTCCTCTCTCACACTTCTCTGGTTGCCAGATATAGAGCTTCCTGCCTGGACATCTATTCTGACCCTCTGGAGCTGTGTTGCTGCGTTCTCTGGTAGTTGGTCCAGAACGCTGCCCTCCAGATCCATGTTGGACCTTTGTGGTCTATTGTGGTCGCCCACCTGGGTGTATGTGTTTGTCTGTTTTGTCTGTCCTCTCCCTGGTGTTTCCCTCTTAGTGACAGTGGTGCGGACTAGCGATCCCACCGGGAAAGCCAGGGTTTAGGCACGTGATCGCCGCACGGGTGAGGAACCCGTCTAGGGACGTCAGGGCAGTCAGGTGCCAGCCGCAAGGTGAGTTAGGGGTCACCACCTTTCCCTCTCCCTTGGGCAGGGCTTTCCCTTTTTCCTCCCTGTGTGTGACGCTGGTCATTACACTTAGTTGCATCTCACAGCAAAAGCCATGGTCCACAGAGAGCTTTCAAAGCATCAGAGGGATCTCATTGTTAAAAGGTATCAGTCAGGAGAAGGGTACAAAAGAATTTCCAAGGCATTAGATATACCATGGAACACAGTGAAGACAGTCATCATCAAGTGGAGAAAATATGGCACAACAGTGACATTACCAAGAACTGGACGTCCCTCCAAAATTGATGAAAAGACGGGAAGAAAACTGGTCTGGGAGGCGACCAAGAGGCCTACAGCAACATTAAACGAGCTGCAGGAATATCTGGCAAGTACTGGCTGTGTGGTACATGTGACAACAATCTCCCAACATAGAACAAAACATACAATGCAACAGCTCTCTGCAAACCAAATAAAGTACAAAAATGCATTCTAATTGCTAATGCTACGCTTATAAATTAGAGATGCTTGGCAAATACATTTTGTACAAAATTATTTGAGCCCGTCTGCCACACGTCAAGGCGATCTCTGTAAGACGGGAACCTAACACTAAATTCTACCTGTTATGTGCTATGACGGCTACCATACATGTGGAACCTACACTCCCTGAATTGTATGGTAGCCGTCATGGCACATAACAGGTAGAACTTAGGGTAGTCAGAAAAGCCAAGCCGAATCAGAACCAGACGGGGATTGCGGTACCAAATCACAAGAGAGAGGGTGCTCAGAGGCAAGCCGAGGTCAATACACTAGAACAATCCAAACACACACAGAAGGGAACCAGGAGCACAGAAAGGTAGTGCTTGACAGCACGTTATGGGGGGGCCCCTAACACAGCCCTAGAGCACATCGCTGGAGCCGGGACAGGTAAGTTGGTGACAAATGTGGCTTAAAAAAGTGTTTATGGTATTGAGTGCGAATATTTGAATAGCGAATATTAATAGCGAATATCGGCACTGAGGATTTGCAAATATTTAGAATATAGTGATATATATTCATAATTTCGAATATTGGAGATTTTCTTTTCATCAGTAACCTCCCTTCTTGCTTGTGGGACAATGAGAAGGCTGCCACATCTTTGTCTGAGCTTAGCAACATCCCAAGCAACCAATAGGAAAGTTGCCTACCCCTTACTATATAAGAAACTCCCGAGCAGTCCTTGTATGCAGTATTGTGCAGATCTGAGAGAGACACCAGTGTCATTGCTGTGCTCTGTGCTGTCCTGTGTCATTACATTAGATAGTTAGTTATCTTATATATATAATACAGATAGTTGGTGGGAGATAGTCAGTGTAAGTTAGATAGTAGTGATGGACGAACATCTGCCGGGACGGTTCGCGAACGCGATCAAATGTTCGCGAACCGCAAGTTCGCGGCGAGTCCCATTTATTTTAATGGCAGACGAACCTGGAAAACCTTCAGCTCATATTTGCAGCCAAGAAATAATTACTAGAAGTGCACAAATAGTCCCACAACATGGACAGTGACCTACAAGATGTATTATTCAAATTTGCGATCTCCATTCATTATTTTTTTCAATGCAAAATATCGGCAATATAATTTTCGCGTACGCGCATGCGCAAATGCACTATACAGTACCGAAATGCACTGTAAAGAAAGTATATTGGTATATAACACCCCGCTTCAATCAGTTTTTTTGGGGACGACTGTTATATCACACCAGTAGAAATGATTTGTTCCAATAACGCTTGTCCCTCTATATACCTGCAGTATCGCAGCAGAACCGCACACAACTGCCGCACAATATAAATGCGCTATAATATACTTTCTAACATAGAAAGTATATTATAACATTGTACAAGGAAGGCAATCCATTAGAATATACATGAAGATAAAACGTAACCTTTAATAATGTTACTATGAGGTTCCACTCACACGTCTGTAAGTGTTTTGCGGATCTGCAAAACACGGACACCGGCAATGTGCATTCCGCAATTTGTGAACCGCACATCGCCGGCACTATAATAGAAAATGCCTAATCTTGTCTGCAATTGCGGACAATAGGACATGTTCTATTTTTTTGCGGAACCGGAAGCACAGATGCGGAACTGCGGATCCGCAAATGCGGATGCGGACAGCACATTCCAGCCCCCTTGGAAATGAATGGGTCTGCACCCGTTCCGCAAAATTGCGGAACGGATGCGGACGTGTGAATGGAAAAGATATCCCTCAAAATGAAAATAAATTAAATTATTAAAGTTAAGCAAAAAGCATAGATGTGGTCGGCAATAACAAGTGCTCGGCGGCACTAAATCAGGTGCTCGGCGGCACCAAATCAGAAACCATATGTCCTACAACAATCCGGGGGGTTCCAGTGCACATCCGTGAATCCCGGAGGGAAAGCAAAAAGCATCTATCCCTGGGCTAGATGATGATGTGGTATTGAAGGACAGGGTGGGCAAAGAACTGTCCCTGATATTGCCCTACAGGGGGTGCTATTCTAGGCTCTGATAGCCTAACCACAGACCACCCACCCTGATAAGAGCGACCCGTCCGGAACCTTACCCTATATAAAAATGGCCCTAGTAAGCCCCTACTCCCTAGGCCCCTGACTTCTAGGTGATCACTATATAGATCTATGTGGTTTTGACTCATTATAAAAGTATATTATAAGTATATCGCACCCCTCTGTGTATCACGCCTATCGATAGCACACCTATACCTATCAGCTAGCGTTTGGTGTCCCTAACAGTCTGTCCCTGCTCCACACAGCAACCTCTCTCTACACTGGCAAAACACTGAATGTAAAATGGCGGCCAGATCAGGTTTATTTATAAGGTAGGGGGTATGTCCATGTGCTGAAATGTCTCAATTGGCTGTCCTGTACCACCTGATGGATGTGTCATGGGTCAAAGTTCTTCTCAATGTAAAAGAATATGGCGGGCGCGAATATCTCCATATGTTCGCATGTTCGGCGAATCGCGAAACGACCGCCGGGCGAACCGCAAGGCCATCTCTATTAGATAGTGATATAGTGTAGCTGATAGGTTCTGCTGTCCATACATACGTGCTACAGACATAGTGCTGTGATATCACAACAATACTCAGTGCACCAATCAGTAATATGTAGTCAGATCTGTTAAAATGTGAAGTTGCACGTATTGCGCCAAAATATTCGTATCACTAGTGTCGATTTGCGCAATCGCGAATATATTAGGGCACTCTATCTGCATATAAAGCTATTGTAATGTTCTGCCGTGCCAACCATTTTCTCCAGTCTCAGGAAACTGCAGCTTGAAAAATGTAGCTATAGCGACCCACGCCTGTATTACCCAAGTATTACATTGCTGATTTTTCGCGATCAAGAAAATAATCTCAAATTTGCGAATTCGCAAATATATGACGAACATTCTACCAAATATTCGCGAAATATCACAAATTCGAATATTGCCTCTGCAGCTCATCTCTACTTATTAATTTAGAGATAAGGTTTATTAGATGACCAGCACAAAGTAAAAAGTAAACGTAGGGTTCACGAAGCTACAAAAAACTGTTAACCCTTCGTGACAGAATGGCTCACTATTTTTAATAAAGACCAAGTGAAAAAAATATTTTTAGCCCAAAATGAGTAAAATGCAATCATTAAAAAAAATTGTACATAACCTTTAAGAAGAGCTCTTCCTTGCTAGAAGACATATTCAGGTAGACAAACCAGAATGGAAAAACACAACAGCCAGGGGGCCATGGAAACGATTAAATGTTGCATTGCTGGAGGTTTTTTTTTGTTTCATTTAGTTGAACTTGATACTTTTAATTTTTACAATTTCTGCATTTGTTCCAATCCACATGCTCTTAACCCCCCGGGGGCTGGCAGACGTCCACAGTGATTAAACAGAACAATGCTGATTCATTTCGGCAAAGCAAACAGTTTTTTTTTGGGGAAAGCGAAAAAAAGTTGAGGAAAAGAAAGTTAAAAGAAACAAAGTAACAAAGTAACTGTCCTTATACATAGGGGAGAACCTGATTGGATGCCAGCTGGCAACATTGTAACATAGTGACAGCGACTTATCTGCCCACCCCTTTACTTGCAAAGATAAAGTCCTGCCTAAAGGTCCTTCATGCAAGCACCCGATCCTGATAACCAGCCCGTGTTAAGGGGATTACCGAGAAGATTCTGATATTGATGACCTCTGTCTAACATCACGTTCATTGTTCACATGGCCACTATCCAGTAGATGGCGCTGTGCTTGGTAACATGCGAGGAGGCTGCGGCCCTAACCAGAGTATCATGGCCTCCTCAAAAAACTGATAGGGGAGGGTCCCGGGTGTCAGACCCTCATCAATATTGATGACCTGTCCTGAGGATAGGTGATCAATATCAGAATCTAGGAAACCCTTTAAAGGGTTTCTACCACCAGATTTTGACCTAATTAGCTGTCAGACCCTAGCGATCTGCTAGTGTCTGCTCTACCTAACCATGCTATTGCAATCCCTTTCTGTGCAGCGGATACCCTAAAAAACATAGTTTTATTGGTATGCAAATGAGCCTCTAGGTGCTATGGGGGCGTCTCTTCAGCACCTAGAGGCTCCGTCCACTCACCATTTCTGCCGCCCAGCGCGTCCCTCCAGCCCGCCCCTCTCCTCTAAATTGACAGCCTACTCGCGCCTGCGCCGTGTGCTTCTGTATTCGGCGCAGGCGCAGTGACTGTCTGCCTGCGCCGGCATCTTCACTGCTCCTGCGCCGATTACGGCGCAGGGAGCAGTCAAACAATCACTGCGCCTGCGCCGAATACAGAAGCACACGGCGCAGGCGCGAGTAGGCTGTCAGTCTAGAGGAGAGGGGCGGGCTGGAGCGCGCTGGGCGGCAGAAATGGTTAGCATGGTTAGGTAGAGCAGACACTAGCAGATCGCTAGTGTCTGACAGCTAATTAGGTCAAAATGTGGTGGTAGAAACCCTTTAAAGGTGCTGCTAATCTCCTGACAAGTGAGCAAACCACTTACTTGTCGGGTGATCGTTATCGTCCATGTGTCACCTAAAATCATTTCTTGGCCCTGTGTAAACATGAGATGCACGGCCAACAACAATCAACGTGAATAGGGGATGAATGATCATAATAGCGATCATTCATCCCCCTTTCCGTCAGCATCAGTCTGTGTGAAAGACATTTGAAACAAGCATCATTCGAATTGTATATCACCGATCAGTGGATGTTATTGGCAAAGTATCGGACCATGTAAGAGGATTCTATAAGGCATGCTATGTGTTGGACATATTGATAATCAAAATCTGACAAAATTGTGTACTGGAGTACAACTCACCAACTTTTAATACATTTTGCTAATCTTAGACTGCTTTTAAGCCAGAAAATGAAAGCTATGCTGTAGTGAGCACTGCAGGTCTGTAGATCTTTTGTAGCTTAAAAGTTCACTAATGCGCAGAAAACTTAACCCCTCCTCTCCCACAAATCCTCGCCCGCTATCAAAAGCAGTGAGTGGAGGGGAAAGTCACACATTATTGCACAGAAGAGTTAAATGATAATGTTTTGGCCACTAGGGGGAGCTGAGCTGCATATATTGGATTCAATATTAAAGCTCTGAAGCTCCCCCTAGTGGTGGCTGCAGGTAGCCAACATTGTATTCAATTTCAAATCTATTTCTATACAGAGGATTTGGCGCTCTGTGCCCGGGAAATGGAATGGACATTTATCAGCACAGATTGTTGTTCCTAAAAATAACCTGGAGGGGATTCATTAGGAGGACATCACAGATGATGATGATGATGAGAATTAGTGGGATGGTGAGGGTACTGATCACTCTTGTTCTTCTTGCTCTACAGTTAACACTACACCTTGACATCAGGGAAGGCTCAGTGATGGGCACAAGAAGATATTTTTCCATGCTTAGAAAGACGAATGTTCTGTCATCTGAGATTTCAGAGGTTAAGTGAGTTCCTCGGCTTCCTATGTATCATCGCATCAGTTTTGGATGTTTGTTTCTGTTGATTACGGTTGTAACCAAGCCATTCAACTATTATTGAGGATAACATGGAGTGATGATGGATTTCCAGAGAACTTGTAAGACCACAAGTCATAAGACCCCCTGACCACCATCATTAAGACCTGTTAAAGCAGAACCAGGCGACAGGTGCAGTATGTCTCCATTACCTGTGAGCCCTAGAACGGTACTGGCTCCATGGTCAATCCAGTGCTCAAACTGTTCATGCCATCTCATCCACCTTTAAGACCCTATGTACTATGTGTATGTATTTGTATGTATCACATTGTGTGTGTGTGCCCTGTGTGTGTGCAGTGTGTCTGTCCACTATGTGTGCATTTGCATAGGCGTGTGCACTGTGTGTGTGTGTGTGTGTGCGCAACGTGTGTGCATCCACTATGTGTGCATGTGCGTGTGTACTGTGTGTGTGTGTGCGCAACGTGTGTGTATCTACTATGTGTGCATGTGCGTGTACTGTGTGTGTGCGCAACGTGTGTGTATCTACTATGTGTGCATGTGCGTGTACTGTGTGTGTGTGTGTGCGCAACGTGTGTGCATGTGCGTGTACTGTGTGTGTGCACAACGTGTGTGTATCTACTATGTGTGCATGTGCGTGTACTGTGTGTGTGCGCAACGTGTGTGCATCTACTATGTGTGCATGTGCACTGTGTGTACTGTGTGTGTGTGCGCAACGTGTGTGTATCCACTATGTGTGCATGTGCACTGTGTGTACTGTGTGTGTGTGCGCAACGTGTGTGTATCCACTATGTGTGCATGTGCGTGTGCACTGTGTGTACTGTGTGTGTGTGCGCAACGTGTCTGTATCCACTGTGTGCATGTGCGTGTGCACTGTGTAGTGTGTTTGTCCACTATGTGTGCGTGTGCGCAACGTGTGTGTAGTGTGCGTTTGAGCACTGTGATGTGTGTGCAGGTGCACTTTGTGTATTTGTATGTCATTGCACATATTGTGGAACACATGTGATGTGCATTGTGATGTTGTGCTCCAAAACTGGAAATGTCATGCAATGTTAAAGGGAGTCTTTCACCTAAAATGACCATTATAGAACACTAACCCCATGATCTGCATTATAGTCCCCATATTTGAATGCTACTTACCGTATAGCTGTCCGTTGCTTATTTTCACTAAAAAACACTGTTATTCAATATGTAAATTAGGTTCTGAAGGTGCCCAGGGGCGGCATGCAAGCTGCCAGTGCCCAGGCCCCTCGTCGCTTTCCATATAAACCCCCCACCACCACCACTTTCACCCCTCTGTCCCGCCCTAGGTTCTTCAGAAATCCAGCGCCAGCTCCGTTCAGCTCCGCACTTCATTCCCCATTAGGGCAGAGGCACAAGGCCGGCTAGATGTACGGGCCGGCACATGCACATGAAACGCTCTTGTGCCACTGCCCATAATGGGGAATGAAGTGCGCAGGCGCTGCGAACCTAATTTACATATTGAATAAAAGTGTTTTTTTGAGAAAATAAGCGACGGACAGCTATACGGTAAGTAGCATTCCAATATGGGGACTATAATGCAGATCATGGGGTTAGTGTTCTATAATGGTCATTTTAGGTGAGAGACTCCCTTTCTTTTACCCCCAGAGGTTTATTCAATTTTCAATCTTGGTTGGAGGTGAAGCGACTAAAAAAAGGCAAATCGGCCATTTTGACTTTTTTTCCCGTTTCACAGTTTGCCATATGGGATAAATATTTTTTATATTTTAATAGTACGGGTGTTTTTACACACAACGATCCCCATGATGTATATTTTCTTATTGCTTGCTTATTAATGTTCCTTATGGGACCTATGCAAAAGTATAAAAAAAAAGTTACAAAAAAATCTAAAAAAAATATATAAAAATTGAAGTCACCAAACTTTCCCCAATAAGCAATAAGAAAATACATACATTGTGGGAACATAGTGTAATCCTCACAGACTCCAGCTTCTCTCATAGACTCCAATGCATTAGCACTGGATGCTGTGAGGATTACACTATGTTCCCATGGAGCCCTCTCCATAAGAACTAATGTGTGGCAGCCTCAGATCACTCAGAGCACTGAGGCTGCTGAACCCACCATTGGGGGAGAAAGCGCATACCTGGAAGCGCGCACTTCTGGGTTTTAGGGCTCCCAGATGCCATGGTCACGTTTGACCATTGCATCTAAGGGATTAAATGTATGCAATCGACGTTATAATGGATTTCATACATTAGCAGCAGGTGTCTGCTGTTTAAAACAGCAGGCACCCGGTGGCTATGGCGCCTGCCACAAACAAGCACCATCTTTAAAGACCCACTCAGTCCCTGGGCAGGAAGCGGTTCAACCCATTCATGTTACAGCTGGTAAACACAGGCGACTGCAACTCACATCACAACCACTGGGTGGCCACATCTAGACACATATAGCATAAACATCTCCCAATATCTTGGGAAATGTTGAGCCAAGAATAAAGGATGGAAACATCTGTATGTGGTTGTCAATCTGCTCCACAGAACGTCTGTTGGATGTGTGTTTGTATCTCCGCGTATATACTGTATGATAATAAGTATGTGCATGTTTGTATGACCACGGATCCTCCTTGTCCTGACTACTGTAGGATCTTTTCCAATTTCTCGCCAAACGGTCATCAGATTTCCAAAGGATTTCCATGGACAGAGACAGATTGCAATCCACTGGCTTGGAATGACAGATGACAAAGAGGATCAAATCACACGGCAAAACCAGCTACGGAAATACGCTTCTCTGAATCCACGCCATCTTGGAGAACACGAAGCCCTCATTGTGGGCCCTGTCACTGCTGATAGCTATCTCCTACATACCTGTACCTCAGGGAGCATACATTCTGTGCATTTTAATGACCATAGACTGCATAGAAAGACTGAATTATGGCGTGTTCCTCGCACTTGTTTGATGGCAGATATCCCTCCATTCATACAGAGCACAAATTAAAAAAGGAGGCTGAAGCCGACAGCTGCACGACCAAATAACGCTGGAAATGAAGTCGTCGTAAACTAAAAGTGAAATATATCAAAGCCTGGCAGTAAACGCTTTAAGGTTCATTTTGCGAAATTGTCTTTTTTTATCCAGATCACAAACTGCGTTCGCCATTGTTTATCCGATCCGGTATTAAATGAGATGAAATTAAATGGAGCCAATGTCCAGGAATCGGATGTTAATTGGAGATTTGTGTTATATCTCTTATATATATAAAAATGAGTTTCTGTCTGTCCCGACGTCTGTCTGTCTGTCTGTTCTTTATGTGCGACCAAACAACTGAACCGATCTTCACTAAATTTGGCACACAGGTACATCAGGTGTCCGGGAAGGTTTTAGACCGGGTCTCAACTCTCTAGGATGTACAGTTCCTGAGATATTCCCAAATGCATTAGCCAATACAAGCCTACAAGTCTTTCTCTTCATATCCCAACTGCCATACACACGGTCACATGACCCTTATCAGCCGATAGAAGCTTGAAGGCTCTTAGTCTCCACATACACACAGTTTTACTCCAGGTTTCCATAACAACCCAGCAATTTTTCTTCACTGCTGTAGGTCAGCTTTAGGCTAGGGCTACTCAACGACATGTGTCGCACGACACATAGGGCACAACTACACTGCTATATGCATCCATCTTGGATGGATTTTTTGCGACTGTCGTGCCGCAGTCGCAGCATGTCGCAGTGCGACACCATAGCCTGACATTATAAAAATTGTTGTGCGACATTAGTACGACAAAATGTTGCGTGACACATGTCGTCATGTAGCCCTAGCCTTAAAGGGGCAGGGCGCTGTGGAGGTCACTGTTAAGGGGGAAAGGGCCGTGGAGGTCACTGTTAAAGGGGAGGTCACTGTGGAGGTCACTGTTAAAGGGGCGTTCACTATGGATGTTACTGTTAAGGAGCAGGCCGCTATGGAGGTCACTGTTAAAGGGGCGAGCACTGTGAAAGTGGTAAGCGCCCGACAGGTTAGGGAGGGTGCTTAGGGACTGGTGGTTCCCCTTCCCTTCCCTGAGCATGGTTCTGGATCAGAAAGATGGCCCCCATAGCGAGTTTTGATGCAGTATTTATGGGCATGTGGGGGTTATTTATTGAAACATCTCCTGGGCCCTGCCTAAGGGGGATGGCTTGGGAACCCCTTCTATCTAGAGGGCATATATACCCCTTTCTCACTGCTGGACATCCTCTTGTCCGTGGAAGCCGAGTTGCCCGCCTTCCCTCCCTTAAGTGGGTTTATTTGGGCTCATTGCTGTTTTTCATGGTAATGATGGATATTTGTTTATATTCGTTTCTTTTCTCTTTCTTTCAAGAGCGATTCCGTTGGTTTTCTGATTGAAAAGTCACAGCTGGCGGCATATGAGACGGTGGAGTTTGGTTGAAGTTGTTTGCGTACCTGCCCATTACCACCCGATGTTATATTTATATGAGTTTCCGTATTGATAATAAAAGCTGTGGCCGATCACCTCCCAGCAAAGAGTTAACATGTTGTTAGTGTGTTTCTTGTAGAATAAAGGTAATGGAAAATGGGGGACCCTTGGTAAAGAAGAGGAGGC
Source organism: Bufo bufo (assembly GCF_905171765.1). Lineage (NCBI taxonomy): Eukaryota > Metazoa > Chordata > Amphibia > Anura > Bufonidae > Bufo > Bufo bufo. The sequence continues at coordinate 46,902,116 of NC_053390.1, forward strand.
TCTTCCCCCTGCCCTTCCCTGCTTTGCCAACAGTCTCACTGTTAAGGGGGAAGGGGCCACTAATAAAGGGGCAGCTGCTGTGGAGGTCACTGTTAAAGCAGTGGGGTACTGTGGAGGTCACTGTTAAGGGAACAGGGTACTGTGGCAGTTACTGTTATAGGGACGGGTGCTGTGGAGGTCTCTGTTAGAGGGGCAGGGAACAGTGGAGGTCACAGATAAGGGGACGGTCCCCTATGGAGGTCAGTGTTAAGGGGTGGGGTGCTGTATAGGTCACTGTTAAGGGGGCAGGCCCCCGAGGAGGTCAATGTCAAGGGAGCGGGCTGCTGTAAAGGTCAAAGTTAAGGGCATGGGCTGCTGTGGAGGTCCCATTTTAAAGAGGAGTGGCACTGTGGGGGGTTTAGTGTTAAGGGGTAAGGGGCTGTAAAGTTCACTGTTAAGGTGGTGGGGTGCTGTAGAGGTCACTGTTATGGGGGATACTGTCGATATCTATTAACAACACACAGAAACATTAAATGAAATAGATGAAATATACCCGTGTGAAGCCGGGTCCTTCTGCTAGTCGTAGTATAAAAATGCAAATGACTGAACCGCACCATATGAGAGGAGGGTGAAATTACATTTGTAGCTTGTGATGATTTTTAGTCATTGCTGTAGGATAACAGGATTTTCTAGAGGGAAACATGCTGCAAAACAAATGGATGCTGTGTCAAGATAGATGTCAGTGAATGAGAACACTCTTGTTTCTATTCAGAGGCAGTAAACTGTCCATAGCTAGTCCTGCTCTCAGCTGAGAAGTGGATACAGTTGTATCCAGTCTAGACAATGCTCTGCGAGCTAAACCCATCCGCAGCTGCTGCACAAATCTCTCTACTGGTTTGCTACAATGTATCAGTCTGGAGTCCAGGCTGTTTAGCTCACAGAGCATTGTCTAGACTGGATACAACTCTGCTAGTTTGTTACAATGTATCAGTCTAGAGTCCAGGCTGTTTAGCTCACAGAGCATTGTCTAGACTGGATACAACTGTACTAGTTTGTTACAATGTATCAGTCTGGAGTCCAGACTGTTTAGCTCACAGAGCATTGTCTAGACTGGATACAACTGTGCTAGTTTGTTACAATGTATCAGTCTGGAGTCCGGGCTGTTTAGCTCACAGAGCATTGTCTAGACTGGATACAACTGTGCTAGTTTGTTACAATGTATCAGTCTGGAGTCCGGGCTGTGTAGCTCACAGAGCATTGTCTAGACTGGATACAACTGTACTAGTTTGTTACAATGTATCAGTCTGGAGTCCAGACTGTTTAGCTCACAGAGCATTGTCTAGACTGGATACAACTGTACTAGTTTGTTACAATGTATCAGTCTGGAGTCCAGACTGTTTAGCTCACAGAGCATTGTCTAGACTGGATACAACTGTACTAGTTTGTTACAATGTATCAGTCTGGAGTCCAGACTGTTTAGCTCACAGAGCATTGTCTAGACTGGATACAACTGTGCTAGTTTGTTACAATGTATCAGTCTGGAGTCCAGACTGTTTAGCTCACAGAGCATTGTCTGGACTGGATATAACTGTACTAGTTTGTTACAATGTATCAGTCTGGAGTCTGGGCTGTTTAGCTCACAGAGCATTGTCTGGACTGGATACAACTGTACTAGTTTGTTACAATGTATCAGTCTGGAGTCCAGGCTGTTTAGCTCACAGAGCATTGTCTAGACTGGATACAACTGTGCTAGTTTGTTACAATGTATCAGTCTGGAGTCCGGGCTGTTTAGCTCACAGAGCATTGTCTGGACTGGATATAACTGTACTAGTTTGTTACAATGTATCAGTCTGGAGTCTGGGCTGTTTAGCTCACAGAGCATTTTCTAGACTGGATACAACTGTGCTAGTTTGTTACAATGTATCAGTCTGGAGTCCAGGCGGTTTAGCTCACAGAGCATTGTCTAGACTGGATACAATTGTATCCACTTCTCAGCTGACAGCAGGATGAACTATGGACAATATTACTGCATCTGAATGGAAGCAAGAGTGTTCTCATTCACTGACAGCAAACAAATTGTCTAGGCATGTAACTAATATCTTGAAAAAAGAGGTCCCAGCTCCATACAATGCTTCAGAGTTGGACTGGCCACCAAGTTATCAAGGGATCCTTAGTCTCTCATATGAATAGGTCCCAAAGGTTCTGCAAAAGGCAACCCCATTTGGGGATGACTTTCGAGACAATATTATCTATTTAAAGAGTACCACCAGTGAAAAACATGGTGGTGATGTCATCACAGGTCCTTCACTACCAGCTCTCCTTTCCACTGCTGAGCTCCTTCCCCATCTGCAGGTCCTGGGTCTCCCTGCATCAACATCCATTTTGACAATGACGGACAATGACTGACTGCAGCCATGACGGATCATGTGCTGCATGGGAAAAAGGGTGGGTGCCCTGTTCAAAAAATTTGCTATGGGGTCTTCATTTCTTGTTATGCCCCTGTTGGAGCTGCAATCCAGTCATGGCCTCTGTTTATACAAGCTTGTTAACTCACATGACACTTCACCCTACTTCTACTTCTTCTTTAACATGTCAGAGAGAAAGGGAGAGGCTGCTTGAATCTTTGCTGCTGATGCTGCTGTAATCACAAGGCTTTAATGGATAGCAAATTCTCTCTACTAACATATGTACAGCGTCAGCTTGTAATTCCTATTCTGAACATCTTACCCACATTACACTACCTGTATCTCTTTCAATATATAGTTATCTATCTCTCATTAGGCAGGAAGCATAGGACTGCAGTAACTTATTCTAGAATGATTGCAACCTGCAAATGAGTGAAGCTAGGACCCATGCCACACTGAGATACCTTGATGGGGTGTGCAGGGCTCCGATATGTTCCTGACTGGAATATTTTGGCTATAGTCTCAGCTTTTAACATCAGCCTGTTATAGGTGGGGCTCGCAGCCTCCTCCACCCTCCCATTGTATTAGTTATCTTACTATGGAGGTATGTAGGAGCTTGGCTGTCAGTCGGTCCTTAGCACCTAGCAGACTGTGTTCACACACGATAGGTAGTTTAGCGGTAGGACCCATGCCACACTGAGATACCTTGACGGGGTGCGCAGGGCTCTGATATGTTCCTGACTGGAATATATTGTCTAAAGTCTCAGCTTTTAACATCAGCGTAAGGGTCTGAAGTAACTTTGCGACAATGCAGCATTTGTAACATGGCCTTCATTTACCTTATGCCATTTACTTCACTGGTGTCTTCATAGCATACGGACCTTTGTGCCCCCTTGGGGATGGTGAGGGTGACACAGTTTTGAGCACCACCTGTAGTGTACGGGGACTGTAATGCCCGTCACTACAAAAGGGTCACTTGTTGTGCTGTCGTGTCCCCTTATTTATGGGGAAGTTGGTATAAGTCATCTTTATAAACTGTAATGCTACGTATTTCCCTGTTACTGTGAAACTTGCATGTACAGGCCTGCTAGGGGTGTCATTCCAGCTCTTAGTCACTAGAGGGAGCTAGGGAGCCCTAGTTTATTTAAGGCCCAGTCAGGGAAAGGAAGGTCAGTCTAAGGAGTCTCTAGTCTAAAGTCAGTCTACCGCAGTTGGAGTTTAGACTATGTCAGAGTCAAGTCCAGGCCGGAAGCCTGCAGACCAGGAGAGGGTATTGCTGTCCCTGTAACCAGGTTCCAGATTCACAGAGAAGGTTCCCCTCCTGAGTTCACATATGCAGAAGCAGGAACACCTCAGTTAAAGAGCCTGAGGAAGCTGAGAGAGAGACAGAGGCAAGTCAAGGAAAGCAAGAGGTACTCAAGACAACAGAGGAGGTACTTGATAAAGATAAAACCAAGGATATACGCCAGAGCTAGGGTATTGGGCCTTGGAGAGGATTTTCTATGTTCCAGGATCAGTCAGGAATAGAGTGCAAGCCGCCTGTACTGCATGTCCTGTGTTTAACACTCTGAAGTCACCTTGCTATACATATATTGCCTGCATCAACTGTATTGAAAATCAACTGTCTGCAAAGGAACTGCGTTTCCGTTAATGTCCCTATATGATGACTACTAAAGTTTGAGTTCTGCTTTAACATCACGTGGTTCCTCAGTTATTCCTGCTATCAGAAAACGGCGTGCCACCGTTTAATTGGCACTGGCGTCACGAACATTTCCTATCATCCACTGCCCTTGCAGAGAGTCAGCCGTCTCAGGTTAGTGTCTATTGCACTACAACACCCAGGAACACTATTAACCCTAACTTGAGTACGCTGCACCCTCTGCACTCCCTACTTATAGCAGAAAAAGGTAACCACAGTCCTTGACCAAGGTCAAATGATACGTATGAGATATAACCAGCTATTACTTTGCGCCGCACATAAGGCTACATGCACACGTTCGTGCCGTTTTTTGCGGTCTGCAAACCGCAGATCCGCAAAAAAAGGAAGCCGCCCGTGTGCCTTCCGCAATTTGCGGAACGGAAAGGGCGGCCCATTATAGGCATGCCTATTCTTGTCCGCAAAATGGACAAGAATAGGACATGCTATATTTTTTTTGCGGGGCCTCGGAACGGAGAAACGGATGCGGACAGCACACGGAGTGCTGTCCAAATCTTTTGCGGCCCCATTGAAGTGAATGGGTCCGCACCCGAGCCGCAAAAACTGCGGCTCAGATGCGGACCAGAAAAACTGTCGTATGCATGAGGCCTAAGTCTTATGTTTACTTGAAGAATTCCTCATCCAGATGTAGCAGAGCTGATTTTGTCATTTACCTTTTCTTACCATAAAGAGGTACCTGCAGTCCTATGTAAAACCCTACATAAGCCGTGACAGTTCTGCTACATGGTATACCCTGTATGTTTTCAAAGCACGGGCATCATGTCATCGAAATGTCTCCAGTCGTACAACTCTTTTCTACATCCTTTCAGGCCATTGTCATGCACGACGCATTTCATCATCTCTCCAGATTACATTCAGTACAGGTATTTGTCTTTGGTTTTTTTTTTTGGAAGCAATGTGTGAATGTTAATGCTTTTGCTGATTTCACATTTCCCGATCCAGTCTTGGCGGCGGAGTGTATCAGCAGCCGGTTTAAGCTTATAATGCTCCAAGTCTATACAGAAAGCCACTGGCAAAGAAAGCATAATGAAGCCGCATATCATTATTAGGAAATTCTGTATCTGCCAGGCTTCCTTGTCAGACTGGAGTGTGAAGAGCACGAGACGAGAGCAGGCGGCTAGTCTGTAGTCCTAATGAAAGACAAAGATGTACAAATAGGAGCAGGAACATGAGACGTCCTGGTATTCAGACCAGCGGCGACATGACCAAGACCGCACAAGCCAACAGAGCCCACCACAAGAACCTGGCTGTGTGAATGAGAGTCTACGCCAATGTTATTAGCAGCAGAAACAAACATAGACAAACTGGAAGTACCTTCCAAAGCAGTGATTCATGGATGACTCTGCAATATAGAAAGTGTAGGGAATTATTCCCAAACCTGTGGCTGGGCAGCCAGAAGTGGATTATTCGGGACCTTGCACATCGCTCCTCAACCAGCATCTGTAGATGATATTACACATTAGTTTCACCAGGGAGGTCATAGCATTGCTGGAACTTAGTACTAGGGTCAGGGGCGTAGCTATACGGGGTGCAGAGGTATCAGTCGCTACCCGCCCAGGAGCCTGAGGGGGCCCAAATATCCTTGTGCCCAAGCTGAACTCTTGCACCAGAGCCCACGAGCCTTTAGCTACGCCCCTGACTAGGGTTGAAGCCATATCACTGCTGGTTAACACAAAGGTAAAAAGTATATTCATTGGTATTATATTCAATAGGTTTTTTAACGTTTCATAGTCAGTGTGGCTCCACACCACCTGTCAGATTTAAAATTGACTTGCAACCTACGAAAGGTTGGGCACCTCTTGCCTAGAACAATGTATAGATAAGAGTTTTGCGTCCTCCTACCACCACTAAACTACTTTGTAATAAAATAATTCAGCTAAAATAAATATTGCACCCAACGTCAAGTCCTTTACCAGGACTATGGACGGGACGTCACTTATGCTGTGGACTGGGTGGGTACTACTTCTCTCCCTGGCGCATGCACAATGAGGTGGAATCAGGTTGTTTGCACATGCACCAAGGAGAGGACCATGCACCAAGGACATCCCAGAAGCCCAGGCTGGGAACATGGAAAGGAAATGATGTTGGTAGAAGCTGGATTTTGAGAAGAGGTTCGAGACCGGGTTCCCAGGAGGCCGATCCAATGCAACTTTGAAATGGTAACTAAATCTTACAAAGTATCAGCTACAGGTGTATTCGGTCTAATTGAGATGGATTTTAGGAACTGGCAAAAACCCCTTTAAGAACACTGATTTGTGGATTTATGGCCATTAAATCACAGTCATATGATTATCCCCTGTTCATTACTGACGTCTATATCCAGTTTGAGGCTTCGCAAATTTTTCTAGAACCTGGGGGAATGATTAACCAATGGATACCGGGAATAAATTAACCCATTCTCTACAATAGACCACCAGGGATGCTAATATAAATGGAACATTTTACACAACTTCACATAAATCTATTGTACAGGTTAATATAAGTAACTTTGTAATAAATTCTATCAGAGAAAAATATAAAAATGCCTCATTCTAGAGTTGTTCAACTGCCCCCTCTCCTTTCTAAATTAACATTCACTCTAAAATTTGCAAGAAATCCATCTTGATAGAATCAAGATGGGCTGCCTGCTCACTGAAGGATTAGGTTACATGATCTCATAGAAGTCTATGGAGGGGGAGGCAGGGTGTGCAGAGAGAAACAAGCAGACATAGACAGAAATTATCCCGCGCAGTACTGCTCAGCACGTCTCTAGTATGTCTTAGGCCTCATGCACACGACCGTTGTTGTGTTCCGTTCTGCAAAATGGGGTTCCGTTGTTCCGTGATCCGTTTCCGTTTTTGTTTCCGTGTGTCTTCTTTTATTTTTGGAGGATCAGCAGACATGAAGGAAAGTAAAAAAAAATCTAAGACAGGTTTGCCATGCAAATGATAGGAAAAAAACGGACGCGGATGCGCGGACGCGGATGACAATCTTGTGTGCCTCCGTGTTTTTTAGCGGTCCCATTGACTTGAATGGGTCCGCAAACCGTTTTCCGCAAAAAAAATAGGACAGGTTATATTTTTTTGACGGACTGGAACCACGGATCACGGACGCTGATGACAAACGGTGCATTAGCCGAGTTTTCAACTGACCCATTGAAAATCAATGGGTCCACAGAAAATCACGAAAAACGGAACAATGGACACGGAATAAAACAACGGTCGTGTGCATGAGGCCTTACATGGAGTTTCTGACAGTTAGGCAAGGGCTACACGGCGCCACCTGTTGCAGCCAGGATCACTGAGTAGAATTTATCCCATAGAAATGAATGGGATCGCCGCGGCAGTGAGAATTAGAGATGCAGCATGCAGAGAAAATGGTTTAAAATGCCAGATACAAGTCATACAATGGTTGGATACAGTGCTATCACTCGTGTACGCACATTGGCGGCTTACTCTGAAAGTCATCTGAAATGACAAGTACCCTTTAAAACCCCTTAAGGACACAGCCTTTTTACACCTTAGGACCAGGCCATTTTTTGAAAATCTGACCAGAGTCCCTTTAAGTGCTGATAACTTTAAAACGGTTTGACTTATCCAGGCCGTTCTGAGATAGTTTTTTCGTCACATATTGTACTTCATGACACTGGTAAAATGGAGTCCAAAAAAAAATTTTTTTTGCACCAAAAAATACCTAATTTAAAAAAAATTTGCAAATTTCAAAGTTTCAGTTTCTCTACTTCTGTAATACATAGTAATACCCCCAAAAATTGTGATGACTTTACATTCCCCATATGTCTACTTCATGTTTGAATTGTTTTGGGAATGATATTTTATTTTTTGGGGATGTTATAAGGCTTAGAAGTTTAGAAGCAAATCTTGAAATTTTTCCGAAATTTACAAAAACTCAATTTCTAGGGACCAGTTCAGGTCTCAAGTCACTTTGCGAGGCTTACATTATAGAAACCACCCAAAAATGACCCCATCTAAGAAACTACACCCCTCAAGGTATTCAAAACTGATTTTGCATACGTTGTTAACCCTTTAGGTGTTGCACAAGAGTTATTGGCAAATAGGGAGGAAATTTGAGAATTTCATTTTTTTGTCTAATTTTTCATTTTAACCCATTTTTTCCACTAACAAACCAAGGGTTAACAGCCAAACAAGACTGTATCTTTATTGCCCTGACTCTGCCATTTACAGAAACACCCAATATGTGGCCGTAAACTACTGTACGGCCACACAGCGGGGCGTAGAGTGAAAGGTGCGCCGTTTGGTTTTTGGAAGGCTGATTTTTATGGACTGGTTTATTTACGCCATGTCCCATTTGAAGCCCCCTGATGCACCCCTAGAGGAGAAACTCCCTAAAAGTGACCCCATCTAAGAAACTACACCCCTCAAGGTATTCAAAACTGATTTTACATACGTCGTTAACCCTTTAGGTGTTGCACAAGAGTTATTGGCAAATGGCGATGAAATTTGAGAATTTCATTTTTTTGCCTAATTTTCCATTTTAACCCATTTTTTCCACTAACAAAGCAAGGGTTAACAGCCAAACAAGACTGTATCTTTATTGCCCTGACTCTGCTGTTTACAGAAACACCCCATATGTGGCCGTAAACTACTGTACGGGCACACAGCGGGGCGTAGAGTGAAAGGTGCGCCGTTTGGTTTTTGGAGGGCTGATTTTGCTGGACTGTTTTTTTGGCACCATGTCCCATTTGAAGCCCCCCTGATGCACCCCTAGATTATAAACTCCATAAAAGTGACCCCATCTAAGAAACTACACCCCTCAAGGTATTCAAAACTGATTTTACAAACTTTGTTAACCCTTTAGGTGTTGCACAAGATTTAATGGAAAATAGAGATACAATTTCAAAATTTCACTTTTTTGGCAGATTTTCCATTTTAATATTTTTTTTCCAGTTACAAAGCAAGGGTTAACAGCCACACAAAACTCATTATTTATGGCCCTAATTCTGTAGTTTACAGAAACACCCCATATGTGGTCGTAAACAGCTGTACGGGCACACGGCAGGGCGCAGAAGGAAAGGAACACCATATGGTTTTTGGAAGGCATATTTTGCTGGACTGGTTTTTTTGACACCATGTCCCATTTGAAGCCCCCCTGATGCACCCCTAGAGTAGAAACTCCAAAAAAGTGACCCCATTTTAGAAACTACGGGATAGGGTGGCAGTTTTGTTGGTACTAGTTTAGGGTACATATGATTTTTGGTTGCTCTATATTACACTTTTTGTGCGGCAAGGTAACAAGAAATAGCTTTTTTGGCACCGTTTTTTTTTTTGTTATTTACAACCTTCATCTGACAGGTTAGATCATGTGGTAATTTTATAGAGCAGGTTGTCACGGACGCGGAGATACCTAATATGTATACAATTTTTTTTATTTATGTAAGTTTTACACAATGATTTCATTTTTAAAACCAAAAAAATGTTTTAGTGTCTCCATAGTCTAAGAGCCATAGTTTTTTCAGTTTTTGGGCGATTATCTTAAGTAGGGTCTCATTTTTTGCGGGATGAGATGACGGTTTGATTGGCATCTATTTTGGGGTGCATATGACTTTTTGATTGCTTGCTATTACACTTTTTGTGACGTAAGATGACAAAAAATGGCTTTTTTTACACCGTTTTTATTTTTATTTTTTTACGGTGGTCATCTGAGGGGTTAGATCATGTGATATTTTTATAGAGCCGGGCAATACGGACGCGGCGATACCTAATATGTATACTTTTTTTTTATTTATGTAAGTTTTACACAATGATTTCATTTTTGAAACAAAAAAAATCATGTTTTAGTGTTTCCATAGTCTAAGAGCCATAGTTTTTTCAGTTTTTGGGCGATTATCTTGGGTAGGGTATGATTTTTGCGGGATGAGATGACGGTTTGATTGTTACAATTTTGGCGTACATGCGACTTTTTTGATCACTTTTATTACCTTTTTTGGGAAGTAAGGTGGGCAAAATTTCAATTTCATCATAGTTTTTTATTTTTTATTTTTATGGTGTTCACCGTTCGGGTAAAGTAACATGACCGTTTTATAGATCAGGTCATTACGGACGCGGCGATACCAAACATGTGTAGGGAATTTTATTTTTTTCATTTTTTATCAGTGATAAATGTGTTTTTTGATTTTTACTTTTTTTTCACTTTTATTCACTTTTTTTTGACCCAGACCCACTTGGTTCTTGAAGATCCAGTGGGTCTGATGTCTGTATAATACAGTACAGTACAATATATATTGTTCTGTACTGTATTTTACTTACACTGAACAGATCTATGCCTTTCAGCACAGATCTGTTCAGCACCATGGACAGCAGGACGCCTGAGAGGCGTCCTGTTGCCATGGGAACCTTCCCCGTCTGCTCAGTACTGCTCAGAACTTCGCAGACGGGGAAGGGTAAGGAGGGGATCTCTCGGGGGGCTCTCTGGGGGCTCTCTCCCTCCCCATCGGGGGGCTGCAAAGGCACAGCAGCCCCCCGATGGGAGAGGGAGGGAGCTCCCTGCGCTGTTAACCTTTTCCATACAGCGGTCCGTACGGACCGCTGTATGGAAAGGGTTAAACGGCTGACATCGCATCGCAGATGTCAGCCGTTTATACCAGGGTGCCAGCAATGTGCTGGCACCCTGGTATCCCCACTAGACACCAACGATTATACAAGGGGAGGCGGGCGGGGGATCGCGATCCCGCCTGCCGCACCGCCCGCCTCCCGCACCGCCCACACCGCCCGCAACCCTCCCCCTGCACCTCCCGCCACCATAAAAATCATTCGGGGGTGCAGGGGGGGTGAATAAAACTTTTTTTTTAGGCATATAAAGTTTCTGATCCCCGCGGTCAGGGACTGCGGGGACCAGAAACTTCAGAAATCGCAGCAAACCGCAGGTCTGAATTGACCTGCGGTTTGCCGCGATCGCCGACATGGGGGGGTCACGGGACCCCCCCGCGCATTTAGCCTAGGTGCCTGCTCAATGATTTGAGCAGGCACCGGGTTCCAATCACTGCCAGCCGCACGGCAGTGATCGAAAATACACAGGGCATACATGTACGCCCTGTGTCCTTAAGTACCAGGGCACAAGGGCGTACCTGTACGCCCTATGTCCTTAAGAGGTTAAGGCCATGTTAACATAGAAAAGATCATATGCAATTAATTTTGTAGACTGGGTGGCTAGCAGATATCCATGCAGATTAGCCCCATTATAATTCAATTAAGCTAATCTGCGGCGAGTGTATGCATGTCCTGGCAGAAGAATGTTAGCTGTTTCTGTCAGGATTTAGAAGGCCAGGGTAATTACAGTTCACCCATTTCACCAACAAAGTCCTTTGGGCATAAAATATGTTAACTCCTAAGCCACCCTAGACCACCAGGGATACCATTATTCACCCTTAAGCCATCTCATACCACCAGCAGTATTCATGTAAGCCACTGCTAAATGCAACAGAAGGCATCAGGGGGGGTATCTAGTTTAGACAACTCCTATTAGGTATAAGAGACAGTGCAGTCAGGAGTTTAAAAATGATATGTACTGTAAGCAGGGGCGGACTGGCCATAGGGGGAAATTTTCCAATGGGCAAATGCCCAGAGCCCCACCTCAACCTTCCTTATTGCCTCCAGCTGGCTACATAACGATCTGATTTTCTTAGCATTAATTAATTCTAGTTATGTACCAGGTAGCCATGGACCTGGCCGGCGGCCATAAGTGACCTCCTGAATTCAACTGTATCAATGTCCTCAGGACAATAATACCACTGAATACTGTGGAAAAGGTGGCAGTATTTTGTGCAGCACTGTGGTATTTGGTTCTGCTGGTGTGGTATTTGTCACGGATGAGGTGTGGGTGGGAAACTCCACACCGAGCACAGGAGGAAATGGGATAGGAACTAGGCCTGGAAACTAAGGTAAAGGAGAAGGTCACCTCCTAGAACAACCCTAATCTAAGTCCTGACTAACTATCAGTATGAACTGACCTCAATGGTAGGAAAGTTCATACACAGGAACCTAGAGCCCTAACACACCCTGTGGGGCCCTGGTATAGTGACAGGACTTGAGACAACCTATTCCTCCACCAAAAGGATGAACAGGAGTCTCCCTCAGGCCTAGATACAAAAGACAGGGAAATACAACAAACAAAATACAAATAGTGAAGACGACACTTAACTTCACGTGGAGCAAAGGCAGCACCAGGAGCTCAACAGGGATCCAACAACCAGCAGGCCAGAGTCCAGAAACTGAAGCTATAAGCCGCACCCCCAAAATAGGTAAGCAGTAATAAATAGGGGAAGTTAAATGACCAAACCAACAACACCTGCCAGAGGTGTGGTCATTTCCAAAACAACACAGACACAAATGATCCACAAGGACCCATTTAGATTAACCCACGTGTTGCCATTCTCTCTGATCTCCTGACACCTGTCACGGCAGTGTCCGTGACAGGTATTTTGTGCTGCACTCTGGTATTTGGTTCTGCTGGGGCGGTATTTTGTGCTGCACTGTGGTATTTGGTTCTGCTGGGGTGGTATTTTGTGCAGCACTGTGGTATTTGGTTCTGCTAGGGTGGTATTTTGTGCTGTACTGTGGTATTTTGTGCAGCACTGTGGTATTTGGTTCAGATGGGGTGGTATTTTGTGCTGCACTGTGGTATTTGGTTCTGCTGGGGTAGTATTTTGTGCTGCACTGTGTTGTTTGGCTCTGCTGGGGCGATATCTTGTGCTGCACTGTGGTATTTGGTTCTGCTAGAGTGGTATTTTGTGCTGCACTGTGGTATTCGGTTCTGCTGGGGTGGTATTTTGTGCAACACTGTGGTATTTGGTTCTGCTGGGGTGGTATTTTGTGCTGCACTGTGGTATTCGGTTCTGCTGGGGTGGTATTTTGTGCAACACTGTGGTGTTTGGCTCTGCTGGGGCGGTATCTTGTGCAGCACTGTGGTATTTTGTACTGCTGGGGCGGTATTTTTTGCAGCACTGTGGTATTTTGTTCTACTGGGGTGGTGTTTTGTGCAGCACTGTGGTATTTGGTTCTGCAGGGGTGGTATTTTGTGCTGCACTGTGGTATTTGGTTCTGCTGAGGTAGTATTTTGTGCTGCACTGTGATATTCGGTTCTGCTGGGGTGGTATTTTGTGCAACCCTGTGGTATTTGGTTCTGCTGGGGTGGTATTTTTTGCTGCACTGTGGTGTTTGGCTCTGCTGGGGCGGTATCTTGTGCAGCACTGTGGTATTTGGTTCTGTTGGGGCGGTATCTTGTGCTACACTGTGGTTTTAGCTCTGCTGGTGCGGTATTTTGTGCTGCACTGTGACGTTTGGTTCTGCTGGTGTTAGTGGCGCAGCATGGGTTGCCAGCACCCGGGGCAAGTATTGCGCCCCTCCCCCTTCCAACATGTGGCCACGCCCCTTTTTACAGATAATATAGTAGATATCACTTGCAGTCCTATGTGACACCACAGATAACACGGTGATAACTCTCTGTGTACAGATAATGTAGTAGATGGGTGTGAGCCTCTAGAATTCAGAACACGCACATTGTGACCTCAAGTCTGGGGCCAGGATGCTGCAGGGTGGGCCAAATTCTATATCCACACTTCCATCACTCTAGAACATACAGGCTAATACAGCGCCACATACCTCTTACATCCAGTGACGTCTCCTCTGATGTAGATGTTCTCTTTCCTTATCTTCTTCGTGCAGACCTTCAGACCAGACCACCATTTTTCAGCCATTTCTCGTCTCTGCAGTTTGACAAAAAAAATCTTAGTTTACTACTTTTCCATCATCCTCCCAATAAAAGGGGATATTTTTTCTGCCCTGGCACACATTATAAGCGGGCATTTTCTGTACTGGTGATGATTTTAAAGGGGCATTTTTCTACTGGCACATTATAAAGAGAATTATTACTACTGGGGGGCATTTTGGTGGGCTTTATTACTACTGGGGGAATGTGGGGAACATAATTACTAGTATGGGCACTATGGGAGTATTATTACTTCTGGGGCGCAGTGGGGACATGTTGGGGGCAATGTAGGGGCACTATTACTACCAAGTGTAGTTGGGAGTATTATTAGTTGGGACTTTTGGGAGCACTATTACCATGGCGGCATCCTGGGTTTATCTGTTTCTGCAGTATAGTATTGGGGAGCACAGCAGAACAGTATTGGGGGTGGTAGGATGATTTTTCCAGAAGATGGGAGGATGATGGAAAAGTAGTAAACTAAGATGTTTTTTGTTTTTTTTTAAACTGCAAAGACGAGAGATGGCTGAAAGAAATCATCATGGTGGTCTGTACTGAATGGAGAAGATGAGGAAAGAGAACATCTACATCAAAGGAGACGTCACTGGATGTAAGAGGTATGTGGGGCTGTATTACCCTGTATGTTCTGAAGTGATATACAGTACAGACCAAAAGTTTGGACACACCTTCTCATTCAAAGAGTTTTCTTTATTTTCATGACTATGAAGGCATCAAAACTATGAATTAACACATGTGGAATTATATACATAACAAACAAGTGTGAAACAACTGAAAATATGTCATATTCTAGGTTCTTCAAAGTAGCCACCTTTTGCTTTGATTACTGCTTTGCACACTCTTGGCATTCTCTTGATGAGCTTCAAGAGGTAGTCCCCTGAAATGGTTTTCACTTCACAGGTGTGCCCTGTCAGGTTTAATAAGTGGGATTTCTTGTCTTATAAATGGGGTTGGGACCATCAGTTGCGTTGAGGAGAAGTCAGGTGGATACACAGCTGATAGTCCTACTGAATAGATTGTTAGAATTTGTATTAGGCCTCATGCACACGACAGTATTTTTTCACGGTCCGCAAAATGGGGTTCCGTTGGTCCGTGATCCGTGACCGTTTTTTCGTCCGTGGGTCTTCCTTGATTTTTGGAGGATCCACGGACATGAAAAAAAAGTCGTTTTGGTGTCCGCCTGGCCGTGCGGAGCAAAACGGATCTGTCCTGACTTACAATGCAAGTCAATGTGGACGGATCCGTTTGACGTTGACACAATATGGTGCAATTGCAAACGGATCCGTTCCCCATTGACTTTCAATGTAAAATCAGGAGTTAATATACCATAGGATCTGAGTTTTCTCCAATCCGATGGTATATTTTAACTTGAAGCGTCCCCATCACCATGGGAACGCCTCTATGTTAGAATATACCATCGGATTTGAGTTAGATTGTGAAACTCATATCCAACAGTATATTCTAACACAGAGGCGTTTCCATAGTGATGGGGACGCTTCAAGTTAGAATATCCTACGAACTGTGTACATGACTGCCCCCTGCTGCCTGGCAGCACCCGATATCTTACAGGGGGCTGTGATCCGCACAATTAACCCCTCAGGTGCCGCTGCCTCCCCAATATTATATTCATTGGTGGCCAGTGCGGCCTCCCCTCCCCCCCCCCCCCAGTTAAAATCACGAGTTAAATTCACGTTCCGAATCCCCCATCATTGGTGGCCAGTGCGGCCTCACATCTCCCCCCCCCTAGTTAAAATCACGTTCCGAATCCCCCATCAAAGGTCTGTGTGGCGCATTGCTTATAGCACAGACCTGTCACTTAGCAGTAGGAGGAGCGCCCGGCCGGTCACAGACATCGCAGCTCGCAGGTAAGTATAATGCTTCTAAAAATTGCTAAGTAACCATGGCAACCAGGACTGCAGTAGCGTCCTGGTTGCCATGGTTACCGATCGGAGCCCCAGCGATTAAACTGGGACTCCGATCGGAACTCTCCACTGCCACCAATGATGGGGGAACGTGATTTTAACTAGGGGGGGGGGAGAGAGGTGAGGCCACACTGGCCACCAATGATGGGGGATTCGGAACGTGATTTTAACTAGGGGGGGGATGTGAGACCGCACTGGCAACCAATGAATATAATATTGGGGAGGGAGGGGGTCTGCCCCCTCCTGCCCTGCAGCACCTGATCTCTTGCAGGGGGCTATGATACGCACAATTGACCCTTTAGGTGCGGCACCTGAGGGGTTAATTGTGCTGATCACAGCCCCCTGTAAGAGATCGGGTACTGCCAGGCAGCAGGTGGCAGTCATGTACACAGTTCTCAGTATATTCTAACTTGAAGCGTCCCCATCACTATGGGAACGCCTCTGTGTTAGAATATACTGTCGGATATGAGTTTTCACGAAGTGAAAACTCATATCTGAAAAAGCTTTTATGCAGATGGATCTGCGATCCGTCTGTGTGAAAGTTGCCAACGGCCACGGATCACGGACGCGGATGCCAATCTTGTGTGCATCCGTGTTTTTTCACGGACCCATTGACTTGAATGGGTTTGTGAACCATTTTCCGTCCAAAAAATAGGACAGGTCATATTTTTTTGACGGACAGGAAACACGGATCATGGCCGCGGATGAACAACGGTTAATTTTCCGAGTTTTCAACGGACCCATTGAAAGTCAATGGGTCCGCAGAAAATCACGGAAAACGGCACAACGGCCACGGATGCACACAACGGTCGTGTGCATGAGGCCTTATGGCAAGAAAAAAGCAGCTAAGTAAAGAAAAACGAGTGGCCATCATTACTTTAAGAAATGAAGGTCAGTCAGTCAGCCAAAAAATTGGGAAAACTTTGAAAGTAAGGGCTATTTGACCATGAAGGAGAGTGATGGGGTTGCTGCGCCATATGACCTGGCCTCCACAGTCACCGGACCTGAAACCAATCGAGATGGTTTGGGGTGAGCTGGACCGCAGAGTGAAGGCAAAAGGGCCAACAAGTGCTAAGCATCTCTGGGAACTCCTTCAAGACTGTTGGAAGACCAATTCAGGGGACTACCTCTTGAAGCTCATCAAGAGAATGCCAAGAGTGTGCAAAGCAGTAATCAAAGCAAAAGGTGGCTACTTTGAAGAACCTAGAATATGACATATTTTCAGTTGTTTCACACTTGTTTGTTATGTATATAATTCCACATGTGTTAATTCATAGTTTTGATGCCTTCATAGTCATGAAAATAAAGAAAACTCTTTGAATGAGAAGGTGTGTCCAAAATTTTGGTCTGTACTGTATGTAATGTTAGGAGGGAAGGGGTTAGGTTGAGAATTTGTTATGGGGGGGTGCTGTTCAAATTTTTGCCTCAGGTAGCAGAAAGGCTAGGTGCACTTTTGTGTCCAAAGCTATAGTAATTGGGAGGACCTCTATATTGGTCGACCTAATTGAAGAACTTGTCCAAAATGGACAAGCCCTTTAGCCACTACTACTAAGTAGCTTTAGAGTTTATTCTATATATTCTACTTGAATTAGAAATCTTGCGGAGCTCGGATTAACTAGCTGTAATATTGTTTGTCTAGCCCCCCCTTTTCATTTTTTAATGCAAAAATACTAAATAAAACAATATAATTTCAACTTTCAACCACTTGCCATATATTAGGCTTCATACACACACAGCAAGATTTGGCTCTTTCACTATTTAATTATTTGCAGCCCATATATATAATAAAAGCCTGCAAGGCATTCCCGGTGATATACTATGTCTGCTGATCATAAATGTCAGATTATTTATCAGCATTAATACATTAACTCACTTATTTACACTGCTGCGGAGGATTTTGTCAGATTGAAGTGTTATGTGACTGCAGAGCAGATATACATAAAGAAAGAAGAAATAATTGCCTATCTATAGATGAATCATTTATATGAACTGCACCAGGAGAGGATATAAGATATAGTATAATTATGAAGGGAGTCAGAGGGGGTTTATTCGTGTTGAATGTACATTGCTAACCAAAAGTTAAGACAAAAACTTTGGGAAACTGTCAATCTCAAGTCATAAATACTACGATGTTATTTTTGGTTGGATGTCCATTGACAAAGAGAGAAGGAGAAAAGGACTCCATATTAGAGATCAGTGAATTGATTCTAACGAAGAGATTCGTATCATTAGCCAAAGTTCTTCACCTGTGGGTGGGCTGTCCCGACAGGTGAAGAAGCGCCTACCTGCTGTTTGATTGACAGGGCTGGACATCTAGCCAGCCTGGTTTTGTCAATCTGCCTGCGTCGCTGCTCAGAGTAGCAGCGCAAGCGTAGAAGCACCCAGGAGCATTGACTACGTGTGTCTACTCCATATTTTCCATTACTGCATGGCAATCAGGGTCTGGGTAAGGTATGTGGAGCTTTACAAAAAAAAAACCATTACATTCTCGTATTTTCTAAGGTTGACATAGTATCCAAATAATAGTGCCATGTAGGCCCTAAATGATACTGATATACTGTGCCTAAATAGTACTGCTGTACAGTAGCCAAAATATGGCTAAAAGTGACCAAATAATATCTCTATGCAGTACAAAAATAATATTGATACACAGTGCTAAAATATAATGTTATACTTTGTCTGAATAATACTGCTCCGGTATATAATTATAAAGTAACATTGCGTAATGTGCCAAAGTAATAGCACTATACAGTGTCTAAATAATACTGCTTTACTGTGCCCAGATAGTACTGCTGTACAGTATTCAAATAATGTGGCTAAAAAGCGCCCAAATAATACCTCTATAGAGTGCAAAAATAATATTGATATATACAGTAGTGCTAAAATATATTATACCTTGTCCAAATAATACTGCTATATAATGACCAAGTAATATTGCTATAATGTGCCAAAGAAATAGCACTATACAGTGGCCAAATAATATCGGTATACTGTGCCCAAATAGTAAGGTTGCACAGTATCCAAAAATTGTGGCTAAAAGTGCCCAAATAATACCTATATACAGTACAAAAATAATATTGAGATATAGTGCTAAAATATATTATACATTGTCCAAATAATAATGCTATATAGTGATCAAGTAATATTGTTATAATATTCCAAAGTAATAGCACTATACAGTGACCAAATAATGATGCTATACTATGCCCAAATAGTAATGTTGTACAGTATGCAATTAATGTGGCTAAAAGTGTGAAAATAATGCCTATATACAGTGCAAAAATAATATTGATTCATAGTGCTAAAATATATTATACTTATAATATAATGTAGCAAAATAATAGCGCTATATGGTGCTAAAGTCTTACTACAATAAAGTGGCAAAATATTACATACAGTGTTTGACTTATCCAATGTACAAATAATACCACTACACAGTGCTAAAGTAATAATGCTATGCAGTGCCCAAATAATTTCACAGTACACTGCCAAATACCGTAACATACATTTCCAAGTCATATTGTTGTGCTGAAATATATCAGTATACTGTGCCCAAGTAATACTGCTATATAGTATACAACTAACGTTATACAGTGCTCAGCTTCTACTGCTATTGTCAAATAACAGTTCATTTTTGTAGTTCTTCAATTAACTACTGCCAAAGGTATTCCTGATGGAAAAGTTCTGAAGCCTCCAACAGCTCAGATCATGGAGGCTAAGTGCATTCCATGTATGTTTCTTTGTATCTGGTTAATATACTACTTGTACGGTATATCTTGTATGTTTCTTTTCATATCATGTATGTATTTTCTATACAGCATGTAAAGTCCAAATAATACAACTATACAGTGTCCCATAATGTTTATAAACGTCCATGCATTGCCCAAATAATACTGCTATACAGTGGCTAAATAATAGTA
Source organism: Bufo bufo (assembly GCF_905171765.1). Taxonomy (NCBI): domain Eukaryota; kingdom Metazoa; phylum Chordata; class Amphibia; order Anura; family Bufonidae; genus Bufo; species Bufo bufo. The sequence goes on from NC_053390.1 coordinate 46,921,794, forward strand.
TTATTTAGCCACTGTATAGCAGTATTATTTGGGCAATGCAGTAGTACTACACAGTGGCCAAATAGTCTTTGTATAAAATGTTCAAATAATACTTCTATACAGTACTCAAATAAAGGTGCTATACAGTATACAAATGATACTGCTATATAATACCCAAATAATATGTCTATGCAGTACCCAAATAATAGTGCTATATAATGGCCAATAATATGTGAATACTACTATACAGTACCCAAATAATATTATTACATAGTGGCAAATATGTCTAAATTCTATACAGTACTAAAATAATATTGCTATACAGTGCCTAAATAATTGAGGTGTATGGTGATCAAATAATACTCCTTTATACTCCCCAAATAATACATATATTGGTTTCCCAAATAAAATACTAACAGACAGTGTCAATAAGGGTACTTTCACACTAGCGTTTTTCTTTTCCGGCATTGAGTTCCGTCACAGGGACTCTATACCGGAAAAGAACAGATCAGGCATATCCCCATGCATTCTGAATGGAGAGTAATCCGTTCAGGATGCATCAGGATGTCTTCAGTTCAGTTGTTTTGACTGATCAGGCAAAAGATAAAACCGTAGCATACTACGGTTTTATCTCCGGCAAAAAAAAACGAAAGACTTGCCGGAATGCCGAATCCGGCATTTTTCCCCATAGGAATGAATGTATTAGTGCCGGATCATTCAAAATACCAGAATTCCGGATCTCAGACCGGTAAAAATTTGAAAAAAGATACAAGATGGATCCGTCTGTCCGCATGACAAGCAGAGAGACGGATCTGTTCTTGCAATGCATTTGTGAGACGGATCCGCATCCGGATGCGTCTCACAAATGCTTTCAGTAACATGCAGATCGGCGGATCCGGCGGGCAATTCTGACGCCGGATCACACTGCCGCAAGTGTGAAAGTAGCCTTATACTTCTATTTTTCCATACATTACCCAAATAATCCTCCTATACACTCAGTGCCTAAATATAGTATTATACAGTGACCATATAATACATCAATACCGTGACTAAATAATACTTCTATTAGGTACCAAAATAAAATACTAATATACACTGCCCGATAATACTTCTATATATTGTCCAAATAATACTTATATACTGTGCCCACATAATACTGGGATGTGGTTCCCAAATAATACTTCTATACATCTACATACATATACATTCTAGACATTTTATATGTCTATATAGTAGTCAAATATAACTGCTGTACAGTAAAGAAATAATACTTCTATACAGTATCTGAATAACACTTCTATACAGCACCCTAATAATTCTGCTTTACAGTGCCAAATAATATATCTATACTCTTATACTGTACCCAAATAAGAATTCTATACAGTTCCCAAATAATACTGCTATACAATACCCAAATAACACTTCTGTACAGTACCCAAATAATATTAATATACAGAGGCCAAATAAAGCGGCTATATAGTACACAAATAATGCTTCTATGCAGTACCTAAATAATATATACAGTATCTAAACAATATTTCTATACAGTACCCAAAATGCTGCTATGCAGTGCACAGTCACATGTTCATACTTCTATAGAATACTAAAATTATACTGCTATACATTGCCCATATAATAGCTTTCTGTACAGTACGCAAAAACACTGCTATACGTTGCTCTAATCTACCATGATTGTGCACTGTCTTGTTTTTCTCCTTTTCTCAAGACAATCAGTACCAAAATCTGTCTTGTCATGATTTATTTATTACTGTAGCTGTTATCCCAAGTTTCCACCGGAAACACAGCATGAGAAGGCAAAGTAGGTGAACATTTTAGAAAGTGTACGTCACCATTTTGGGCATATACAAGGGGTTAATCCATCCACAATCAATCTCCGCTCAGTCATCAGGACTCCCTTCACTTAACCCTATCTTGCAATCATTTTGAAATATTACCCTTGTGGAGACCTTGTCACTTATCGAACATTTTTGTTCCACTGGATCCTATCTATAACCGACGCTTAGGAAACAAGGTGCCACGAACCAGGGGGTGCCATGAACCAACCCACTGTGCCATGTGTCCTACCTCCTCTAAGGGCGTTGTCTAAGTGAACCCCTGGATCTTCACAGTACCCCTGATGGTGGAGATAGACTTTGCTAAGAGGAACACCACATAGCTACCCCTTGAGGAGGATAGGCACATGAGGCAGCTGGTCCAGGTGGACCAGGGGGTACCTGAGAAAGGTACCAGAGGTGCAGTACCGAAGGATGAGGCAGAGGCGTAGTCAGACAGGCAAAAGGTCAGGGCAGGTGGCATAGATACTGGTCAGGCAATCTGGGTCGGCAACAGGAGAGTCAAGGCAAGCAGGTAGAGATATAACAGGTAGCAGAGTCCAGGAATGCAGATACGAGTCAGGAACACAAGAATACAAGCTAAAACCAGGAACCTTAGCAGGGCACAAGGACCTTGACACTGAGGCATCTGAGAAGGGGGCTGAGCCACTTATATATGCACAGGAGGGCTAGGATAGGTCAGCGGGGGCGCATGACCTAACCCATAAAGCCCAGAAAGTGACGCGTGCCGGCCCTTAAGGAAGTGCTACAGGAAACAAGCAGCAAGCATGCTGTGGCCAGGGCTGAGGGCAAACTGTGGAGCAGATCCCAGAACAACAGCACCCACACAGACAGAGCCCAGGACTGCAGCGGTGAATGGGAAGCACCGGCCGCAGATCACCGCTGAACACGGCGCTCGGGACCGCGGCCCTCAGCAGCCGCTGTTACTCAAGTTGTTTTCTAATTGCAGATCTCGCTGAATCAGATTTTGCTCTAATTAAGTCAAGGTACAGAACAAGTCATCGTGTTTTGTCAAAAGCCTCACAAAAACACCAGAGTTTTACAAAGGTGTAGAGTTTTACAAACTTTCCTTCTAACTTCTCTTGTGCGCTCTCTCGTGTAGTTTAAAGAGTTCATCCTGGGGAGAGTTGGACTCTTATCTTTTAAAGGTTATTCAGTGAACATGACTTTCGATTACACCTCAACCATTCAACAAGACAGAGAGACGTTGTTAGAGGGCAAGTGATGAATGATGTCTCTGCTACCAACTGACAGGACAATACTGGTGGAAGCAAGAAGTTCATCGGCCATAACTGAAGAATTATTATTTGTGTTTATATCCATGAACCACAATCTGTAAAAGAACAACTCGGTGTGACCTTCTGTTCCCCTTGTAGCATCTCCTTGAATTATTTTGTAATCTTCACTCTTGGATCCCACTTTGTAACTCATCCCATCACTCTCCATAGGGCACAATATCACCTTGATGTTTTGTTTCTTTTTCCAAGAAGAACAACTTTTTATACATACACTTGTGTCCACCCTTAACTTTCTGTGGTAAGTACAGACACCTCTTGACTGACTATCCATATTTTTTTTTTGTTCAGTGCTGGTCAAATTGAACCAGGTAAGTAAGGCTTCTTTCTCATTTATGTAATTTGTTTCGACAGGCTGTTTTGGCAGAGAACAGCCTACAGCGGTTTTTGTATGCCAAATCTTGGCATGTTTGCTAGGTAGTGGATGGATCTCCACCGATTCCCATTATAGTCAATGGGGCTGGCGGGCATTGCTATAACATCCGACAATGCCAGTTCCAGGGAGCTCAGGCGGGCTGTTCTCTGCCAAAACAGCTTGGCGGAATTAATAGCATAAGTGTGAAAGAAGCCTAAGGACACTCTTGAAGATCTCTAGGTTCTGCTGACCATCACAGTCACTTGATTGCCCCTGTGCCGGGTGTGCCTGGGAGGATCCTAATCAAGCCGACTTGAGGTTCTGTCAGGGCCGGGAAGCGCTGAAAGCGCTATACTCACCTATTCCTTCCTGGTCCTCGGCGCTCCACTGTGAAGGCTGCGCACAGTGTGAGGCCGCGCTGTGACCTCACACTGTGTGCGCCCACACAGCAGACTGTACAATAGGGTTACCAAGAGCGGGCAGTGAGGAGCGGCATCGTCCGGAACGGTAAGTGTTTTTTTTGTTTTTAGTTTGGGGGCTGATGGAGGCACTGGGGGCTGAAGAGGGGCACTGGGGGCTGATATGAGGCACTGGGGCTCTTATCTGAGGTCTGATTGGGGGTCATTCACATTGGGGTCTGATCTGAGGTCTTATTGGGGTCTTATTAACATTGGGGGTCTTATTGAGGTTGTCAGCTGAGGTCTAATTAACATTGGGGGTCTGATTGGTGGTCTGACCTCAGGTGTAATGAAACATTTTTTTTTCTTATTGTCCCCCTCTAAAACCTAGGTGCGTCTTATGGGCCAGAGCGTCTTATAGGGCAAAAAATACGGATACGTTTAAAAATGATTTCTTCTCCCTTCATTATATTGATAGTGCGGGTCTGTATGTATATATGCAGAGTGTATTTGTGTATATATATATGTGTGTGTCTATGTGTATATAATATATACATACAGTACATAGACGCGCACGGCGTGTGTGTTTGCGCTTTAGGGTGCGCACTCTAATGCAATAGGCTGCGAATGCCTTTGATATGCACTCTGAAATTAGTTCCATAATATCTCTTATAGGGATCAATTCAGTATTTTTCTGGTATAGACCTTGAAATGTTTTGCTTTCTTCACACAGTCAAAATGCTAAAATTCTGACATTTGTAGCCACCACCAGGGGGAGCTCCATACATAATTATTATTGAATACAATGGGAGATGGGCTCACGTAAATCAGTTGTGTCAACACCAGATGTCTTATGCATGAGCTAAATAAAACTGATGACAATTTGGCAGTCTTGCGCATGAACCATCACTCCTTAATCGCAAATAAGGCACAGTGCTGTAACCATCCTTTGCTTTCAAAACAGCATCAGTTCTTCTAGGTATACTTGCATACAGTTTTTGAAGGAACTCAGCAGGGGAGTTGTTCCAGATATCTTGGAGAACCAACTGCACATCTTTGATGTAGGCTTGCTCAAATCCTTCTGTCTCTTCATGTAGCCCTAGTAAGACTGGATGATATTGAGATGATGCTGTATTTCTCAGAATTGAGGACACCAATATCACACTGTTTACCAAATCCCCCAATCCATTTGCTGAACTGCAAACCCAAACTTGTACAGAACCACCATGATTCACTTTTGCCTGCAGACATCATTATTGTACCGCTCTCCAGCCCATCAGCAAACCAAAGTTATGGCTTTTTGCCCACAATCCTTCCACGAAGACCACTTTTCTGAACAGTAAAATAAGATAAGATAAGATGCCTTTATTGTCACTGTACAATACAATGAAATGTTGTTTGGAGCAATCCTAGATGCCATGGACAGAGGAACAAGAACTGACATTTAAACTAAAGCATTACACTAGAAAAAAACAAAACATTGCACTAGAAAGCATTACTATTCACAGTTCACAGCATATATATAGCAAGAGCAAAGTAGGAAGTGCTTATGAGTATATATACACCCTGATCAGACACCACTGCAGACAAGAGATCGTCATGGGTTCATGAATGCAGCTGTCACTTTCAGTCTGTGGTAGTTTCTATCCTAGGAAGGGGCAATAATCTCTGAGCATTTAGGAGACTGATTGTTTTGGGGTAAAAGCTGTTCTTCAGCCTAGTGGTGCGGGCATGTAGGGCTCTAAGACGCCTACCAGAGGGTAGGGGAATGAAAAGGCTGTGGCCGGGGTGAGTTGGATCCCCGCAGATAATTTTTGCCCTGTTGCTGCAGCGAGCAGTGAAGATGTCATCCAGTGATGGTAACTGAGTACCAGTGATTCTGTCAGCCCTTCTGATGATGCGCTTGAGGGTCTTCTTGTCCTCAGAAGAGCAGTCGGAGGACCACACTGTAATGCAGGATGTGATAACAGATTCTATGGTGCACCTGTAAAAATTGACTAGCAGCTGTTTTCGGAGTTGTGCTTTCTTCAGACTCCTCAGAAAATAAAGCCTCTGAAGGCCTTTTTTGGTAATTTCTGTTGTGTTTTTTATCCATGACAGGTCCTGACTAATATGAACTCCCAAGAATCTGAAACTTTGAACTATCTCCACGTTTCCACCATTAATGCTAATGGGATGGTGTCCATTTCGTTTCTTCTTCCTAAAATCCAGAATGAGCTCCTTTGTTTTCTTGGTATTGAGTATGAGGTTGTTGTTCTTACTCCATCTCTCTAGGTTCTCAACCTCTTTCCTATAGGCTGTTTCATCAATGTTGGAGATTAGGCCTATCACGGTCGTGTCATCTGCAAATTTTATAATGGTATTGGTATTGTGAATAGGTTTACAGTCATTTGTGAAGAGGGAGTAATGGAGAGGGCTCGACACCCAGCCTTGCAGTACCCCAGTGTTTAGTGTTAAGGATGAAGAGAAGGGCTTGCCCATGCGTACAATTTGTGGTCTTTTTGTAAGAAAATCCAGTATCCAGTTGCACAGGTGTGAGCTGAGACCCAAGTTGTTCAGTTTCTTTGCCAACTTGTTGGGAGGGATGGTGTTAAAGGCCGAGCTGTAATCAATGAACAGCATCCGCACATCGCTGTCTCTCTGCTCCAGTGTGACAGCGCAGTGTGAAGGGTAAGTGAGACAGCATCCTCAGTTGACCTATGTGCTTTGTAAGCAAACAGGTATTGGTCCATGGAGGTGCAGATCTTGCTCTTCATGTGCCTGAGGACAAGTTGTTCTAAGAACTTCATAGCAATAGGAGTGAGAGCCACTGGGTGATAATCACTTAAGGTCTTCACCCCTGCCTGTTTTGGAATTGGGACAATTGTGGAGGACTTCAGGCAGGTGGGGACAATGGCCGGCTCTAGTGAGCTGTTAAACATACTGGTAAACACTGTTTTCAGCTGTTTAGCACAGTATTTTAGGACTTTTCCAGGAACTTCATCAGGGCCAGCTGCTTTGTGGGGATTAATGTGGTTTAAGGCCCATTCTATCTCATGTGCTCTCAGCATCAGGGAACATGATGGAGCCTCTTGCTGGGCTAATTTGATGATAGGCAGCTCATTGTCTTTTTCAAATCGTGCAAAAAAAAGATTTAGGTCATCAGGAGAGAAAGAATTTCCAGTGTTGATAGAACAGGTGTTGCTCTTATAATTCGTAATGGACTTGATACCCTGCCACATGCGTCGGGAATCAGAGCTTGTAAAATGATGTAGTATTTTTGTTTTGTAGCAGAGCTTCGCCTCCTTAATGCCCCTCTTCAGATTGGAACTGGCTGTTTTGTACTCCTCTGAGTCTCCCTTTCGGAAAGCAATGTCACGTGCCTTCAAAAGGTTTTGGACATTTCTGTTTATCCATGGTTTCCTATTTGGGAAGGTCCGAATGATTTTGGTATCAGTGACATTGTCCATGCAAAATTTAATATAGGATAGGACAGAGGAGGCATATATGTTTAAGTCTGTGTGATTTTCCTTTGTAGCTGCTTGTTTAAACAAATCCCAATCTGTGTCCTCAAAACAATCCTGTAGTCTCATTGTGGCTCCTTCAGGCCAAACTCTGATTGTATGCAGAGTAGGCTTAATCCTGGTGATAAGAGGTCTGTATGCTGGAGCTAAAAACAAAGAAATGTGATCCGACCTGCCAAGATGGGGGGCAGGTGATGCTGTATAAGCATTTGCTATGTTGCAATAAACACGGTCCAATGTATTTCTCCCCCTAGTTGGGAATTTACCAAACTGGTAAAATTTGGGGAGCACAGTTTTGAGATTGGCTTGGTTAAAATCACCCGCTAAGATGAACACTCCATCTGGATGGATATTTTGCAGACTGTTCGTAATATCATGCAATTTGGACAGTGCCAGCTTAACATTAGCTTGTGGAGGAATATAAACTACGGTGAGATACACGACTGTGAATTCCCTCGGTAAGTGGAACGGTCGGCATTTAAGTGTCATAAGTTCTAAATCAGCAGAGCAATAGTGTTCAGCAATGACTGGAGGTGTACCAAGCCTTATTGACATAAATGCACACTCCACCTTCCTTATTCTTACCGGACTCAGCGGTTCGATCCATTCGGTAGACAGTCCGATCCACAAGTTCAATAGCCTCGTCCGGGATGTTAGTATTTATCCAGGTTTCGGTGAAAAATGAGGCGCAAGTGTTCATCCTATCAGATGAGATCCTCAGTCTCAGCTCATCGATCTTGTTCACTATAGACTGGGTATTTGCGACGAACAGGTTGGGTAGTGCTTGCTTGTTTGGGGGGTTCTTTAATCGAGTATTGATGCCGCCCCTCTTGCCCCGCTTCTGCTTCCTTTCCCGTCTCCTCCTGTGCCGTCGCTTCGGCGGTATAATCATCCAGTCGGGCACCGATGTCCTTAGAATCTCATCCAGGATATTAGGGGGTGGTGATTCTGATGTCCAGTAGCTCTTGCACACTATACGCTGTGTGTGCTGTAGCAAACTGAATACAGTTGCTCGCTGTGCTTAAATTTAAGGTAATAACTATGTAAAAAATAAGAAATTGGCATCTAAATGGAGAGCTCCAGGCTGCTGCGTCCATGCGCGCTGCCATCCTCCAGTAGATGGGAGTAGCTGGGTCCTACTGGTTTCTGCCAGTTCTGAACTGTGTTGGGTTTTGCTCTGGTAGATAGGGTAAATGGGGGCGCAGTACAGAGGCAAAATACAAGTTCTTAACTCAGAACGTCAGTTGAGGCAATTGCACAAAACAGCACGTAACTTTGCAGTCTTGGTGTTAATTTACACACAATGGAAAGTTCATATAATACAAGTCACCTTGCTGACAGTTCTGCCTCCAGTAGTCCACAGCAGGCTTTAGGGGGCCTGTTTCCTCAGCATGCGGCTATCGCCCCTCCAGCACGGCCAGGGCCGCTGATAGAAATCATGGGGCCCCGTACAGCATACATGACGGGGCCCCCTTCAGCTCCACCCCCTGATCCCTCCTTCAGCCACACCCCTGGCCCCGCCCTTGGCCCCTCCCCAGACGCCGCCTTGAAACAACATGCAGATTTGTCTACAAGTGATATTTATGGCGCTGGGGGGTCGTCTGTGAATGGCGCTGTTATGGAGGGGATCTGTGAATGGCACTGTTATGGAGGGGATCTGTGAATGGCACTTTTATGGAGGGGATCTGTGGATGGCACTGTTATGGAGGGGATCTGTGGATGGCACTGTTATGGAGGGGATCTGTGGATGGCACTGTTATGGAGGGGATCTGTGGATGGCACTGTTATGGAGGGGATCTGTGAATGGCACTTTTATGGAGGGGATCTGTGGATGGCACTGTTATGGAGGGGATCTGTGGATGGCACTGTTATGGAGGGGATCTGTGGATGGCACTGTTATGGAGAGGATCTGTGGATGGCACTGTTATGGAGGGGATCTGTGGATGGCACTGTTATGGGGGGATCTGTGGATGGCACTGTTATGGGGGGATCTGTGGATGGCACTGTTATAGAGGGGGATCTGTGGATGACACATACCGTATATAGCATTTTATGCTATGTGTCATCCACAGATACCCCTCCATAACAGTGCCATTCACAGATACCCTCCATAACAGTGCCATCCACAGATCCCCCCCATAACAGTCATCCACAGATCCCCCCATAACAGTGTCATCCACAGATCCCCCCCCTAACAGTGTCATCCACAGATCCCCCTCCATAATGGTGCCATCCACAGATCCCCCCCATAAGTGTCATCCACAGACCCCCCGGCCCCCCCCATAAGTGTCATCCACATGACAGACCCCCCCCCCCATAACAGTGCCATCCACGGATCCCCCGCCCTCCCTATAACAGTGCCGTCATGACGTCATCCATATAGATCCCCCCCCCGCCACTCACAGTAGTATACATTAATAAATCGGTGCAGCCGTGCAGGCTGCAGACAGTAACTTTAATTTTAGCACAGGCACAGCGCTCATCTCTTTACTAAAATACTACCTTACATTCAGCTCCTGCCTCCTCCCTCCACCCTCCAGCCTCCAGTACCAAGTGCGGGCGGCAGCGCTCACTCACTGACGTCACGCGCCTGCGCCGCCTAGTGGGAGGAGCAGGCGTGTGACGTCAGTGAGTGAGCGCCGCCCCCACACTGCCTGCTGTTACTGGAGCCAGCCCACTGACAGCAAAAAAATTAAAATGGCTCGGGAGTCGGCAGCCCGGGCCCCCCTGCCAGCCGGGCCCAATACAACTGGGCCAGCTGTACTGGCCTATCAGCGGCCCTGAGCACGGCACAAAGCCTCATATTCCAAAAACAGAGACATCTCTGCTGAGCCCAGATCCCAGATTTAAGGACAGCCAGGTGCTGCCAAAATCCGGACCAACACTAAAAATCTGGTCCGGTATTTGACCTCACCTGGCTGGAAACCAGCCCAGCCGCACATGCTGGGATGAAAATACCTGCCTTGCCAGACACAACCCCTCACTGTGTCAAATACCCCCCCCCCTTTGTTCAACCCTGAGGGGGTGGACACACGCCAGACAATGCACCCGGGACAGGGCATCCGCGTTTCCCTGCAACCGGCCTGCTCTGTGTTCTACAGAGAACTTAAAGTTCTGCAGAGACAAAAACCATCTTGTGACCCAGGCATTCCTGTCCTTGGCCTGGCTCATCCACTTGAGAGGGGAGTGGTCGGTCACAGGCGGAACTTTCTCCCCAACAAATAGTAGCGAGAGAGACTCGAGTGCCCACTTGATAGCCAGGCACTCTCTCTCCACTATACTGTACCTGGTTTCGGCTGGGGTGTGCTTGCGGCTTAGGAAGACAATGGGATGCTCCTCCCCGTTGACTTCCTGAGACAGTATAGCACCGAGTCCTACTTCGGATGCATCCGTTTGTACCACAAACTCCCTCTTGAAGTTGAGCGTCACCAAAACCGCTGATCCACACAGGGCCGACTTCAAAGCGGCAAAAGCCTCTTCCGCCCGATCAACCCAGCGAACCATCACTGATTTTCGTCCCTTCAAGAGCCCTGTCAAGGGCGCAGCTAGAGTAGCAAAATGGGGAACAAACCTCATGTAATAGCCCACCATTCCCAGGAATTACTTTATTTGCCTAGTGGTGACAGGTTGGGGCCAATTCCGCATCGCCTCTTTTTTGTTCACTTGGGGTTTGATGACTCCGCGCCCAATGACATACCCCAGGTACTTAATCTCTTCTAATCCTATCACACGAAGGGAGTCCTCTACAGCCTGCACTTTGGGTAGGTGACTTTCCCAGTCGGTTCTGTGGATGACAATATCGTCCAGGCAAGCCGAAGCGTACTTACGATGTGGACGAAGCACAATGTCCATTAGTCGCTGAAAAGTGGCTCATAGCTCTTATCTCTGATCTCCTGACCTCATCAACATTCATTAATGCTCAATTTTTATCAAACTGATAAGAATATGGCCTAAATTAGTGTTTATGAGGATCCATGGGATTCCAGCTGGCAAACAGATTTATTTTTAACCCCTGTAGCTCTGAAATGGCTGAACATCTAATATACACTGCTCAAAAAAATAAAGGGAACACTTAAACAACCCAATGTAACTCCAAGTCAATCACACTTCTGTGAAATCAAACTGTCCACTTAGGAAGCAACACTGAGTGACAATCAATTTCACATGCTGTTGTGCAAATGGGATAGACAACAGGTGGAAATTATAGGCAATTAGCAAGACACCCCCAATAAAGGAGTGGTTCTGCAGGTGGTGACCACAGACCACTTCTCAGTTCCTATGCTTTCTGGCTGATGTTTTGGTCACTTTTGAATGCTGGCGGTGCTTTCACTCTAGTGGTAGCATGAGACGGAGTCTACAACCCACACAAGTGGCTCAGGTAGTGCAGCTTATCCAGGATGGCACATCAATGCGAGCTGTGGCAAGAAGGTTTGCTGTGTCTGTCAGCGTAGTGTCCAGAGCATGGAGGCGCTACCAGGAGACAGGCCAGTACATCAGGAGATGTGGAGGAGGCCGTAGGAGGGCAACAACCCAGCAGCAGGACCGCTACCTCCGCCTTTGTGCAAGGAGGAACAGGAGGAGCACTGCCAGAGCCCTGCAAAATGACCTCCAGCAGGCCACAAATGTGCATGTGTCTGCTCAAACGGTCAGAAACAGACTCCATGAGGGTGATATGAGGGCCCGACGTCCACAGGTGGAGGTTGTGCTTACAGCCCAACACCGTGCAGGACGTTTGGCATTTGCCAGAGAACACCAAGATTGGCAAATTCGCCACTGGAGCCTGTGCTCTTCACAGATGAAAGTAGGTTCACACTGAGCACATGTGACAGACGTGACAGAGTCTGGAGATGCCGTGGAGAATGTTCTGCTGCCTGCAACATCCTCCAGCATGACCGGTTTGGCATTGGGTCAGTAATGGTGTGGGGTGGCATTTCTTTGGAGGGCCGCACACAGGCCTCCATGTGCTCGCCAGAGGTAGCCTGACTGCCATTAGGTACCGAGATGAGATCCTCAGACCCCTTGTGAGACCATATGCTGGTGCGGTTAGCCCTGGGTTCCTCCTAATGCAAGACAATGCCAATGCTAGACCTCATGTGGCTGGAGTGTGTCAGCAGTTCCTGCAAGACGAAGGCATTGATGCTATGGACTGGCCCGCCCGTTCCCCAGACCTGAATCCAATTGAGCATATCTGGGACATCATGTCTCGCTCTATCCACCAACGTCACGTTGGCAGATGCTTTAGTCCAGGTCTGGGAGGAGATCACTCAGGAGACCGTCCGCCACCTCATCAGGAGCATGCACAGGCGTTGTAGGGAGGTCATACAGGCACGTGGAGGCCACACACACTACTGAGCCTCATTTTGACTTGTTTTAAGGACAAAACATCAAAGTTGGATCAGCCTGTAGTGTGTTTTTCCACTTTAATTTTGAGTGTGACTCCAAATCCAGACCTCCATAGGTTGAAAAATTAGATTTCCATTTTTTAATTTTTGTGTGATTTTGTTGTCAGCACATTCAACTATGTAAAGAACAAAGTATTTCAGAAGAATTTTTTTGAGCAGTGTATAAAGCTGAGTGTATGTGTGTGTGTATATCCACTAAAGGAATTTGCACCATCGCATTTACAATCACAAAATTTGGCACACAGGTACATGAGGTGTCCGGGAAGTTTTTAGACTAGGTCTCAGCTCTTTAGAACGTACCGTTCCTGAGATATTCCCAAAACATGCATTAGCCAATAGAAGCTTGGTCACATGACCATTATCAGCCAATAGAAGCTTGCAGGTCCTCCAGCCTCCACATACACAGTTTTACTGCAGGTTTCCATAGCAACCCAGCCATTTATCTTCACTGCTGTAGGAGAGCTTTAAAGAAAATCTGTCACAAGGATAATCGCTATTGAAGTAAAGCCATGGCCTAATAGCACTTAGTACCTTAGTTCAAGATGTGCCTTTGTTCCAGCAATAGATGTTTTTATCCTCTGAAAATCCAGTTTATTTGGTATGCAAATGAGCCAGTAAGGTGCCCAGAGGTGTGTCACTCTTGCAGGAAAGAGCCCAGACATGCCTCCTGCCACAATGTGTCCACCCTCAAAAGACTTAAAACCCCGCCCCCAGGTCCCGCTAAGCCACGCCCCGTATCTGGTTAGGATAAGCCCCCTCCCATTCCTGAGACGGCGGGGATTGAAAAAAATAAAGGTAAAAATCAACTTCTGTCAGCTGCCGGGGTGGGAGGGAGGTTGACTTTCTCCCTGCAGCTTACACTCAGACATTACAGTGCTGCTGTCTTAGAGTGAGCTGTTCAAAAGGACACGCCCCCGATCTGGTTAGGCCATGCCCCCTCCCACTCCTCAGCCGACTGAGATTGAAAAAATGAAGTTAAAAATCAACTTATAGGTCGCGCTAAGCCATGCCCCGATCTGGTTTGGCCACGCCCCCTCCACTCCTCAGCCAATGGGAATTGAAAAAATGAAGGTGAAAATCAACTGCTGTCAGCTACAGAGGTGGGAGGGAGGGTGACATTCTCTCTGCAGCTCACAATCAGACAGCACAGTTCAAAAGGACACGCCCCCTATCCAGTAAAGGCCACTGTTAAGGGGGCGGTCCATTGTGGAGGTCACTGTCAAGGGGGTGGTATGCTGTGAAAGTCACTGTTAAAGGGGAAGGCTGCTGTAAAGGTCAAAGTTAAGGGGGTAAGCTGCTGTGGAGGTCCAATTTTAAGGGACGGGGCACTGTGGGGGGGTCAGTGTTAAGAGGTGGGGGGCTGTGGAGGTCACTGTTTTGGTGCGGGTTACTGTATATGTCCCTGTTATAGTGGATAGTGTTGATATCTTTTAACGACACACACAAACATTAAATGAAATAGATTAAATATACCCGAGCGAAGCCGCCGGATCCTTCAGCTAGTTTTTAATAAAGACAAATTGAAAAAATTATTTTTAGCCCAAAATTAGTAAAAAGCAATTATTTTGAAAAATGTACCCCATAGGTGTTCATAGACTTTAAATAATTAGCCTACACAACAGATGCAGAGCTACAAAATATAATGTCTTCTAGATTTCTTTTAAAGCTGTTTTTCTTTGTCTTTTCTGTGAATCCTGAGTGCGAGGACAGGTGCCCTCACAGCAGAGGAATGAACCTGCCACATCTGTTCACAGCACAGTAAGTAAACACCGCAGCAGGTTTAGATGTCGTGTCATAGTTCTCATCTGGAAAATATGAGCTGCGGTGCACATCTATCAGTATCTGTCCTGCTGATGCTGCGGAGATCTAAGTGGTACCTGAATGCATCTTACAGTATTTTGTTTACATAGAATATTGTCTCCTATGGGTAGTGTTGACTTTGTACGACAGGATATGGAAACTGTAGCAGTACTCACAAATCTTTTATTTTAGGGCACTGAACCCTTAGAGCCTCCACCGTGCAGTGAGCGCATTGCAAACTAGAGAATATATATATATATACATCTGCTGAGAGGCTGGTAAAACAATAAAATAACAACTCATCTCCCCCAGTCCATCTGATCCAGCGCTGCTGTTCTTTCTGTAATACCACAGAGTGGTATTACTATTCCTACACCCTGCTACTGTACTTGATAACCTACCAATAATGTCATCTGTGTATTGAGTCCAGGTCCTCCTACATTGTGTATTCCTAACTATTGCTAAGTAACTGTTATTTCATGTATTACATGTAACGTGTCTTGTTCACCAGCAGATGGCAGCGGATATAGGGCAGAGAAATCTTTAGATAGAATGAAACTTACCGTTCCACCGCCCTCCCCTAAAGTTGGGCAGAAGTGGACTAGTCCTGCTTCCTACCAAGGGAGGGTCTACAGGAAGTGTTTGATCAGTCTTAATGGATGCAGACAAGTCAAGATGTAGCAGCGAGGGGAGGCCCCCCTCCTGCAGCAGGAGTTTCTCCAAAGAGAAGCAGCTCATAGAGCACCATGACTCCTTACTGATTAAGAGACAGAGTATTACAAAGGGTCAAGAGCCAAAGGCACCCGACTCCAAAGGTACCAGAACTGCTACAGAATCCAGTAATCAGACTGAAGCGTGAATTTAGCACAACAGAAGTGTAAAGCAGAATATCCCAGTATGCCTGCCAGTTTATCCCAAAGCCTGCTGGAACCAAGAGAAAGACTGAATATTGTCTGAATGCAAGTTTATTTAAGTAAAGCTGTTGAAATTTCCTCAAGTCTGGACTCGAATTATTCTCCACCTTCACCATTATTCTCCCCTTTATGGCTCCGGAGCCTAACCCTGGGGATCGACGGTAGGAGCACCGTGACACACATAGAGACTATTAAGGCTGCACCACACCACACCAGTCGGCATTCCTATAAACCTGGGACACGATCGGCCCTGGAGGGTGGCCCATTCCACTTCCTCCTTGCGGGGGTGCAGCCAGTCACTAGTCCTAGAGGTCCCAGGACGTACACTGTTCATGCCAGTGAGTGACTATAGTGGTATAAAGAATGCTACTGCCACTACAAAATGTCACTGGTGCAGGGCAAGGGCGAGGAAGGAGCAGCAGCTCAGGATCGGAGGGGGTGGAGAAGTAAGTTATTTTATTATTTTACTGGCCACAGAGACAATTCATGTACACTCATCGAGAATAAAATCCTGCACCAAAAAGTTGTTGTTTGAATTTAAAGAAGCTTTCTATGTGTGAATGTAATGATATATGGAACTGATTAGTTAGTTATTAGAGCCCAAAAAAAAGTTTATTGGAGAAACTGTACAATTGAAAGGAGGCCCTAGGACTCTGCTGGGCACCTCTAGCCTGAATACAAGATGAGATAAGGCTTCTAGCCTGGATAAAAGATGAGATACGGCCTCTAGCCTGGATATAAGATGAGATAAGGCCTGTAAGCTGGACACAAGATGAGATACGGCCTCTAACCTGGATACAAGATGAGATACAGCCTTTAGCCTGGATACAAGATGAAAAATGGCCTCTAGCCTGGATACAAGATGAAAAATGGCCTCTAGCCTGGATAAAAGATGAGATACGGCCTCTAGCCTGAATAAAAGATGAGATACAGCCTCTATTCTGGATACAAGATAAGATACGGCCTCTAGCCTGGATACAAGATGAGATACGGCCTTTAGGGTCCATTCACACGTCCGTTGTTTCTTTCCTGATCTGTTCCGTTTTTTGCTGAACAGATCTGGACCAGATCTGTATCCATTCATTTTCAATGGGTCCTGAAAAAAAATCAGACATTGAGCTGTCCGATTTTTTTCAGGACCCATTGAAAATGAATGGATACAGATCTGGTCCAGATCTGTTCAGCAAAAAACGGAACAGATCAGGAAAGAAACAACGGACGTGTGAATGGACCCTTAGCCTGGATACAAGATGAGATACAGCCTCTAGCCTGGATACAAGATATGATATGGCCTCTAGCCTGCATACAAGATGAGATATGTCTTGTAGCCTGGATATAACATTAGATACAGCCTCTAGCCTGGATACAAGATATCATACGGCCTCTAGCCTGGATACAAGATGAGATACAGCCTCTAACCTGGATACAAGATGAGATACAGTTGGACATGGGGCATACAGGTTCTGTATGGTATCCTGCAGCAATAAGGGGCATTATTACTTTTTAACAGGGAATTGAGTAGACAATGTTATCCTTTAAAGAGCACCCAGGGGGCAAAATTACATTTCAGGGGGCTCTCAGGTGGCATTATCACCTTGAGATGGGCATACAGAGTGCATTATTGGTGTACAGGACTAAAGGTGATATTTTTGCTTTCTATGGGGCACTGATACTTTCTCAGGGGCACACAGGGGTACTATTACTTTCTTGAGGGGACAAGGGGAGCAGGAATACTTTGTAAGGGGCACAGTACTGGTCATTATTAGTTTGCAGTGATACAAAAAGGACACTATTACTGCATGGGGCTCTGAGAACTGTACGTTGCACTATAACAATGTAGGGCAATGTCTATTATTTTTGAGGGGCATAATCTGACATTATTGTTTTCAGGGGTGCAGTCTATTTGCAGTAGGTGGACAGATAATTATAGTTATGATGCTATTTATGAAGAATAGTATTTTGGGACATTGTACCACACAGTACCTAGGGCTGAGGGGGAAACAAGACGGACTTGGGGATATCAGTAGGATGGACAGTTTGGGTAAGTTGGGGAAAGGTATGGAGGCTGTTCGAAAAATCATGGCAGGAAGAAGTTGTCATGGTGGTCTGGACCAGATGGAAAAGATGAGAAAAATGAATGACTTAAATTGGAGAACACATGCACCATCAGTTAGTCATTTATAGTTAGTTATAGTTAGTCTTTATATTCATTTATAAAGTCTGCAGTGCTACTACTATATATACTACTTTATAGCCACTTTGTATAAAGTGTTTTACTCAGTAAAAGTATAGTAATATTATTAAGTCCACATTTAGTGCTATTGGTAGTGGTCAAGGTATGGCATCACCTGGATTGCTGGGTTGAGGCTCTCACTCAGGCTTCAGGTCTGTTTACTCCCCCCCCCCCCCCTTCCACAATTCTGAACCCCTAGCTATGCCTCTGCATATGTGATTTCCAATAATTTCAAAAATTGGGAGTCTTTGCAATACAAATACACAAGTGAAGCCGTGCAAGTCTGTAGAAATATGTCATAAGCGACTCTGCTCTCTACCATGAACACATTTATACGATGATCGCTGCAAATATAATGCAAAGCTCCATACCGTACTGACTGATGTTTATGTTTTTTTGGTGGGTAGATGACTGGCAATATACATTACTTTAGTCTGCATGTTGTATCTGTTTCCATATTTCATTCCTCCTCTGCACTCCTTCCCTCCGTTCTCATTTGTACTACTGTTTGCCTCTCGCTGGCAGTGTCCTTTGTCATAATAATGCTAAATAATTGTGTCCTCATGTTCTGCGCCTACTTTTTCTTGGAACATTAATACGACGCTGGCGAGATGAGTCGCTTATGCCCAAAACGGTAAAAGATAATGAAACTTTTATAAAGGAATCAATAGGTGCTCAGAGCCATTAATATAGAGAGCAGTCTGAATTTATTGTCTTTGGAAACGCAATGTTACAGGAAGAAAATATGATACTTTGTAACACTGGTAAATATTATACATAACACGAATATTTCCTGATAATTGGAAATGAATGTCACATGAATAATTAATTCTGCTCTTAAGTAGAGGATACGGTATATGATTTCTCTTCTGTATCTGGGCCCCTGCCTACATCTAACATTATAATACTGGCGTCTGTTCATGTCACCCCAGCCAGGAGGTTGGGGTGACTGCTATCTTTGCACCCATGTTCTATTTTTTATTTGTGGGGACACGGAACTACGGATGTGGACAGCACACGGAGCATGCGGCTCAGATGCGGACCCAAACAACGGTCGTGTGCATCAACCCTAATATCTGTGAGTTTTTTTTCTCATTTAGGGTATGGCTACATGCTGGATTTTGCGTCGCAGGTCGCATGTCGTTCAACTTCTCATCCATTGACTTTAATGGAAGTTGCCTATAGCACCCGACTCGGTTGTGTATTCACAGCTAAACCACGGTTCTAAAAAAGTCGCGAGACATATTTTTGTGTTCCGCAACTTTTTTTTGTTGTACCCTCATTCTTTGTGACGTAGTTACCTCTAAGTCTCCTTCTCACTTCACAGTGACCCACACGCAACCTGTTACAATTTAAAGGGACAGACCGAACAGATGGTCAGTACCCAGCCTGTGTCTGATCACCCCAAGTTGGGGTGGCGAAGAAAGGCAGTCTCATATCTAAGAGACTTCCTCTCAATGCTACCCAGATTTCCTTTACATAAAATACCGAGATACAGTGCCGATTAACATTACTTTTCAATGCCTACACAAAACGGCAATTCAGTGTCCAAATAATACTGCCATACAGTGTCTAAATAATGGTGTAATATGGTATCTACAAATCCTCATTCCATTATAACACTGACATATTTGGATAATGAATGGTAGTATTGTGTGCACAATATATGGTAGTGTTATGTGGGCACTCTAGCAGTAGTTTTAGATACTATAGAACGGCATTATTTAACCATTGTGTGATGGTATTATTTAGACATGAAATGGCAGTATTATGTGCAAAATAAAATGCTTCCAAAGAGTGTCTACATAGTACTGCATATACAGCCCAATAACAGCATTATACAGTGCCCAACTAATATGTTATTTTCAAATACTCCCTTAAAAAGCCTACCAAATAAAGTTCCTACATAATACTGCAAATCAAGCATCATACATCACTAAATTTTAATCTACAGTGGTGAAAGGTTTAAAAGTAATAATACCTGGTGGTCTAGAGTAATGTTTCATGGCGACGTTCCAGTCTATCTACGGTATCGAATGGGTAATTTGAGACATCCCTGTTGATCTACGGTAGTGAAGAAGGTTTTTGGTGAAGGTGTAATTGGCTAATTCCCTGGTGGTCCAGGGTAGTTATAGGGGAAATTGGTTTGAGAGCTAATTTTAATCTATAATAGCAAATGGTTTTGAAGCAAGTGGTCTAGGGTGGTAGTTAATGGTTACTTTCCTGTTGGGTCATTGAAGACATGCCTGTTGGTCTAGAGGAGTGAGGGAAGTATTTGGTATAAGTTCTATTAGCTAAATCCCGGCTAGTCTAAAGTAAAGAAAACGTAAATTAGCATTCTTGGTGGTTTAGTGCTGGGTGGTTTGAGAGATAATTTTAATTTATAATAAATGGATTTGAAGCAAAAAAATACCCAGCAGTCTAGAGCAATGGATAAATGGCAACTTTCCAGTCTATCTAGGGTAGTGAATTGGTCATTGGAGAAACCCCTGTTGATCTAGGGTAGTAAAGTTTTTTTTTTTAATGAAGGCGTTACTGGCTAAATCCCTAGTGGTCTAGGGTAGAGAAAGGGTAAATTATCATCCCTGGTGGTTTACTGTTGGGTGGTTTGAGAGCTAATTTTAATATTTAATAATAAATGTTTTTGAAGCAAAATACCTGCTGGTCTAGAGTGGTGATTAGTGGTCGCCTCCCTGTCTCTTTTATGTAGTGAATGGGTCATTGGAGACATCCCTGTTGATCTAGGGTAGTGAAGGCGGTTTTTGGTGAAGGTTGACTAAATCTCTGGTGGTCTAGGGTAATGAAAGGGTAAATTAGAATCCTTGGTGGTTTAGTGCTGGGTGGTATGAGAATTAATTTTAATCTATAATGAATGTTTTTGAAGCAAAAATGCCCAGTGGTCTACTAGTGGTAGCTAATGGCCCCTCTCCGGTCTATCTAGAGTAGTAAATCATTGGAGTCATTGGAGACATCCCTGTTGATCTAGGGTAGTAACATAGCAACATAGTTTGTAAGGCTGAAAAAAGACATCCGTTCATCCAGTTTGGCCTGTTATCCTTCAAGTTGATGTGAGGTTGAAGCCAAATTTCCTCATTTTAGGGGGGAAAATTTCTTCCCGACTCCAATCAGGCAATCAAAATTATTCCCTGGATCAACGACCCATCTCAAGTAACTTTAGCCTGTAATATTATTACACTCCAGAAATACATCCAGGCCCCTCTTGAACTCTTTTAGTGAACTCACCATCACCAACTCCTCAGGCAGAGAGTTCCATAGTCTCACTGCTCTTACCGTAAAGAACCCTCTTCTATGTTTGTGTACAAACCTTCTTTCCTCCAGACGCAGAGGATGTCCCCTCGTCACAGTCACAGTCCTGGGGATAAATAGATGATGGGAGAGATCTCTGTACTGACACCTGATATATTTATACATAGTAATTAGATCTCCCCTCAGTCGTCTTTATTCAAAAGTAAATAACCCTAATTTTGATAATCTTTCAGGGTACTGTAGTCCACCCATTTCCGTTATTACTTTAGTTGCCCTCCTCTGGACCCTCTCCAGCTCCGCTATGTCTGCCTTGTTCACAGGAGCCCAGAACTGTACACAGTCCTCCATGTGTGGTCTGAATAGTGATTTGTAAAGTGGCAGGACTATGTTCTCATCACGGGCATCTATGCCCCTTTTGATGTAACCCATTATCTTATTGGCCTTGGCAGCAGCTGCCTGACACTGGTCTCTACAGCTTAGTTTGCGGTTCACTAAAATTCCTAGGTCCTTTTCCATGTCAGTGTTACCCAGTGTTTTACCATTTAGTATGTACGGGTGACTTGCATTATTCCTTCCTATGTGCATAACCTTACATTTGTCACTGTTAAACCTCATCTGCAACTTCTCTGCACAAGCCTCCAATCTATCCAGATCCGTCTGTAGAAGTATACTGTCATCTAGTGGTACCCACCTATAAAACAGCCTACGGCAGCGCTATACACCAACAATTTGTGGAGGTGCCATCACCAGGCTCACTGCTAGGAGGAAGTCTCCGCCTAGCATAGTGTTGTGAAGCCCGGTACGTCACCAGCTCACAACAAACTGTGGCTTGCGCTGTGTGATGCAGCGAGGCAAAGGGGAGCATCGGAGCAAGGAAATGCTCCGATGTTCCTCTCGTAAATACTGAGGGAGTACAGAAGAGGTCATATCCGGGTTCAGACCTGAAGCCAGACAACCCCTTTAATCCCTGGTGGTCTCGCGTAGTGAAATGGTAAATTAGCAATCCTGGTGGTTTAGTGCTGGTTAGTTTGAGAGCTGATTTTAATCTATAATAATAAATCGTTTTTAAGCAAAAATACCTGGTGGTCTATGGTGGTGGTTAATGGTGTCTTTCTTGGCTCTCTGGTATAGTGAATGGGTCATTGGAGACATGCCTGTTATCTTGAGAAGTGAGGGAAGGTGTTATTAGTTAAATGCCTAGTGGTCTAGGGTAGTCAAGGGGTAAATTTGCATACGTGGTGGTATAGAGCAGTGTTATACATGTATAATAATATATGAAGAAAACTCAAAGTCCTTTGATTAAATTGAATAAATATTAAATAAAAAATAACTAATATTATGTTGATAGGTTATTATAACATATAAAATATGAGGTGCATTTGCTTGTATTTCCAAGTCTTTTCTAGCATCAATATAATGTCCATTTTCCTGCTCAGTGCCTGCCGCGGAGTGCATTTGTTACAGAATTTTTAAGTATGGATTAATCTGTCATGTGTGGTAAATTGGTATTCAGTTTGATAGATGCACAAATAAAAAGCAGTAGACAGGCTGTGGCTTGGCACTGTATCAAACCCGTGAACATAGACTGGATGTCGGTCACAGTGGACATCTGAAGATTTCCAAGTTGCATGCTTTGTGACAAACAAAACTGATGAAGGTAATATCGAAACCAATGAAATATCATAACCAGACTATTCAAAAAAATGTGCCGTGAATCTGGCCCATGATAAATTGGTCATTGATCAATGTCAGTCCTGAAATCCATTTCAGGAGGGTAGAGGAAAGGATGGAAGCACTAAAAAACTTTTTTTTAAATTTTAAAAAAATATAGCTATGAACTTGCCCCTTGGATTGCGGTAATAAAATCCAAAATTCAGTTATCGATGCAAACCCTAAATTTGTAAGGATGGGCAAATCATTGCCAGTGGCATTGCCGTTAAAACTTATACTTAAAAGGGTTCTCCAGGCTACAGATATTGATGATCTGTCCTCAGGATAGATCATCAATATGAAATGGGAGTGGGTCCAAAACCCTGCACCCCACCGATCAGCTGTTGCATGTTGCCACGGTGTTGAAAACTAAGAGTATAAAGAGCCGAAGCAGGCTCCCTACACAAAGTAGTTTCCGGCGCTGGCGCACTGAAGTGTACTGCACCTTAGTTCCCATTTACTTGAATGGGAGCTGAGCTGCGATACCCCAGCTATCTGCCTGTATTGTTTCGAGGACCACAACAGCCCTGATTTTTGGGGGCGCTGGGTTTGCATCGAATCCAAATTTCCTCACGCTCAGTGGTAATGAATCACATTTTTTCCTAAAATGGCTGCTGCACGTGTGAGGACATAGAGCAAGGAACTCTGGGAAGGCGGAATAACCCATAATGCCATGCATGCAGCCAATCAGCAGCCAGCCAGCCCTGTGATGTCACAGCCCTAAAAATAGTAGCGATGTGCGCCAGGCGCTATATTCAAATTCGTGGTATTGCGCAAATATTTGGGCGAATATTCGCAAATTCCAGAATTCACGATCTCCATTCATTATTTTCTTCTTCAGCAATGTAATGTTCACGTACTGTGCATTGAATACTCAAGTATTGATTGAGGCCTGCGATATACCTGCTTCCACAAAATACAGATTAAGGGGTTCGATATACCCGTTTCCACCAAATATTGATTGAGGCCTGTGATATACCTGCTTCCACAAAATACAGATTAAGTGGTTTGATATACCTGCTTCCAAAAAATACTGATTGACGGCTGCGATATACCTGCTTCCACAAAATATTGATTAAGGGGTTCGCTATACCTGTTTCTACCAAATATTGATTGAGGGCTGCGATATACCTGCTTCCACAAAATACCAATTAAGGGGTTTGATATACCTGTTTCCACCAAATATTGATTGAGGGGAATGATATACCTGCTTCCACAAAATACTGATTAAGGGGTCCGATATTCCTGTTCCCACCAAATATTGATTGAGGCCTGCGATATACCTGCTTCCACAAAATACCGATTAAGGGGTTTGATATACCTGTTTCCACCAAATATTGATTGAGGCCTGCGATATACCTGCTTCCACAAAATACTGATTAAGAGGTTTGATATACCTGCTTCCACCAATTATTGATTGAGGCCTGCGATATACCTGCTCCCACAAAATACTGATTAAGGGGTTCTATATACCTGTTTCCACCAAATATTGATTGAGGCCTGCAATATATCTGCTTCCACAAAATACTAATTGAGGGGTTCGATATACCTGTTTCCACAAAATATTGATTGAGGCCTGCGATATACCTGCTTCCACAAAATACTGATTAAGAGGTTTGATATACCTGCTTCCACCAATTATTGATTGAGGCCTGCGATATACCTGCTCCCACAAAATACTGATTAAGGGGTTCTATATACCTGTTTCCACCAAATATTGATTGAGGCCTGCAATATATCTGCTTCCACAAAATACTAATTGAGGGGTTCGATATACCTGTTTCCACAAAATATTGATTGAGGCCTGCGATATACCTGCTTCCACAAAATACTGATTAAGGGGTTTGATTTACCTGCTTCCACCAATTATTGATTGAGGCCTGCGATATACCTGTTTCTACCAAATATTGATTGAGGGCTGCGATATACCTGCTTCCACAAAATACCAATTAAGGGGTTTGATATACCTGTTTCCACCAAATATTGATTGAGGGGAATGATATACCTGCTTCCACAAAATACTGATTAAGGGGTCCAATATTCCTGTTCCCACCAAATATTGATTGAGGCCTGCGATATACCTGCTTCCACAAAATACCGATTAAGGGGTTTGATATACCTGTTTCCACCAAATATTGATTGAGGCCTGCGATATACCTGCTTCCACAAAATACTGATTGAGGGGTTTGAAATACCTGTTTCACCAAATATTGATTGAGGCCTGCGATATACCTGCTTCCACAAAATACTGATTAAGAGGTTTGATATACCTGCTTCCACCAATTATTGATTGAGGCCTGCGATATACCTGCTCCCACAAAATACTGATTAAGGGGTTCTATATACCTGTTTCCACCAAATATTGATTGAGGCCTGCAATATATCTGCTTCCACAAAATACTAATTGAGGGGTTCGATATACCTGTTTCCACAAAATATTGATTGAGGCCTGCAATATACCTGCTTCCACAAAATGCTGATTAAGGGGTTTGATTTACCTGCTTCCACCAATTATTGATTGAGGCCTGCGATATACCTGCTTCCACAAAATACTGATTAAGGGGTTCGATATACCTGTTTCCACCAAATATTGATTGAGGCCTGCGATATACCTGCTTCCACAAATACTGCTCTTCTCTAGGGACTTAGACACAGGGTAATTTTGAAAATGACAGGCAGAGGAAGAGGCAGGCCGTTCCGCAGGGGTGGTAGGGGTCCGGCGGAGCCTAAGTGGGAAGTTGGAGAAGGCGTGTGCGATTACTTCAAAGGGCGCAACAGAGTTGGTTGAGTGGCTCACTCAGCCTTCCGCTTCTGCACCCTCCTCATCCTCCGTATCTGCACCCTCCTCACTCTCTGCTGTGTACACCCCCAATGACACCATCACCATAGCCCCTCCACTCGAGTCAGAGGAATTATTTTCCCATCCATTCCCAGACCATACCGATGCGCAGCCATTTTTGACATCAGATGAGGAAGAGGAGGTAGCAACTAGCCGCCACCCAGCGGTCTGACGACAGTACTAAGATTAGCTCAAGGAGGGAGGTCCGTGCTGTTGCTGCCTACTCCGAGATCTCAAATGTTAGTGGTGGTGAAGGTGACGATGATGACATGACGATGGATTTCACGTGGGTGCCCACAAGAGAGGAAGAGGAGGGGAGTTCAGAGGGAGAGACAGAGCAGCAGAGAGGGAGGAGAACGAGAAGCAGGCAGAGGTCGCAGGGCACAGGAGGCAAAAAGCAGACTGCAAATGTATCTGGAGCGAGCCATCCACCATGCACAGTCACTTCTGGCGCTCCCAGGACGCCGCACATGGCTCTGCAGTGTAGGCTTTTTTTTAACGTGTCAGCTGCAGATAATAGTGTTGCAATCTACAGCCTGTGCTGTCAAAACACTCACCTATGGACGACCGCCTTAAGAAGGCACCTGGCCTCCCATCACCGAGCCCAGTGGGAGCAACGGCGTCAGAACCCACAAAGCCACACTCCAGGCGCTCCATGTCCTGCCTCTTCTCCTTCTCCTCTCTCCTCCCATTTCTCCACCAACTTTCACCATGCCGTCGTCGCATTCATCTGACACAAGTCAGGCTTCTGTGGCCCAAATGTTCGAGTAAAAAAAGTTGATGACGCCGGATAACCCTCTTGCCCAACGGCTGGCCGCTGGATTGTCAGAAATGCTAGCCCAACAACTACTGCCATATAAACTGGTGGACTCGGAGGCCTTTAGAAAATTTGTGGCCATTGGCACACTGCAATGGAAGGTCCCCAGATGGATTGAATGCAGGCCTGCTTCTTCTTCTCCTCCTCCTACTCCATCCTCCATCTCCTCCTCGGCTGACTCCTCCTTTTCCACTTCTACCGCCTCTTCCGCTACGCCCCCCAAGCTCTCCAGAACCTATTCGACGTCCCAGGTGAGACATTGCCATGCTGTGCTGTGGCTGTTGTGCCTGGAAGCCAAGAGCCACACCGGTCTTGCAATGCTTTTAGCTCTGTGGTCACAGGCCGATCAGTGGCTAACCTTGCTCAATTTGACAGTTGGTAAAGTGGTGTGCGACAACAGTGCCAATCTGCTGAGTTCGCTGAAACAGTGCAAAATGACACAAGTGCCGTGCATGGCACACATCCTGAACTTAGTCGTGCAGCGATTCGTTGCCAAATACCCCGGGGTCTAGGACATCTTGCGGCAGGCCAGGAAAATCTTTGGCCATTTTAGAAGATCTTAGGGTACTTTTACACTAGCGTTTTTCTTTTCCGGCGCTGAGTTCCGTCATAGGGGCTCAGTACCGGAAAAAAAAAATTATCAGTTTTATCCCCATGCATTCTGAATGGAGAAAAATCCATTCAGGATGCATCAGGATGCCTTCACTTCATGCTGCGGTATTATCTTCGTCCAAAATTCCAGATCAGTTGCTGAAATGTCGGATCCGGCATTAATTTACATTGAAATGGCTTAGTGCAATGCCGGTTCCGTCCTTCCGGTCTGCGCAACTGATCCAGTTTCTCCGGATGTCATCTGGAGAAACTGGATCAGTTTCTCCAGATGACATCCAGAGAGACGGATCCGTTCTTGCAATGCATCTGTAAGATGGATCCGCATCCGCATCCGTCTACAAATGCTGTTTGTTTGCATGCAGATTGCCGGATGCAGATTGCCGGCGACGGAACTGCTTGCCAGATCACTGTGCCGCAAGTGTGAAATTAGCCTTACACGCCCATGGCTCGCCTTGCCGAAGTTCAGTGGCGACACCCCTTGCCCATCAGACGTCTAATTTGTGACAAGCCCGACGCGCCTGAACTCCACCTTGTATATGCTTGATAGGCTGCTCCAGCAGCAAAGTGCCGTTAAAGACTACCTGTACGAACTCTGCAGCAGGACAGGTTATGGGGAGCTTGGTTTCTTTTCACCGCGCCAGTGGCTGCTCATGCTCAACGCATGCAGACTTCTGCGGCCATTTGATGAGATAACCAAACTAGTCAGTCGCAGCCAGGGCACCATCAGTGACATCGTACCTTACGCCTTCTTTCTGGAGCGTGCATTGCGTTGTGTCATTAATCAAGCCGTCGAGGAGCAGGAGCTGGTAGATGAGGAAGTCGCAATGCTGAATGAATTCCCAGGGGGGCTAATCCATCTGAGACAAGTCAGCAGGAGTGTGAACAGGAGTCAGAGGAGTAAGAGACACCTTGCTATCTAGTATGGCTGTAAATAGCAGATCCGGGACAGCTCTTACTGGGAGTAGTCAAAGTGCTGGGTGGGTGACTACTCCCTATGGTCCAGGCTGGATTTTGAAAGGCGAATGTTTTTCTGTATGAACTGTTTTTGGTGTGATAATTAAATAAATAAGATATCGCACTAGAAGAAATAGAAACCAAAAGGTGCGCCTGTAAATTGAGACCACTCACTCAATAGAAAGATTATGAGAAATATATAAGGTACAGGGCACTCAAGAGACCGTGACCATGTGGTTAACAAATATATTTTTATTTAGATTAAGTCAAATAAAATAAATGCAATAAAATACACAATAGATAAATGCTTCTATAATAATATCATTATATTCATGCTATTCAAAAGTCCGCTAACATATAGATTGTCATCAAAGCGGACCTCAGTAGTATGACCAGCAAAAAAATGGTATCAAAATATCTAAAAGTTCATCCAATATTATGTGTAGTCTTTAAAAATAGATACCTGAGTATAGTTGATATGGACCAAGAAATCAAATGTCCCTTATTTAGTAGCAGCGGCGTCCCGCCGAAAACAGGTGAATTACTTGCAAGTAAAATAAATTGTAATCGACCAAACCTTGACTTTTGACCACTCTCCGAAATGTGCCTCTGATTTGTGCAGCACTTGTAGAATCAGGAGATTGCAGGCGGCTCTGTAAATCGCTATCCAAGCCTATAGACCTCCGCTTTTAAATCGAAATTGCGCAATAGTATAATGACGGGAAATTTCGTCGGTAAAGGTCCACTTCTGCTTCTGTATGTTGGTCAGTCTCCGGTACTTCGGTCTTTCAGTACAAAATTTGGGGGGTGTCGCACCAGCAGCAAAGTGCCATTAAAGACTACCTGTATGAACTCTGCAGCAGGACAGGTTATGGGGAGCTTGGTTTCTTTTCACCGCGCCAGTGGCTGCTCATGCTCAATGCATGCAGACTTCTGCGGCCATTTGATGAGATAACCAAACTAGTCAGTCGCAGCCAGGGCACCATCAGTGACATCGTACCTTACGCCTTCTTTCTGGAGCGTGCATTGCGTTGTGTCATTAATCAAGCCGTCGAGGAGCAGGAGCTGGTAGATGAGGAAGTCGCAATGCTGAATGAATTCCCAGGGGGGCTAATCCATCTGAGACAAGTCAGCAGGAGTGTGAACAGGAGTCAGAGGAGTAAGAGACACCTTGCTATCTAGTATGGCTGTAAATAGCAGATCCGGGACAGCTCTTACTGGGAGTAGTCAAAGTGCTGGGTGGGTGACTACTCCCCATGGTCCAGGCTGGATTTTGACAGGCGAATGTTTTTCTGTATGAACACCAATACTGAAAATGGGCTGTCATACTGTGAACCGGCAACTAGTATGAACAAACACTGCAATTTTTGAGTTACAAATGTGTCTTTGCCTCTATACTGCACCCGCTTGTCCTGTCTACCAGAGCAAATCCCCACAATATATATATATATATATATATATATATATATATACAGTACAGACCAAAAGTTTGGACACACCTTCTCATTCAAAGAGTTTTCTTTATTTTCATGACTATGAAAATTGTAGATTCACACTGAAGGCATCCAAACTATGAATTAACATATGTGGAATTATATACATAACAAACAAGTGTGAAACAACTGAAAATATGTCATATTCTAGGTTCCTCAAAGTAGCCACCTTTTGCTTTGATTACAGCTCATCAAGAGAATGCCAAGAGTGTGCAAAGCAGTAATCAAAGCAAAAGGTGGCTACTTTGAAGAACCTAGAATATGACATATTTTCAGTTGTTTCACACTTGTTCGTTATGTATATAATTCCACATGTGTTAATTCATAGTTTTGATGCCTTAATAGTCATGAAAATAAAGAAAACTCTTTGAATGAGAAGGTGTGTCCAAACTTTTGGTCTGTACTGTATATATATATATAAATATTTACAATATGTGATGAACAGAGAACATGCGCCATCTGTGGCAAGGTCCACCTAACTACGGATATGTGGACCAGTAAGCACGGTCAGGGATGTTATAACTCCATAACAGCATACTGGGTAAATGCAGTGGAGGCTGGGCCTGAGGCGGATAGCAGTTTGGCGCATGTTCTTCCACCACCGAGGATTGCAGGGCGCTTCAGTTTGCCTCCTGTTGCTTCCTCCTCCTACTCCGCTTCCTCATCCTCTACCGGCTCCTCATCCGGTCCTCGTAACACCTTCATCACCAACTTCAGCACAGCCAGAGGTAAACGACAGCAGGCAGTTTTAAAACGTATCTGTTTGGGGGACAAACCCCATACCGCGCAGGAGCTGTGGACGGGCCTTGAACAACAGACCGATGAGTGGTTTGTGCCAGTCAGCCTCAAGCCCGGCATGGTGGTGTGCGATAATGGGCGAAATCTCGTAGCAGCTCTGGGACTAGCCGGTTTGACGCACATCCCCTGCCTGGCGCATGTGCTCAATTTGGTGGTGCAGACGACCACCCCTTCAGCCAAAATGGGACCCGGGTCTTCAAAGTTCCCCCCTCCCGGAAAACAATGTGACAGGGCATCCGCCTTCACATTTTTAACCCCAGGGCAGAACGTAACAACAAAATTAAACCTAGAAAAGAACAAAGACCATCTGGCCTGTCTCGGGTTCAGACGCTTGGCCGATTCCAAGTAGGCCAGATTCTTATGGTCGGTAAACACGGTAATAGGGTGTCTGACTCCCTCTAACCAATGGCGCCATTCCTCAAAAGCTAATTTGATGGCCAACAACTCCCTATCTCCCACATCGTAATTTCTCTCTGCAGAGGAGAGTTTCCTTGAGAAAAAGGCACACGGTCGCCATTTGGCAGGAGAGGGACCCTGAGATAAGACCGCACCCACACCCACCTCAGAAGCGTCCACTTCAACAATAAAAGGTAGAGAGACATCAGGTTGTACCAAAATGAGAGCGGAAGCAAAACTCTCTTTAATACTAGAAAAGGCTTTAAGCGCATCTATCCACCCCCTTTTTAGTCATATCAGTGAGTGGCTTAACAACAGAGGATTAATTCAAAATGAACTTTCTGTAATAATTGGCAAAACCCAAAAACCGCATCAACGCCTTCTGATTCTCAGGAAGCTCCCAATCAAGCACAGCGCGGACCTTCTCAGGGTCCATCCGAAAACCAGAAGCGGAGAGAAGAAAACCAAGAAATGGAATCTCCGTAACCGCAAACACACATTTTTCAAGTTGAGCGTATAATTTATTCTCCCACAGAATCAGCAAGACCTGACATAGGTGGTCCCGATGAGTCTTGAAATCAGGAGAAAAAATCAAAATGTCATCTAGATACACCAGTACAATAAAAAATGCTGTTCACAAAATGTTGGAAGACGGCCGGAGCATTCATTAAACCAAAGGGCATAACCAAATTCTCAAAATGACCCTCAGGGGTATTGAAGGCCGTCTTCCATTCGTCCCCTTCCCTGATTCTGACTAGGTTGTATGCCCCTTTTAAATCCAACTTAGAAAAAACTTTAGCCCCAACAATCTGGTTAAACAGGTCCGGGATCAGAGGAAGCGGATATGGGTCACGAATCGTGATACGGTTCAGCTACCTGAAATCCAGACAAGGTCTTAAAGAAGCATCTTTTTTCTTAACAAAAAAAAAACTGCGGTAACAGGTGACTTCGAGGGTCGGATGTGTCCCTTTCTCAGGCTCTCAAAGATATAAGTACGCATAGCGACTCTTTAAGGTTGGGAGAAATTGTATAGTCGTGATTTTGGCAGCTTGGCGCCTGGGATGAGATTAATAGGGCAGTTGTACTCCCGGTGAGGGGGCAACTCCTGGACGCCACTCTCGGAAAACACATCCGAAAATTCAGAGAGAAAAGATGGCACAGTCTTGGTAGAAACCTCTGAAAGAGACGCCATGAGGCAATTCTCTCTGCAAAACTCACTCCAACCATTTTTTTTGCCTTGCTTGCCAATCAATGGTGGGGTTATGTTTAGTGAGCCAGGGTAGCCCCAACACTAGAGGAGTAGGTAATCCGCTTAAGACGAAACATGACATATCCTCAACATGAGTGTCACCCACAGTCAAACGGATATTGTGAACTATGCCCTTTAACGATCTTTGAGGAAGTGGAGCTGAATCGATAGCAAAAACAGGTATATTATTTTCCAAAGTGCATAACTGGAAACCATGCGTTGTTGAAAATTGATTATCAATGAGATTGACAGCTGCTCTACTATCTACAAAAATCTCATAAACAATGTTCTTGCTGCCTTGCGCCACCCTGGCAGGTAGGAGAAAACAGGACCTACAAGCAAACGGCAAACCTTCAATTTCAGCATCAACCTTGCCAATAGTAGCAAATGGAAAGTTTTTTTATTTTTTGTTAGTTTTTTTTATTACCCTCAGAAAACGCCATGAATCTCTTAGAGCGGCAAACATTAGCTAAATTATTTATAACCCCACAACAGAAACAAACCCTCCTCTGAGAGCAAAATCCTCTACTATCAGAGGCAAGCAACCCCAACTGCATGGCCTCCTCCTCAGAGGGGATTGAGACAGACTGAGACCGCTGTGCACTGAATGAGACAGCCCCACTGTCCTTGGGCTGAATATGACAGGAAAGAGTAGTCTCCTCTCTCTCTCTCTCTCTCTCTCTAAGACGCCTGTCAATACGAACAGCTAGAGACATGGCTGACTCTAACGACGCTGGTCTCTCATGAAAAGCGAATGCATCTTTCAATCTTTCCGAAAGACCATGGCAAAATTGACTTCGGAGTGCAGCATCATTCCAACCAGTATCAGC
The DNA here is from genome assembly GCF_905171765.1 of Bufo bufo. Lineage (NCBI taxonomy): Eukaryota > Metazoa > Chordata > Amphibia > Anura > Bufonidae > Bufo > Bufo bufo. The sequence goes on from NC_053390.1 coordinate 46,954,491, forward strand.
TGCCCATCTCCGAAATTCTGAACAATATATCTCTGCGGACTGTTTACCCTGGCATAAAAGACGCAGTTTAGATTCAGCCAGAGCAATACGATCCGGGTCATCATATATCTTCCCCAGGTCTACAAAAAATTCATCCACCGATTAAAGGAGCTGTGCCCCCATCGGCAGCGAAAAGGCCCAAGACTGAGCGTTATCCCTGAGCAGCGAGATGATGATCCTCACCCTCTTCTCCTCATCACCAGAGGAATGGGGAAGTAGGTGAAAATGGAGTTTGCAAGCCTCTCTAAAGCGAACAAAATTCTCACTGCCCCCGGAGAACGTATCCGGGAGCGAGATCTTAGGCTCGGAACAAACTCCATGAACGCCAGCAGAACCGGTCACCTAAAACTGAGACACAGTTTTACGGAGATCTGCTACCTCCATCGAAAGACCTTGCATGCGGTCAATCAAGGCTGAAACCGGATCCATGCTTAAGACGGTTATGGCGGTTTATAATGTCACGGATGAAGTTAGCAGATAGCTGGAACATATAAATAAACGAGCGACTGGCTTGATCCCAAACTAATGAGCTTATAGGTGAGCCCTATAAAACCCTAAGAGCTCTCCCTGACTGCTATGCACATGCAAGGGTCTGTATGGTAGACGATTGCATGCCCGCGTACCTAATACTGTGTGACACCTGAAAACCCTATAATAGTGAGGGGACATGACCACCGGCTCCCTGCACTTAATACGGACGGAGTCAGGGTCACCTAGAATCAAGCCAGCAAGGAAACACAATAAAGTAAATGACTTATCTGAACAAACAGCAGAAGCAGCCTCCAGCAGTGAACACCTCATCCAGGAAGAAGTATAAACCGCAAAGTGAGGCAGTATGGGAGGGATTATAAAGGAAGACGATTAGTTGAAATAAGTGACACCTGGCAGAAGGAAAGAAGATGAGAAAGTAAAACCAAAACAAAGAACATCATACAAGAGGTAGAGAAGAACGTCTGCCAGATCTTTTCACAGAACTGGTGGTGACAGGCGGATGCTCAACAGACAGGATCCGTTTTTTAGGTGTTATTGTTCTGACGGATCAGAGGAAGGGCAAAATAATCAGTGACGTCAACACAAACTTACTGCTGACACCCTCTCGACTCTGTCGGGGGGCTCTACTTATCTAAGCCTTTAATAGAACAGGTTCTGTAGACATCTATGTGGAATCATCTGACATCGGTGTAAAAGGACTGCACTTCTTCTTGGCGCTAACATCGACCTGTAACGCTGAGTTCATACTTGAGTTATTTGGTTAGTTTTGGCCCGTGACTGCCCAAATAAGTGAAGTGTGCAGTGATTCTAAGAGCGACGCCTGTCGTCTGCATGTCATACTGACTTACAGTATTGTTTCACTACCAGAGCAGACTCCCTATGCATGTTACTGCAAGGCACAGTGTTCTACACCACTATATAGGCTCTCTGCAGCCAGGAAAAAGCAGTTTTTAACATGATTCGCCGCAAATAAATTTGGATCGAACAAAATTTTTCTAAAATTTTGGCGAACCGGCTGAATCGACTATTGGAAAAATTTTCCTATCTCTAACTGTCATGTGTGCAATGTTATGACACCATAGATATCAACAGAGGCTGGAAGCAGGAAAAAGTCAGTGTATGCAGCTGAATCCACATGGTGTTCTTTGGAAGTCTATGCAGCTCATACAACAGACTGTAAGCCCCAGGGGTACAGACACTACCAGCGTGCAAATACCTTGTAAAGACTGAGGATTCCCTCACTGTGGGCTTCAGCCATCGGTTTAAGGTGAGTTACAAGTGCAAGATAAAAAAGGACCCCATCGCAAAGCGGCTGAAGTTAACTGTTAATTAGGAAGGACTGCATTGTTAATATCGTATCGTTAGTATCATAGCGCGCTCACCATGGGGCACATTCTAGGCACATAATTCCTCAAAGTCATTGCTTTGGATATTCTGCATTGGTGGGGGGTATATATTTACTGAATATGAAGAGGTTAACTGACTTTTTTTTTGTAATGGGCAGACATTACCGAAACATATAAAATAATTAGGATGGTTTCATGAAAGTTGCAAATAGCAAAAAAATTCTACCTTAACCATTAACATTTAGAAAACTGATATAATGACTAAACGAGATGACATAAAGAGTTTGTAACCTTAAACATTTCCTGGGCTTAATTATACCCTGCGCGTAGAAATTTACATGTCATATCTCAGAAATTAATGAGCTCACTAACCGCGGGGACTGTATCTGTACACGAGCAGACCTGGTGGCATCACACTCTGCCCCACTATTCTCTGTAACCCACAGCTTAGGGCATCCATGGCAAGACTTACATTGGATTGCTAGTAACTCTACTGCATGTTCTGACCTCAGAAAACTCGTACCCTTAGAGAAGCGGCACCTAAGGCTACACAGTCTATATTTATAATGCGCATTGAGACCCACCGAAACTTCCCAATTTTATGCAATTATTTATTTTTATGTAAAGCCGTGTCTGTCCGCTTGCACATTTGTGCCCCACAAAGTAATTGTCCCCCTTTGTGTCTTCATAGAGTCCTATTTACGGCAAATAGCAGTAGCCCCCCACATTGATGGTAATGATGCCTCCTGTGACCTTTACAGAAATAATGCCCCCTTAGTGGCACCCTCACAATACTGATGCCCCCTTAGTTCCTGCCGCAAAGTAAAGATGACCCACTATTGTTCTCCACAGTAAGGATGTTTCCCTTTACATTGTAATGATGCACCCTTAGTACCCTGTCACACTTGAGATGCCCCCTTACAATAGCAGTGACCCTTAGTGCCCCGAACAGACAGGACTGATGCCCCTTTAGTGCCCTCAGACAGTAATGATGCCCCACTCATAGTGAAGATGCCTCTTATGACCCCTCTTAGATTAGTGATGTCTTCCTAGTATCCCCTACACAGTAAAAATAACCCCTTAGTGTCCCCTGCAGGAAAGATGCCCACTTAAACTCCCACACACAGAAATACTGCCCCCATTAATGCCCCCCGTAGTGCCTTCACACACAGTATGATGATACCTTAGCCACACCCCACACTGTTGCGCCTTTAGTGCCTCTAAAATGAATACTCATTTAGCTGCCACAACAAAACTGAGAAGACCACTCAGTAAATAGTGATGTCCCGAACTATTCGCCGGCGAACATATGCAATGTTCGGTCCGCCCCCTATACATCATCATTGAGCAAACTTTGACCCTGTACCTCACAGTCAGCAGACACATTCCAGCCAATCAGCAGCAGACCCTCCCTCCCAGACCCTCCCACCTCCTGGACAGAATCCATCTTAGATTTATTCTGAAGCTGCAGTGTCACAAATTTGACGAAGTTGTAATCTCAATGCGATTAATACGGGTTATATTAATCGCATTGCGAATTCAGCTTAGAGCGGGGTTCCTAATGGTTGTATTGCTAGGATATAACGATGATTGAGAATATAGTGCTATATCCGTTATATTCGTCAATTCTAGCAATACAACCATTAGGAACTCAGATCTAAGTTGTAATCGCAATGCGATTAAGGCTGAGTTCACACGGGCGAGATTTCCGCGCGGGTGCAATGCGTGAGGTGAACGCATTGCACCCGCACTGAATCCAGTCCCATTCATTTCTATGGGGCTGTGCACATGAGCGGTGATTTTCACGCATCACTTGTGCGTTGCGTGAAAATCGCAGCATGCTCTATATTGTGCATTTTTCACGCAACGCAGGCCCCATAGAAGTGAATGGGGCTGAGTGAAAATTGCATGCATCCGCAATCAAGTGCGGATGCGGTGCGATTTTCACGTACGGTTGCTAGATGACAGTCTTTTCACTGTATTATTTTCCCTTATAACATGGTTATAAGGGAAAATAATAGAATTCTTTAATACAGAATGCTTAGTAGGTGGTCAATTGAGGGTTAAAAAATAAAAAATAATTAACTCACCTTCTCCTCTTGATCGCGTAGCTGCCGGTCTCTTCTTACTTCTTTAATCATGAGCTGCCGGCTAAAGGACCTGTGGTGAAGTCAGATTAAGCTACGCGATCAAGAGGAGAAGGTGAGTTAATTATTTTTTATTTTTTAACCCTCAATTGACCACCTACTAAGCATTCTGTATTCAGAATGCTACTATTTTCCCTTATAACCATGTTATAAGGGAAATAATAACATCTACACAACACCGAACCCAAACCTGAACTTCTGTGAAGAAGTTCAGGTCTCGGTACCACAGTCAGTTTTTTATCACGCGCGTGCAAAACGCATTGCACCCTCGCGCTAAAAACTGAACAACGGAACGCAATCGCAGTCAAAACTGACTGCAATTGGGTACCTACTCGCGCGGGTTTGCCGCAACGCATCCGGACCTTATCCGGACACGCTCGTGTGAACTCATACAGGTTATATTAATCGCATTGCGAATTCAACTTAGAGCTGGGTTCCTAATGGTTGTATTGCTAGAATATAACGAAGATTGAGAATATAGTGCTATATCCGTTATATTCGTCAATTCTAGCAATACAACCATTAGGAACTTAGCTCTAAGTTGAATTCGCAATGCGATTAATGCAGGTTATATTAATCGCATTGCGAATTCAACTTACCACACTCTGCGTCAACTACGTAATTTTCCATGGGAGTTTTGCCATGGATCCCCCTCCGGCATGCCCCAGTCCAGGTGTTAGTCCCCTTGAAACAACTTTTCCATGACTATTGTGGCCAGAAAGAGTCCCTGTGGGTTTTAAAATTTGCCTGCCTATTGAAGTCTATGGCGGTTCGCCCGGTTTGCCCGTTCGCGAACATTTGCGGAAATTCGCATTCGCCGTTTGCGAACGGAAAATGTTATGTTCGCGACATCTCTATCAGTAAGCCACTACCATGTCTCTGCATCATTCAAACTTTCGCCAAGCCACCGAAGGCATTGGTTGCAGGGTGAACGGTGGAACAGAAAGCTGACGACTCGCTGCTCACCATTGTATTCAACTGTATCTACGACCAGGGGACACACATACAGTTAAAACCGAAACATGTGACAGGCTTCCCGAGACTGTGGGACAGTTTAGGACTGTCCCTGTGGATTTAGGATGGTTAGGAGGCATGTGCACTAATTATATGGTTAGATGTATGTAGCAAATTTTAACAATTGTGGTATTCTGATACCAGAATTTGTCCTTTCTGCAGTACTATGGGGCACTTGATGGCTCTTTTATGTATGGGCTGGGGTGCACTGGTCCTGTTTAGGTTGTCCATTGGCAGTGTCCCAATTCCAAGTATATGCTGGTTTGCAAACCTTTAAAAAGCCCAGGACTCCTTAGTGCGTTGGACATGGATAGGGTAGCTACCTATAGCTGGTAATAGAGACAGATTTCTTTCTTCTAGGTCAGATAATTTGCAGACCTTTTCCCAGGCAGCATTGCAGGAAGACCACCTGGGGATTCCCTGCACAAAGTTCATACCCCTGTGAGGTAGGCTTTAGGGTGAAGATTGAAAATGTTTGCCTAACCAAATCCAATAATGACATAGTGAGTCCACGAGAGAAAAATAGAGAGAGAGCCCAGAAATCAAGAAGAGTGTTGTGTAGCCTAGAATAGTAATCATGTATAGCAACTGGTCTCCATAATAGAAATAGTACCCACTCAGGGGCTCCCTCCAACACCTTGCAGCTTGAAAAGCTGTTCTCCTCTGCTTATTTCTGATAAAGGGCTTTTGTCCTGGAAGAGCAAGTTGCAGATGTGAGGCTGGCTTAGCTGTTTCTACATAAAAGGCTGGAAGGTACCCCCAGGGAAAATTCACATGATCTTTAACGTCATAAAAATGCTCCAACCTGTGTCTCTGTTGGGAAGCTATAGTTCACAGTATGCTTGGCTGTCAAGGCATGCCAAAAGTTGTAGATTCTCAACTGTTGGAGAGCCAAAGGTTGATGACCAATGCTTTAAAACAGGCATGCTCAACCTGTGGCCCTCCAGCTGTTGCAAAATTACAACTCCCATCATTCCCAGACAGCCTACAGCTATCAGCCTATAGAAGGGCATGGTGGGTAGTTTTACAACAGCTGCAGGGCTGCAGGTTGAGCATCCCTGCTCTAGAACCTCTGCCAAGATTCCATCAAGCAGTCTCCATGCACTGAAAAATGTTTCTCCTCCTGAGGAACCCCTGTTTAACCAAAGGTAGTCAAGGTATGCTGAGAGTAGAAGATCCTGAACAGTTGAAGGGTGGAGACTACTGTGCTTGACAATCAAGATTAGATTCACTTTCTGGTGCTCTAGTCTCTGATGATGACCCTTCTTTCATGACCTAGTTCTTTTTAATCCCTGATCTCAAGGGGTCTGATATTTGCTGCCATGCTGGTTTCTGTCTTACTTTCAAGGTTATGTACGGTAAATGGTTGAGTCAGTGCTAGATGCCATTCACCCAGGGGACAAATCTATTGGTTACTGATGATGGCATTTCATGGAAAATGGACCTGATCTTGATTGTCAAGAACCGTGGTCTCTAACCTCTGGACCTTAAACTATTGGGAAACTATAATTCCTGGTGTGCCATGACAGCTGAAGGATGTCAATGCATGCTGAGAGTTGTAGATTTTCAACAGCTGTAGTGCCACAGGTTGTTGCTTTCCCAACTGTGGATGAATCTCTGAAAAACGTTTCTTCACTTGAGGAATCCCTGCAACAACCCCCATGTCTACTCTACAGGTGACAGCTCTGGGTACCCATAATAAGGAAGGGATTCCTGTAAGGCCTGGTATTTCACGATATAGAAATCGTGTGCAATGTGCATCTGCAACCCATCAGCGGTGCTTTTCATTTTCTACCAGAACAAGTCACCACGACAAGCTAAATTGTTCTATCAGTTTGGTTTTTGCACACACCATGAAATAAATTAGATGAGTTTCAGTCTGAATCTTTTTGTGATTCCACTAGCAGTTATTCAATTTGCATACACTGTACCCTGCATGCATAAACATGCATATCCTTTCAGAAGTCATATAAAAGATTTAAAGCTCCATCTGTTGGGACAAAAGATTATTGCAGTATTCCAGGACAAGCTGCATATGCAGCATGATAATAACATCCTGATTATTTTGAAGACCGCATTCAAAGAATCCGAGGATTTGTTTTTGTTTTATGTCTGAATGTATTAATCTTTTTGTGTTCGCCTCAGATATTGTGAAATTGTAACTGATTTGATTATACGGTCTCCATATAGAATAAATGTGCGTAAAAAGTTCACATGACCGTATGTATCCTTATGTCCGTTCCGCAAAGGACAGAACATGTCTTATTTTTGGCTGCAACTATGGACCACAGACTCATTGATGACGCCACACGGACGTCATCTGTATTTTGCAGATTGCAAAATACACTGCTCAAAAAAATAAAGGGAACACTTAAACAACACAATGTAACCCCCAATAAAGGAGTGGTTCTGCAGGTGGTGACCACAGACCACTTCTCAGTTCCTATGCTTCCTGGCTGATGTTTTGGTCACTTTTGAATGCTGGCGGTGCTTTCACTCTAGTGGTAGCATGAGACGGAGTCTACAACCCACACAAGTGGCTCAGGTAGTGCAGCTTATCCAGGATGGCACATCAATGCGAGCTGTGGCAAGAAGGTTTGCTGTGTCTGTCAGCGTAGTGTCCAGAGCATGGAGGCGCTACCAGGAGACAGGCCAGTACATCAGGAGATGTGGAGGAGGCCGTAGGAGGGCAACAACCCAGCAGCAGGACCGCTACCTCCGCCTTTGTGCAAGGAGGAACAGGAGGAGCACTGCCAGAGCCCTGCAAAATGACCTCCAGCAGGCCACAAATGTGCATGTGTCTGCTCAAACGGTCAGAAACAGACTCCATGAGGGTGATATGAGGGCCCGACGTCAACAGGTGACGGTTGTGCTTACAGCCCAACACCGTGCAGGACGTTTGGCATTTGCCGGAGAACACCAAGATTGGCAAATTCGCCACTGGCGCCCTGTGCTCTTCACAGATGAAAGCAGGTTCACACTGAGCACATGTGACAGACGTGACAGAGTCTGGAGACGCCGTGGAGAATGTTCTGCTGCCTGCAACATCCTCCAGCATGACCGGTTTGGCATTGGGTCAGTAATGGTGTGGGGTGGCATTTCTTTGGAGGGCCGCACAGCCCTCCATGTGCTCGCCAGAGGTAGCCTGACTGCCATTAGGTACCGAGATGAGATCCTCAGACCCCTTGTGAGACCATATGCTGGTGCGGTTGGCCCTGGGTTCCTCCTAATGCAAGACAATGCTAGACCTCATGTGGCTGGAGTGTGTCAGCAGTTCCTGCAAGACGAAGGCATTGATGCTATGGACTGGCCCGCCCGTTCCCCAGACCTGAATCCAATTGAGCACATCTGGGACATCATGTCTCGCTCTATCCACCAACGTCACGTTGCACCACAGACTGTCCAGGAGTTGGCAGATGCTTTAGTCCAGGTCTGGTAGGATATCCCTCAGGAGACCGTCCGCCACCTCATCAGGAGCATGCACAGGCGTTGTAGGGAGGTCATACAGGCACGTGGAGGCCACACACACTACTGAGCCTCATTTTGACTTGTTTTAAGGACATTACATCAAAGTTAGATCAACCTGTAGTGTGTTTTTCCACTTTAATTTTGAGTGTGACTCCAAATCCAGACCTCCATGGGTTGAAAATTTTTATTTCCATTTTTTTATTTTTGTGTGATTTTGTTGCCAGCACATTCAACTATGTAAAGAACAAAGTATTTCAGAAGAATATTTAATTAATTCAGATCTAGGATGTGTTATTTTTGTGTTCCCTTTATTTTTTTGAGCAGTGTACATACGTTCATGTAAAAGCACCCTTATGTCTAGTGTTCAGCGCGAATATTCTAATCGCAAATTTTTATCGCGAATATCTGCACTTCATAAATTCATGAAGATCTAGAATATATTGCTATATCTTCATAATAGTGAATATTCTAGATTTTTTTTATCACTAGATAAACCTATAATCTTTTCTCACTCATTGTATATAGCTACTCGTAATCTTTATTATGCTATCTATCATCCATACCTATTTTTTATAATTATTTTTACCAATAATTAATTAACTTTTATTATAATTTTTTCCTACCTATCATTAATAGTTTCTTTTTATAGATGCTATATTATTTTACTTTTAAAATAAATAATTACCTATAACTCACAATAAACAACATATAACAGACAATCACACAAAGGCTGTATGCCAAAAGCCAGGTATGTGCAAGCCAACAACCTATCCATGAGACAGGTACAGTCAGCATACCTTACAATGGCAGCCTTGTGCACAATGAGACATTCAAGACCAGCTCTCATATGACTGAGAGCCAGTAAGGCTCAATGTTGCTTGAGTTTCGTTGGGTGGCTTGGGGGACCTGCGCACCTAGATCATTATCATTAGGGTGGCAAAAATTGTATATATATATATATTTTTTTGGATGCCAGCTAAGGCTACTTTCACACTCGTGTTTTGTGCGGATCCGTCTTGTATCTGCACAGACGGATCAGCACGAATAATGAAAACGCTTGTATCCGTTAATAACAGATCCGTTTGCATTATTCATTAAAAAAAAGTCTAAGTCAAAACGGATCCGACTTGACTTACATTGAAAGTCAATGGGGGATGGATCCGTTTTCAATTGCACCATATTGTGTCAGTGAAAAACAGATCCATCCCCATTGACTTACATTGTAAGTCTAGATGGATCCGCGTAGTCAGATGGTCACCAAAACGCTGCAAGCTGCGTTTTAGTGACCGTCTAAAAAACACAACGGAGACCAAACGCAGCCAAATTGATGCATTGGGGCTTAAATGATCTGTTTTGGGCCACTTGTGAGAGCCCTGAAACGGATCTCACAAGCGGACCCAGAAACTCCAGTGTGAAAGTAGCCTAACTCTTCTCTCACTGCTTAGGAGGGCTGCATAAAAATTTTCAGTTTTCTAATTGTCCTAACATTTATAATTAATACCCTTTCTATACTGTTTTGTCATGTAAACTTATTTGCATAAACATGGGCATATGGGAAAGACATGCAAATAGTGTTTCATCTCAAAAACAAGGCAGATTCTGCTAATTTTCGTGTCTTTCCCATATAACCATGTTTATGTAAATGAGTTTACATGACAAAATAGTATAGAAAGGTTATTGAATATAAATGTTAGGACAATTAGAAAACTGAAAATTTGTATGCAGCCCTCCTATGCAGTGAGAGAAGAGTTAGCTGGGATCCAAAAAAAAAAAACATTTTCGAGAGAGAGAGTAGACATAGTCCATATATATTTCCTCCTTAGGTTTTCCGGTTTATGTTTCTCTACAATTCTCCATTGGAGCGACACATTTATATTTTACATGTTCCTTAAATTGGAGCGATCTTGGATTGAAAAATCATGCTGTCTGCTCATCTTCTGTGTCACTGGTTCCATGTCTGGCTGTGATATCATCATGGTAGGGAACAACCTGTGGTGTCCATCACAATGAATGGAAGAAGACAGCTGTGCAGTTATAAAGATGTAGTTGGAAATATTCCTTGGGTGATTGCCCTTGTTACGCTCCTCGGGAATGTCTCATGCTAATGCAGAGCTTCCTATTTAGTTTCATCTCTAGGCTAAACTTATGTGGTAAAATTTTTAAAGATTAAATGGCTTAAAATTGTAACTTTTGTAAGAATAGAACTGGTCAAACTCAAATCTATTTATGGGTCTGGTCTGGGGTCTGAATTTATTTAGGGTCCTGCTCTGGTGTCTGAATTTATTTAGGGGCCTGGGCTAGCCTGCCCTTATAAAGGGGTCTGATCTGGAGTCTGAATTAATTTTGGGATATGTTTTGGGTCTCCTTGCCTTTATCCATCTTTTCTTCTTATGTAGCTGATGGTTTTGGGGATGGAGGAATGCTAATCTGGCAGCACACATATGTAATGTACATTGCTTGCTAGTGATGTAGACCATAGATAGAAAATATAGTCATACTACTGGCCATTGTGATCTGTCCTCCAATTAAATCTGTCTATTTGCATCTTAAAGAGACAGGCACATGTCAGCTAGTGGCGCCCATTGCCTCGTATTATTTACACCTGCTCAGAACTGCCCGTGGCCAAAGTCGATGCCTAAGTGATAGGTGGTTTTTAGTTGTGAAAATGACCCCCCCCCCCCCCGCCCCATTATGACACAACAGTCTAAGATCCTTCCCAGATCGATAGGATCAAGGATCAATAATATGCTTCTCTGGTATTATTTTACTCGCTGTATATTCTATTTGCCTGCTAGTCAAGCTGTCCTTATATTCTCTTTTCTTCACTTCTGAAATGCCAATCTTCCAGAGCCCATTAGCACAGACACGTTCCGGGTGCCTGTCGGGTTGGGGTGACATCCGCTCAGAGCTCTTGTTGAGTAGCTAAGAGCATTTGGCATTGCTTCATCTTGTGTCTCATAGACTCGCGTTCCTGCATTACAGGGAACAAGATGAGACTGTCAATCTTCTCCTCCTATTCAGCCGCAGAAATTGGAGCTGTTCTTTTGCCGCCAACAATTCAGTGATGAAATACATCTTTTTGTGAAAGACTTATTTACATAGAGGTCCTGCTACATCAGGTACAGTGAATTAGAACATTTTCAGACCATGGTGTACAAAGAAGAGAGGGGGAGATGTGTCCTTCCCTGCATTTCCCTCTAGACCTGAGATGTCTCGCATGAAATCACTGGCTTTAAAGGAAAAAAAAAACATGATTTTGTGATACTCTGTTGGGAGTTCTTTATGCTGTATGTGTCCTGAAAGTGGCAACTAAGCAGTTCAGTTAGGCCTGACAAAGAGCCATTGCCTGGTATGTTAACAATATCATGGACTGTTTGTTTGCTTTTATCCAGAATAAAGTAGCGAAATTAGAAATTGGAATGCCGCTGCTTTTTTCTATTTTACTGAACACTTCTTACTTATATCAGAGGTTTTCTGTGTTTATTTATTTTACTCACTTATTTAGCGCTGACATATTCTGTTATTATTATTATTATTACTGTCCCCTGTGGGGCTCACAATCTACGTTCCCTACATCCTTGGAGTGTGGGAGGAAACCGGAGTACCCGGAGGAAACCCTGGAAAACACAGGGAGAACATACAAACTCCATGTAGATGTTATTAAAAAAAAAAAATAAAGGTGCCCTAGACAACTGCCTACTCTGCCTACCCATAGTACTAATGTATTTAGGTGGAGTAGAGGGGCAGACTCAAAAAAACTTGATGAGATATTATTTTCTGTAATTAATCCACTTTTTAATAACTGTTCTTGATAATGAGTCTTCAGATTTTTCCGTGAGATTATTATATAAAGTCCACTTCTTTCGATTACTTATGGATAAATACTTCAGAGTAATTGCGGCCTCAAGTTGAGCTTTTATACAAGCGCCGCTCATTTACATCCAATTAATACGTTGCTGGAAAGATAATGACAAATATGCTACATTTCCATTTTTATAGCGCGCATTAATATACGTCCTGCTCTAAGAAAAATAAATTGAGCGAAGTTCAAAGAAATAATTGAGAGAGATGTACATCTTGTTTTGATGGAGAATTTATCCATTAGTAACGCGGCTTGTAAAAACTACTTTTAAAAAACGCGGTTTAAAAAAAAATGGATCTTTTAAACTCAGATTTCATCTGCATGAAAAAATTTGTAAACTTAAGTATATGAGCTTGAGAGTAACTTATGGCCAGCTCGGTGGCTGTTCGGTTAGCGGGGGCTCAGTGGTTAGCGTTCTCCTAGAATCCACTAAACCTAAAGTCATCCATCATATGGCTATATAGTGAAATATATTCTTCAGAGAACATATTTCCACCGCTCCAAAGTCCAGTGATTACGTGTTTTACACCCCTCCAGCAGACGCTTGGCATTGAGCATGCTGAGGTTTGTGTGCAGCTGCTTGACCATGAACCCTTTTCATGAAGCTCCTGGCACATCATGAGTCAACAGGGTATATAACAATGGACTTAAAACAATGCCCTGCAGTACCCCGATATTCGTTAGGACAAAATCAGATACATTCCTGCCTAGCCGAACATAGTGAGTTCGACCTTTTTGATCTACAGTAGGAGGACACGGAAGGTTTGTAAACTATGGCATGATTGAGTCAGCAGAGTGATCAAGCAATCAAACTATCAAGACTCCGCTGCAATGTGGTGGGAAACACTTTAAGACACCATCACCCCAGTTCAGGACAGCCATAGCTGGAAGCCTGCATAATACAGGGGGCACCTAAAGCCACAGGTGACAGGAGACAGACAGCGTCAGCTAGCACATTTCTGAGGGTCATCTTCTGCCACATTGCCAGCCATAAAATATCTGGGAAGAGAGATTGCACTTTGTACCAACTGCTGCTGGATCTGCTGCTATTTGTGTATTGCATTCATTAAAAGAAAGACGCCATTTGTTTTACAATATCTGCCTGGTTCCTTTCATCACCTTTTTCACTGCACCGAACTCCCAAGGTATGACACCGTGACGCTTCATCTCATCAGGGCCACAACCACTCCCATCCTCTGCACCGGTTCCTCGGGGGCTCACTGCAATACTAATACCAGTGCTTCTCTGTGGAGATTACATTGCTGTGTGCTTGATTTTAGGCTCATTTTACAGTGAAATGGCTGAAACACCAGATCTCAAGAGTGATCAGCCGCTAAGGCATGTAGAGCTTTGTTCTGGGCTGATCAGATACAAAATACTGAAACAGGTCTCACCAGAAGAGCTATTTGTGAGGCTTTTCCAAGGGCCATAACCAGAAGTCTCATGGCCTTCCTGCTCGTTCTGCACAAAAAGAATTAGGGGGACATTTATTAAAGCGGCTGTGCCCCATTTTCACCCAGACAGCCACCCTGATATGAGCATCGAAGCATTTCATGCTCTGATGCTCTCCTTTGGCTTTTTTTTTTTTAGATCCGGTGATGTATCAGGCTCTCCATGGGGAAAGCTAGATAGAGGTTTCTGCCTAGCAGTAAGCCCTGTGACATCACGGGCACTAATCGGTGGACTTTAGCACTGCCCTAGCCTGTAAAACGGTTAGGGCAGTGCTAAACCCACCCATCAGTGCCAGTGACATCTCTGAGCTCATTGCCAGACAGAAGCATCTGCCTAGCAGTGTAAAAATATAAGCCAAAAAGCCCTTGAAATGCTCCAAAGCTCACGTCAGAGGGGCTGCCTGGGTGAAAATGAGGATATGTTTGGGTACAGCTCCGAACACTGACAACCCCTTTAAGACCAGCGATTTATACGCTTCGGCTCTTGCTGCTGCCAGCCTTCGACATGCTGAACAGCAAGGAATCTGGCATAGTTTAAGGCCATTTTTCACGCCATAAACTGGCGATTAAAGTGATGAATGAGATGGGTCGGCTGTCTCGCCCTCTTCCATGCCCACACCACACCTCATTTTTCCGCCACTTTGCCATGAGCAGTGCAAAAGCACAGATTGCGCCGCAAAACCTTTGTGACAAAATCTGCAACCGTAATCAGCCACAAAGTGGCATGAAACAAAGGCCAACAATGCGTTTTAACTTCTACGTATCTGGTGACGCCGCTCTTGGAATTTTTGCATTACAATTTTCACTGACTTTATGCTTTTTCAGACCATAAAAGATACGGTGTTAATAAATACTAATGCACAGCTTTATCGTCCAGCACCGGCCCCGTTTATCCCTCTCTTTATTTAGTGCATTAATGGTTACTCTGGCAATTAAAGAAAGAATGAGGAGTTTATGAGACGGCCGTCCGCTCATTTATCTCTCTGACACTTTTTCTGAAGTGCTTTATTGTCCAACGACCGGAATGAATAAAAAAAAATATGGATACATAAATGGAAAAATATCGTCTGCCTTGGAAAGTGCGGAATATTGTTACACACTCTTCTAGTGAAAGTAAGTAATTTACAAATGTGTCAAGGGTCATTGTGCAATCATGATGCCAAAATCCCAGAGCCAAAGATGTTAAAGGGTATGTAGACTTTTGCAATCATACTTTTATAATCATAGAATCATAATTTTTTGCTCATAGGTGGAGATGAGCTTCTCAGTTTTTAATTAATCAAGTTAATTTAGAATTCCCAAAAATTTGGCTCCCTAGCGAATCCAAAACTTTTGTGATTCAAATTGGGCGAATCGTCCAAATATGGCATTCGCCATTTTACAGGTCGGAAGACAACACAGCAAGGAAGATGAAGAAGACGGATCACATGATGTCGCAGCTCTGACTGGTAGCTTTGCCCATAAGGTCTTGCAGTCAGCCTCAGCCAATCAGAAGTGACAATATTGACATGTGTCATAGACGCTATATAAAATCCCAGGCAGCGAAGCCATGTGTATTCTGAGCATCTATCAGAGAAAGCAAAGAAAACGTATCTTCAGACACACAATACAGCTAGCGTAGGGTCAAACAGGGAAAGTGTTAGAATATGAGGAAGTTAGTAAGATTTAATTAGCTAGGAACAGGACAGGGTCATTTTAGTATAGTGTATGTGCAACATGTCGCCCACCAGGGCTGATTGTGTCCCAGGTTTTTAGGAATGCCAAGTGGTGATGCAGCCTTATTAGTTCTGTGTGTCACAGAGCTCCTACCTGGATACCGTCACTCCCCAGGGTTAGGCTCCAAAGCAATAAATGTGAGAGTAATGGTTGGTGGAGTAAAAAGTTCAACAGCTTTACTTAAATAATCTTGCATCCAGACAATATTTGGTCTTGCTCTTGGTTCCAGCAGATTATGGGGTAAACTGGTAGGTAAACTTGGATACCTTGCTTTATCTTTCTCTGCTGTGCTAGACTCTGGTTTTAGTCTGGTAGCCGGACTTTAGGACTGTTCTGGTACCATTTAAGTGGGGTGCGTTTGACTGTTGACACCCTTGTCATACTCTATATTTGTAAGGAGTCATGGTGCTCTATGAGCTGTTTTCCTTGGGAGTCTCCTGCTGCAGAAGGGAGAGCCATTCCCCTAACCTCTACATTTCTTGTGTCTTCTCAGCTCCACTATCCACATTAGATTGGACTAGACCAGGGTTGGCCAACCTGCGGATATCCAGCTGTTGCAAAACTACAACTCCAAACATGCCCAGACTGCCTACAGCAAGGCATGGTGGGAATTGTAGTTTTACAACAGCTGGAGAACTACAGGTTGGCCATCCCTGGACTAGACTATAGTTTCCTGCAACCCCTCCCTTGGTTAGAAACAGGACTAGCCCACTTCTGCCCAAAAGGGGGAGAATGGAATGGTAAATTCCATTCTATCTAATGATTTCCCTCTGCCAGATACACTACCACCTGCTGGATAACCAGGCACAGTGCATAAACAGAACAGTTTTATAGCAATATTATGATTGCATAGTGTAGGAGGACCTGGAATAGATACACAGATGACATTATTGTTAGCCATTCGAGACAGTAGCAGGGTGTAGGAATGGTAGTGACCAGTGTTGGTCGAGCACTAAAGTGCTCGTGTGCTCGAGTAGAACACTTCCCGATGCTCGGGTGCTCTACAGAGCACACGAGCGCAATGGAAGTCAATAGAAGAACCCGAGCATTAAACCAGGCACCCGCTGCTCTGAAGAGGGGAGGGTGTCGGGACTCTAGTTTGGCTTAGGAGTCCCTGCTCTAACTCCATATATAGCAATATATATAGGTATGTCCATAAATGGAGTCAGTGCTTGGGGACAGAATAGAGCAGAATAGAGCATCTCTCGCACCAAGGCCCGGAAATGCTGCATTCTGACAGCACCCTGTGATGCTGGTAACATGTCCGCCATTTTGTGTTTGTATCGGGGGTCTAAGTACATTGCCACCCAGTACTGGTCCTTGCCCTTTATGCTTTTTATACGGGGGTCCCTCTTCAAACACTGGAGCATGAAGTCCCCCATTTGCACTAAATTGGAAGCGGTAGAGCGCCCTGCTCATCTCCCAGGAGAATGTCGTCCTCGGTCTCCCTTCCCCCATCCTCCTCTGACTCCTCTTCAGACTCCTGCTGACTTGTCTCAGATGGAGTACCCCCCCCCCCCCCCCGGGAATTCATTCAGCATTGCGACTTCCTCATCTTCCAGCTCCTTTTCCTCGATGGCTTGATCAATGACATGACGCAATGCATGCTCCAGAAAGAAGGCGTAAGGTACGATGTCACTGATAGTACCCTGGCTGCGACTGACCAGTTGGTGATCCCATCAAATGGCCGCAGAAGTCTGCATGCGTCGCGCATGAGCAGCCACTGGCGCAGTGAAAAGAAACCAAGCTCCCCAGAACCTGTCCGGCTGCAGAGTTCGTACAGGTAGTCGTTAACAGCACGTTGCTGCTGGAGCAGCCTATCAAGCATATACAAGGTGGAGTTCCAGCTCGTCTGGCTGTCACAAATCAGACGTCTGACGGGCAGGTGGTGTCGCCGCTGAACGTCAGCAAGGCGACCCATGGCCATGTAAGTGTAATGACCGACGTCACGCACAGGGAGGAAAACAGGGAAAGCCCTGCCCAAGGGAGAGGGAAAGGTGGTGACCCCTAACTCACCTTGCGGCTGGCACCTGACTGCCCTGACGTCCCTAGACGGGTTCCTCACCCGTGCGGCGATCACGTGCCTAAACCCTGGCTTTCCCTAATATGAGCCCTAGATAGTGAACGGGCCGGTGGGATCGCTAGTCCACACCACTATCACTAAGAGGGAAACACCAGGGAGAGGACAGACAAAACAGACAAACACATACACCCAGGAGGGCGACCACAATAAACCAAAAAGGTCCAACAGGGATCCGGAGGGTAGCGTTCTGAACCAACTACCAGCGAACGCAGCAACACAGCTCCAGAAGCTCAGAATAGATGTCCAGGCAGGAAGCTCTATCTCTGGCAACCAGAGAAGTGTGAGAGAGGAATATAAGGAGGTCTGGGAGTGCTGGACAAGGAACAGCTGAGGAGAAAGAGCTACGGATCCCTGAGTGAGCCAAAAGGGTTTGCAAAGCAAACCCAGAAAGCTACCATAAGGAAAACAGCCCTATCTTAAATAGAGCGTGCAGCCAACCGCTGCGACTTCCTGACCCCGGGTATAACGGAGTCAGGCGTGGTTCTCGATACCCTCGTGACAGTAAGATCTTCTAAAATAGCTTGAGATTTTCCTGGCCTGCCGCAAGACGTCCAAGACCCCGGGGTATTTGGCAACAAATCGCTGCACAACTAAGTTCAGGACGTGTGCCATGCATGACACGTGTGTCATTTTGCCCTGTTTCAGCGCGCTCAGCAGATTGGGACCGTTGTCGCACACCACTTTACCAACTGTCAAATTGGGCGGGATTAGCCACTGATCAGCCTGTGACCGCAGAGCTAAAAGCAGTGCAGGACCAGTGTGGCTCTTGGCTTCCAGACACAACAGCCGCAGCACAGCATGGCAACGTCTCACATGGCACGTCAAATAGGTTCTAGGGAGCATGGGGGGCGCAGTGGAAGAGGTGAAAGCAGTGAAAAATGAGAAATCAATCGAGGAGGAGACGGAAGATGGAGTAGGAGGAGGAGAAGAAGAGGCAGGCCTGCATGCAATCCGTGGGGGTAACACCAAATCCACATGGCAGCCACGGGTTACATGCTTGACAGCCATCACAAGGTAACCCAGTGGGCAGTAAAAGTTATGTACCTTCCCTGCTCGTGTTTGCTAGACCACCTGTCTGTGGTCAGATGTATCTTGGCACCAACACTTTGTGCCAGAGATATAATCACTTGCCACTGAATGTGGCCATATAGTTCTGGGATGCTCTTCTGGGAGAAATATTTCCTTCTGGGGACCTTCCATTGCGGTGTGCCAATGGCCAAAAAATTTCTAAAGGCCTCTGAGTCCACCAGTTTATACTGTAGTAGTTGGCGGGCTAGCAGTTCCGAAAAGCCAGCGGTCAGCCGCTGGGCAACAGTGTTATCCAGCGTCATCGACCTTTTACGCTCAAACATTTGGGCCACGGAAGCCTGCCTTCTGCCAGATGAACGCGACGATGGCACGGTGGAAGGTGGAGTGGAGGACAAATGGGAGGAGAGAGGAGAAGGAGAAGAGACAGGACTTGGAGCGCTGATGGTGTTGCTCCAACTGGACTTGGTGATGGGAGGCCAGGTGCCTTCTTAAGGCGGTCGTCCCTAGGTGAGTGTTAGGATTTTCGCAACTTATGCGTTGACAGCACAGGCTGCAAATGGCAACACCGTTGTCAGCAGCTGATGCGTTAAAAAAAGCTCACACTTCGGAGTTATGTGCTGGCATCCTGGGAGTGCCAGAAGGGACCGTGCATGGTGGATGGCTCACTCCAGATACATTTGCAGTCTGCTTTTTGCCTCCTGTGCACTGCGAGCCCTGCCTGCTTCTCCTCCTTTTCCTTCCTATCTGCTGCTCCCTCTCTCCCTCTGAACTCCCCTCCTCTTTCTCTCTTGTGGGCACCCACGTCACCCACGTCATAATTCT
This sequence comes from Bufo bufo, assembly GCF_905171765.1. Classification (NCBI taxonomy): domain Eukaryota; kingdom Metazoa; phylum Chordata; class Amphibia; order Anura; family Bufonidae; genus Bufo; species Bufo bufo. The sequence goes on from NC_053390.1 coordinate 46,973,960, forward strand.
CACCTTCACCACCACTGACATTTTTAGATCTTGGAGTAGGCAGCAATAGCGGGGACCTCCCTCCTTAGGCTAATGTGGGTACTGTCGTCAGACAGCTGAGTGGCAGCCATTGCTACCTCCTCTTCATCATCCGATGCCAAGAATGGCTGCGCATCGGTAAGGTCTGGGAATGGATGGAAAAATTATTCCTCTGACTCGAGCGGAGGGGATATGGTGGTGGTGGTGGTGTCTTTGGGGGTGCACACATCAGAGAGTGAGGAGGGTGCAGAAGCGGAAGGCTGAATGAGCCACTCAACCATTGAAGTAATTGCATGTGCCTTCTCCAACTTCCCACTTAGGCTCTGGCCTGGGGCACCTGTCCGACCCCTACCACCCCTGCGGAACGGCCTGCCTCTTCCTCTGCCTATCATTTTCAAAATGACCCTGTGCCTAAGTCCCTAGAGAAGAGCAATATTTGTTGAAGCAGTTATATCAAATCCCTTAATCAGTATTTTGTGGAAGCAGGTATATTGCAGGCCTCAATCAATATTTGGTGGAAACAGGTATATTGAACCCTTTAATCAGTATTTTGTGAAAGCAGGTATATCGCAGGCCTCAATAAATATTTGGTGGAAGCAGGTATATCAAACCCCTTAATCAGTATTTTGTGGAAGCAGGTATATTGCAGGCCTCCATCAATATTTGGTAGAAACAGGTATATTGAACCCCTCAATCAGTATTTTGTGGAAGCAGGTATCTCAAACCCCTTAATCAGTATTTTGTGGAAGCAGATATATTGCAGGCCTCAATCAATATTTGGTGGAAACAGGTATATCGAACCCTTTAATCAGTATTTTGTGAAAGCAGGTATATCGCAGGCCTCAATAAATATTTGGTGGAAGCAGGTATATCAAACCCCTTAATCAGTATTTTGTGGAAGCAGGTATATCGCAACCCTCAATCAGTATTTTGTGGAAGCAGGTATATCAAACCCCTTAATCAGTATTTTGTGGAAGCAGGTATATCGCAGGCCTCAACCAATATTTGGTAGAAACAGGTATATCGAACCCCTTAATCAGTATTTTGTGGAAGCAGGTATATCGCAGCCCTCAATCAGTATTTTGTGGAAGCAGGTATATTGCTGGCCTTAATCAATATTTGGTGGAAGCAGGTATCTCAAACCCCTTAATTAGTATTTTGTGGAAGCAGGTATATTGCAGGCCTCAATCATTGTTTGGTGGAAACAGGTATATCAAACCCCTTAATCAATATTTTGTGGAAGTAGGTATATCAAACCCCTTAATTAGTATTTTATGGAAGCAGGTATATCGCAACCCTCAATCAGTATTTTGTGGAAGTAGGTATATCAAACTTCTTAATCAGTATTTTGTGGAAGCAGGTATATTGCAGGCTTCAATCAATATTTGGTAGAAACAGGTATATCGAACCCCTTAATCAGTATTTTGTGAAAGCAGGTATATTGCTGGCCTCAATCAATATTTGGTGGAAGCAGGTATATCGAACCCCTTAATCAGTATTTTGTGGAAGCAGGTATATCACACCCCTCAATCAGTTTTTCTGGGGGGCAACCGGTATATCACACTCATTGCAAATAGTTGTTCTAATAGTGCTTGTCCCTTTATATAGCTGCGGTATTGCAGCAGAACCACAGACAACTGCTGCACAATATAAATGCACTATAATATTCTTCCTATGTTAGAAAGTATATTATAAGTATATCACACCCCTCAGTATATTAAACCTATCAATAGCACGCCTATACCAGTCCTCAAAAGGACTTTTGTGGCTTTATTAGCTAGCATTTTCTGTCCCTAACAGCCTGTCCCTGCTCCACACAGCAACCTCTTCCTACACTGGCAAAACACATAATGTAAAATGGCTGCCAGATTGGGTTCTGTTATAGGGTGGGGGTGTGTCCATGTGCTGAAACGTCTCAATTGGCTGTCCTGTCCCACCTGATGGATGTGTCATGGTTCAAAGTTCGACGCAATGCAAAAGAATATGGTGCAGGCGGACATCGCCATATGTTCGCATGTTCGGCGAATCGCGAACGAGCAAAGTTCGCCCCGAAACAACCGCCGGGCAAACCGCAAGGCCATCTCTACTGCATATATCACTGAGCTTCAGCCATTTCCATTCAGTGAGGCTCTGCTTGCACTACATATCAATATTTAAAGCTGCAGTGCTAATTTTTTTCTTAATGTGTAGGAGCCAGCTAGCAGCCCAATTACCATAAAAAAATCATAAATGTACTGGCTGACATGTTTTATGAGTCATAGTTGCACTGGATTCTGTCCAATCTTCTAAAAAACTGTTTTAAAAAAATAAATAAACTAAAAATTAAATCATCTAGGCAACATTTAAGGCCCACCCCTTGAACCAACTTTGAATACCCCCAAAATGTCTTGGAATTTCCACCAAATTCCCACTCTGGGGTGGGATTGGCAGAAGCACTGCCCATTTCATAGGGCAATTAGTGGGATTATACCAGCAAATTTGGGACTTTTGGCAAGTGTGCTGTAACATTACCTTAGGGCTCATGCACGCGACCGTATTTTGCAGTCCGCAAAACACGGATCTTCAAAAAACACAGATGATGTCCGTGTGACATCCGTATTGCATCCGTTTTTTTTTTTTTTTGTGTATCCATTGTAATAATGTCTATCCTTGTGTGCAAAATGGACAAGAATAGGACATGTTCTATCTTTTTTGCGGAACAGCCATGCGGACATATGGAAAACAAAATGCACACTGAGTCATTTCCGTTTTTTTTTGTGAACCCATTGAAGTGAATGGTTCCGCATATGGGCCGCAAAAAAAACCCAGAATGGACACGAAAAAATAATATGTTCATGTGCATGAGCCCTTAAAGGGATTTTCCAGAAATACATATTAATGACCTATCTTTATAAAGGGCCATAAATATGCAGTCAGAAAAGGTCCGACCTCTGGGATGGATGGATAGATAGAATATAGTGGTACTATGTTTTGATTATTAGGATAAATCCTAATTGATCTTTTATCTCTTGCAGATTTTGGTGAGAGGAGTGACCATTTGTGAAGATAAGGCGCTGATCTTTGGTTCCTATTGGATACTGACCGTGTTCACAATCTTATTTTGATTAATAGGATTTTTTTATTTTCTTTTGTTATATTTGTTATATTTTTTAATTTATGGATTTGGGAGGTAATTGTGCTGACGATGATGTGGGTGATATCATATACGTAGTGGATATTGAGCGAATGTACATTTTCATTAATGAGGTATAACTAGGGACCGACCCATGTGTACTCCCTGGCAAGTGTATACTGTAAATGCTTACTAACAATATTCTTTTATAGTGGACTGAATTCCCCAGAATTGGAGGGAGATTGAACCACATGGGGCCACTTTTGGATCAAGGGATGGATACCTTGTGGCATCCGTGGGTTCCCTTTGTGTCGACCGGTGTGATGACCGTACGACACTTTTGGAGTCTCCGTAAGACCAATGGGGTACTATATTTGGGGGTTACGATGTGCTGGAAATACATGGTGCATCCTTAAATGGATGCATGTGATTGCAAGCACACCCCTAACCCATGCCTTACAAATATCATTTTACATACAGTGAGATTTCATTCACCCACAATCAATCCACTCGGTGTCCAGATTGGATACGCGGTAGGATCAGTGGGTGATGGTCCCGCTTTGTGTGTAAATTGTTATGTGACTTACACGTGGATCGGATCCCCTGTTACCTGCTATAGTCTCCTGTGGCAAACTTTTGCTGTATATGTGATGAATTGTCCCCCACATGTGACCAGCAGTAAGATTGCAACCTTGATCACATATTTATTTATATTTACATATTATTTTTTTGATCGTATATGTTTCTGATGAAAAATTTTCTTTTGTGGTTTTGCGTTCCATGATTGTTTTTCGGTGGAGCGTAGGGTGCGTCTCGTGAGAAGGGTTCGCATGGTCGGGAGTTGATCACGTGACCGAAGTTCCGGTCGCGTGAGTTGACTTGCGATCATGTGATTGCGATCATGTGATTGGGAAACCTGGAAACATGACGCACAAAATACTTGAGGCACGCGCAGTAAGAAGTCTTACACGCCAGTATCCATGTGGACAGGATCCTCGCCGAATCTATGGCTGCCCCATCTAATGATTTTAACTTTTGCACCTGCACTAAGGTACTCTATGGATTTTGTTACAGGTGTTTTGTATTTATGAGGGTAATTAGTTTGATAACGCTATAGCGTGATTCAAAATATCAATTTTAATATGCACATGTTTCTATTGAAACACATATGAATTATTGCACTTTATGATGTATGGATTATATGTAAAAACACAAAGTGTATTGACACTTTTGGTCTTTTTTATGTTTGATTGTTTAATTATATTGATTGACTATTGATTATGTATACCATTATAAATATGCACATGGCACTATTGCACTTTGTTAATGCTTGAGAAAGGTTCCAGCAAGTGGACCGAAACGTCGCTGCCTAGTGAATAAAGAAAACCATTCTGATTTTACGCCCTGGATGTGCCGTGGAATTTTTTTGTTTATTGATTATTTTGGATTGTGGATCGATAGATAGATAGATAGATAGATAGATAGTGTGATTTGACAGATATTGGGATTATGGAGGGTCAAACATGTTAAATTTCAGGAAAAATAAGCCGCCCAGAGGTGTCTGACTGCGGCTTACTCCTCTCTGCCCATTAAGAACACATGCACACTTAGCTCGGCCGAGCGTGAATGTTTATGAGGGTTCAGAAAAAATAGCTTTCAGTTATCTAAATTGTACAGTGTAACATAAGGACTGGTCCTCATTATAAATTCCTGGAAAAACCTTTGTCATATCTAGTCTATGAAATGAAATTCATTAACTGACCCGCCACGGGAGAAAACTAGAAATACTCCTCAGCGAATACAGAGATGTTAATAAAAGTCGTGCCTCGCACCCTCCATGTAGGAGAAACATAATCACCTATTAGTAAAGGACTTTTTGCCACCTCGGGTCCCACGGCATCAAACGAAATATATGCTGCTGTGTGAACGACTCTGACAAAACAGAAAAGGCGCGTTGACCTCGAGTCGAAGGTGACGACGAGAGGACATTTTGCAGACTCTTATTTACGGACCCCGATGAGCAATGCCCAGCTGTGTCGAATGCGTGTGATCCCAGCGTCGTAAATCGAGTCGCCCGGAGAGTTGAGCTTTTATAGCGATGCTCAGGGGTGAGCAGTAAAACAGAGCAGCATATGCGGGTTCTGATTCTTTCCCTCCTTAATATTTTCGGGAACGAGGTCTTTAATATAAAATGTACCGCCATGGCGCACACAGCTGCACTTAACATCTGGCATTCCTGATGCTCGGAGATAAAGTAAAAGTCAGCTAATCTTCACTGTAGGTTAACATTATTCCTTATTACAGGGCGGTAAGGCCCAAAGTGCATCATTCTCAGCTCTAGGGGACCTTGGGTTGTAAAGGAAGAAAATTAAAATGTATTCATGTGGAATAAGTGTTCCCCTCTCTTCGCTTCTCTTTGTCTCCTTCACGACGGCTCTCTCCTCATTCAGCCTTTCGAGATTTCATGCTCGCTGCGTACAATATGCTCAAACCACAGGCCATTTTGCTCATGAAATGCCACTGCCAGAAGTAGATTCTCAAATAGATGAGTTTTAAACTTGAAACCTGAAGGATGAAATAACTCATGTTTGTGGAGAGGTTTCGAGGAGAAACAAAAATAAAAAATTAGGGCGAAAGACAAAGGTGAGAGAGAGCGAGATACCATGACTGGTGCCATTGCCAAGTATAGGTGCCGCCATGGGGGTCTGCATTGTATTGTTTGGGTAAGTGATGGAGCTGCTAGGAAGAGCACCTATTTGCAAACCAATCCTACTGCCTGGTAAGGTTAAAGGGGTTATGCAACCCATATAATGACTCCCCCAATGCTTGGGCCTCTCGTATACAATATACTTACCCTTCTGTTTGGAACCTGCGTCGCTCCGGATCCCTGCATGGCCGCCGCTGCATCTCGCTAGGGAGGCTGATTCCCGTTGAGGCCTGCTATTGGCTGCTCCCAGGGGTGCGCCTAGCCTTTCTGCTGCCTGAGGCAAAAACTGAAATAGCGCCCCCCTCCCTCCCCAATTCCAATTTTTTCATCCAACCTCTTCCCTTAAGCGCATGGCCCTTTGGTTGCCCCTCTCTTGTCCCTACCTGGTGCTGCCTGAGGTGAACGCCTCACCTGGCCTCATTAGTGGTTCACCCCTGGCTGTTCCCCCCGTCCCCGGATGTTTTGATCCGATCGACGGGGAGATGCAGTGGCGGCCGTGCAGGGATCTGCAGCGACGTGGGTGCCAGGGAGCAGGTAAGCATAATGTATACAAGGGTCCCATTGTGGGGGTCATTATAGGGGTTGGATAACTCTTTAATCATGCTGATTAAAATGATACCTTTCTTGTGAAAATTGGTTGCAGCGTTCCAGAGAAAAAAAGACTTTCATTCTTTATGCTGTAGCCCCAGATAGCTGGAAAAGAGCAGAGCAATCACTGTTCAGAGAGAAAGAATGTGCGACTGGTCAAAAGGCAACAACAGCCGTCTCATCCCATTACAGTGCACCAGTGCTACCAGCATTCTCGGGACTTCTAAAGAGCGTGGGGAGATTCATCAAAACCTTTGTGTCAGAATAGTGGTGCTAAATTGTATGGGGCCATAAAGCACCACTGCAAAACATGGGTGAGCCATTGGCTGGGTGAGGGTCATGGTTTAGGTCTCCCAACACATTTATTATAACTTATTCCAGAAAACCAGTCTAAATTATACCAAAATCCACACTAGTCCTAGCTGACGTAGATTTTAGTTCTGGCCCACTAACAACCCAGTTTTTATGGGGTGTGCATTTCTGATGCCAGTTGACAACAAATTAAAGGGGTTCTCCAGTGGCATGTCACTAGGAAATGCCACAGAATCAGATAAGTGTGAATCTCTCTTCTGAGACCAGCTCATTTCTCCATAATGGGGCCCTAAAGTAAAGAAGAGCATGCCATGCATGTGCAGCTATCCTCCATTTACCACTACAGGAGTTCTGAAAATAGTCAAGCTCTGGCACTCCCATAGCAGTGAATGGACACTTCTGCAGCTTGCATTCTATTCACTGCTATGGGGCTTCCGAAAATTGCAGAGCCAGAGCCTGACTATTTTCAAAAGTCTCATAGGAGTGAATGGAGAGAACGCAGTACATGCACAGCATGCTCTCCTTCACCCCGTTCTAGAGATTGAAGGTGAGACATGTAACTCTCTGACATTTGTGGCGTAGCCTAGTGATGTCCCACAAATATTGTAAGGGGAAAATCCCTTTAAGTCTTACTAAACATCCCCTGTGACTGTTACAGCTAAAGAGTGAATATTCCTGTGCTGTGTTCTGAAACCAATTCAAAAGGATTGAACTTTTAACATTGTCCAGTGTGAGCCGAGAGGTAGTGGATAGCCTCCACTAGGACCTGAGATGTGTGCTCACCATGGGTTGAGATCTAGGCACACGAGGCTCCACAGTCGTTGTTTTGGGTATTGGGTATGGTGACCCTGCATTATATATGCAAGGTCACCATATTACAGTGAGAAAAGCCCTTTACATTTTTTGGATTGGTCTTGACTTGAACACAATAGAGTTGCTCCTCTTTTTTTTCCTTGTAGACTATAATCACGAGTGTCATGTGGGTGGCTCTAAATTGCTCTTACTCATTTGTTGTCAGAGTATGATGATTTCAAGCAAGGCTATACACTCCTTAGCATAAGAACTGTAGTATCTATTTGGCCTTTGGAGAGAAGATGGCCAGCCTTGGTTGGTCCCATTGCCATTGAACCTGTGCCAAAATCTTGGCTTCCAGAAGAACTGCATTGAGAGCAACCAAGGAGTTGGGGTTTCTGCCCATGGGTCATAGAAAGGGCATTGAGAGCTAACAAACACTTGGCCCTTCTGCCCCTAGTATTACGCGGTGGTTCTTTGTTTTGCGCTATGGAGCCTTTTACCTCCTTGGTACATCACCCATCTCTATAACAAAAGTTTGTATCTTTTGAACCTGCATGGAATAAATTTTATCGTAATGGAAGCGAGCCGTAATCTATAACGAGTGGTATCTAAGCTCCTGTACAACAGCAATCAATGTAATTTACAGACATAATTAGGTCTAATTGGCTTTCTACACCGGTTAATCTGATGACACAACATTTATATAGTGGTGACAGCCGACGACTCTGATCTATCCTTTATCAAGTGCATAACTATTTACAATTAAAATGCATTTAGCAACTTAATAATGTTGTGAAGGACGAAATGATCCCAAATTTATTTCCTCCGATGACAAATGCTCCTTTTGAACATACCTCTTGGTTTGTTTCCCAGATATAGAACCGAAAATTGCGCGTCTCCAAAACCCTGCTATAAATATCTTTCATTAGTCTCTACAATAGCTCGGTGTCAGGTAAGTCTCAGAATAATTGTCTGAAGTGCGTGTAGAGCTTCTCCGAGATGAAACGAATATGTGATGAAGGGTGAAGACTCAACAGTCTGCATGACATCAATGGCAATATTACAGTAAACCTTGGGGAATTGTTCCTGTATGGCGGTATCTCGGGCTCAGAATGACTTCTTCCCCAAAACCAAATGGGCTAATGTGGTGAAAAGTCCAAGTAGTTTGATCAAGGGTCCTAGAGAGAGAGGGGGCACCAAAACAAACTGAACATCACATGAAAACACTAGTCTATTCCGATATAGGGTGGTCTGGTTGTTTAAAGGGGTTCAAGTAGAGGCATCTGCAGCACTCCCTCATAATTATTCTACTTGGATCTATATCTGGGACCGTGAGCCAGGGTCTGATGCTGCTTTTTTGTTTAAAGGGGTTGTCCGACAAAAAGTATCACTATGCAGTGAAAAAGGCTTTTCACGTATTATTGCAATATACATGTGGTGAAAACATTATTTTATGATTTTTATGTACATTACATTTTCGTCTCTGGTGGCGCCCCCTGCTGCTTATCCTTCTGGTCCACCTTCTCCTGCATTCAGAGGTGGACTGACATGTTCAGTGGCTTCCCTACTCCCTTCCCATCAGTGCTGGCACATTGATCTCATAGTAAAGTTCTCTAGACACCTTCCATTCATTCATCCATACTTCTAAGTTCATAGACATATATAGCTATATCTCACTCTAGACGGTAGAGAAGAACATTGTGAGGGTGTTACACACCATATGTGACCCTGGGGCTATATATGAGGGACACTTTTCTGTGCAGGAGAGGAAGCGGTTAACAAGAGCTAATTGAAGTGCATCATGGGAGATGCACTGAGTTCTTGCACACCCTCAGAAAGGGAAAAAAGTCCCTACAGGGAAACTTTCCAGTGGGCCAATGCTCATGGGGTTGCCTGATGCCTCCTCATGGCTGCCTGCCCGGTAGGTAATGATCTGACTCTCCCCTCCTGACTACTGAATTCAACTGTATTGCCATCCTGAGGCAACTGGAGTAGGAGGTCAGAACATGGCCGCTGGGGCTGGCCACTACAGAGGAGAAGTTTTAGGGAAGGTATTTTGTGCTGCTGGGGAAGTATTTTGTGATGCACTGTGATATTTTGTATTGCCCTGCCTTTTGTGAATTTGGACCCGACCACAAAATTGGGCAACTTTTAGTTTTTCCAGGGCCACTTTAAGTTCTCAGTTCACCCCTGTCCCAAAGCATATTGTGTGTTCTTTTATTCCAACCAAAAATAATCTTATTGTAGAGGTGACCCTTTTAGGCTCTGAAAGAACTATGCCAGTGCCAATATTGTAGGGATGCCCCAACCGTTCTACAGACATGAATCATCATCAAATGCTGGAGGGAATAACTGTTACAAGGCAATTCTGGCCATCATGTTTTACAATGAATCGGTATGGCTTTTGCGATGGATACCACCAGCACCTGACAGAGTCTACTGACTCACAATGGGGTCTACTGGGTTCTGTCCACCATGGGGAAAATACTGCTGCACACAGTGCCAGTCTTCTCATCAATTACGAAGGAGCCTGCAACAGAAGCTCCAAATGGACTCTCTACAGCAAATGTGTATAAAAATAAAAAGGTTTATCCAACTTATTTAGAATATTTTTTTGCTCGCATACCTTAAGGCAGTGATGGCTAACCTTGGCACTCCAGCTGTGGTGAAACTACGACTCCCAGCATGCTCCATTTATTTCTATAGAGTTCTGAGAGCAACCAAGCAAGGGGGGCATCTTGGGAGTTGTAGTTTTACCACAGCTGGAGTGCCAAGGTTAGCCATCACTGCCTTAAGGTATGCGAGCAAAAAAATATTCTAAATAAGTTGGATAAACCTTTTTATTTTTATACACATTTGCTGTAGAGAGTCCATTTGGAGCTTCTGTTGCAGGCTCCTTCGTAATTGATGAGAAGACTGGCACTGTGTGCAGTAGATTTTCCACATGGTGGACAGAACCCAGTAGACCCCATTGTGAGTCAGTAGACTCTGTCAGGTGCTGGTGGTATACATCGCAAAAGCCATACCGATTCATTGTAAAACATGATGGCCAGAATTGCCTTGTAACAGTTATTCCCTCCAGCATTTGATGATGATTCATGTCTGTAGAACGGTTGGGGCATCCCTACAATATTGGCACTGGCATAGTTCTTTCAGAGCCTAAAAGGGTCACCTCTACAATATGATTATTTTTGGTTGGAATAAAAGAACACACAATATGCTTTGGGACAGGGGTGAACTGAGAACTTAAAGTGGCCCTGGAAAAACTAAAAGTTGCCCAATTTTGTGGTCGGGTCCAAATTCACAAAAGGCAGGGCAATACAAAATATCACAGTGCATCACAAAATACTTCCCCAGCAGCACAAAATACCTTCCCTAAAACTTCTCCTCTGTAGTGGCCAGCCCCAGCGGCCATGTTCTGACCTCCTACTCCAGTTGCCTCAGGATGGCAATACAGTTGAATTCAGTAGTCAGGAGGGGAGAGTCAGATCATTACTTACCGGGCAGGCAGCCATGAGGAGGCATCAGGCAACCCCATGAGCATTGGCCCACTGGAAAGTTTCCCTGTAGGGTCTTTGGCCAGTCCACCCCTGCTTTGGAATACAGGCACCTGAACTACATAGCTCCACACATCGACTCAATCCATCTATGATAAAAAATGAAGTTTTGATTAAAAACAATTCCTACAGTTTATATGCACACCTATGTAACTCCGTGGTTACAGACTACAAACAGATCTGATGTGTAGTCTGATCCTACGGTCTTGTTTTAATCCAGTTCTTCTGCCATTTTTCTTGCCAACCTCGTTGGAATGAACAAATGGAGTAGTAGAATTAGGCTACTTTCACACTAGCGGCACAGACTTCCGGCAGGCTGTCCCGTCGGGTGCACAGCCTGCCGGATCCGTCCTGCCACTAGTGACCGCGTGTCTCTGGACTGCTCCTCTGTTCCCATTGACTATAATGGGGGCGGGGGCAGAGTTCCGGCGAGGCACGGCAGCGCACGGCGAGAGGCTGCCGGAATAAATATCGGACATGTCGTAGTTTTATTCCAGCAGCCTCTCGCCGTGCGCTGCCGTGCCTCGCCGTAACTCCGCCCCCGCCCCCATTATAGTCAATGGGGACGGAGCGGCAGTACGGAGGCACACGTTCACTAGCGGCAGGGCGGGGGCGGCAGGCTGTGCAACCGACTGAACAGCCTGCTGGACGTCCGTGCTGCTAGTGTGAAAGTAGCCTTAGGGTCCATTCACACGTCCACAAGTGTTTTGCCGTCCGCAAATTGCAGATACGCAAAACACGGACACCGGCGGACCGCACATGCCAGACACTTTAAATAGAAAGGCTTTTTCTTGTCCGTGTCTGCGGACAAGAATAGGACATGTTCTATTTTTTTGCGAAACTAAAGTGCGCATGAGAAATGGAAGTGCAAATGCGGACAGCACACTGTCTTTGGCCCCATTGAAAATGAATGTGTCCACACCCGTTCCGCAAAATTGTGGAACGGATGCGGACCCATTCATGCGGACGTGTGAATGGACCCTTAGGGTAAGTTCACATCATCGTTTAGTTTTCCTTATTTTCTGATCCGTCAGAAGAACAGATGAGAAAATTAATTTAAAAAAATGATCCCTTATTTTGAGCGCCCATTGTGCTCATTTTGCATCCGTTTCTGTAGTCATTTCTGTCTCAGATCTGTTATTTTTGACAGAAGGAAAAGTCTTCCTCTAAGGACCTCTTCCCCTGCCAAAAAAAACGGATTTCAGATGGAAATGACTAAAACAGATGCAAAATAAGCACAATGGATGCTCAAAATAAAAGATCAGCTTTTTTTCTTTCTGTTCTTCTGATGGATCTGCATAGGAGTTGTATACAGGAAATGTAAACATCTTATTTATTTAAAAGCGTCCATACTTAGTGGGGGAAGTCATTTTGTCAATCGGCAAAGGTCGAAACTGAAGTGACATCTTTAAAGCTTGGATGATGAATGAGCTCTTTGTAGTCAATAATCAATATGACCAAATTGTTCCTCATTGTATACAGAATATTGCTTTTTAGCTGAATTGTATTTCGGGCATCTTTTTCTCTATTTTGTCAGTGGTTCTGCGCGCTTTGTAGTTGAACTTTTCTAAAAACTCTCGGGAGTGAGCTTCCTGAAGGCTCCTATTTGTGTGCGCAGTTGTTTTTCAAGGATGAAAGAGAACAAGAAAAATAGAAAGCCTGTGACAGATTAACACCTACCCTCGACATGAAAGGTGCCAATTCCTGCATGTACTTTCCTGGTTACTGCCAAACATCGCACACCGCTCAACAACGTTAACGACCATGTCCCAGGCAGACCTCTGACAGGTCGCACTTTAGAAAATATCCCTAGCGAAACAGCTGAAATCTCTAAGCCTATGTTCACACTTTCAGGATTAGCAATAGACAGAAGTTTGAGACTAATAGTTGGATCAATGGGGCTAATCCACAGGGAATCATCATATACAGTATAATGGACAGGCTGCAGATCTGAAACGGCGATCTAGCAGCGCATGTCCGCAGCTCAATAGGCAAAATCCAGGTGACAGAATCCCTTTAAAGCGGTATTCCGGCTTTTAGATATGGACGACTTATACTCTGGATAGGTCATCAATATCAGATCAGTGGGGGTCCGACACCCGCTTGAACTGCGGTACTCTGCCACAACCATTACACAGTAGACGGAGTCGTCTTCTGGTTCCAGTTCCGTACAATGTTTCGCTTCCGGGGCTGGCAGCTGTTTAGTGTCTGACCCCCACTAATCTGATGATATTGATGACCTGTCCGCAACGGGCACAGACTGCCGACATCAAAACCTACACCAAAACATATCTCTTCATAGATTGTAAGCTCTTGAGGGCAGGGCCTAAATTTCTCCTGTTTTAACCCCTTAGCTACCAGCCTGTTTTGGGCCTTAATACCCAAGCGATTTTTTATTTTTATTTTTTCATTGTTGCATTGCTGCATTCCAAGAACTATAAGGCCTCATGCACACGACCGTATTTTTTCACGGTCCGCAAAACGAGGTTCCGTAGGTCCGCGACCCGTGACCGTTTTTTCGTCCGTGGGTATTCTCTGATTTTTGGAGGATCCACGGACATGAAAAAAAAGTCGTTTTGGTGTCCGCCTGGCCGTGCGGAGCCAAACGGATCCGTCCTGAATTACAATGCAAGTCAATGGGGACGGATCCGTTTGACGTTGACACAATATGGTGCAATTTCAAACGGATCCATCCCCCATTGACTTTCAATGTAAAGTCAGGAGTTAATATACCAACTGATCGGAGTTTTCTCCAATCCGATGGTATATTTTAACTTGAAGCGTCCCCACCACCATGGGAACGCCTCTATGTTAGAATATACCATCGGATTTGAGTTACATCGTGAAACTCAAATCCGACAGTATATTCTAACACAGAGGCGTTCCCATAGTGATGGGGACGCTTCTAGTTAGAATATACTACGAACTGTGTACATGATTGCCCCCTGCTGCCTGGCAGCACCCGATCTCTTACAGGGGGCTGTGATACGCACAATTAACCCTTCAGGTGCCACACCTGAAGGGGTTAATTGTGCGTATAATAGCCCCCTGTAAGAGATCAGGGGCTGCCAGGCAGCAGGGGGCAGACCCCCCTCCCTCCCCAGTTTGAATATCATTGGTTGCCAGTGTGCGGCCCCCCCCGCGCCCCCCCTATTGTAATATCACCCCGCCCCCCCCCTATTGTAATTTCATTGGTGGCCAGTGTGCGGCCTCCGTCGGCCCCCCTCCCCCCCTCTATTGTAATTTCATTGGTGGCCAGTGTCTGGCCTCCCCTCTCCCCCCCCCTGCCCGATCATTGGTGGCAGCGGAGATTCCGATCGGAGTCCCAGTTTATTCGCTCTGTGGCCCCGATCGGTAACCATGGCAACCAGGATGCTACTGCATGCCTGGTTGCCATGGTTACTTAGCAATATTACAATATTAGAAGCATCATACTTACCTGCTGGCTGCTGCGCTGTCTGTGACCGGCCGGGAGCTCCTCCTACTGGTAAGTGACAGATCATTAAGCAATGCGCCGCACAGATGTCACCAGAGCGATTAAACTGGGACTCCGATTGGAATCTCCGCTGCCACCAATGATCGGGCAGGGGGGGGGGGAGAGAGGGGAGGCCGCACACTGGCCACCAATGAAATTACAATAGAGGGGGGGAGGGCGGCCGACGGAGGCCGCACACTGGCCACCAATGAAATTACAATAGAGGGGGCCCGACAGAGGCCGCACACTGGCCACCAATGAAATTACAATAGAGGGGGGGAGGGGGGCCGACGGAGGCCGCACACTGGCCACCAATGATATTCAAACTGGGGAGGGAGGGGGTCTGCCCCCTGCTGCCTGGCAGCCCCTGATCTCTTATAGGGGGCTATGATATGCACAACGCCTCTGTGTTAGAATATACTGTCGGATTTGAGTTTTCACGAAATGAAAACTCATCTCTGAAAAAGCTTTTATGCAGACGGATCTTCGAATCCGTCTGTATGAAAGTAACCTACGGCCACGGATCACGGACGCGGATGCCAATCTTGTGTGCATCCGTGTTCTTTCACGGACACATTGACTTGAATGGGTCTGTGAACCGTTGTCCGTCCAAAAAATAGGACAGGTCATATTTTTTTGACGGACAGGAAACACGGATCACGGATGCGGCTGCAAAACGGTGCATTTTCCGATTTTTCCACGGACCCATTGAAAGTCAATGGGTCCGCGAAAAAAAATGGAAAACGGCACAACGGCCACGGATGCACACAACGGTCATGTGCATGAGGCCTAACTTATTTATTTTTCCCTCTATGTAGCTGTATGATGGCTTGTTTTTGCGAAACAAGTTGTCCTTTTTTTTTTATGGCGCCATTTTGGGTTACTTACTGATTACACTTTATAGTTTTTACATTATAAATTTTGTGGCGTTCATTTTTCAGCATAAATAACATAATAACTTTACTTTTTGGGTCAGTACGATTACAGGGATACAAAATACATATAGTTTTTTTTCAAACTTTTACTGACTTTTGCATAATGAAAACCCTGACATTGACACCCCACAATCCCATTTGTGGGGTGCCAATGAGAGACAAAGGGAGCCTGCTCCCTCTGTAACTGCTAATATGCCCTCGGCACTATTGCTAGGGTTGCCACCTTTGCCAACAAAAAATACCGGCCAAGTTAAGCCACACCCCAAAGGGGGTGTGGCTGTGTTGGCGTGGCTTAACACAGGGTGTTATGTCGCTGTCATACTGTGGCTCCCAATAATTTTAATGCACCCATTAGTGCCACCCAGCATTAATAATGCCCCCATTAATGCCCCCAGTAATAGTAATGCCCCCATTAGCACCCCCAGAATTAATACTGTCCCAATTAGTTTCCCCAGTAATATTAATGCCCCCATTAGTGCCCCCCAGTAATAGTAAGGCCCCCATTAGTGCTACCCAGAATGAATGCCCTCCATTAGTGCCCCCCAGTAAGAGTAATGGCCCCATTAGTGCCCCCAGTAAAAATAATGCCCCCATTAGTGCCCCCAGTAAGAATAATGCCCCTATTAGTGCCCCCAGTAAGAAGGATGCCCCCCATTTGTGCCCCCAGGAAGAATAATGCCCCCATTAGTGCCCCCAATAAGAATAATGTCCCCATTAGTGCCCCCCACGAATAATAATGCCCCATTATTGCCCCCCAGGAAGAATAATTCCCCCATAAGAATAATGCCCCCCCATTATTCCCCCCAATTAGTATAATGCCCCCATTGATGCCCACAGGAAGAATAATGCCCCCATTAGTGCCCCCCAGGAAGAATAATGTACCCATTAGAGCCCCCCATGAAGAATAATGCCCCCCATTATTGCCCCCAGTTAGTATATTGCCCCCATTGGTGCCCCCAGTTAGAATAATGCCCCCCATTAGTGCCCACAGTTAGAATAATGCCCCCCATTAGTGCTTCCAGTTAGAATAATGCCCCCATTAGTGCCCCAGTTAGAATAATGCCCCCATTAGTGCCCCCAGTTAGAATAATGCCCCTATTAGTGCCCCCAGTAAGGAGGATGCCTTCCCCCCCCACACACATATACCCGGTAAAAAATTGGCAGCCCTGGTAGCAACTCCCATAAAAAATAAATATATTCATAGCTTGACAGACAGATTTGGTCATAAAATTACAGAACAATCAGCTAAAGTAACTCTCCTCAAGGAATACTTTGAAGATATGTATAGTAGCAAGACAAATAAGAATGGGGGGGAGCTACAACAGTTTCTGGGTAAAATCTCTATCTCTATGTTGACAGTCGATCAAAAAGAAAGTTTAGAGGTTCCTATAAATTCGGTAGAGGTAGAGGCAATATTGTCAAAGATAACTCAATGATTTTCCTAGTCTACGATGTAAAGTCATAGTTTTATTAAAGACACGGAGGCGAGTATTGCTTTCTCCTTCTTTACTGTCCACCAATAGCAGCAAAGAGAAAAAATTTACATACAGGAAATAACCATAGTAACCAATGTCCCTCCCCTATGGCCCCTATAATAGGCCGCTCTTCCTTTGGGACTTCCTCTTTCTTTGAGATCCTGGTGCCAACATCACGAACACCTCAACGAAACTCCGAACTGTAACTGGAACGGATAAGTCCAACGCCAACGAAGAGTATCCAACAAGCCAACCTGGCCAAACCGTGGTATAGACATCAACCGAAAGCACGGCATCTTAGAATGGATAGACCTTCAACCTGAAAAAGAGAACAGACCATAGGTCCAGGTGAAACAAACACATCAGGACCAAGCACGTCCGGAATCCCTCTACTGAAATCGACACATTAGGGATTAAAGGACTGAAAACAATATAAATCTTAATAAATAACATTAAAGATAATGGCAACTAAAATAAATAATAACAATAATGACAATAACCATAATAATCTTAAAAGGATCTATAATACAATGAGGCAAATAATAAATTACCCCTGTAACAAAAAACCGTGAGGAGACCCCAGGGAGGGAAACAGGGCGGGCAATACTCGCCTCCGTGTCTTTAATAAAACTATGACCTTACGTCGTAGACTAGGAAAATCATTGAGTTTTACAGCAAGACACTGAGGCTCATATTGCAAGTTCAAAGCCGGTCTATAATAGAAGCAAACAAATTAGCCTGAGGACGGAAATAAAATTCTCTGAACATGGTAACATTAGACCAATCAGCCAGGCACATAACGTCCTCCAATCTGGCTCCTGAAACCGCCAAGGCGGTGGCAGAAGCACTACGCGCAGAATGGGCAGTGAAGACGGAAGTGTCAATTCCCGCTAGCGACATGACCCACTTAAGCCAACGTGCCAACGTTGGGCTAGAAACCGGTCCAAAAGGATGTCGGATAGAAAGGAACAACTGAGATGTAGCGGGAGACCGATGGGCCTTAGTCCTGGATTCGTACTCCCTAAGGCAAGCCACAGGACACAAAATTGGAGACGAAGTGAAACTGGGATAGGAGACAAACCGGATGCTAGTCTTGGTGCGACGCGAAATGTTAAAAGTAACCCCGTCCGGGGTGAAAGAACGAGCGTCATAGTCAAGGGCCCGAACATCCGAGACCCTTTTGCAAGAAATAAGACAAAGCAATGCTAACAATTTAGCGGACAATTGCCTCAGAGAAAGGGCAGAATTCTCCGGCCAAGAAGATAAAAAGGAAAGGACCAGGGAGACGTCCCATGTAGTGGAAAAACGAGGCAGAGGAGGACGTGCCAACCGAGACCCTCGCAACAGACGAGAGACCGAAGGATGTTGACCAGCAGGGACACCCTCGTAACCTAAATGAGTAGAAGAAATAGCGGACCTGAAAAGGTTAATGGTCCGATACGCCTTACCTGCCTCAAAAAGTGAGGTGAGAAACTGCAACAGGTGAGCTACAGGTGCCGAAACGGGATCCAAGTCCCGTTCCACGCACCAGTTAGCCCAAGTTCTCCAGACTGCCCGGTAAGACTTTCTGGTGCCGGGAGCCCATGCATTGTCCAGTAACTGTCGAGTCGCTTCCGAAATGCCATCGACAGCTCCAGGTGTCCGGAGATCCGCCAGCAGCCGCAGGGATCCGTCGAGAAGAAGTGGGTGGTGCAGACCGTGAGGGTTGCGCAGGAGATCCGGACGGGTCGGGAGAAGGAGAGGTATCTCCACAAGGATCCTCAGCAACGAAGGGAACCAGACCTGAGACCCCCAGAACGTAACCACCAACACCAGGTCTGCCAGATGCCGTTGAACCTGAAGGAGCGTCCTTGGAATCATCGAGAAGGGAGGAAAAGCGTAAAAGCGGGATACCGACCAATCTTGGAGAAACGCATCCACCGCCACTGCTTCCGGTTCTGGACGCCAGCTGAAAAACCGGGTGAGTTGCCTGTTGAGCCGAGAAGCAAAGAGATCGACAGACATCGGTCCCCATATGTCCAAAATCGCTGAGAACACTACCGGATCCAACTGCCAATCACTGCCGTCCGACAGGTAGCGCGAGTTCCAATCCGCACGAACGTTGCTCAGCCCCGGTAAGTATTCCGCCTGCACCATGATGTCCCTGGACAGGCAAAACGACCAAAATTCCTGGGCTAACCGAGCCAAGGTTGCCGAGTGAGTACCTCCCAATCGGTTGACATACCGGACCGCCGAGATATTGTCCATCCGCAGCCTGATGCACGCGTTGGCGATCCCGTTGGAGAAGCTCCTCACTGCAAACTAACCGGCTAGGAGTTCCAATGCATTGATGTGGAGGAGGGATTCCTCCTCCGACCAGGCTCCCCCCGTGGAAACTCCATTGCAATGAGCGCCCCAGCCCTGGAGACTCGCATCCGACTCGATGGTCAATTCCGGCAGAAATCCGAAGATCGCTCTGCCGTTCCACGCCTCCAGATTGGCAATCCACCAGCCCAACTCCTCTCGGGCTTCCGAGTCCAGGACCACCGCGTCCGCAAAGGAGGCACCGGTCCGAAGATGGGCGATCTTCAGTCGCTGGAGAGCACGGCAGTGCAACGGAGCCGGATACACTGCCTGAATCGATGAAGCTAACAGCCCGATGATGCGAGCCAGGTGACGTAACGAGAGGTGGGGAATGGTGACAGCATGTTTCAACTCCTTGCGAATCGCACGCAACTTCTTCATCGGAAGACTGAGGGACTCCGAGAGCGAATCCACCATGAAGCCCAAGAACTCCATCCGCTGAGATGGGATGAGGCATGACTTCTCCTTGTTGAGGAGGAAACCGAGACCTGACAGCAGGTCCGCTGTCCACTGGAGATGTTCCAACAATCCCACACTGGACTCGTGCATCAGGAGGATGTCGTCCAGGTAAATGATGAGGCGTACGCCACGAGTCCTCAACCATGACACGACTGGACGCAGCAGCTTGGTGAAACACCAAGGAGCTGAAGACAGCCCGAATGGGAGACAGGTGAACCTCCAGATCTCTCCTCTCCACCAGAATCGGAGCAGATCCCTGGAACGAGTGGCCACTGGGACCGTCAGGTAAGCATCTTTTAGATCCAGCTTTACCAACCAGTCCCCAGGAACTAACAGGTCCCGAAGGAGGTGGATCCCCTCCATCTTGAAATGACGGTAGCGTACCACCGTATTCAGAGCGCGAAGGTTGATGACCGGTCTCATCTGACCCCCTTTTTTCTGGACAAGGAAAATATTGCTGATTACACCCCACTCCGAAGGAGGGGCTAGTTCTATCGCCTGTTTTTGCCTGAGAGAGCACAGCTCCGCGTCTACCAGAGCGCAATCTGGGCGCGACAGCGGAATGGTTGGGGGGAAGGGAACCAGGTCTGGGGACCCCGTGAGCTCTATATGAAAGCCCCTGACCACGAATCGGCCCATATCCTTAATAAAGGTATCGCCGAAAAGGAGACCCTGAGTGTCCTTACCCGCCTCTGTGAGTGCCAAATTCGCCAATTTGGGATCTATTTTAAACAAGATGGCTTTGCGCCTCTCAATTGCCAAGGAAGTATTGGCGTTACCGGCAATACAGATTGCCCTTTGGGTCCAACCCCGCAATTCTTCGGGGTCTATTGGGGAGCCCTCATTTCTAGCCGCTTCGGCTAATTCAAAAATCTTGGCTAGCGGGCCAAAGATATCTAGAACCTTATCCTGGCAGCTGCGAAGCGCTGAATCCAGGCCCTTTTTTGGGTTCCAGCTAGTCTTGGCCAGGAATTGTGACATCTTGGGATCCACAACAGGAGTGTCACATACTTTGTTGGGGACTAGCGGTCTGGGACACTCGGCCCTAAGTTTGTTCCGTGTCTCACGCCTCAGAGGGTGATGCACCCAGTGTTCTAAATAAGCCCCCACATGGTCAGTGGGAAGCCATTATGCCGATCGAGGGTGGTGCAAAGACTTAGGGTCGAACATCGGTTCGCCCGAAGAATCCAGCAGAGCCTCTGATCTGTTAACGTTGGATGAGGACGCTACGTCCTTGGCAGCGGAGACGGCAGTAGCGGATACTGAGGGGCCCTGAACTGGGGGAGCAACATCCTCCTCTGACACGTAATCAAAATCCGCTATAGCCTCCTCGTCTGATGCTCTGTCCGAGTCAGACATATTAGGTGATTGTGCTCTAGCGCACTTCCATGTTCGCGCCCGTTCTGCCTGGCGTGAAGAGGCCCTTTTTCGTGAACTATGCACGATCTCTTGGGTGGCAGGATGCGCACCAGTCAAAGTCTCCTGTGGCACAGGAGGTTCATTAAAGGTAGGCTGCGGTGTAGCAATAGGGTCTTGCAAAGACATTCTAGCAGGGTGAGCAGATAGTGCCTGGGTAATGCTTTGTGACAATATAGACGACATGGAGCCCATGGCTGCCATGATGGCATCTGACACAGAGCGCTGCAGGGCAAGCGCCTGTGCGTCCACCTCAGTGTTGTTCTGACCCTCAGGAGAGGAGGGAACATTTGTGTGAGGAATAGATGCAGGGTTAGACATGATACCCCTATAATTCAACCGGGCAAAAGAGGGCACACAGGGGCTAGCTCTAATGGAACCTGAAAATCGCAAGGTAAATAGCCGCAAATACACAGTGGGAGCGCCTGAGCAGCCGACCGGAGCAGAGCGCAGGACCCGGAGACCGGAGTGACACTCAGTAGCCGGAAGCGCAGAGGGAACAGGAAGCCAGACCAAAAGCCCGCGAATCGCAGAACAATCTACCCAAAATGGCCGTCGAGATCTCGCGAGATCTCGCGGCCGGCAGAGCTACTGAAGGCGCTCACAGGAATGGCGCCGCAGAAGCGAGGGGAAGAAGGCCTTGCCCCCGAACGCCGGGAAAGCGCAGGGACCGAGCAGGTAAAGCGGAGGTAACGCCGCAATGAGCGGCCCCCGCCGCGACTTGGGAAAACGCAGCAGTAAGATAAGCGGGAACGCAGGGAAGCGCTAAATAGAAAATACAAACCAAAACTCAGAGGGGAAATAGAAAACCCGCAAAGGCAATAAGCGGGCGGAAGCCCCCAAGGGAGCGCTGCTAGTAAGGGTTAGTCACCCTGGGTTGGAGCAGCGCACAGGATAAACGTAAACATAAACCATATAGAAAAAACAAAAGAATCTATAGGTGTACTTAGCTGGTTGCAGCAGCAAAGAAAGAGGAAGTCCCAGAGGAAGAGCGGCCTATTACAGGGGCCATAGGGGAGGGACATTGGTTACTATGGTTATTTCCTGTATGTAAATTTTTTCTCTTTGCTGCTATTGGTGGACAGTAAAGAAGGAGAAAGCAATATGAGCCTCCGTGTCTTGCTGTAAAACTAAGAATAAGACCCCAGGAATAGATGGGATTCCATTTGAGATCTATGTACAATATAAAGAGTTATTGATTCCGAAACTTCTTACAATGTGGACTGCCTCGCGGGAGATAGGGAAACTTCCAGACTCTGCAAGAGAGGCCTTGATAACACTGATTCTAAAACCAGGGAAAGATTCAACACTACCAGATTCATACTGTCCTATCTCATTAATAAATACCGATAATAAAATACCAGCAAAGATTTTAGCAAATAGACTCGGAAGAGTGGCTCCGGGGATTGTCCATGAGGATCAATCGGGCTTTATGCCAGGTAAAACAACAACTGATAACATATTAAGATACTTCATGGGTACCCAACTGGAGCCCTCAAATGTTGGGGAACGTATGATTGTAACTATAGACGCCTCCAAGGCCTTCGACACGATAGAGTGGCCCTTTCCATTTGCTACACTGAGGAGTATGGGGTTTGGAGATAATTTTATAGACTGGGTCAGGCTGCTGTACACTGAGGCCTCTGCAAGGGTGATGCTGAATGGTGAGTATTGGCAGGGGGGTTAGGCAGGGTTGCCCCCTATCCCCCTTGCTATTCGCTATAGCTATGGAACCCTTGGCTGATTTGATTAGACAAGACAAAGAAATTGAGGGGTTCAGGTTTGGGACCCATGAAGAAAAAATTTCCTTATATGCAGAAGACATCATGCTGTTTGTGGGATCGCATGGTTCACTAGGGAGGTGTCACGAGTTGGAGGTCCCAGGAGAGACCACCGCGTCGTCAAGCAATAAACGGAAATCAGGTACAGACACATAAGAGTTTATTGCACAAACAAAAACATGGAAGGCAGTACAGACAAAACATGAGCTCTATGTACCGTCAGCAGAGTGGGAGAAAACCCCCACTGCGCCACTGTCTAGTAATACTCCAGAGGGGCGTAACTAAGCAACTCCTGGTTTTCACTAGAGCCCTAGATGGTAGGGTTAGACTTAGCCGCAGGAAGTTGCCAGGGTCCACTCTGGAGCGTGACCTAGACAGTGACAGCAGGAGCGAATGGACAACAGGTACCAGAAGGTACCGACGGCACATAGGCAAACATAACAGACAGGTAAATACAAAACAAGGCAAATAACAACACAAGCAGGAGTTCATGCAAGGGAGCAGGAGTGGCAATGAGCAGAGAAGGACTTGCTCCACCAGTAGTAAACTGCATGGCCTTGTCAAGCCACTCTGCTGCAAAGGCTTGCTGAACACAGACATATGAATACAAAACAGGGCAACTAATAATACAAACAGGAGTTCACACAAGGGATCAGGAGTGGCAATGAGCAGAGAAGGACTTGCTCCTCCAGTAGTAAACTGCATGGCCTTGTCATGCCACTCTGCTGCAAAGGCTTGCTGAACACAGACATCAGAATAAACACAAAGTAACTAAAACATAACAGGCAGAACAGATAACAGACAGACGACGTTAATGAACAAGTAGGGAAACCCACAGAGCACAGGCAGACAGACACGGATCCCATGGGTCAGCAGCATGGGAGAGAGAGTAAAAACCAGGAGCAGGACAGGACAGGACAGGACACACCAGGAGAGCTGACACAGAACTGAGGAAACCTCAGCCTTAGGCCTCCTGCACACGAACGTATTTTTTTGCGGTCCGCAAAAACGGGTCCCGTTTTTCCGTGATCCGTGACCGTTTTTTCATCCGTGGGTCTTCCTTGATTTTTGGAGGATCCACGGACATGAAAAAAAAGTCGTTTTGGTGTCCGCCTGGCCGTGCGGAGCCAAACGGATCCGTCCTGAATTACAATGCAAGTCAATGGGGACGGATCCGTTTGACGTTGACACAATATGGTGCCATTTCAAACGGATCCGTCCCCATTGACTTTCAATGTAAAGTCTGGAGTCCCTTTCATACCATCGGATCGGAGTTTTCTCCAATCCGATGGTATATTTTAACTTGAAGCGTCCCCATCACCATGGGAACGCCTCTATGTTAGAATATACTGTCGGATACGAGTTAGATCGTGAAACCTCATTTCCGACAGTATATTCTAACACAGAGGCGTTCCCATGGTGATGGGGACGCTTCTAGTTAGAATATACTACAAACTGTGTACATGATTGCCCCCTGCTGCCTAGCAGCATCCGATCTCTTACAGGGGGCCGTGATCAGCACAATTAACCCCTCAAGTGCCGCACCTGAAGGGGTTAATTGTACTATCATATCCCCCTGTAAGAGATCAGGGCTGCCAGGCAGACCCCCCCTCCCTCCCCAGTTTGAATATCATTGGTGGCCAGTGCGCCCCCCCCCCTTCCTCCCTCTATTGTAATAATTCGTTGGTGGCACAGTGTGCGCCCCCCCCGCCCCCCCCCCCCTTCCTCCCTCTATTGTAATAAATCGTTGGTGGCACAGTGTGCGCCCCCCCCCCCCTTCCTCCCTCTATTGTAATAAATCGTTGGTGGCACAGTGTGCGCCCCCCATCGCCCCCCCCCCCTCCCTCTATAGCATTAACAACATTGGTGGCCAGTGTGCGGCCTCCCATGGCCCCCCCCCCCCCGATCATTGGTGGCAGCGGGTTACTAGCAATAGTACAATAGTACAAGATTCATACTTACCTGGGAGCTGCGATGTTCGTGTCCGGCCGGGAGCTCCTCCTACTGGTAAGTGACAGTTCATTTAGCAATGCGCCGCACAGACCTGAGGCTGTCACTTACCAGTAGGTGGAGCTCCCGGCCGGACACGAACATCGCAGCAGCAGGTAAGTATGAATCTTCTACTATTGTACTATTGCTAAGTAACCATGGCAACCAGGACTGTAGTAGCGTCCTGGTTGCCATGGTTACCGATCGGAGCCCCAGCGATTAAACTGGGACTCCGATCGGAACTCCGCTGCCACCAATGATGGGGGGGGGGGGGGAGATGGGAGGCCGCACACTGGCCACCAATGTTGTTAATGCTATAGAGGGAGGGGGGGCCGATGGGGGGCGCACACTGTGCCACCAACGAATTATTACAATAGAGGGAGGGAGGGGGGGGCGCACACTGTGCCACCAACGAATAATTACAATAGAGGGGGGGGGGGGCGCACTGGCCATCAATGATATTCAAACTGGGGAGGGGGGGGGTCTGCCCCCTGCTGCCTGGCAGCCCTGATCTCTTACAGGGGGATATGATAGTACAATTAACCCTTTCAGGTGCCGCACCTGAAGGGGTTAATTGTGCTGATCACGGCCCCCTGTAAGAGATCGGGTGCTGCCAGGCAGCAGGGGGCAGTCTTGTACACAGTTTGTAGTGTATTCTAACTAGAAGCGTCCCCATCACCATGGGAACGCTTCTGTGTTAGAATATACTGTCGGTTCTGAGTTTTCACGAAGTGAAAACTCAGCTTTGAAAAAGCTTTATGCAGACGGATCTTCGGATCCGTCTGTATAAAAACTAACCTACGGCCACGGATCACGGACACAGATGCCAATCTTGTGTGCATCCGTGTTCTTTCACGGACCCATTGACTTGAATGGGTCCGTGAACCGTTGGCCGTGAAAAAAATAGGACAGGTCATATTTTTTTCACGGCCAGGAAACACGGATCACGGATGCGGCTGCAAAACGGTGCATTTTCAGTTTTTTCCACGGACCCATTGAAAGTCAATGGGTCCGCGAAAAAAACGGAAAACGGCACAACGGCCACGGGTGCACACAACGGTCGTGTGCAGGAGGCCTTATATACAGGTTCCATGGGTGCAGCAGAGAGACCACACCCATGGAGCAGACAGAGGATTAACTCCTAATAGGAACACAGGGGAGTTAACCCATACAGAACCAAAAATAGCACACAGAAACAGAACTTCAGCGAGGAGAGCCGAACAAGCAAGAACGGAAGGTCACAGCTAGAGATAGTGGCTGTGACAGGAGGATTTTTCAAGTATTTAAAGATTATAGCAAATATGCGGGACTGAATATAAACTGGTCGAAATCAGCCTGTATCCCGATTGATCCTCTGAATGGTTTTTCACCAAGTCCGCTCGAAATTAGAGAGAGGCATGAGCCGGTTAAGTATTTAGGTATTCAGACATCTAATCCTGGGGATTACGTACAGCTGACTGTTCTTCCAAAAATACATGAGATACGCAAACGGATAGGGGTTTGGAAAAACATGCCCATTTCGATGGCGGGCCGCATCTCTCTAGTGAAAATGTGCATGTTGCCTTCCCTGAACTATATATTCTGGAATGCACAAGTAATATTTCCCAAGAGAATCATTAAAACAATAGCCACATTAATAACTGATTTGATATGGAGAGGGAAAAAAACAAGAATAAGAACACAGATTTTGTGTATTCACGAGAAAGAGGGTGGATTATCAGTTCCCGATCTGGACCTCTATTTTCTGGCTGGTCAAATTAAAAATATGGTAACGTGGAGTAAATCACTTAGCTGTAAGAGTATGATAGCGGGGTTTAATAAAAATCGGGCAAATTGCAGTATTTTTCAATTATTAGAAGCAGATATTTTCTCACAACAACAGGTTAAGAAATTACCTTGAATTGAGCTGTGGATTAAATCCTGAAACAGGGTAAAGGAATTGTGGTCCCAGAAGGGTCTACATTCAGATACATTGCTATGGCACAACATCCACCTAAGGGAACCTAGACTAATAGAACAAAAAGTCTGGTGGAAATATGGAATTTTTTGACTGGGCCAGATATGGAAAGAGGGAGGCATAATTACTTATCAAGATCTTAAAAACGAATACTTATTCGGAAATAGAGATTTGAGTTTTTTTATAACCAATTAAAATTAGCGGTACGAACAGAGATAAGAAAGGGAACGCAAATTGTCCCCCTCCCAACACCCTTAGCTAATATCACTAAGCTAGCTGTAGGGAAGAAATTGGTTTCCAGGATATATGGATGCCTACTCCACCAGAAGACCAAAAATAGAGCTGTCACTACTTTAAATTATAGATGGCAAGAGGCACTCAGCCTGCAACAGGAAGAATTCTGGAAGAAGGCTATACGGTCTAAAAATAGTGTGTCAGGCAACCTCACATATAGAATCACGCAATTTAATATACTATATCGCTTATACTACTCTCCCAAGATATTAATGAAATGTTATAAAACGAAACAATTTAATTGTAAAAAATGTGGAGAAGTGGGAGTAGATGATGTCCATATACTTTGGTCATATATAAAAACTTAGCAATTCTGGAAGGAGGTGATTATAAAAATAGAGAGCTATCATGCGTTTAAAGTCCCTACCTGCATTGAGGTCTGTGTTGTGGAAGTGATGGATAAAGTAGATGCTGCTCAAGATCGAGAAGTAGCAGTGAAACATACTTATTTTATGCAAGGAAAACAATTGTAGCCCACTGCGGAGCAAAGACAATTCCAACAGTTAACGAATGGGAGAATTTGACTAGACTCTCGCTTGCTAGAGAGGAATTTCACTTGATATCAATCAAGAAAAAATATGCATTTACTAAAAAATGGCAGAAATGGCTGAAATAGTGGGCTGAGCTGGTGTTGGGCCCAGGATACGGGGGGAGGGGGGGCGGTGTGGGAGACAGGAACGTATATATACAATTTTTTTTTTTTTTCCCCCCTCTCCAACCCCTTCAGAATAAGACAAAGCAACAGGGAAGGTACAAGGGTTTTGCAAAGTTTTACTGCTGTTAATTATTTATACTGTTAATGCAAAGAATTTTTAGGGGAAAAAATGAAAAAGATTGTTAATTACTGATATATTTGTATCTATTAAAACTAATAAAGATATATACTTAAAAAAAAGGAGGATGCCCCCCATTTGTGCCCCCAGCAAGAATAATGCCCCCATTAGTGCCCCCCAATAAGAATAATGCCCCCATTAGTGCACCCCAATAAGAATAATGCCCCCATTAGTGCCCCCGGGAAGAATAATGCCCCCATTAGTGCCCCCAGGAAGAATAATTCCCCGATTAGTGCCCTTCAGGAAAAATAATGCCCCATTAGAGCCCCCCAGGAAGAATAATGCCCCTGCAAGAATAATGCCCCCCATTATTGCCCCCAGTTAGTATATTACTCCCATTGGTTCCCCCAGTTAGAATAATGCCCCCCATTAGTTCCCACGGTTAGAATAATGCCCCCCATTAGTGCTCACAGTTATAATAATGCCCCCATTAGTGCCCCAGTTAGAATAATGCCCCTATTAGTACCCCCAGATAGAATAATGCATAGTGCCCCCAGTTAGAATAACGCCCCCCCATTAGTGCCCCCAGTTAAAATACTGACCCCCATTAGTGCCCCCTTCTATGCTTCTGCCAAAAAATACAACACTAACCTCCTCCATTTGCTGGCGCCGTGGTGAACTCTCCCTGCTGACTGGAAGCTCAGGACAAGACCTGCGCACCAGTGTGATGACGTCTCGCAGGTCCTGTCTTGAGCTTCCAGTCAGCAGCGCGAGCAAAAGGAGGAGGTGAGTGTTTTGTTTTATTATTGCCCCCAGTTAGTATAATGCCCCCATTGGTGCCCTCAGGAAGAATAATGCCTCCGCAAGAATAATGCCCCCCATTATTGCTCCCAGTTAGTATAATGCCCCCATTGGTGCTCCCAGGAAGAATAATGCCCCCATTAGTGCCCCCAGTTAGAATAATGCCCCCTATTAGTGCCCCCAGTTAGAATAATGCCCCCCCCCCATTAGTGCCCCCAGTTGGAATACTGACCCCCAACAGTGCAGCCTTCTCTGCTTCTGGCAAAAAAAAAAAAAAACAGCACTAATCTCCTCCATTTGCTCACGCCACAGTGAACACTCCCTGCTGACTGGAAGCTCAGGACAGCAGCTCCAGCGTAATGACGACTCGCAGGTCCTGTTCTGAGCTTCCAGTCAGCAGTGCGAGCACATGGAGGAGAAGAGTGCTTTTTTTTTTAATAACACGTGGGGAAGGGGGGAAGTAAGGGGAGATAAAG
Organism: Bufo bufo; assembly: GCF_905171765.1. Lineage (NCBI taxonomy): Eukaryota > Metazoa > Chordata > Amphibia > Anura > Bufonidae > Bufo > Bufo bufo. The sequence goes on from NC_053390.1 coordinate 47,003,223, forward strand.
GCTGCACTAATGAGCGTTCCGCAATAGAAGCGCTAATTAGTAGCAGTCCTTGTAACAAAATACCAGCAGCGACAGAGTCACTAAAATACCGGCCTTGCCGGTGAGATACCGTCCGGGTGGCTGGCAACCCTAACTATTGCCCGTGGCATGTAAGGTGTTAAAAGGCCCAGATCTGTGCTTCTGCAGGTCCAGGCTGATAGAGCAGGAGTGCGGCTCTCATGTCAGAGCCAAGCCCTCGCTCTTTGCTGCATGGAAGACTTGTGCAGCGCTTAGACTGGGCCACCGTAGAAAGACATAGTTGAGGTCACTAAGGGCTTAATTGTTGACTTGTTGCTATGTAATGTATGATTTTGTTTGTACATGAACCCTCTGATTGTAAAGTGCTGCGGAGTAAATATAAAGATTATTATTATTATTTTACTATTTTTATTCATTACTAGCAGAAGGACCCGGCTTCGCACGAGTATATTTCATCTATTTCACTTCATGTTACCGTGTGTCGTAAAAAGATATCAACAGTATTCCCCATAACAGTGACCTTTACAGTACCCTCCCCTTTAACAATGACCTCCACAGTGCCCACCCATTTAACAGTGACCTCTACAGTGGCTGCCCTTTTAACATTGACCTCCATAGTGCCCGCCCTTTAACAGTGACCTCCACAGTGCCCGCCCCTTTAACAGTGACCGCATCTTTAACAGTGATCTGCACAGTGCTTGCCCCTTTAACCCCTTAGGGACGCATGAGGTACCGGTACGGCATGTTTCCCGAGTCCTTAAGGACCCATGACGTAACGGTACGTGATGGGTTTAAACCGCGATTGCGGCGCAGCGGGGGTTAATCAGGACAGGATGCCCGCTGAAATCATTCAGCGGGCATCCTGTCACAACGCCGGGGGGGTCATGTGACCCCCCTCCTGTATCGGCGATCGCCGCAAACCGCAGGTCAATTCAGACCTGCGGTTTGCGGCTTTACCTGCGGTTGCGGTGGCGGTCGGGCGGTGCCATCGGGTCCCCATGCGGCTGTGGGGGGGACCCGATGGCATGGAAGGCAGCGCGATGTATAAGGTGAAGAGCCTGTGAGATCCAGCCCCCTGGATCTCACAGGCCCCGGAAGCTGTATGAGTAATACACACTTTATTACTCATACAGCCAATGCATTCCAATACAGAAGTATTGGAATGCATTGTAAAGGAATATACCACCCAAAGTGGGAAAAAAAATAAAGTGAAAAAAAAAGTTGAAAAAATAAAGTTCCCCCCCCCCAAAAAATTTAAGATTCAAGTAAAAATAAACAAAAACGTAATTTTCCCCAAATAAAGTTTAAAAAAATTGGTAAAAAATAGGGGGGGGGGGAAAGTACACATATTAGGTATCGCCGCGTCTGTATCGACCATCTCTATAAACATATCACATGACCTAACCCCTCAGATGAACAACGTAAAAAATAAAAAATAAAAACTGTGCTAAATAAACCATTTTACATCACAAAAAGTACAACAGCAAGCGATCAAAAAGGCGTTTGCCCACCAAAATAGTACCAATCTAACCATCACCTCATCCCGCAAAAAATGAGCCCCTACATGAGACAATGGCACAAAAAATAAAAAAAGTATGGCTCAGAATATGGAGACACTAAAACATCATATATTTTGTTTGAAAAATGAAATCATTGCGTAAAACTTACATAAATAAAAAAAAAAGTATACATATTAGGTAACGCCACGTCCGTATCGACCGGCTCTATAAAAATATCACATGACCTAACCCCTCAGATGAACACCGTAAAAATTTTTAAATAAAAACTGTGCTAAATAAACCATTTTTTGTCACCTTACATCACAAAAAGTGTAATATCAAGCGATCAAAAAGTCACACGCACCCCAAAATAGTGCCAATAAAACCGTCATCTCATCCTGCAAAAATCCTACCCTATCCAAGGTAATATCCCAAACACTGAAAAAGTGGACGAGCGGACACCCGAACGCTAGTGTGAAAGTAGCCTAAGGTATCGCCGCATCCGTGACAACCTGGTCTATAAAAATATCACATGATCTAACCTGTCAGATGAATGTTGTAAATAACAAAAAATAAAAACGGTGCCAAAACAGCTATTTCTTGTTATCTTGCCTCACAAAAAGTGTAATATAGAGCAACCAAAAATCATATGTACCCTAAACTAGTACTAACAATACTGCCACCCTATCCCGTAGTTTCTAAAATGGGGCCACTTTTTTGGAGTTTCTACTCTAGCGGTGCATCAGGGGGGCTTCAAATGGGACATGGTGTCAAAAACACCTTTTCAGCAAAATCTGTCTTCCAAAAACCGTATGGCATTCCTTTCCTTCTGCGCCCTGCCGTGTGCCCGTACAGTTGTTTTCAACCACATATGGGGTGTTTCTGTAAACTACAGAATCAGGCCCATAAATATTGAGGTTTTTTTGGCTGTTAACCCTTGCTTTGTTACTGGGAAAAATGGATTAAAATGGAAAATTTGCCCAAAAATTAAAATTCTAAAATTTCATCTCCATTTGCCAATAACTCTTGTGGAACACCTAAAGGGTTAACGACATTTGTAAAATCTGTTTTGAATACCTTGAGGGGTGTAGTTTCTTAGATGGGGTCACTTTTATGGAGTTTCTACTCTAGGGGTGCATCAGGGGGCTTCAAATGGGACATGGTGTCAAAAAAAACTGTCCAGAAAAACCTGCCTTCCAAAAACCGTATGGCATTCCTTTCCTTCTGCGCCCTGCCATGTGCCCGTACAGCGGTTTACGACCACATATGGAGTGTTTCTGTAAACTACAGAATCAGGGCCATAAATATTGAGTTTGGTTTGGCTGTTAACCCTTGCTTTGTAACTGAAAAAAAATTATTAAAATGGAAAATCTGCCAAAAAAGTGAAATTTTGAAATTGTATCTTTATATTCCATTAATTCTTGTGGAACACCTAAAGGGTTAACAAAGTTTGTAAAATCAGTTTTAAATACCTTGAGGGGTGTAGTTTATAGAATGGGGTCATTTTTGGGTGGTTTCTATTATGTAAGCCTCGCAAAGTGACTTCAGACCTAAACTGGTCCCTAAAAATTGTGTTTTTGAAACTTTCGGAAAAATTTCAAGATTTGCTTCTAAACTTCTAAGCCTTGTAACATCCCCAAAAAATAAAATATCATTCTCAAAATGATCCAAACATGAAGTAGACATATGGGGAATGTAAAGTAATAACTATTTTTGGAGGTATTACTATGTATTATAGAGGTAGAGAAATAGAAACTTGGAAATTTGCAATTTTTTTTACAAATTTTTGGTAAATTTGGTATTTTTTTATAAATAAAAAAGATTTTTTTTTACTTCATTTTACCAGTGTCATGAAGTACAATATGTGACGAAAAAACAATCTCAGAATGGCCTGGATAAGTCAAAGCGTTTTAACCACCTCCGGACCGCCTAACGCACGGATGCGTCCGGAAGGTGGTTGATTCATTCCTCCTGGACGCATCAGTGCATCATCTCGCGAGACGCGAGATTTCCTGTGAACGCGCGCACACAGGCCCGCGCACTCACAGGAACAGAAGGTAAGCGAGTGGATCTCCAGCCTGCCAGCGGCGATCGTTCGCTGGCAGGCTGGAGATGTGATTTTTTTTAACCCCTAACAGGTATATTAGACGCTGTTTTGATAACAGCGTCTAATATACCTGCTACCTGGTCCTCTGGTGGTCCCTTTTGTTTGGATCGACCACCAGAGGACACAGGCAGCTCAGTAAAGTAGCACCAAACACCACTACACCCCCCACCTGTCACTTATTAACCCCTTATGGACCCCTGATCACCCCATATAGACTCCCTGATCACCCCCCTGTCATTGATCACCCCCCTGTCATTGATCACCCCCCTGTAAGGCTCCATTCAGATGTCCGTATGATTTTTACGGATCCACTGATACATGGATCGGATCCGCAAAACGCATACGGACGTCTGAATGGAGCCTTACAGGGGGGTGATCAATGACGGGGGTGATCACCCCATATAGACTCCCTGATCACCCCCCTGTCATTGATCACCCCCCTGTCATTGATCACCCCCCTGTAAGGCTGCATTCAGATGTCCGTATGATTTTTACGGATCCACTGATACATGGATCGGATCCGCAAAACACATACGGACATCTGAATGGAGCCTTACAGGGGGGTGATCACCCCATATAGACTCCCTGATCACCCCCCTGTCATTGATCACCCCCCTGTAAGGCTGCATTCAGATGTCCGTATGATTTTTACGGATCCACTGATACATGGATCGGATACACAAAACACATACGGACATCTGAATGGAGCCTTACAGGGGGGTGATCACCCCATATAGACTCCCTGATCACCTCCCTGTCATTGATCACCCCCCTGTAAGGCTGCATTCAGATGTCCGTATGATTTTTACGGATCCACTGATACATGGATCGGATCCGCAAAACACATACGGACATCTGAATGGAGCCTTACAGGGGGGTGATCACCCCATATAGACTCCCTGATCACCCCCCTGTCATTGATCACCCCCCTGTCATTGATCACCCCTCTGTCATTGATCACCCCCCTGTAAGGCTGCATTCAGATGTCCGTATGATTTTTACGGATCCACTGATACATGGATCGGATCCGCAAAACACATACGGACATCTGAATGGAGCCTTACAGGGGGGTGATCACCCCATATAGACTCCCTGATCACCCCCTGTCATTGATCACCCCCTGTCATTGATCACCCCCCTGTAAGGCTCCATTCAGATTTCCGTATGATTTTTACGGATCCACTGATACATGGATCGGATCCGCAAAACGCATACGGACGTCTGAATAGAGCCTTACAGGGGGTGATCAATGACGGGGGTGATCACCCCATATAGACTCCCTGATCACCCCCCTGTCATTGATCACCCCCCTGTCATTGATCACCCCCCTGTAAGGCTGCATTCAGATGTCCGTATGATTTTTACGGATCCACTAATACATGGATCGGATCCGCAAAACACATACGGACATCTGAATGGAGCCTTACAGGGGGGTGATCACCCCATATAGACTCTCTGATCACCCCCCTGTCATTGATCACCCCCCTGTAAGGCTGCATTCAGATGTCCGTATGATTTTTACGGATCCACTGATACATGGATCGGATCCGCAAAACACATACGGACATCTGAATAGAGCCTTACAGGGGGGTGATCACCCCATATAGACTCCCTGATCACCCCCCTGTCATTGATCACCCCCCTGTCATTGATCACCCCCCTGTAAGGCTGCATTCAGATGTCCATATGATTTTTACGGATCCACTGATACATGGATCGGATCCGCAAAACACATACGGACATCTGAATGGAGCCTTACAGGGGGGTGATCACCCCATATAGACTCCCTGATCACCCCCCTGTCATTGATCACCCCCCTGTCATTGATCACCCCCCTGTAAGGCTGCATTCAGATGTCCGTATGATTTTTACGGATCCACTGATACATGGATCGGATCCGCAAAACACATACGGACATCTGAATGGAGCCTTACAGGGGGGTGATCAATGACAGGGGGGTGATCACCCCATATAGACTCCCTGGTCACCCCCCTGTCATTGATTACCCCCCTGTCATTGATCACCCCCCTGTAAGGCTGCATTCAGATGTCCGTATGATTTTTACGGATCCACTGATACATGGATCGGATCCGCAAAACACATACGGACATCTGAATGGAGCCTTATAGGGGGGTGATCAATGACAGGGGGGTGATCACCCCATATAGACTCCCTGGTCACCCCCCTGTCATTGATCACCCCCCTGTCATTGATCACCCCCCTGTAAGGCTGCATTCAGATGTCCGTATGATTTTTACGGATCCACTGATACATGGATCGGATCCGCAAAACACATACGGACATCTGAATGGAGCCTTATAGGGGGGTGATCAATGACAGGGGGGTGATCACCCCATATAGACTCCCTGATCACCCCCCTGTCATTGATCACCCCTCTGTCATTGATCACCCCCCTGTAAGGCTGCATTCAGATGTCCGTATGATTTTTACGGATCCACTGATACATGGATCGGATCCGCAAAACACATACGGACATCTGAATGGAGCCTTATAGGGGGGTGATCAATGACAGGGGGGTGATCACCCCATATAGACTCCCTGATCACGCCCCTGTCATTGATCACCCCCCTGTCATTGATCACCCCCCTGTAAGGCTCCATTCAGACATTTTTTTGGCCCAAGTTAGCGGAAATTATTTTTTTTTTTCTTACAGAGTCTCATATTCCACTAACTTGTGTCAAAAAAAAAAATCTCGCATGAACTCACCATACCCCTCACGGAATCCAAATGCGTAAAAATTTTCAGACATTTATATTCCAGACTTAGAATGCCAGGGCAGTATAAATACCCCACATGTGACCCCATTTCGGAAAGAAGACACCCCAAGGTATTCTGTGAGGGGCATATTGAGTCCATGAAAGATTGAAATTTTTGTCCCAAGTTAGCGGAAAGGGAGACTTTGTGAGAAAAAATAAAAATATATTAATTTCCGCTAACTTGTGCCAAAAAAAAAAAATTCTATGAACTCGCCATGCCCCTCATTGAATACCTTGGGGTGTCTTATTTCCAAAATGGGGTCACATGTGGGGTATTTATACTGCCCTGGCATTCTAGGGGCCCTAAAGCGTGAGAAGAAGTCTGGGATCCAAATGTCTAAAATGCCCTCATAAAAGGAATGTGGGCCCCTTTGCGCATCTAGGCTGCAAAAAAAGTGTCACACATGTGGTATCGCCGTACTCAGGAGAAGTTGGGGAATGTGTTTTGGGGTGTCATTTTACATATACCCATGCTGGGTGAGATAAATATCTTGGTCAAATGCCAACTTTGTATAAAAAATGGGAAAAGTTGTCTTTTGCATGAGTATATGTAAAAAGACACCCCAAAACACATTGCCCAACTTCTCCTGAATACGGCGATACCACATGTGTGACACTTTTTTGCAGCCTAGGTGGGCAAAGGGGCCCACATTCCAAAGAGCACCTTTCGGATTTCACAGGTCATTTACCTACTTACCACACATTAGGGCCCCTAGAATGCCAGGGCAGTATAACTACCCCACAAGTGACCCCATTTTGGAAAGAAGACACCCCAAGGTATTCCGTGAGGGGCATGGCGAGTTCCTAGAATTTTATATTTTTTGTCACAAGTTAGCGGAAAATGATGATTTTTTTTTTTTTCCTTACAAAGTCTCATATTCCACTAACTTGTGACAAAAAATAAAAACTTCCATGAACTCACTATGCCCATCACAAAATACCTTAGGGTGTCTTCTTTCCAAAATGGGGTCATTTGTGGGGTAGTTATACTGCCCTGGCATTTTAGGGGCCGAATGCGTGAGAAGTGGTTTGAAATCAAAATCTGTAAAAAATGGCCGGTGAAATCCGAAAGGTGTTCTTTGGAATGTGGGCCCCTTTGCCCACCTAGGCTGCAAAAAAGTGTCACACATCTGGTATCCCCGTACTCAGGAGAAGTTGGGCAATGTGTTTTGGGGTGTCTTTTTACATTTACCCATGCTGGGTGAGAGAAATATCTTGGCAAAAGACAACTTTTCCCATTTTTTTATACAAAGTTGGCATTTGACCGAGATATTTATCTCACTCAGCATGGGTATATGTAAAATGACACCCCAAAACACATTCCCCAACTTCTCCTGAGTACGGGGATACCAGATGTGTGACACTTTTTTGCAGCCTAGGTGGGCAAAGGGGCCCACATTACAAAGAGCACCTTTCGGATTTCACCGGCCATTTTTTACAGATTTTGATTTCAAACTACTTACCACACATTAGGGCCCCTAGAATCCCAGGGCAGTATAACTACCCCACAAGTGACCCCATTTTGGAAAGAAGACACCCCAAGGTATTCGCTGATGGGCATAGTGAGTTCATGGAAGTTTTTATTTTTTGTCACAAGTTAGTGGAATATGAGACTTTGTAAGAAAAAAAAAAAAAAAACAACCATCATTTTCCGCTAACTTGTGACAAAAAATAAAAAATTCTAGGAACTCGCCATGCCCCTCACGGAATACCTTGGGGTGTCTTCTTTCTAAAATGGGGTCACTTGTGGGGTAGTTATACTGCCCTGGCATTCTAGGGGCCCAAATGTGTGGTAAGTAGTTTGAAATCAAAATCTGTAAAAAATGGCCGGTGAAATCCGAAAGGTGCTCTTTGGAATGTGGGCCCCTTTGCCCACCTAGGCTGCAAAAAAGTGTCACACATGTGGTATCTCCGTACTCAGGAGAAGTTGGGCAATGTGTTTTGGGGTGTCATTTTACATATACCCATGCTGGGTGAGATAAATATCTTGGTCAAATGCCAACTTTGTATAACAAAATGGGAAAAGTTGTCTTTTGCCAAGATATTTCTCTCACCCAGCATGGGTATATGTAAAATGACACCCCAAAACACATTGCCAATCTTCTCCTGAGTACGGAGATACCACATGTGTGACACTTTTTTGCAGCCTAGGTGGGCAAAGGGTCCCACATTCCAAAGAGCACCTTTCGGATTTCACCGGCCATTTTTTACAGATTTTGATTTCAAACTACTTACCACACATTAGGGCCCCTAGAATGCCAGGGCAGTATAACTACCCCACAAGTGACCCCATTTTGGAAAGAAGATACCCCAAGGTATTCGCTGATGGGCATAGTGAGTTCATAGAACTTTTTATTTTTTGTCACAAGTTAGTGGAATATGAGACTTTGTAAGGAAAAAAATAAAAATAAAAAAAATCATCATTTTCCGCTAACTTGTGACAAAAAATAAAAAGTTCTATGAACTCACTATGCCCATCAGCGAATACCTTACGGTGTCTACTTTCCGAAATGGGGTCATTTGTGGGGTGTTTGTACTGTCTGGCCATTGTAGAACCTCAGGAAACATGACAGGTGCTCAGAAAGTCAGAGCTGCTTCAAAAAGCGGAAATTCACATTTTTGTACCATAGTTTGTAAACGCTATAACTTTTACCCAAACCATTTTTTTTTTACCCAAACATTTTTTTTTATCTAAGACATGTAGAACAATAAATTTAGAGAAAAATTTATATATGGATGTCGTTTTTTTTGCAAAATTTTACAACTGAAAGTGAAAAATGTCATTTTTTTGCAAAAAAATCGTTAAATTTCGATTAATAACAAAAAAAGTAAAAATGTCAGCAGCAATGAAATACCACCAAATGAAAGCTCTATTAGTGAGAAGAAAAGGAGGTAAAATTCATTTGGGTGGTAAGTTGCATGACCGAGCAATAAACGGTTAAAGTAGTGTAGGTCAGAAGTGTAAAAAGTGGCCTGGTCATTAAGGGTGTTTAAGCTAAGGGGGCTGAGGTGGTTAAAGTTATCAGCACTTAAAGTAACACTGGTCAGATTTGCAAAAAATGGCCAAGTCCTTAAGGTGAAATAGGGCTGAGTCCTTAAGGGGTTAACAGTGAACTCAACAGTGCCCGTCTCTTTAACAGTGACCGCATCTTTAACAGTGACCAACACAGTGCCCGCCCCTTTAACAGTGACCTCCACAGTGCCTGCCTCTTTAACAGTGACCTCCACAGTGCCTGCCCCTTTAACAGTGACCTCCACAGTGCCCGCCCCTTTAACATTGACAACCCCTTTAACAGTGACCTTCACAGTGCCCTCCCCTTTAACAGTGACTTCCACAGTGCCCACCCCTTTAACAGTGACCTCCACAGTGCCTGCCCCTTTAACATTGACCACCTCTTTTACAGTGACCTTCATAGTGGCCGCCCCTTTAACAGTGACCTCCATAGTACCCTCCCCTTTAATAGTGACTTTCAGATTGCCCGTCCCTTTTATAGTGACCGCCCCTTTAACAGTGACCTCCACAGTTCCCGCCCCTTTAACAGTGACCTCCACAGCGTCTGCCCCTTTAACAGTGACCCCCACAGTGCCCGCTCCATTAACATTGACCACCCCTTTAACAGTAACCTTTATAGTGATCATCCCTTTAACAGTGACCTTCAAAGTGCCCGCCCCTTTAGCAGTGACTTCCACAGTGCCTGCCCCTTTAACAGAAACCTCCACAGTGTCCGCCCCTTTAACAGTGACCTCCACAGTGCCTGCCCCTTTAACAGTTACCACCTTTTTAACAGTGACCTCCACAGTGCGCACCCCTTTAACAGTGACCTCCACAGTGCCCGCCCCTTTAACTTTGACCATCCCTTTGACAGTGACCTCCACAGTTCCCGCCCCTTTAACATTGACCACCCTTTTAACAGTGACCTTCATAGTGGCCGCCCCTTTAACAATGACCTTTACAGTGCCCACCCCTTTAACATTGACCACCCCTTTAACAGTGAACTTCATAGTGGCCGCCCCTTTAACAGTGACCTCCACAGTACCCGCCCCTTTAACAGTGACTTCCCCAGTGCCTGCCCCTTTAACAGTGACCTCCACGGTGCCCGCCGATTTAACAGTGAACTCCACAGCGCCCGTCCGTTTAATAGTGGCCCCTGCTCTCCATGCATGTAGCAGTCTAATTGTGCCGTCATTCGTCATATGACTGAATATTTAAGGACCTGCGACCTGCTGAAACCTGTGAACAGTTGTTATGGCAACCTGGAGTAGGACCTGCGAGCTTCTATTGGCTGATAAGGGACATGTGACCGTGTGTATGGCAGTTGGGATATGAGTGAAAGACTTGCAGGCTTCTATTGGCTAATGCAGGTCCTTTTTTGGGAATATCTGTAACTCTCCAATGGGTGTGGACCCGCTGTGCCACTTACCGGTTTGGCTTTGGGCCAAACTTGGGAGCGGAATCTAAGTGTTCCCCTGGTCTTCACCCTTTATCCCACTCCAAGATGCGCAAGCTAGTCTTAGCTGCAGGGGAGACACCAGGTCGCTACGCAAGAGTGGTCCCGGTTAAGTGGCAGCTGGCCGAGCAGACCAGAACGCCCCGGTGCAAGCACTGGGGATACAGGCAGGTGGAGTGAGCTGTCGCTGGATGGAAGAAGCGCAGCAGCAGAGCCAGATGAAGCAGAGCTGAGTTAGTGATTAAGCAGAGCTGGAGCAGTTAGAACAGCAGAGCTGAATATCTCAGGTGTAACAAGCTGAACAGCAGACAGAGGCGTGGTCGACAATTCAAATCATACACTTGAGAGCAGTGAGGTACAGGAGGATCAGGCAGAGACGAGGTCAGGATACAGGCTAAGGTCAGAAGCAGGATGACATCACAGGAACTACGAGCTGGAGCCTTCGCTGTAGAAAACTACAATATTGCTCAGGCATCACAGGAAGGGGGAAGCACCCTTATAAAGGTGGTGCCTGGCCAGGATTGGAGAGAAGGCGGAATTAGGGGCGTGCAAGAACCCTTAAAGAAACAGGATGCGTGCGGCTCCTACAAGGTGCAACTGAAGCTGTCCCCACCTGCGACAGTGCAGGACAGCGAGTCCAGAGCTTGCAGCAGAGAAAAGGAGCCTTGTGTGCAGTTCGAGTAAGGTACACAGCGGCGGCTGCCAGCTGCCATTGTTACAGTATCCCCCTCCCACGCCCCTTCTTCTTGGTCCTGATGTGTTGAAAAAATCTTTTAAGAAGATTCGGAGCATGTACATTCTCCTCCGGCTCCCAGGAACGCTCCTCAGGACCATAATTCTTCCAGTCTACAAGGAAGTGCCTCTTGCCACCAACTACCTTGAAATCGAGGATGTTCTGTACTTCAAATTCAGATTCTTTGCCAGTAGGAACGGAAGTAGTGGTGGAGGGGGGGTCTGGAAAAGGAGTTGAGGACCAATGGTTTCAGGAGAGATACATGGAAGGAGTTTGGAATCCGGAGGGTAGGAGGCAACCAGAGTTTGTAGGAAACAGGGTTGATGCGCTCTAGGATCTCAAACGGGCCCAGAAACCGGGGCGCAAATTTGTAACCGGGTACCTTTATGCTGATGTCCAGGAGTAAAGCCAGACTTTGTCGCCAGGAGAGAACTGAGGAGGTGGTCTACGTCTGGTGTCTGCATTCTTCTTCATATGGGTATCTGCCTGAGAGATAGAGTCCATATTCTGACTCAGATTGTTGTAATAGCGATTCATCCCTAGTGAGACCTCTATGCCTGGCCTGTATAGCAGATACAAACCGGATTCCAAAAAAGTTTGGACACTAAACAAATTGTGAATAAAAACTGAATGCAATGATGTGGAGATGGCAAATGTCAATATTTTATTTGTAATAGAACGTAGATGACAGATCAAACGTTTAATCCGAGTAAATGTATAATTTTTAAGGAAAAATACGTTGATTCCAATTTTCACGGTGTCAACAAATCCCAAAAAAGTTGGGACAAGTAGCAATAAGAGGCTGGAAAAAGTAAATTTGAGCATAACGAAGAGCTGGAAGACCAATTAACACTAATTAGGTCAATTGGCAACATGATTGGGTATAAAAAGAGCTTCTCAGAGTGGCAGTGTCTCTCAGAAGCCAAGATGGGTAGAGGATCACCAATTCCCACAATGTTGCGCAGAAAGATAGTGCAGCAATATCAGAAAGGTGTTACCCAGCGAAAAATTGCAAAGACTTTGCATCTATCATCATCATCAACTGTGCATAACATCATCCGAAGATTCAGAGAATCTGGAACAATCTCTGTGCGTAAGGGTCAAGGCCGTAAAACCATACTGGATGCCCGTGGTCTCCGGGCCCTTAAACGACACTGCACCACAAACAGGAATGCTACTGTAAAGGAAATCACAGAATGGGCTCAGGAATACTTCCAGAAACCATTGTCAGTGAACACAATCCACCGTGCCATCCGCCGTTGCCAGCTGAAACTCTACAGTGCAAAGAAGAAGCCATTTCTAAGCAAGATCCACAAGCTCAGGCGTTTTCACTGGGCCAGGGATCATTTAAAATGGAGTGTGGCAAAATGGAAGACTGTTCTGTGGTCAGACGAGTCACGATTCGAAGTTCTTTTTGGAAATCTGGGACGCCATGTCATCCAGACCAAAGAGGACTAGGACAACCCAAGTTATTATCAACACTCAGTTCAGAAGCCTGCATCTCTGATGGTATGGGGTTGCATGAGTGCGTGTGGCATGGGCAGCTTGCATGTCTGGAAAGGCACCATCAATGCAGAAAAATATATTCAGGTTCTAGAACAACATATGCTCCCATCCAGACGTCATCTCTTTCAGGGAAGACCCTGCATTTTTCAACAAGATAATGCCAGACCACATTCTGCATCAATCACAACATCATGGCTGCGTAGGAGAAGGATCCGGGTACTGAAATGGCCAGTCTGCAGTCCAGATCTTTCACCTATAGAGAACATTTGGCGCATCATAAAGAGGAAGGTGCAACAAAGAAGGCCCAAGACGATTGAACAGTTAGAGGCCTGTATTAGACAAGAATGGGAGAGCATTCCTATTTCTAAACTTGAGAAACTGGTCTCCTCGGTCCCCAGACGTCTGTTGATTGTTGTAAGAAGAAGGGGAGATGCCACACAGTGGTGAAAATGGCCTTGTCCAAACTTTTTGGGGATTTGTTGACACCATGAAATTCTGATTCAACATATTTTTCCCTTAAAATGGTACATTTTCTCAGTTTAAACTTTTGTTCCGTGATTTATGTTCTATTCTGAATAAAATATTAGAAGTTGGCACCTCCACATCATTGCATTCAGTTTTTATTCACAATTTGTATAGTGTCCCAACTTTTTTGGAATCCGGTTTGTATAATCACTGCGGACAATCCTTATCAGATTGCTTGAACTTACCAACACCGAGTTTATCCATGAAGTTGCTTTATTATGTAAGCTAGATAGAGTACAGCAGAACAGATGGATTGTGGTGTTGTGCGGTCAAAAGATGATACTATTGTAAGCATACATGAGAATACATGTGTACCTTGTGCAAATGCCTGGAGCAGAATGAAGATACAGGAAGTGAGGTACACAGAAGAAGGGGTGGAGCAAAGAAATAATTGACAGATATAACAGAAAAACAATTGCAATACCAAAAACGACCACTAGATTGGAGCATATGACCAAATATAGAATATTTGAATGGTTCAACGAATTAAACTATATAAATTTAACTGCATAGCAGCACACATGCCAGCAGTCTGGCATTGAAAATGTCACTATTTAAACCATAACGGTAGTTATATAATTGCAAATAAACAACAGCAATTTGCTTGATGTCTGAGGACCTGAAAAGAGAACAGGCATATAATGCAACAACTAAAATGTAAGGCTTCAAGTGTATCAATTAAAGTTTAAACACTTCTTGCTTGAAGTTTCAGGTAGGATTCAGAGTAGAACAAGTTTCGTGATAGGCCTGATGAAAGTCTTTACAGTCCCTTGCAACTTTCACCTCCACCTTGCGTACCTTACCGTCATCACTAGGAACGCTCTTCACAATAAGTCCCATAGGCCACTCGATTCTTTCGGCATGCTGGTCCTTGAGCAGAACAAGATCTGCAACTTGTATGTTAGGGTACTGTCGTTGCCATTTCCTGCGTCATTGCAGAGTGGAAAGATACTCCATCTTCCAACGATTCCAGAAGCGGTTGGCAAGGTTTTGTACTCACTTCCATTGATCAAAGCACAGATTTCCATCTTTAAATTTTCCAGGTGGAACAGGAATGGACCCAAGCTTCTGGGTAAGCAGGGTAGCTGGGGTAAGGATGGTTGGGTTCTCTGGATCTGTAGACACTGGAACAAGTGGTCTTGAGTTGATTATGGCAGATGCTTCTGCCAAGAAGGTGGCTAGAATCTCGTGGGTAAGTCTTGAGGAGTTTAAGGCCATAAACATAGAGTCCAGTATTTTTCATGTGATGCCTATCATTCTCTCCCATGAGCCGCCCATGTGGGAAAAATGAGGAGGATTGAAAATCCATGTACAACCCTTTTCAGCTAAAAGTTCTTGGATTAACTTAGAGTTGAGTTGTAACTCTTTACAGTGACTGCCCTTTTAACAGTGACTTTCACAGTGACCGCCCCTTTAACAGTGACTTTCACAGTGACCGACCCTTTAACTGTGACTTTCACTGTGACTGCCCCTTTAACTGTGACTTTCACAGTGACCGCCCCTTTAAGCAGTAAAGAAATATGGCTGGGTTGTTGTGGAAACCTGGAGTAAAACTGTGTTTATGGCAGTTGAGCTTTGAAGAGAAAGAATTGCAGGCTTGTATTTGGGGGGGGCTCATTTTTTGGGAATATCTCAGGAACGGTACATCCTAGAGAGCTGAGACCCGGACACCTGATGTACCTGTCTGCCAAATTTGGTGAAGATCGGTCCAGTCGTTTGGTCGCGCATAAAGAACGTCTAGACAGACAGACAGCCAGACAGAAACTCATTTTTCTATATATAAGAGATATTGTTTTTTTTTAAAGTTTTACTTATTTTATTACTATTTTTTCCTTTAAAAATTAAAGATCAATTTTGCCATTGTTCTTATTTCTTTTTACAGCATTCACCATGTGGTATATAGTAAGCGATGACCTGCCATCTGATTTTTCTTTCTAAAATCAATACGTAAGGCCTCATGCACACGACCGTTGTGTGCATCCGCGTCCGTTCCGTCATTTTTCACAGTTTAGCGGAGGTCCCATTCATTTCTATGGAGCTGTGAAAAAAACTGATAGTCCTCGATTTTTTTCTCCGCGTCCGTGATCCGTGATTCCAGTCCGTCCAAAAAATATAACCTGTCCTATTCTTGTCAGTGGAAAACGGAGGACAGACCCATTCAAGTCAATGGGTCCGTCAAAAAAAACGGATGCACAACTGGTATGTCATCAGTGTCCGCGTCCGTTTTTTTTCTACAAGACCTTGGTGCAATAAAATTACACTTTTCATTAACCTTCCTTTATTTTCCCCTGTCAGACAAAAAAAAAGGAAGACACAAGGAAACACAACTGAAGCAAAATCGGACACGGACCACTGAAGCCAAATCACTGACAGTGAAAAAACACTGTCGTGTGCATGAGGCCTTATACTTCAGCAGATGACATAGCGCTATTTTTTTTATTTTATTTCCCCCTTCCTTGTTCCTGGATGTCCCTTGCCATCTTAGTGGGCGTCTCCTTCTCCCTGGTTATGGCGCTTTCCAATCGTTGCAGACCGCTGCAGTAAGGGAGATGAAGCTGATTATATAACCAAGTACAGCAAGTGCTATGCTCACTTACATATTCTGTAAATCTGACGAGAACAGCTCATCTTCTCCCTGACTATGGAGCGGTAGAAAAAAGAAAGAAAAAAAAATTGATTATCCCCCAACTGCGCTAGAACCTAATACAGATTCCGCTAACAAATCTCGGCTGCCAATGAAACCAATTGGATGTCATAAATGTGGAGGGAACAGATGCATCATTTTCTATTAGAGAATTTATTAACTTCAACGGCATTTGGACTGTGTGTGGTAGACTGTGGCTGGATTGCAGTATATTGCCAGCACAGAAAGACGCGAGGGAGAGATTGACGGAAAAAGAGGACGAAGCGCGTAGAAGAACGAAGAGTTAACTCTTTACTTCCCAACACATCATAGGGAAAGATTTCCAAAAATAGTAAACATCGGACATGAATATAGAAAAGAGATGTGTGGATTCATTACACCAAAGAATTTATTGCATTATTACAATATGCAGTATTACAGTATATTACTACGGGAAGGAGGCGAGACACGAGGAATCGGTAATTGTATCCAACCTCATAAAAGCTTTTATGAGCCTTGGTATTGACAGTCATTTAGAAAAGAGCAGGCAGCACTTGATCATCTTCTCACAATATCAACCCTTCCTATTAAAGGGGTTGTCTCATCTCAGACAATGGGGGCATATCGCTAGGATATGCCCCTATTGTCTTATAGGTGCGGGCCCCACTGCTGGGACCCTCACCTATCTCCTAAATGGAGCCCTGCAAAGTGATGGCTGTGGACTCCGGTCCGGCCACCACCAAGAGTGCTCCCCATAGAAGTGGATTTCGGGGCTCTGTTCTCAATATAGGTAGGTAGCGATATGCCCCCATTGTCTGAGATGAGACAACCCCTTTAAAGGTGTTTTCTGGTACTTTGATATTATAATGACCTGTCCTCAGGATAGGTCATCTATATCAGATCAACATGAGTCTGACACCCCACAACCCCACCAAACAACTGTTTTGGACATCCATTGTCGCTGAAAACTATACAATGGATGTAAGCGTTCAGGTAGTTTTTGGTGCCAGCATATTGCAGCTCAGTTCACAATCAATTGAAGGGGAGTTAAGATGTAGTACCCTGGCATGGCCACTACACAGTGGATGGAACCTTGTGTTTCCAGCATTGTCCACTGTATATTTTACGGCTTTGTCGGCTACCCAAAAGATTTGATATTGATGACCTATCCTACGGATAGGCCATCAATATCTAAGTTTCAGAATACCCCTTTAATGGTCTATGAACTGTAAAAGCTTTTCAAATAATGTCTTGACATGTGGATCCTCCGTGTCCCTACCAATTGTTCCAATATGTTATACAGTAGGTGGGGAACCACTGTCAACCAACAGATTTGGTTTTGGGCTACTCCTAAGGGTATTTTCCTTCACAGTCTTTTGGTTTTCACCCTTTAACCCCTGGTAAAGGGATCTGGACTTTGCTATGGGAAAACCACAAGGCCTCTACCTCCTGGAGCTGTCTCTGTATGATTGACAGCTGACCCATGGAGGGTCAAGAGCCACCAGTGCAGAACACTGAGGAATCAGGCAAAACCATAGTCAGGGACATGCTGAGGTCAGGGCAGGCTGTGTACGAGCAATCCGCTAAACAGTCCGAGGTCAGGACAGGCAGTGAAGGGTCAATACAGAGGTCAGGCACAGGTCAGACAGCAGAAGGTCACAATCCAGGACACGGACTAAATGTCAGTATATGGGAAGGTGGCTTAAGTACCCCATGGAAGTCAGCCATAGGCTGAAGAAGGTTAGGGTGCATGCTGACCCTTTAAACGCTGGAGGGATCATGCATGCAGAAGGAAAGGGGCCTTTACAGCAACTACGCTGAAGCCTGTGTGATTGGACATAGCAACCTTAGTGGCCAGGTTCACCGCTATAATGCTATGGTGCTGAGATATAGTCTGAAGATCCACATAGTCTTAACTAAAGGCCCTTACATGTAAGTAGGAACTTGACAGCACTCTTGAGGACTGTCGGGATATAGCTGGTGCCAAAGTCGTAACACACGGTAGATGAAATCTTTTTTTTTATTTTTTTAAATCAGATAATTTTTATTGTAAAAACGTACATCAATAGAACATTGTTGTAAATACAAGCATATTATATCCAATATTTTGATATACCAAGTCAATTCCACTGATGAGTATAATATAACAGGTATCTATATAAATGATAATATTACCACAACATACCCTTCCCACCCCTCCACCCCCCCAGAGATGAAAATTTTAAACAATATCATGGATGAACAGTAGGGATGAGCGAATCGACTTCGGATGAAACATCTGAAGTCGATTTGCATAAAACTTTGTTAGAATACTATATGAAGTGAGCGCTCCGTATAGTATTAGAATGTATTCAGACTGTATTGGCTTCGATGAGCTGAAGTTATTACTTCTCGAAGTCTTCATGTAATAACGTCAGAAATTAATTTCTACTGTTAAAAACCTTTTACCGAACTCGGATTTGGTTCCAAGGTACCACCTGGAACCGAACCCGAGTTCGGTAGCAAGGTTTTTTTACAGAAAAAATTTAATTTGATTTGTTACAAATTACTTCCATTGTATGGAGCGGGCAAAATGACTTTATTTACCTCACTTACTCACTTTCACCACAAGAAGATATCAGGGATTACACAGCCAATAGGTCATGCAGCTTCCAGGCTCTGACACTGAATGAGGTTCTCAGCCCTATATTTATTCCACCAGTAATGAGCTCACCAGCTACACTTGAGTTTGCCTCGGGCTAGGGGAAGGTGTTCTACTGTAGTGGGGAGGGAATGGCAAGACCCACTACCAACATCTACATGTTATTCCATAAAAATCTAGGCCCATATGACAATTTGAAAAAAGTGCATAGGCAAACTACACTTTTGCTGAAGCAACCCAGCTTTCCTGGATTCTTTTACCTCACCCATCTAAGCATGCTGGGTGAGATATTTACTTCCTCCAGTACTTTACCAGCTAACTTGTTACAAGGTTTAAACCTAATCTAAAGATCAGGTGAAGGAACTCTTCTTTAGTATTACCCATGAATAACTGAAACTTGATATGTTGTAAGACAGGCATGTCCAAAGTCCGTCCCGCGGGCCAATTGCAGCCCGCGGTCCGGAGCAAAACGGCCCCCCAGAGGTTTGATTAAATCGTGGGTAATTCGTCCCCCGGCCCCTCTCGCCAGTCACCGCCAGCTACTCATCGGGGGCCCACAGCTTCACAGGAAGAGGCTGCATCAGCAAAGGCCAAATCTCGCGGCGACGTCCGAGATCACTCGAGATTTGGTCTTTGCCTTCACAGAGAAGGAAAGCCGAGATCTCACAACGTCCGAGATCTCGCAGGATTTGGGCTCAGGGAGAAGGAAAGCCCGAATCTCAGATGTCACAAGATCTCTGACGTCACGAGATCTCGGACATCGCGAGATCTCGGCTTTTCTTCTCTTGTAAGGCCAGAATATCGGTCATACTGCACATAACATATAATTGGGATCGATTAAGTTGCAGTTTGTTGAGGTCTCCTACCTCCACAGTCACATTACCCCCAGAGGACATTTATACAGTGTGAAGGTCCCAAATGTAGAAGAAAAAATTTATTAAAACATTTCTGGCTGCGTTCTAGCGCTGAGTTCCAGGTCCAAACATAATAATCAAAGTCATCACCAATTAACGTCGCCTTTCCTTCTCCCTGCGCCTCCACACTTACAGCCACAAGGCCAGAGCGACCAAAGAAAATGCTGAGCTTGTTTGGCTCAACATATTTGTGTGAGAAGACATTCTCTGTTATGAACCTTAACAAGAATCGCATGCGGACAAGACTAAGTGACTCTCACTTGCATGATATTTTGCGCATCAAAACCACAGCCTTTGAACCAGATCTAGCCTATCTGCTGCAGTCCAGATCTCAGTTTCACCCTTCACATTAGTGCAGGCAAGATTTTTTCTTAGTTGAGATGAATACATTGTAAAATCTCAGTTAAAGGGAACCTGTCATCAACTTTATGCTAATCTCACTGAGGGCAGCATAAATTTGTGACAGAAATGCTGATGTCAGCGGTGTGTCACTCATGAGCTAAAAGTAAGTGGTTGCTGAGAACCAGCATCATAATCATTGCAGCCCAGGCCTTGAAAAGAGTCAAATCTACCTGAGAAGAGTCCTGGTTATTCATAATCTCCTGCTCTCCCGTCCATCTGCTGATGATTGACAGTTCTCTCCTAGAGAGAAAGGGAGAAAACTAGGTAGAAGACTGTAAGTCATCAGCAGGTGGGCAGGAGAGCAAGAATTCATGAACAGACAACCTTGTAATGTACTGTTTCCGACATATTTCTGCCTCCTGTTTTTTATATTGAAGGCAAAGTGATTTAACACCTGTTTAGATTTGTCATCCAAGTCACAAAATGAAAGGTATGCCGTTTGCAATAAAATTTGCATAAAATAGTTCATTTGCATGTAATTTTAATGGTTCAAAGAATGTTGGGCAAAATGGTCGGCCCTCGCACATGTTCACTTTATCAAATCTGGCCCTCCTCGAAAAAAGTTTGGACACCCCTGTTGTAAGACAAGCAAACCTGAGAAGATAAAAAATACTAAGAAGATTCCCCAACATTACTCTAACTTCTGAAAGTGGCAATACACAGTAGAAAATAGTTAGGAAATTATAATGTTAAAATTCCATTAACGAGGTAATATTTTGATAGAATTTGCCGGACAAAAGAAGTTATTTTTGTGGCCTTTATAGTTGTAACATTGCCAACCACAAAATACCAATGCTGACGTCAGATGGCTTTCTGTAAACAAAAGGAACATAATTTTGCAAATTTTTATACTCAATAGGTCTTTTTGATCCTTTTTGCCCTGTGTTCATCATGTGACTGTTGCAACTTTTTGTGCTAATTCTAAAGAATCCGTTTTCTTTTCATCATCAGCTTCTACTCCACATAAATGAAATTGCAAACGTAGACTAGGCTGCATTCAGCGGTTATTCGCTGATTAATTTGAGAAGGTTTGGGACTCGATGGAGGATTGTTTGTATGATGTTAGCTGCAAAATAAAGTATCAGGCGGTATTCAAGAAGCTAAATACAAAGCTATTTGTTCTAACCTCTGCCTCTTCTCTTTATTTCTACCGTCTTTACAAATATTGTTTAGACGAGTCGTCAACTTTATAAATTGAAGGTACAATGTAAAATACATCAAAGGAGTTTTTTTTTTTTGCATAATGGGATATTCTTTTACTGTATCTAACACCAACAATATTCGGTATTGACTTTAATAATAAAACACCCTTAGTTGCCAGAAAAAAAAAAATAATAAACTCAGATCTAAGTAATTTTAGATGTTCATGTGAAATTACTCAGGTGGCACTTAAAGGGGTTGTCTGAGTTATTTTTTTGTTCTTTGTATGTTTCTAACTAGGCAAATGTAAGGACTTTACCATGTACTTACTTTATCTCCAGTTGCTGCTTTCTCAGATTTCACTGAGGGTCACATGACCTGTGATGTCAGCTTCTCTCCCTGCTCTGATGATGTTTGGTGCACAAGCCTGAGGGAGATGATCTGTGTCTGTACACCAGATGTCACTGTGCTGGCCATGCCCCCCTGCACTGCCCTCTGCTGCTGTCTGCTCTCTCCCTGGATTCTTAACCCCTTCAGCAGCACATACTCAGGGCTGAGGGCTTTACTGAGTAGCTGCAGGCAGTGAGGAGAAAAATACTGGGCACAGGAGCTAACAGACTAGAGGAGTTCTTCAGAGAATTGCACAAGAACAGGTAGGGAGAAGATTCTGTGTGTATCAGCAGTGTCATTGTACAGCTGGTACTTGTAGTCCAACACATACAACATGCTGCTGAGTATCCCAGCAGGCAGACATGTCAGTCAGGGCAGAACTGGTATTCACTCCCTTTGCAGAGCGAGGGGAGGGGCAGAAATTGTTGTTATTGCAGGTAAACAAGGGGCCAGAAGAGAACCAGGAAAATGAAGAAATATTATTTTTTTTTGCCTAAAACTTGCTTATACTTAGTTATATATTGCTGCCCATCAGATTTTTATATCTTTTTTTTCATAACTTGGACAACCCCTTTAAGATATGCAACCCATGTGCCCTTTCCTGTTCTTCTGTGCTCTAAGATAAAGTCATGGGGCCACCCTTGTCAGTTATACCAGAAAGGGAAAGCATGGTGGTTCAGTGGTTAGCACTGTTGCCTTGCAGCGCTGGGGTCCTGGGTTCCAATCTGACCGAGGACAACATCTGCATGTAGTTATAATGTTCTCCCCATGTTTGTGTGGGTTTCCTCTGGGTTCTCCAGTTTCCTCCCACACTCCAAAGATATACTGATAGGGAGTGTAGATTGTGAGCCCCATTGGGGACATCCTGATGCTAATGTCTGTAAAGCGCTATGGAATATAGTAGCGCTATATAAGTGCGTATAATAAATAAATGTGTCCTTCTGTACCTTTCTTCTTGGCTTAGCATTCCCTAGATGAGACGAGAAGCTTGTAATAAGAACCTAATTTGGTGTTACTCCATTGGGACTTGCCTATGCTAAAGGGATCTATATGTGGCCACCCAGTGGTTATGATGTGAGTTGCAGCCTGTGAATGATTGTGCTAACAGGTTGCGATAATATATTCAATTGGTACATGAAAGTT
The DNA here is from genome assembly GCF_905171765.1 of Bufo bufo. Taxonomy (NCBI): domain Eukaryota; kingdom Metazoa; phylum Chordata; class Amphibia; order Anura; family Bufonidae; genus Bufo; species Bufo bufo. The sequence goes on from NC_053390.1 coordinate 47,026,089, forward strand.
GGAGTCCTTAATTAAATTTGGAGAAAAGTAAGGGCTCTTTCAGACGAGTGTGTCCTGTGCGGAAATCACGCTCCGTGTGGGAGCTTGATTCCCCGTTATGGACACTGTTCGATTCTCTGGAGTGCACTGCATTATACTGATTTATAATGCTGTGTGTCACTGCATGAACCTACTGCTACAGACTCATACTGAAATAATAATTCAGTAGATACAGGTCATGCAGTGACACACAGCATTATAAAGCAGTATAATGCAGTGCGCTCCAGAGAAACGAGCAGTGTCCATAACGAGGAATGGCACTCACAGATGGAGCGTGATTCCCGCACAGGACACATTTGTCTGAAAGAGCCCTAAGGGCTCATGCACACGACCATTGCTGTTTTTGCGGTCTGCAAATTGCGGATCCAGAAAACACGGATACTGGCCATGTGTGTTGTGCCTTTTGCAGAATGGAATGTTCATTTTTTTTGTGGGGCCACGGAACGGAAATACGGTTGTCTGAATCTTTTGCGGTCCCCTTAAAGTGAATGGGTCTGCATCCGACCTGCAAAAAATGCGGATCGGATGCAGACCAAACATACATCCATGTGTGTGAGCCCTAGGGATAAAGCTGGGCTTTTCTGATATTTCACTACCCAAGCCCATTGGACACAGCATAGGGGCTGTCACCTAGCTCCTTGGGCACATGCCCTGCCTAACCTTCCTGCTAGATAGTTTCCTAAATAGCACAGCTGCTACATTTTATTATTTCTAGGAAAAAGTAAATGAACCCAATGGAAAATACTAGAACCAGAACCAGCCAGGAGTCTTCATTTGCATCTGGTTGAAAGACAGTGGCGTAGCTAGAAATGACTGGGGCCCACAGCATATTTTTGAAGGGGGCCCCCCTCCCCCAGTAATTTTTTCGCAACCCCTTCCTTTCATGCCGCCCCCATTCCTGTGGCTAGTAAAGATCGCTCTCTCAGACCAGGCAGCTGTTCTTACACTGTCTATACTGTCGCTGTATATCATTTCATTGTGTAATACTGTTGAGGGGGCCCTGACAAAATCTTTTAGTCCTCCTCCTCCTGGATGGGCCCCTTCGGGGTCAGGGCCCCAAAGCAGCCGCTTCCCCTGCTTCCCCTATAATTACGCCCCTGTTGAAAGACCATCTCTGAAATCTCCGACCAGGACCTGAAGCTGACTGTGAAGGTTTCATTAAAATTAATCTTTAATATTTGTGCTGGGAATTTCTTAAAGAAACTTGACAGGGGGGAAAAAATTGCCCTGAGAAATAGAATTTCTTGGCTCAGCATCGAATTCTCTGACCAGTCCCAAGTGATTACGCGGCACAGCCTTTCGGTTGTGAGCAATAAAGCGCTTCTGGCTCCACTAAGCTGTAGATACTAATTGAGCGATGTCAGGTAAGTTCTTTTTTTTATTTTCTTTTTTTTTCTAGGTTACAAAACCACTACCTCAGCTAAAACAAACTGCTTTCTATTCATCAATGCAAAAATGTCTGACTGTTTCTCTTGGCAGACGCAACGCCAATTAAACTGGCAAGACGTATAAGAAGGGTTACAGCGCTTTTCTGATACGGAACGGGCCAATGTATTAGTAATTTTTTGCTCCATTATATTACTACCTGTCCATGGTGACAAAACAGTTTTTTTTTGTAAATCCTGTTGATTTTATTTACCATAGTTTTGTTTGTTGATTTTTACGCTTTTTAGTTTTTAACAAAACTTTGCTTTTTCCGTTTAATGGCTCCAAAGAGAGTTTCACATTAGGCCAATGGAACGGTTAAGACAGCCCTCATACTGTAGCCATGGGCGCAACTACTGGGGTAGCAGCCATAGCAGTTGCTATGGGGCCCAATAACTTAGGGGGCCTATCTCCATTCCGACACATAGTGGGGGACATTTATTAATAATGGCGTAATATGCGCCCAAAAAATACTAACATTACAAAAAGAGATGAGCGAATTTCTCAAAAATTCTATTAGGCTGGTTTGTTGAATTTTTCGAAAAGATTCACTTCGATCCGAATGTATTCACGGTGAATTGCGTTAAAAATAGCTATTTCCTGGCTGCAGAGATCCTTTATAGTGGTGTAGAACACTGTGCCTTGCAGTAACACGCATAGGGATTCTACTGTGGTAGTGAAACAATACTGTGAGTCAGTATGACATGTAGATGACAGACGTCGCTCTTAGAATCACTGCACACTTCACTTATTTGGGCATTCACAGGACCAAAACTGACCAAATAACTCAAGTATGAACTCAGCCTTACAGGTCGATGTTAGCGCCAAGAAGAAGTGCACTCCTTTTACACCGTCGTCAGCTGAATCCACATAGATGTCTACAGAACCTGTTCTACTAAACGCTTATACAAGTAGAGCCCCCCCGACAGAGTGGAGAGGGTGTCAGCAGTAAGTTTGTGTTGACGTCACTGATTAATTTTCCCCATTCTCTGTTCCGTCAGAACAATAACCCACAAAAAACTGATCCTGTCCATGGAGCATTCGTCTTCACTCGGTCAGCATTTGCTCAATAATCCATCAGTATTGCTAATGCCCAAAAAAAAAAAAACAGGAGTGGATGTAAAACAGAGATGACACGCGAATTGAATATTTGCATGTCTTCTGTGTTTTGCACCCACTCCTGCCGTTGGCAACCAAATCATAAGATAATTCTGATGGGACCATACAGGCCTTACAGCTGCTACACAGACAGGATCCGCTGTGCGTATCATTTTTCCTTCCTTCTGACAGATCAGAAGAAAGGTCAAATAAATAAGGATGTCAGCAAGGCTGAAAGCCAAAATAGTGGACCAGTCATGAAGTGGGGAGGGTGGGAACAGCATGATGAGACCACAGAGTGGCCCAATGACAGGGTTTGGAGGTGGCAGCAGTAGGAGGAGACCACAGAGTGGCCCAATTACAGGGTCTGGAGGTGGCAGCAGTATGAGGAGGCCACCGAGTGGCACAATAGAAGAGTCTGGAGGAGGCGGCAGCAGCAGCATCAGAAGGGCACCGAGTGGCATAATGACAGAGTATGGAGTTGGTAGCAGTGTGAGGAGGCCACAAAGTGGCACAATGACCGAGTCTGGAGTTGGCAGCAGTATGAGGAGGCCACCGAGTGGCACAATGACTGAGTCTGGAGTTGGCGGCAGCAGCATCAGGAGGATACCACAGAGTGGCAAGGAGACATAGTGTGGATATGGCAGCAGCAGCAGCAGAATCAGGATACCACAGAGTGGCAAGGTGACATAGTGTGGATATGGCAGTAGCACCATCAGGAGACAACAAACTGACCCGGTGACAGAGTGGGGCGGTGGATGGCAATACCAGTAACCGCTGACGAAGGTTTGTGAAAGAAGGAGCACTTGGCATCAGGCGGTTGGCAGCATCAGAGTGGTGGCTAAGGCAGGTAGCCAGAAGAAACAGTTTATTTTTTTCAAGGTTTGGGTGAAGCGGCATGGATGATCTAATCAGATGCATCAGGCATTGGTGGGTGGAAATCCTGGCTGATCCAGCTTGATTAATCTTGACAAAGGTCCGTCTCTCCACATTTTGGGTGGACAGGCGAGTTGTCCATAAGGGTAACTATGGCCCCCGCTGCACTAAACACAGCTTGGGACTCTCCACCTCGGCCCGGCACAAGCCATCAGTTCTCTGACAGGTGCAGTGTCCACCACTTGGAAAGGGAGGGACTGCAGCACCAGCAACTTGGACAGGAGCACGTTCAGCTTCTGCGCCGTTGGATGTGTGCATGCATACCATTGTCTCTTGGCAATCGCTTCGGTGATCGATTGCTGATGGAATGACTGACAAGGAGTAGGAGGAGCAGGAGCATCAGGAACAGCAGACAATGGGAACGACAGACAGCTCCCTTCGGCTGAGGTGGTGGAGCCTTGACTGCCTGAAATTGGGTGTGGCGTACCACTGGGTAATGCAGCGGTTGCTGCGGCAGTCTGGACGTCTACATCGGAGCCACGGTTCTCCCAGGCCTCTTTATAGTGACGCTGCATTTGTTGACGCAGGGCCGTGGTGCCAACATTGGCACTCTGGCCAATCTTCACCTTCTGCCCACATATTCTACATATGGCCATGTTGATCTCCTCCGGCAGCTTCACAAAACTGCCACACTGCCGAGTAGCTTATTTTACCCCCAACACTACTCACTGAATGACTGCTACCGCCGCTGCTTCCATGAACCCATGCACCACTCCTTTGCGGGCAGGTAGGCTGCTGCAAAGCGGGTGGGCTACCCTGTGCCCGTTTGGCTCCCGACCTCCCACTGCTGCCACCCTGCTGACTCCCGGCCATGCTAGCGACATGCTGGCTCAGCCGCTGCCTCACGGGCAAGCTGCCACCCTCTTCTCCTGATGAAGTCCCTTCTTCAACCGGCTCCCAAGTGCGGTCGGCTTCATCATCATCGAGTAGTGTCTTCACATCACTGATGTCCTCCTCAACAGTCTCTGGGTCAGGAGCCTGATCGCTCGCAACACCACCTCCCACGCCACTTTCCTCATCACTACTTGCACGCCTAGCGGATGTAGCGGCGGATGTCTTCTCCACATCTTGGCTGGCCAGTAGCTACTGACTGTCCTCTAGTAGCTCGTCCTCGCTGTATAGTGGAGCTGAGCCCACAGCATACAATACTTCTGTGCAGGGGCGTAGCTAGAAGTGACTGTGCCCCACAGCAAATTTTTGTATGGGCCCCTCTCTCCCCCCCACGCTTCGCAACTCCCTCCTCCTGTGAAAACCCCACTCCTTTGGCTTGTCACGATCTAGACCAGACCAGGCTGCCACACCATCCTTTTCCTGTATAATATACACTGTATATATATATATATATATATATATATATACACACACACTGTCTGTCATGTAACATGATTGATAATGTTCTGTGCCTCTCTGTGACCTTTTTACTACAAAACCACAGTGAGATAAAGTTGTCACCGTGATTTGGTAGTAAAAAGGTCACAGAGAGGCAAAGAGCATTATCAATTATATTAATGCTCCATGTCTCTGCTGTCCGGAACAGGGCTTGACACTCTTTCACGCAGCGGATTCCACACACAGGATCCGCTCGTGTGAAAGACCCGTTACATGCTCAGATTAACAGTAACAAGCATCCTCACTAGGGTTGAGCGTACTTATCTTTGAAGCCAAGATCCAAAGTCAATTTGCTTCAAACTTCGTTATTCCTGAAGTCTTGTGAGACTTCGGTCAATAACTTCGGTATTTGATTATTTAACTTAAAACAGATTTTAAACAGGTATCTGAAGTCGGCTTCAGAACCAAGGTACCAGTCAGTACCGAAGCCGACTTCTGATACCCATTTTAAAATCGGTTTTAAAAAAAAAAAAACGCAAAACACTGATTCTGCCCTAGGGAGTGCCGTCCTTTATTTTTGACTCCTGCAGAAATTTCCTATCCTTGCCCGTGGAACCGCCATCCGGACATTCAGGCATGTAATGCACTTTGTGTCATTTCCATTTTTTGCCAGGCCCATTGTAGTGAATGGTTAAACATACAGGCCTAAAAAAAAAAAAAAACGAATGGACATGGGAGAAAAATTCTATTGTGTGCATGAGCTCTAATGTTGATGTCCTATCTGGATTCACAAAAACAGATCATTTCCTTAAAATGGTGTTGAGCTTTTTTTCTATTGATGACCCATTCTCAAGATAAGTCATCAATATCAGATCAGTGTGGGTCCAACACCAGCCTTCCCCCCCCCCCCCCCCCCGATCAGCTGTTTGAAGAGAAAGCAGCGCTCATACAAGCACTGCCTTCTCCTCATTGTTTGCCTGCTTGCTCTCGCAACTGCATTCACTTCAATGGGACAGCTCCTTCCTGTCCAAGTGAGTAGTAGGGTAATGTCAGAAAAGATTTGTAAAAACCGCAGCACTCCCAATCTTAAGTCCAATCTTGTGTTTATTAGCAACCTTTTTCAAGCTACAGATAGTGTAACAAATGAATCCTAATACATATAAATACACCTTATTGAAACAGGATTGGTTGTGGGGTTGTCCAAAAGAAAAGGGAAACCCCTCCCCTTACACCATTCCACCAATAGTGTCCATAGTGACCTCACTATCAAAAGAACTTACATGTGTGACAAAATCCATGTATACTTTAAAACTCACTTCACAGCTGAATCAGGAAGCCAGCAGATGAATCGAGTGAGGGGAACAGCGTCTTCAGCATGCTACTACTCACGTGCGCGTCTCATTTCCGGATTTGTAAAAAGGGGCCGACATAAGAAGCGATCACATTATCGGCCTAGCAGTCACATGACTAGACCTCGAGGCCGCTGCTAGGACGCCGCATCTGTTGTCAGTCACCTGACATACCACATGTTACAATGCGTCTCCGTATCCCAGCATCCCCAGGTCCTATTCAGAAATTGACTTGTTCATTATAATGAGGCTTAGCGCCAGAGAGATACAAATCTCTCGCATATAAATCAGATCAAAATAAGCTGTTCATCTCAACTCTATATTACTAAACAAACATTAGAGATTGCGAAACAGTTTCTGGCGTAACTACAACTCTGGGGCCAGTTATAAAACGGGGCCTAAGTGGATCCTGCTGGGTATGCTCATGGGGAGTATTGATCAATATATTTAAACTAATGACCCTCAAATAGGTCCGTCCCTACCTCTCAGGACCTGGCGGAGGACTTACCATTTCTTTTCGTGGGTGAAAGATATGGGGACCTACGGGTGCAACCCCAAGTATGGGGAAGGAGACTCAAAGGTACTACTTATCCCGAGGGCCTATGCAAGGTCCAACTACATGGCAGCACAGACCCCAATGGTTCCCACCACCAGGGAGTGTGTAAATATTATAGTGATCGCCATTCACGCCGGGGACACAAAAGGCCGATACACCTCCAATCCCCCAGATCGGGGAGGTAAGGTGTCCACGCCATAACCGCCAAATGGAAAAGGATTTAGGAAAACTAGAAGAATGGTCAGAACTCTGGCAACTGAAATTTAATGTGGATAAGTTCAAGATAATGCACCTGGGGCGTAAAAACCCAAGGGCAGAATATAGAATATTTGACACAGTCCTGACCTCAGTATCTGAGGAAAGGGATTTAGGAGTAATTATTTCAGAAGACTTAAAGGTGGGAAGACAATGTAATAGGGCAGCACGAAATGCCAGCAGAATGCTTGGATGTATAGGGAGAGGTATAAGCAGTAGAAAGAGTGAAGTGCTTATGCCTCTGTACAGAACACTGGTGAGACCTCACTTGGAGTATTGTGCGCAGTACTGGAGGCCATATCTCCAGAAGGATATAGATACTCTAGAGAGAGTTCAGAGAAGAGCTACTAAACTAGTACATGGATTGCAGGATAAAACTTACCAGGAAAGGTTAAAAGACCTTAATATGTATAGCTTGGAAGAAAGAAGAGACAGAGGGGATATGATAGAAACTTTTAAATACATAAAGGGAATCAACTCGGTAAAGGAGAAGAGCATATTTAAAAGAAGAAAAACTACCACAAGAGGACACAGTTTTAAATTAGAGGGGCAAAGGTTTAAAAGTAATATAAGGAAGTATTACTTTACTGAGAGAGTAGTGGATGCATGGAATAGCCTTCCTGCAGAAGTGGTAGCTGCAAATACAGTGAAGGAGTTTAAGCATGCATGGGATAGGCATAAGGCTATCCTTCATATAAGATAGGGCCAGGGACTATTAATAGGATTCAGATATATTGGGCAGACTAGATGGGCCAAATGGTTCTTATCTGCCGACACATTCTATGTTTCTATGTTTCTATGTTTAACAAAGTCCGAGTCCACTCTCTTTTGGAGAGGTCCCCTGACTTGCTTACATCCACTTCACTCAAATTACCTCTCAAACAATAAACTCTTACGGGATATAACAGTACCATCCCTATTGCAACCCAAGTCACCTCAGAAACTCACTCTACTCTATGGGATAATCCCCACCAGGACCTAAGGAAGGGAACAAAAGATGCAATAAATATACTACTAAGTACAAAAAAATTTACAAACTTATAATATAATCCCCAATGGCATTAATCCAGCGGACCATAACTTTCTTGGATATCCAATTAGCCAGATCCTTAGCTGTGTGCGACCATGGCTGTGTGCAATTCGAGAAGGCAAGTTTTTTATTCTCCCTGGCTATGACGCTCTGCGATTGGACAGCGCCACAGCCAGGGAGAAGGAACGCCCATTCTTTCTGTACTGAAATAGGCCACTAAAGGCTTTCTGTCACGGATGAGAGTGGGGGAAACCCTCATCCGTGTGATGTTAAGGAATAGGGAGGCTGTTTGACAAGGGCAACAGAATTATGGAGCAGGTCACCTCCTAACGCATCCCTAAATCTGACCCTGACTCCTAGCTGTATGAGCCAACCCTGAAGGTAGGAAGACTCATACTCAGGAACCTCGGGCCCCTACTAGCCCTCAAGCGATCCCTGAACTAGGAGCTGGGTAAGACAACCTGTTCCTCCTTGACACAGACGAACAGGAGTCTAAACTGGCCAAACTGCAAGGGAGGGGAAACATAAACAGCCTATGGATATGGCAGGTGAGTAAAACCACTTCCACCCCTACCTGCCACAGACACACCGACTGGATCCCGTGCTCAATTGCTGACGTACACACCAAACATAGAAAGGACACAGCACACACACAAAACACACAGGAACCCAGATCCATAGCTGCAGTAAGAATAGACACCAAACACACATAAAGTAACATTGTGACATACAATTTATGACCACAAGGGTGGCCCTCACTGGCAGATGGTATAAGAGACCAGGAGGATGACTCCAGCTTATTGCAAGGCTGGAGTACCCCCCAGCTACAGGTCTCAGCAGAGGCTAAATAGCCCAAGTAGCCACACCCACACAGACACACCCAGTGTTCACACAGTAAGAAGGGAGTTAACCATTCCTACACCAGGCAAAGAACGGAAACCTCTTAAATGGAAATACACACATAAACACCACACTCCACCTGTTACCGACGGCAACGGCATGCGTGGCAACCATGTCCTGGGAATCAGCCAGAAGGCCAAGACACTGCCACCACATGCACACAACACCACACGTTACCGCGAGCAACTGCAAGTGAAGGGAAAATGTCACAGTGCACACCATACAGACAAAAGGCACACCTACAAAGACAGGTTGCCAGGTGCAACCTCATGCCCTTAACAGCAAGCTGCCTAGCAACAGCTCAGGCCGCTATACTGCAAATAACATCATGTTGCCAGCGGCAATCACACGTGAGGCCACATACTTCAGCCCTCACCTGTGATTGATAACAAGACCAGACCGCGGCAACAGCATGCGGGTCCAGGAGTCACGACCATGAGCAAGGTCGTGACACTTTTACCACAAATAACGGCAACAGTGAAATGCGTATATATTTTTCTTTTTGTACTGAAATAGGCCACTAATCGCTTTTACCACAAATAACTTCAACAGTGAAGTGCGTATATCTTTTCTTTCTGTACTGAAATAGGCCACTAAAGGCTTTCACCACAAATAACTGCAACAGTGAAATGCGTATATATTTTTCTTTTTGTACTGAAATAGGCCAGTAATCGATTTCACCACAAATAACTGCAACAGTAAAGTGCGTATATATTATTCTTTTTGTACTGAAATACGCCACTAAACGATTCACCACATATAACTGCAGAAGTGAACTGCGTATATATTTTTCTGTTTGTACTAAAATAGGCCACTAATGCTTTCATCACAAATAACAGTGGAGTGCGTATATATATTTTTCTTTCTGTACTGAAATAAGCCACTAAACGCTTTCAACACAAATAACTGCAACAGTGAACTGAGAATATATTTAAATTTTTGTACTGAAATAGGCCACTAAACGCTTTCACCACAAATAACAGTGAAATGCGTATATCTTTTTCTTTTTGTACTGAAATAGGCCACTAATCCAGGGACGTACATAGAAATCATTGGGCCCCATAGCAAGAATCTGAATTGGGCCCCTATACCCAGTTGCTATCTCCTCCCACTACCTTCCCTAGCCCCTCCCTCTTTTTCACTGGCAAACACAGGAGTAGTCCCCCAGCTGTCCACCATGCCAAATAGCTTCCTTATATAGTGATAGATCTCCTTCTGCATAAGAACGCTTAGTGTTGGGGCTGCATATTCCGTCCATATCCAATCTGCATTTTCTTGTGGATAGCGTGCAGACCAATTTGTTTTTATGGGGATGCAAAAATGCGGACAGCACACAGATGTCCGCATCCGTGAAGCCGAGCCGCAAATTGTAGAACATGCCCTATTCATGTCCATTTTGCGGACCAAAATAGTCAATTTTTCAATGGGGCCTGCAAAAATGTGAGAGATGCACACAGGCCGCATGTATTTTAAAGATCTATAATATGTGTACCACAAAACGTAAACGGTTGTGTGAATGCACCCTAAGTCTGCCCATACACACCTAGAATTTACAGTCTCTTTGAGGAGGAGATTTTATTTTGGATTTTAACTTGTAAATGCTATGTTCCCCTGGAGATAAGTGTTCCAGAGGTGTTTGGTAGCAGCTTATCTCCAAACTACCAGTCTGGATATGCAAGTCCACATGCGGCACGCATAATAATTGTATCCCAGCTTTCCCATATGATTTTATAAGAACTGCTGCTTCACACCACACATTTGATTACTGTCCCCTTCCACACTGATTTCTCACACAACCCACTGCTACTGCTGTACACACAGCAAGAAACATGGGCACGCAGAACGTGCACCACCGCTACCTTCACACATGCAACACCTCCCTGTTCTGCACCCTGGCACACTCTTACAACATGACACACTTTAGTGACATGCACACCACTCAGTGCCTCTCACCCATTATAATTCCCACAGACAGAGCAGCTTCTTGGATTCTCCAGCTGAACAGTCTACTCCTGACACCCTGGAATGTTATACAGCGACTGTACCAGGGAGTGCGTGCTCAATGGGAGCGTGTCAGCGCTAAATGCCCACTCCCCAGATTACACATACATCATCCACTTTGTCCGGACACAGCACATACTCCGCGCCTCACCATCCTAAGCACACAGCACATAACATACTTCCGATGTGTCACACATTGATGTACCTTTCCTGTCCTCTTCTGTTCTGGTTGGGAGGGAGGGCCAAGCAGGGAGCTGGAAGACAGGGCTTTAGCCCCGGGTACGGGCTCAGGACGGGAGCCTGCATTAGGTTAAAGAGGGGGCGGGGCCTTTTGTTCACGACCAGGCCCGTTGAGAGCCTGTATTAAGTTAAATAGGAGCAGGAATTTTCTTTTACATTTCTTTTACATATATTTTTCTGTTTGCACTGAAATACGCCACTAAAGGCTTTTCCCGCAAATAACTGCAACAGTGAAGTTCGTATATATTATTCTTTTTGTACTGAAATACGCCACTAAACGATTTACCACATATAACTGCAGAAGTGAACTGCGTATATATTTTTCATTTTGTAATAAAATTCGCCATTAATCGCTTTCACCACAAATAACTGCAAAAGTGGAGTGCGTATATATATTATTCTATTTGTACTGAAATACACCACTAAACGCTTTCACAACATATAGCTGCAGAAGTGAACTGCTCATATATTTTCTATTTGTACTGAAATACGCCACTAAGCGCTTTCCCCGCATATAACTTCAGAAGTGAACTGCGTGTATATTATTCTTTTTGTACTGAAATACGCCACTAAAGGCTTTCACCACATATAGCTGCAGAAGTGAACTTTGTATATATCTTTCTGTTTCTACTGAAATACGCCACTAAACCCTTTCACAACATATAACTGCAGAAGTGAACTGAGAATATATTTTTCTTTTTCCACAGATATAAGCCACTAAAGGCTTTTCAACATAGCACTTGCACCCCAAGAACAAATTGCTGGAATGACAGAGCTGAATAATGGCTATTTGGATCCCCAAATAATCATTCCCTGCACTTGTAAATTGCTTTTCTAGCACTGTCCCTAGTGCCTTCTGACGTCTCTCCCTGCACTAAGATGCTGTGCAATGATTCCTCCCTATCCTTTCCCTGCACTTATAAATCATTTTTTCAGGTATTCTTTTCACAATCAGGTTTTTCCTATTGCTGTCCCTAGCGCCTTCTCACATTTGTCCCTGCACTCAGAACACTGGAAAATGTCTGAAATCAAGATGGCTGCCGTATTTATAGGGCTGTGATATTACAGGGCTGGCTGGCTGCTGATTGGCTGCATGCAGGCATGTCAATCTGGGTCATCCCATCTTCCCAGAGTTCCTTGCCCCATGTTTTCACACGTGCAGCAGCAGTTTAGGAAAAATATGATTCGTTACCATGAAGCGCGAGAAAATTCGCATTTGTTGTGAATCAAATTTTTCCTGAAATTCGGATCGAATTCCACTTCGTCAGCTTCGATTCACTTATGTTTAATTACAAATCAAAAAGTGGTGATTTGTTTCACCTCATATATCAAAAGGCGCACTCTGCTTTTAAAATTTAACTTTTTTTAAATATAAACTTGACTATTCGCCTATTTCTTTCGATTTGCAACATTTTAACGCCAATAGCACTAAAATGTTACTTTTTTAAACCGAAATGCACCATTTCAGCCACCCCTGTTAGACCACACTTTCAACTTGTGACTTTTTCTGTGGTAAATTGTAACTTTTGTCTCGGGATGTTTTTGTTATTGTTTTGATTTTGCTGAATGTCAATTTTCTGACAAAACCCTGTTGTTTAGCTCATTTATATTAGATAAAAATAAATGCGTCCTGTTTTAATACTTACCTATCACTTGTTCTCACGACGAGTTGGTTTTCTTTTTATAAATGCGACTTTTTGATAAAAAGTCGCATCTTTATGACATAAATGAGACTTTTTACACAAAACACCATCACATAAGCTGGCTTATAGGGGTTTTCCTAACTTACACAATGGGGTCATATCGCTAGAATGGATGATAAATGAGGCGTAATATGCGCCAATTTGATAGCCCTACCTACGTTGACATTTATAACATTTCTGGCGTGATGCATTCTTTATGGTGAAAATTCTGAAGAAAACAGTTGATATACTTGGCACAATTCAAAACACCATTCTTTTTGGTGCATTTTACGCCATAATTCTGGCGCAACATGGTTAGTAAATGTCCCCCAGTATGTGTATTTAGCTTTGTATATGGAGAATGGAGGAGTGCATGAGTTTTTGCATTATCTCTGAGCTGTGACATCACTGGTTTATTTCTGTACACCGCCATGCCTATTCTCATACTCTTGTGATACCACTGTGAGCCTTATTACCGTACTGCGACATTACTGTGCACGTTATGCCTGTGCTGAAACATCAGTGTCCCCATTATCCCACAATTGTGACATCACTGTGTGCATTCTACCTGTCCATTAAAAAAAGTAATATAATCATAAGCTCCTTGTGTTCTGAACTTGCTATTGAAATTGATCATGGTGGAGAGGCCCCATTCCAAGTTTTGCTATGGGGCGCCATGGGTCATTGTTACACCGCTGTCTGTACCACACTTCCTTATAAAACATTTTACAATCCACATCTTTGGCTATCTGTGATGTCTTTTTCAGCAGCCTTCTATGATCTTAAAAATATCAATATATTAGGGATAAATTTTAGTTACTGCTTCATTTTATCTTTGCTCCATTATGTTACTGCTAAAACCAGGGACTCCATGTCAGCAGCATTGTCTGTTGGAGTCTGAGGTAGTCTAAAAATCTCCTGACCGCTGGGGACCCCCAGTAATCCTGAGAATGAGGGGTCCCTCAGTCACCTTGCTGTATGGAGAAGGAGAACACCTCTTGGTCCACCTCCCCATTCACTTCTATGAGACTAATGGAACCCGTCAACCATAGAAATGAAGGGAGCGGTGAACTGGCATGCGCACTGCCGCTCCGTTCAGAGCAAGGAATCGGGGACGCCTCTTCTTCTCAGAATTGCTGGGAGTCGATAGGTGATAGTTACTTATAGTGGGATGATCCATTTAAGAGAAGCATATTATAGTGACTGCTAGGCTAAAAATATAGTGTTGTGTGGTTAATAGCCAAACAAAGAATATAGTGGACTCATTAGTTTTCGGTATCGGTCCCTCTGTTTCACAGGCAATCTGAGTTTCCATTAAGACAAATGAGATTTTCAGACTACCTTAGAACCCAAAAGGCAAGGTAGCTAAGCTGGAGTCACTGTTCCCAGCTGTACTCTACTGGAGCACAGCTAAAATGCAGATAAACTGTAGAAGATAAGTAGTCTCTCAACTTTTAGGATTACAACTGACGATCTAACTAAAACCCCTTTAAAATACCTAAAATGTAAGACAAAAAGTAATAAAATAGTCAACATTCAAAATAAACTCATGACGGAACGATGGACACAAAATTCAGTTCTTTATAATCCATTTATTAACGACTCCTGCTGCGCTGCGGTACAGACAGTCACAGAACGGAGCAGACGTGCTTCACTGGGTGAGTACTGAAATTGGAGGCATTTAAGGGCATCACTCTGTGAGGGGCTCTTATGGACACTTACGAGGGCATTTTTTTATAATTGCATTTTGTCTTTTTTTGGGCTAAAAATCTTTTTTCTGTTTGTCTTTCCCTTTATAGCTCTCGGTTTTATAGTGAATCTTGTCAGGGAACCAATCTAATGGCAGGATCTGTAGCCGTCATCTCTGAACTGAGATAGAGAGGACATGATGTTAGAGACTGCAGACTAGTGTTGAGCGCGAATATTGGAATAGCAAATTTTTATCGCGAATATCGCCACTTTGAGAATTCGCAAATATTTAGAATATAGTGTTATGTATTCGTTATATTGAATATTCATCATTTTTTTCCATCTGAACACATGATTCTTCTCTGCTTCTTGCTTGTGGGCCAATGAGAAGGAAGCAATGTCAAGTTCACAACAATATTTATTGCACCAATCAGTAATCTGTAGACAGACCTGCTAAAATGTGAAGTTGCACGTAGTGCGAAAAAATATTCTAATCACTGCCGATTAGCGCAATCGCGAATATATTGGAGCACTTGATTCTATCTGCATATAAAGCTATTCTAATGTTCTGCCGTGCCAACCATTTTCTCCAGTCTCAGGAGAAACTTCAAGCAGCTTGAAAAATGTAGCCAAAGTGACCCACGCCTGTATTTCACGCTGCAAATTCGCAATACATGATTTTTCCATTGCCGATTTTTCACATTCAATAAAATAATCTCGAATTCGCACATATATGACGAATATTCTACAAAATATTTGTGAAATATTGCGAATTCGAATATAGAACCTGCTGCTCATCACTACTGCAGACAGTCACTGGTGTTCTGTAGTACAACAGGTGTGAAGTCACAAGAAGAAGCATATAGTTGTGTGATCGGCATAGAGATGGTAATGGAGACCAAATCTGCCAATAGTCTGTCCAATAGGGGCTGTGTAGGAAGAGAGTACCAAGGACTGAGCCCTGAGGAACCCCAACAGCAAGAGGGAGAGGACGGGAGGTAGAGCCAGTGAATGATACACTGAAAAAGCAATCAGAGAGAAAGGAAGAAAACCAAGAAAGAATGGCGTCCCTAAGTCTGATAGATTCTAGCATGGTTAGGAGTAGATGGTGGTCTACAGTGCCGAATGCAGCAGAGAGATCAAGAAGAATTAGTGAAGAGTGGTCACTGTTTCATTTAGCTGTCAGGAGGTTAATGTTCACTTTGGTGAGGGTAATTTCTGTAGAATGTAGGGTGGGAAAACCAGATTGTAATGGATCAAGGAGAGCAGAGAGATAGTGGATGAGGCAAGGGTAGACCAGAAATTCCAGGAGTTTAGAGATGAAGGGGAGATTAGAGACAGGTCTTTAGTTAGCTGCGCAGAATGGGTCGAGAGAAGATTTTTTTAATAATAGGGTTATGACAGAATGTTGAAAGAAGGGAGGAAGATACCAGAAGAGACAGAGAGAGATGTAAGATTTTGGTTAGGTGAGTGGTGACAGCCGGAGAGAGAGAGAGACTGGACTTTACTTAATTTTATCACTCCTCTTACCAATCACAGACTGGTACTGTTATGTGTCCACTGTACAGTCTCCAGTGGCACCAGGGGGGAAATATAGGAACTTATCTTCAAGTTATCACCCCTCTCCCATCAGGGTGGATATGTGCTCTCACATATCACATTTAGGGATATATATTTTTAAAGGGATGAGAAGATAAGCATTTACAAGTCAAATAACCCCCCAGCATCTAATGAGGACATTTATTGACTCCTTGATTCAGATGTTTACCAGTATCCTTGTCACAGGTATTTTTGGTCTCTATTGTTTTGGTCACGCTATGTACATGTAGTAATATCAGACATGTATGAAATGTGTATATCTTCAACTTTGTACTTCTTTCTGTTTCTTACTTTATGGTTTGAGGTAAAATTGCATGAAGACGCATGTGACTGTAAAGTGCTGGTGACATTCTAAAAAGTGGCAGATGCCTACTTTTAGAAACTGGAGGTATGATTTTTTGGTGAAAATTGTCCTGTAAATCTTGGTAGCACAATGTTTAAGGAGTCCTAGGTGAGAGAGCACAGACACTGCCGCTGATTTTAAGGAGAAGATTTAACCTGTACTATAAAGTGCTAAAAACAGCCATAAATAAAGATAATAAGCAATGATAACACATGAATAGATAGACGCTCAGCCGAAGGGAAAATGACTGTCCCATAGACGACCAGAGCAACCACATATCAGTCCTAAAATCACCGTGGGGAGAACAATCTTTATTAACACATTTATAGCAGTGAGGCAGGATTTGACAATATATTGGCAGCTCTTGTTGACAGATATAACAGAAGTCCCATACCAATTACCTACTGTAAAACAGGTCCGTGCATAGAGGGGATGATTAATTAAAACGGTCACAAATAGAGAGTAGATCGATCTGCGCGAGGGTACATTTCACCCAGGAGACGCAGGCAAGACATCCGCACTTAACACTCTAGAAGTCAAATAAACGCTACAATGAAATCCTCACCAATTGTTTAAACAACTATCGATCCTTCATGTGGTGCCGATAATTGTCTCCATGATTTCTATAGATCCCTGGATCATGAGAGAATAATAAATAGGAAATTATAGTGAAAATTCTTTTTGATGAAAATAAAATAAGAAGGCGATTTCTATGGACGGGTTCAAGGAACAAACAAGACACAGATTGGAGAAATGTGACTCATAGAGGAGGACGGGAGTATAATATCAGCAATTCAGCAGTATAGTACTAATGTATAATAATGCCAGTTCTATTCTAGTACATAGGAGCAGTATCATAGTAGTTATATACTTGTATATAGGAGGTAGTATTATAGTAGTTATATTCTTGTACATAGGAGGCAGTATTATGGTAGTTATATTCTTGTACAT
This sequence comes from Bufo bufo, assembly GCF_905171765.1. NCBI lineage: Eukaryota > Metazoa > Chordata > Amphibia > Anura > Bufonidae > Bufo > Bufo bufo. The sequence continues at coordinate 47,043,511 of NC_053390.1, forward strand.
AGGAGCAGTATTATAGTAGTTATATTCTTGTACAGAGGAGCAGTATTATAGTAGTTATATTCTTAACCAAATTTATTTTTATTCAAAGTAAGTAAGGCATATCAATCGATCACAAACCATCGTAGCATCACTGGTAAGGCAAAGTCACAAATCGGTTATGGAAGTGACCACAAATGCATGTCAGTGCAACACATGTTGTACAAAATGATACATCAAATGTGACAGACAATAAAAATCAAATATAACACAAATAAGAGGAAAAGAGAGGGAAAGGAAGGGAAAGGAAAGGAAGGGGGGGTAGGGGAGTTTTCCCCAACTCCGTCAGGGGAACTTCCTATATGTCTTCCAGGGCGACCAGATTTTCAGAAAGCGGGAACGCGTGCAAGATTCCCAGTGGGCCAGCTCTTCAAACCTGTAGATCTGATCCACCTTATCCCTCCACATCGAAACAGTGGGAGGTTCAGTATCCTTCCAAAGCAGCGGGATGAGCAGTCTCGCTGCCGTGATGAGCATAGTAGGAAGATAAGATCTACAGGGGGAAAGCGAGTCATTAGGGCACCAAAGCAGAATCAGTTTAGGATCCAGCTTAACCTGCTTAGCACACACCTCATTTATCAGAGCTTCTATACTGGTCCAGAACGCTTTAATCTTTTCACAGTGCCACCAAATGTGTGACAGAGAGCCTACGTCTTTTCTACACCTCCAGCACTCACTTGGGAAATCTGCATTAAGCCTATGCAAGAACTCCGGGGACTTGTACCATCTCGTGAGCAGCTTATACGAGTTTTCTTGTACCTTAATACAGCGGCTAAAGCCGCGAGAGTGTGTAAGGACAAAAGCCCTTTCCGGGTCTGTAAGGTGGATGGACAATTCCCTTTCCCATGAAGAAAGGAAATGTAGCTCAGGAGGGGAGGCTGAGAGTAACTCCTTATATATAGTAGACAGCGGTTTAGGGATCCTACGGGCATCTGATAGTCTCTTAGACAGCCAAGAGGGGGTTCCAGAGGTGGTGGGGGGTGGTAGCTTAATCATCTTAATTTCCTTCTGCAGGGCAAAACTCTGTAGGAAGGAAGCTTTTTTGACTTTAGGGTCATTTAAGACCGTGGACCAATCCAGGGACCCATCCGGGGACCTAATCTCACTTAAAGGGATCTCGGCCAAAAGAGGCCAGATACCTGAGGGCTTCTCGGCTTCCGGATGGACATAAAACTGTAAAGAGGAAAGCGGAGTACCCGGTATGGGAAACTCAAGTGTTCTATCCTTAAACTGCTTGGCCCACTCAACAAACATACCCTTCCATAGGAGTGGCAAAGAGGAACTACCCGGAGAACAAGGGGACAGCCCCCAGAGAATCCGCTTCATTCTAGTGGAGAGCAGAGAGCGCTCAAGACACACATATGGAGCACTATAAGTGCTATTGAGGAGGGATAGACCTCTAAATAGTTGAAAGGCCACATAGTAGGAACGTATGTCGGGCAGACCAAAGCCGCCAAACCTCCTCTCTCTGGTCAGCACCGAATAAGCAATTCTGGAGGGTTTACTTCCCCACAAAAAGAGGGAGAAAACTCTGCGGATGTCTACAAAAAATGAGTGCGGCAGCCAGATAGGCAACACCTGCAGAAGGTACAAAAATTTAGGAGCTATAAAGGTCTTGAGGTAGTTCCTCTTGCCACACCAGGAAATAAACGGCAGTCTAATAGAGTGCAGCTGCCTCCTAACTGAGGACAATAAGGGGGCATAATTCAGAGCAAATAAGTCCTTCGCCTGAGCCGGGACGTGCACTCCCAAAAATACTATGTCTTTTGTAGCCCAGTGAAAGGGGGTAGTAATCTGAAGGGCCTCTTTAACCGATTCTGGACAAGTAACGTTTAGGGCCATTGACTTGCTATAGTTGATTTTAAAGTTTGACACATAGCCAAACTCCTCAAAAAGAGACAAAAGCCTAGGGAAGGATGTTTCGGGATTGGAGGTCATGATAAGTAGGTCATCTGCAAATGCGGCTGTCAAGTGGGTCCGAGAATCAATGGTCAAGCCCCTAACCGCAGGATCCTGCCGGATCTTACACAGCAAAGTCTCCATCACTATGACAAACAGAGATGGGGAGAGAGGACATCCCTGCCTCGTCCCATTGGATATGGAAAAGGAGGGAGAAAGCGTACCATTTATTTTGAGTTTGGCAGACGGGGCTGAGTACAGAGTGAAGATCGCAGATATAAACGAATCTGGGAAACCAAACCTCGACAGGGCCCGCGACATATAATGCCAACCGACCCTGTCGAAGGCCTTCTCCGCGTCCGTGCTCAGCAAAGCCAGAGGCGTAGAGGAGCTTCTAGCCCAATCCATAAGGTGGAGCAAACGTATTGTGTTTTCACAGCCCCGTCTGCCACGCACAAACCCCACTTGCTCGCTATCAATAAGATCCGGCAGGATCAGCTGTATTCGCTGCGCCAGAATCTTGGCCCACCACTTGACATCCGCATTCAGCAGTGAAATCGGGCGATAACTGCCACAGTGGAGGGGGTCTTTGTTTTCTTTATGGATTATAGTTATGTGGGCCTCTAACGTTTGGGGGGGTAGAGAACCTCCAGACAGGAGGAAATTACAGAGTGCCTGAAAATGAGGAGTCAAAACGTCTTTGAAGGTCTTGTAATACGATATAGGGAGTCCATCCGGGCCTGGACTTTTACCTGAAGGAATGGAGGAAAGGACCTTGCCAATTTCCTCTCTTGATACAGGGGCGACTAGTTGGGAAGCTTGTAGGGGACTAACAGAGGGCAGCTTCAGAGTGGACAGGAACTCATCTGTGGCTTGCTCAATAGAGGCTGAACCAGGACGGTCTGGAGTGGGGAGGTTATATAGATCCGCATAAAAAGCACTAAACGCTTTCGCTATATCGTGAGTCGACTTGTGCTTATTGCCTTTCGCATCTAGAATAGCAGGGATAAATGAATCCGCGTGGCGTTGCTTAGCCATGGCAGACATCAGTTTATTCCCTTTGTTCCCATGAGCATAAGCTTTAAACCTGGAGCGGAATATAAGTTTCGCTGATTTGGCGTTGAGCAAGTTTTTCAGTCCCGTCCTGGCCTCCGCTAATTCAGCAGCCACAGCCTGAGCCTGGGTTTGCTTATGGGTCAGTTCAAGACTCGCTATGCGGGACAGCAGGTCATCTACAGCCTTGGAGCGCAACTTTTTAACATGCGAGCCCAGGGAAATTAATTCTCCTCTAACCACTGCCTTATGAGTCTCCCATAAGATGGAGGGGGAGGGAGGAGGGTCGCCCACTGCATTAAGAGAGAAGAATTCAGACATAATCCGGGAGATTCTAGCTGCATTGGTAGGGTCGGAGATCAATGTGTCATTAAGACGCCATATTCTCTCTCGTTTAGGAAGAGCTGTCATAGACACTCGGAGAAATACTGGGGCGTGATCAGAAAGCGTAATGTTCCCAATCCTCGTGTCTACCACCTGAGAAATATGGGGGGAGGATAAAAACAAGTAGTCCAACCTATGGAAGGATTTTTTAGAGTTTGAATAAAACTTATAATCCCTACCAGAGGGATGCATAGTGCGCCACACATCAATAACCCGCAACTTCTTCAGCGCAGTCTTCAGACGTCGTAGAAGTTTGTGGGATAACTCAGATCTCTGAGAGGACGAGTCAAGGTCAGGCTCCATAGTCACATTAAAGTCACCTCCTAATATAAGCATGCCCTCACTAAAAGCCTGTAATTGCTCAAGAGTCCGAACGAGCCAGGGGATCTGACCTCTATTGGGGGCATATAAATTAGCCAGGGTAACAGGCGCGTCAGCGATGTGCCCCCTAACGAATAAGAAGCGACCATCAGTGTCCGCAAGGACAGCGGAGTGTTTGAAGGGTAGGCGCTTGTGGACGGCCACGCTGACACCCCTGCTAGCCGAGGCAAAAGAGCTATGAAACCATTGTGGGAATGCGTTTTGGGACAATTTCGGGATCTTCCCTGATTTAAAATGAGTTTCTTGGAGGAATACAACGGAGGCTTCATCCTTCAGTAACAAGGAGAGCACCTGAGACCGCTTACATGGCTCGTTCAGACCCTTGGCATTCAGTGAGGCAACTACAACAGAGGCCATAGTGAAGACAGAGGAGGCCTGTCGGCCCAGAGCAAGAGGACATCCAGTCTGGAAAGCCACGGACGGAGTAAGGAGAAGAAAGGGAGGAAGGAGGACAAAGGGAAAGTCAAAATAAAAATAAAAGTCATAACAAATGAGACAGTAACACAACCCAAATAACAAAGAATGTCTCCCCATGGACAGGGAGCGCGTGACCCCACCCAGCATCTGATATGATGGAGATCCTTTTTCATAGCGGCGGACAGCCGGGATCTATCAGAGGGGGGCTCCTGTGGGGCCACCGGGGGTGAGGGAGAGGACATAATCAGTAACATAACTGACAACAGTGCAGACATATAACCCCCGCATAACTAACAGTGCATTCAGTGCTCTAATGCACAGCTCGTAACCCGCATCTCATGCAGGCAAGGTAGTAAAGCATAGGGTCAGGCCCAAAACCCATGAGAACGGGGCAGTGGGCCAAGACCTAAAATAAGTCCAAAACCAATGGACAAACGATGAAGATTCAGCTCAGACAGAGCCAGACAGAGTTCCTACGTCCTGGGACCCAGCAAAGTCACAGAACATTGAACTCAGTGAAGAGTGAACAAAAGCGCCTTCAGCGCCTCCCGGAACAGAGTCAGGTAACAGGTGCTTGCGACCGGCCTTTTCCTTGTTTCCCAGCTCTGGAAGGTGAAACTTGCTGCCACGAATCTATACCCGGAGGGGTAGGCAGGGGATCCCCTTGATCAGCCGGCATCCACGAGGGAACTGTGATGGGTTCAATCCCAAGAGGGCCCCAAATAGCTTTCAGGTCACCCGGGGTCCGCACCGTATACTGCCTCCCGTTTTTCAAGATGGCCAGACCGAAGGGATAGAGCCATCGGAATGGCGTAGCTGTGGCTTTAAGGGCCCCTAGGTGCGGCTTCACGATGCGCCTCTTGGCTAAGGTGGAGGGGGCCAGATCCTGAAAGAATAGGACTGGGGTCTCACCATACATGATGCGGTCGGCCTCCCTTCCCGCCTTGAGCAGTGCAGCAGTGTCCACGTAGCTTAATATGCCGCAAACAACATCCCGCGGCGGCTCCACAGGTTTTGACTTGGGCCTTAAGGCCCTGTGGATGCGCTCGATCACAATCGGAGCTGCTCTCTCAGCTCCCAGCAGGGAGGAGAAAATTTCGCATGCGACTGAATGAAGCGCGTCAATCGCAATATTTTCGGGTAGGCCGCGGATGCGAATATTTCGCCGCCGGCTCCGGTTCTCCTGATCCTCTATGCGCATCAGCGCGTCGTTTAGCAAGTCTCTGTGGGTTTGCAGGGCTGCACGGGTCTTACCCTCATGCACCAGGATGGCTTCCTGTGCTAGCTCCAGGGACTCCACACGATTCCCAATCTGCCGCAGATCTCCTTTTATCTCCTCCAAGTCCTTTTTAAGAGGTGCAAGAGCAGATTCCAGGATGTCCCTGAGATCTGTTTTGGAGAGTGAGGAGCTTGTTCGCAGTGGTCTGCAATCTGATACATCAGAAGTGCTTCCTGCCTCTGAACCTTCCTCTGCTTCTGAGAGCTGCCGCGCCCTCCTGGTTGTTGTAGCAGCAGCAGGAGTCCTGGACTGTTTCTTGAGGTATTTATCCATCTCCGGTTGCCTGGAACGGGCCCCTGTCAGCTCTGGTGTCTCAGGGTGTCGATCCTTGCCTGGTTTCCCCATTGGCACTGAGTAAATAGCTAATAAAAGGGGCTATAATAGCTGCCAGGGAGAGGAGCTCAGGAACAAGCAACCATTCAGCTTCAAGGTCAGGCTCCGCCCCCTATAGTAGTTATATTCTTGTACATAGGAGCAGTATTATAGTAGTTATATTCTTGTACATAGGAGCAGTATTATAGTAGTTATATTCTTGTACATAGGAGGCAGTATTATAGTAGTTATATTCTTGGACATAGGAACAGTATTATGGTAGTTATATTTTTGTACATAGGAGCAGTATTATAGTAGTTATATTCTTGTGAATAGGAGGCAGTATTATAGTGGTTATATTTTTGTACATAGAGGCAGTATTATAGTAGTTATATTCTTGTGAATAGGAGGCAGAATTATACTGGTTATATTTTTGTACATAGAGGCAGTATTATAGTAGTTATATTCTTGTACATAGGAGGCAGTATTATAGTAGTTATATTCTTGTACATAGGAGGCAGTATTATAGTAATTATATTTTTGTACATAGGAGGCAGTAGTATAGTAGTTATATTCTTGTACATAGGAGGCAGTATTATAATAGTTATATTCTTGTACATAGGAGCAGTATTATAGTAGTGATATTTTTGTACATAGGAAAAGTATTATAGTAGTTATATACTTGTACATAGAAGGCAGTATGATAGCACCCTAGATTCTGCAAAAGGCAGTATCCAGTCCCTGACACTATTCACCCACAGAGGACTATTTTTTGAGTCCAAGTCACCAAAATTAACATTTAGAAACATAGAGTTAAAAAAGACCCTTAGATTTATTATATCCAGTACACCCTCTCTCCTCTGTAGATACATTATAACCCTCTTTATTAGGTTCAACCTGTTCCCCCATAAAGTCTGAAAGAACAGGCTAAAGAGCCTAGCCCAGAAAGATTCTGGCAAAAGAAAAATGACATATAAGAAGACCAGGTAAGTCTTCCAGTTCTTCCATCGCTGAACCTTTGCATTTTCGGCTTCCAATTACTCTTCCCAATTTAGCTTGGCATTATCATCCCTCCCATATTTAACCCTTAAGATCTTAGGTGAAGGCTTTCTCAAATTGTGGCAGATCAAATTCTGGATCAGAATTGAATGTCCAGAAAGCTTGACTCTTCTCAAGGTTGAACAGAGACCCTGAGGCCTCCGAGTAGTTTCTGGTGGCTGCAGACAACATCTGCACCTCACGAGGCTCAGATCACCACAGTCACATCATCCGTGTAGGCGACAACACTCAGAGGCAGGCAGTGGGGAACCGCAGTGCACTGCAGTGACCTCCAGAAAGTGTCTAAGGCAAATACATACAGTACTGGACTCAATGGGCTACCCTGTTTCAGCACCGCCTCAACCCTGAACGTGTCACCCTGCCTATTGACCAGAGGAAAGCTCTCCCCCTCTCTACAATGTCTTCAGCCAATCTATAAATTGTCCCAGAATACCCTACTTTGACAAAGTGACCCATAGATACTCATGGTCTTCTTTGTCAAAGGCTTTAGCATGGTCAAGACCAACAACATATCTCCCACACCAAAGAGCTTTACATCTCTAAAACATCTCCCTTATCAAGATGACTGCTCCAGAGATGTTCCACCCTTTTACTGTGCCGAACTGACAGCCTGCCAACGGTGCCCGGGACAAACAGACTAATCTAGAAAACAGGATTTTTGTCAGAATCTTCCTGTCGACATTTAAAAGGGCAATTGGCCTCCAGTTCTTGATGTTACAAGGCTCCTAACTTTTATACAGTAGGATTGACGAGGACAAGGATGGAAGCATCAGGTGATTTTCTAGACTATTTTTGTACACATTGTAGGAAGGCGCCAAGGGCCATCATTGATGGAAGGTATATGTCACCAAGATTCCTGGCCTCAGTGAAGTAAGATCCGGTAGTTTTAAGTGTCAGCGGCAGCTAGTGCTGACTGACACTGTTTGTTGTTAGCATGGCTGTAAAGCCGATCCGGGCCGGATGTGTGAATAAAACACTGAACTGTTTAAGTTAAAGACTTGTGGTTGCCTCTGTACTGCGTCCGCTAGCCTGTCTACCAGAGAAAATCCCCACAACATCCACGGGGATTGGAGCTAAGTGGTCACTGAATGTCTTTTAAAATTCTGTTATATCATCTGGACCTGGTGCCTTCTTCAAATGTAATTTATCAATGGCCACTTTAACCTCCTCCACCGTCAATTCCGCTGTTAAAGGAGAAAAGCCACATCATTAGTGTCTGCTCCAGGAGTTGCCTCCAAGAATTGAGTCATCTTCTCTTTATCCAAAACTTTCTTCTGAAACAAGACAGCATAGTAAGATCTCACCACCCCAAGGATACCCTTCCGAGATTCCTGCAAAATGTCCTGGGAGTCAGCGAGACCTGTAACCACTTTGCTGGCAACACGCTCCCGACAGTTCTCAAATGGATCAGGTGTTCCTAAGGACCCATAATCCTGCTCAAAAACCAGGGAGGTGTACCTGCTGTATCGATACTGCCTTATTTCAGATTTCAGTTGGTCAATTTTTTGTTGGTCCCCCCTATCTGCCGAATACAGTGACTCCAATTCTTTCCGCAGCTTGGGGTACTGGCTATACTTACTATTCCCTTTTTTAAAAGACAGTCTTTTTAAGAGAGATCTGATCTCATCCTTGACGTCCTCCCACCAGTCAGCCATGTTGTCATAAAAATCTGTTCTCTCTAGCTTACCCTGAAAAAGAGAGTGGATGCAGCTCTAGACATAAGAATCATCCAAGCCACTAGAGTTAAGTTTCCATAACCCTCTCACGAGATCAGGGCTCTTGGTGGTTCCCAAACAGAAAGACAAGGCCAGGTGGTCAGAATAAGGAACTACTTTCTCCCTCCTCTCACCAATGTTTTCAGAAGGACTCACCAGAGCTAAGTCTGTCCGACTGCTTCTACCAGCACAAGAATAGGTAAATTTTGACTTTCTCCCACCACACGCAAACACATCGGACAGACCAGCCTGAAGAATCATCCTGTTTAGGAACTTAGAGTTTTTAGTAAGGGGTCTGCCAAAAGGTCTGTCACTTGGTGTCATAATAGCATTAAAATTCCCTGCCATGATCACAGGAACAGATGTGAACAGGTATGGTTTAACCTCACTGAAAAGGTCAATCCTCCCAGTCACTGTCGGCAGACCATAGATATTAATAAGCCGGAGCCTTCTACCTCGGATTATGACCTCCAGGACTAGACACCTCCTCATTGAAACCTCTCTTAATCTATGTATGGTCACATGACTGGTGTTAAAGAGTTTGGAGATCCTGGCATATGGTTCCACAGCCAGTGACCAGAAGGAAGGACCAGACCGCCATTCTCTGTCTGCCTCTCGTACAAGTCCCAAATTATTTAGATGGGTCTCTTGCAAGAAAAAGACATCAGCATCCATATACCGTACTTCAAATGTTCTTAAACAATATGCCTTTTTCTTCTCACTTTCATACTATTCGCATTACTTGAAATGACTATAAGTTGAAAATCAGCCATCATAATACACACTACAAGTAACGCAGAGATTAAACCGGTCATCATAAATCAGAGTCTGAACTAGAGATGAGCGAACTTCAAAAAAATTCGATTCGGCCGGTTCGCCGAATTTTCCTGAAAAATTTGCTTCAATCCGAATTAATTCGCAACGAATCACATTTAAAAAAATGGCTATTTCCGGGCTGCATAAAGCCTTTATATGGGTGTAGAACACTGTGCCTTGCAGTAACACGCATAGGGAGTCTGCTGGGGTAGTGAAATAATACTGTGAGTCAGTATTGCAGATGACAGGCGTCGCTCTTAGAATCACTGCACACTTCACTTATTTGGGCAGTCACGGGGCCAAAACCGACCAAATAACTCAAGTATTAACTCAGCCTTACAGGTCGATGTTAGCGCCAAGAAGAAGCGCACTCCTTTTGCACCGTCGTCAGCTGATTCCACGTAGATTTCTACAGAACCTGCTCTATTAAACACTTATACAAGTAGAGCCCCCCCCCCCGACAGAGTGGAGAGGGTTTCAGCAGTAAGTTTGTGTTGACATCACTGATTATTTTTCCCTTCCTCTGATCCGTCAGAACAATAACCCACAAAAAACGGATCCTGTGTGGAGCATCCGCCTTCACTCGGTCAGCATTTGCTCAATAATCCATCAGTATTGCTAAAGCACAAAATAATAATGTAATATTGTAAAATCCGGTGTCTCCATGATAAAACTGCAGCGTGAGGGCCCTGTGTGGCTTCTACACACTTTCAAAATAATCCTTCAGTGGGGCGAATAGATGCCGGATGACCGGGACACTCCATGACCTTCCAAGCAGCTGCTGTTGGGAGCAGCGGTTCATTTCTGAGACGTCCGTATAGTGCAGGTGGAATCCGAAGACGCTGTACATCTCCGTGCACCACAGGATGCCCTCCTTTTCATTTCCATGATGACTGGGAACCCATGATGTTTTCACCGGACGAAGAGACCAGGGCCTGGTTGGTTGGTTTGAATCTTGACTAACTTTGAGACTCTTCCGGGCTCCAAGCTATCTTGAAGCTTTGTATTCTCATTGTCTGTAGCTACTGGAGGCCTGTTCATGCCAGGCAGGTTCCCCCAGAAGTATTTTGGTCGATGAGCAGCCAATACCGCACTTTCAGTAATCTTGACAGAATTCGTCTCCAGGTGGAGAGGAATTGTTTTCTTGGCATGCTTTCTCCATCGCAACACCACGTCGTCGAATAAACAGGAGACTGGACGATTCTCTCCTGTCGTAGACAAAATTTAAATTTTATCAGTAAATGTATTAAATATTTTATTATTAAATTAATTAATTAAATAAATATAATAAGGATGCCCTCCTTTTCATTTCCATGATGACTGGGAACCCATAATGTTTTCACCGGACGAAGAGACCAGGGCCTGGTTGGTTGGGTTGAATCTTGACTAACTTCGCAAATCGCGACTCTTCCGGGTCCAAGCTATCTTGAAGCTTTGTCATCTTATTGTCTATAGCTACTGGAGGCCTGTTCATGCCAGGCAGGTTTCCCCCAGAAGTATCTTGGTCGATGAGCAGCCAAAACCGCACTTGCAGCAATCTTGACAGGATTCGTCTCCAGGTGGAGGGGAATTGTTTTCTTGGCATGCTTTCTCCATCGCAACACCACATCGTTGAATAAACAGAAGACTGGATGATTATCTCCTGTCTTAGGCAACATGTAATTTTTATTAGTAAATTCATTAAATATTTAATATTAAATTGAACCAAAACTTGTGTGTTCACTAAGTGGTATTGTAGGAGATAGGCGACCAACAGAAAAATTTACGTTTAACTATTAAAGTGCTCTTGCTAAAATATAACTTTTATTCAGATAGCTAAAATGTGTGGATATATTCAACTCGATGTGTAAATAAAAATATATAAACCGTCCTAGGATGCGTAATCACTTAGGTGTGAGTTTATTGTCAACCACTCAGACCAAAACCTAGGGCTGTATATATACTAGGGAGCAGATAGTTAACCGGAGGTCAGGGGGGTAGAAATGTAGCAGTAAGCGCTCCCCCACCTAAATTCCCCCAGCATACAACAGGTCACCCAGATACAATGTATCTATCTAAGTCAGCTGCCCTTTGTCTACAGACTAGTGTTAACGGCTACAAATATGCCTTGCTTCTATCATTAAGGCTTCCCCCTATCTCTTCATTGTAAGCCCTTTGCTTGACACGTTTCTTCGAATGCTATTAGTTGTGCAATCAAATTATCAGGAGCAATTTTGAAGCTACTCGACACACAAACGTGCATACACATAGCCTGGAGCTGTCCCAGTTTATTGTGTCTTTTTATAATCAATACCTTGAGTAATTCTGGCCCCAAGAACAATAATAGTATTCCCTCCATATTTTATATGTTTATATCGCCTTATTTATTCGCATCTCTCTGCATTTGACTCCCTCCATTAGGCCTGTATTACTGTGTGGCTGATGTGCATTCCACGGCTGGAACGCATCTCCGGCTTCCGTGGACACGTGACCGGAAGTCGGCGCATAACTAAACAGATGCGCTCCCCACATACACAGGACTATAAGTCCTGCAGGATAATTGTTTCTTTATAGGTTTTATATACACTGCTCAAAAAAATAAAGGGAACACTTAAACAACACAATGTAACTCCAAGTCAATCACACTTCTGTGAAATCAAACTGTCCACTTAGGAAGCAACACTGAGTGACAATCAATTTCACATGCTGTTGTGAAAATGGGATAGACAACAGGTGGAAATTATAGGCAATTAGCAAGACACCCTCAATAAAGGAGTGGTTCTGCAGGTGGTGACCACAGACCACTTCTCAGTTCCTATGCTTCCTGGCTGATGTTTTGGTCACTTTTGAATGCTGGCGGTGCTTTCACTCTAGTGGTAGCATGAGACGGAGTCTACAACCCACACAAGTGGCTCAGGTAGTGCAGCTTATCCAGGATGGCACATCAATGCGAACTGTGGCAAGAAGGTTTGCTGTGTCTGTCAGCGTAGTGTCCAGAGCATGGAGGCGCTACCAGGAGACAGGCCAGTACATCAGGAGACATGGAGGAGGCCGTAGGAGGGCAACAACCCAGCAGCAGGACCGCTACCTCCGCCTTTGTGCAAGGAGGAACAGGAGGAGCACTGCCAGAGCCCTGCAAAATGACCTCCAGCAGGGCACAAATGTGCATGTGTCTGCTCAAACGGTCAGAAACAGACTCCATGAGGGTGATATGAGGGCCCGACGTCCACAGGTGGGGGTTGTGCTTACAGCCCAACACCGTGCAGGACGTTTGGCATTTGCCAGAGAACACCAAGATTGGCAAATTCGCCACTGGCGCCCTGTGCTCTTCACAGATGAAAGCAGGTTCACACTGAGCACATGTGACAGACGTGACAGAGTCTGGAGACGTCGTGGAGAACGTTCTGCTGCCTTCAACATCCTCCAGCATGACCGGTTTGGCATTGGGTCAGTAATGGTGTGGGGTGGCATTTCTTTGGAGGGCCGCACAGCCCTCCATGTGCTCGCCAGAGGTAGCCTGACTGCCATTAGGTACCGAGATGAGATCCTCAGACCCCTTGTGAGACCATATGCTGGTGCGGTTGGCCCTGGGTTCCTCCTAATGCAAGACAATGCTAGACCTCATGTGGCTGAAGTGTGTCAGCAGTTCCTGCAAGACGAAGGCATTGATGCTATGGACTGGCCCGCCCGTTCCCCAGAACTGAATCAAATTGAGCACATCTGGGACATCATGTCTCGCTCTATCCACCAGCGTCACGTTGCACCACAGACTGTCCAGGAGTTGGCAGATGCTTTAGTCCAGGTCTGGGAGGAGATCCCTCAGGAGACCGTCCGCCACCTTATCAGGAGCATGCACAGGCGTTGTAGGGAGGTCATACAGGCACGTGGAGGCCACACACACTACTGAGCCTCATTTTGACTTGTTTTAAGGACATTACATCAAAGTTGGATCAGCCTGTAGTGTGTTTTTCCACTTTAATTTTGAGTGTGACTCCAAATCCAGACCTCCATGGGTGGAAAAATTTGATTTCCATTTTTTTATTTTTGTGTGATTTAGTTGTCAGCACATTCAACTATGTAAAGAACAAAGTATTTCAGAAGAATATTTAATTAATTCAGATCTAGGATTGGTTATTTTTGTGTTCCCTTTATTTTTTTGAGCAGTGTACAGTTGTGGCCAAAAGTTTTGAGAATTACATAAATATTGGAAATTGGAAAAGTTGCTGCTTAAGTTTTTATAATAGCAATTTGCATATACTCCAGAATGTTATGAAGAGTGATCAGATGAATTGCATAGTCCTTCTTTGCCATGAAAATTAACTTAATCCCAAAAAAACCTTTCCACTGCATTTCATTGCTGTCATTAAAGGACCTGCTGAGATCATTTCAGTAATCGTCTTGTTAACTCAGGTGAGAATGTTGACGAGCACAAGGCTGGAGATCATTATGTCAGGCTGATTGGGTTAAAATGGCAGACTTGACATGTTAAAAGGAGGGTGATGCTTGAAATCATTGTTCTTCCATTGTTAACCATGGTGACTTGCAAAGAAACGCGTGCAGCCATCATTGTGTTGCATAAAAATGGCTTCACAGGCAAGGATATTGTGGCTACTAAGATTGCACCTCAATCAACAATTTATAGGATCATCAAGAACTTCAAGGAAAGAGGTTCAATTCTTGTTAAGAAGGCTTCAGGGCGTCCAAGAAAGTCCAGCAAGCGCCAGGATCGTCTCCTAAAGAGGATTCAGCTGCGGGATCGGAGTGCCACCAGTGCAGATCTTGCTAAGGAATGGCAGCAGGCAGGTGTGAGCGCATCTGCACGCACAGTGAGGCGAAGATTTTTGGAAGATGGCCTGGTGTCAAGAAGGGCAGCAAAGAAGCCACTTCTCTCCAAAAAAAACATCAGGGACAGATTGATCTTCTGCAGAAAGTATGGTGAATGGACTGCTGAGGACTGAATGGTACCAAAACACCCTCCAACAGCAACTTCTTCCAACAATCCAACAACAAGTTGGTGAAGAACAATGCATTTTCCAGCACGATGGAGCACCGTGCCATAAGGCAAAAGTGATAACTAAGTGGTCCGGGGACCAAAACGTTGACATTTTGGGTCCATGGCCTGGAAACTCCCCAGATCTTAATCCCATTGAGAATTTGTGGTCAATCCTCAAGAGGCGGGTGGACAAACAAAAACCCACTAATTCTGACAAACTCCAAGAAGTGATTATGAAAGAATGGGTTGCTATCAGTCAGGAATTGGCCCAGAAGTTGATTGAGAGCATGCCCAGTCGAATTGCAGAGGTCCTGAAAAAGAAGGGCCAACACTGCAAATACTGACTCTTTGCATAAATATCATGTAATTGTCGATAAAAGCCTTTGAAACGTATGAAGTGCGTGTAATTATATTTCACTACATCACAGAAACAACTGAAACAAAGATCTAAAAGCAGTTTAGCAGCAAACTTTGTGAAAACTAATATTTGTGTCATTCTCAAAACTTTTGGCCACGACTGTATAATATGTTAGTATGTTGATTGAGATTTGAGATTTAGACTCATTTAAATATGCTTCCCACGGATGGAGTGCATTTCAGGTTCCGGGGTTACATGACCGGAAGTGGACGCTCCACCACGAGGGAAGGTTTGTTGCCTCCTCTATACTATAAATTGTTGTGATATGTACATATTTGCATGTTATGCTCCTGAGGAAGGGGGTCTGTGGATACCCCGAAACGCGTTGAGCTTCTTTTTGAATAAAAGTATCTTGGTTATCTGCTGAAGTCCACCGGGTCATCTATTAGGAGGACGACAAGGGAAATCAATCTACAGGTGACCTCGGCGAGGGGGGTCTGACGACAAGTGTTATGTGAAGTGAGTAAGACACAATATTTGTGTGAATATGATATTGGATTCCACAGAGTGGACCATATCTGCAGTGTTTTTAGCTATGTAATCTTTTATTAGATTATTCTACTAATTTCATTACACTATTTCCTTTAACAACTTTTACACTTGGAATTTACTATTATCTGACTCTAGAGAGATACGAGCTCTCTTATATAACTATTGAGTCACTACCTCTGTTTATATTTGGGTTTCACCTAGTTCCTCCTTGATATAGATATCCTCTGCCCTTTGGCACTTTTGGTATCCTCTGTTTCAATTCCTTGAGGGTCCTTGTAGCCACACTGGGCATTTGGCTTCAGGTGTAATATGATTTCAAACAGGGGCGTAACTAGAAGTGACTGGGCCCCACAGCAAATATTTGTAAGGGCCCCCCCCAGCGCGCTTCGCACCTCCCTCCTCCTGTGTAAACCCCACTCCTTTGGCACAGGGTAACGGTATACTGTATATTGTGTGGCACAGTGTAGCTGTATACTGTATATTGTGTGGCACAGTGTAGCGGTATACTGTATATTGTGTGGCACAGTGGATGCTATATGTGTATAACATAAACATATTTCACATGAAAACTTACAGTTACTTGGCCCTTGGGGATCTCGGACGCCACTTCAACACTTGGCCGGGGGCTCGGCGGAGCTGATGATGTGTTTTATCCTAATGAGAAAGATTTCATAATAAGGATTTGGAGAAGGGGCAGAGGGATAGCAGAGCAGAGAGAGGCTGGTGCTGCTACTAGGGCAGTGGTTCTCAACCTTTCTAAAGCCGTGACCCCTTAATACAGTTCCTCATGTTGTGGTGACCCCCAACCATTACATTTTTTTCCTTGCTACGTCATAACTAATTTTGCTACTGTTATGAATTGTAATGTAAATATCTGATATGCAGGATGTATTTTTATTGCTACAAATTGAACATAATTAAAGCAGAGTAATTAATCACAAAGACAAAATGTTATATATTGTCAAATATTTATTTCTAATTACAAATAAATGAAATTTTGTATTGAAGCATGATGTATAAATCAGTGGTGCTTCAAGTCCCCCCCAAATAAATAAATCAGAAGTGCTCAGGGTACCCCCAAATAAATAAATCAGTGGTGCATCAGGTTTCCCCCAAATAAATAAATCAATGGTGCTCAGGGTCCCCCAAATAAATAAATCAATGGTGCTCAGGGTCCCCCAAATAAATAAATCAGCGGGGCTTCAGGTCTCCCCCAAATAAATAAATCAGCGGTGCTCAGGGTACCCCCAAATAAATAAATCAGTGGTGCATCAGGTTTCCCCCAAATAAATAAATCAATGGTGCTCAGGGTCCCCCAAATAAATAAATCAGAAGTGCTCAGGGTCCCCCAAATAAATAAATCAGCGGGGCTTCAGGTCTCCCCCAAATAAATAAATCAGAAGTGCTCAGGGTCCCCCAAATAAATAAATCAGCGGTGCTTCATGTCCCCCCAAATAAATTAAGCCTTGCTCAGCCAAATAATTAAAATAAAATTAGCCAGGCTCAGCCAGGCTCAATTAAATCATTGGTGGCAGTGGTGCTCAGCGGCGGTGTCATTAACGAAAAAACTCGGACCTCAGCAGACAGGCGGCCCGACTTACCCGTCCAGACGTCAGGCTCCTTCAAGCACAGGCAGTGATAGGACATCACTTCCTGTGCGCGAGGATAAGGGGCCGCTGCCATTGTGCGGGCGACCCACAATAGGAAGCCTCAGGCGACCCCCCGGAAAGGGCCGATCGACCCCCAAAGGGGTCGCGACCCCTAGGTTGAGAACCGCTGTACTAGGGGGTCATACCCCACTATAATGCCCCCCCCCCCCCCCCAGTAGTAATAATTCTCCTTATAATGTGACAGTGCAAAAATACCCCTTGTAATGCCCCCAGTTGAGCTAATGTCCCCATAGTGCCCCCATAATGTCCCAGTATAAAATACCCCTATATAGTGCCCCCAGTAAATGCCTCCATAGTGCTCCTCTCCCCCTTCCTGCTAGTGCCAACCCCCCCCTCCCGCCCAGGTGCCAGTATCAGGTGGCAACCCCTCTCCCCCCCCCATGTGCCAGTATCAGGTGCCTCTCTTTCCCCCCCCAGGTGCCAGTATCAGGTGCCTCCCCCCAGGTGCCAGTATCAGGTGCCAACCCCTCTCCCCCCCATGTGCCAGTATCAGGTGCCTCTCCCCCCCCCCCATGTGCCAGTATCAGGTGCCAACCCCCCCGTTCCCCCCAGGTGCCAGTATCAGGTGCCTCTCTCCCCCCCCATGTGCCAGTATCAGGTGCCAACCCCCCCTCCACCCCAGGTGCCAGTATCAGGTGCCAACCCCTCTCCCCCCCCCATGTGCCAGTATCAGGTGCCTCTCTCCCCCATGTGCCAGTATCAGGTGCCTCCCCCCATGTGCCAGTATCAAGTGCCCCCCGCTCCCCCCATGGCAGTAACAGTCGGGTATTAAAAAAAATTAATAAACACTTCTACTTACCTCCATGTCAGCGATGCGATGCAGCCTCTTCCTGTGTCCCGCCCTGTATGTCCATATATGGAGTCAGTGCTTTCCTTCTGTATCAGAGGCAAAGCATTTAACCACAAGACCATAACAGACTTCTACTGTTATAGCTGGCTAAGTGTACATCTATACACATGACAGCTGCTCATATATAGAGATATAGCAGGGCTGAGTGTGCTGGGACAGCTGTCATATAGAGATATAGCAGTGATGGGTGTGTTGGGGCAGCTGTCATGTGTATAGATGTACACTTAGCCAGCTATAACAGTAGAAGTCTCATATTTTTTCAATCAGTTGTTTAAAGGGTTTCTATCACTTCGTTTCACCTATTTAGCTTTCAGACACTAGCGATCCGCTAGTGTCTGCTCTATCTAACCATCCTAATATAAGAGCTTATTGTCCTGCCGTTTAGCTAAAAAAATAACTTATATAAATATGCTAATGAGCCTCTAGGTGCTATGGGGGCGTCATTAGCACCTAGAGGCTCCGTCTACCTTAACAAACTGCCGCCGCCCAGCGCGTCCCTCCAGCCCGCCCATCTCCTCCGGAATGCGATGCTCCTCGTATTCGGCGCATGCGCAGTAAATGTCTGATCGCTTCCCTGCTCAGACATCTCCACTGCGCCTGTTCCTCGGAGCACTATGACGTCATCGGCGCAGGCGCAGTGGAGATGTCTGAGCAGGGAAGCGATCAGACATTCACTGCGCATGCGCAGAACAGAGACGCGCACGGAGAGGATCGCTTCAGCTGGAGATGGGCGGGCTGGAGGGACGAGCTGGGCGGCGGCAGTTTGTTAAGGTAGACGGAGCCTCTAGGTGCTAATGACGCCCCCATAGCACCTAGAGGCTCATTTGCATATCTATATAAGTTATTTTTTTAGCTAAACGGCAGGACAATAAGCTCTTATATTAGGATGGTTAGATAGAGCAGACACTAGCGGATCGCTAGTGTCTGAAAGCTAAATAAGTGAAACGAAGTGATAGAAACCCTTTAATGCAGCCTTTATGTTGTGAGGGTAAATGCTTTGCCTCTGATACACTGATACATTGGAGGTTGTGGGTTCGAATCCCAGACACATCAGAAGACTTTAGGAGACAGTAAGATTAGATCACATTAGCGAGGGTGAAGGGGAGGGGCCCTGAACATTAGGACATCGATATTTAACTAACTTGAAAATAAACTGTCACACACACTGCCGGGACGCCGGGCCCCCTTGGCAGCCCGGGCCCCGAAGCAGCTGCTTCCCCTGCTTCCCCGGTAGTTACACCACTGATTTCAAACTCTCTTTCAGCTTCTTGCCGCTCCTTTACCTTTTTATTTTCATTCACCGATTGCTTATTGCGACCTGCTATTCAGGCCGGTTTGAACAAAATGTTCATTTTTAGTGTGAGCAGCCTCCCTACCAGCACAATTCTCAGTTCAATAATTAGTCTTGCAATCCCTTTGGCGCCCTGTAACCCCAATTTCCTTCCTTTTTCTCTCAACTGACTCCTGCACCTCTTATCTAATCTCCTTTTCCTCATTATCCCCTCCCCCCCCCTTCTCCTTTCTCCCTTCTTTTTTCCTTCTTTTTCCCTAATTTCTATGTTCTAGAACTTCTACTCATGCTCCTTTTTTTAATTTTTACACATTTTGGGTGGACAGGCAAGTTCTCCTTGGGGTAACTATGGCCCGCGCCGCACTAAACACCCACTCTGATGCCACACTACTGGCTGGGTAGGTCATCTTTTCCAGGGCAAACTCTGACAGTTGCGGCCACAAATCCAGTTTGGCTACCCAGTAGTCCAGCGGATATTCAATGTGGGGTGGCAGGATGCTGTCCAAGTATGCCACCACCTGCTGGTTAAGGTTCTGCTCTACATCTAGCTGCTGCTGGTGAGTAGTTTCTTCACTATGCGAGTGAAGGAATCTACTCATCAGTGACTGTAGACTCAGGCTGCTGCTGATGGAGCTGGTACTGCTCCTGCCACCCCACCCCTCCCTAGCAGCCATGGCAGTGGAATGTGAGCACAGAGGGCCCCCCTGGTCAGACCTGCGAGAGGATGGACGATGATGCAGATAGACAGCTGCCAACTGACTATATAGGATGTCTCAGTAGTAGTTCAGTTTGTCCTCCCTCTCGGTGGGTGTAAAAAAAGGCCCCAATTCTGGACCGGTAGCGAGAGTCCAACAAGGTGGAGAGACAGAAGTCATCCCTCTGCCAAATGGTGACAATTCAGCTGTCACTACGCAAGCAATGAGCATGCATTGTGCTATTTGTGCAAGTGACTCAGAGGGACTCCCTGCCTCTATCTCCACTGCATACTGCCACGGTGTGTCTGGATCCTCTGTCTCGTCTTCCCCATCGCCCTGTAGCTTCTCTGGCTGCTCCTGCTCCTCCTGTCGTGTCAGCTGAAGAGAAAAAACACCCATATGGCAACACATTGCCTGTGCTCCAATGTCCTCCTCCCCCTCCTCCTCCTCTTCCAGTTCAGTCCCCACAGGGCTCATGTGGCCGTGAGATCGAGGCGCCACATCTCCTGTCCCCGGACCAGCCATTGTTACCAGCATCTGTTCCAGGACATGAAGCAGTGGAATGACGTTGTTCATTCCGTAGTCCTGGCAACTGACAAATAACGTGGCCTCCTCAATGGGCCTGAGCAAACGGCAGGTGTCACGCATGAGCTGCCACTGGCTCACATCGAAGTTACAAAGTGAGTACTCCTATCCGCTTGCATCATCAAGAAATCGTTGATGGCCTTTCTCTGTTCGTGTAGTCGGTCCAACATATGGAGGGTGGAATTCCAACGGGTGTAAACGTTGCATATCAGCCTATGTTGGGGGATACTGTTCTGCCTCTGCAGCTCAAAGAGGGTGTGTTTTGCGGTGTACGAGTGGCTGAAGTGCATGCAAAGTTTCCTGCCCATTTTGAGGATGCCTTGCAGATGGGTGGAAGAATTCAGGAACTGCTTGACAACCAGATTGAACACATGTGCCATGCAGGGTGCATGGCTCAGCCTTTTTCGATGCAGCGCTGACACCATGTTCTTCCCGTTGTCGGTCAGCATGGTTCCGATTTTCAGTTGTCGCAGAGAAAGCCAGGATTCGATTTCTTGATGCATCACACGGAGCAGTTCCTCCCCTGTGTGACTCCGTTCGCCAAGGCAAACCAGGTGCAGAACAGCGTGACCCCGCCGAGCCCTACACATGTGGCATGCTAGAGGTGCACTGTGACTTGTCCCTGCAGTGGAGATCGAGGCGCCACATGGTGGATGATGAGGAGGCAGAGGCAGACATTGTCGCAGGAACAACGGCGTGACAACGTTGAGGTGGAATCTGCGTGACTTGGCCAAGTTGCTGGTGTGGCTGTGCAGGAACCACATTCACCCAGTGGGCCGTAAAGGACATGTATTGACCCTGACCGTAGTTATAGCTCCACACGTCGGCACTGCCATGCACTTTGGCAGACACCAACAGGCTCAAGGACTGGCCCACCTTCTGCTCTACATGTGTGTGCAGTGCTGGTACTGCCTTTTCCGCAAAGAAATAACGGCTTGGGACTCTCCACCTCGGCTCGGCACAAGCCATCAGTTCTCTGAAAGGTGCAAAGTCCACTACTTGGGAAGGGAGGGACTGCAGCACCAGCAACTTGGACAGGAACACGTTCAGGTTCTGCACCGTTGGATGCGTACACGCATACTGCTGTCCCTTGGCAAGCGCTTTGGTGATTGATTGCTGACGGAATGACTGACGAGGAGTAGGAGCAGGAGCATCTGGACCAGCAGAAGATGGGATTGACAGACAGCTCCCTTCGGCTGAGGTGGTGGAGCCTTGACTGGCTAAAACTGGGTGCGTGTCACTGGGTTATGTAACGGTAGCTGCGGCAGGCTGGACCACCACATCAAAATGGTGGATATATTCTTCTCTTGAGTATCTGTACTGTCACTTTAAGTTATTTAAGCACTTTATGATCTCTCTGAGAGGTATATCTGAGGTCTAACTAATAGTTCTACTTGCAGTATGCAGTTAGCAGTGACTATTTGCAGATTGGTTGAGTATGATCTGGTATGGTTGCAATTTGTATGGTTTGCAAAGTAGTTCACAGTTTGCAACTTTAGCTTGCAATTTGTAGCTTGCACTTGTATTTGCAATTGTATGGTTGCAATTGAAGTTTGGTGGAACTATAAGTAAACACACATATATCTAGTTCAGTATACAGTTCTAAACACAATACTAACAATATGAACATTATATAACTGTTCTAAATACCTATTTTGGCCTCTTGTTCCCATAAAACTGGACTCTGATTGGAACTGTGTGTCTGTTCAGCTCCTCTTTCTGGTGGGTAATGATTCCAGCTAGGGGAATTACCCACATAGGCTGTGTGAGGCTGGCTGTGATTGGTGAAAACTCTTGCTGTGTGAGAAGCTGGCTTTGATTGGTCTAGACTTCTGCCCAGCAACAAAAGATTAACACTATGCTTTCTGTTGTTTCTGCTGTGTCACTGAGCTTACCTTACATTACAAAATGAATCTTAAAGGGAACCTGTCACCAGGATTTTGGGTATAGAGCTGAGGACATGGGTTGATAGATAGCCACTAGCACATCCGCAATACCCAGTCCGCATAGCTCTGTGTGCTTTTATTGTGTATAAAAACCGATTTGATACATATGCAAATTAACCTGAGATGAGTCAGAGCTTGAAAATATGACTCTTCTCTGGTCACACAAGTATGATATGACTCTTTTATGTTAATTTGCATATGTATCAAATCGGTTTTTTTTACACAATAAAAGCACACAGAGCTATGAGGACTGGATATTGCGGATGTGCTAGCGGCCATCTAGCAGCCCATATCCTCAGTTCTATACCCAAAATCCAGGTGACAGGTTCCCTTTAAAGGCATATTATCTTTTTCTGCTTCTGTGGACACAAAATATAACAGTTATATGACATCCAAAACATGATATCACAGTAAATAACTCTTCTTTTGTCTTTAACACATAAACATAGGAACTGTATTAAGGCTATTGGCAGGTCTAGCTGTATACACATATAAGCTATACTAGCAACCTAGGACAGGTCTTAGCTGGCCAGCTACACAGCAGATTGGCACCGTTGTCGCACACCACTTTACCAACTGTTAAATTGAGTGGGGTTAGCCACTGATTGGCCTGTGACTGCAGAGTTGAAAGCAGTGCAGGACCTGTGTGGCTCTTGGCTTCCAGGCACAACATCCAGGGGGTGCAGCAGAAGAGGCAGTAGCAGTGGAAAAGGAGGAGTCAGCCGAGGAAGAGATGGAGGATGGAGTAGGAAGAGGAGAAGAAGAGGCAGGCCTGTATGCAATCCGTGGCAGTACCACCAAATCCACACTGGTGCCATGGGTTATATGCTTGATGGCCGTCAGAAGGTTCACTCAGTGGGCAGTAAAAGTTATGTACCTTCCCTGCCCGTGTTTGCTAGACCACATGTCTGTGGTCAGATGTATCTTGGCACCGACACTGTGTGCCAGAGATAAATTAACTTGCCGCTGAACGTGGCCATATAGTTCAGAAATGCCCTTCTAGGAGAAATATTTCCTTCCATTGTGGTGTGCCAATGGCCACAAACTTTCTAAAGGCCTCCGAGTCCACGAATTTATATGGCAGTGGTTGGCGGGCTAGCAGTTCCGACAAGCCAGCGGTCAGCCGTTGGGCAAGAGGATTATCCGGCGTCATCATTTTTTTACGCTCAAAAATTTGGGCCACGGAAGCCTGCCTTGTGCCAGATGAACGCGACGACGGCACGGGGGAAGGTGGAGTGGAGGACAAATGGGAGGAGAAGGAGAAGAAGAAGAGGCAGGACGCGGAGCACTGGGAGTGTGGCTTTGTGGGTTCTGACGGTGTTGCTCCCACTGAGCTCAGTGACGGGAGGCCAGGTGCCTTATTAAGGTGGTCGTATTGAAGGCAACAGAAAATTGCATTAGACTTGTCAGTAAAAGCAAAAAAAGGAGGAGACCACTGTGGTACTCAGCAGAAGTGGCCCAAATCATTAAAAATAAAAAGCTAGCATTTTGTAATTATAAAAAAAACCAGAGCAATGAAGATAAGGAAATCTACAAGATTAGGCAGAGAGAGGCCAAGCAAGTTATAAGAACTTCTAAAGCGCAGGCAGAAGAAAAACTAGCTCAGTCTATGAAAAAAGGGGATAAAACATTCTTCAGATATATAAATGAAAAAAGGAAATTAAAACAAGGAATAACTAAATTAAAAACAAAGGACGGAAGGTATGTAGAAGAGAATAAAGGGCTAGCCGACTGCCTTAATGAATACTTCTGTTCAGTTTTTACAAAAGAAAAAGGAGAAGGACCTCCACTAGAAAGAATGACTAATAAATCGTTTGATGCATGTATCTTTACAGAGGAAGATGTTCTAAGTTTGCTGTCTAAGGTGAAGACAAATAAGTCACAGGGGCCTGATGAGATACACCCAAAATTATTAAAAGAGCTTAGTGGTGAGCTGGCAAAACCGTTAACAGATTTATTTAACCAATCATTAGTAACAGGAGTCGTCCCGGAAGATTGGAAATTGGCAAATGTCGTGCCCATTCACAAGAAAGGTAGTAGGGAGGAATCGAGCAACTATAAAGACCAGTGAGTCTGACATCAATAGTAGGCAAATTAATGGAAACCCTATTAAAGGATAGGATTGTGGAACATCTAAAATCCCATGGATTGCAAGATGAAAAACAACATGGGTTTACTTCAGGGAGATCATGTCAAACAAATCTTATAGATTTTTTTGACTGGGTGAATAAAATAATAGACGGTGGAGGTGCAGTAGACATCGCATATCTAGATTTTAGTAAGGCTTTTGACACTGTCCCACATAAAAGACTTATCAATAAACTGCAGTCATTGAGCATGGACTCCCATATTGTTGAGTGGATTAGGCAGTGGCTGAGTGACAGACAACAGAGGGTTGTAGTCAATGGAGAACATTCAAAACAAGGTCATGTTACCAGTGGGGTTCCACAGGGATCTGTACTGGGACCGATTTTGTTTAATATCTTCATAAGTGATATTGCAAAAGGCCTCGATGGTAAGGTTTGTCTTTTTGCTGATGACACAAAGATATGTAACAGGGTTGATGTTCCTGGAGGGAAACGCCAAATGGAAAAGGATTTAGGAAAACTAGAAGAATGGTCAGAACTCTGGAAACTGAAATTTAATGTGGATAAGTGCAAGATAATGCACCTGGGGCGTAAAAACCCAAGGGCAGAATATAGAATATTTGACACAGTCCTGACCTCAGTATCTGAGGAAAGGGATTTAGGAGTAATTATTTCAGAAGACTTAATAGAGCAGCACGAAATGCCAGCAGAATGCTTGGATGTATAGGGAGAGGTATAAGCAGTAGAAAGAGTGAAGTGCTTATGCCGCTGTACAGAACACTGGTGAGACCTCACTTGGAGTATTGTGCGCAGTACTGGAGGCCATATCTCCAGAAGGATATAGATACTCTAGAGAGAGTTCAGAGAAGAGCTACTAAACTGGTACATGGATTGCAGGATAAAACTTACCAGGAAAGGTTAAAGGACCTTAATATGTATAGCTTGGAAGAAAGAAGAGACAGAGGGGATATGATAGAAACTTTTAAATACATAAAGGGAATCAACTCGGTAAAGGAGGAGAGCATATTTAAAAGAAGAAAAACTACCACAAGAGGACACAGTTTTAAATTAGAGGGGCAAAGGTTTAAAAGTAATATAAGGAAGTATTACTTTACTGAGAGAGTAGTGGATGCATGGAATAGCCTTCCTGCAGAAGTGGTAGCTGCAAATACAGTGAAGGGGTTTAAGCATGCATGGGATAGGCATAAGGCCATCCTTCATATAAGATAAGGGCCGGGGGCTATCCATAGTATTCAGTATATTGGGCAGACTAGATGGGCCAAATGGTTCTTATCTGCCGACACATTCTATGTTTCTATGTTTCTATGTCGTCCCTAGGTGAGTGTTGGGCATACCGCGACTTATGCGTTGACAGTACAGACTGCAGATGGCAACACTATTGTCAGCAGCTCACACGTTAAAAAATGCCCATACTGCGGAGCCATGTGCCAGTGTCGTGGGAGCGCAAGATGTGACCGTGCATGGTGGATTGCTCGCTCCAGATACATTTGGAGTCTGCTTTTTGCCTCCTGTGCACTGTGAGTTCTGCCTGCTTCTCCTCCCTATCTGCTGCTCCGTCTCTCCCTCTGAACTCCCCTCCTCTTCCTCTCTTGTGGGCACCCACGTGACCTCCATCGACACGTCATCATCATCATGATCAACTTCACCACCACTGACATTAGAGATCTCGGAGTAAGCAGCAACAGTGGGGACCACCCTCCTTGGGCTGATCTGGGTTCTGACGTCAGACCGATGGGTGGCGGCCGTTGCTACCTCCTCTTCCTCATCGGATGCCAAGAATGGCTGGGCATTGGTAAGGTCTGGGAATGGATGGGAAAATAATTCCTCTGACTCGAGTGGAGGGGCTATGGAGGTGGTGGTGTCTTTGGGGGTGCACACAGCAGAGAGTGAGGAGGGTGCAGATACAGAGGATAAGGAGGGTGCAGAAGCGGAAGGCTGAGTGAGCCATTCAACCAACTCTGGTGTGTCCTTTGAAGTAATCGCACGCACCTTCTCCAACTTCCCACTTAAGCTCCGGCCTGGTGCACCTGCCCGAATCCTACCACCCCTGCGAAACGGCCTGCCTCTTCCTCTGCCTGTCATTTTCAAAATGGCGTAGGACCTTGAAAAATACCCCGCTTCTACGATTTCAAGTGCACTTTGAAGAAGAAAAAGGAACTTTCTTTATCCCAGCAAAAAAGACTGGAAGACGTCATCTACCTGCGCCTGAAAGGTACGTGATCTCTACACCAAACCGGACCTTCAAACCAGCGGTGAAAGACACGTGGGACGCGACCTAATCCACAACCGGGACGCCGGTACACTGTGTGGTGCACGGATTTATTCGCAAGCCCCCGCAAGTCACAGGCAAAGGTAAGCTCACATAGTGGGTAAAGATCCTTGACGCACTATCTTACAATAACTGGGAAATAACGAACTGTACTAAAAACACTAAGGACTCTCGTCATAGCGATTCAAACCTGGACGCCAATATAGGAATTTCCTAGAGCTACAAAAAAGATTGATACAAAAAAGACTGATTATAGTTTGCAACAATCTTTTGCGGACACATAAGGAGACCGGTTATTTTTCTTAAAGACTATCAAGCATAGAGGAAATTTCTTATATACAGAGTATTATTCCTAAGTACATGAATAATTAAAACAGGACAATTAAGCGGCAACACTTTTTTGGGACCATTTATATCACTATAGGTGAAAAATGTTTTTTATAAGTATGTGATTAGATGTTCATGAAATTATAGAGAAACATTATTGAACGTAGCAGGGACTGATCACCTCAATTATCCGACCTATTACAACATCTAAATTCCCAGGACCTTATAGCCCTGTGAATAAAAAGTGAGGATTTTTATTGGGTTATCAGCCCCAGTTCTACAAAATACCACAACAACTGACCTTCTCTCATTGTATCACTCACCTTTTTACATACCATTTTATTTTATATTGTGATTGTATTTTTAATGTAAAATCTTAATAATAAATTGTGTCCTATTTACCTCCATATACGAGTGCCCATCCATATATTTTTTCTATCATTTTCAAAATGACCCTGTGCCAAAGTCCCTAGAGGAGAGCAGTATTTGTGGAAGCTGATATATGGGAGGCCTCAATCAGTTGTTAGTTGAAGCTGGTATATCACCCTCAAGCAGTAATTTTGTGGACGCAGGTATATGGAAAACTTCTATCACTATTTTGTGAAATATGATAGATTGCAGCCCTTAATCAGTATTTTCTGGAAGCATACAAATGCACTATAATATACTTTCTATGTTAGAAAGTATATTATAAGTATATCACACCCCTCTGTGTATCACACCTATTGATAGCACAACGTTACCAGTCCTTAAAAGGACTTTTGTGGCCCTATTAGCTAGCGTTTGGTTTCCTTAAGTTCCTAACAGCCTGTCCCTGCTCCAAAATGCAACCTCTCTCCGTACACTGGCAAAACAGATAATGTAAAATGGCTGCCAGATTGGGTTCTGTTGTAGGGTTGGGGGTGTATCCATGTGCTGAAATGTCTCAATTGGCTATACTGTCCCACCTGATGGATGTGTCATGGGTCAAAGCTAATCGCAATGCAAAAGAATATGTAGCGCACAGACATCGCCATATGTTCGCATGTTTCGGCGGATCGCGAACAAGCAAAGTTTGCCGCGAACCGACCGCCGGGCGAACCACAAGACCATCACTATACAGGATAAGTAATGTAATGTGTGTACACAGTGACTGCACCAGCAGAATAGTGAGTACAGCTCTGGAGTATAATACAGGATGTAACTCAGGATCAGTACAGGATAAGTAATGTAATGTAAGTACACAGTGACTCCACCAGCAGAATAGTGAGTGCAGCTCTAGAGTATAATACAGGATGTAATTTAGGATCAGTAATGTAATGTATGTACACAGTGACTCCACCAGCAGAATAGTGAGTACAGCTCATCTTGTATTATACTCCAGAGCTGCACTCGCTATTCTGCTGGTGGAATCACTGTGTATATACATTACAATACTTATTATGTACTGATCCTCAGTTACATCCTGTATTATACTCCAGAGCTGCACTCACTATTCTGCTGGGGGAGTCACTGTGTACATACATTACTTATCCTGTACTGATCCTGAGTTTCATAAGATGGGTGGTGACCATGGTGGCCATTTTGAAGTCGGCCATTTTGAATCCAACTTTTGTTTTTTCAATAGGAAGAGTGTCATGTGACACATTAAACTTATTGGGAATTTCACAAAAAAAACAATGTGCTGCTGTCACGGCCACGGTTTTGGCCGTGACTCCTTGGGAGCCGCATACAGTTGCCCGCAGTTTGGGTTGTTGTTTCCACCGCAGCTTGAGGCTTGATGTTGTTTGCCTCAAGTGCGGTTGCCGCGGACAACAGGTATGTGTGCGGTCCCTTTGGAGTTTGTGTGCGTGTATGTATGCACTGTCGTTTGTCTGTGTGCACTCTGTGTAGTGTGTGGTGTGCACGGACACCTTTCCTGCACTGTGGTTTCCCGTGGCAACGTTTGTCGTTGTGTACATGTGGTGGCAGTGTCCCGGCCTTGGGGCTGACTCCCAGGACACGGTTGCCACCCATGTCATTGCCTGCGGCAACAACCACAGTGTGTTTGTTGTGTTGGACACTTTCCCTTTAAGTTGGTGTTTTCCCTTTCCTGTGGTGCTGGAAGGGTTAACTCCCTTCCCAGTGTGTGTGATGTCACTGGGTGTGTCTGACCGTTGGGTGTGGCCTCTTAGGCCTATAAAGCCTCTCACTTTGGCATGGCTCAGTAGGTTGCTTCAGTCATTCTTTGCTGTAGCAGCCTCCTGTGATTTTCCATCTTCTTGTAAGGGCCACCCTTCCGGTCATAAGTTCTAATACCGTGATGTGTTGTTGATGTCTTGTGTCTTTGGTTTTTGTGCAGCTATGGATGTCCTGGTCCCTGTGTGTCTTCATGTGTGTGCTGTTTACCTTTGTCTGCGTGGACAGCCTTTCCTTAGCACGGGTTCCAGTCAGCAAGGCTGAGACAGGTTTGTGTGGAACTGTTTGTTTCACCTGTCTTATCCATAGTTATGTTTATGTACCCCCCTTCTTCATGCTGCTTGTCCAGTGAGACTCCTGCTCCTCCGTGCCTAGGAGGTGTGGGTTGTCTTACCCTGCTCCTTAGCCCAGGGACCACTCGGAGGGTAAGTCAGGTATCCGAGGTTCCTGCGCATGGGTCCTCCTACCATCAAGGTCGGCCCATGCAGGTAGGAGACAGGGTCAGCGTTAGGGACGCAACAGGAGGTGACCTGCTCCCTAATTCTGTGTTCCTGGCGAGTAGCGACTGGACATCTTCCGTCACCGCACGGCTGAGGATTTCCCCCATCCTCAGCCGTGACAGCTGCCCATTGTGTTGGATTGTCAATGCAACCCTCTTCTCCCACTCTTCACACACTGATAGCAACACCGCAGGAGAAATGCTAGCACAGGCTTCCAGTATCCGTAGTTTCAGGTGCTGCACATCTCGTATGTTCACAGCATAGACAATTGCCTTCAGATGATACGAGATGTGCAGCACCTGAAACTACGGATACTGGAAGCCTGTGCTAGCATTTCTCCTGCGGTGTTGCTATCAGTGTGTGAAGAGTGGGAGAAGAGGGTTGCATTGACAATCCAACACAATGGGCAGCACATTGAACACATTTTATAAGTGGTCAGAAACTTGTAAATAACTCATGAAAGAATAAAGTTACGTTAAAACCAAGCACACCATTGTTTTTCTTGTGAAATTCCCAATAAGTTTGATGTGTCACATGACCCTCTTCCTATTGAAAAAACAAAAGTTGGATTCAAAATGGCCGACTTCAAAATGGCCACCATGGTCACCACCCATCTTGAAAAGTTTCCCCCTTCACATATACTAATGTGCCACAAACAGGAAGTTAATATCAACAACCATTCCCATTTTATTAAGGTGTATCCATATAAATGGCCCACCCTGTAGATTTATTCTATATGTAAAATGGCATCCAAAGGTGGAGACGTTTGATTAGCACAGAAATCTATTCCAGCCATGAGGTTACAGAACCCCTTCCATTTAATATTTTACTAAGGTGGTAATATTGAAAAATAGACATGGCCAAGGCCTCCCATTGGAAGCCCAAATTAGTTTTAAGTTAAAAATGTTATATCAGAATGTAATTTCACTGGCCTCAATTATATATTTCAAGTGAGAGGTCAGCATGAAATGAAATATGACAAGTGAACCGATGGCTTTATTATCACATCGCCGGCTGCTTTTAAATGTTATATTAGGCATTGAATACAGTCAGGGCCGATATTAAAATACATGATCTTATTAAATTCTGGAATATAATTACACACCAAAAGCAATTTCTTTACTTCATTTTGATTTTTTTTTTCCTGCCCAGTGGCAATGATTAAAACTCTGCAGGTTCTAAGACTGAAGTTATAGAAATGCAATATTGGAACCAGGCAGAATAAAGGGGGAATTGGAGCTCAATATAAGTGATTTCTACCTGACGTAGGGTTTGATAATAGTTACTTTTGTAAGTATTAGTATTATATATTAGTAAATATTAGTTATTATATTGTAATTGAAATACCAACGGTGTAAGGTGTTTGCAAATATTGAAATGTACACACAAAGACACACTTAAAGGGCATCTGTCAGCAGATTTGTACCTATGACACTGGCCGACCTGTTACATGTGCACTTGGCAGCTGAAGGCATCTGTGTTGGTCTTATGTTCATATGTGTCCGCATTGCTGAGAAAAATAAAGTTTTAATATATGCAAATGAGTCTCTAGGAGCAACGGGGGCGTTGCCGTTACACCTAGAGACTCAGTTCTCTCTGCAACTACTGCGGTCTTCTGCAGCTGTGTGTGAACTGCCTCCTGTGACTGTTACTCATCTGTCACTGTTCTCTTGTATGCCGTGTGGGCTAGTGCGGCAGGGTATATTCTCTATGGCCCGTGCATACTGGCAGCAGTGGTTTGTATTGTCAACAGTGTCTGTTTATAGTTTTATCTGGTCCCTATGGGGTTAAATTCCCCAGTTGGCATTCTAGGATGTTTTTGTATCTGCCTGAGTCTTAAAGAGGACCTTTCACCGATTCTTACCCTATGAACTAACTATACAGACATGTGGAGCGGCGCCTGGGGATCTCTCTGCACTTACTATTATCCCCGGGCGCCGCTCCGTTCTCCTGCTATGTCCTCCGGTATCTCCGTTCCCTAAGTTATGGTAGGCGGAGTCTGCCCTAGCGCTGGCCAATCGCATTGCAGAGCTCACAGCCTGGGAGAAAATAACCTCCCAGGCTGTGAGCTCTGCGCTGCGATTGGCCAGCGCTAGGGCAGACTCCGCCTACCATAACTTAGGGACTGGTATCTCCGCCTACTATAACTTAGTGAGCGGAGATACCGGAGGGCATAACGGGAGAACGGAGCGGCGCCCAGGGATAATAGTAAGTGCAGTGAGATCCCCGGGCACCGCTCTACATGTTTGTATAGTTAGTTCATAGGGTAAGAATTGGTGAAAGGTCCTCTTTAAGAGTTAATCCCCAATCTGTATCTGTTTTAAGGTGGATTTAGACTACCCAATTTTCGGGCAGATTATCGGGAGGGGCCGTTCCTGCGAACAATCCAAACAATCTGCCCATCTAAATGTGCCGCCGATCACCTGACGATCGAGCGCAACGCTCATTCATCGGGTGATCCTGTCATTTGTGCAGGCACTCCAATTATTGTGTTTAGACTGCAGAAACAGTGCAACTGTATAGGGACGAGCGATCCCTCATCCTCATACTGTGAAGGAGACCGCTGGATATAAATGCGCGGTCTCCTCCACTGATCGAGCAGCTGACTGTCCTTCCCGACAATCGGCTGTAACATTTTGCAGTGTAAAACCGTCTTCAGTCTCATCCGTCTGTCATGGGCTCGTCAGTTTCCCTATATAGTTCCTGGGTTCTCTCAGTCTGGGTTGTTTGGAATCCTGTTTTCTGTTTGTATCCAGACCCTAGCTGTGCATCATTGCATAACGTTGTATTGCATTTCTTCAGGGTTCCTGTTATTCTGTCTGAACAGTGTCCTATGATTGGATGTCTGTTTGGGTTCCTATTCTGCTAGTCTGCCTGCGCTCCATGTTTTGTAAGATGTCTGCGTCGCTGTTCCCTTACAGGTCAGCTGCCAAGTGCACCTAGACCATCCGAGGAGGTAGCGGTCCGGTCACCCCCCTGCTGCAGCAAAGACCAGATCCCTGTATCGGCGTTAAAGGGCGAGCACCAGAATAATGCCCTTAGGGTTTGGCAAAAAGTCAAACCGGTCACTTGGCACAGTGGTTCCACAACTGCCACTGATCCATCACTGCCAGGCACTGTAAACGTGACTACATATGGTCCTGACTTCTCCTAAAGTCAATCACAGTGCAGAGGGCGCGGCAGTTGCAGAGAGAGTAGAGCCTCTATGTGTAATGGTGATGCCCCCGTTGCACCTAGAGGCTCATTTGCATATAAGGAGATATCAAGGCAACCGATCTGTAATATAATGCAGTAATGCAGGATAATCTGGTGAACTGGGTGGACGTATGGTACACATATTTAAGGTGTTATTAAACCAGACCTAGGTTATAGGAACATACTGTATACACTCCTCGGCATTGAAACTGCAACACTAAGAAGGACAAGCTGGGAAGTTATACGAGGACGAATATCGAGGACGTAGCAGGTGTAAGATCTACAGATGATGACATTTTCAAGCACCTCGTTCCAATCTGTGGAATGTAGGAGGGGCAAAAAAGCCAAATTGAAAGCAAAGTTTTTTAGCCACATAAACCTCAAATTGGATCAAGTCGTGTGGATAACTGAGCAATGTCTCCTGTTTATTGACATGTCAGTTGTCACCATTTGTTGCACATTGAGAGGGACAGAATCCTTAAACTAAGAGACCTAGGCCGAGATGTCAGCACTTTTCAATGTTGTGTGTCCCGGGGGTTGGGAGAACAACGAAGAACTGGAATGACAGCAAGAGGAGCACAGAGGGGAACCTCTTCACAGACAGATCATCTGATTAGAAGAATGGCGCGTAGTGATCCATTCTGTACTACAAATGAAATTGGATGCCACATTCCAAGCCTAGGGCAGCAAACAATGTCTACACAAACCATATGAAGGAATCTAAATGACACTGGACTATGAGCCAGACATCAAGCTGCAGGTGTTCCACTAACCTCACGCCACCGCTCTCACAGGTTATCATGGTGCACAGAAAGACGCCAATGGAGGCTGGAATTGGGGGTCTGTTTTCTTCAGCGATGAGATAGCCGGAGATTGGTCTGGAGACCACGTGGGCAACGCTAGGAGGAAACCTTCACAAGGGAATGTCACACTGGTCCCACCTCCAGGAATATAGTGTTGGGTGGCATAATGTACAGTAGCCAGACCCCTCTAGTCTTCATTTTAGGTACACTAAAAGCTTGGCATTACATTGATTTGATCATGGATACAGTGGTACCGCCATTTCTCCATAGTGTTGCAGGAGCCGTTTTACAATAGGACAACATGCAGCCACTTGTTATTGTGAGCAGCGTGCATGGCCTAAACGTGCTTCCATGGCCTGCAGTTTCTCCCGACTTGTCTTCTATTGAGCACATCTGGGATGTCATAGTTCGGCAATTGCAAAGGGAGCTGCCAGCAGCGGATCTTGATGATTTATGTGCCCAAGTGCTTTAAACGTGGCAGGACATTGCTCAGACAACCATCAATAACCTCAATGATAGCATGTCAAGGCATGTAAGTGTGTGTGTTTCTGTGTGTATATTTAATAAATCAAGATTTTTTGAATATTTAATTTTCATCATTTGCATATCATTTACAATGTCTGTCGATCCTGTGATTTCCATAATTCCACAACTTTTCCTTCTTGATGCTGCAGTTTTAATGTTGAGTATAGTAACGTACAGCGCCGGACCGGGGTGCCTAGGGCCCACCAGTAAAATTTATTTTGGGGGCCCACCATACAGATACATTCAAATATTACCTGCTCACACAGCAGCAAGATGCTACCAGAGGATTGAATATGGGGGTCCCTGCAGTGACTTTGAGAAGGTAGGTCCTTGGGGGAAGAGGACACTGGTAGCATCCTCTATACCTAGAAGTCATCTCAGCTCTGATCTTGTCTATAATAATAAACTGGGGAGTTTCTATAATAATCTCTAAAGTTTTTCATATGAACATAGGCTGGTTCAGGTGCTGTACATTGAATATATCTATGTAGTGCAGTAAGTCTACTGTGTTATGTGCCACTTGTGCAGGGGGTGGGAGACTAGGGGCCCACCTTGCTCAGGGGCCCACCAGGGGATCCACCTGTACCTCTGTGGGCCAATCCGAGCCTGGCAACATATACTGTATTAACATTGTAACACAGATAGTAACATACTTAGTAAAATAGTAACAAAGTAACATAAAGTGCATTAACATTGTGACACACATAGTAGCATACACAGTAAGATATGTAGTAACAGTAACATACAGTAACATATGTATAATGAATAGCAACAGTAAAATTCCAAATAGCTTCACTATGGAAGAACCCATGTGAATTTCTTCCTCCTCCTCAGGAACCCCTACAACAGTAATATTCATACTTTTCAGTTGTTGGGAAACTACAACTCCCAGCAGCCAATGCTTTCCCGACATGCTGGGATTTGCAGTTTCACAACAGCTGGAGAGAAACAAGGTGGAAACCACTGCCAGGTTAGGAAGAAGTGACATAGCTAGCGCGTTTTAGTCGAGCTGTGCGACAGCACAGGTGCCGCAGCCTTACTTTCCTGAAGTCTGGAATTGTAAATGTACTTCCTATAGCTCTGAAGTTTCCACATTACTCCTTAACTAGTCAGACTTGCCATTCAGGCCTCACAATAAGACTGGATCTTCTGCCCCAAGAGAGTTATAATGGTAGCCATTAAGTCTAAAAACTCCAGCCTGACATTTCGAGGTGACGTTTTCAGCCTCATTCTTCCGATCTCTTCTTTTGTACCTTGTTATTTTGTGGCTAATGCATTACTTTTGACTTATGAAAGGTTTAATCATTTAGCGGTTCACATACATTTTCTCCCCCCTTTCATCCAGGTGACGCGTTTTGCAGCCATAGGTTTACTTAGTCTAGTGCAGCATTTTTATTTTTTTTGCAGAGGAGTGAAAAGCAGTGAAAGTAATGGCTTTTCTGTATGATTAAATTAAATGGGGGAGTTTGGGAGGTCATAAAGCTAGAATATAGGCAGAAGTTAACGAACTGTCTCCGCACAAGTTTATAGCTGAAGCCGTCCTCCTCTTTCCCAAGAGAAAAGCCTGAGCTGCTGAGTACGTGACAAATCCTTGCTGCAGATATTAATACTGGAAAGGTGCCCACCAGCAGAAGGTGTAGTTAGACTTCTCTTCACGAGGGGTTCAAATGAATTCAATTTAGTGCACCCTACTCCTCTGAAATTTTTATATACGGGTTAGTCCAAAAGATTAGAGACACATGAATGAATGGGAAACGGTGGTTGGGAACATCAGTCGGTGTGTGGCATGTTGTTAATGGGACGGGGCAAATCTGTGGGGGTCAGTGTCCAACACGGGGGGCCATTTTGAAAGCCATCATCTTGGAACCAAGTCAATATTTTCGCATGGATTTCACAGGCGGTGTTTGATATTAAACACAAGAAAGCCGCACCATAGGGTGATGACTTAGGGCTCTTTCACACCTGCGTTATTGTGTTCCGGCATAGAGTTCCGTCGTCGGGGCTCTATGCCGGAAGAATCCTGATCAGGATTATCCTAATGCATTCTGAATGGAGAGTAATCCGTTCAGGATGCATCAGGATGTCTTCAGTTCCGGTACGGAACGTTTGTTGGCCGGAGAAAATACCGCAGCATGCTGCGCTTTTTGCTCCGGCCAAAAATCCGGAACACTTGCCGCAAGGCCGGATCCGGAATTAATGCCCATTGGAAGGCATTGATCCGGATCCGGCCTTAAGCTAAACGTCGTTTCGGCGCATTGCCGGAGCCGACATTTAGCTTTTTCAGAGTGGTTACCATGGCTGCCGGGACGCTAAAGTCCTGACAGCCATGGTAAGTGTAGCGGGGAGCGGGGGAGCAGTGTACTCACCGTCCGTGCGGCTCCCCGGGCGCTCCAGAGTGACGTCAGGGCGCCCCAAGCGCATGGATCACGTGATCGCATGGATCACGTCATCCATGCGCATGGGGCGCTCTGACGTCATTCTGGAGCGCCCCGGGAGCCGCACGGACTGTAAGTATACTGCTCCCCCGCTCCCCGCTCCTACTATGGCAACCAGGACTTTAATAGCGTCCTGGGTGCCATAGTAACACTGAAAGCATTTGGAAGACGGTTCCGTCTTCAAATGCTTTCAGTACACTTGCGTTTTTCCGGATCCGGAGTGTAATTCCGGCAAGTGGAGTACACGCCGGATCCGGACAACGCAAGTGTGAAAGAGGCCTTACAGGTTATGGTAAAAGAAAAGACTCCAATTGGAGGTTTACCTTGTGAGGTTGTGATAAACACTAGTGAAGACTCATCAAAAATGATCCGGTTTCCCAGAGCGGTAGGTATGCAGCCAGGGGTGAGGGTCTTCTTATCGGGGGTGCCTGAACTCCCCAAGAAGATTAAACTTGTCAAGATGAATCATCCTTTGGCGCAAGGAACCAATCAGAATGTTTGTTTGTAGAGATTAGAGATCTTACATTTTTATTGGCAGGTATACAACGCGTTTCGGGGATATATTTCTCCGAAACGCATTGTATACCTGCCAATAAAAATTGGGAAGGGAAGGGATGCATGTGGCACATGTATCTGAAAGAGAATTTTATGAGGATTCCAAATCTGTGACATAAATATGATGTAAATGTATTACTGCCTAAATTATTAGCTTTTTTCTTTGGCTATGAGATTAACATGCTAGGAGAGGACAGAGATTGTGCTGATCTGTGGGGAGCACAGTACCCGAGTCATTGCAGCGGGTGCAGACCACCCATCCGCCATGGCACAGATGGCAAATTGTTTAGCAAATTTCACCAAACAGGTTCTGTGATGAACCTGCCAATAAGTGGACGTAACAAAACTGCCACAGATGAAGCAATGACAATGGCCGTCCTGGTGTTCTTCAGCAAGAGCCCACATTGTAGCACCCTACGTCTGTCACAGTAGAGCGGGATGAGGTGAATCACCATCGGGCGAATACTGGCTGCACACAAATGCCACAAGTACGAGATCCAGTTGCTACATCATCTCAATGAGGACCATCCAGATCACTGTGTTCAGTTTGACGAATGGGTATCACCAATTGCAACAGGACCCACATTTCACAGAGATAGTACTGTTCAGTGATGAAGCAAACCTGTACGTAAACAGGGAGGTGAACAAACAAAACCTGTTGATACTGGTCAGACTAGACAGATCCCTCCAAGAAGGTTGGTGCACAAAAAGTCATGGTGTGTGTTTACCTCGGTACCAAACCCGACTTCGGATTCCTAATTTTAAATGTTTTTAAAGATGCAGAAATGAATGCTGAATTGATTCACTGACATCTCGTGCAAATTCAGGTGAAACTAATTTTGCCTACATGAAACTCTGATCCGAAGCTCGATTCACTTAAGCCTAGATGGGGTGCTCAGAAGGTGGAAGAATGATGAAAAAGTAGGAAACTAAGATGTTTGTGTGTCAAACTCTGCAGAGATGAGACGCCGCTGAAAGAAATCATCATGGTGATCTGATCTAATAGGAGAAGATGAGGAAAGAGAACATCTACATCAGAGGTGACGACCTGGATGTAAGAGGTATGGGGCGCTGTATTACCTTGTGTGTTTTGTACAGCTGTATGTAATGTTAGGAGGGAAAAGTTTAAGTTGAGAAATTGGCATAGGGATTGGAGGTGGGGATGCCGTTTGAATTTTTACCTCAGGCATAAGAAAGGTTAGGTGCACCCCTGCAAACATGGCACCATTTTTGAAAGGAAACAGACATGTTTTTTTAATCCTGGAAAACCCTCTTTTGGCTAACCTCTGGCACTCCAAGATGCACACTTACTTGGCTGTTCTCAGAACTCCACAGAAATAAATGGAGCATGCTGGGAGTCGCAGTTTCACCCCAGCTGGAGTGCCAGAGGTTAGCCATCACTGCTCTAGAGGATCACTAGGACACACTAAACATATGTCCTCAGTGATATGAATAAAGTAATTTTGTAAATATTGCTATTTCCGCTTTAAATACAACCCGTTTGTAATATTTTTTTTGTTAATTTTTTCCATATTTGTGAGACTCATCTAGAACTCTTCCTGGGATACTTCAAAGCTGTAGGTTTCTAAAACAGTACAATTTAGAACAAAAGCCACCAGTGAAATGATCCTGTTTTCCTCTAGTCCTGCTTCTTTCCATTTCAACCCTATTTATAGTCATGCGTTTGGCTCCCAGCCACGCGGCTCTCATTGGATGCAATCCTGATTTGCCAGAACATTTCAGCCGGTCATATTCAGGGAGTCTCTCGGCGACACTATCTGGATTCCGGCAAGTGAAATGCAACTCGATATAAGAGAACAGGGATGTGACCTGCCAAGTAGGATGGAATAATGAAGATGTAAGGGAGGAATCTGAAAGAAAGTTGTTTACCTCAAGGCATTGTTCATATATTATATTAATATATTATATTAATCATTGTAGAGGACAACAGATTTGTCAGTAACCAGGCTTTGTGTGCCTTTATTTAATGGGCAAAGTGCCAGTGAAGCACACACTTCCAGTCTGATCTGCTTAATAGAAACACTTCTTGCCAATTTGCTCTTGAAGAAGTCATTAACACAGAGGTTCACTTACTTTTTCTCCATGCACTATGGAAGCTTACTCAACATACTCAGGACGTGTGCTAATACAGTCCTGATCAAAAGTTTAAGACCACTTGAAAAATGCCAAAAAAACATATTTTACATTGTTGGATCTTAACAAGGTTCCAAGTAGAGCTTCAACATGCAACAAGAAGAAATGAGAGTGAGACAAAACATTTTTTGAGCATTCAATTAATTGAAAATAATGATTAAACTGAAACAGGCTGTTTTTCAGCTGATCCAAATTTTAGGACCACATGCCTTTAAAAGGCCAAATCTGTGCAAAGATGTGGATTCATTGTCATTTTCAGTCAGGTAGTCACAAAAAACTCTCCCTTTTTGAACGTGGTCGCATTGTTGAACTGCATAAGCAGGGTCTCTCACAGCGCGCCATCGCTGCTGAGGTGGGACGCAGAAAGACAGTCATTTGGAATTTCTTAAATTCTTAAATGATCCTGAGGGTTATGGAACAAAAAGTCAAGTGGAAGACCCCAAAAAATTTCATCAGCACTGAGTCGGAGGATCCAATTGGCTGTCCGTCAAGACACTGGACGATCCTCGACCCAAATTAAGGCCCTTACTGGTGCTGACTGCAGCCCCATAACCATCAGATGGCATCTGAGACTGAAGGGCTTCAAAAAAAAAAAACGTCTTCAAAGGCCTCGTCTCCTTGAACGCCACAGAACTGCTCGTTTGGACTTTGCAAGAGAGCACAAAACATGGGACATTCAAAGGTGGAAGAAAGTTTTATTCTCTGATGAGAAAAAATTTAACCTTGATGGTTTCCAACATTACTGGCATGACAAGCAGATCCCACCTGAGATGTTTTCTACGCGCCACAGTGGAGGGGGCGCCATAATGGTCTGGGGTGCTTTTTCCTTCAGTGGAACAATGGAGCTTCAGGAAGTGCAGGGGTGTCAAACGGCCGCTGGCTATGTCCAGATGTTGCAGAGAGCATTTCTCATGACTGAGGGCCCTCCTCTGTGTGGTAACGACTGGGTTTTTCAACAGGACAACGCTACAGTACACAATGCCCGCAGGACAAGGGACTTCTTCCAGGAGAATAACATCAACTCCTGCGTGTTTCCCTGATCTAAATCCAATTGAGAACCTTTGGGGATGGATGGCAAGGGAAGTTTACAAAAATGGACAACAGTTCCAGACTGTAGATGGCCTTTGTGCGGCCTTCACCAATTCACCAATTGGAGAAATGTTCTCACTGACCTCATGGAAACGCTTGCATCAAGCATGCCGAAACAAATTTTTGAAGTGATAAACAATAACGACGGAGTCTCTCATTACTGAGTTCATGTTTAAAAGTTGGATTTCTGTTTTAGGGGGGTTTAGTTTTTTTTTGGAGGTGTGGTCCTAAACTTTTGATCAGCTGAAAAACAGCCTGTTTCAGTTTATTCGTTGTTTTCATTAAATTGAATGCTCAAAAAATGTTTTGTCTCACTCTCATTTCTTCTTGTTTCATGTTGAAGCTCTAATTGGAACCTTGTTCAGATCCAGCCATGCTAAATATGATTTTTTGCCATTTTTTAAGTGGTCTTAAACTTTTGATCAGGACTGTAGTTTAGTTACATTGTGTTTGTCAATCATTGTGAGATACAATCAGACCACCTTTTATCAGTGATCAATGCAGATATCCAGGTAATTCCACAGGGTTCACTTACTTTTTTTTGCAACTCTATGTGCACAAAGTTGTTTGCTGGCTAATTCTTAACATACAGAGAGAAGGATCATTTGTGTGTTGCTCTTTTTTCCACATAGTGTTATGTAAAGTAGGGAACAGTGCAGCCCTAAACTCCACCCTCACCACTGTCCCTACTTACTTGGACGATCCAGCCTAAACTGCAGCTCCAAACTGGTCGACAGTCCCTAACCCAGATAAGTGCAAGCAACGTAAACTAGAGGGGGAAGAGAAGTCAGACAGGCTAGGTCTGGACCAGAAAATAAATGTCAGAACCAAAATGAAACAAACTTGGAGTCCAATAGCAGACAGGGTCAATATCAGGACGTCACATCAGAATTCAAATTGGCAGGCAAAGAAAAAGTCAGGAGTGGGTCCAGAGGTACAAACAGTAGAACAAAACACACTAGTGTGGCAAGGATGACCAATCACAGGCTAATGTGGCCAGCAGTTGCCTGTTTAAATACCCCAGCGATAACGCCAAGCGTCGGTCTGTACTTACTAGGACCTGATCCATTAACTCCTTTCCAGTCACTGGCATACTATTACATCACAGAGCGGTGGTCGTTAACACTCTTTGCCATAGCAGTATGTCATGAAGATGGCGCAGGCTCATGACCTGGGCTTGCTCCATTGTTTGCAGGTGCCGGAAGTATTATATAGCAGGCAACCGGCTCTCACTGCCGGAATCGGAGATCAATCCAATCCCAGCAGTTAAAAACTTCAGATGCCCAGTCAATAGTGACTGCAGCATCTGTCCATGCACCAAAAACTGAAATCTACTTCAGCTAGGAGCTACTAAAGATTTAACCCCTTAAGGACCGGGCTCATTTTCACCTTAAGGACCAGGCCATTTTTTGCATTACTGACCAGTGTCACTTCATGTGTGAATAACTTTAAAACGCTTTTAATTATACAGGCCATTCTGAGACAGTTTTTTTGTCACATGTTGTACTTCATGACACTGGTAAAATGGAGTAAAAAAAACAAAAATTTATTTATAAAAAAATACCAAATTTACAAACTTTCTCTACTTCTATAATACATAGTAATACCTCCAAAAATGGTTATTAATTTACATATGTCTACTTCATGTTTGGATCATTTTGAGAATGCCATTTTATTTTTTGGGGACGTTACAAGGCTTAGAAGTTTAGAAGCAAATCTTGAAATTTTTTAGAAATTTTCCAAAACCCACTTTGTTAGGACCAGTTCATGTCTGAAGTCACTTTGTGAGGGTTACATAATATAAACCACCCGTAAGGTATTCAAAACTGATTTTACAAACTTTGTTAACCCTTTAGGTGTTCCACAAGAGTTATTGGCAAATGGAGATGAAATTTCTGAATTTCAATTTTTTGGCAAATTTTCCATTTTAATCAATTTTTTCCAGTAACAAAGCAAGGGTTAAGAGCCAAAAAAAATCTATATTTATTGCCCTGATTCTGTAGTTTATAGAAACACCCCATATGTGGTCGGAAACTACTGTACGGGCACACGGCAGGGCGCAGAAGGAAAGGAACACCATATCGTTTCAGGAAGGCAGATTTTGTTGGACTGGTTTATTTACACCATGTCCCATTTGAAGCCCCCCTTATGCACCCCTAGAGTAGAAACTCCAAAAAAGTGACACCATTTTGGAAACTACGGGATAAGGTGGCAGTTTAGTTGGGGCTATTTTTAGGGTACATATGATTTTTGGTTGCT
The DNA here is from genome assembly GCF_905171765.1 of Bufo bufo. NCBI lineage: Eukaryota > Metazoa > Chordata > Amphibia > Anura > Bufonidae > Bufo > Bufo bufo. The sequence goes on from NC_053390.1 coordinate 47,086,157, forward strand.
CTATATTACATTTTTGTGCGGCAAGGTTACAAAAAATTGAAATTCTGAAATTTCATCTCCATTTGCCAATAACTCTTGTGGAACACCTAAAGGGTTAAAAAGGTTTGTAAAATCAGTTTTGAATACCTTAAGCGGTGTAGTTTCTTAGAAGGGGTCACTTTTATGGAGTTTCTACTCTAGGGGTGCATCAGGGGGGCTTCAAATGGGACATGGTATCAAAAAACCAGTCCAGCAAAATCTGCGTTCAAAAAACCATATGATGTTTCTTTCCTTGTGCGCCCTGCCGTTTGGCATACAGCATTTTACAACCACATATGGGGTGTTTCTGAAAACTACAGAATCAGGGCAATAAATATAGAGTTTTGTTTGATTCTTAACCCTTGCTTTGTTAACAGAAAAAATCGATTAAAATAGAAAATTTGGCAAAAAATTGCTGTTTTGGTACCGTTTTATTTTTTATTTTTTGACTGTGTTCATTTGAGGAGCTAGGTCATGTGTTATATTTATAGAGCAGATTTTTACGGATGCACAAATACCTAATATGTCTACTTTTAAAATGTATTTATGTTTTACACTATAATATCCTTTTTTAAACAAAAGAAAAAAACATTTTAGTATCTCCATAGTCTGAGTCAGTTTTTTTTTAGTTTTTTGCCTATTGTCTTAAGTAGGGGCCCATTTTTTGCGGGATAAGAGGATGGTTTTATTGGCACTATTTTAGGGTGCATATGACTTTTTTTGTCACCTTATATCACAAAAAGTGTAATAGCAAGCGATCAAAAAGTCATATGCACCCCAAAATAGTGCTAATAAAACTGACCTCTCATCCCGCAAAAAATGAGCCCCTACTTAAGACAATCGGCTAAAAACGGCTAAAAAAAAAAAAAAAAAATTACTCTCAGACTATGGAGATACTAAGATGTTTTTTTTTTTGTTTAAAAAAGTATATTATAGTAACATAGTATATAAGGCCAAAAAAAAGACATTTGTCCATCCAGTTCGACCTGTTATCCTGCAAGTTGATCCAGAGGAAGGCAAGAAAAAAAACTGTGAGGTAGAAGCCAATTTTCCCCACTTAAGGGGGAAAAAATTCATTCCCGACTTCAATCAGGCAATCAGAATAACTCCCTGGATCAACGACCCCTCTCTAGTAGCTATAGCCTGTAATATTATTACATCCAGAAATACATCCAGGCCCCTCTTGAATTCCTTTATTGTACTCACCATCACCACCTCCTCAGGCAGAGAGTTCCATAGTCTCACTGCTCTTACCGTAAAGAATCCTCTTCTATGTTTGTGTATAAACCTTCTTTCCTCCAGACGCAAAGGATGTCCCCTCGTCACAGTCACAGTGTGGGGATAAATAGATGATGGGAGAGATCTCTGTACTGTCCTCTGATATATTTATACATAGTAATTAGATCTCCCCTCAGTCGTCTTTTTTTTAGAGTGAATAACCCTAATGTTGATAATCTTTCAGGGTATTGTAGTTGCCCCATTCCAGTTATTGTAGCCCAGAACTGTACACAGTCCTCCATGTGTGGTCTGACTAGTGATTTGGTAGTAAAGTGGTAGGACTATGTTCTCATCAAGTGCATCTATGCCCCTTTGATGCAACCCATTATCTTATTGGCCTTGGCAGCAGCTGCCTGACACTGGTTTTTGCAGCTTAGTTTGCTGTTTATTAAAATTCCTAGATCCTTTTCCATGTCAGTGTTACCAAGTGTTTTACCATTTAGTATGTACGGGTGACTTGCATTATTCCTTCCCATATGCATAACCTTACATTTGTCAGTGTTAAACCTCATCTGCCACTTCTCTGCCCAAGCTTCCAATCTATACAGATCCCTCTGTAGCAGTATACTGTCCTCTTCAGTGTTAATTACTTTACACAGTTTAGTGTCATCTGCAAAAATTGATATTTTACTATGCAAGCCTTCTACAAGATCATTAATAAATATATTGAAGAGAATAGGGCCCAATACTGACCCCTGAGGTACTCCACTAGTGACAGTGACCCAATCTGAGTGTGTACCGTTAATACACACCCTCTGTTTTCTATCATTGAGCCAGTTACTTACCCACATACAGACGTTTTCTCCCAGTCCGAGCATTCTCATTTTATATACTAACCTTTTATGTGGTACAGTGTCAAATGCTTTGGAGAAGTCCAGATATACGACATCCATTGATTCGCCGCTGTCAAGTCTAGAACTTACCTCCTCATAGAAACTTATTAAATTAGGTTGACATGACCGATCCTTCATGAAGCCATGCTGATATGGTGTTATTTGCTTGTTTTCATTGAGATGCTCTAAGATAGCATCTCTTAGAAAACCTTCAAACTGTTTACTCAGAACTATAATTTCCGGGGTCTGATTTTGCACTCTTTTTAAATATTGGCACCACATTTGCCATGCGCCAATCCTGTGGGACATTCCCTGTCAGTATAGAGTCTGTAAATATCAGAAATAAGGGTCTGGCTATGACATTACTTAATTCCCTTAGGATACGGGGGTGTATGCCATCTAGTCCGGGCGATTTGTCTATTTTAATCTTTTTAAGTCGCTGATGTACTTCTTCCTGGGTCAGACAGGACACTTTTAATAGGGAATTTACTTTTACATTCTGCATTTTATCTGACAGTTTATTTTCCTCAGTGAATACAGTAGAGAAAAAAAATATTTAATAGCTTTGCTTTCTCCTCGTCGCTCTCTGCAACTTCCCCCGCATTGCTCTGTAGGGGGCCAACACCTTCAGATTTATACTTTTTACCATTTATATAATTGAAAAGCATTTTAGGGTTAGTTTTGCTCTCTTTGGCAATTAATCTCTCGGTCTCTAGTTTGACGGCTTTTATTTGTTTTTTACATATTTTATTTTTTTCCTTATAGTTTTTCAGTGCTTCCGTGCCACCCTCCTGTTTTAGTGATTTAAATGCTTTCTTTTTGTCATTTATTGCTTTCTTTACAGTTCTATTTATCCACATTGGTTTTTTCTTGTTCCTTAACCCTTTATTCCTATAAGGTATGTACCTCTCACAATTAGATTTCAGGATGCTTTTAAAAATATCCTATTTTGTGGTGGTATCTTTATTTTTATGGACTTTGTCCCAGTTAGTTAGGCCTATGTCCTCTCTTAGTTGACTAAATTTAGCTTTTTTGAAGTTTGGTATTTTTGTTCCTCCCTGTAGAAACACTAGTTTGAAGGATAATTGGAAGGTTATTACTTTATGGTCACTATTTCCCAGGTGTCCCCGAACCTGCACATCTGTTGTTCTGTCAGGTCTATTGGTTAATACTAAGTCCAGTATGGCTGTCCCTCTAGTCGGGTCCTGACCCTGTTGGGTAAGGTAATTGTTTTTGGTTATTGGCAAGAAACTGTTTCCTTTATGAGATGTACAGCTTTCAGTTTCCCAGTCTATATCTGGGTAGTTGAAGTCCCCCATAATAACCACCTCATTATGATTTGCCGCCTCGTCTATCTCGTTTAGTAGTAGATTTTCTGTGGACTCTGGTATATTAGGTGGTTTAGTGTAAAACCTAAATACATTTTAAAAAGTAGACATATTAGGTATTTCCGTGTCCATAAGAATCTGCTCTATAAAAATAACACATGACCTAACCCCTCAGATGAACACAGTCAAAAAAATTAAATAAAAACGGTGTAAAAAATCAATTTTTACACCGTTTTTATTTTATTTTTTTGACTGTGTTCATCTGAGGGGTTAGGTCATGAGAGCCATATTTTTTTTTTTTTTCTGGGCGATTGTCTGTGGCCAAATAGAATTCAAATTGGGGAAAGGGATTATAAATTTAGTACTCCATTGAAGTGTGGTACTCCCTGAAGCACTGAAGCAACCATCAATGCAGAGGCCTGGATGATCGGGGCATGTGTCACACTGAGTGGTGGTGTCCTTCCGTATCCCACTTCTGTGACACACTCTGCACTTTTTTAGGGACTGTCCCTTCTTTCCAGTATGGGGGACCACACCTGGACGATCCGGGCGCCTCCAGTTCCTGAGGTATTCCGGCCTGCTCTTTCCCGGTCAAAAAAAATCAGGGCCTTGAGGACTGCTTCATAGAACTGCATGAATTTCCCTGTGGGGGGGTCTTGGATCACACAGCTGAATGTGCTGTGGACCCCAGACACCCGATCAGGGTGAAGCCCAAAAATAAAACTTTTTTTTCCCCTAAAACTATCCCTGCCTAATCTAACCTTTCCCTGAGAACTTTAGTGGCTCACGTGGGGGTACTGGAGGTGCTGGGCTCAGGTAGATGGATGCTCCTCTCTCCACGGCCACCCGTCTAGCCAATAGGAAGCGATCCTGAGAGGTGATGTCACCGCCACCTCTTACGATCTAAGGATGGTGATTAGTGGTGTATTATCATACCACTGATCACCATCCTATTCCGGGTTATCGGGTCACCGGAGACCAGAATGACCCGGAAACGCAGCAAACCGCAGGTTTCCTGCGATCGCTGATACGGGGGAAGGGGGGTCACAGGACCCCTACGTCCTGTGTCCGCAAGAGGTTAAGTTACAATTTATACCAGTTAATTAGCGTTCATTATTGTTAATATGTTAGGCAATGGTGGCCCAAACATTCCGCTAACGTTTGCCTACTTTTAAACTTTTTTTGAAAAAGTACTGAGAGCAGCACGAGGCGTAAAATTGGTGTTTGGGCAAACTTGTGTGACTCTTCTACACTACTTTCATACAAGTATTGTAAATTGCTCCAATATGTAAATTACACAAACTTGCACACACATTAAAAAGAACAAACACATACCAATGCATACACCATTAATATATACACAAAAAACTGCACAATATATACTGCACAAAGACATGGGGCAGTATTATAGTAGTTATATTCTTGTACATAGGAGGCAGTATTATAGCAGTTATATTCTTGTACATAGGAGGCAGTATTATAGTAGTTATATTATTGTACATAGGAGCAGTATTATAGTAGTTATATTATTGTACATAGGAGGCAGTGTTATAGTAGTTATATTCTTGTACATAGGAGCAGTATTATAGTAGTTATATTCTTGTACATAGGAGGTAGTATTATAGTAGTTATATTCTTGTACATAGGAGGCAGTATTATAGTAGTTCTATTCTTGTCCATAGGAGAGGATAGACGTGTGCTGCTGAGCTCCCTGCAGGGAGGGGGCATGGCTTCTGACCCAGGTGGAGGGGAGGGGAGCTGGGCTGATGATCCTGGGAAAGCCCAGAGCTTGGAGAGTGGCCTGCAGCATGGAGATGGTGGAAGCATTAATCTGGAAATGGTGGCTGGTGAGTCAACTGAAACTTGTAGTGCTTCTGGATTGAGTACAACTGTGACAAAGAAAAGTTTATTTAAACTGGAAAGGCGCATTTCTAAGTTAAGAGATGAGATAAAGACAGAGACTTATCCCAAGAAAAAGCTTATGAAGTATGAATGCCTGGATGACTGCACACGTGAACTTGATATATTAAAAGATAAACTAGATAAAGGTAAAAACACAATACCTAAAGTGGAAAGCTGGGCAATGGAGAAAAAGAGGGAGGGCAGAGCCCAGAATGTGAAGATAAAAGAAATCATAGAAATAAAAAAATAATAATTACGGCGATGTGCATAATATGGTGAAGCAAGGACACCCTCAGAGATGTGTGGGTGCAGCGCCTGGAGGGTCACTGCTTTCAGGGTCACTATGTATGGGGTCTGAGCAGTCAGTCTCTGAAAATGCTGGGAATACTATGGAGCAAAGTGAGTCATCCAACAAGGAGTTAATTGTAGTGGACTCGGCTTGTAACTCTGGTGAAGTGAATGAAAACAGCAATCCTGTGTGTGAGCAGGAGAGTGCTTCATGTATGGACATTGTGGACGGGACCCCGCTCGGTGCTGTGGACGAGACCCCGCTCGGTGTTGTGATTGAGACCCCGCTCGGTGCTGTGGATGAAAGTCAGCTCTCAGAGGAGACAACTATACAGACTGGAGCAGACATGGAGGTCAATATACAGGACCCTCAGCCGTCCACAGTGTCAGGTACACAGCAGTCTGGAGCAGACACAGATGGATCTGCAGGACAATCTGGAGTCAGTAAGCCTGTAGAGGGGAGGCCCAGCACTGATCCTCCTGCTGACCGTCCACAATTCAGGAGTCTGTTCTCCAATGTTACAAGGCCGGCTAACCCTCCACCTCAGAGGAGGAACGCTGTCAGGATTAAGTATACGGATCCAGAAGAAAACTTCCCCTCCAGACTGTACATAGGGAAAGTTCTTCTGAAGGACTTCATGAAATTTAAGGCATCTGAGGTGTACACCCTGATCCATATCCCCTCCAGCAGGATCTATGACATCAGCTTTAAGCTTCAGTATGATCTGGACTTATTCTGGAACATATACAATGACACCAAAGAACAGTCAATCTGGGAGCATCTACAGGTGATCCAGCTGTCCAAGCCTCAGGTAGTGAAGGCCACCATCTTGTTCCAGTCTGAGGTGGTGGCGGTGGCAGATCTGGAGCATTGGCTGAGCAGACAGTGTCTGTTGAAGAGTCATCCCGGAAAAATCTATGATGAGGAAGACATCTGGAATGGCGGATACACCGTGATGATACAACTAGAACAGAACAATGGTGTGACCAGACATCTGCCGCACTCCTTCTACCTGGGTTCAGAGAGAGGGATATGCTACTACCCCGGTCAGCCGCGGCTGTGTCACAGATGTGGGGGCAGGCACCTCGCCATCAACTGCTCCCGTATTAAGTGCTCATTTTGTGGACAGTTTGGACATTCAAAGGACGACTATACAGGTCCGGTCATCTGTAACCTGTGTTTAGGATCTGGTCATACTTTCCGGGACTGTCCGCATGCAGATCATAATAAAGGCAGTGATGAGATCTTCTCAGAGGCCATGGAGGAAGGTCAGGAGGATGTCACTGCAAGAGCAGATACAGCCCCAGAAACTGGCAATTCTCATACTGAAGTAATGCAAAGTACCAGTGACCCTGCTGTAGAGAGTGTTGACCCTCCTGATGCACTACAAGTACCAGCAGAGTTAGAGACTCATAGCCCATCTACTCCATTACAAGTACCAACATCTGCTGAACCACAAGTACCAGCCATTGAAAAGGCTCCGAAATCCAGAAAACCGGCTGTGGAAACTAAAATACCATCTGTAGCACTACAAGTACATAGTAACATAGTAACATAGTACATAAGGCCGAAAAAAGACATTTGTCCATCCAGTTCGGCCTGTTATCCTGCAAGTTGATCCAGAGGAAAGCAAAAAACCCTGTGAGGTAGAAGCCAATTTTCTCCACTTTAGGGGAATAAAAAATTTCTTCCCGACTCCATTCAGAATAACTCCCTGGATCAACGACCCCTCTCTAGTAGCTATAGCCTGTAATATTATTACGCTCTAGAAACACATCCAGGCCCCTCTTGAATTCCTTTATTGTACTCACCATCACCACCTCCTCAGGCAGAGAGTTCCATAGTCTCACAGCCACTGAAGAGAATTCTCATCTGCAGAGTAAAGTGACAGGTAAACCAGTTGCCAAACCACCTAAAGAACTGCCCTCTACGTCTACAAAGCCTGATGGTCCAGCTGCAGGGCTCAGGAAGCTCAGGAGGTCCTCTGTGGATGAAGAGGGGTTCCAGACTGTAAAAAGAAAGAACAGCACTACAGCAAAGAAAACCCCGGATCCGCCAGTGCTGGCCATAACCTCCGGGCAGTACGGGGCGCTAGGGGAAGAAGAGTCAGAAGAAAAGGCAGAAATTGAGTATGTTTCTTCACATAACCCAGATGGTGACCCTCTGGAAGATGAACCTGACCCTCCAGTGTCCACCAAAAGATGGGGCAATACAGGTCACAGCAGTGGAAGGAGAAAAAAAGAGTAAGAAAACTAAGTGACCTGGATGAGGCTGAGAATCAGCTCTATAAACGTGAACAGTGTGAAGAAGCATTTGTATAATGCGTTGTGATGTTTATTATCAGAGTGATGTAACTTTATATTATTCCTTTCTATGATTTTATTGTAAATGTATTGTAATATTTTGTTGCCTGATTTTAAATAAAAAGATCATTATAGTAGTTATATTCTTGTATATAGGAGCAGTATTATAGTAGTTATATTCTTGTACATAGGAGGCAGTATTATAGTAGTTGTGCTCGGATCGGCTCATGCTGAGAGGGTACCCTACCTAAGCCTATACTCCACCCCCCCAACCTAGAAGCAGCAGAGTTATGCCGGAACTGCTTATCGAAGGGTAGCCTAAAGGGGGCTACCCCAATGATGAGACCTGAAAGAAGGGAGGGCTCCTGGGTGGGTTGAAATCGTTCGAACCGACAAGTGGGGGGAGGAGGGCCAGGTTTAAATAGTGAACGCCCCGCCTCCCCTCACACAAATACGGCACTCTTAATTGCCTACCACTTGTGCTCGGATCGGCTCATGCTGAGAGGGTACCCTACCTAAGCCTATACTCCACCCCCCCAACCTAGAAGCAGCAGAGTTATGCCGGAACTGCTTATCGAAGGGTAGCCTAAAGGGGCCAAAAGAACCATGCATAGGAGTTTGAAAACTAGATAACAGAAACTACAGACCAAAACTCGAAAGCCAATGATATTTCGTATAAGGATCCGGGATATTACGCATGGAACACGTGGAACTGCGACGACCCAAATGTTTGATGACATGTACTGGCACCTTATGCATGGACGCCGCTGCTGCCGTGCCCATGCGGAAGGAATGTCCTGTGATCCAGCGAGGACCGACCCCTGAACCTGTCAACTAACCTGAATGTACGTAAGAAAGGCCGCGGTGGTTAGCCGGGCATTGCCTAGTTCGAGTACGGGAGAACATGCCGCTTGGACTAAATACTACACAGCCAAGCCTTTAAGGCCTGCCCGGACACCATCTGCTGTCCGTGGGAAAGTATCTGACCGCCACTGATTGCCCCGGCCGTGACGTCTTGGACGAGGCCAAGGTGAGGACATAGATGGACCCGCGCCGGATGAGCTGACCTTTCCGCAAGCACCCAGCCAGCGTATTGGTGCCCATGAGCTCGCCTGACCTGAGGAATCCATGGAAAGCCAGGTACAAGGCTGTTTCTACCAGAGCGCTAACCTGCGGCCCGAACGGTTTGCCCCTGCAGTTTGCCTGTCACGGCCTGAACAAGCTACCGGTAAATGGCTGACGCCCATGTCGTTTCACAACAGACATCTTGCGCAAACCCTTCAACGCCGCTTTGATCGGGTGGGCGGAGAAGAGTGACGGTAGGTCCGGATGTAGCCTGTACCAATGGTGCTGAATACCTGCCATGTATAGTTAACAATGCTATAGGACAGGTTTAATTGAGAGTGGCAAAAACCCCGACAAAGCCCAATAGGTGAGTGATAGGTCCCCGGCCAGCAGCCGGGTAGGTGTTCTCATATCTCTGAAACAGGCGCCAAGCTGTCTTGTAAGCCCTCAGAGTGTTACTGGCCAAGGAATTGGCCATCAGTCTCTTAGCTATGGTGAGATGGGAGACTAGTCCCAGCGCAGCTGGGCCTGGTGAGGAATTATTATTATTATTTTATTTATTTTTTACCTCCATGCGTGAGAGACTCTAATGGCGGAGTCCTGTGTGTAAACCTAAAGCGGAGAAGCCATGCGCGAGAGACTAATGGAGCCATGCGTGAGAGACTAATGGCGGAGTCATATGTGTAAAACTAAAACGGAGAAGCTCTGCGTGAGGGACTCTAATGGCGGAGTCATATGTGTAACCTAAAACGGAGAAGCCATGCGTGCGAGACTAATGGCGGAGTCATATGTGTAACCTAAAACGGAGAAGCCATGCGTGAGAGACTCTAATGGCGGAGTCATATGTGTAAACCTAAAACGGAGTAGCCATGCGTGAGAGATTCTAATGGCGGAGTCATATGTGCCAACCTAAAACGGAGAAGCCAGGCGTGAGAGACTCTAATGGCGGAGTCATATGTGTAAACCTAAAACGGAGAAGCCATGCGTGAGACTCTAATGGCGGAGACATATGTGTGAACCTAAACGGAGAAGCCATGCGTGAGAGACTCTAATGGCGGAGTCATATTTGTAAAACTAAAACGGAGAAGCTCTGCGTGAGGGACTCTAATGGCGGAGTCATATGTGTAAAACTAAAATGGAGAAGCCATGCGTGCGAGACTCTAATGGCGGAGTCATATGTGTAACCTAAAACGGAGAAGCCATGCGTGAGAGACTCTAATGGCGGAGTCATATGTGTAAACCTAAAACGGAGAAGCCAGGCGTGAGAGACTCTAATGGCGGAGTCATATGTGTAAACCTAAAACGGAGAAGCCATGCGTGAGAGACTCTAATGGCGGAGTCATATGTGCCAACCTAAAACGGAGAAGCCAGGCGTGAGAGACTAATGGCGGAGTCGTATGTGTAAAACTCACACGGAGAAGCCATGCGTGAGAGACTCTAATGGCGGAGTCATATGTGTAACCTAAAACGGAGAAGCCATGCATGAGAGACTCTAATGGCGGATCCGTATGTGTAAAACTAACACGGAGAAGCCATGCGTGAGAGACTCAAAAATGTATTTTTTTTATTTTTTATTTATTTATTTATTTTTTGACTATCAACCACTTAAGCAGCTCCCGTATGGGCACAGCTCTGAGTACGAGCATGAAGAGCATGGTATAACGCAGATCACCTGCACGGACTAACTAACATCTTGTGCCTAAATAACCCCCTTGGAACCTTATGTACGGCCGGCAGCAGGAAGCCAGCCACCGCCTATGATCTGCTCCCCCTGACCGAGCCTAGTACTCCTTCCCCTGATCCCTGCCTACCTAACAGCACGGCGGCCCGTGCCAGACTATATTGAAGATGAGGAGCCTTACCCCCCAGCCGCGTGGGGAGCTCACGCTGCTCCCTGGCAGAATGCACCAGTGCGGGGGAGCCCCCCTCCTCAGCTAGGGCCGACCCACCGCCGGCTGGACACTCGTACCACGTGGGGAGCAGCGCCACTCCCTGGCAATGTGCACCGGATCAGAGGGAGCCCTTCCTTTACCGTGGGCCCCGGCCCCCGCTGGTTTGAAGAGTGTGCCGCGTGAGGAGCCGCACAGCTCCCTGGCATTGTGTGCCGGTGCGGGAGTGCCCCCCCTCACCTAGGGGCTGGTTATTGTGACTGGAACCCGCTGGGAGACTGAAGCCTAACTGGACCTACCTGTGACCGTGAAGGCTGACCTCCCAGGTCGTGGCTGACCCACGTGCGTAGTCGTGACGCAACTACCCGTAGATGCCCACCCAGTGCCTGTAGTTAACGGGAGTGCGACCGAGTCTGTGGATGTGACCGACTACCCCCTGTAGTCGTGAGGGGACCCTACATCGAGAGTAGCGGTAACGGACCATCGCCTGTAGATGTGGTAGTATTACCTCATGAGTCTGTTGACATGAGACTAATGCCTGCAGTCGTGGCTGGTCTTAATAATGAGTCTGTAGTCGTAACGGATTTGTGCCTGCAGTCGTGGCAGGGCTTTAGAGCGGGTCTGTAGTCGTGACAGACTGATGCCTGCAGTCGTGGCAGGGCTTTATAACGGGTCTGTAGTCGTGACAGACTGATGCCTGCAGTCGTGGCAGGACTTTATAACGAGTCTGTAGTCGTGACAGACTGATGCCTGCAGTCGTGGCAGGGCTTTATAACGGGTCTGTAGTCGTGACAGATTGTTGCCTGCAGTCGTGGCAGGGCTTTATAAGGAGTCTGTAGTCGTGACAGACCTAGCAAAGCAACATTCCTATCTATACCATTATATATATATATATATATAAATAATTTTTTTTTTTTTTTTTTTTTTTTACCCCCACCAAAGGCCACGACTGTAGGCGCCACCCTGTAAGAGATGCGCCAGAGGCCTGGACATAATAGTCCACCATCCCCCGTCCCCCAAGCCTATGCAGGAGAAAAGAGGGGGTTGGCCCCCGCATGCACCACCCCTGACTCACCTGGCGGCCATGACAGCCACGAACCCCACAGTATCGTAAGTTAGCCCACCACCTGTGGACCTGAATAACCAAGGACAGACGTGTGAGTGAGCGCACGCCGGCTGGGCGACCCTTCACTCATGCCACCGCTCCCTAGCTAACCACCGGATTATTGTGACTGCGCCCGAACCAACCCCCTGACTGACCGTATGGGCTTACGGGCGGCCCGGCTGCGTGCGCAAAGTGACGTGGCCAGCCCCCCTCCTTGAAGCCCTCTTTATATTTGTGCTGAGCCACAGGTGAGGGGTGCCCGCCTGGGGGACGCTGCATGTGGGAGCGGGGGTGCTTAGCGCAGGGCCTGGAGCGGATCAGGGTGCCTGTCTCGGGGTGCCGGAAGCGATCAGGAGTGCGGGCAGTCTCTAGCGCAGCTGGGGACCGGCGGCACGCTCGGCAGCCCCACATGTTATACATAGCGAGACGGGTGTGCAAGTCACCCTGCCTACCTAATCACCGTAGCGACGAGCCCGACGCAGCCGATCCTCCAGTGACGCACGCCCTTCTCTGGCACCAACCCACAAGCCGATTCGAAATCGTTCGAACCGACAAGTGGGGGGAGGAGGGCCAGGTTTAAATAGTGAACGCCCCGCCTCCCCTCACACAAATACGGCACTCTTAATTGCCTACCACTTATATTCTTGTACATAGGAGCGGTATTATAGTAGATATAGTCTTGTACATAGGAGGCAGTATTATAGTAGATATAGTCTTGCACATAGGGGCAGTATTATAGTAGTTATATTCTTGTACATAGGAGCAGTATTATAGTAGTTATATTCTTGTACATAGGAGCAGTATTATAGTAGATATAGTCTTGCACATAGGGGCAGTATTATAGTAGTTATATTCTTGTACATAGGAGCAGTATTATAGTAGTTATATTCTTGTACATAGGAGCAGTATTATAGTAGATATAGTCTTGCACATAGGGGCAGTATTATAGTAGTTATATTCTTGTACATAGGAGCAGTATTATAGTAGTTATATTCTTGTACATAGGAGCAGTATTATATCAGTTATATTCTTGTACATAGGAGCAGTATTATAGTAGTTATATTCTTGTACATAGGAGCAGCATTATAGTAGTTATATTCTTGTACATAGGAGCAGTATTATAGTAGATATATTCTTGTACATAGGAGCAGTATTATAGCAGTTATATTCTTGTACATAGGAAGCAGTATTATAGTAGTTATATTCTTGTACATAGGAGGCAGTATTATAGTAGTTATATTCCTGTACATAGGAGGCAGTATTATAGTAGATATAGTCTTGTACATAGGAGGCAGTATTATAGTAGATATAGTCTTGCACATAGGGGCAGTATTATAGTAGTTATATTCTTGTACATAGGAGCAGTATTATAGTAGTTATATTCTTGTACATAGGAGCAGTATTATAGTAGATATAGTCTTGCACATAGGGGCAGTATTATAGTAGTTATATTCTTGTACATAGGAGCAGTATTATAGTCGTTATATTCTTGTACATAGGAGCAGTATTATATAAGTTATATTCTTGTACATAGGAGCAGTATTATAGTAGTTATATTCTTGTACATAGGAGCAGCATTATAGTAGTTATATTCTTGTACATAGGAGCAGTATTATAGTAGATATATTCTTGTACATAGGAGCAGTATTATAGCAGTTATATTCTTGTACATAGGAAGCAGTATTATAGTAGTTATATTCTTGTACATAGGAGGCAGTATTATAGTAATTATATTCCTGTACATAGGAGGCAGTATTATAGTAGATATAGTCTTGTACATAGGAGGCAGTATTATAGTAGATATAGTCTTGCACATAGGGGCAGTATTATAGTAGTTATATTCTTGTACATAGGAGCAGTATTATAGTAGTTATATTCTTGTACATAGGAGCAGTATTATAGTAGATATAGTCTTGCACATAGGGGCAGTATTATAGTAGTTATATTCTTGTACATAGGAGCAGTATTATAGTAGTTATATTCTTGTACATAGGAGCAGTATTATATCAGTTATATTCTTGTACATAGGAGCAGTATTATAGTAGTTATATTCTTGTACATAGGAGCAGCATTATAGTAGTTATATTCTTGTACATAGGAAGCAGTATTATAGTAGTTATATTCTTGTACATAGGAGCAGTATTATAGTAGTTATATTCTTGTACATAGGAGCAGTATTATAGTAGATATATTCTTGTACATAGGAGCAGTATTATAGCAGTTATATTCTTGTACATAGGAAGCAGTATTATAGTAGTTATATTCTTGTACATAGGAGGCAGTATTATAGTAGTTATATTCTTGTACATAGGAGCAGTATTATAGTAGTTATATTCTTGTACATAGGAGCAGTATTATAGTAGATATATTCTTGTACATAGGAGCAGTATTATAGCAGTTATATTCTTGTACATAGGAAGCAGTATTATAGTAGTTATATTCTTGTACATAGGATGCAGTATTATAGTAGTTATATTCTTGTACATAGGAGGCAGTATTATAGTAGTTATATTCTTGTACATAGGAGGCAGTATTATAGTAGTTATATTCTTGTACATAGGAGCAGTATTATAGTAGTTCTATTCTTGTACATAGGAGCAGTATTATAGTAGTTGTATTCTTGTACATAGGAGCAGTATTATAGTAGTTATATTCTTGTACACAGGAGGCAGTATTATAGTAGTTATATTCTTGTACATAGGAGGCAGTATTATAGTAGTTATATTCTTGTACATAGGAGGCAGTATTATAGTAGTTATATTCTTGTACATAGGAGCAGTATTATAGTAGTTCTATTCTTGTACATAGGAGCAGTATTATAGTAGTTATATTCTTGTACATAGGAGCAGTATTATAGTAGTTATATTCTTGTACACAGGAGGCAGTATTATAGTAGTTATATTCTTGTACATAGGAGGCAGTATTATAGTAGTTATATTCTTGTACATAGGAGCAGTATTATAGTAGTTATATTCTTGTACACAGGAGGCAGTATTATAGTAGTTATATTATTGTACATAGGAGGCAGTATTATAGTAGTTATATTCTTGTACATAGGAGGCAGTATTATAGTAGTTATATTCTTGTACATAGGAGCAGTATTATAGTAGTTCTATTCTTGTACATAGGACCAGTATTATAGTAGTTATATTCTTGTACATAGGAGCAGTATTATAGTAGTTATATTCTTGTACACAGGAGGCAGTATTATAGTAGTTATATTCTTGTACATAGGAGGCAGTATTATAGTAGTTATATTCTTGTACACAGGGGGCAGTATTATAGTAGTTTTATTCTTGTACATAGGAGCAGTATTATAGTAGTTATATTCTTGTACAGAGGGGGCAGTATTATAGTAGTTTTATTCTTCTGCATAGGAGGCAGTATTATAGTAGTTATATTCTTGTACATAGGAGGCAGTATTATAGTAGTTATATTCTTGTACATAGGAGCAGTATTATATTAGTTATATTCTTGTACATAGGAGGCAGTATTATAGTAGTTCTATTCTTGTCCATAGGAGAGGATAGACGTGTGCTGCTGAGCTCCCTGCAGGGAGGGGGCATGGCTTCTGACCCAGGTGGAGCAGAGGGAAGCTGGGCTGATGATCCTGGGAAAGCCCAGAGCCTAGAGTGTGGCCTGCAGCATGGAGAGGAGAGTTTGGAAATGGTGGCTGGTGAGTCTTCTGAATGCAGCAATGTTTCTGACTTAAACATAAATGTGACCAGGAAAAATGTATTTAAACTTGAAATGAAGATCCACAGATTAAGAGATGAAATTAGCAAAGAGTCTGATCCTAAAACAAAGCTGATGAAGTGTGAGTGTCTGGATGATTGCACACGTGAGCTGGCTGTACTGAAGGGGAGTCTGGAGGAAGATAAAAGTATAATATCTAAAATACAAAACTGGGCAAGTGACAAAAAGAAAGAATCTAGAGCCCAAGTTGTGAAAAGGAGAGAAATTCTTAGAAAAAAAGAAACTGAATATGAGACTGGTCGCAATGTTGTGAAGCAGAGGAGCCCTATAATATATGGGGGTGCAGAGACTGGAGGATCACAGCTCTTGTGTGAACCATGTTTGGGGCCTGAGCCATCAACCTCTGCAAATGCTGCAGAACAAAGTGTGCCAGACAGCAAGGGGTTAAGCACAGTGGACTTTGATTGTAGCACTGATGAATTGAATTCTAGTGTCAGTCCTGTGATTCAGCAAGAAAACTCTATATGTGCTGATATGGTCAGTGAGACCCCGCTCAGTGCTGCGAGTGACAATGTACCCCATATTGAACCAACTGCACAGCGTGCAGCAGAGGTTACAGACATTGTACAGGACCCTCAGCTCTCCACAGTGCAGGCAGGACTATCTGCAGCTGAGGAGAGGCCGAGTACTGATCCATCTGCTGAACAACCTCAGTACAGGAGACTGTTCTCTAATGTCACCAGACCGGCGAACCCCCCACCTCAGAGGAGGAACGCAGTAAGAATCAGGTACACAGGACCAGAGGAGAACATCCCCTCCAGACTGTATATTGGGAAAGTTCTTCTGAAAGAGTTCATGATAAGTTTAAGGCTTCTGAGGTGTACGCTCTGATCCATATTCCTTCCACCAGGAATTATGACGTCAGCTTTAAGCTTCAGTACAGTCTGGATTTATTCTGGAGCATTTATAATGATACTAAAGAGAACAAGATTTGGGAGCACCTCAGAGTGATCCAGCTGTCTAGGCCCCAGGTGGTCACGGCCACTGTCCTCTTCCAGTCAGAGGTGGTCGCACTGGCCGATCTGGAGCTCTGGCTGAACAGACAGTGTATAGTAGAAAGCCGGCCAGCAAAAATCTATGATGGGGAGGGTATATGGAATGGGGGCTACACTGTCAGAGTTCAGCTCGTCCAGCACAACGGGGTGACCAGCCATCTGCCGCACTCCTTCTACCTGGGCTCTGAGAGAGGGATATGTTATTACCCTGGGCAGCCGCGCCTGTGCCATAGATGTGGGGGCAGACACTTCGCCTACAGCTGCTCTCGCACCAAGTGCTCATTATGTGGACAGTTGGGGCATGTAAAGGACGAGTGCACAGGCCCGGTCATCTGTAACCTGTGCTTAGGACAGGGCCATACGTTTCGGGACTGTCCGCACGCAGAACACAACAAGATCACTGAGGAGATGTTCACAGAAAACATGGAGGAAGACCAGGAGGATGTCCCTACAACTACAGATGTAGTCCCAGAAACTGTCAATCCCAATGATGCTAGAAGGCAAGGTACCAGTGACCCTGCTGTAGAGACTGATGTGCCACCCATGGGTGCTGCTTCAAAAATATCACCAGCCACCGAAGAGAAATTCCTTCCAAGAAGCAAAATATTCAAAAAAGTTATGAATGAATTACTAAAACAAAAGCAAACAACGCCTGAAGAACCAGCTGCCACCAAACCACCTGAAGAGAGGCCCTGCGTGTCTACAGAACTAGCTAACCCTGCAGGGGTCACACTTGTAGAACCAACTGATCCAGCCACAGAGACTATGTCCACAGAGCCAGCTGGTCCAGCCACAGAGACCAGTGTGGATGATGATGGGTTCCAGACAGTAAATAGGAAAAACAGCACAGTGAAGAGAACACCTGAGCTATCGGTGCTGGAAGTAGCTTATGGACGTTACAGTGTACTGGGAGAAGAAGATCAGAAGGAAGAGGCACAAATGGAGAAAGTTCATTCACTCAATCCTGAGGATGACCCTCAGAAAGAAGATCTTGTTTCCTCAGTGTCCGCCAAAAGATGGGGCTCTACAGGTCACAGCAGTGTGAGGAGGAAAAAAAGGGCAAAGAAGTTTAAGTGACCTGAATAAGACTGCAAAAAACAAACAAAAAAAAAACCCTCTTAATGTGAACAGTGTAAAGACTAAGAACAGGCGGCAGATGAGTTTCTCAGGAGAGATCTGATGTCTTCTCCATCCATACAGGAGATGTATCTGAAGAGCAATGCTCATGAGTTTGCAGCCGGGAGACAAGAGTCGTCTTTCTGGTCCTTTTTGCTGGAGATAAATGATTGTGTGATTAGGATAGAAGTTGAGAAAAATAACTGCAATAATGTGTAGTGGAGGAACATCCATGTGTCAGCATGTGTATAATGTTTGTGATGTAACTTTATTTCATTTATTTTCGATGACTTTATTGTAAATATATTGTAATATTTTGTTGCTTGATTTTAAATAAAAAGATCATTATAGTAGTTATATTATTGTACATAGGAGCAGTATTATAGTAGTTATATTCTTGTACATAGGAGCAGTATTATAGTAGTTATATTCTTGTACATAGGGGCAGTATTATAGTAGTTATATTCTTGTACATAGGGGCAGTATTATAGTAGTTATATTCTTGTACACAGGGGGCAGTATTATAGTAGTTTTATTCTTGTACATAGGAGCAGTATTATAGTAGTTATATTCTTGTACAGAGGGGGCAGTATTATAGTAGTTATATTCTTGTACATAGAGGGCAGTATTATAGTAGTTATATTCTTGTACATAGAGGGCAGTATTATAGTAGTTTTATTCTTCTGCATAGGAGGCAGTATTATAGTAGTTATATTCTTGTACATAGGAGGCAGTATTATAGTAGTTATATTCTTGTACATAGGTGCAGTATTATAGTAGTTATATTCTTGTACATAGGAGGCAGTATTATAGTAGTTATATTCTTGTACATAGGAGGCAGTATTATAGTAGTTATATTCTTGTACATAGGAGCAGTATTATAGTAGTTATATTCTTGTACATAGGTGCAGTATTATAGTAGTTATATTCTTGTACATAGAAGGCAGTATTATAGTAGTTATATTCTTGTACATAGGAGGCAGTATTATAGTAGTTATATTCTTGTACATAGGAGCAGTATTATATTAGTTATATTCTTGTACATAGGAGGCAGTATTATAGTAGTTATATTCTTAACCATATTTCTTTTTATTGAAAGAAATTTCAAGGCCAGCGCACACATATGACAATTCAAGGACGACATTGAAATACAAAATAATGTCAGGTTACATATCACATGTGAGCGATACAAGTTATAATTCTTGCTAAACAGAGACTGATATTAAGAAAACGAAAAAAGGAAAATGAAAGGATTGAAAGGTACAATCAGGGGGTATAGGGGGGGGGGGGCGGGAGGTGAGGGAATTAGGTAACTTCTGCTCTTTTATGC
Source organism: Bufo bufo (assembly GCF_905171765.1). Classification (NCBI taxonomy): domain Eukaryota; kingdom Metazoa; phylum Chordata; class Amphibia; order Anura; family Bufonidae; genus Bufo; species Bufo bufo. The sequence continues at coordinate 47,105,364 of NC_053390.1, forward strand.
GAAATTCCTATAAGACTTCCATGGGGACCACAATTTTAGGAAGCGAGAGCGTGAGTTGCTTTCCCAGTGCGCAAGCTCCTCAAAACGATAGATTTGATCTACCTTGTCAGTCCACATTAGAATAGTCGGTGGGGAGTCATTCTTCCACAAAAAGGGGATAAGTAGTTTAGCCGCTGTAAAAAGCATCGTTGGGAGGTCATGTTTGGTGGGGGTGAAAGAACTGTTAGGGCACCACAGTAGGACTAATTTAGCATCTAGGGATATTTTAGTATTGCATATCTGATTCACTAATTCCTCAATTGATTTCCAAAATGGTTGGATCCTCTTGCAGGTCCACCAAATATGAGACAGTGAGCCAATATCCGTACCGCATCTCCAGCACGCTTCTGGGACTTCTGGGTTTAATTTATGCAAGAACTCAGGTGTCTTGTACCACCTACTAAGAAGCTTAAAGGAGTTCTCCTGAATCCTCACACAACGAGTAAAGCCGTGCGAATGAGCCAGAATAAACGCCTTCTCCGGTTCCGTAAGGGACATGGATAACTCCCGTTCCCAGGAGAACACGTAATGTAACTCCGGGGGTAAGGAGGAAAGTATTTCTTTATACATCTGAGATAATGGTCTAAGGGGGGGTCTTGTAGCTGAAACCTTCTTTTCCAGCCAAGAGGGGGAACCATTGCCTGTGAAGGGTCCAGTACACTTTCTGGTATCCCTTTGGAAATTTGCTAGATGGAAAAAAGGTGCAGCTCTAACTTCAGGGAGACCTAATACTTGATCCCAGTTCAAACTACCATCCGGGAGGAGGACATCACGCAAGGGAATGTCAGCGAGTTTAGACCAAATCCCGGAGGGGTTTAATATGGAAGGATGAATGTGGCTCTGTAGTAGTTTAAGTGGCATACCTGGATTGGGGAAATTAAAAATTTGGGATTGGACCATTTTGGACCACTCCACCAGCATACCTTTCCAAACCGGGAATGAGTAGTAATGATTGGCCGAGATAGGCCTAATGCCCCACAAGGTGAGTAGTTCTTGGTTCGTAAAAAGTGTATTTTCAAGACGGGCACAAAGGGAGTCATATTGGCGAGACATAATAGCAACACATCTACAAAGTTGTACCGCCGTGTAGTAAAATTTCACATCTGGCATCCCAAATCCTCCGAACTTCCTGTCTCTCGTGAGAACAGAGTAAGCAATACGGGGTGATTTGCCATTCCAGAGGAAGCGTGTGAATACCCTACGAATTTCAGCAAAGTATGAGTTTGGTAACCAAATAGGAAGGGATTGTAGCAGGTACAGGAATTTGGGAAGAATAAAGGTCTTAATGTAATTCTTTCTCCCTACCCAGGAGACAAACGGAAGTTTCAAGTTTTGTAGATGAGTGCGAACAGTTTTCAGGAGCGGCATATAGTTAAGGGAGGCCAAATCTTGAACATTATCCGAAATATGAGTCCCCAAGTACGCAATGTCTCTGGAAGCCCATGTGAATGGCGTTGCACGCTTAAGAGCATTAATTACAGCTTGTGGGCAGGAAATATTAAGTGCCATGGATTTCCCGTAGTTAACTTTAAAATTAGATATAAACCCAAAGTCTTCAAATATGTTCAGAAGCTTGGGCAAAGCCTCTTTGGGGTTGGAGGTCATGACTAAAAGATCATCCGCGAATGCTGCAGTAACATGTGTGCCAGAACCCACCTGAAGGCCTTTGATATCCGTGTCCGCTCTGATTTTACATAAGAGTGTCTCCATTACTAAAATAAATAGCGCAGGAGAGAGGGGGCACCCTTGCCTCGTCCCATTGGTGATGCAAAATGGTGGTGACAATGTGCCGTTGACTTTGACCCTGGCAGAGGGGGACGAATACAAAGTATGAATAGCTGTAATGAATTGGTCCGGGAGGCCAAACCTCGACAGGGTCCGCGACATAAAATGCCAGCTGACCCTGTCGAAGGCCTTTTCCGCATCGGTGCTCACCAACACCAAGGGCTTGTTGGATCTTTTAGCCCAATTTACAAGATGTAGAAGCCGTACAGTATTTTCCGACCCCTGTCTGCCATGGACAAAGCCCACTTGTTCTTCATGTACAATGTCGGGTAGAACATCCTGAAGCCTAGTGGCCAAGATCTTTGCCCACCACTTTACATCATTATTAAGCAAAGAGATCGGCCTATAGTTACTGCAGCATGTCGGATCTTTATTCTCCTTATGTAGGACCGTGATGTGTGCCAATAAGGAGTGTGGAGCCAGGGAGCCTCCATTGAGAAGATAATTGCACAGATTTCTGAAGCGGGGAATTAAAACGTCCTTAAAGGACTTGTAATACGTAATGGAAAAGCCGTCCGGTCCCGGGCTTTTGCCTGAGGGGATGGACATGAGCACCTTATGAATCTCAGAGTCAGTTATGGGTCTAGTCAGCTGAGATGTCTTAACTGGGGACACTGAGGGAAGATCCAGAGTCCGCAAAAATTTATCTGTGGCCTCTGAAAGATCTCCAGCAGTAGCCCCCTCAGGAGGAGGTAAGTTGTATAAAGCTTCATAAAAGGCGCAGAATGCCTTAGCAATGTCTGGAGTGGTTTTGTGTACTTTACCTTTGGGGTCCTTAATAGAGGAAACAAAGGAGTCAGAGAACTGCTTCTTGGCAATCGCCGACATCAGTCTGTTTCCTCTATCCCCATGTGCATAGGCTTTAAATCGTGATCTAAGGACCAGTTTAGCAGAAGTTACATTTAATAGGTTTTTTAAGCGTACTCTAGCTTCAATAAGCTCCGTCAGGGTGCGTTTAGCCTGTGACTCCTTGTGAGAGGATTCAAGGCGAGCAATTTCTGCAAGTAAGCCATCTAAGGCCTGCGTCCTCTGTTTCTTCACATGTGTCCCTAATGCTATAAGTTCTCCCCTTATTACTACCTTATGGGATTCCCATAGTATGGAGGGAGAGGGCGGGGACTCTGGGGTGTCATTAAGCTCAAAAAATTCGGATATCGAGGCCCTGATTTTGCAAACATGAGTGGGATCCAAAATCAAGGTGTCGTTTAGACGCCATAAACGTTCTTTTTTCTGTGGACCAGACAGGGAGAAGTTTATAATAACAGGAGCATGGTCTGATAGCGTGATATTACCAATCCGGGCCCCAGAGACATTACGTATGTGCGAGTCAGACAGGAACAAATAATCTAACCTGTGAAAGGACATCTTGGCATGTGAATAAAATGTATAATCTCGGCCATTGGGGTTCAAAGCACGCCATACATCAAGAACCTTCAGTTTCCTCAGGGAGGTTTTCAGCCTTTTCAGCAGCCTATAAGAAACAGACGGTCTACCCTCTGAGGTGTCCACTGCCGGCTCCAGGGCCACATTGAAGTCGCCCCCTAAAACCAGCAATCCTTCAGAGAAAGAAGCTAATAAAACAAGGGTCTGAACGAGCCATGGTACTTGGCCTCTATTAGGTGCATATAAATTAGCAAGTGTGACTGGGGAGTCACCAATTACCCCCTTTACAAAAATGTACCTGCCCTCAGGATCCGCTAAGATAGCGGAATGCTTGAAGGGAAGGCCTTTATGTATAGCTACGCTTACCCCTCTACTAGCCGAGTCATGTGTACTATGAAACCACTGGACAAACTTCCTAGGAGGAAGATTAGGGATTTTATTTGTTCTAAAATGTGTCTCCTGGAGGAAGGCCACCGAGACCCTATCCCTCAACAGAAGGGAAATGGTTTGAGACCTTTTGCATGGCTCGTTCAGCCCGTGTGCGTTCAGAGAGGCGACTACAATTGATGACATGACAATATATGTATTAGGGAGAAATGGCACATATTACCCGTGAGAATGTCTAAGAGAGCATAACATATATGAGCAGAATGGGGGAAGGAGGGAAAAGGGGAACATATAACATAAAATAAATTAAGAAAAATAATAAAAATAACCATCAACATGTTGGGCTGGTAAAAAACCAGCTCAGATGAAATATTCATCTAGAAAAAAGTAGGTGTTTACTTATCACCAACCAAGACAGGATTGGATTGGCGAGGGGGCAAGTAAAGCACCTTGGTCTACTTCAAAAGGGAGACCAATAACATAAAATACTTCCAGCACCGGAATCTATCCGGACATTCCCCTGCAATTGGGGAGAGAAAGGATCGCCTACTTGGAGGCAGAGTTCCAAAACATTAGAAAAGTGTCCCGATTAAAGCGTGGCTTCTTGTAAAAAACTCTAAGCCATATATGTAAAATATGCCAACAACAGGACGATCAGAAAAAAGGCCATTACTTTCTACGCAAACAATAAGCACTTAACCTAAGAGACAGTCATCCCTCATGTAGAAAAGTAAGTAAGTTAGGCCATATTATTAGCAGCTCATGCTAGCAGGTGAAAACAGCCAAAGTCACCTTGGTTTGGGCTCAAGTGAGGCCCTGTCCATCTTGCTGCGTCCCAGGCGGTCTGGCTTACTTGCGGATGCCGTTTGCCAAGAAGACACACGCGGCGGAGTAGGTAAGGGGCCATCTTGGTCGGCTGGTAGCCACGAGGGGATCTCCACCGGAGGGACATCTAGGGACCTCCAGACTGACTCCAGGTCTGCCGGCGACCTCACTGTGAGCAGTTTACCATTCCTGGAAACTGCCAGCCCAAAAGGATAAAGCCACCGGAACGGAGTTGACGTCTTCCTGAGAACATCAAGGAGAGGCTTGAATAAGCGCCGCTTGGCCAGGGTGGATGGCGCCAGATCCTGGAACATCTGTATCGGCACATTTTCGTACTCCAGCACCTCCATCTCTCGTTGCCTTTTTAGGAGGGCTGCGGTGTCTACATAACTCAGTAGGCCGCAAATTACGTCACGTGGTGGCTCTTGTGGTTTAGGCCTAGGGCGCAGCACCCTGTGTATGCGCTCCACCACGATCCCCTCCGCTCTGTCTGGCCCAAGCATTGTGGAGAACAGCTCACGCGCCACAGTCGGTAAGGCCTCCGCCGCAATCGTCTCAGGTAGGCCGCGTATGCGTATATTGCGCCGGCGACTTCGGTTCTCCTGGTCCTCCAATTTCAGGAAGGCCTCATTCAGTAGCTCCTTATGGGATGCTAGTACTTCTGACGCTTTACCTTCATAGGTCATGATGGCGTCTTGCGTGCCCTCCAGCGTGACCACTCTCTGGCCTAAGTGCTTCATATCATCTTTGATGTCCGCCAGATCTTGTTTAATAGGTGTAAGGGCCGATTCAAGAACCCGGCGAAGGGTCCGCTCCGATAGAGGCGGATCTCTGGGCCTCCTGTCTGAAACATCAGAGCCGCTGCCAGCATCAGATAGTTCTCCTGCGTCAGAGTCCTGTGCTATAGACGCCGCCATATTGGCGCCTTTCTGTGCTGTAGCTCTCGGCGTTTTTCGGAGAAACTTCTCCATCTCAGGCTGTCTGGAGCGCAGTGGGGTAGACTCTGAGCTTCTTCTATTCTTTTCTTTGCCAGGTTTCCCCATAATCAGGCAAATTATAAGCTTTTATAGGGTAAATGAGCCGGAATGCTGGAGGAGCTCAAGCTCGTGTGGCCATTCAGCAGCGTGGCTCGGCTCCGCCCCCTCTATAGTAGTTATATTCTTGTACATAGGAGCAGTATTATAGTAGTTATATTCTTGTACATAGGAGGCAGTATTATAGTAGTTATATTCTTGTACATAGGAGCAGTATTATAGTAGTTATATTCTTGTACATAGGAGGCAGTATTATAGTAGTTATATTCTTGTACATAGGAGCAGTATTATAGTAGTTATATTCTTGTACATAGGAGGCAGTTTTACAGGAATGTAAAGCTTTTGTCCTCTCATTTCCTATTTTTATTTCTGATTCACTGTTTGTATGCTGTTACTTTCCTAATATTGCCTTATAAATAATTCTCTCTTGCCGTGTACAATATATTCAGCTAAACTGAAAACGTATATGGCAGACAGAATGGTCATTATCTGTGCAGGGAAATTGAAGATGTAAAATCTGTTTTGTGCCCGTATCTATTGCATAAAAGGCCTCTGCACATGGGTCAGTAACATCCGTCATTTATCCGCGGTGATGAAAGCACTCTGATTCTGTGGATTGTACTCCTGTCAGCTTCACCGAGAAGATAAAGAAGATGATGGAAAGATAGATGATCAGAGAGATTGGAGGTGCCAGTCACAGACCTGCAGCGTGTCATTGTAGTGACTGTGATAAAAAAATATGTGTGTATATCAATTGCTGAGCTGTCACCAAAGAGCTGGAATTATCCTAATCCATGAAAGCTGTGATGCAACGCACATTGAAACTGTGAGATCCAAATGTGCAAGTGGAAAAATAGATAGCATTCTCCATCCTGAGTGGTCGCAGAGCGGTGTTCTGCAAGCCCCCCATTTCATGCCTTCCAAATGACCTGGATTTCCGGCAATGTCTAGGACTCCATATATCTTTTTAAAAAAAACTAGTTTTTATCACAAACTTCAGAGATTGTCATATTTCCCACCATAAAAAGCATCCGCCAAATGGTCCAATGCATGACAGTCACATGCCTTTTCACCAGTGCCAGTCACATGCCCTCCCATCAGTGCCAGTCACATGCCCTCCCATCAGTGCCAGTCATGTGGCGTCCAATCAGTGCCAGTCACATGCCCATACCTATACAATATCAGAGACCTGCCCTCTGCCATATAGACCATTGACTTCTATACCATAGAGTACAAATATAGTCCCAAACATAGTATCAGATAAATCTCCTCCATTAAAGGAGAAGATGTACCTCCATTAAAGGAGAAGATGTATAAAGTTTTCAAACCAGAACCTGGATCTGAATACTTTTGTAATTGCATGTTGTCAAAAATTTATTACGGCTACTGAGTTATTCAATGAAATCCATTAGTATAGCGCCACCTGCTGTTTTCTCTCTTTTTACTTTCTCTGTCCACCTCCTGAGGTGGACACACATGCTCAGTTCCATGCTTCAATCTCTACTAGCTGCAGCAGAATGGACAAGCCAACTGAGAAAGGACACACCCCCTAAGCTGACAGCTTGCAATACATCAAGCAGAATAATTGGAGCAATGAATGAGGAGATCTCTAGATCCATGTGAGGTACAGGGCTGGTTCTAGCTTTGTTAGAAGAGGTTGGCATGTACTGTATGATGTCTGATGCTCATTTTTTACATTTATGATGGGATAGCCCCTTCAAAGGTGTTGTCTGGGTGGAAAGATTTTCTTATGGGCTAGGGTGGGTTACAAGTAAAAAAATAACTGCTCACTGATGTCCCCACCACTGCTCCAGTCTACCCTGCTCTTCCCTTCCTGTGCCCAGTGATTGGCTGAGCCAGCATTTCCAGCTATTTCCTGTGTGGGTCAAACCAGAACAGGAAGTGGAGAGCGGTGGAGACTGGAGCAGAATTGGAGCGGCAGAGGATGAACAGTGATAATTATATAATTTTAACTATTTATGGTCCTTAAAAAAAAAAAATGTCCCCCCAAACAACCCATTTAATTGTGCCAGCTAAATGTCACATCATACAAAAGTCCTAACATATGACTCCAGGTACGAGGGTCAAACTCCCACCAGTAATACTTTTGTGGGCCACATTATCTATATTAAAGCACCAGAAAGGCCCTGTGATGGAGCTAATCTGATGGCACTGTCCTTGCCTTTCAATATATGAGTATATTATTTTCCAACTGTATAACGGTATTATTTGTAGAATATGGTGAAATTATTTTACCACTGTCTAGTGACAATAATTATGTGTACTGTGTGATTGTCCCCGTACGACCCTCTAAGAGGTGATCTGATGATACCATCCTTGCGAGCACTCTGTCTTTCATTATATAGGTATGTTATTGTATAATGTGTAATAGCATTATTAAGATTATATGGTAGCATTATTTATGTGTACCATATGGAGACATTAACTTCGTGAGTGCGTACAACCTTTTAATGGAGGTAATCCGATGGCGCTGTCATTGGTACTGCCTTTTGGACATGTGATTTGTGTTCTCTATAGCACCATTATTTCTACACTAAGGCAGCATTATTGACGTGTACTTGGCGGTATTGTGCCATTATTCATTCACTTCATGATGATGGCACTGTGAGAGAAGGATTTATGATTTTATGAATATATAATGAGAATATTCTGTAGTACACATTTCTGTCCACTAGATGGCTGCAAACCATATGTATGAGAAGGTCAATGAGGGAGGGGGAAGAGGGGATTCTGAAACCACTCCTATCAGGTTAAGGAGCCAATAGCCTCTTCTTAAGGAACACCCCTTTTGTGATGTCATGTCTGCTATTTAAGTGAATGTACTGTGAATAAAACGCTCTCGCCCCTCTTCTACCATGGCTAAAGGAGGATGAGAAGATGCTTTCATGAAACCACCTAGTGTCTGGTCTCATTATAAAGCAGTATGCTGTACACATACTTATTCTTCTAATTGATTTGGCACCACACAAAGAAGAAGGAGAGTTGCATGAATTGCGACGACAAAATGGCGCCCAACGTGGGGCAGACAGCTTGCGTAACTTCCGATTCAAACGCCACGAGAGCGACTTAAACGGAACCATCAGACGAGATCACATGCCGGCAAGGTAAGAAAGCTTTATTTCTTACAAATCTCCTCTGTAACTTCCTCTTTGGTGGGTTCTCAAGAGTTGAATTGGTGTTATCGCGATATAAGGGTTCAAGTTATAGCTGATCTGTCTGTTAGAAAGAACCTGTTGAAATATTCCTTCTTTGTGTGGTAGAACATGCTGAAACTAAACGGAAATTGTTAGACAGCTGAGCCGGATATCCTGTGACGTAGGATTGTTTCCCAGCCAATATTCTGACGAGAATATCTGGAGATAAGGGTTAATACCAATGGCCATAGGCAATTGGAAGTTATTAAGATTTTGTATCCCGGTGAATTGACGAGGGGTCTTCACTTTGAGAGATTGTGGGGTCAATACTATTATATCATTTGAGCTGTGTGCAACTGCGCTTGAGTTAGTGGGTTCGGTGGCGATTACTTATAGTAATCGGATTCCGTTTGAGCTTTGTGCAACTACGCTTAAGTTTGCGGGTTTGATAAGTAGCAATTGTTAGAGCTTTGTGCAACTACAATAATGGGAAATTCGAATGTTGCAGGACAGAGTAAAGAGATATTAACGGCGGCTCAGTTGATGCGAGGAAAAGAAAGGAAAAGTTTCAGTTAGAAATAAAAGTTGAAAGCATTCTGTCATACTAAGAAGCAGCGATTTCCGGTATTATCCGTAAATATGCAGTTTTGTGTAAAAGTTCCCCCTAGAGTTTGCAAATGCAGTAGGAGATAGATTAAATTAAAGTTTGTGGAAAACTGTAGATGGAAAGTTGAAAGTAATTGAGGAGAATGGACAATACTGCTATAGTAAGATGGAGGATTTGGGTGTGATAGGGAACAAAGAGAGTTGGCCATGCGGCATTCCCTTCCCCCCCCACCACATGTGTTGTAACTTTAAAAAAAAAAAAAAAGAGTAATCCTGGGTCTTGTGGTCCATCAAAGACTACCTATTGCTTTTTCTGTCAGCCACTCCTCTACTCCAGGTGCTGGAATGTGCTAATCAGCACCACCCACTGTGCTTTCTGCTCTCTCTATCTTTTCCCCACCCCCCAAAACTCTTTCCTTAGGCCTTATGGGGGATGAGTGTGTGTGCAAGTAACATGTTTGTTTGTCTGTGGATCTCAAAGACAGGACATAGTTTCTATCATAGTTTCCAACACTGGATTATATCCAGTGATGTCTGAAAATAACCCTTCCCAATTGTATGTCCCATCAGTTAAAAATGTACCTGCAGTAATTGCCCCTATGATGCCTACTAGAAATATTCCAGACCAGTCTACTCAATCTAGAATGCACTCATTTTAAGTCCTTATTCAGGTATGAGTGAAAGTGTAGGGATATCTGCATCATTATATGATATATGACATATACTACACCCAGTAGTAACATCAATTTTGCCATGATGAATAGAATTCCCAATTCAGAGGACTTACTTATGCTGCTTTATAGAAAATTAGTTAAAATATGGAGAGTTTTCTCATATTATTTATGAGATTTGGAAAATTGAGTCCAATGTAGAGCTGGGGATTTAATGCATAGTGAAGATCAGTGAGTCTGTGATGAAGTGTTTAGATCATCAGTCAGTCAGATTGTCATCAGGACAGAGAGTGTGGAGAAAGTTTTCACTAGACTCCAGAAAAGTTGGGTGGATTTGGATTTTTGAGATTACCTTATCTATGCATGAGAAAATCCTAAGTACTGCCTTTGTGTATGATCTTGAGAATCATCTAGAAAGGTCTAGTGTTGGCTAGGCTTGAGTGAAGTTCATTTTGTCCCTATTTTGTCATATTGTTAAAGTTAAATCAAACAAAGACCTAAGGTGGGCGTGGCTGCCAATCAGTCCCTCCCCACAAGGGGGGGGGGGAAGACTTTGTATGTACTTGCCCACTTCCTCGCCTGTGGGAGGAAGACAAATGTTCAGCCCATTCAAATGAAACGCCCATAGGAAATTAACAACCCAGAATCAAATACTGGATCCCTGTTATCTATACAGTCCTTGGGATCTAATTACATTGCCTCATAGCAAACATGTTCCATGATCTCTCATGGCTAAGGGTAGTATCACATGTATAGGAGCATCTAGTAATGCAATTCCTACTCCTCTCACCAATTAATCACCGTCTTAAGGGTGTGCAAAATTAGATCCAATCACTCTGCTGCATCTGGAAGGGGGGAGTCTGGGAGTAGTAAATACAAATATAAAAATTCAAATTCAAATTTAATGTCTCCAATTAATAACCACATTTTTTTGAGTTTCTGGTAGATCATTTCAGGTTCCTGGAAGATGGATCATTTCGGACAGGATATGCTGTTTCATCTTAATCTGATGTTGTCAAGAAAGAACCACTCTGTCCAGCAATGGTAGTGCAGGAGACAGAGCTGAAGACACTCGCTGAGGTTGGTAAGATGGCTGAGGGTAAGACTACTAACATCCAGGTATGCCTTCGGTATCACTCATTGTTATGGTCTAATCTAGTGAAGCAGAGATTTTGTTGGATCCATGGCTAAGCCCATCAATAATGAATGCTGAGTGTATGAAAGATGTTTGATGCCCTGATACTGCCTGAGAAGGTATAGGTTACATTATTACCTGAAGTCTATGCTAAGTGGAAATCTGTGTGATATAGGATGGCTTAAGGCCAGTGGACTTCCAAAAAGTTTGCCTTTTTCAGATACAGGTTACAGAGGCTGAAAGGAAACATCAAAGGATAAAGGTAGAAGTGATAATAGGACTCTGGAGAGTTAGTAAGAGACTCTTCCTTCAGAGGGCACTCTACCTAAAGAGGATGGATTTAGAACATGGGCAAATCCAGAGAGAGAAGGTGTGATTGGGTTCTGTGGTGGATGACTCCTGGGTTCAACAATGCTGCCACTAGGTGAATGCTGTAATAATGATTTGAGAACTATGGGAGTTCCAGGAAGGCATATGCCAAGGTCATCTTACCCATTTCAGAGACTGCGGATTGACTACATTCAGAACAAAGATGGAACAGTGTGAATATGTCTGTCTATATTGATCTCTTTCCAGGATATTCGGAGATTTGGCCTGTAGCGAAGGCTACAGCTAAAAGATACTGACTGAGGTGAGAGTACCTATCCCTGGGGTTTTTCTCCATCCGATATACATCTAACCGGAAGATAGGCCTAAGTCCTTATGAAGTAATCTTTGGGAATGCTCCTGGATTAGGTGTCTATTTCCCCAATAGTTCCAGATGCAGCATAGTAGTTTTCCAAAATGATGTTGTCTGTTGCACAAGTTATTGTCTAATGTGTATTTCCAAGTTTTAGTTGTTTCCTAGAATCCAGACTGTATAGAAGCGATTCATTCTTCACAATCAGGAGATTGGATAGTGGTGAAACAAGAGACGGGTGGAAAGTCCTAGAGCTATGGTTTGAAGACCTACATCAAGTCCTGATAACCGCCGCCACTGCTGTCGAATTGCAAGGAGAAACTGATCGCATTGCAATCAAGTGCCAGGACTATAAGAGCCATAATGTTGTTTCATGCCTTATTGTTTGTTCCATATTGTACAAAGGGAAAATCACAGTCAAATCAAATTCCAACGGTTTTATATTCTCAAGATGAGTCAGGAACAACTAAGTTGACTTTTGCAGTATAGTGGACTGTAAGACAGATGACAGATAGGACACTTGGTTTTGGTCTGATAAGTACATCTGTGTGACGGGAACTGACCCAGTCTATGGTAATTGTATTTAAATATGACCATACCAACTGTGGATATTGTAAATTAACAGAATGGAGTACTAATCTGAAGTGTTAGGAATATAAACCAGTGGAAACTACCTCTAGAGTCAGTAAAGGTGAAGGTTTGTCGCTAAGGATGACTATCCTGAAGGGAACCCCACCAATCAGTTGTAAACATGATGAGTGTAATCCTCTGTTCCTGTCCATTAGAAATCCTATACAACAGGATTTGGGGATATATGTGTTAGGAGCATGTGTAAGTGACCAAGATCCCCTAGGCAAATTTAGAATGTTGGTAAGGGAGAAACCTCAAAGTTTAGTTGCTTCTGTGGCTCCTACATCCTTACCTATAATTGGCATTAAATATTTGGCCAAATTTAAAATATAATGACAAACTGACCTTAGAGACAGGATTTATACAGGAAAGCCCTTTGGTGTTTTCCCTCCAGGATATTGTTCTTACATAATTCAGCTGAAGATGACAAGTAGTGACTCTAACGTTTACTCTGACAGTTGGTTTATCAACCAAAATTATCAAAACGCAGATATCTGGTGATTGTATGGAGATTTGAAACTCCAACCCAGGATGCAGGTGGAATGAAGTGGTCAATGTACCCTGATCAAGTCCTGATCGGGTACTGATGCCATTTGTTCTATTCTCACCTCCTGAGTGGGATCAAATCAGAAAACAATGTCCGGTCACGACTAAGGAGGTCACTGCCTACATCTTTTCACTCACGTTTATACATAGATGCCATAGGAGTCTGTAGTAGAGTTTCTGATTAATTTAAAGCAAAAAGTCAGATAGTTGCAGGATTCGAGTCATTAATTCCCATGATTAGTAGTATAAAAAAAAAATAATAATAATTTTTTTGATTGGATTAACATATCTATTGTCATCAACAGAGATTTGTGAATTATATCTGTGATGCTGTGCAGAGAATGGTGGAACAACTGAGCTCTTTTCCAGTGATGACTCTACAGAACCGACTGGTCCTTGACAGCAGAAAAAGGAGGGGTCTACAAGAACGGCTGCATCTACATCCTGGACAACACTGCCACTGATGGAAGGATCACCAAGGATCTGAAGAAACTGATGGAAGGATCACCAAGGATCTGAAGAAACTGATGGAAGGATCACCAAGGATCTGAAGAAACTGATGAACTTTATCAAATGAACTGACGGGAAAAATTCTGAAATTAATATCATGGCCAGAATAATGTTTTGGGAACTGGTTCAGCGACTACAATGTTATTAGAATTTGGTTTTAATGGGCTGTCATATAGTTCTACATTTTAGGAAAATTGTTTGGAAAATGTATAATACATCCATGCCCACACTGTGTATATGTGCTGTGCCCCTGTCAAAGACAAAGATTATTCCATCCTTAAGTAAATAAAACCTTGTTGATGGTTGCGGGGTAATAGGACAAGGTGAAGGCAAACCCGAAAGGGAGTTGAGGGGACCTGGTGAAGCAATAAGGAAAGTCCAGCTCTTCGCTGTTTAGGGCGTTGGGAGAGTACCTCACTTTTGCCTGTTCACCTCTGGTCTATTTCCCGCAAAAAGGAGGGATTTGTGAGAGAAGGATTTATGATTTTATGAATATATAATGAGAATATTCTGTAGTACACATTTCTGTCCACTAGATGGCTGCAAACCATATGTATGAGAAGGTCAATGAGGGAGGGGGAAGAGGGGATTCTGAAACCACTCCTATCAGGTTAAGGAGCCAATAGCCTCTTCTTAAGGAACACCCCTTTTGTGATGTCATGTCTGCTATTTAAGTGAATGTACTGTGAATAAAACGCTCTCGCCCCTCTTCTACCATGGCTAAAGGAGGATGAGAAGATGCTTTCATGAAACCACCTAGTGTCTGGTCTCATTATAAAGCAGTATGCTGTACACATACTTATTCTTCTAATTGATTTGGCACCACACAAAGAAGAAGGAGAGTTGCATGAATTGCGACGACAGCACAGACACCTATTTGTGTGCCCTGCATATGGCTAATCATACCTGTGAACCCTGGTGATAAAATCCTGGATGAGACTCGCCAGTCTCTTACCAGAAGTTCTGTGGATGAATCCGTTGCTGAAACCCCTGGATTTTTTGTGTTCTTTTTGCACAATTTTCACTGCACGGAGACTGCAGAAATATGATTACTCCCTGACGGCAAACAGAAAACAGTAATTTCTCCCTCAAGTGCTGATGTGATGGAGGAGAGATGTAATTTACTAGATGTGCCGCGGCTCGTACATCAGCGAAGGCGGAATGGAAAGTTTAGCTCCGGCAAGTTTCCTCTTATTCCTCGTGACTTTCCACTTCCATCCACTGCACGATAATAGCTTGTTACAATGTTTGGAGCCGTTCACACTGTGTTTTTTTTTTTCCAGTTGGAATTTTGGTGCGGACATTCATTGCGAAATTCCGCCTGCAGCCGTGTTCTTTTCAATGGTAGGTTAGCGCTGAAGACCACAGAGCGGCCGCAACCTCGCTGAGAAGGGACATGTCCCATCTCGGAGCGGTAGCAGCTTCAGACTCGGTTCTCAACAGGATTTTGGCTTAAGCCTAAGGCCTCAAGCACACGTTTTGGTCCGCATCCGAGCCGCAGTTTTTGCGGCTTGGATGCAGACCCATTCACTTTAATGGGGCCGCAAAAGATGCGGAATGCACTCCGTGTGGTGTCCGCATCCATTGCTCCGTTCCGTGTTCTGCAAAAAAAATATAACCTGTCCTATTCTTGTCCGTTTTGCGGACAAGAATAGGCAGTTATATCAATGGCTGTCTGTGCCGTTCCGCAAATTGCGGAAAGCGCACGGACGCCATCCGTGTTTTGCGGATTGGCAAATTGCGGACCGCAAAACACACAATGGTTGTGTGCATGAGGCCTAACTTATACCAAAAAAAAGTATACGTTAAACGGATGCCTCCAACAGATGATGTACTGCATCCCTCACCATAGAGTTCCATTTAAAAAAAAGTCGTATATGTTAACGTATATATTTTTTTACTGGCCTGTGCGAGATGTAAAAGTGTAGTGTACTGCGCTTTTTTCATCCTTTTTTCCCGTGATGTTAACTCAGCCTTAAACTGCCGCTCCACAATGTTTAGAGCTGCCTCCCGCTGAAAAGAATGAGAGGCGGAAATGAGTGGTCTTTCGGCGCAGTGTCCATACAAGAATATGGAAAAAACGGCATGTGAACGTCACCTTGCAGTTTAATCTTGATGCAAGACAGAAGATACAAATTAGTTTACACCTGCCTATACATAAAAAGTTTAAAATTTAGTATTTTTCACACTGACATTCCCTGCTTTCTGAAGCTCACTTGCCAGCTTTGCTGTACATTCCAGGACAATATCAGCAGAGTCATGTCATTATCCCTAGTTGGTATAATGGCAGCTGTGTTGTACCGTTGGAAACCTAGATAAGGCAGGATAGTAACACTATACATAAAGGAGCCACTGTATGCAGCTCCCCTGTCACTCCATGGTCTCTGGAGGAGGGGCCATACGCCATTACTTCCTTCAGACTGTAATAATCCATGACAACTCAATTGCCCCCATTCATTGCAGCTGCGACATCTAAATAGTCAATACAGGAAGGAAGGATATGTCTCCAATATGGCTGCCCCTGGCAAGTGTTTAAAACTAAAAAATATCTACAACATTTTAAAGAGCACAGAATCGACCCTTTTAAACCAGGCTGTCTGGTAGGGTTGATACTGCTGATTAACAATGATACCTGTCTGTGAAAATTGGTTGCGGCTTTCCCAGTAAGAAAGACTTTCATTCTTTGGCGCACTTAGGGGCATGGCAGCACTGGACAGTTGAGTAGCTGAGGTGCACCGAGGGACTAGGCCATGCCCCTGAGTGCACTGAAGCCCTCATTTGCATAAAGAATACAAGTATTTTTTCTAAGGAGCACCACAACCGATTTTTACAAGACATGTGTCATTTTATTCGGAAGGACCAACCCTACCAGGTAGTATGCATGTTTTAATAGGGTCGATCCTGCTTACAGGTCCTTTTTAAAGTCCGTAACAAAACTGGTGCAAAAATCCCCATGCACACAACCATATCCATTTTGTGGTCTGTAAATCGACAAACTTCAAAATTCAGATATCGGCCGCGTGCGTCCTGCATTTTTTCCGTTCTGTTAAAAATGCCTATTCTTGTTCACAACATGGACAAGGATAGGGCATGTTCTATTTTTTTTTGCGGGGAGGTGGAATAGACATATGGATGTGTGCTGTCTGCATTTTTTTGTGACCTCATTGAAATGAATTGGTCCACATTCGATTCTCAAAAAATGTGCATTGGATACAGCCCAAAAACACAGCTGTGTTTATGAGGCCTAAACCTGAAAGTAAGATACTCTGCAGCTAGGCTGAAATCTGTTGGAAAAAAAACTTTTTTTTTTTTTTTAATAAAGACCAATTTAAAAACGTATTTTTAGCCCAAAATGAGTAACATGCAGTCTTAAAAAAATTGCGTCCATAGATGTTCATAAGCTTCAATGGCTGTGTAGGCTATTGTTAGCACAGCATGTGCCCTACTCTCGCTGTCATGTCTTGGGCAGTCACAATGGTCATGTGTTTCTATGGCTCCTGTAAACCTCAATGGCCGCAACTACCTACTCAGCGGCCAACCCGCTAGATGAGTCAGGCTACCATTACCTGATTAGTAACACCCTGTGGATATGTCATAAATGTCAAAAGCTACATCCATACCATGTTCCGTTTTTTGCATTTTCTGCTCGACAGACATATGCGACTGTCTGCTGTAGCGTTGCATATATCTGTCATAGACGCCCAGTAATGAATAGATGTGATTCATTCTAAAGGAACACTCCAAGCTCTGCCGTAGCGGGTGCTGAGGTAGCATTCGGACCCAAGACCTGGTGTTTGAAGGGGCCCACCTAGCTAGATAATGTTGTTATAAGTGGTACGTGGTAGGTGGAGGGTCCATTAAACATTTTGCATTGAGGCCCAGGAGCTTCAAGTTATTGCATTTTTGTATTATAGGTCTACATAAAATGGAGGGACATTCACTAATCGGCCAATACTGTACCTGAGAAGATCCATCCTCTGAATGGAGTGGTAGTGTGCATTTTTGTCCAACGCTCCATTCACTTCTGTGGGTCTGACGTAGACAGTGCTCCATCAGACCTTTAGAAGTAAATGGAATAGTTGAACCACTAGCGATTCTGTTGAACCAAAGCTACAGTAAATCCCCATAGACCTCAATGGTAATCTACGTTTAATTTAGTAGAACCACGTGAGGTACCGATATTGTGACCTAAATCCAGACACAAACCTGTGCCCATCTCATAGCCATCTCACCCTGTTCTAATGGTACCCATGGATATAAGATGTAAGTTTGCTGAGAACCCAAGTGGGACTGGATGATGTTCAAATGTGTATTTGGAAGTCCCATTTCTCCCCTTCAGAGGCAAATTTGGGGAATTTAACATGCCAATTCTTGCTCCAGTGAGACAAAAGCCAGTACAAGAGGTCTGGCAGCTACTGGTTCCCCTCAAAGGCATATAACCACCTCAAAGCTGATCAAAGACATGAAATTTATGGGACCTCCATACAAGCTGGTGTCTATTCTAGTCCATGACCATTTAATTATGGGCAGATCCCATCAAACCTGGCGGATCTGCCAACGTATATCTCAAGTCTACAAGTGAAGTCATTCATTTGCATCATCCATAAGGTGAACTCTTCTGTAAAGAACTGATTTCATAAAGTCTCCCTGGAAACAACTTAATTACAACAAGATGTTATAGAGGCATTGCCTTGGAGACAGAAATCTTCTAGAGAAGTCATGCGCTGGTCATATGACTAATCAAAGATTCATTGTGGTGGAACCCTTAACAGGTTCACAAGACGACAATAAAGAAATTAATGGCTCGTGTCTAGTTGGAGATCTCATAAAGGTTGGAACCAGGGGATTTATAAATGACTCAGAAACAGCGGAGTAATTATTTAGTGTTAACGCCACATAACGGGCGTTGGACAAGGCTGGAGGTGCCCAGGGACTGTGGTAATTGTTAACTTCTGCCGATAACTGATCTGAGGAAGGAAGTAAATAATGGAAATTTGGAGGCAGAATTTCATGCTCTAGATTCTGTTAAGTGTAGCTATTAAAATTCCATTACCTCTCCTTCCTCATTCATTCTTTTACCCTTTAGTCACCTTATGGGCATTGCACAGTACAGCACAGCTGAGCCGAAGATTTCACCAACTTCCGTTGCTCCATTCAAGAATGAAAGAAGCCATGGCAGTCTAATGGACAGAGTCATTGAAGAAGCCTATGCTAACGACTTAGAGGAGTTGTCCGACCAAAATTTATACTAAGCAGAGGCTGAGGTCGGGGGTAAAATAATAAAAAAGAGTCACTTACCTTATGAAGGTCCTACCAATTTATCACCACAGCCCTGGACCAAAAGTCGTGACGTTCCATTCCCACCCATATAACCATTGTAGTCAATCGTCAGCCTCAGTGGTCACATGTGCAAGGATGGCACATGACTGCTAAGCCTCTGCTGTGACAGCTGAGGCCAATTTGAGTGGGAACAATACGTCATTGCTTCGGATTTAGCGGGAACTGTAGAGAGAGTCACTGTGTTGGATCAGTGGGACCTGCATAAGGAGTGACTTTAAAAAAAAATAATTTACAGACCTCCCACCAGCCTCTGCTTAGTTTTCTTTTTTTGGTTAGACAACCCTTTTAAATAATTGCATCTGAGTAGTAATCCTCCAGGATCAGCAGTCTACGAGCAGCTCCCTCACTATGTCAGCACCAGGGAGAGCTCCTAACTAGTAGGTGAATCTGTTAAAGGTAATGTGTCATGTATGTGGCTGTAGTTCTAGTCATTGGCTGTAAGACTATAGAAGAGAATGGGGGAGGGCTTTTCATTGCTGCCTCCCAAAAGCCCCAAAAAAAATGTATTAAATTTTTTTTATACTGCAGGATGAGTTGTGATTTTCAGGGGCTGCATTTTGAGGTACTCATAACGTATTGATTAACTTTTGTAGTACCCCAGAGGATGGCACTACCATTCCTACACCCTGCTACTGTCTCTAATGGCTAACAATAATTTCATCTGTGTATTTATTCCAGGTCCTCCTACACTGTGCATTCCTAATATTGCTGTGTAACTGTTATGTTCATGTAATGTGCCAGGTGGCAGTATATCTGGCAGAGACAGATCTTTAGATAGAATAGAACTTACCATTTCATTCTCCCCCTTTTGGCCAGAAGTGGGCTAGTCCTGTTTCCTACCAAGGGAGGTGTTGCAGGAAGCTATAGTTAGTTCTAGTCTAGTCCACTTTAGATTTGATAGTGGAGCTGAGAAGACAGCCATTAGATGGCCGCTGATGGAGGGTCATGTGACCAGACAAATCACCTCTATGTGATGCCTCCTCCATTCAGATACACTGCCCCTGCCATCTGCACTTGTTCTGTTGGGAGTTTAGTGCAGGTGCAGTGTGTTTGAATGGAGAAGACGTCAAATGGAGATAATTCACCTGGTCACATAACCTTCCATCAGCGGCCATTTTATAGATAGGACCTCTGTGTGGACAGCAGAAAAGACTTTGTAAACAAGGGGGCCTTATGAAATGTAGAAAATGGTCCAGAATTTCAACAAAGGCTATGTAAGTGTGATATACTGTAATCATCTCACAAACACATTGGCCAACAGTACCCAGAAAGTGGCAAACCCCTTTAATAATTAATTTATACCATATGTCTTCTTTATGTTGGCATCAATGTTCAATCTTTCTTTTTAGAGCTGTTAAAGGGCTTGACAACAATTTTACTAATTTCCAAGACAATTTTGAAAAAAAATCCTTTTTTTATAGACTAACTCCGTTCTGAAGGGGCTTTGAGAAACCTATAATCCCCAATAAATCACCTAGAGATGAGTAAACTTCTTGAATTGTTTCATGTCCGATTCAGCGAATTGTTAGAAAAATTTGATTTGTGGCCAAATCGATTCTACACAGATTAAGTATACTCCATTTGTTCATATATATAACACACTCTGAGATCTCCTAGGACTTTTCATTATCTCTTTTTTAAATGTTTTTATGATGTTCTGCTCTTTCTCTCCTCCTCTTTAAAGAGGCTCTGTTGCCAGGATCAACCCTATTAAACCAAACATACTGCCTAGTAGGGCTCATCATGCTGATTAAAACTATACCTTTATTTTGCCTGTACGATAAACAGCTGAAAAGATATATGCGTTTCTATTTATATGAAAATGAGAATTTCAAGCACTTGGAGGCGGGGCTGAATATTCTGAGCACTGCTTTGTAACACCCCTGTGCTCTGCACCCCCCCCCTCCCTCTGATTGACAGGGCTAGACATCAGGCTGAGGGCAGAGCCCTGTCCAAAAGTTGTGTGCTAGCATGTAAATATCATATCGCTGATTTACTATAGCTTTACCACACTGAGATCTGATCAGAAAGCTAATCTACATATCACTGCTTTCTTCCCAAGCACAATAAATATCAATCAAGGGGAGGGGGCGTGTGCAGAGCACAGGGGGTGTTACAAAGCAGTGCTCAGATGATTCAGCCCCACCTCCTAGTGCTCCAATAGCTGATTTGCATATTAATAAAAATACAGATATCTCTGCAGATACTTAACTTACAGAAAAAATAAAGGTATAGTTTTAATCAGTATGATGATCTCTACCAGCCAGTATGTCTGGTTTAATAGGGTTGATCCTGGTAACGGAGCCACTTTAAGCTCTTGAATGCAATAACAGCAATAGTAATTCATATATGAATGACACTGACATACATGGCTATAAGTAAACGCATGGTTGATGGGGTCAACATGTTGTGTTATGCTTTTTCATATTCCAAAGCTTCCAAAAATATGTTCTTATAGGGAAGAGATGATGTTTTAAGGCTATATACACATTCGGGGGCAATTTTTTTTTTTTATGACTGCATTTTACTCATTTTGGGCTAAAATCATTTGTTTCAAATGGTCTTTATAAAAAATATTCAGTCGTTCTGTCACAAAGGGTTAACTGAAGAGCTGAGTGAATCCTACTTTCATTTTAATTTTGTGCCAGTCATCGAATAACCCTTATCTCTAAATTACTAAAAGGACATAAACACTTATTGAAGCCACATTTATATGAGTAAGATAAGAATTGAGCTAGAATGAGTGTTTAGGAGGTCAGAGATAAGGAGCCGTCAGCTAAGCTGCATGATGAACAGGGTGAAAACAGACAGCATGCTACTAGAGAATCTCAAGGCTGTACAGAGAAAAGGGCTCACAGTTTTTAAAACAACCTAATTGAAATTGATCTCAAGATAAGTATAATGCAATAATAAAAAATATTGCCCCAAAGGTGTACATAGCCTTGAAACACAGTGTTGTCAAAAAAAACTGTGGCTTGTCTTAACCAAATGTCAATGTGGCAAATTCCTGCTCCTGTTTATACACACACATGTTATCAGGGCCGGTGCAAGGATTTTTGCCACCCTAGGCAAGATAAAAATTGCCGCCCCCCCCCCTTATCAGATGATCTGCCCATATCATGACATCACATATGTTCCACCCCTTTCTCAGCATTTAAATTAAAAGAACTGCTATGTTTCCCTTAGGGTTAATCAAGCTTCTTGTAGCTGTCTCCCTGACAGCCGCTAGAGGTGCTTCCGCGATTCTCACTGTGAAAATTACAGTGGGGAGACGCGGAACATAGTTTTGAATGCGTGCGCATGCACATTCGTAGCTGAGAGGAGGATCGGGGAGAAGAGTTCCCAGTGCCGGCACTGGAGAAAGGTAAGTGGCTGAAGGGGTCTTAACCCCTTCAGCCCAGTGGGAGGGGGACACGAGGGTGCCCCACTCCTAACAACTATATAGTGCCAGGAAAATTTAGTTAGTTTTCCTGGCACTATAGTGCTCCTTTACCACCAGTACTGCACAGTGTCACATATAGTGCTCCTTTACCACAGTACTGCACATTAAACTGTAGTGGTTCTGGGACTATAGTGTCCTTTTAATGTGAGGTAAATTAGTTACCAATGTAGTATTAATAACTAAACAATTAAATAATAAACATATTGCATTGTCTACTTACCACCAGGATAATAAGATGATCTGGTATCTGGCTGCAGTCTGGCTCTTGGTCTTGCTCTGGGGACTCCCTTGTCACTCTCTTCTCCCCCCTCCCTCCCTTGTCACTCTCCCCCCCCCCCCTTCCTTGTCACTCTCTTCTCCCCCCTCCCTCCCTTGTCACTCTCTTCTCCCCCCTCCCTCCCTTGTCACTCTCTTCTCCCCCTCCCTCCCTTGTCACTCTCTTCTCCCCCCTCCCTCCCTTGTCACTCTCTTCTCCCCCCTCCCTCCCTTGTCCCTCTCTTCTCCCCCTCCCTCCCTTGTCACTCTCTTCTCCCCCTCCCTCCCTTGTCACTCTCTTCTCCCCCCTCCCTCCCTTGTCACTCTCTTCTCCCCCCCCTCCCTTGTCACTCTCTTCTCCCCCCTCCCTTGTCACTCTCTAATCCCCCCTCCCTTGTCACTCTCTAATCCCCCCTCCCTCCCTTGTCACTCTCTTCTCCCCCCTCCCTCCCTTGTCACTCTCTTCTCCCCCCTCCCTCCCTTGTCCCTCTCTTCTCCCCCCCCCCCCCTCCCTTGTCACTCTCTTCTCCCCCACTTCCTTGTCAGTCTCATTTCCCCCCCTCCCTTGTCACTCTCATTCCCCCCTCTCTTGTCACTCTCATTCCCCCCCCTTGTCACTCTCATTTCCCCTCTCCTTTATCACTCTCATTCCCCCCTCCCTTTTTACTCTCTAATCCCCCCTCCCTCCCTTGTCCCTTTCTTCTCCCCCCTCCCTCCCTTGTCACTCTCTTCTCCCCCCTCCCTCGTCGCTCTCTTCTCCCCCCTCCCTCCCTTGTCACTCTCTTCTCCCCCCTCCCTTGTCACTCTCTTCTCCCCCCCCTTCCTTGTCTGTCTCGTTTCCCCCCTCGTCACTCTCACCCCCCCCTCCCTTGTCACTCTCATTCCCCCCCTCCCTTGTCACTCTCATTTCCCCTCTCCTTTATCACTCTTATTCCCCCCTCCCTTTTCACTCTCATTTCCCCCCCCCCCCCCCACTCCCTTTGCAGTACGCCAGTCCTTCAGGGTGAGCGAGTGTGATGTCACAGGGGTCAATTAACAGACCGAGGGTTACTTTTAGTACTCACAGTTTGTAGTATACCCTGGGCAGGCGTACAGTCAGTGATGAAGAGGCTGGCACGTAGATCCTCTGGGGCACTCTCTAGATATAGGGACCAGGCCGGGTGATAGGTGAGGTGCCCTGGGTGTTGAAGGTTTAGCGTGCCTGTGGCAAGATCCCTTACAGTTCGTGACGCCAGTGCCGGTAACGGTGGCACACAGATTGTTAGGGAGAATAATGGAGGTACACACGATTGCAATGAACTAGAATTCTTCTTTACTGAACAGTTCAAACTATGTACAAACTCCAAACAGTTCCATATGAAGAATATTTAGTAGCAGGCAGGCTTTACCCAGGTGACAGGTAGAATCCTAGCAAGATAACTCAGGGGGGGATTAAACTCACAGATCAGGCTGTACTTTCTGCAGAATCCTGTCTGACTTTCTCCAAGCCCGAATGCCTAATAGCTGGCTTTATCCTTGGGTAAGGAAACCTCCTTGGTATAAATTCTCTTGCTGACAATAAACTTCTGCTCCTCAGCTTTCCACTTGGCTGTATAGGATTAGCACTGCTCTGTACTCTGCAGGGTGCAGGATAACTACGGAGGAAACTCCTCTCCTGGATTAACCTCTGAGCTTCACTAACTCAGGACTTCAGGCAGGCTAGACTGACCTGCTTAGCCTCCTGGACTAGACTGAACTTCCCTTTCCTGTCTGGGCCTAACTATGTATACTAGGGGGTTCCCTAGCTCCCTCTACATCTCAGGAGGGGAAACTACACCCCTAGCAGGCCTGGTACACAGGAAATAACATGGAAATATGCAGTCATACAATACAAAATACCATAAGCAATCTCCCACAGGAGGTGGGAAACAATATGACCCAATTGACCTTTAGTAGTGCCCACCTTTACGTAGTGGGCACTACACCTTGTCACTCTCATTCCCCCCCCCTCCCTTGTCACTCTCATTCCCCCCCCCCCCCACCTCTAATGTAGCGTGGCCGAGCTCTGTTCGGTCCGCGGTGCAGGAGCATTTGTTTCCTGTACCCGGCCGGACTGGAAGGAAGTGCAAACTAAGTGAGCACTTCCTGTCAGTCCGGCCGGGTGCAGGAAACAAAAGCTCCTGTACCATGGACCGAACAGAGCTCGGCCACGCTACATTAGAGGCGCTTCCCTCCTGTAAGTCCCTCTCTTCAGGCTGCGCCCGGGCAGTGCACAATGATAGACGCGCCAGCCCGGGCAGTGCGGCAGGACCGGCCCAGCCGCCACTTAACCAACTTTTTTTTCCAAACCGCACGGAGCCGGTGCCGCCTGCTAATTTGCGCCCTAGGCGGCTGCCTATGTCACCTTACAGGTAGCGCCGGCCCTGCATGTTATTGTCAGAAGAATCAGTGGCTTGTTCTGAAGTTGAAGATATCAGAGCACAGGCAGCATATGGCCAAAACCTCTCAAAAAACTGTTAGGCCCAGATCTGCTTCTGTTGTGGTCAGCTCAAGAACTGGTGATGCAACTAATACTGTGGCTCGAAACGTGCCAGCCCTAGGCAAAGTTCAGTGTTGCCAGCTCTGTGTGACCAACTCCGGTGTCATCTCAGAGAGGGTTTTCAGCATGGCAGGTGGCATTGTGTTACTTAAAATATCACTTTTGTCAAAATGAACAAGGCATGGATCTATGAGGATTTTTCAGAGGCCAATGAACAGACCTGTCCTTGCTGTCGGTACCCCATGGTGCCACTGCCACTGTCTGCCTGCCTACTATCATGTTCAGTACGATATGGCTGCTGCAGCCATCATGCCACTACCGTTGTCTTCCTGCCTACCATCATGTTCCGTACTGTATGACTGCTGCTGCCACCACTGCAGCTGCTCAGTTGCTCAGCATTTGCAGAATGCATGCTGCTGGGTGCAAGCAATAAGTCTATGAACTGTAGAAAGCTAGCTGCTTGTTCATGTAGAACTAAATGCCAGGAATCTGTATGAAACACACAAGTCTGAGTGACCAGTCAATCACTCTCTCTCTATATGCCTTCCCTGATCAAAGTCCCTAAAATATTAACAATTATATTGTCAGGTTCTTCATCAGACCAGATCAGACCCCCATTCCTCATAAGACCTCTAGATGAGACATAAAATGACTAAATGAACTTACCTCTCCTGCTCCGGACACTACCTTCACTAGCAGATCCAGCACACTCTTCCTGGAGTCACCTCTCCCTGGTTTTCTTCTGCCAACACCGCAGAATGTGCTATGACCTGATGTGTTTGCGCTGTGCAACGTCAAGTCACAGCACAAAGCGCGGGCCTGGCAAAAGAAGATCAGTGAGCGGTGTGTACGGCCACCACAAGAAGCGCTGTATTCACCGCTCTCCCATCCATCTGTGTACTAGTGAGCACTTTTATAATGGAACTGCTCACTGGTATTTGCTTCATATAATGCACTGACATTTCCTTTCCTACTTTTGGTGGGGAAAAGTGTGTCTTATGGTCCAGTAAATATGGTATTTTTAAGTTATTTATGTAAACTTTTTAAATACATTTTTCTAAATTTTATTTTCTTCACCATGCAATCTGCTGATCGCTTTTAAGCTGAGCGCCCCCACCACAGTCATTAGAATGGGGTTCCAAGTCGCTTGTTCACCCTTACTCATTAAAGGGGTTGTCCAAGTTATATTTATTGGTGACTTATTCTCAGGATAGGTCATCAATATCAGATCGGCTGGGATCCGACACCCGGCACCCCCGCCGATCAGCTGTTTGAATAGAAGGCGCGTGCTGTGCCAGCGCCGCCTCCTCTTCACTGTTAAGCTTCTCGCCGTTGCATCTGCAGCGGTGAGCAGGTGTAATTACACCCAAGCTGTCCCATTCATTTCAATGGGATGGATAGTTCCCATACACTTGTATAGGAGCAATCCGTACCATTGAAAAATGAATGGGACGGCTTGGGTGTAATTTACACCTGCTCACCGCTGCAGATGCAACAGCGAGAAGCTTAACAGTGAAGAGGAGGCGGCGCTGGCACATTTGCGCACCTTCTCTTCAAACAGCTGATCAGCGGGGGTGCCAGGTGTCGGATCCCAGCCGATCTGATATTGATGACCTATCCTGAGGATAGTAGAAAAAGGAATGAAAGCAGCACACACGGTCTCATCAGGTCACCAGAATGCATCAGCCGCCAAAAAAAACGTGGATACAGTGGTGTATCTTGGTTTTGTGCTGCCCTAGGCGAGACTAAACTCGGGCACCCCCCTAATATAAATTTGACCCACCCCTTCCTGTCAAGGCCAAACCCCTTTCTCTCTAAACCCCACCCCTTCCTATGTGCCATCCACAGATCCCCCTCCCCTAAACAGTGCCATCCACAGATCCCCCTCCCCTAAATAGTGCCATCCACAGATCTCCCCCCTAAACAGTGACATCCACAGATCCCCCCTAAACAGTGACATCCACAGATCCCCCCCTAAACAGTGACATCCACAGATCCCCCCTAAACAGTGACATCCACAGATCCCCCCTAAACAGTAACATCCACAGATCCCCCTCCCCGACGCTCACAGGAGTACATTTATAAACTAATCAGTAACTTTAACTTTAATCATTGCTGATCTCTTTACTTGGATACCTTACTCTGTCTTAGCTCCGGTAACAGCAGGCAGTGCGGGCGGGCGGCGCTCACTCATTGACGTCACACGCCTGCGCCGCCTAGTGGGAGGAGCAGGTGCGTGACGTCAGTGAGTGAGCGCCGCCCGCCCGCACTGCCTGCTGTTACCGGAGCTAAGACAGAGTAAGGTATCCAAGTAAAGAGATTAGCAATGATTAAAGTTACTGATTAGTTTATAAATATACTCCTGTGAGCGGCATGGCCCTGTATATTCTAACCCCCAGGCAAGCGTCCCTGTCACAATGGGAACGCCTGGGGGTTAGAATATACCATCGGATTTCAGTTTTCACGATCTCACTGAGATCGTGAAAACTCAGATCCGATGGTATATTCTAACCCCCAGGCAAGCGTCCCCGTCACCATGGGAACTCCTGGTGGTTAGAATATACCATCGGATCTTCTGAGTATACCGGCATATAAGACGGATGGGACAAGGGGCAAACAAGGCATTTTGCCGCCCTAGGCAAATGCCTTGTTTGCCTCGTGATAGATACGCCACTGCGCAGATCCACAGCGGTCATACCAGAAGGTTGAAGTAGAAAAGTCACAGCAGCATCTCCGTTTTTTTTATTGCAAAAGCTTAACAACATGTATACAAATAAAGTGCGACGTTTCGGCTGTAACCAGCCTTTATCAAGCATAATCAAACTGTGACATATATCAATATTAAATCGGATAACCACCACCCTCCTCAAATGACATCAGCCAATAATATGCGTTCACCTGCCACACAAAACCAATCGTGATTGGTCACAATAGTAATCCCTCTTTTGCATAAATCAACTGTCTCACCTGGGTAGATTACGTCCTAGAAACACTTACTCCCACCCGACAATCGCGTCCCCGCCTCTATACTGCGCAGACTCGCGCTACTCACTGTTTACATGTCACCACGGCAAACGCAATGCAGATCTCGCGGAAGTCCCGCATGAGCACGGCACGCTGCGTAACTATACAAGCTGCAGCGCCGGCACCAGGATAAACAGTCGCGCGCAAATGTGACATCACACTGCGTCACCGTTGCCAAGGTAACATATAAGGCTTTGCGGACGTGGCGAAAACTGAGCGCCGGGAGCAAGGGTCCATCTATCCAATAGTACATAACATATCAATTACCACCTCCAACGAATTGGGGCAGAACATATACACTCACCTAAAGAATTATTAGGAACACCATACTAATACGGTGTTGGACCCCCTTTTGCCTTCAGAACTGCCTTAATTCTACGTGGCATTGATTCAACAAGGTGCTGATAGCAATCTTTAGAAATGTTGGCCCATATTAATAGGATAGCATCTTGCAGTTGATGGAGATTTGAGGGATGCACACCCAGCTCCCGTTCCACCACATCCCAAAGATGCTCTATTGGGTTGAGATCTGGTGACTGTGGGGGCCATTTTAGTACAGTGAACTCATTGTCATGTTCAAGAAACCAATTTGAAATCATTCGAGCTTTGTGACATGGTGCATTATCCTGCTGGAAGTAGCCATCAGAGGATGGATACATGTTCTCATTCTGTTTACGCCATATTCGGACTCTACCATTTGAATGTCTCAACAGAAATCGAGACTCATTAGACCAGGCAACATTTTTCCAGTATTCAACAGTCCAATTTTGGTGAGCTCGTGCAAATTGTAGCCTCTTTTTCCTATTTGTAGTGGAGATGAGTGGTACCCGGTGGGGTCTTCAGCTGTTGTAGCCCATCCGCCTCAAGGTTGTGCGTGTTGTGGCTTCACAAATGCTTTGCTGCATACCTCGGTTGTAACGAGTGGTTATTTCAGTCAACGTTGCTCTTCTATCAGCTTGAATCAGTCGGCCCATTCTCCTCTGTCCTCTACCATCCACAAGGCATTTTTGCCCACAGGACTGCCGCATACTGGATGTTTTTCCCTTTTCACACCATTCTTTGCAAACCCTAGAAATGGTTGTGCATGAAAATCCCAGTAACTGAGCAGATTGTGAAATACTCAGACCGGCCCGTCTGGCACCAACAACCATGCCACGCTCAAAATTGCTTAAATCACCTTTCTTTCCCATTCTGACATTCAGTTTGGAGTTCAGGAGATTGTCTTGACCAGGACAACACCCCTAAATGCATTGAAGCAACTGCCATGTGATTGGTTGGCTAGATAATTGCATTAATGAGAAATAGAACAGGTGTTCCTAATAATTCTTTAGGTGAGTGTATATGACAGTGATAACATGCATCTGATTTGGGAATTTGGCATATATCTAGAACAAGCTGATCACACATATCATTATAGAGGATATAACAAACATATTTAAAATATTTAAAAAATCACTAGGATTATACAAAATACGTTGGATGACCTCAATAAAGTGCTTATATATCTCCTAACTGGGGGATCATCTTAATCGAAATTAAATCCAAATTAAGACCATGTGGTTGTAGGGATCGCAGAGTATATATCCACTTCAGTTCTTTTTTCCTTAAGATTTTTTCTCTATCTCCACCCCTTCTAAGGGAACCCACTGCATCGATGACTCTAAACCGCAGCTGATTGATAGAATGTCCACGCTCAATAAAATGTTTGGCAACCGGTTTATCCAGCGCACCTTTCCTTAATGTGCTCTTATGTTTGTTGATCCTTTCTCTCACCTCCATTGTAGTCTCACCCACATAGATGAGACTACAAGGGCACTGTATCATATAGATAACATCTTTTGATTGACATGTAAAGAAACCATTAATTTTAAACGTCTTCCCACTAGGGGTGTGTAAATGTATCACCCTTCATTAAATTGCTACAATTGCAACATGACAGGCACGGGAAATTGCCATTCTTTTTAGGGGCCAGATATAATTGTCGATCCACCTTTGGACCACCCACATCACATTTCACCAGCTTATCCCGTAGATTGGCATTCCTTCTGTAGGCCATAATTGGAGGGACAGAGAATTCCTTAATTTTGGGTAACCCCCGTTGTAGAATGTGCCAATCCTTTCTCAGGATATTGGCAATCACACCACTGTCCTGTCCAAAAATGGAAACAAAAGGGATCCTTTCCATAGTCTTGTCACCAGATGTCTCAATGAGCGTGGACTCTCTATCAATTCCGATGATCTTTTTCTTTGTTTTCAATAGCAATTGTCTACTCTAGGGTAACCTCGATCAACAAACTTATTGCACATTTCATCAACTCTCCTAGAGAAGTTGTAATGTGATGTGGGTGGTCCAAAGGTGGATCGACAATTATATCTGGCCCCTAAAAAGAATGGCAATTTCCCGGTTTAGAGTCATCGATGCAGTGGGTTCCCTTAGAAGGGGTGGAGATAGAGAAAAAATCTTAAGGAAAAAAGAACTGAAGTGGATATATACTCTGCGATCCCTACAACCACATGGTCTTAATTTGGATTTCATTTCGATTAAGATGATCCCCCAGTTAGGAGATATATAAGCACTTTATTGAGGTCATCCTCCGTATTCTGTATAATCATAGTGATTTTTTAAATATTTTAAATATGTTTGTTATATCCTCTATAATGATATGTGTGATCAGCTTGTTCTAGATATATGCCCAATTCCCAAATCAGATGCATGTTATCACTGTCATATATATGTTCTGCCCCAATTCGTTGAAGGTGGTAATTTATATGTTATGTACTATTGGATAGATGGACCCTTGCTCCCGGCGCTCAGTTTTCGCCACGTCCGCAAAGTCTTATATGTTACCTTGGCAACGGTGACACAGTGTGATGTCACATTTGCGCGCGACTGTTTATCCTGGTGCCGGCGCTGCAGCTTGTATAGTTACGCAGCTTGCCGTGCTCACGCGGGACTTCCGCGAGATCTGCGTCGCGTTTGCCGTGGTGACATGTAAACCGTGAGTAGCGCGAGTCTGCGCAGTATAGAGGCGGGGACGCGATTGTCGGGTGGGAGTAAGTGTTTCTAGGACGTAATCTACCCAGGTGAGACAGTTGATTTATGCAAAAGAGGGATTACTATTGTGACCAATCACGATTGGTTTTGTGTGGCAGGTGAACGCGTATTATTGGCTGATGTCATGTGAGGAGGGTGGTGGTTATCCGATTTAATGTTGGTATGTGTCACAGTTTGATTATGCTTGATAAAGGCTGGTTACAGCCGAAACGTCGCACTTTATTTGTATACATGTTGTGAAGCTTTTGCAATAAAAAAGAAAAAAAACGGAGATGCTGCTGTGACTCTTCTACTTCAACCTATCCTGAGGATAGGTCATCAATAATTATAACTTGGACAACCCCTTTAAGTTGGACATGTTATTTCTTTAAAGGGCTGGAGATAAGTGGCTGCCATATACTTCTGCTGCTGTTTACTTCAAAAGAAACCATTTCCACACCCTAACCAGAGACTGTTGAGCCAAGTCCAAAAACTTGACAATCATATGACGTCGGCATGCCATACAATTCCATATTCCTAGGTTCACCATGGCATCTGTTAGCCTAGAGCTCCCAAGGTCTGCCTAGTGCCTTCAATAACCTTAATTGAAAGTTTTTGTGATTTCTTTTTATTTAATGTCTAAAGCTTCTGGTGACTATAACAAGCCAGGAGCTGAAGACGACAAGGTAAGCAGAGTTATAACAGGATGTGCTATATTATTTTTTTTGGAAAGTCATTCCTTCAATGCTTGCCGGGTGTCAAATTTAAGAGGAAAAATGAAATAATCCACAGGAAGCTTTCTGTTCAATGTGCTGAACCGCGAGGGTAGACGAGTATTAAAAGTCATTTGAAAGCTTTTTGTGGTATTATTATAGGCTTTAGGATGGCATTGTCTGCGCCGTTAATAGAGGTCCCACTGTGATAAGATGATGAGCATTACTGCTCGGCTAAAACGATATTCCCTATCTTTTTACACACATTATAAAGAATAAAAAATTGGCCAAGAACAGCACATCTTTCATGTCAATATCAAAGAGTATTTATAAAAGGGGGATAAACAAGCTCCAGAGCTGGCATCTCAGAAATTTCACCCTGGTCATATTCTTCTACTATCTTACAGGAAATATAAAAAAAATAAAAAATCTGACTGGGTTAAAAATAAAAAAATAATTAATGCAGTCACTGATAAATCGCCACTGCCGTTCTGCCTCTGCTCCAGTCCCCAACGTTTGACATGTAAAAAATCCCAGCAGCTGCGTCTTTAAAGGTATATTCTTTTATTGCATTATCCTCTCAATATGTCCTACAATCAGCAAGGACGCGTTTCGGCAAACATGCCTTTATCAACAGGTAGCATACAGTGAGTGCCCCAGTAGCTTTCTTATCTACCCCAGTCCTAACTGTTCCCCACTGCCTGATCCCTGGACCGATACATAGGAAATAGGTTGGACTGCCCCCTCTACCAATCACTGGCTGAAGTGTGTCACCAATGTGGCCAGTGATTGGCTGAGCAAGCAGTATAAGCCATTTCCCACGTGTCAAGCTTGGGACAGGAAGTGGACGGTTAAGGGACTGGACTGGAGCAGAGTGGCCAGCAGTATGTTTCTCAAGCATGCTAGACATATCTTTATGTAATTTCTGTCTGTAAGGAATGTCCTGGAAAAGCAATTTTTTAAATGTATGCAAAATGGCTCTAAAGTGCCCAGGGGGCGAGCTTTAGTTTTCAAAGTGCCCAACCCTGCCGCCCATACCTGCACTGTGTACAGATGTAACAGGGTTAACACTCAAACTCTTTACTCAAAT
This sequence comes from Bufo bufo, assembly GCF_905171765.1. NCBI lineage: Eukaryota > Metazoa > Chordata > Amphibia > Anura > Bufonidae > Bufo > Bufo bufo. The sequence continues at coordinate 47,138,165 of NC_053390.1, forward strand.
TTCTTAACTTATCGTGTTATCTTGAAACAAAAGCCATTAAAAAGCAATTGAAGTTAGTTGCTTAAAGGGCTTCTGTCACCCCCCAACCCCCAATTTTCTGTTTTTGACTTATAGGGAATCTGCTTACATTAACAAATTTAATATGTCCCTCTTACCTCGGGCTGTGCAGTAATTACAGTAAAAAAAACGTACTTTTATTATATGTAAATTTCTTCACTACCAGCAAGTTGGGCGGACTTGCTGGTAGCCGCCGCATCCTCTGTTTGAAAAAACGCCCCCTCCTCCACTTGATTGACAGGGCCAGCGAGCGCTCTCCTCCTCTCGCTGGCCCTGCCTGCAGCCTCAAATCCAGCGCCTGCGCCGTACCGGTCGTCATTCGGCGCAGGCGCTCTGAGAGAAGGACGGCCGCTCCTTCCTCAGTGCGCCTGCGCCGATGACGTCAGCCCTACACCCGGAAGAGAGGTCTTGAGATTTGAGGCTGCAGGCAGGGCCAGTGAGAGGAGGAGAGCGCTCGCTGGCCCTGTCAATCAAGTGGAGGAGAGGGCGTTTTTTCAAACAGAGGATGCGGCGGCTACCAGCAAGTCCGCCCAACTTGCTGGTAGTGAAGAAATTTACATATAATAAAAGTAAGTTTTTTACTGTAATTACTGCACAGCCCGAGGTAAGAGGGACATATATGGAATCTGCTTACATTAACAAATATAATAAGTAAAAAACTGAAAATTGGGGGTTGGGGGGTGACAGAAGCCCTTTAACGCATTTAGTTTAGATAACACGTCTCATAAAACTTGAGTGTTAACTCTACTACATCTGTACCTTCCCTAAACTGCAATTGTTTCCTCCCCACTACACCAACGTCACGCTGATGCAGCACTTACCCGCTGCTTGCTCTTCCCATAAGCTTTGCCTGGCATACTTCCCTTCTCCCCTGACGTCAGGGAGATGCCCCAGCAACTCTGGTGCCTACATAGAAGATTCTCTCTAGTGGGCAACTGCCTCAGAGAATTGTTCTGCACATGAGCCGAGGCATCTCCATGACCTCAGAGAGAGAGGAGCAAGCAGCGGGGAAGCACTGCAACGGCGTGATGTTGGTGGAGAGGGGAGGAAGCCTTTGTAGCTTAGGGGAGATACACAGCATGGGGATGGGCTGGGCTTGGGAATATTGAAAACTAAAGACCACCCCCTGGTCCTTTTAGAGCAGTTTTCCATACCATTAAAACTGCTTTTCCAGAATATTCCCTACAGACAGAAACAACAAAGATATGTCTGCTGTAACAAGCCCCTGAGTAGCCAGTGTAGAGGATAGGAGTGGTAGTGGCCCTGATGAAGTGTTGTGTCACTGTGTACTTCCTCAGGCCTTCGCCCTCTGGGGTCAGTGCAGTGAGGGAGGGGAACCCTATATTCCTCAGGCCAGATTAAATTTAACAAAAGTCTCTCTTTACTCTGCACCAAATAGGAGTTTTAGTATAGTGCAAATTCCTGCCAGATGTCCAAGATTGAGTTGAGCAAGCAGTTTGTATCAATAGCTCCATAATTACTTCTTCTTTGGCTAAAGTCTCTGTGTCTAAGATCTCTAGCTAGCAATTACAATCTGGCAACCGTAATTGTGAATAGTGTTCTATATCCTGGGGTGCACAGGGTGTCTTAACATGTTATCCCTGTGTAGCAGTAGGGTCTAAAATGCATCAGGTTGGGTTACCTTGCTGACTTTCACGCTGTGGCCATGCATATCCTCCTTCAAAACGTTCTCTCTTTTATCTGCTAAAGGTCTTGGTGATGTAGAAAGCTCCAGGGCTTGAATCTGGAGTCTAGAGGAGAGGAGCACATCACATCTGCCCCTAACTCCACCCTTTTTACAACTACTCAGACTATAATCTTCTGGAACAAGGGGGAGGGGCCAGCCACACCCTAAGCTCCAGAAAGGGCTGGGCCAGGATAGTTAACTCTGGCCTTGCCTGGCTCATTCAAGGTGCATTACATGAACAGTACAAACAGGGCAAACCAATTGCTGATACCCCCTGTTGCACTGGGGTACTGCACTACCATGCGTGAGCAACATTTTTCTGGCCACTGCTCATAGTTTAATGGGTGAAAATTTGCTGCTAGATTACCTTTAGGTATTTCAGTCAAAAATGCTGGACTGTTCACTGGACTAATGACCCAACCTTACAGCATAGGAAAAAAGAGAAAATCCAGCTTCCAAACGACCAATTGAATGCTTTAATGCAAAAACGTGCTAAAATCCGGACATGTACACCAAGTCTACGCGTTTCCGATCAATAAATTCAGATCCTTACTCATGACAACATGATGGTGTAGGACACTGGCCTTAAATAAGAGGCAGGTTCAGCATGCCAGGTGGACACAATCAACACATAGCTCCACGTCAAACACTTAAAACCATATGCTAAACATGAGAAGAGAAAAGGGGAAAAGCTGCAGAAAATACAGAGAAAGTGTACCAGGGTCCATAATGTGATATAAGATCATGTCTGCGATTTAGACCTGTTGGTACACAAGTGCCCATAGTAAAAATCCTGTGTGGTTCTCTATTTAAAAGAACTCTCCTGTGATCACCTCCACGTTTGGGGATTTTAACCCTTTCCACTCCTTGCACCACAAGGCTACTGGTATCACCTGCATGACAACCCGCATAGTGTAAACTGACCGCAGAAACATTTCGGGTCAGCACATGTGGAATGTCAGAAATATGTCTGCGAATTCTGGTTTTGAGTCTGTTAGAAGTACAGAGACAACAGATTGGCCTATAGAAGGATGCTTGCAGCAAGTGCAGATACGATGTCCGCACTTATAGTTGCCTTTAAAACATAGCCAACTCTGCTGTGTCTGTAAACTATCCAGCCGGGTTAGTTGTGGTCATGGCCCGCTCCATATATGCGTCCCAAAACCTTCTTATGCTAGGAGATTCGGACACATATCTGGAGATGTCACATGACCCCACCCCCCAATTCCAAAAGGATCTGCTTTTCTTTGTTGTCCTTGGGGGTTAAAAGTGGATTCATGGATCAAAAACAAAGTGATTTTATATATGTCCCACATCCTATTATTTCCATCTTTCACTCTTTACCCAAGATCCACAAACCAGGCTTTCCTCCACCCATGCGGCCTATTGTGGCCGGAATAGGCTCTTTTACGGAGCGGTTGTCTGCCTGGGTGGATAGTTTGTTGCAGCCACTTGTCCAGACTATTCCGGGCTTCCTTCTAGATACTAGAACTGTACTCCAGTCCTTTCATCAATTTCCCTGGAAGCCGGAATATGTCTGGATAACTGCTGACGTGACATCTCTCTATACTGTCATCCCCCACCATGCAGCCATAGTTTCTTTACGCTGGTTCTTGAATACGTATGCTGATTACAGCCTAGAATTTCAAGACTACATATGCAATGTTGTCTCTTTTCTATTAAAACACAATGTATTCATGTTTAACCACCGCTTTTTCCTCCAACGCACCGGTGTTTCCATGGGGGCAAAATTCTCGCCCTCCATGGCCAACATCTACATGGCGTGGTGGGAATCCTGTTATCTTTTTTCTGATGACAATATTTGGGCCCCCTCATTACGGTGGTATGGCTGTTATATTGATGACTTGTTGTTCATCTGGTCAGGCGACCACACTGCCATACCACTGTTTGAGGAGTTCCTAAATAACAACACTATGAATCTGACATTTACTCTGAACTTCAGTTGCACTTCTATTGCGTTTTTGGATTTGACTCTGAAGGGCAACACTCGTGAGTCCACCAGCATAGTTACCCGCACCTACCGCAAGGAGACGGCGGGCAACAGCACCTTGCTTGCTTCCTCATGTCACCCTGCACATGTTGTACGCAATATCCCTACAGGCGAATTCATACGCCATGCACGGAATTGCTCTAATGACACGGACCTCAGGGAGGAGCTCAACCTAGTGGTTACAGCAACAGCAGTCTGACTCAGTGGTCTGATGTTCTCAGCTGTAATATTAAATGTGTTGCTCGTCGAGCCCCCACCCTGGGCCAACGGATCAGCCCCAGCTTGTTCATGGATGGTTTACAGACACAGCAGAGTTGGCTATGTTTTAAAGGCAACTATAAGTGCGGACATCGCATCTGCACTTGCTGCGAGCATCCTTCTATAGGCCAATCTGTTGTCTCTGCATCTAAGCAAAAAACTTTTTCTGTGAACCAGTATATCAATTGCAACACCAGCTCTGTGGTCTACTGCATCACCTGCATGACATGCCGCTTACAGTACATAGGCTGCACTTCTAACAGCCTCAAAAGCAGAATTCGCCGACATATTTCTGACATTCCACATGCGCTGACCCGAAATGTTTCTGCGGTCAGTTCACGCTATGCGGCTCATGCAGGTGATACCAGTAGCCTTGTGGTGCAAGGAGTGGAAAGGGTTAAAATCACCAAACGTGGAGGTGATCACAGGAGAGTTCTTTCAAATAGAGAATCATACTGGATTTTTACTATGGGCACTTGTGTACCAACAGGTCTAAATCGCAGACATGATCTTATATTACATTATTGACCCTGGTACACTTTCTCTGTATTTTCTGCAGCTTTTCCCCTTTTCTCTTCTCATGTTTAGCATATGGTTTTAAGTGTTTGAGGTGGAGCTATGTGTTGATTGTGTCCACCTGGCATGCTGAACCTGCCTCTTATTTAAGGCCAGTGTCCAACACCATCATGTTGTCATGAGTAAGGATCTGAATTTATTGATCTGAAACGCGTAGACCTGGTGTACATGTTTTAGCACGTTTTTGCATTAAAGCATTCAATTGGTCGTTTGGAAGCTGGATTTTCTCTTTTTTCCTACATTTTACTATCGCTGAGTTCCTGGCGATTATCCGTGCCTCCATCTCAGACCATGACCAGGTGAGCCTCGACTCCGGTTCCACCTTACAGCATCAGTTCAGGTCATTAGTGCTATGGTCAGGTTTGAAATTGCAGCCATAAAATGGGCACCAAAATGTGGTCGTATTACGCTGGTGTGAAGCTGGCCTTAGAATGAAAAGCGCTGGGTTTTGTAGAATCATTAGGAACTTTAGGAACCGATTCTAGTTAAACAGCAATCACTGGAGGAAACAGACCAGCACTTCTGTTTGCAATATCTTAAAGGATTTATTTCATAGAGAGACGTACTTTTACAGCAGATCATAGCACGGCACGATACGGCTCAGTACAATGTACATACAATGCAGGTCCAGTCATCTATGCCCCTGTTTAAATAAATCCTTGAAGTTATTGTAAAAAAAACACAAATGTGCCGCCAATCTGTTTCTTCTATAGATATATACAGACCAAGAACTATCTAATACAGGGGAATTTGCATTTTCACCCCCAATTTGGAAACCATCTACAGAGCTGTAGCTGGGCTTTCTTTCAGCAAGGTATACACACCTAAAACACAACTAAATTCAACCCCCTCTCTCATTAAATGCACATAAATTGTACCACAATATCATACACATAAACAGCACTTTTATTATTTACACATTAGAGATAAGTGAATTTTTCAAAAATTCGATTCGCAGAATCAGAATGATGCTAAAAAAAATGCTATTTCCTGTCTGCAGAGAGCCTTTATAGTGGTGTAGAACACTGTGCCTTGCAGTAACATGCATAGGGAGTCTGCTGGGGTAGTGAAACAATACTGTGAGTCAGTATGACATGCAGATGACAGGAGTCGCTCTTAGAATCACTGCACACTTCACTTATTTGGGCAGTTACAGGTCCAAAACGAACCAAATAACTGAAGTATCAACTCAGCCTTACAGTTCGATGTTAGCGCCAAGCAGAAGCGCACTCCTTTTACACCATCGGCAGCTGATTCCACATAGATGTCTACAGAACCTGTTCTATTAAACGCTTATACAAGTAGAGTCCCCCCGACAGAGTGCAGAGGGTGTCAGCAGTAAGTTTGTGTTGACGTCACTGATTAATCCGTCAGAACAATAACCCCCAAAAAAACGGATCCTGTCTGTGGAGCATCCGCCTTCACTTGGTCAGAATTTGCTCAATAATCCACCAGTATTGTTAATGCCCAAAAAAAACAGGAGTGGATCTAAGGCCTCATGCACACGACCGTATTTTGTTTCCATGTCCGATCCGTTTTTTTTGCGGATAGGATGCGGACCCATTCATTTCAACACACCGTGTGCTGTCCGCATCAGTAAATCCATTCCGTTGCTCCTCAAAAAAATAGTGCATGTCCTATTTTATTCTAGTTTGCGCACAAGGATAGGCATTATTACAATGGATCCGCAAAAAAACGCATCCGCAAAAAAAAACGGATGCCATATGGAACGTCATCTGTTTTTTTTGCGGATCCGCAATTTGCGGACTGCAAAACACATACGGTCGTGTGCATGTAGCCTAAAACAGAGATAACACGTGAATGGAATATTTGCATGTCTTCAGTGTTTTGTACCCACTCCTGCTTTTGGCTACCAAATCATAGGCCAATTCTGATGGGACATACAGGCCTACATTGTGCGTCTCATTTTTCCTTCCTTCTGATGGATCGGAAGAAAGGTCTAATAAATGATTGTGTCAGCCAGTCCAAAAGCCAAAATAGTGGACCAGTCATGAAGTGGGGAGGGTGGGAACAGCATGAGAAGTACACAGAGTGGACCTATGACATAGTGGTGAGGTGGAAGCAGCATGAGGAGACCACAGAGTGGCCCAATGACAGGGTCTGGAGATGGCAGCAGTATGAGGAGGCCACTGAGTGGCACAATAACAGAGTCTGTAGGTGGCGGCAGCAGCAGACTCAGGAAAAGGCCACCGAGTGGCACAATGACAGAGTCTGGAGTTGGCAGCAGTATGAGGAGGCCACCGAGAGACACAATGACAGTTTTGAGGTGGCAGCAGTATGAGGAGGCCACTGAGTGACACAATGACAGAGTCTGGAGGTGGCAGCAGTATGAGGAGGCCACCGAGTGGCACAATGACAGAGTCTGGAGTTGGCAGCAGTAAGAGGAGGCCACTGAGTGGCACAATGACAGACTCTGGAGATGGCAGCAGTATGAAGAGGCCACCAAGTGGCACAATGACACAATCTGGAGTTGGCAGCATCAGGAGAAGGCCACCGAGTGGCACAATGACAGAGTCTGGAGGTCGCATCAGTATGAGGAGGCCACCGAGTGGCACAATGACAGAGTCTGGAGGTGGTGGCAGCAGCAGCATCAGGAAAAGGGCACCGAGTGGCACAATGAAAGAGTCTGGAGGTGATGGCAGCAGCAGCATCAGGATACCACAGAGTGGCAAGGTGACAGTGTGGATATGGTAGCAGCATCATGATACCACAGAGTGGAAAGTTGACATAGTGTGGATATGGAAGCAGCAGCATCAGGATACCACAGAGTGGCAAGGTGACATAGTGTGGATATGGAAGCAGCAGCAGCAGGATACCACAGAGTGGCAAGGTGACATAGTGTGGATATGGCAGCAGCAGCGTCAGGATACCACAGAGTGGCAAAGTGACATAGTGTGAAGATGGCAGCAGCAGCAGGATACCACGGAGTGGCAAGGTGACAAAGTGTGGAGATGGCAGCAGCATCAGGATACCACAGAGTGAAAAGGTGACATAGTGTGGAGATGACAGCATCAGGAGACCTCTCAGTGGGTGTAAAAAAAGGCCCCCATTCTGGACCGGTAGCGATGGTACAATAAGGTGGAGAGCCAGAAGTCATCCCTCTGCCGAATGGTGACAATTCGGCGGTCACTACGCAAGCAACTGAGCATGCATCTGGCCATTTGTGCAAGTGACTCGGAAGGACTCCCTGCCTCCATCTCCACTGCATACTGCCACGGTGTATCTGGGTCATCTGTCTTGTCTTTCTCATCGCCCTGTAGCTCCTCTGGCTGCTCCTGCTCCTCCTCTCCTGTCATCTGAGTAGAAAAACTACCCATTTCGCTACACATTGCCTGTGCTCCAGTGTCCTCCTCCCCTTCCTCCTCCTCTTCCACTTCAGCCCCAACAGGGCTCATGTGGCCGTGAGATCTAGGCGCCACGTCTCCAGTCCCCTGACCAGCCATTGTTACCACCATCTGTTCCAGGACATGAGGCAGTTGAATGACATTGTTCATCCCATAGTCCTGGCGACTGACAAATAACGTGGCCTCCTCAAAGGGCCTGAGCAAACAGCAGGTGTCATGCATGAGATACCACTGGCTGACATCGAAGTTACACAGAGGAGTACTCCTGTCCGCTTCCATCATCAAGAAATCGTTGATGGCCTTTCTCTATTCATATAGTCGGTCCAACATATGAGTGGTGTGCTTTGCGGTGTACGAGTGGCTGAAGTGTATGCAAAGTTTCCTGCCCATTTTTAGGATGTCTTGCAGATGGGTGGAAGAATTCAGGATGGAACCGCTTGACAACCAGATTGAACACGTGTGCCATACAGTGTGACTTGTCCCTGCAGTGGAGGCTGAGGACATGGTGGAGGAGGCAGAGGCGGACATTGTCGCAGGAACAACGGTGTGACAATGTGGAGGCGGAAGCGGCGTGACCTGGCCAAATTGTGGTGTGGATGTGCAGGAACCAAATTCACCCAGTGGGCTGTAAAGGACATGTACTGTCCCTGACCATAGTTACATTTCGCAAAGAATGACGGCTTGGGACTCTCCACCTCGGCTCGGCACAAGCCATCAGTTCTCTGAAAGGTGCAGAGTCCACCACTTGGAAAGGGAGGGACAGTAGCACCACCAACTTGGACAGGAGCACGTTCAGCTTCTGTGCCGTTGGATGCGTGCACGCATACTGCTGTCTCTTGGCAATCGCTTCAGTGATTGATTGCTGACAGAATGACTGACGAGGAGTAGGAGCAGGAGCATCTGGACCAGCAGAAGATGGGAATGACAGACTGCTCCCTTTGGCTGAGGTGGTGGAGCCTTGACTGGCTGAAACCGGGTGCGTGCCACTGGGTGATGCAGCGGTTGCTGCAGCAGGCTGGACCACCACATCAGAGCCACGGTTCTCCCAGACCACTTTATGGTGACGCTGCATATGTTGACACAGGGCCGTGGTGCCAACACCCTGGCCAAGCTTCACCTTCTGCCAACATATTCTACATATGGCCTTGTTCACCTCCTTTGGCGGCTTAACAAAAAACTGCCACACCGCCGAGTAGGTGATTTTCCCTCCAACAGTCCGCACTGACTGACTGCTACTGCCACTGCCTCCGTGAACCCCTGTACCACTACTTCCCGGGCAGGTAGGCTGCTGCGAAGCAGGTGGTCTACCCCGGGCACGTTTGGCTCCCGACCTCCCACTGCTGCCACCCTGCTGACTCTTAACCTTGCTGGCTCAGCCGCTGCCTCACGGGCAAGCTGCCACCCTCTTCTCCTGATGATGATGAAGCCCCTTCTGCACACGGCTCCCAAGTGCGATCGGCTTCATCATCATCGAGTAGTGTCTGCACGTCACTGATGTCCTCCTCAACGGTCTCTGGGTCAAGAGCCTGACCGCTCGCAACACCAGCTCCCACGCCACTCTCCCCATCACTACTTACCCGCCTAGCGGAGGAAGCGGCGGATGTCTCCTGCAGATCTTGGCTGGGCAGTAGCTGCTGACTGTCTTCTAGTAGCTCGTCCTCGCTGTATAGTGGAGATGAGCCCACAGCATACAATACTTCTGTGGCTGAGGGAAAAGCAAAGGACAGAGGCAGGTTGAGGACAGGTGAGGGCACAGGGCAGGCTCCCACCCCATGCCAACTAATGGTTGTGTCTGACGAACCGACCGACTGTTGGCTGGTGGTGTCTGATGTCACTTGGGATGAAGTGGATGACCGAGTTAACCAATCAAGAACCGCTGGGTTGCTGGTCAAGACACGACCGCTAGATGACACTGGGAGCTCAGGCCTCTTGCTGCTACTCCTGCTGCCACGCCCCCTTACTCTGCTGTGACCTCTGCCTGCGCAGAAACATTTAGGCCTCTGCCATTCCTCTGTGCATGACCTGGCACTTCTCTGTCTGACATACTTTTAGATGAACTAAATAAATAAAAAATAAATGAAAACACCCCTAAAAGCGCCGAAAATATTTTTCTTTTTGTACTGAAATAGGCCACTAAATGCTTTAACCACAAATAACTGAAACAGCGAAGTGGGTATATATTTTTCTTTTTGTACTGAACTACTGAAATAGGCCACTAAACGCTTTCACCACAAATAACAGCAACAGTGATGGGCGTATATATTTTTCTTTCTATACTGAAATAGGCCACTAAACGCTTTGAACACATATAACTGCAGAAGTGAACTGAGAATATATTTTTATTTTTGTACTGAAACAGGCCACTAAACGCTTTCACCACAAATAATTGCAACAGTGAAGTGGGTATATATTTTTATTTTTGTACTGAAATAGGCCACTAAACGCTTTCACCACAAATAACAGCAACAGTGAAGTGCGTATATATTTTTCTTTCTGTACTGAAATAGGCCACTAAACGCTTTCAGCACATATAACTGCAGAAGTGAAATGCGTATATATTTTTATTTTTGTACTATAATAGGCCACTAAAGGCTTTTCAACATAGCACTTGCACCCCAATAACAAGAACAAATTGCTGGAATGGCAGAGCTGTATAATGGCTATTTGGATCCCTAAATAATCTTTCCCTGCACTTGTAAATTGCTTTTCTAGCACTGTCCCTAGCGCCTTCTGACATCTCTCCCTGCACTAAGATGCTGTGAAATGATTCCTCCCTGTTCTTTCCCTGCACTTATATACAGTTGCAAGAAAAAGTATGTGAACCCTTTGGAATGATATGGATTTCTGCACAAATTGGTCATAAAATGTAATCTGATCTTCATCTAAGTCACAACAATAGACAATCACAGTCTTCTTAAACTAATAACACACAAAGATTTAAATGTTACCATGTTTTACTTGAACACACCATGTAAACATTCATAATGCAGGTGGAAAAAGTATGTGAACCCTTGGATTTAATAACTGGTTGAACCTCCTTTGGCAGCAATAACATCAACCAAACATTTCCTGTAGTTGCAGATCAGTTGTGCACAACGGTCAGGAGTAATTCTTGACCATTCCTCTTTACAGAACTGCTTTGGGTCGTTGTCCTGTTGCAAAACCCATCTTCTGTTGAGCTTCAGCTGGTGGATAGATGGCCTTAAGTTATCCTGCAAAATCTCTTGATAAACTTGGGAATTCATTTTTCCTTCCTTCGGGGATAGCAATCCATCCAGGCCCTGACGCAGAAAAGCAGCCCCAAACCATGATCCCCCCACCACCATACTTCACAGTTGGGATGAGGTTTTGATGTTGGTGTGCTGTGCCTCTTTTTCTCCACACAATGTGTTGTGTGCTTCTTCCAAACAACTCAACTTTGGTTTCATCTGTTCACATAATATTTTGCCAGTACTGCTGTGGAACATCCAGGTGCTCTTGGGCAAACTGTAAACGTGCAGCAATGTTTTTTTGGACAGCAGTGGCTTCCTCTGTGGTATCCTCCCATGAAATCCATTCTTGTTTAGTGTTTTACGTATCGTAGATTAGCTAACAGGGATGTTAGCACATGCCAAAGACTTTTGTAAGTCTTTAGCTGACACTCTAGGATTCTTCTTCACCTCATTGAGCAGTCTGCGCTGTGCTCTTGCAGTCATCTTTACAGGACGGCCACTCCTAGGGAGAGTAGCAGCAGTGCTGAACTTTCTCCATTTATAGACAATTTGTCTTACCGTGGACTGATGAACAGCAAGGCTTTTGGAGATACTTTTATAACCCTTTCCAGCTTTATGCAAGTCAACAATTCTTAATCATAGGTCTTCTGAGAGCTCTTTTGTCTGAGGCATTATTCACATCAGGCAATGCTTTTTGTGAAAAGCAAACCCAGAACTGGTGTGTGTTTTTTATAGGGCAGGGCAGCTGTAACCAACACCTCCAATCTCATCTCATTGATTGGACTCCAGTTGGCTGACACCTCACTCCAATTAGCTCTTGGAGATGTCATTAGTCAAGGGGTTCACATACTTTTTCCACCTGCACTGTGAATGTTTATATGGTGTGTTCAATTAAAACATGATAACATTTAATTATTTGTGTGGTATTAGTTTAAGCAGACTGTGATTGTCTATTGTTGTGACTTAGATGAAGATCAGATCACATTTTATGACCAAATTGTGCAGAAATCCATATCATTCCAAAGGGTTCACATACTTTTTCTTTCAACGGTATATTTTTTTTCATTTTTTTTTTTCACAATGAGGTTTTTCCAATTGCTGTTCCTAGCGCCTTCTCACGTCTGTCCCTGCATTTAGAACGCTGGAAAATGTCTAAATCTAAGATGGCCACCGTATTTATGAGACTGGCTGGCTGCTGATTGGCTGCATGCATGTCAGTCTGGGTCTGCCTTCCCAGACTTCCTTTCTCCATGTCCTCACACGTGCAGCAGCCATTTTAGGAAAAATGCTATTCGTTACTAGAGATGGCCTTGTGGTTCGCCCGGCGGTCGTTTCGCGACGAACTTTGCGTGTTCGCGATTCGCCGAACATGCGAACATATGGAGATATGGACACATCCATCAGGTGGTACAGGACAGCCAATTGAGACGTTTCAGCACATGCACATACCCCCTACCTTATAAATAAATCTGATCTGGCCGCCATTTTACATTCAGTGTTTTGCCAGTGTAGGGAGAGGTTACTGTGTGAGTAGGGACAGGCTGTTAGGGACACCAAACGCTAGCTGATAGGGCCACAAAAGTCCTTTTAAGGACTGGTATAGGTGTGCTATCTATAGGTGTGATACACAGAGGGGTGCGATATACTTATAATATACTTTTATAATGAGTCAAAAACACATAGATCTATATAGTGATCACCTAGAAGTCAGGGGCCTAGGGGCTTACTAGGGACATTTTTATATAGGGTAAGGTTCCGGACGGGGTCGCTCTTATCAGGCCGGATGGTCTGTGGTTAGGCTATCAGGGCCAGAATAGCACCCCCCTGTAGGGCAATATCAGGGACAGTTCTTTGCCCACCCTGTCCTTCAATACCACATCATCATCTAGCCCAGGGATGGATGTTTTTTGCTTTCCCTCCAGGATTCATGGATGTGCACTGGAACCCCCCGGATTGTGGTAGGACATATGGTTTCTGATTCTGATTCTGATTCTGATTTAGTTCCGCCGAGCACTTGTTATTGCCGACCACATCTATGCTTTTTTGCTTAACTTTAATAATTTTATTTATTTTCATTTTGAGGGATATCTTTTCCATTCACACGTCTGCAAAATGGGTCCGCATCTTTTTTGCGGAACCGGGTGCAGACCCATTCATTTTCAATGGGGCCGGAATGTGCTGTCCGCATATGCATTTGCGGATCCGCATCCACATTTGCAGATCCGCACTTGCGGATCTGCACTTCCGCATCCGTGCTTCCGTTTCTGCAAAAAAATAGAACATGTCCTATTCTTGTCCCCCATTGCAGACAAGATTAGGCTATTTCTATTATAGTGCCGGCGATGTGCGGTCCGCAAATTGTGGAATGCACATTGCTGGTGTCAGTGTTTTGCGCATCCGCAAAACACTTACGGACGTGTGAATGGACCCCCATAGTAACATTATTAAAGGTTACGTTTTATCTTCATGTATATTATAATGATTTGCCTTCCTTGTACAATGTTATAATATACTTTCTATGTTAGAAAGTATATTATAATGCATTTAGATTGTGCGGCAGTTGTGTGCGGTTCTGCTGCGATACTGCAGGTATATAGAGGGACAAGCGTTATTGGAACAAATAATTTCTACTGGTGTGATATACCAGTCGCCCCCAAAAAAACTGATTGAAGCGGGGTGTTATATACCAATATACTTTCTTTATAGTTCACTTGGGTTCGCGAACCGTCCCGGCAGATGTTCATCCATCACTATTCGTTACCATGAAGTGCGAGGAAATTCGCATTCATTGCGAATTGAATTTTTCCTGAAATTCAGATCGAATTCCACTTCGTCAGCTTCGATTCGCTCATTTCTATTACACATAAATAGTACTGCTATATTGAACTCATAAATAGCACGACTATATTGTACAAATAAATAGTATTGCTATATTGTACACATAAATTTTACAGCTGTATTTTATAAATAAATTGCACTGCTATACTGCACACATAAATAGTACTGCTATATTGTCCACATAAATAGTATTGCTACATTGAACACATAAATGGTGCCGCTATACTATACACATAAATAGTACTGCTATATTGCACACATAAATAGTACCTCTATACTGTACAATAAATAGTACTGCTATACTGTACACAAAAATAGTACTGATATATTGTACACATAAATATAATTACTATATTGTACACATAAATAGTATTACTATATAGTACACATAAATGATACAGCTCCACTGTTCATCTTAATAGTACCAATATAGTATACACAGAAATAATACCCCCATGCAATACACAGAGATAACACCACCATACCATTGCAGGAGAGGAATATCTAAGGTAGAACCTTTTTGAGTATTTCGAGTAAAGGAAAACAGCCTACGACCCCTGTTTATATGCCTATTTCCATTATTCCCATGCTTTCAAGGTGTGGTTATCATAACAATCCCACAAAAAAATTGAAAGCTGGAGATTTCTTGGTAGAAAACTAAGGCCTTGGAGATTGTCTTCTTCCAGCTACCGTTAAAGGAGGGTCAAAGATATGTTTGGCATAGACTGAGGGGGTAAAATACCTGCAATCTGGAGGTTACAGTTTTGGACAGGTTTCATGATACCCAGAAAAGCTTTATAAATAAGACTGAGGATATACAGGCCCTTACCCTTAAGGATCAGCAGGTTTGGGCCTGGTGCAACATTCACATTGTTCTTGAAATGGTAAAAGATGACAAAGTTATCATTTTAATACAGAGTTGACAACCAATGTGGATACTTATGATAATTTTCAGTGATGCTTGTGACTAGTGATATATCTACCAATGAGGTGCGCCAAACCACTGAAATGGGCTTGAAAGGTCTAGTATCTAAGGAACCTCACCATTCTCCACCCTGAAAGAGTTTGTACCAAATGGAAACTTGAAAGCATGTGACTGGTCCCAGTGTTCCTGTGCATAGGGCATACCTTTTAATCTTGGTACAACCCCCTTAACCTCCACAAGGAGCTCACTGTTTCGTTTGGTGGCAGTACCATTCACAAAGACGCAGTGTAGTCAGGAATGGAGCCAGAAGTCACCCCCAGGAGAGCAGTCAGGATGCAATAATCCAGAGAGCGAGACAAGAGAATTTTCAGAAGACAGCCAGGACTCAAAACCAAGAATAGATCAACAGGTACTAGTCAAACCAACCTAAGAGCATAACAGGAGCAATATCCAGGAACATGGCCGATATCTACAACAGGCTCAGTCAGCAGTCCAAATTAGGATCAGGTACAACAAAAATCTACAGCCAATGTTTGACAGACTTGGTTCCTCTTAAATGGGCCACCAATCCTGATGTCATTAGTGGACGTGATTTGCCCTGACAGTCCAACGCTGCTGACTGTGTTAATCTGCAACCAGATCCAACAAGGTCATGACTGATTCTGATACTAGAGGTGGAGGCATCTGGTTGATTAGTAGGCCAGCTTGCTGGAGTCAGGTGAGGTGAGGAACATGGACTCGGGCCTGTTTAGTACAGGTGGAGGAAAGACCTTCTATGGTGGACCCAAGGAACCTCAGTCCAATGCTGATGTGGTAGCTTCTCAGAGCTACTGTCAACCAATATGGGTCTAGGATGTTTTTTTTCTTTGGGCTGTCCTCCTCACTATACACCATTGCCATGCTATAGTAACAAATTGCAGTGACCCCCTGAGGAGCCGATGTACAGTATAGGAGTGGTAGTGGCCCTGATGAACTGTCATGGTGTACTTACTCAGGCCATTGCTCCCTGGGAATCAGTGCAGTGAAATTATAGCACTGAAGAAGGAGGCCAGGGTCAAACATAACTAAGTATTTTTTTTACTAAGTGTAACATAGAATTTTTGTTTCAATAGTTTTTTATTGTATTTAACAATTCTAAGGATATATCGGGTATACCCGATGAATACGTACAAGAGTTACATAAGTTACACAATATCTTAGCAACAATAGTCAAGAACATTCTTCAATACGAAGAAACCGTTAAGAGTTACATAAACTTGTAATGCCTGTGATTAGAAAGTGGTTGTTGTGCTGAGAGATGTGGCCACCTATGTCATATCTGAGGAGACCAATGGTAAAAAGCTCACACTTCAAATCTTGTTGTTTTAGAGGATTTGGCATAGGACAGAAAAGGTAGAAGATCTGGGGAGCCTCTAAGACGGGGAACCGTATGGGGAGCTCGACCAGGATTTCCAATTCAGTTGGAATCTATTATATCCCTCTCCACCCATAGCGATAACCTTCTCATAAGAGTAGGTAATGTTAAGTGTAGATATTAATTCAGAGATATCTGGGATGTCCGGGGTCTTCCACTTCCGTAACAATAACAATTTTGCTATTACACAGTATATACAGAATAAGGCCCTCATACGGGCTGGCAGGATATCAACTCCTATCAATAGAAGGACCAGTTGCGGAGACCATGTTACCCCAGAGGGTATAATCCTGTCGAGTAGATCTCTGCAAGCGGACCAGTACAATTGAATCTTAGGGCATTGCCATAATATATGTAATAGGGTGCCTCTGCATCCGCATCCTCTCCAGCATAAATTAGAGACAGAAGCATACATGAGAGCCAATCTATCCGGCGTGTAGTACCATCTGAGCACAGTTTTAACAGCTGATTCTACATGAGAGGTGCACTTCAGATATTTGTGGATCATTCTGAGGGCCTGCATCCAATCCGCTTCAGAAATAGACAAATTCAGGTCCCTCTCCCAAGCGATCATAAGATGAGAGCGTTTAAAATGCCCCGACTGGAGAATGGAATTATATAGGGGTTTCAAACCCTTCACGTTGCCTGTGATATATACACTGTGTGCAGAATTATTAGGCAAATGAGTATTTTGACCACATCATCCTCTTTATGCATGTTGTCTTACTCCAAGCTGTATAGGCTCGAAAGCCTACTACCAATTAAGCATATTAGGTGATGTGCATCTCTGTAATGAGAAGGGGTGTGGTCTAATGACATCAACACCCTATATCAGGTGTGCATAATTATTAGGCAACTTCCTTTCCTTTGGCAAAATGGGTCAAAAGAAGGACTTGACAGGCTCAGAAAAGTCAAAAATAGTGAGATATCTTGCAGAGGGATGCAGCACTCTTAAAATTGCAAAGCTTCTGAAGCGTGATCATCGAACAATCAAGCGTTTCATTCAAAATAGTCAACAGGGTCGCAAGAAGCGTGTGGAAAAACCAAGGCGCAAAATAACTGCCCATGAACTGAGAAAAGTCAAGCGTGCAGCTGCCAAGATGCCACTTGCCACCAGTTTGGCCATATTTCAGAGCTGCAACATCACTGGAGTGCCCAAAAGCACAAGGTGTGCAATACTCAGAGACATGGCCAAGGTATGAAAGGCTGAAAGACGACCACCACTGAACAAGACACACAAGCTGAAACGTCAAGACTGGGCCAAGAAATATCTCAAGACTGATTCTTCTAAGGTTTTATGGACTGATGAAATGAGAGTGAGTCTTGATGGGCCAGATGGATGGGCCCGTGGCTGGATTGGTAAAGGGCAGAGAGCTCCAGTCCGACTCAGACGCCAGCAAGGTGGAGGTGGAGTACTGGTTTGGGCTGGTATCATCAAAGATGAGCTTGTGGGGCCTTTTCGGGTTGAGGATGGAGTCAAGCTCAACTCCCAGTCCTACTGCCAGTTTCTGGAAGACACCTTCTTCAAGCAGTGGTACAGGAAGAAGTCTGCATCCTTCAAGAAAAACATTATTTTCATGCAGGACAATGCTCCATCACACGCGTCCAAGTACTCCACAGCGTGGCTGGCAAGAAAGGGTATAAAAGAAGAAAATCTAATGACATGGCCTCCTTGTTCACCTGATCTGAACCCCATTGAGAACCTGTGGTCCATCATCAAATGTGAGATTTACAAGGAGGGAAAACAGTACACTTCTCTGAACAGTGTCTGGGAGGCTGTGGTTGCTGCTGCACGCAATGTTGATGGTGAACAGATCAAAACACGGACAGAATCCATGGATGGCAGGCTTTTGAGTGTCCTTGCAAAGAAAGGTGGCTATATTGGTCACTGATTTGTTTTTGTTTTGTTTTTGAATGTCAGAAATGTATATTTGTGAATGTTGAGATGTTATATTGGTTTCACTGGTAAAAATAAATAATTGAAATGGGTATATATTTGTTTTTTGTTAAGTTGCCTAATAATTATGCACAGTAATAGTCACCTGCACACACAGATATCCCCCTAAAATAGCTAAAACTAAAAACAAACTAAAAACTACTTCCAAAAATATTCAGCTTTGATATTAATGAGTTTTTTGGGTTCATTGAGAACATGGTTGTTGTTCAATAATAAAATTAATCCTCAAAAATACAACTTGCCTAATAATTCTGCCCTCCCTGTAGTTTAGCTAATTTGTCTAGTTTTACCCCGGATGGCTGCAGGTCCTGTAATAAATGGCGGATCTGGAGATATTTAAAGAATTCCCTGCTTGGGATTGAGAACTTTTCACTTATCCATTGAAAGGGTTGTAGTACCCCTTGGGGATCATCAACATCTGCTAGTATATGGTACGTAGACCATGCCTTCAGCGATGCCAACACCGTCGGGCCTAAATTTTTGGGAATAGGGATCTTCCAAAATGGTAGATTTAACAACACCTCCAAGGAGTATGGGGCAGCCTGTGATGCTTCTAGGTGAACCCAAGGTAGGTCCTGGGAAGACTGAGCCCATCCCTTCAGCATGGAGACCAAAGAGGATATATAGTACAATTTTAGATCTGGCAATGCTAAACCTCCCATACGACGTTCCCGGGTTATGATGTCCCGAGCTATCCTGGGGTGTTTTCTGTCCCAAACATAATTAGAGAGAAGTGAATGCGCTCGGGAAAACAACCTCTTTGGGAGGGTTATGGGCAGAGTGCGATACAGATATAAAAACTTAGGAAGGATAAACATTTTAAATGTAGCTATCTTCCCCATCCACGAGGTATCAAATCTAGCAAACTCCACTAGTTCCTTCTCTGTAGAGAGTAGGAGAGAGTCATAATTGAGTGCGTACAGCTGGGCCTGGGCATAAGACATGTTGACGCCTAAGTACTTAATGCTGTTATGTCGCCAATCGAAATTCCAAGTGTTACGAAGATTCGACACCAGAGCTTCTGGTAAGTTAATAGGTAAGGCTTGCGTTTTGGAGGAGTTGAGGTGGTAGTATGAAAAGTCGTCATATTGGGAAATTTGGGCCATAACCGACGACATGGACTCCTCAGGGTTTGTGAGGGTTAGACATACGTCATCAGCATACAAGGATATGACATGGGATCGTCCACCCACAGTAACCCCTGTTATATTGGGGTCCTGCCTAATCGCCTGGGCCAGTGGTTCCATGGCTATTATAAAGATAAGGGGGGATAGAGGGCATCCCTGTCTGGTGCCGTTCGTAAGCTCGAATACATCCGACAAGGCCCCGTTCACAAACGTTCTGGCTGTGGGATTGCTATAAAGTGCTCTAATAGCTGTGAGTATATGTCCGGTGAAACCCATGTGTTCAATGAATATGAATAACGGAAGGGAGAATTTTAGCTAAACGGGTGGCTAAAAGTTTCGCATATATTTTGACATCCTGGTTTAGGAGGGATATGGGCCTAAAGTTTTGGGGTCTATCAGGCGGTTTACCCGGTTTAGGGAGAGTAATTATAAGGGCTTGTAGATTTTCAGCTGGGAGAGATCCCTGGGACATAGCAGCTTGACAGAAGTCTTTTAGGTAAGGACTGATGACCTGCTTAAACTGTTTATAATAGTGGCTAGCAAAGCCATCGGGACCAGGTTCTTTGTCTCTTGGGAGAGACGCAATCACTGCCTCTACCTCCTCGGTAGTAATCGGGGAATTAAGACCCTGAAGCTGAGAACTATTTAGTATGGGTAAGTGTAAGGATTTAAGATAGAGGTTGACCCGGTCATCTAGCTCTCCTGGGGTGGGATGGGAGTTCTGCAAATTATAGAGGTCTGCATAGTATGATTGAAAACCATTAGCGATGTCTATGGGGGAGTAGACCTTCTCCCGAGAGTGAGGGTGGAAAATGTGTGGGATTCTGCTTTTTGTATGACGAGCCTTAAATCTGGACGCCAAAAGTTTACCCGCCTTATTATCTTGCTTTTGTTTTGCGAAGCATTTTCTCATAGGAGGAAAGCATATACTCTCTCAGCTCCTGTCTAAGGTGTCTGAGCTCATCCGCTAACAGAGAAGTAGGATTCGCTTTATTTTTTGCCTCTACCTGTTGTAGCTGGGTCAAGATGTCTGACATTTTAGCTTCCATTCGTTTTTTCCGTATCGCACCCTCACTCTCGGGAGAAGGTCTACTCCCCCATAGACATCGCTAATGGTTTTCAATCATACTATGCAGACCTCTATAATTTGCATACACATTGTGAACCCCAGAGTGAAATGAGTAATCTCATAGAGCAAACGTCATAGAGCTCCTCCTTCCAGAGAGTAGCAGCGAGGGAGGGGGTGGCCCGTGTTGGGGAGGTGGAAGTATCTACTGTCGGATCTGATGTCAAATTAAAATCACCACAGATCACCAATTTTCCCTGTTGCTTCTTGTGGATCAGTTTCAGTAACTTGTGAAAAAAATGCACTTGGCCATGGTTGGGTGCATATAGAGACACTATGGTAAATAATACATTGCTGAGAGTGCATATCAATATAATAAATTGGTGTCACGGATGGTGTACAGGAAACAAGACAATGCAATATATACAATGACTCACTGGATCCACAACTAAGGAACAAAAGGGAGACCCCTGCATGAGACCTGCCACTCTCCCTGACTGCTCAGCCTATGCGAACACCCCAAAGGTGGATGGGCGCATATCCATGTACCTCGGCTATCTAATACCTGAAGACCCTACAATAGTGAGGGGACACGACCACCGGCTCCCTACACTAGACACGGAGGGAGTCAGGGTCTCCTGAAATCCAGCAGACAGAAAATCACAAATAAAGGAACAGCACTTATCTTGCAGAGGACTGGGAAATAGGAACAGCATGCACACACACTCCAGGAAGTTGTATAAGCCGCACACTACTGCATTATGGGGAGGAACTTAAAGGGAAGCAATCAGTCCAACTGCATGACAGCTGAGATAGACTAACGAGATGTGGAACTGAAACCAAAACAAAGAAACTCAAGGAGGAGGATCTGGAAGGCTCCTGTCAGAGCTTCTCAGCTGTCTGGTTGTGACAATTGGCCTAGAGGATCTATATGGTCAGCTACATGAGAAAATTCTACAGTGTTTTTAATAGCTAACATGACCCCCCTGGATTTAGAGTGAAAGTGTGATTGAAAAATGTGAGGAAACTGTGACTGCTTCAACCTGAAAGCATCACGCTGAAGCATATGCGTCTCCTGTATCCCCAGAACATCACACTTTAATACCTTAGATTCTTTCCACAGATGTGCTCTGCGCATTGGGCTATTTAAACCATTGGCATTCAAGCTAGCAAATGTTATTACCATTATAAATCAAAATAAAAAACATTCTCATACTGGCAGGTAATAAGAGAGATACCAGACACAGAACGTCTCCCAGCGAGGACGTCTGTATCACCCGGACATAGGTAGCACAAGAGAGGACAGGCATTACGTGAACTCCTAAAGAAATTAACCCCCAAAAACACAGGAGGTGAGGAAGCAAAATTAAACAAGTGTAAAACATAGTAAATTCAGAAAAAGGGATCCGTAAAACATAGTAAGCCTAAAAAAAGGCTCAATACAAGAAGTAGGGCAAATGTCCCGTCTGCAACCTAGGAAAAAGGCAGGTTAGGGCGACAGAACCCGTACTAACGTACAGCACCTGAAGGCGAGTCGTACTCGCCTTAAATAAAACTGGATTCAGCGAACTCTTGACCAGTCTTTACGGCCTTTGGCTGGAGCATGGCGTTGAGCTTCATCCATGACGGAAACTGGGATGTTCCAGCTTTGTAAAAGCGCCGGTCCCTCTTCCAGGGTTTTGGTAGCGTGGAAGGTCCCGTCGTGGTGTATCAGTAGGCGAACTGGAAAGCCCCAGCGGTATGGTATTTCTGCACTCCTAAGGGCTGACGTGATAGGTAAGAAGGCCCTTCTCAAACGCAATGTAGCTGCAGATAAGTCGGCAAACAACTTATGGAAGGGTGCAGGGAGGCCCCCACTTTTCCTCGCAGAAGATAGCAGCTGTTCTTTGATCCTGAAAAAATGCACTCTGGCTAGCACATCCCACGTCACTGAGTCCTTCAGATGTCGCGGTCGAGGTACACGATGTGCCCTATCAATCTCCAAGTCCCTTTCAGGACAATCTGGTAGAGCTGCTTTCAGAAGAGACCGCACATAGTCAGGGATTTCTTTAGGAGACACCGATTCTGGAATCCCTCTCAACTTAATATTGTTGAGTCTGCTCCTGTCTTCAAGGTCGGCCATTTTGGCCTTAATTCTTTCTACTTCTGCCTCTAGCTCTGTGTGAGTGTCAATTAGGGTATTATGCGAGGCTGCAAAGTCCCCAAATTTGTTTTCCAGATGGTCCGTCCGGGCCCCCAGTTTATCGATGTCAGAGCGCAGAGGTGCTATGATGGACTTTATGTCCAGCAGCATGGATCGCCGCTGTAGGATAAGCATGTCCCTCATGGCTGTGTCTGTGAGGGCTGTGTTGGACACCGTTAACGCTTGTAGCGTTGTTTCTCCGTCCTCGTCCGGGACTACAGGAGAGCTTTTTGAGACCCTATTTAAGGGTATAATAGCAGCCACATGATGGGCCTGTAGCTGTGAGATGTCCCGTGAGGAAGGGGGAGAAGCAGAGGGAAGCTCCCTTGATGTGAGGCGGGACGGGGAGCTGTGACTCACCGGGCCTTGTGCGCCTTCCAGGCCTAGAGGCCTCTCTGATCCGCTAGTTGCTGTGCGGTGTTCTCCCAGTTCCAGCTGGGTGGGGAGCGCCGAGTCAGAGAGGTATGTTCAATGTCGCCGCGCGCTCAGTAGGAGAGACCGCATCCCTTCCGGCGCCATCTTGGATATCCCTGGCGTCTCTGGAGAAGTAAAACTTTGTGAGTTTAGGCTGCTTAGCAGCATTCTTTCTGCGCCCAGTCATGTCTGGAGAGGTTCCCCTCGGTTCTTAGGCAGAATGGAGTATCGCTGAGCTGTGTAAAGTCGCTTAAATTGGAGCTGGCACAGGAGCTCAGGCTCTATGCACCCATCCCCCTAGGCAGCCAGACTACGCCCCTGCAACATAGAATTTTAAATACAAACAGTAGCAACAGGCTTCAAGTGCAAATTCTGGCACCAGCAAGGATATGGAGGCAAGTTGGTTGGTTCCGCACTTGGTGATACTGGCCTAGTGGTTGTCTGGTGCTGGGTGGCTTGGCTGTAATCCCACACATAGCAGTAGTGTATTCTGTGCTGATGGCAGCAGTTCGCTCTGCTGTCTGTAACCTCAAGGCTTTACTTGAGGAAAATTGGAGTAGTTCTCTCTGAGGAATCCTGCATCAGGAGCAGGAGCTCTGGAGTCAGCTTCCTCTCCTCTCTGAGGTTTCTCAGGAACTACCCTCTTGGCAGGGAGAAGGACCAGCCAAGAAGAGAGGAAGAGGGTTGTTTCTTGTCAACCTTTGCCAACCATTTCTTGCTGGTAGCTACGGCCAGAAGCAAACAATAGACTATATAATGTCCACCAATACATAATGCTCTCAATACAGACTAAAGAAGCTAAGCGTAGATGAAGTAACAAAATAATAAATACTTTCAGCAGAGACTCCTTTGATTTTGATTTTATGTTTTTCTTTTTCTATAATTTTGGTAGCCATTATAAATTGCACAGAATGGATACTTTTCATGCTTTCAATAACTAGATTAGGTGGCTGGGACATTTTATTGCTTTTGGAAAAAGAAAAAGATTAAAATTGAGGCAGAATGTCAGGTAGAATGTCACCGCTGTAAAATAATGTTCTATTTCAGACCAGGAATAATCGGAGAAAATTGAACAGATTCTGAATTGAATTGAGCTCCCTCTTCAATTTCATAGAGGTGGATACAATATCAAAGAAACACAATTGCCGGGCCAATTGGAAAGGGTATTATGACCATAAAAGTTGCCCAATTATCATCCATATACCGGGTTTCTACAACCGAACAAAAAAATGAAGTGAAAATTTAAATAAAGTGTCATTTTGATCTAGGAGCCGGGGTGCTTACATAAAGGTAGCATAGAATAGACTCTGACTCACAGATAGGACTATTTATCTACCTACAATTAAGGCCAATCTTCAGGGTCTCCCCTTTATTAAAGAATTTTTCAGACTTTTTGGTATTACAAGAGCCTACGTGCCATAGAGTGAGATCATTATGGGGCTCCTCTCCATAGAAACTTCACTTCTAGCAAGTTAGGGGAGGAGGAATTTGGCCGAAAGGCCATGGAAAATAGATGAAGGGGAAAACAAACACCAGGCCCTGCAGGTCAGGGTGGCAGAACCAGAACCATAATAGGGGGTTCAGTTTGATATTTGCTATACTGTCTGGTTGTCCCTAAAAATTACAAAAGTAATTACAAATTGTTTACACTTCCTTCGCCCTCCACCTCTCCCCCAATGCCCCTCCTTTCCAGCTGCTGCCATTGCTCAGCGGTGAAGTTAACCAGCAAACCAGGCATCCGCACAGTACGCACCACTCAGAATGGCATGCATCTTATTTAGACACCCTATCACTTTTCACCAGTGTCAATTCTAGTGGTGTATACCTAGTACCTAGTTCTATATATTGTTTTGCCTTGGGTTTGAACCTGACTTTTAGCTGACTGCTGTTTGATCCTGAATTTTGACAGACTATGCTATCTAACTGACTCTAAATTTTGACAGACTAAGCTACCTGATTGTGTAACGCACGACATGCGGCTAGGGTCCTTTTAAGATGTGATAAATGTAATTTTTCGTGACGCCAGTCGCATTTCAGCAACAAGGGACTAGGTCCCCCTAAGTAGATGGTGATGGTGAAACCCAGGTGTAGGAATGCCAGAGTGGTGTAAGGGTTACCTATAGTGTCCTCCCTTTAGGTGCGGCTTGCACTTGTCACGGTGCTCCTAACTGGATATCCTGGAACCCCAGGCGTAGTCGTCCGCAGCAGTGCAACTAAGATGGATAGGTGATGAAGATGAGGGTGAAATAAATGGAGTTCAGACTTGTATTAACGTTTTACTTGTATTAACACAGCTTTACTTAAATAAACTTTCATCAAGGGACAATCTTCCAACTTTATCTTGGCTATCAGCAGATTTTGGCCTTAATTCTGGCAGGAAAACACATTCGGCCCTGGTGCATGTGTACTCTTTCAGCTCTGCTATGCTGGCTGGATTAAATAGGAACTTTTCCTTTTGCTTTCTACTGTAGGCTGCAACTTATCTTTCTGTAGTCTGTCTTTCTCTTGATCTGTATCTTCTCCCTTTATTTGTCTTTATCTGTATCTTTATCTCTGTCCAGGGAACCTTTCTTCCTGGCTTCTGAGGCTCTTTACTTCTTTTCTCTGGTTCCAGCAGAGTTGAAGGTACTCTGGCTGGCTTTAGCAAGGCCCGTCCAACAGGGACGAGGGCCTGCTTCTTCCCCAAGGTAGGGATCCTCTAGACTGACCTTCACTAACACTGAACTCCCTTTCTAGAGAGGGATGGAATGGATAGAAGATTCCAGTCCAGGGAAACTAACTCTGCCATAATTGCCGCCATCTCTGGTAGACCAGGCACATTACACTTTAACATTCATTTGCAAGGAAAATAAACGTACATTATGCAGGTCATGGCAATAAATACACAAGATGACACAGGATCAACCATTAAAGATAGTGGAGGGGAGCAAAAGGTAGTAATGCCCCCTAGCAGGGCATTACAATTGACCTTGTGTTTTGACAGATAATACTACCTATTTGACCCTAAAATTTGGCAGACTACAATAGCTATTTGACGCTGAATTTTGACAGAATATATGAGTTATTTGACCTTGCATTTTAACAGACTACACTACCTATTAGACCCTAAATTTTTACAGACTTCATAAGCTACTTGACCTTGAATTTTGACAGACTATACTACCTATTTGACCCCACATTTTGACAGACTATACTACCCATTTGACCTTGAATTTTGAGAGACTTCACTAGCTATTTGACCCTAAATTTTGACAGACTTTATTAGCCATTTGATTCTGAATTTTGACAGACTACATTAGCTATCTGAAACTGAATTTTGACAGACTATACTACCTATTTGACCATGAATATTGACAGACTATACTACCTATTTGACCCTGAATTTTGGCAGACCACATTAGCTATTTGACCCTGAATTTTGACAGACTATACTGCCTATTTGACCCTGAATTTTGACAGACTACATTATCTATTTGACCCTGAATTTTGACAGACTATACTACCTATTTGACCCTGAATTTTGACAGACTATACTACCTATTTGACCCTCATTTTTGACAGACTACATTAGCAATTTGACTCTGAATTTTGGCAGACTATACTACCTATTTGACTGTCACGAGGGTGTCAAGAGCCACTCCTAAATCCGTTATACCCGGGGTCAGGAAGTCGCAGCGGGTGGCTGCGCGCTCTATGTAGAAAAATAGTGTTTTCTTTACGGTAGCTTTCTGGGTTTGCCTTGCAACCCTTTTTGGCTCACTCAGGGATCCGTAGCTCCTTCTCCTCAGCTGTTTCTTGTCCAGCACTCCCAACCTCCTTATATTCCCATCTCTCACTTCTCTGGTTGCCAGATATAGAGCTTCCTGCCTGGACTTCTATACTGACCCACTGGAGCTGTGTAGCTGTGTTCCCTGGTTGTTGTTCCAGAACGTTACCCTCCGGATCCCTGTTGGGCCTTTGTGGTCTGCTGTTGTCGCCCACCTGGGATTATATGTTTGTCTGTATTGTCTGTCCTCTCCTTGGTGTTTTCCTCTTAGTGTCAGTGGTGCGGACTAGTGATCCCACCGCCCCGTTCACTACATAGGGCTCATCTTAGGGAAAGCCAGGGTTTAGGCACGTGATCGGCGAACGGGTGAGGAACCCGTCTAGGGACGTCAGGGCAGTCAGGTGCCAGCCGCAAGGTGAGTCAGGGGTCACCACCTTTCCCTCTCCCTTGGACAGGGCCTTCCCATTTCCCTCCCTCTGCGTGACGCCGGTCATTACATTGACCCCACATTTTGACAGACTATGCTACCTACAGGGAGTGCAGAATTATTAGGCAAATGAGTATTTTGACCACATCATCCTCTTTATGCATGTTGTCTTACTCCAAGCTGTATAGGCTCGAAAGCCTACTACCAATTAAGCATATTAGGTGATGTGCATCTCTGTAATGAGAAGGGGTGTGGTCTAATGACATCAACACCCTATATTAGGTGTGCATAATTATTAGGCAACTTCCTTTCCTTTGGCAAAATGGGTCAAAAGAAGGACTTGACAGGCTCAGAAAAGTCAAAAATAGTGAGATATCTTGCAGAGGGATGCAGCACTCTTAAAATTGCAAAGCTTCTGAAGCGTGATCATCGAACAATCAAGCGTTTCATTAAAAATAGTCAAAAGGGTCGCAAGAAGCGTGTGGAAAAACCAAGGCGCAAAATAACTGCCCATGAACTGAGAAAAGTCAAGCGTGCAGCTGCCAAGATGCCACTTGCCACCAGTTTGGCCATATTTCAGAGCTGCAACATCACTGGAGTGCCCAAAAGCACAAGGTGTGCAATACTCAGAGACATGGCCAAGGTAAGAAAGGCTGAAAGACGACCACCACTGAACAAGACACACAAGCTGAAACGTCAAGACTGGGCCAAGAAATATCTCAAGACTGATTTTTCTAAGGTTTTATGGACTGATGAAATGAGAGTGAGTCTTGATGGGCCAGATGGATGGGCCCGTGGCTGGATTGGTAAAGGGCAGAGAGCTCCAGTCCGACTCAGACGCCAGCAAGGTGGAGGTGGAGTACTGGTTTGGGCTGGTATCATCAAAGATGAGCTTGTGGGGCCTTTTCGGGTTGAGGATGGAGTCAAGCTCAACTCCCAGTCCTACTGCCAGTTTCTGGAAGACACCTTCTTCAAGCAGTGGTACAGGAAGAAGTCTGCATCCTTCAAGAAAAACATGATTTTCATGCAGGACAATGCTCCATCACACGCGTCCAAGTACTCCACAGCGTGGCTGGCAAGAAAGGGTATAAAAGAAGAAAATCTAATGACATGGCCTCCTTGTTCACCTGATCTGAACCCCATTGAGAACCTGTGGTCCATCATCAAATGTGAGATTTACAAGGAGGGAAAACAGTACACCTCTCTGAACAGTGTCTGGGAGGCTGTGGTTGCTGCTGCACGCAATGTTGATGGTGAACAGATCAAAACACTGACAGAATCCATGGATGGCAGGCTTTTGAGTGTCCTTGCAAAGAAAGGTGGCTATATTGGTCACTGATTTGTTTTTGTTTTGTTTTTGAATGTCAGAAATGTATATTTGTGAATGTTGAGATGTTATATTGGTTTCACTGGTAAAAATAAATAATTGAAATGGGTATATATTTGTTTTTTGTTAAGTTGCCTAATAATTATACACAGTAATAGTCACCTGCACACACAGATATCCCCCTAAAATAGCTAAAACTAAAAACAAACTAAAAACTACTTCCAAAAATATTCAGCTTTGATATTAATGAGTTTTTTGGGTTCATTGAGAACATGGTTGTTGTTCAATAATAAAATTAATCCTCAAAAATACAACTTGCCTAATAATTCTGCACTCCCTGTATTTAACCCCACATTTTGACAGACTATACTACCCATTTGACCCTGAATTTTGACAGACTTCATTAGCTATTGTCACCGCCAGTTCTGTGAGAAGGTCTGGCAGACGTTCTTCTCTACCTCTTGCATGACGTTCTTTGTTTTGGTTTCACTTTGTCATCTCCTTTCCTTCTCCCAGGTGTCACCTATTTAGACTAATTGTCTCCCTTTATATTCCCTCCCATACTGCCTCACCTTGAGGTTTATACTACTTCCTGGATGAGGTGTTCACTGCTGGAGGCTGCTGCTGCTGTTTGCTAAGATAAATCTTTTTCTTTATTGGTGTTTCCTTGCTGGCTTGATTCTAGGTGACCCTGACTCCGTCCGTATTAAGTGCAGGGAGCCGGTGGTCATGTCCCCTCACTATTATAGGGTCTTCAAGTGTCACACAGTCTTAGGTACATGGGCATGCAATCGTCTACCATTCAGACCCTTGCATTGGCATAGCAGTCAGGGAGAGCTCTTAGGGTTTTATAGGGCTCACCCATATGCTCCTTAGTTTGGGATCAAGCCAGTCGGATGTTTATTTATAAGTTCCAGCTATCTGCAACATCATCCGTGACATTATAAACGGCCATAACCGTCTTAAGCATGGATCCGGTTTCAGCCTTGATTGACCGCATGCAAGGTCTTTCGCTGGAGGTAGCAGATCTCCGTAAAACTGTGTCTCAGTTTCATGTGACCGGTTCTGCTGGCGTTCATGGAGTTTGTTCCGAGCCTAAGATCTCGCTTCCGGATACGTTCTCCGGGGTAGTGAGAATTTTGTTCGCTTTAGATAGGCTTGCAAACTCCATTTTCGCCTACTTCCCCATTCCTCTGGTGATGAGGAGCAGAGGGTGGGGATCATCATCTCGCTGCTCAGGGATAACGCTCAGTCTTGGGCCTTTTTGCTGCCGATGGGGGCACGGCCACTCCGATCGGTGGATGAATTTTTTGTAGCCCTGGGGCAGATATAGGATGGCCCGCACCGTATTGCTCTGGCTGAATCTAAACTGCGTCTTTTATGCCAGGATAAACAGTCCGCAGAGATATATTGTTGTGAATTTCGGAGATGGACAGCTGATACTAGTTGGAATGATGCTGCACTCCGAAGTCAATTTTGACATGGTCTTTCGGAAAGATTGAAAGACGCATTTGCTTTTCATGAGAGACCATCCTCATTAGAGTCTGCCATGTCTCTAACTGTTCGTATTGACAGGCGTCTTAGAGAGAGAGAGGAGACTACTCCTTCCTATCATATTCAGCCCAAGGACAGTGGGGCTGTCTCATTCAGTGTGCAGGGGTTTCAGTCTCCCTCAATCCCCTCTGAGGAGGAGGCCATGCAGCTGGGTTTGCTTGCCTCTGATAGTAGAGGATTCAGCTCTCAGAGGAGGGTTTGTTTCTGTTGTGGGGGTATAAATTATTTGGCTAATGTTTGCCCCTCTAGGAGATTCATGGAGTTTTCTGAGGGTAATAAAAGAAAAACAAAAATAAAAAAAACCTCTAAAAACTTTCCATTTGCTACTGTTGGCAAGGTTGATGCGGAAATTGAAGGTTTGCCATTTGCTTGTAGTTCCCGTTTTCTCCTACCTGCCAGGGTGGCGCTAGACAGCAAGAACATTGTTTATGAGATTTTTGTAGATAGGGGAGCAGCTGTCAATCTCATTGGTAATCAATTTGCAATAATGCATGGTTTCCAGGTATGCACTTTGGAAAAGGATATACCTGTTTTTGCTATCGATTCCGCTCCACTTTCTCAAAGATCGTTAAAGGGCATAGTTCACAATATCCGTTTGACTGTGGCTGACGCTCATGTTGAGGATATGTCGTGTTTCGTCCTAAGCGGATTGGGGCTACCCTGGCTCACTAAACATAACCCCACCATTAATTGGCAAGCAAGGCAAATAAATGGTTGGAGTGAGTTTTGCAAAGAGAATTGCCTCACGGCGTCTCTTTTAGAGGTTTCTACCAAGACTGTACCATCTTTTCTCACTGAATTTTCGGATGTGTTTTCCAAGAGTGGCGTCTAGGAGTTGCCCCCTCACCGGGAGTACGACTGCCCTATTAATCTCATCCCAGGCGCCAAGCTGCCAAAATCACGTTTATACAATCTCTCCCAACCTGAAAGAGTCGCTATGCGTACTTATATCTCTGAGAGCCTGAGAAAGGGACACATCCGACCCTCGAAGTCACCTGTTGCCGCTGGTTTTTTTTTTGTTAAAAAAAAAGATGCTTCTTTAAGACCTTGTCTGGATTTCAGGGAGCTGAACCGTATCACAATTCGTGACCCATATCCGCTTCCTCTGATCCCGGACCTGTTTAACCAGATTGTTGGGGCTAAAAGAAATTCCAAGTTGGATTTAAGAGGGGCATACACCTAGTCAGGGTCAGGGAAGAGGACGAATGGAAGACGGCGTTCAATACCCATGAGGGTCATTTCGAGAATTTGGTTATGCCCTTTGGTTTGATGAATATTCCGTCCGTCTTCCAACATTTTGTGAACAGCATTTTTTATCATTTAATGGAGAAATTTGTACTGGTGTATCTAGATGACATTTGGATTTTTTCTCCTGATTTCAAGACTCATCGGGACCACCTACGTCAGGTCTTGCTGATTCTGCGGGAGAATAAATTGTACGCTAAACTGGAAAAATGTGTGTTTGCGGTTCCGGAGATTCAATTTCTTGGTTTTCTTCTCTCCTCTTCTGGTTTTCGCATGGACCCTGAGAAGGTCCGCGCTGTGCTTGATTGGGAGCTTCCTGAGAATCAGAAGGTGCTGATGCGGTTTTTGGGTTTTGCCAATTATTACAGAAAGTTCATTTTGAATTATTCCTCTGTTGTTAAACCACTCA
This sequence comes from Bufo bufo, assembly GCF_905171765.1. Taxonomy (NCBI): domain Eukaryota; kingdom Metazoa; phylum Chordata; class Amphibia; order Anura; family Bufonidae; genus Bufo; species Bufo bufo. The sequence continues at coordinate 47,169,982 of NC_053390.1, forward strand.
CTGATATGACTAAAAAGGGGGTAGATTTTTCCGCATGGTCGGTAGATGCGCTTAAAGCCTTTTCTAGTATCAAAGAGAGTTTTGCTTCTGCTCCCATTTTGGTACAACCTGATGTCTCTCTACCTTTTATTGTTCAGGTGGATGCTTCTGAGGTGGGTGTGGGTGCGGTCTTATCTCATGGTCCCTTTCCTGCCAAATGGCGTTCGTGTGCTTTTTTCTCAAGGAAACTCTCCTCTGCAGAGAGAAATTACGATGTGGGAGATAGGGAGTTGTTGGCCATCAAATTTGCTTTTGAGGAATGGTGCCATTGGTTAGAGAGAGCCAGACACCCTATTACCGTGTTTATCGACCATAAGAATCTGGCCTACTTGGAATCGGCCAAGCGTCTGAACCCGAGACAGGCCAGATGGTCTTTGTTCTTTTCTAGCTTTAATTTTGTGGTCACGTTCCGCCCTGGGGTTAAAAATGTGAAGGCGGATGCCCTGTCACGTTGTTTTCCGGGAGGGGGGAACTTTGAAGACCCGGGTCCAATTTTGGCTGAAGGGGTGGTCGTCTCTGCTCTTTATCCTGATTTGGAGGAAGAGGTTCAGGCAGCCCAGGCAGAGGCTCCTGATCTTTGTCCTCCTGGGAGGTTGTTTGTGCCTCTCGCTTTACGACACAAGGTTTTTAAGGAGCACCACGATACTGTCCTTGCTGGGCACCTGGGGAGTAGAGCCACAGTGAATCTCATTGCTCCGAGATTCTGGTGGCCGGCTCTTCGTAAGACGGTTGACGGTTTTGTGGCAGCTTGCGAGACCTGCGCTCGTGCCAAGGTCCCTCATTCACGGCCATCGGGTTCTCTCCTCCCGTTACCCATTCCTTCCCGTCCTTGGACGCATCTGTCCATGGACTTCATTACGGACCTGCCTTGTTCCTCGGGGAAGACGGTTATTCTGGTGGTAGTGGACCGTTTTAGCAAAATGGCGCATTTCATTCCCTTTCCTGGGTTACCCAATGCTAAGATGTTGGCGCAAGAGTTTGTTGATCACATTGTTAAATTGCATGGCATTCCTTCAGACATCATTTCTGATAGGGGCACGCAATTTGTTTCCAGATTCTGGAAGGCCTTCTGTTCTCGCTTGGGGATTTGGTTGTCGTTCTCTTCTGCTTTTCACCCGCAGTCGAATGATCAGACCGAACGTGTCAATCAGAATCTGGAGACATATCTGCTCTGTTTTGTGGCGGAGAATCAGGAGGATTGGTATTCTTTTTTGTCCCTTGCTGAGTTTGCTTTAAATAACCGTCGCCAGGAGTCCTCTGATAAGTCACCATTTTCTGGTGCATATGGGTTTCATCCGTAGTTTGGGACATTCTCTGGAGAGGGGTCTTCTGGTTTACCTGATGAGGAGAGATTTTCCTCGTCTTTGTCATTTATTTGGCAAAAGATTCAGGCTAATCTAAAGAGGATGAGTGAGAGATATAAGCGTGTGGCGGATAAGAGACGTGTGCCTGGTCCGGACCTGAATGTGGGTGATCTTGTGTGGTTGTCTACAAAGAATAGCAAACTGAAGGTTCCCTCCTGGAAGTTAGGTGCTAGGTTTATTGGGCCTTACAAGATCTTGTCTGTCATCAATCCCGTTGCCTTCCGTCTTGATTTTCCTCAGACTTGGAAGATCCATAATGTTTTTCACAGGTCCCTATTAAAACCTTATGTCCAACCCACTGTACCCTCCTCTTTGCCTCCTCCTCCGATTTTTGTTGATGGCAGTCTTGAATTTCAGGTCTCTAGGATTGTGGATTCTCGCATTATCCGTGGTTCTCTCCAGTACCTTGTTCATTAGGAGGGTTATGGTCCTGAGGAGAGGATGTGGGTCCCAGTGGCGGACATTAAGGCCACTCGTCTCATCAGGGCTTTCCATAGATCCTGAGAAGGTGGGCTCTGAGTGTCCGGAGTCCACCCGTAGAGGGAGGGGTACTGTCACCGCCAGTTCTGTGAGAAGGTCTGGCAGACGTTCTTCTCTACCTCTTGCATGACGTTCTTTGTTTTGGTTTCACTTTGTCATCTCCTTTCCTTCTCCCAGGTGTCACCTATTTAGACTAATTGTCTCCCTTTATATTCCCTCCCATACTGCCTCACTTTGCGGTTTATACTACTTCCTGGATGAGGTGTTCACTGCTGGAGGCTGCTGCTGCTGTTTGCTAAGATAAGTCTTTTTCTTTATTGGTGTTTCCTTGCTGGCTTGATTCTAGGTGACCCTGACTCCATCCGTATTAAGTGCAGGGAGCCGGTGGTCATGTCCCCTCACTATTATAGGGTCTTCAGGTGTCACACAGTCTTAGGTACGTGGGCATGCAATCGTCTACCATTCAGACCCTTGCATTGGCATAGCAGTCAGGGAGAGCTCTTAGGGTTTTATAGGGCTCACCCATATGCTCCTTAGTTTGGGATCAAGCCAGTCGGATGTTTATTTATAAGTTCCAGCTATCTGCAACATCATCCGTGACAGCTATTTGACCCTGAATTTTGACAGACTATACTACCTATTTGTTCCTGAATTTTGATAGACTACTTTAGCTATCTGACCCTTAATTTTGACAGACTACATTAGCTATCTGACCCTGAATTTTGACAGACTACATTAGCTATCTGACCCTGAATTTTGACAGACTATACTACCTATCTGACCCTAAATTTTGACAGACTATGGCCTTGTTTACACTTCAGTTAACTGGTCAGTTAGTTCCATCAGTGAGCCAAAACCAGTAGTGGGGTCTACTCAGAGATAAGGTAAAATGGAAAGATCTGCACCTGTTCTGTGTTCTTGACCCAGATCATAATAACTGATACAAGTAACTGACCAAATAACTGTAGTGTGAACTAAGCCTTAGCTACCTGTTTGAGCTTGAACCTTGAAAGACTTTGCTATAGTACCTATTTAACACTGAATTTTGACACAATACTCCTCTGTACCTTGATCTAATTTCTAATGACATTTATTGATCACAATTTATTTTTTATATATAACTTTGTGCTCCCTGTTCCAACAACTCTGAGACTGACCATGGCTACCAGCAACTACCCGCTCCTTTAAAGGGGTCATGCCATGATTGGGGTAAAAAATGAAAATCAGACATCATATAGTACATGCTATTGCAAAAATATTCCGATCCAGGTGCTGGTTTGAAAAATATGTTTCATGACACAACCCCTTTAAAGGTTAATTATTCCCAACTTGGACATTTATGGCATATCCACAGTAGTTAAGACCCACACCTATTAAAAAATTGGGGTCCCCTGACCCCAGCGTGTGACCGCGCATGTGTGGCTCTGTTCATTCACTACTATGGTAGTTCTGAAAATAGCTATGCATGCTTATTCACCTATTTTTGGACCTAAGAATACCTTTTTAATATCCTGTTTTATGCATACACTATCCACAGAATCCACTACTGGACACTCAACATGAACTGAAGTCTTATGGTTAATACAGTAACAAGATCCTAAACAAACTGGTGTAGAACTGGGGTGCTATCGATGAAATGTGTGGTCCATTATTGCTTAGCTCAAATCCGAGACCCTTGCACTACCCTACTTTTTCTCTGTTCTTGAACCTTTCAATTTGCCTTATTCTTGGAGCCCATAGGCAACTGCATGTGTTTGGGAACCAGAGGACAATATCTGGGGATAGTGATATATGCTATATCTAATGCAACTGGAAGCCTATGAGTCTGCTACATGTAATAAGTCTGTTCACCTGAAACGTTGTGCCGGGAGAACTCCCACCGTCTTGTCGTGTAGATGAATGCTTGCAGATTCTCATGTATCTGTCTAGTATCATTTGTTAAATTGTATCTCATAAAATTTAATAAAAGCTTCTGCAGCGTAAAAAAAAAGATCATGAAATTTCTAACAGCCTCTGTTCACGGTTACATTTTTATTTTTTGGATAACTCATTTTTATTTCAGTCCATTTATAAATTTAGTCCCCCCTCCCACCACCACCTTTGTGGGTATACCTTACACTTTGTATACACTACATTCAGTAGAGCAGCACTTTAAGGTTCTTATTGGCTAAACTAAAGTTTGGAAGTCTTATTAATCTCCATATTCCTCCTTCTTCACTCTCAACACCTGCAAAGAGGTATGGACTATGGACCTTCTCAGTCCAATTCCTAGATCACAGGTTACCATCCCCAGAGTAGCAACCAATTAGTGGCAGAGAGTCAGAGAATAAAACCAGGACAAAAATACAACATGGGCCAGCTGAGGTAATGGTCATCAATATCAGATTGGCGGGGGTTCAATTCTATGCACTGTGCAGAGGTCATGCTAGATTACAGCTCTGTCCCATGGAAGTGACATGGAGCAGTACTTTAGTAATTAGGCAAGGAGTTGTGCATGGTTCCACTGTAGCCTCTACAATCAGCTAGTCTGTGAGGGTGCTTGGTCATCAACAAAAAGCCTATGAAAACCCCTTTAAAGGGGTTATTTCATGAAGGCAACCCAATTTCATAAGCCCTAAGGGCAGGGACATGTCATGGGGAAAGGGGTCCTGACTATGATCTTTTACTCTGTTCCTGACTGTGCTCTCATCTCGTCCTCTGGCCTGCCATATTCTGATTGCTCGTCAAGCGATGACCCTTTACTTTGTCCATGACCGTGCTACTACAAATAGTTGACTATGTTGGGGACCACAACCTCAGAATCAAACCTAGAAAATGTGCACCTCTTTGTAGGGGTTAAGGATGAAGAATGGGGAGATTCCCTAGACTCTGCAGTCTGAGAGAATTCACATCTAAGGTAAGAGACTTTACATAGATAAAGGCTGTTTACACCTTTGGGGTTTTTTATTTATTATTTAATTTTGGGCTATAAATATTTTTCTTTATTAAAAATGTTTAGCCATTTCTTAGATACCAGGGGAAAAAAACTGTCTGTTTGCAAGCGGTCACAGTCTGTTTTCTTTTAATCCCGTCATCTAACAGCACATGTGTAGCTCTTATCTCTGAAGTCCTGACCTCATAAATACTTATAAAATCCATATTCTTATCAGTTTGATTTGAATTTAGCTATAAAAAGTGTTGATGAGGTCAGGAGTTAACAGCTATACATGAGCAGTCAAATGACTGGACTCAAAGAAAACTGACTATGACAGCTTGCAGAAAAAAATAAACGAACCAGCACCTCCACAATAAGTGAATATAAGAACGCAGGTGCACGCTACCTTGGCTAAAACACACTTGGATACGTAGAACTACAGGTAACAGCACTCTGCTAGTCAATTGCGCAAAGATATAAGCAAACACTAAAAGAATAAATGCTTGGGGGTCATACTTACTGCAAATGCAGCTAGAAGCTTTTTGCGAATATAATTGATCAAAAATATTTCGGGCCCATCTACCGGTCGTCAAGGTCGCTTCTAATCAGATGGGTCCTACTCTGACATGCCTCTCCTGGGCTTACAGCCTACAATCTGGGCAAAGTAGTACCAAGCTGCATCCTACACATGCCTCTCCCAGGTTGTGAGCCTGCAGTATGGGCTGGGTAGAATACAGCTGTACAAGCTATCTAATTAAAAGCACATGGTAAATGGGCTGGTGGTGCACGGTTCAATCTCACCACCAGGGGGAGCCACTCCCCTAGTGGCAGTGACAATGGGGAAAAAAATAAACGAACCAGCACCTCCACAATAAGTGAATATAAGAACGCAGGTGCACGCTACCTTGGCTAAAACACACTTGGATACGTAGAACTACAGGTAACAGCACTCTGCTAGTCAATTGCGCAAAGATATAAGCAAACACTAAAAGAATAAATGCTTGGGGGTCATACTTACTGCAAATGCAGCTAGAAGCTTTTTGCGAATATAATTGATCAAAAATATTTCGGGCCCATCTACCGGTCGTCAAGGTCGCTTCTAATCAGATGGGTCCTACTCTGACATGCCTTCTCCTGGGCTTACAGCCTACAATCTGGGCAAAGTAGTACCAAGCTGCATCCTACACATGCCTCTCCCAGGTTGTGAGCCTGCAGTATGGGCTGGGTAGAATACAGCTGTACAGATTGAACCGTGCACCACCAGCCCATTTACCATGTGCTTTTAATTAGATAGCTTGTACAGCTGTATTCTACCCAGCCCATACTGCAGGCTCACAACCTGGGAGAGGTGACTGTGGTAGGTAAAGTGCAAGAGTCCAAGGTACCACCAAATGAAGTTCAGGCTGCTTTATTTGAAGCACATGAGCCAAAAACAGCAGTGTTTCAGCAAGGCAAGCCCTTCTATTCAGTTTGAGAAAGGCAGAGTGTCAAAACATTGCAGTTTTTGTGTTGAAAATAAAGCAGAGTATGCTTCATTTGGTGGTGCTTTAGACACTTGGATTTCCTGGGAGAATTTGGGTGGAACCCACTACCACAACGGGAACACACCACTACTTAACCCTTTTCACATGTGACCCAATTTGCAGCACTATCAAAGTAATCTCACTTCGAACAAGGAGATGCTCAAAAGAATGTAGTATTTAAATTCTATCTCACGAACAGTCCTTAGAAAAGCTAAGGTCATGTCAAGTCCAATTCCAGTTCTACCGGTCTGCACTTGGATATTTGTTACAAGAATAAAGAGGATTTCCTTACGAAAAGCACAGTGCCGGATCCGATTTTTTTTCTGTTCACTTACTACCGGTATGACGTCTGCTGGGGAATTCTGGAAGAGTAATCTAATAAACGGCTGGCTCACAGTACTTTTGCATACAAATACCATTTATTATCACCACAATTATACTAACACATTTATTGTAAAATAAACATCATATCATTCCATGTATGTCATCAATCATTATTCATTCCAGCAACAGTAAACATATAAAAATGCGGAGCTCACGCATATGATTAAAACTGTACTTGGAGTACTCCAATAATATACTATGGCTTCTAACGGTAATATATTACCACAGCGGTAAAAATGTATCTATAACTATTATTAGTCTCCCCGGCAAAGTTAATACTTTGTATGGCTTTTGGTTCCTTCTGTGGGCTATGTTATCACCAATATTCAATTTTGGCCGCAATGCTACATTACCAGTTGTTGGAACCCTCCCGGTTCAGCTATAACTGCCGGGGAGACTAACAGTTATAGATACATTTTTATCGCTGTGGTAATATATTACCATTAGAAGCCATAGTATATTATTGGAGTACTCCAAGTACAGTTTTAATCATATGCGTGAGCTCCGCATTTTTATACACTGCCCGTCCAAAAAAAAAGTCGCCACCAAAAATATTTCATTGGACCGCCTTTAGCTTTGATTACGGCACGCATTCGCTGTGGCATTGTTTCGATAAGCTTCTGCAATGTCACAAGATTTATTTCCATCCAGTGTTGCATTAATTTTGCATTGATGATGGTAGAGTCTGACTGCTGTGCAAAGCCTTCTCCAGCACATCCCAAAGATTCTCAATGGGGTTAAGGTCTGGACTCTGTGGTGGCCAATCCATGTGTGAAAATGACGTCTCATGCTCCCTGAACCACTCTTTCACAATTTGAGCCCGATGAATCCTGGCATTGTCATCTTGGAATATGCTCGTGCCATCAGGGAAGAACAAATCCATGGATGGAATAACCTGGTCATTCAGTATGTTCAGGTAGTCGGCGGACCTCATTCTTGGAGCACATACTGTTGCTGAACCTAGACCTGACCAACTGCAGCAACCCCAGATCATAGCACTGCCCCAACAGGCTGGTACAGTAGGCACTAGGCATGATGGGTGCATCACTTTATCTGCCTCTCTTCTTACCCTGATGCGCCCATCACTCTGGAACAGGGTAAATCTGGACTCATCAGACCACATGACCTTCTTCCATTGCTCCAGAGTCTAATCTTTATGCTCCCTAGCAAATTAAAGCCTTTTTTTCTGGTTTGCCTCACTGATTAGTGGTTTTCTTATGGCTACACAGCTGTTCAGTCCCAATCCCTTGAGTTCCCTTCGCATTAAACATAGCCCTGAGTTCTACTGTTGTTTTTCTTCGATTTGATTTCACCAAACGTTTAAGTGATCGCCGATCACAATCATTCAGGATTTTTTTCCCGCCTCGAATACAATGGGTCCCCACTATCCTTCCAGTTTTTAATAATGCATTGGACAGTTTTTAACCCAATTTTAGTAGTTTCTGCAATCTCCTTAGATGTTTTCTCTGCTTGATGCATGCCAATGATTTGACCCTTCTCAAACAGACTAACATCTTTTCCACGACCAAGAGATGTGTCTTTCGACAAGGTTGTTTAAGAAATGAGAAGCAACTCATTGCACCAGTTGGGGTTAAATAACTTGTAGCCAGCTGAAAGATAATCACCCATGCAGTATTTATCCAATAGGAGGCTCATAACCATTTGCTTAGTTAAATCCAGGTGGCGACTTTTTTTTTGGACAGGCAATGTATGTTTACTGTTCCTGGAATGAATAATGATTGATGACATACATGGAATGATATGATGTTTATTTTACAATAAATGTGTTAGTATAATTGTGGTGATAATAAATGGTATTTGTATGCAAAAGTACTGTGAGCCAGCAGTTTATTAGATTATTCATTTATGTGATTACGGCCAGCTGGTGACTGGTAGCCTGAGCTCCAGTAGCTGGTTGAGCTTCTCTGGAGTGTATTAGCTTTGAATTCTGGAAGAAGCCGATATAAAAGCTACTCATGTCTTATATCTTCTCTAGACACATTGGGGCAGATTTATTAATACTGACTAACAGTGTACTACTTGTCCTGTACTACCCCCTGAATCTGAGCTGAGCTGTAGTACTCCAGCATAGTCACGACACTTCCCAAAAAAGTTTGCGTATATTTTAGAACTTGCAGGGCGTTCAAATGGTCATCTCTGTTCTTTCGCTTTTGCATTGCAGTCATGGAAGATTTGCACCTATTCACTTCTTCAACTTTTTAAGTTGACGCTGACGAACTTTTTTTTTTTTTGTGTGTGTTTCTGAATGCAGTCACAAGACGATGGGGTTCATGTTGTAGAGAACATGCCAGGATAAAATGATAAAATCTACATTTCTTAAGCATATATTTGGCATGCAGGTATCTGTGTCCCGCAGAGTCCAATTCATCAATCGTCTATAAAGAACCAAAAGTAGAAGGTCTTTCAGGCCCGAGTCAGTGGGGAGGGGGGGTGATGTCTCTGTCATGCTTTATTAATATGCTTACTCACGGCTGGTAAGTGGCAGCCATATTCTGCTTTAGAATATTCGTAATATTCTAAAAAACAAATATATAGCAATATAGGGAATATTATGTAATAATTATGTAGTAATAGTCAGTAATAATATCTGACACTGGAAAAGCTGGGTAATAACTCAGTGTAGATCGCGAGTGATTACCCAGCTTTCCCAGTGTCAGATATCATCCTAGTGTAAATCGCGAATATTCTAATCGCGAATTTTCCATGCAAAAGGATACACTAATAAGCTTGTCATAAGACTCAGTCTAATATTCTTGTCAGAAGACTATGAAACCAATAGATGGTGCTATTGAGTTATGAACAGTGCCCTCTATTGGTTTCATAGTCTTCTAACAAGAATATTTGTCTTGTCATAAGACTGTGAAACCAATAGAGGGCGCTGTTCATAACTTAATAGCGCCCTCTATTGGTTTCATAGTCTTCTGACAAGAATATTTGTCTTGTCATAAGACTGTGAAACCAATAGAGGGTGCTGTTCATAACTCAATAGCGCCATCTATTGGTTTTCATACACTGCGTGCAGAATTATTAGGCAAATGAGTATTTTGACCACGTCATCCTCTTTATGCATGTTGTCTTACTCCAAGCTGTATAGGCTCGAAAGCCTACTACCAATTAAGCATATTAGGTGATGTGCATCTCTGTAATGAGAAGGGGTGTGGTCTAATGACATCAACACCCTATATTAGGTGTGCATAATTATTAGGCAACTTCCTTTCCTTTGGCAAAATGGGTCAAAAGAAGGACTTGACAGGCTCAAAAAAGTCAAAAATAGTGAGATATCTTGCAGAGGGATGCAGCACTCTTAAAATTGCAAAGCTTCTGAAGCGTGATCATCGAACAATCAAGCGTTTCATTCAAAATAGTCAACAGGGTCGCAAGAAGCGTGTGGAAAAACCAAGGCGCAAAATAACTGCCCATGAACTGAGAAAAGTCAAGCGTGCAGCTGCCAAGATGCCACTTGCCACCAGTTTGGCCATATTTCAGAGCTGCAACATCACTGGAGTGCCCAAAAGCACAAGGTGTGCAATACTCAGAGACATGGCCAAGGTAAGAAAGGCTGAAAGACGACCACCACTGAACAAGACACACAAGCTGAAACGTCAAGACTGGGCCAAGAAATATCTCAAGACTGATTTTTCTAAGGTTTTATGGACTGATGAAATGAGAGTGAGTCTTGATGGGCCAGATGGATGGGCCCGTGGCTGGATTGGTAAAGGGCAGAGAGCTCCAGTCCGACTCAGACGCCAGCAAGGTGGAGGTGGAGTACTGGTTTGGGCTGGTATCATCAAATATGAGCTTGTGGGGCCTTTTCGGGTTGAGGATGGAGTCAAGCTCAACTCCCAGTCCTACTGCCAGTTTCTGGAAGACACCTTCTTCAAGCAGTGGTACAGGAAGAAGTCTGCATCCTTCAAGAAAAACATGATTTTCATGCAGGACAATGCTCCATTACACACGTCCAAGTACTCCACAGCGTGGCTAGCAAGAAAGGGTATAAAAGAAGAAAATCTAATGACATGGCCTCCTTGTTCACCTGATCTGAACCCCATTGAGAACCTGTGGTCCATCATCAAATGTGAGATTTACAAGGAGGGAAAACAGTACACCTCTCTGAACAGTGTCTGGGAGGCTGTGGTTGCTGCTGCACGCAATGTTGATGGTGAACAGATCAAAACACTGACAGAATCCATGGATGGCAGGCTTTTGAGTGTCCTTGCAAAGAAAGGTGGCTATATTGGTCACTGATTTGTTTTTGTTTTGTTTTTGAATGTCACAAATGTATATTTGTGAATGTTGAGATGTTATATTGGTTTCACTGGTAAAAATAAATAATTGAAATGGGTATATATTTGTTTTTTGTTAAGTTGCCTAATAATTATGCACAGTAATAGTCACCTGCACACACAGATATCCCCCTAAAATAGCTAAAACTAAAAACAAACTAAAAACTACTTCCAAAAATATTCAGCTTTGATATTAATGAGTTTTTTGGGTTCATTGAGAACATGGTTGTTGTTCAATAATAAAATTAATCCTCAAAAATACAACTTGCCTAATAATTCTGCACTCCCTGTAGTCTTATGACAGCTGAAAAACAAGGCAGATTCTACTCATTTACATGTCTTTCCCATATGCCCATGTTTATACAAATTCGTTTTTACATGACAAAACTATATAGAAAGGTTATTGAATATTATATTAGGACAATCAGAAAACCTTTTGTCACCCTAATGATATTGATCTAGGTGCGCAAGTCCACCCAAGCCATCCAACAGATGTGAAGCAACTTTGAGGCTTACTGGCTCTCAGTCATATGACAGTTGGTTTGGAATATCTCATAGTGCACAACGCTGCCATTGTAAGGTATGCTGGCTATTATCTGTCTCATGGATGGCTTGCACATACCTGGCTTTTGGCATATAACCTTTGTATGGTTGTCTATTGTATGTCGTACATAATAGGAGTCTAAGACGCATCCAGCTATCCTGTTAATGCTGTTGCCAAACCTTTTTGAAGAGAATGTGATGAAAATGAAAAAGTGCTGTGCACATGCTCTATGACCTGTGAAGAGGACCTTGTCCAGGTGAGGTGCGAGTGACCGCCACCTACTGTGAATGGTGGCACCTGTGCTATGTTTATAACCAGCTATGACGCTTTATAATAGAGGTTGTTATTTCATTGTAATCCTGCCTGTGATGATAATGAGATGACTGCTGAGATGTGTTCTCTACACAACAGGAAATGTCAACCCATGGCTACCAATCAGAACGCTGATTTAATTTTTATATTCTGATGTTGAAAAATGAAAGCTGCTGTGCGATTGGTCTCTATGGGCAACAAAGACAGATTTTGAAAAAATAAATTCATAAGGCTCTCTTTGCCATAGTCATAGCTATAGGGAGTTCGGAGATAGCAGTCTTATCCAATTTCTGGTATTGGAGGGTCCCAAAAAGCCGCTCTAGCTCTTAAGAAGATGCCAGTATTGGGTGGGAGATGGTTAATAAGTATATCCTATTTACCCCAATAATGTTCTCGCTGGCACATGGTAAGGGTTTGTCACCATGCGACAACCTCTACAGGAACTACAGGTACGACTGGTTGTAACTTAGCATCTATTACTTGGGCAGCTGCCCAAAATAACTAAAAGACTCAGATTTTGCACCAGGATATATATTACCAAGTTCATAATATTACATGGAAATATTCTTAAACTCCTTAGTGACCATCAATTCACCTTTTTGTAGCGGTCACTAAGTGGCCTAGATCTTTAATGACAACCGAGCTCTTGCTGTAACAGCCGTTTAAAAGGGTATTCCCATCTGTGACAATGGGGGCATATTGCCGAGAACGGAGCGGGGATTGGGGTGGCCGGAGGACCCCTGGTTGCCCCGGATCTGGCCACCACCAAGCGCTCTCCCCATAGTAGTAGATAGTAAATAGGAGCGCACTGAGCTTGCACGGCCACCGCTCCCATTCATTTCTATGGTGCCAAAAGAAATAGCCGAGCGCTATTTTTGGTGGCCCCATAGAAATGAATGGAGGGCGGCTGAGCATGCGCAGTGTGCCCTTCACAACTTTCGGGGCTCCGTTCTCAGTGTAGGTACCATTGTCTAAGATGGGAAAACCCCTTTAACACCTTAGATGCCGCAGTAAATAGTGACCGCAGCATTTAAATAGTTTCAGAGGGAGGAGGCTCCCCTTGTCAGCCATCAGCACCCCATCCTCCAGCTGGAGGTTCAGAGAAGGCCTCCAGGTCTGTCTTCTGTGTATGCCCTTATAGCGCAATGTGTTATGGAAGAGATTAATGAATCACGTGTCAAAGGACCATTGTGCGGCCAATTAGTGGTAAAAATAAGAATGAAAAAAAGTTTTATTTAAAAAAAATCTCCAAGTTAAAAATCCACTTTTTTTCCATGCTTTTTAATGAAAAAATATGAAAAAACAGTATCATCGCATCCATAACAACCTGAACTTATCTGCCACCTAAAAAAAACGGAATAAAAAGTAATCAAAGATGTCTAATGCAGCAATCCAGGAGGAGCCTGCGAAGGGGGTGGTAGGGTCTCTGACCATGATCGTTCTGCACATGGATCACAGTGGCAATCCTCACACCGATGCTCCCTAGGACCAGGGCAGTGATAGGAGGGTACACCCTTTCTTTCCTTGGAGCACACCCTGACGTTGGGGCTCCTGGTAGTTGGGGTGCTCGTGATATGTGTTGTACTGGTGCAAGGCAGGAGATGCAGGCGCAGTGACAGGTGAAAAAACTAACAAAGTGCAAGATAGGAGTAGTAGTACATCCAGACAGTAGCAAGGCACAATTTCCAACAGCAGTTCACAGTGCAAAGTCCTTCCCCAACAGAAACGTATACATGAATAGCAGCAATGATGGGGGTTGTGGTACTCCTTCTCTCTGTCTTTGTAAAGTCTCTCTACAAAACCTTAGGCATACAGTTCACATTTTTGGTAAAGGTTCTGTAATTCCCAGACTAAGGGTCCATTCACACGTCCGTAAGTGTTCTGCATATCCGCAAATTGCGGATCTGCAAAACACGGACACTGGCAATGTGCATTCCGCAATTTACAGACCGCACATCGCCAGCACTATAATAGAAAATGCCTAATCTTGTCCGCAATTGTGGATAAGAATAGGACATGTTCTATTTTTTTGCGGAAACGGAAGCACGGATGCGGAAGTGCGGATCCGCAAATGAGGATGCGGATCCGTAAATGCGGATGCGGACAGCACATTCCGGCCCCATTGAAAATGAATAGATCTGCAACCGTTCCGCAAAATTGCGGAACGGATGCGGACCCATTTTGCGGACGTGTGAATAGATCCTAAGGGGTACAGAAATAGGATCCAGACAAATTGTGGAAGGGTGCGCTGGCAATATTCCCTCTCACAGCAGCAAAGTCTCTATGCCATAAACGTGCGCAATACTAATGATGATGACTGACTGCATTGCATGGCCTTGCAGATTCTGGACCTTCTATTCTTCCTCCTTTCCTCCTTTTTCTATCTCACTCTGGAACAGTTTGGATAACTGTGACTGTATCACCAATGATGGTTCTTTTGAACCTTCAGGCCTAATACTGAGGGGTATGCAGACGTGTCATCTCAGTAGCACAAGTAGACTAGACTCTACTGACTTGGGGTGGACCCTGGTCCATCTCCTAGCAACCTAAATGGCAAATATATCTGACCTACCCATACAGTACTATTAATATTATGATACTACTAATACAGACCTGACCTATCCATACAGTACTATTGAGTAAGAAAATACAGTAAATAAGAACATTTTAATTGACCAAATTGACTACAGGGCGGACCCAGGTCCATCTCCTAGCAACCTAAAAGGGCTGAGTCAGTGTTGTTAACCCTGACTTACCCATACAATACTATTATGTAAGAAAATACAGTAAATAAGAACTTTTCAATTTAACCAAACAACATTATAACAATTAACCCTTTGCAGGTTCCCTGTGGGTACTGCACTTATGTATACCAAAATAGTGCCAATGATCACTACAAGTCATTCCATTAAGAACTAGAGCTTGTCCCACAAAAAAACAAGCCCTCATATGGCGACATCGAGGGAAAAATTTAAAAATGATAAAATGATGGTTCTTGTAATGCGACGACGAAAACATGCTTGGCCACTCAGGGGATAACAAATGAACAGATGCAGCAGAGCTGAGTTTGTCAGTGTAGTACCGTGTTTGTCTTCTGATAGGTTGTACCAAAGTTGCACTGTTTTTTTTTGCATAGGACACCACAAGGTAAACCGAGTGAGTCCGAATGTCAAAATCAGCTCTGCTACATCAGTTTCATCTAAACACAGTAATATCGAAGGTGATTTTTATTTTTTTTATGTTTTTTACTAGAGCTGTGAACAGCGGTAATATAATTTCTTTCCATCGTTCTCTATTTTTCCTTTGTATAAGGCCTCTTTCACACTACCGTTTTTTTTTTTCCGTTTTGCGGTCCGTTTTTTGCGGTCCGTATACGGTCCGTATACGGAACCATTCATTTCAATGGGTCCGCAAAAAAACGGAATGTGTTCCGTATGCATTCCGTTTCCGTATTTCCGTTTTTCCGTGCCGTGAAAAGATAGAACATGTCCTATGTTTGTCCGCAAATCACGGTCCGTGGCTCAATGCAAGTCAATGGGTCCGCAAAAAAAACTGAACACATACAGAAATGCATCCGTATGTCTTCCGTTTCCGTTCCGTTTTTTGCTGAACCATCTATTGAAAATGTTATGCCCCGCCCAATTTTCTCTATGTAATTACTGTATACTGTATATGGCATACGGAAAAACGGAACGGAAAAACGGAACAGAAACGGAGACACAACGGAACCCAAAAACGGGACAACGGATCCGTGAAAAACGGAACGCAAAACACTGAAATGGACATACTGTAGTGTGAAAGAGGCCTAATGGCGAGGTTTCAGTTCACGGCACAAGAAGCTGTAAAAATAATCACGGAAACTGCCGGTAAGTAGCTCATTATCATTAAATCAAATTACCTTCTCGTCTCTCCACCAAAATCTCCCAATGTTGTGACATCTACCATCTCCGATTAGAGATCCTCACACCCCATAATAGCCATTCGCCGCCGCCCGCTTTACCGCTGTTTGTTTATTATGGGCGGCTGATACTTCTAGAAGATAATACTAATAGCGCCTGCAATGCCTCCTAGGCCGGTTAATGTTGCAGGAGGCTTTAGAGTAAATTATAACTTGAGGGTATAGTTGAGGTGTGTTCGTTTTTTTATCCGCCAAGTCTCGGTGCTTCAGCTTTTGCAAAATAAAGACTAACTGACCGTGAACCGCAGCCATTTGGCGAAATATGAAATATGTTTGCATAGCGTCAAAGCCGGGTATATTACATTTTACTAAAGGTTAAAATTCGACATGATATAATGTCATGGTGCGTCGGCCATGAACAGACCTGGAGCGATGGAGGTAATTATTTTGTCCGGGTGTGTTTACCAGGAACAAATAAAGTTCTAGAATTCAGGACATTGAGTATAGGGCGACAGCTGCAAGGTGTGTATTATCAGGGGCATATGAATGAACGAGGCCTAGTATAATGGTCAGTACTGATAATACATTAACCCCTTATGCACACTGCTAGCTAGAAATATAGCACCTACCCCCCCAGGTGATCTGTGGGGGGGGGGGGGGGGCGCTGTTACCGACAACCGCCACTACACAGCGATGGCCAAGGTGGAAGAAGACTCAGATCACGGCCACTGAACCCTTGTGTTGGGGCGATCAGTTGTGATCACAGCAGGGAGGGGGCTTCTGCAGGTTTGCTATGGCAGATGCCTGTGCATTTTACATAAACAGCTAGCGATGCTTTGAAAGTATTAAAAAAGAAAGAGTGAAGAAAATAAAATAAAATAATAGTGAAAGTCGGATCTATTAAAATAAACAGTAAAAAAATGCAAAAGTAAAAAAAATCACAATAAAAAATAAGTTTTCATAAAAAAAAAAATCGACATAGTAGTCACACCACCCCACTGCGAAGAGAGCAAAGATGGACAAAGTTTTCTTTTTTGGTTAGACCACACCCATAACTAGGCCCCATTCTTTCCGTAGACCCCGAATACAGCTTAGTTTTATTTCAAATAAAAAGTAACCCTCACCTAGCCCCATCCCCCCGATGAATGATCCAATCTACAGCCAAAGAATAGTGCCTACAGTCGAATGGTCTCCACTACAATCAAAGTATGGTGCTAACAACCAGGGGCGTACGTAGAAATCATTGGGCCCCATAGCAAGAATCTGAATTGGGCCCCTATGCCATGACCTTTGTCCCTCCCACTACCCACCCCTAGCCCCTCCCAATACCTGCAGAGCTTCCGGCATGCAACAGTATTTCATCCGGCAAACTACCTGTACTTGTGCCGGATCCCAACAGATCTCATTATTGTAAATGGGATTTGGCGGGTGCTCAGAATATGCAGGTTCTGATTGCAAGTGTGCACGTAGCCTTACCCAATGCTGCTATTTCCTATATAATGTGCCATACCCCACCCCCATTGGTGACTTACTGCATGTGCCTCTGTAGCCGGCTGTCATTGGGACAAAGCACAGTTAGGGCCTGGGGCAGATCTTCATAGAGCTGGACTTGAGTCTGGACTGGTGACGGTGCGGGATCGGATCAGGTCAGGTCCGGGACGGTCAGTCAGGTCACAGTACGACGCGTGCTGGCAGAGGAACAAGGCCGGGACAAGATACTGTGGTGCCCGAGGCAGATTTAGATTAGGCACCACCTTTATAAAAATCAATTAAAGAAACGACCTTACTTGCTAATAAAATTAATTTAAAAAACATTTTATGAGGTGCAGAAACAGAATAAGGCCTCATGCACACGGCCGTGTTCCGCGGCCGTGAACAGTCCGTGGTTACCCGGCCTGGCATCCAGCTGAGAGCAGGAGCGCATGGCGTCATTGGTTGCTATGACGCCGTGCGCTTCATGCCACCGCTGCACTACAGTAATACACTCGTATAGTGTATTACTGTAGTGCAGCGGCGGCATGAAGCGCACGGCGTCATAGCAACCAATGCCGCCGTGCGCTCCTGCTCTCAACAGGAATCCAGGCCGTGTTACCACGGACCGCTCTCGGCCGCGGAACACAGCCGTGTGCATGAGGCCTAATAAAGGATTTAATCCAGTCACAACTGATGTTTTTCTGACTGGAGTCATTCACTTTTTTTTTCTTCTCTATTCGGCCCAAACCACCATGAAAAGTTCTCCCAAAGACTGCAGAGTCTCTATGGCCAGTGGTGTACCTATAGGGAGTTAAGAGAAAGCAGTCACATCTAGGCCTGTGGGAACAAAGTCCCCTCTGTCATATAACAAGACACCAGTATTATAACTGACACATGGTACCTTTGGGGCCTGTTACAGATTTAGCATTAGGGCAAAATCAACTGCTGCAGAACCTCATAATACGCACCTCAGCTGCTGCAGAACATCATAATTAGGGATGAACGAGAATTCGCAAAGTAATAACTTCGGCTCAACGGAGCCAATACATTCTAATACTGTATGGAGCTCCTGCTCCGTACAGTATTAGAACAAATTTTTTGGAGAATTGATTTTGGATGTTTCATCCAAAGTCGATTCGCTCATCCCTAATCAAAATACAAACCTCAGCTGCTGCAGAACATCATAATACACACCTAAGCTGCTGAAGAACATCATAATACACACCTTTGCTGCTGAAGAACATCATAATACACACATCGGCTGCTGCAAAACATCATAATACATTCCTCAGCTGCTGCAGAACATCATAATACATTCCTCAGCTGCTGCAGAACATCATAATACACACAATGAATCATAGATCGGATAATACTGCTTCACCTCTAAAATGGGAAGCACTCAAATGTGTGGTTAGAGGCGTTTTTCTGTCCCATGGGTCTCGGCTTAAAAGAGAAAGGACACATAAACTAGCTACTCTTTTTACAGAGCTTGACTCTAAAGAGGCCATTAATAAAACTTCTGCTTCAGACTCTCTTAAAGCTGAACTCTCTTCCATTAGACAGCAGATATTAAAAATTCTAGACCAAAAATATCTTTGCTTGAGAGACAAAGTCAAACGAGGTTATTACGAGTTTGGTGACAAGTGTGGTAAATGGCTGGCGAAAGCTTTACACCCGCGTATCCCTCATACACATATTCCCTCGTTAAATGTAGGTTCAAATGGTCAGATACACGCCCCGCTTGAAATTGCACGTGAGTTCCGGTCATTTTACTCGGACCTATACAACTTAGATCACACATGTACACCTGTTCCAAGATCGTCGTCCCACGACGTACAAAATTACCTATCCCAATTTGGCCCCTCGAATCTTCCAGATGATGCATCTGCTGGTATAGAGGAAGATTTTTCCTCATCAGAGCTCCTATATGTCCTTAAAGACCTCAAAAATGGGAAGAGTCCCGGCCCAGATGGGTTGACCGCACGTTTCTATAAATACTTCACGGATGATCTGGCCCCCATACTACTAGATACATTCAATTCTATATCCGCCACATGTCCTTTCCCATCTCAAACCCTTCAGGCCCATATTACAGTTATCCCCAAACCGGACAAAGATCATTCCCTCTGTTCCAATTATAGACCCATCTCCCTTCTTAATATCGATCTGAAAGTATTTGCCAAAATGCTAGCCTTAAGATTACACCCCCATATACCAAATTGTATTCATAGAGAGCAGGTAGGATTTGTTCCAGGACGAGAGGCCCACGACAACACCATTAAATCTATAAGTCTGATCTCTAAAGCTAAACAACTAAAGATCCCCATGTGCATGCTCTCGGTGGATGCGGAGAAGGCATTCGACAGGGTCAGTTGGCACTTCCTGGAAAGGACCTTGACACATATTGGAGTGGGTCCCAAGATGATAAACAGAATCATGGCCTTATACTCTGGCCCTACTGCTCGGGTTCGTGTCAATGGTACTCTGTCGGATCCCTTCCCCATCTCAAATGGAACACGTCAGGGATGCCCTCTCTCCCCGTTCCTTTACATTCTTGTTATGGAATCCTTAGCTAATGCCCTGAGAGCTAATGACGCAATTAAAGGCCTACACATTGGTAACGTGGAACATAAACTATCACTGTTCGCCGACGATCTCTTGCTCTACTTAACATCCCCTAGAATTGGACTCCCCTCGGTACTGAGGGAATTTCAGATTTTTGGGGCATTGTCCAACTTTAAGGTCAATGTCCAAAAGTCTGAACTTTTAAATATCATTCTCCCTTCTCGAGATGTTACCGCACTCAAGGACTCATTCTCTTTTAAATGGGCCCCAAATAAGCTTAAACACCTGGGAACCTACATCTCTTCTGATACTTCCCACTTGTTCAGGCTCAATTATCTTCCTATACTCCACACCATTGAAAATAACTTGCGTACTTGGTCAGCTTTAAATGTCTCCTGGTTCGGTAGAATAAACACCTTAAAAATGGACGTTCTGCCCAGGCTCCTATACCTATTCCAGACAATCCCCTGTCGGATTCCAGCCTCTTATTTTGCAAGACTAAGGAAGCTTGCTTCCCGCTTTATATGGGGTAGATCCAAAGCCAGACTGAGCTACAATCTCATGATTAGGTCCAAGGAACACGGGGGCACGGGTTTGCCTGACTTCCTATCATACTACAGAGCAGCGGTTGCCAATTGCGTGATTGACCTCACCCACAATCTCGAGAAAAAGCTATGGGTCGAATTAGAACACGCTCTAGCTCCTGATCTAATTTCTGGCGTTTTCTGGTTCCCGTCAAGTACCCTGATCCAAATACCTATCCAAACAAAGTCTATCACCTTTCCTATCCTCTCTGGTAGATATATGGTCTAGGTTCGTCTCCACGGCCCGATTGGCTACGATCCCTGGCCCTCTCACAAACATATCTGGTCATCCGCTGATGCCAGCCACACTGTCAGCGTTACCAGCTCTCGGGTTACACTCCAGGCCTCAGATCAGGGTCAAAGACATATACTCGGTCGGAGGGATTAAGGATCTTAAAGATTTAGGGCATCTTATCCCTGACTCACCAGGGCGATGGTTCCACTACTTACAATTACGCAGTTTCACTGGATCTCTGGCACCCGGTACGCAACTTCAATCTTCCTTATCTGACTTTGAGAAACTATGCCTGGCTACTTCAGCTCCTAGGCATTCTATATCCCTTATATATGCCATTCTGAACTCAGGAGAGATCGGGGATGACACAGAGGAATTCCCTGCCCCGGTTAAGAAAATTATGCAATCATGGGAATCTGAGTTGGGATGCCCCCTAACGCCTGATCAGTGGAAGAGATCTCTTCTATTCACTCATAAGTCCTCGATTTCCTGTAAGGAACTCAATTACAAGATCTGGTCTAGGTGGTATAGAACCCCGGTTAAGCTTAATCAGTTCTACCCTTCGGTGTCGGACACATGCTGGTGGTGTTCGAAATCTAGAGGCACTATGTTACACATTTGGTGGGAATACACAGGAGTGGCAACGCTATGGCGTGACATTTTCATGCTGGATGAACATCTATACAAAATCCGTATTCCTATGTCTCCCCAGCTAGCTCTTCTGTCAGTTTACCCGGGCAGAATCAAGGTGGTCAGGAAGGGCATCCTCAGATTTTTTGTCATAGCAATGCGCCAAATAATTCCTCGAGTCTGGCGCTCAACAGAAAGTCTTCTTAGATTCACTTGGGTTGGGGCTTTGGATTCTCTGGCGCGCCTGGAAGAGCTGGGTGCCGAGGACCAGGGGTCTGGAATTGCTCACTCTAAACAATGGGAAGCCTGGTACCAGTTCCGCACATCTACTGGTTTCTCGGGTTGGTTGACCTCAGGCTCTATTACTTAACTTACTCTACATAGTCTGACTGCAATAAAATCTTGTCTGGACGACTAGTACAATACCTCCTCCCCTTCCCCTCCTCTTCCCTCCCCTCCCCCTTGATCCTTTGTCTTGTCTTCCCCCCCCCCCCCCCCCCCCCTTTTTTATTTTTATTTTCTCCCTTTCATCTTGTATTGATGATTATGGATTTTATCTCTATATGCTGAAATGATATGTGATTCAGTAACCTTCCTATATTGCTTATGTCTAAGTTTACATGGTTTTCAATAAAAACAAATTGAACCATAATACACACGATGAGGAGCCACTGAAGAAACGCGTTTGACACAACTACAGTAATCCAGTGAGACCCCCGGTACAGGCATAACTTGGTACAGTAATGCAATACCCAAATCCCTGATCCAAAGATCCGAAGCACACCAAACAACAGCGTGCTGCATCGGAGATCAAGTAAAAAGTCTGATCACATGGGACGCCGAACACAGGGAAGGTACCGGCTGTGACACAGAGAATTAGGAGGTTCGGTCTATGAGTGGAACACTGCTCGGACAGAAGTCCTACTCCAGAGAAGCTAGCAATGTGGTAACAGTTAGGCCTCTTTCACACGGGCGTCGCGTGTGAGGGCCGGATAAGATGCGGGTGCGTTGCAGGAAAATGCGCGATTTTTCCCCACGAGTGCAGAGCGTTTTAACGCGTTTTGCACGCGCGTGAGAAAAATCGGCATGTTTGGTAACCGAACCCGGACCTCTTCACAGAAGTTCGGCTTTGGGTTAGGGTCCATTCACACGTCCGTAACGTGTTTTGCGGATCCGCGTATTCGCAAAGCACGGACACGACAATGTGCATTCCGCATTTTGCGGACTGCACATCGCCGGCACTAATAGAATATGCCTATTCTTGTATGCAATTGCGGACAAAAATAGGACATGTCCTATTTTTTTCGGGACGGGAAATGCGAACCTGAAAGTGCGGGTCCGCATTTCCGTAGCCGGGCCGCACATTGTGCAGCCCCATAGAAATGAATGGGTCCGCAATTACGTTCCGCAAAATGCGGAATGAAATTGCGAACGTGTGAATGGGACCTTAGGTGTTGTGTAGATTTTATTATTTATTATTTTATTATTGTGTAGATTTTATTGATTTTCACACACGGTTGCTAGGAGACGATCGGGATGGGGACCCGATCTTTACTATTTTCCCTTATAACATGGTTATAAGGGAAAATAATAGCATTCTTAATACAGAATGCTTAGTAAAATAGGGATAGAGGGGTTAAAAAAAAATTACAAATAATTTAACTCACCTCATCCACTTGTTCGCGCATCCCGGCTTCTCTTCTGTCTTCTTCTTCGATGACCAAGAGGAAAAGGAACTCTGGTGACGTCACTGCGCTCATCACATGGTCTGTCACATGATCCATCACCATGGTGATGGATCATGTGATGAACCATGTGATGACTAGTGATGAGAGGAAGGTGCCATATATTCGATTTTGCAAATATTCGTCTTATATTCGTTGAAATCGAATATTCGCCATTATTCTATTTATCGGGAATAATATGCGATTTAATTATTCGCGTATTGCGAATTTTTTTTTTTCTGTATAAGGCAACTTTCCTATTGGTTGGCTATGGCTATTGGCTAATATGTGTATTTTACGAATATTTACTATTTTGCTATATATTCTTGTTTTAGACTATGACGAATATTCTAAAAAACTAAGTTATAGCAATATAGCGAATATTCGTAAAATACACATATAGACTGCAATTTAGCTAATATAGTAATATAATCTTTTTTTTTATAGTCAAATTTTTTTTGGCTCTTCTGAACTTCAGATTTGGAAAAAATTTACACTATAAAAAAAAATTCCATTGGCACTATATTAGCTAAATTGCCGTCTATATGTGTATTTTACGAATATTCGCTATATTGCTATAACTTAGTTTTTTTAAAATATGACGAATATTTTGAAAAATGAAGTTATAGCAATATAGCGAACATATTCGTTATTTAGAATATTCGTCTTTTTTTTTTTTTCAATCTGTACTGTTGCTGTACTGATACCACCGGATCTGAGTTTTCACGATCTCAGGAAAACTCAGATCCGATGGTATTTTCTAACCCACAGGAGTTCCCATGGTGACGGGGACGCTTGTCGGAGAGGAGTATGCGAACAACTGTACAGATAGGAAAAAATAATGCGAATATTCTAAATAAGAAATATATTCCCTATATTGCTATACATTAGTTTTTTAGAATATTCTTCGTTTTTTTTTCCATCTGAAGTCATGATTCCCCCTGCTTAAGTTGCTTGTGGGCCAATGACTCATTGACCCACAAGAAAGAAGCAGGAAGGAATCATGTTTTCAGATGTAAAAAAATGACGAATATTCAATATAGTGAATATATAGCACTATATTTGAAATATTCGCGAAGTTGCGATATTCGCGATTACTATTCGCTATTTGAATATTCGCACTCAACACTAGTGATGAGTGCAGTGACGTCACCACAGGTCCTTTTCCTCCTGGTCATGGAAGAAGAAGACAAGCCGGGCTGCGCGAACAAGTGGATGAGGTGAGTTCAATTTTTATTTTTTAACCCCTTCAGCCCTATTTTACTAAGCATTCTATATTAAGAATGCTATTAATAAAGATCGGGTCCCCATCCCGATCGTCACCTAGCAACAGTGCGTGAAAATCGCACCGCATCCGCACTTGCTTGCGATTTTCACGCAGCCCCATTCACTTCTATGGGGCCTGCGTTGCCTGAAAAACGCACAATATAGAGCATGCTGCGATTTTCACGCAATGCACAAGTGATGCGTGAAAATCACCGCTCATGTGCACAGCCCCATAGAAATGAATGGGTCCGGATTCAGCGCGGGGGCAATGCGTTCACCTCAAGCATTCCCGTGTGAAAGAGGCCTTAATCTTTTGCTATAAAGGCACATAATCTGTATCATTACCTAAAGCATAATGATAACAAACTTTCAAGGTATTAATTATACCATTATCTACATCCACTAAGGAATATAATATATACAAACTATCAATTATAAGCACTGATCATTTACATCTGGATCGAGTTATCTTTCTATGCTGGCAATCATGTGCATTGATTTGTGACATTGGACCAATCAGATTGCCATTTGTATCATGAAGAACATAATTATTCACTATAAGTATTGATTCATAAATCAAATTGCATATAACACTTGGATCAAGTCACTACTTATTACACATAATCATGTACATGAACTAGCAAATGAAATGGAATCATGATGTACTGACATTTTTTCCCATGGTGTCTACAATCAATGAATCTAAATTTTTTCTCTGGATATAAAAGGACGTTTCTTTTATTAGATTTTTATATTTTGTGGACAAAATAGTTATATTAGGATTATATTGTGCTTCCTTCCCTTTGGATTCCACTATATTGTACATTGATCTGTATGTGTTCCTGTCTCCCCCCGGTATAGACAGTTCACTGCTCCTCACTGAGGGTACTTTCACACTAGCATTATTCTTTTCCTGTATTGAGTTCCGTCCTAGGGGCTCAATACCGGAAAAAAAAAAAAAACGCTTCCATTGTATCCTAATGCACTCCGAATGGAGAGCATTCCTTTCAGTATGCATCAGGATGTCTTCAGTTTAGTCCCTCTTATGGTATGCTGCGGTATTTTCTCCTGCCAAAATTCCGGAACACTTGCCAGAATGCCGGATCCGGCATTCATTTCCATAAAAAATGTATTAATCCCGGATCCGGTACCTAGTGTTCCGGCAAAGCGGATCTGGTTTCCCGGTCTGTACATGCGCAGACCTTTAAAAATGCGGAAAAAAAATAAATACCGGATCTGTTTTTCCGGATGACACCGGAGAGATGGATCCGAAATTTCAAAGCATTTGTCAGACGGAACCGCATCCGGATCTTGAAACAAATGCTATCCGTTTGCATACGGATTTCCGGATCCGGCAGGCAGTTTCGGCAACGGAACTGCCTGCCGGAATCCTCTAACGCAAGTGTGAAAGTAACCTGAGCTAGACAGGAATACATATATAACTGATCTCTGTGTTTTCATCTTTATTTTTTATCATGATTATTACATTTCTTATTTTATACTATTTTTAATGTTGGTATAATTTTAATTATATTTGTATATACGGTATATCTAGATACAATAAATACCTTTTTTCTGTACAGTGCCTGTTGATACGTTTGAAACATTATCCTACTTTTGCAGACTGTGGGGCAGTCTGATAGCAGTGCACCTATATCCAGAAACCAAAACAAGAGAGCCACTACAATTTTGTTTTTCATTATGAGACACAAGTTGACATTACAGGGAGAGAGTATAAGAAGAGAGAACTACAGCCCCCAGCATTATTTATTTTACGCACTTACAGTATATAGCTCTGCTATGATCCACAGCACTTTACAGACATTATCATCACTTACTGTCCCCAATGGGGCTCACAATCTAAGTTCCGTATCAGTATGTCTTTGGAGTGTAGGGGGAAATCGGAGGAAACCCCCGCAAACACAGGGAGAACATCCAAACTCCATGAAGATGTTCTCCTTTGTCAGATTCAAACCCAGGACCCCAATGCTGCAAGGCAACAGCGCTAACCACTGAGCCACTGTGCTGGCTAGACTGGTATTATACTGCATCAGTGGACATTATAAGAGGAGAGAACGACATCTGCCAGCATAACCATACTATTATTGTAGGGCACCAGTGAGCATTACATAGACAGGGATAGCACTCTGACTCCTGGTATTTCTAGGATGTTATGGGCAATCCTGGGACACCACTAACCTCTCCTCCAGACAAAGCACAGAAGATCCTCCCCAGGTGGGTTATCACATTTTTCTCTACACTGCTGAGCAATGTGTTCCTCCTCTGGTCACATGATGATGACACCATCGTAGGTCCTTCACCTGCAAAGCTGCAGAACTCTGTATTCCTGCCCAGATCATATGATGATGACATCATCATCCCAGATCCTTCTCCACATCCTTCTCACAGCTAGCGTGTAAGTATAATTAGGGAACGAGGCCTTTCCTGCGTGGCTGGGCCCCCTTCCTCCACGGGCCTCATAGCAACTGCGTGGTCTGCCTGTATTGTAGGTACGCCACAGCTAACAACCATATTATCCAATCTTCATCCAAAGAATAGTGCCCACAGTTGAATTATCTACAACTATATGATCCGATCTTGAAGGAAAGTATGGTGTATACACCCATATAATCCTAACTGCAACTAAAGAGTGCGTCCTGTAACTATTCAATGTTGTCTACAACCAATGATTAGTACCCTAAGCCATATGGTCCTATCTAGCCAAAGAATGGAGCCCATGCCCATATGATAATCTCAACATGACTCCCATAACTATATGATGTCATCTAGAACCAAAAAATTTGTAACCATGCGGAACTATCTGTAGGCAAAGAACACTTCCCCCATGATATTATCTACAGTCAAAAGATGGTGCCCACAATTATATTATCTACAACCAATGATTGGAACCCACAAACCTATGGTCCTATCCAGCCAAAGAACGGTGCCCACAACAATATGATATTATCAACATAATGCCCACAATCATCATCTGGAACCAAAGAATGCATATGATATTAACAACTTGGCACCCACAACTATCATCTAGAACCAAGAAATTGTGGTCACAGCCAATAATTCTATCTACAATCAATAATTAGTACCCACAACCACATGGACCTGTCTACAGCACAAGAATGGAGCTCACGTTCACTTGATATTACTGTATATACAGGCAAAAGATGGTGCCCACAACTATCCTATTTAGAACCAATGATCACAACTAGAGATGAGCGGATTTCTTGAAAGTTCGATTCGGCTGCTTCGCTAAATTTCACCCAAAAAATTTGCTTTGTGACGAATTATTTCGTCACGAAGCCCATTTTTATTTGTATGTAGCGGGTGCAATGACAGGGAGTTGCGATAGCGCCGCCCCCGTCATTGTACCCCTCAGATGCTGCGTTCATACATGATTGCGGCATCTGAGTGTAAAATTAACAATACATTTTTTTTTTTAAATCAAACTTACCGCTTCCATTTGCTCGCGATGGGCCGGCCACCGCCATCTTGCTTGAAGATCTCGGCCGAAATCCTGTGCGGCGCGAGATTAGGTCATCACGCCGGCCGGCATGATGATGTAATCTTGCGTTGCATGGGATTTCGGCCGAGATCTTCAAGCAAGATGGCGGTGGCCGGCCCATCGCGAGAAAATGGAGGCGGTAAGTTTGATTAAAAAAAATCTTGAGAAAATGTGGAGAAGGATCTGGGATGGCGATGGAGGAGGTATTCATATGGACCACAATCAAAGTGTCTCCTCCAATTACATTAGTGGTATATATTCCCCATTCAGACCTATATAGAGTTATATAGTTACGTATTTCCATCTAGAAGATCAAGAAACCTTGGTTTCTCATTCCATATTCTTTTTACCCCCTTCTTCCCCGTTCCCTTTCTTCCATCTTCTACAGTAATGTTTCATATACTTGAAGCCAGAAATAGCATTGTACTTTACAGTTCTCAACTGAAGACAATGCGGCCAACTATCCATGCAATCTCTTGTGTCGCGTCTTGAGTAATGACAGTGTAAATCTGTGGCTGTTTAACTCATTTTCTGCCCGGTGTTCTTATTTCATGGCCGGGAATCTTCCTGAAGCTGCAGAGTTTTATGTTTCATCTGATAGGAGATCAGGTAGTAACTATCTGCGGCAGAGGTTAGCATAACACATTGCGGAGTAATTGGCCTCAAGCTTCGTTAAGCACATTGCTATATACTTCCAAGAAGGTTTATATTGTATCTTACACTTAATAACACACGGTTAGGATTCTCTCCATAGAAGCCGTTAATCACCGGGCTAAAATGAGCAAAGTGTCACTGTTCTGGACGTCGAAACATATTGCCAAGCTTTTGTCTTTTTTAGCACCTATTAGGTTCACAAAGATGCAGCGCTCTCCTATATTCAAGAAGTAAAAATCTCAGCGCGCAAAGATGGAGAAAAATACAACTGAGGCACTGTTGCACTGATAACAGCGCCACAACTGTCCACAGGCTGTGGGTGGTATTGCAGCTCTACCTGTTTCAATGAAGCTGAGCTGCAATACCAGACACAATACATGGGCAGGGGTGGCCAAGTTTGAGGTACTTAGCACAGTTTAAGGTACATGCAGTCGCAGCGTAATGAGTGGTTGTTGTGGCCGCCAGGGATCTTGAGAAGTTCCTTAGGCTTGCCACGTTTGGCAGGGCATAAGAGCATGCCAGTAAAATCACAATGTACTGTGTAACACAGGGGGACAAAAAATATCTTTAAAAAAAATGCTTAAATACATTTAAAAAAGTAGTCCCTCACCTTAAGCAGTGTCTATTATGTATTTAATAAGGAAAGTTTGTGAGACGCACAGGACTGAGGAAAAATAAGGAAGAGGTGCTGCCAGTAAAGAGGATCCGCCCTTCCTCCAAAAGTGTATAAATATGGTAAAAAGTATACTGGGCACACTCATTTATGCAGAATCATACATTTTATTAATAGACATATAAAATAAATTACAATCAATTACTCTAAGAACGCATATAAAATACAATCAATTAGTATATGAGCACATTAGCACAATAAAACCATTATTTAGTAAATTGGGATAAAATAAAATAAATATTAAATTGTAGGCAATAAATATATCTAATAAATATAGCCAGCCGTTTGGGGCTGAAGGTGGAAAAAAATCAGTCCGTATACAGCGAAAAAACAGGATATCCCGACTGGTGGCTTAGGTCAATTTGATGACTAGCCTCACAAAGTCATATAGAGTTCGCAGTCCTAACTCGTTGGAGGAGAGTAAAAAAATATATATATATACTGTGGTCAGAGCACTTAACTTGAGTGAGTGTACTCGCGGCGTCCTCACTGTGCAGTGTAGTTTTTTTGTGCTGGTAGACTTGGAGACCAATAACGTTCTAGGCTACTCCAGTAGTGGCTGGATGATGCTGTGCCTTTCTTCCCGTGTCCTAATAGTCCTCTGGCTATCGCTCCGTAGTGGCAAAGAGCCGGTCAGCACTGGGACTCAAAGATGCTTTTTCCCCCACGTCGGCTGATCTGCGACACACTCCTGTATATCCTCGTGTGTTGCGCTTGTAGCCGCCGGCGTGTCAGGGTTTGGTAAGACACGGAATCCTCAATGGGTTTGAATTACCGCACAGCTTTTGATAATTCCAGCATGTACTTCTTGAGATTACTCTGGGGGTCTCTTCACCAAACGCGTTTCGGGGTACTTGCCCCTTCCTCAGCGATAGCCAGAGGACTGTTAGGACACGGAAAGAAAGGCACAGCATCATCCAGCCACTACAGGAGTAGCCTAGAACGTTATTGGTCTCCAAGTCTACCAGCACAAAAAAACTACACTGCACAGTGAGTATAAGCTGGACGCCGCGAGTACACTCACTCAAGTTAAGTGCTCTGACCACAGTATATATATATATATTTTTTTACTCTCCTCCAACGAGTTAGGACTGCGAACTCTATATGACTTTGTGAGGCTAGTCATCAAATTGACCTAAGCCACCAGTCGGGATATCCTGTTTTTTCGCTGTATACGGACTGATTTTTTTCCACCTTCAGCCCCAAACGGCTGGCTATATTTATTGCCTACAATTTAATATTTATTTTATTTTATCCCAATTTACTAAATAATGGTTTTATTGTGCTAATGTGCTCATATACTAATTGATTGTATTTTATATGCGTTCTTAGAGTAATTGATTGTAATTTATTTTATATGTCTATTAATAAAATGTATGATTCTGCATAAATGAGTGTGCCCAGTATACTTTTTACCATATTTACTCTATTATGTATTTGTTCAGCTATTCACTCTGCTGTCTGATGTCTGAAATGTTTGCCTGAGGATGCTTTTATATGTTTTCTCTAGAGAAATCTTTTTAGGAGCAGGAGCTCAGCAGTGTGCTTCCTCTCTTCTTAAAGTTTACACAGAAACTTTCCCTCCTGGCACTAAGCAGCACCAGCCCACTCCTACCAAGAGGGGAGGAACCAACCTTTGCCATCCATTACTCCTTCTGGAAGATTCGGCCAAAACATAAAATTACAATACATTATTGTAACTGTAGGTAGGGACAGACAAGGACAGTGAGCCCTAAGGCCCGCTTTCCCTACCTACTTGCAGTACAAGCCTTAGATAGCTAGACCGCAACTGGACGACGGTCCCTACTCTAAATAAGTGCAGAGACTGACTAACAAACGAAGACAGAAAAACACAATACAGAGTGATACGTAATTGGGTCAGAACCAGTCAGGCTATGCAGTACCAAACGAGAGACAAAGAGTGGTCAGAAGACAAGCTGAGATCAGAACCAGATGGACACACATTACCAAAAGAGAGACAGAGAGAGAGGTCAGAAGACAAGTCGGAGTCAGAAGCATGATAAATCCAAATAAGCCCAGGATCAAGAACCAGAAACACAGCTAGTGAGTCAATGACTATCACTGACACTGGTGTATGGCCAGAAAGGGGTTTAAATAGAGCACCGGGTCTCTGGATCAGAACCTGATAGGTCGATGGCTCGGTGCTCCATTAGTCAGACACACCAGACACAGCAATACAGCAGCTGAGCAATCAGCCCACTGCTAATATCCCCCAGCACACGCCCGCTGCAGAGAAACAGAGCATTGCATCCTGTTGCGCTTTTGACACCAGGGGGTGTGGCTCAGTAGCGCATCTCTTGCAGCTCGGCTGTCCCGAGTCCGAGGATCGCGCTGCTGGAGCCCGGATAGGTAAGTTACTTACAAAACAATTTACAACTTGCAGATACCCCCAGGACTGGGGTACTTCACACATCCCAACGAGATAACTAAATGCACTTTAGCGCACACAATTAAAAATACATTCATGGTTAATATTGGAAATTACAGTTCTAGCATGCCCGACCCCAAATGCATAAAGACACAGCCTGAGATGTTACGAAATAATCTATGAAGTGTATTAATTATTCTTCTTTTTCTATCTCATTTACATAAATTAACATGCGGCTTGTACTCTTGCTTTTTCTGTGATTTATCAAGCTTTCATTCCCTTCCATTGAAATGCTAAGTGGATTCACACGGCCGTAACATTGTTCTCAATTTCTGTCGTTCTCTAATTTCACAAATCCATCATAACACTGATCTCCGGGACAATTTTACTTGTGCATTCAGTGGATGTGGGTAGAAAAAAGACATGAACGCTCTGCTTCATGAAAGGAGTTGTCACATTAATAGTGATGGACGAACATCGGCCGAGACGATTAAATGTTCGCGAACCACGCGTTCGCGGCGGGCCCCATTCACTGTAATGGCAGGCGAACCTGAAAAACCTTCAAGTCATATTTGCAGCCAGCAAACACTTACTAGAAGTACACAAATGGACAGTGACATACCAGAGGGGGATCATTGGCAAATATTCCCACAAAAAAAGTGTTTTAATCAGGGGCCATTTTTATGCATCTTAAAGGTAAACTCTCAAAAATGTGCCCTGCTGGAGCCTAGAAATTTTTTATTTCCTATCGGTTTGATGTATACAAATGTGCAGCACTCCACGTTTTTGTATCCTGCAGAGTCCATTAAAAAAATGCATACATTAACGTAATTGTTTTTTCTACCATGGAACTGTATGGTGAACGGACGCCACTGTACGGCATCAGTCTGAGGCATCTGTTAACGCATACATTTTTGGTATGCATTAAATGGATGGCTAAAATAGGATGTTAACCCAGCCCTGGTGTCAGAATAAGCACCAGTACACAGCGGAGCAGAGTGGCAGAGAGGGGAGGCCGCCGTGTACTGAAAGAGCGCTACCTGGTCCTGGTGGTCAGGGATGAGGACGCCCTACCGTGACCTGATAAAAGGGTATAAGAGGGCACAGTACAGGGAATGACTAGGGGCACTACACAGGGTGTGGTAAGAGGGCACAATGCAGGGTATAAGAGGGGACATAGTACAGGGTGAGGGGCACAGTATGGGGTGGGGGGCACAGTCACATGACCCTGTGACATTAGGCAATAGGCATTCACCTGACAGCAAAGAACTTTGGATTCTGTGGCTGGAGGTACATTAGGCAGTCACAGGATAAATATGTAACTGTCGGCCAGTACAGGCCGCAAAAATTAGGCATTCACCTGACATAAAAGGCCTTTTATGCCGCTGTATATACATAAGACAAGGACCATTCTTTGTTCTGGGTGCTGGTGGATATTTGTGGGCTGGCATGAGGAAATTCAATTACACATGGTCATCACTAATGTTGAATTCCTCAGAGATCCATGCCTCATTCATTTTTAAAAACGTGAGGTAGTCCACACTGTCGTAAGCTAGGTGAGTGCGCTTATTGGTCACGATCCCCCCGCTGTGCTGAACGTCCTTTCAGACAGGACACTCGACGAGGGGCAAGCCAATAGTTCCATGGCAAATTGTGTCAGCTCTGGCCACAGGTTAAGCCTGCACAGCCAGTAGTCAAGGGGTTCCTCGCTTCTCAGAGCGTCCACAGCCCTCTGTGATGCTGGTAACATGTCCACCATTTTGTGTTTGTACCGGGGGTCTAAGTACGTTGCCACCTAGGATTGGTCCTTGCCCTTTATGATTTTTATACGGGGGTACCTCTTCAAACACTGGAGCATGAAGGCCCCCATTTGCACTAAACTGGAAGCGGTGGTGGTCTGGGTCCTGCTCATCGTCCTGGATAATGTCGTCCTCTGTCTCATCCCCCAAGCCACGACGTACAACACCAGGGATCCCAGAAAAATGTAAAGCCTGCTCTTTTTGCTCCTCCTCCTCCCCCAGCCACCATCCTCCTCTGAGTCCTCTTCAGACTCCTGCTGACTTATCCTGCGACTTCCTCATCTTCCTGCTCCTGCTCCTCGACGGCTTGATCAATGACACGACACAATGCACGCTCCAGAAATAAGGCGTAAGGTACGATGTCACAGATGGTGCCCGGGCTGCGACTGACCAGTTTGGTGATCTCATCAAATGGCCGCAGAAGTCTGCATGTGTCACGCATAAGCAGCCACTGGCGCGTTGAAAAGAAACAAACCTCCCCAGAACCTGTCCTGCAGCAGAGTTCGTACAGGTAGTCGTTAACGGCGCGTTTTTGCTAAAGAAGCCTATCAAGCATATACAAGTTGGAGTTCCAGCGCGTCGGGCAGTCACAAATCAGACGTCTGATGGACAAGTGGTGTCGCCGCTGAATGTCAGCAAGGGGAGCCATGGCAGAGTAAGATCTTCTAAAATGGCCAGAGCTTTTCCTGGCCTGCCTCAAGACGTCCTGGACCCCGGGGTATTTGGCAACAAATCGCTGCACGACGAGTTCAGGACGTGTGCCATGTACGGCACGTGTGTCATTTTGCCCTGTTTCACCGCGCTCAGCAGATTGGCATAGTTGTCGCACACCACTTTAACAACTGTCAAATTGGGCAGGGTTAGCCACTGATCGGCCTGCGACCGCAGAGCTGAAAGCAGTGCAGGACCGATGTGGCTCTTGGCTTCCAGGCACAATAGCCGCAGCACAGCATGGCAACGTCTCACCTGGCACGTCGAATAGGTTCTGGGGAGCTGGGAGGTGCAGCGGAAGAGGCGGTAGCAGTGGAAAAGGAAGAGTCAGCCGAGGAGGAGACGAAGGATGGAGTAAGAGGAGGAGAAGAAGAGGCAGGCCTGCATGCAATCCGTGGCGGTAACACCAAATCCACATGGGTGCCACGGGTTGCATAGTTGACAGCCGTCAGAATGTTTACCCAGTGGGCAGTAAAAGTTATGTACCTTCCCTGCCTGTGTTTGCTAGACCACGTGTCTGTGGTCAGATGTATCTTGGCACTGACACTGTGTGGCAGAGATACATTTACTTGCTGCTGAACATGGCCATATAGCTCTGTGATGCCCTTCTGGGAGAAATATTTCCGGTCAGCCGTTGGGCAAGAGGGTTATCCGGCGTCATCAAATTTTTACGTTCGAACATTTCTACGGAAGCCTGCCTTCTACCAGATGAACGCGACGACGGCACGGTGGAAGGTGGAGTGGAGGACAAATAGGAGGAGAGGGGAGAAGGAGAAGAGGCAGGACGTGGAGCGCCGGGAGTGTGGCTTTGTGGGTTCTGACGGTGTTGCTCCCACTGGGCTCGATGATGGGAGGCCAGGTGCCTTCTTAAGGCGGTCGTCCCTAGGTGAGTGTTGGGCTTACCGTGACCTATGCATTGACAGCACAGGCTGCAGATGGCAACACTATTGTCAGCAGCGGACACGTTAAAAAAAGCCTACACTGCGGAGTCATGTGCCGGCATCTTGGGAGCGCCAGATGTGACCATGCATGATGGATGGCTCGCTCCAATTACATTTGCAGTCTCCTTTTGCCTCCTGTGCACTGCGAGTTCTGCCTGCTTCTCCTCCTGCTGCTCCTTCTTTCCCTCTGAACTCCCCTCCTCTTCCTCTCTTTTGGGCACCCACGTGACGTCCATCGACATGTCATCATCGTCACCTTCACCACTACTGACATTAGAGATCTTGGAGTAGACAGCAACAGCGGGGACCACCCTCCTTGGGCTGATCTGGGTACTGTCGTCAGACCGATGGGTGGCGGCCGTTGCTACCTCCTCTTCCTGATTCGATGCCAAGAATGGCTGCACATCGGTAAGGTCTGGGAATGGATGGGAAAATAGTTCCTCCGACTCGAGTGGAGGTGCTATGGTGGTGGTGGTGGTGGTGTCTTTGGGGGTGCACACAGCAGAGAGTGAGGAGGGTGCAGATACAGAGGATGAGGAGGGTGCAGAAGCGGAAGACTGAGTGAGCCACTCAACCAACTCTGGTGCGTCCTTTGACGTAATCGCACGCACCTTCTCAAACTTCTCACTTAGTGTTGAGCGCGAATATTCTTATCACTAATTTTTATCGGGAATATCGGCACTTTGAGAATTCGCGAATATTTAGAATATAGTGCTATATATTCATAATGACGAATATTTGTTGTTTTTTTTGTTTTGTTTTTTAACACAGTACATATCAGGTGATCATCCCTCCCTTCTTCTAGCTTGTGGGCCAATGAGAAGGCTTTGTCACAGCTTAGCAACATCCCTAGCAACCAATAGAAAAGTTGCCTACCCCTTCATTATATACAGTTGCAAGAAAAAGTATGTGAACCCTTTGGAATGATATGGATTTCTGCACAAATTGGTCATAAAATGTGATGTGATCTTCATCTAAGTCACAACAATAGACAATCACAGTCTGCTTAAACTAATAACACACAAAGAATTGAATGTTACCATGTTTTTATTGAACACACCATGTAAACATTCACAGTGCAGGTGGAAAAAGTATGTGAACCCCTAGACTAATGACATCTCCAAGAGCTAATTGGAGTGAGGTGTCAGCCAACTTGAGTCCAATCAATGAGATAAGATTGGAGGTGTTGGTTACAGCTGCCCTGCCCTATAAAAAACACACACCAGTTCTGGGTTTGCTTTTCACAAGAAGCTTTGCCTGATGTGAATGATGCCTCACACAAAAGAGCTCTCAGAGAACCTACGATTAAGAATTGTTGACTTGCATAAAGCTGGAAAGGGTTATAAAAGTATCTCCAAAAGCCTTGCTGTTCATCAGTCCACGGTAAGACAAATTGTATATAAATGGAGAAAGTTCAGCACTGCTGCTACTCTCCCTAGGAGTGGTCATCCTGTAAAGATGACTGCAAGAGCACAGCACAGACTGCTCAATGAGGTGAAGAAGAATTCTAGAGTGTCAGCTAAAGACTTACAAAAGTCTCTGACATATGCTAACATCCCTGTTAGCGAATCTACGATATGTAAAACACTAAAAAAGAATGAATTTCATGGGAGGATACCACAGAGGAAGCCACTGCTGTCCAAAAAAACCCATTGCTGCACGTTTACAGTTTGCACAAGAGCACCTGGATGTTCAACAGCAGTACTGGCAAAATATTCTGTGGACAGATGAAACCAAAGTTGAGTTGTTTGGAAGAAACACACAACACTATGTGTGGAGAAAAAGAGGCACAGCACACCAACATCAAAACCTCATCCCAACTGTGAAGTATGGTGGTGGGGGCATCATGGTTTGGGGCTGCTTTGCTGCGTCAGGGCCTGGACGGAGTGCTATCATCGAAGGAAAAATTAATTCCCAAGTTTATCAAGACATTTTGCAGGAGAACTTAAGGCCATCTTTCCACCAGCTGAAGCTCAACAGAAGATGGATGTTGCAACAGGACAACGACCCAAAGCATAGAAGTAAATCAACAACAGAATGGCTTAAACAGAAGAAAATACGCCTTCTGGAGTGGCCCAGTCAGAGTCCTGACCTTAACCCGATTGAGATGCTGTGGCATGACCTCAAGAAAGCGATTCACACCAGACATCCCAAGAATATTGCTGAACTGAAACAGTTCTGTAAAGAGGAATGGTCAAGAATTACTCCTGACCGTTGTGCACGTCTGATCTGCAACTACAGGAAACGTTTGGTTGAAGTTATTGCTGCCAAAGGAGGTTCAACTAGTTATTAAATCCAAGGGTTCACATACTTTTTCCACCTGCACTGTGAATGTTTACATGGTGTGTTCAATAAAAACATGGTAACATTTAATTCTTTGTGTGTTATTAGTTTAAGCAGACTGTGATTGTCTATTGTTGTGACTTAGATGAAGATCAGATCACATTGTATGACCAATTTGTGCAGAAATCCATATCATTCCAAAGGGTTCACATACTTTTTCTTGCAACTGTAAATTAAGACACTCCCCAGCAGGCATTTTGTGGAGTTTCATGTGAGAGAGAGAGGAGCTTGAATACTGTGCTGTACTTTTTCAAATTACATTCCAAATCGCATATAAATATTCCAGATAGTTAGTGTTAGATAGTAATAGGGCATTGTGTAGCTGAATAGCTGATAGGGTCCAGTGCAGGGTGTAGTGTAGGTTATAGAGATAGTTAGCTGAAATATAAAATCCATATAGTGTGTGGCAGGAAAATAAATGTGCAATGTGCATGTGAGAGATTTCTCTGCTGTCCATACATACATGCTACAGAAATAGTGCTGTGATATCACAACAATACTAAGTCCTGATTAAAGGTGATATGTATTGCGCTAAAATATTTAAATCAATAGTGGCGATTTGCGAATACTTTGAAAAACTCTATCTGCATATAAAGTTATTGTTATGACATGCATGAAATTTTAATCTAAAACAGTGCTGTAATGTACAATTACTTACCGTGATCAGGAGTTCTTCACCACTTTCACCACTTACCATATGAAGCTAATAGTTTGTGCGTGCGTACGTGCGCTCGCGCATAATAGCGCAATCAAAAGAATATCACGAAATCGCAAATATTTGCCTAAATATTCGTGATATATCGCAAATTCGAATATTGCCCCTGCTGCTCATCACTATTCCCACTTAGGCTCCGGCCTGGTGCACCTGCCCGACCCCTACCACCCCTGCAGAATGGCCTGCCTCTTCCTCTGCCTGTCATTTTCAAAATGACCATGTCACAAAGTCCCCATGCAGTACGCCAGTCCTGCAGGGTGAGCGAATGTGAGGTCAAGGGGGTCAGTTAGCAGACCGAGGGTTACTCTTGGTACTCACAATTTGTAGAAGACCCTGGGCAGGCGTACAGCAGTGATGGAGAGGCTGGCACATGGATCCTCTGGGGCACTCTCTGTATATAGGGACCAGGCCGGGAGGTAGGTGAGGTGCCCTGGGTGTTGGAAGTTTAGCGTGCCGGTGGCAAGATCCCTTATAGTTCGTGACGCCAGTGCCGGTAATGGTGGCACACCGATTTGTTGTAGGAATAATTGAGGTACACACAGTTATAGTGAACCAGAACTCCTTTTTACTGAACAGTTCAACTATTTACAGGCTTCAGATAAAGTTCCATATGCAGGATAATGATATCAGGCAGGCTTGACATAAATGGCAGGTAAAATCCTAGCAAGATAACTCAGAGGGAATAAACTCACAGATCAGGCTGTACTTTCTGCAGAATCCTGTCTGACTTTCTCCAAGGCCCGGATGCCTAATAGCTGGCTTTATCCTTGGGAGGGGAACCTTCCTCTGGTATGAATCCACTTGCTGCAAATAACCTTCCGCCTTTCAGCTTTCTACTTTGCTGGTTAAAATTAGCACTGCTCTGTACTTTGTAAGATGCAGGATAACTTCAGGAGGGAACCTCTTCTTCTGGAGGCAAGCTAGGAGCCTGGGCTATCTAGCTGCATGTTAGAAGCTGCACTTCAGCTAACACCTGGCTAAAGTCAATCCTGGCTTCTGACCACACTCCCCTTCTCCTGAACTGGACCTGACTATATATACTAGGGGGTTCCCTAGCTCCCTCTACAGCTTAGGAGGAGAAACTACACCCCTAGCAGGCCTGGTACACAGGAAATAAACATGAAAGTATACATTACAATGCAATATAAAATACCATGACCATGTTCCACAGGAGGTGGAGAACAACGTGACCCAATTGACCCTTGAGTAGTGCCCACCCTTACGTAGTGGGACACTACACCCAGAGAAGAGCAGTATTTGTGTCAGCTGGTATATAGAACCCCTTAATCAGTTTATTTTGGGGCAACAGGTATATCTAGGGTGGCCAGACGTCCGGTTTTATGCCAGACAGTCAGGTTTTTAGACTCCTGGTCCTCCGTCCGGCTCAAGACCAGGACGGACGCCCAGAAGTCCTCCTTTTTTGTGGTTATTGGCGACTCCATGGTGAGGGGCACTTTAAATCACTCACAGTTTATGTCACATGATCCGGATCACTGTCAAAAGCGCAGAGCGCTCAGCGTACTGACATCACACGCAGTGCTGCCCTGCAGATTCGCGCCAGTCACTTCAGGCACAGCGGGAAGGGAAGTGGAAGACAGCTTCTGAGGAGCGCTGCCACTGCCAGTCGAATGCGAGCGCAGCTGCGCAGGTAGTCGTAGTATCTTACTGGCGAAGACTGTGCTGTTGCTGTTGCTGTGGCCGGGCCGTGGAGGGAATGGAAATGGATTGCTGAAACTGAAAGGGGGGAAGTCTGCTGTGAAACTTCAAGTTGAAAGGGGGGAAAGACAGTCTGTGAATGGCTACTGAAGGGGTTAATTATAACTACTGTGGGAGCAAAGGGGGCAATAAATAACTGCACTGAAGAGGGGACTGAAAGGGGTTAATAAATACTGTGACTGGGGGACTGCTGAAAGGGGGGAATAACTACTGTGAAGGCCCTTCACAGTAGTTATTAACTCCTTTCAGCAGTACCCCTTTCACAGTATTTATTAACCCGAGCAGTACCCCTTCACTGAATGAGGGCATGGCTTCATGGAAATGGGCGTGGTTTATCGGTTTGGGGGCGTGGTCGGTGAGGTCCGGCTTTTTGGGGTGATGCCAGTGGCCACCCTAGGTATATCACACTAGTTGCAATTAGTTGTTCCAATAGCGTTTGTCCCTCTATCTAGTTGTGGTATCTCAGCAGAACCACACATAACTGCTGCACAATACAAATACACTATAATATACTTCCTATGCTAGAAAGTATAAGTATATCGCACCCCTCTGTGTATCACACCTATCGATAGCACACCTATACCAGTCCATAAAAGGACTTTTGTGGCCCTATTAGCTAGCATTCGGTGTCCCTAACAGTCTGTCCCTGCTTTACACAGCAACCTCTCCCTACACTGGCAAAAGACTGTATGTAAAATAGCGGCCAGATCAGGTTTATTTATAAGGTAGGGGGTGTGTCCATGTGCCGAAACGTTTCAATTGGCTGTCCTGTCCCACCTGATGGATGTGTCATGGGTCAAAGTTCGGCACAATGCAAAAGAATATGGCGCCGGCGGACATCGTCATATGTTCGCATGTTCGGTGAACCGCGAACGAGCAAAGTTTGCCGCGAAACGACTGCCGGGCGAACCGCAAGGCCACCTCTACCTAGCAACGCTGTTTTAGCCGCACCACTGAAATGCCTGGGGGAGGAAAGAACATGCTGCAATTACTAGGTAATTAGATACCTATACAAAAGTATTAACTAGGGAACTAAGGTAAACTTAGTCAGACCAATCCAATTACATAAAAAAAAAAAAAGAAAAAAAAAAAAGTTACCTTTAAGGGGGGCATATAATCTGGTCAGGAACAAGAAGGGGGATAAATGGAAGACTGCTTTTAATACCCCAGAGGGTCCCTTTGAGAACCTGGTTCATGCCTTTTGGGTTGACCAATGCTCCTGCCGTTTTCCAGCATTTTGTGAATGACATTTTTCATCACCTGGTGGGAAGGTTGTTGTCAAGTATTTGGATGACATACTAATTTATTCTCGAGACGTTGAGACCCATCAGGATCACGTTAGACAGGTGCTATAGATCCTAAAAGATAATAAATTGTATGCAAAATTAGAGACGTGTGTTTTTGCTGTACACGAGGTGCAATTCTTGGGCTACCTGCTGTCATCTTCAGGTTTTCGAATGGATCCAGAGAAAGTCTGTACTGTATTGGACTGGGATCGACCCAAAAATCTGAAGGCTCTTATGCGGTTTTTGAGGTTCACCAACCATTACCAAAAATGTATTCAGAATTATTCGACAGTGGTGAAACCCTTAACTGATATGACTAAGAAAGGGACGGATGTCTCAGTGTGGTCTGATTCGGCGTTGTGAGCCTTTTCTGCGGTTAAGGAGTGCTTCTCTTCCGACCCCAATTTATGTAGGCAACCGGATGTATCACAACCTTTCTTTGTGGAAGTTAACACGTCTGAAGTGGGGGTAGGAGTAGTTTTATCACAGGGCCTGCACCTGGTAAATGGCGCCCATGTGCATTTTTCTCTAAAAAAAACTCTCTGCCACAGAGAGAAATTATGATGTGGGTAACTGGCCTTTAAGCTGGCTTTTGAGGAGTGGCGGCATTGGTTAGAAGGGGCGATTTATCTGATCACGGTGTTCACAGATCACAAAAATCGGGCTTACCTGGAGTCAGCTAAATGACTGAACCCGAGGCAGGCCAGATGGTCTTTGTTTTTCACCAGATCAATTTCATTGTCACTTATCGTCCTGGGGTTAAGAACGTCAAGGCAGGTGCCTTGTCACAAAGTTTTCCTGGAGGTGGTGATTTTGAAAATCTGAGTCCGATACTGTCGGAAGGGGTGGTGATATCCGCTCTATACCCTGACTTAGAGGTAAAGGTTTTAGAGGCCCAGGGAGACGCATCGGAGTCTTGCCCCTCTGGGAAATTGTTTGTGCCAGCAGAATTGCATCATAAGGTGTTTGAGGAACATCACTGTACGGTTCTTACGGGACACCCTGGGAGTAGATCCACTACCGACCTCATCTCTCGTAGATTCTGGTAGCCAGGGTTGCGTAAGTGTGTTGAGGACTATGTGTTGGCCTGTAGTGTCTGTGTGCGTGCTAAGGTGACACATACTCAGCCTTCCGGATCCTTACTTCCATTGCCCATCCCGTCTAGACCATGGACTCACTTGTCTATGGATTTTATTACTGATCTGCCTAATTCGTCTGGAAAGACAGTTATTCTGGTGGTAGTTTATTGTTTTAGTAAAATGGTGCACTTTATAGCATTGCTGGGCCTACCTAAAACACTTGCGCAAGTGTTTGTTGACAACATTGTGAAACTTCATGGCATTCCTTCTGACATGGTCTCGGATCATGGGACACAGTTTGTGTCCAGATTCTGGAGGGCGTTCTGTACTCGGCTGGGGGTACAACTGTCTTTTTCTTCTGCTTTTAATCCTCAGACGAATGGACAGACGGAGCGCACTAATCAGAGTCTGGAGTCTTACTTAAGATGTTTTGTCTGTGAGAACCAGGAGGAATGGTCCTCGTTTTAGTTTTTTGCAGAGTTTGCCATAAACAATCGTAGGCAGGAGTCCACTGGTAAGTTGCCATTTTTTGGGGCATATGGGTTTCACTTGCAATTTGGCACACATTCTCAGGTTCGGATACTTCCGGTTTCCCTGAGGAGTAACGTTTTTCATCATCATTGTCTTCTATATGGCGGAAAATTCAAAAAACCTTGATGAATATGGGCAACAAGTATAAACGTGTGGCTGACAGGAAACGTATGAATGGTCCGGACCTAAGTGTGGGTGATTTTGTGTGGCTGTCCACAAGAAATATTAAGTTGAAGGTTCCTTCATAGAAGTTGGGTCCAAGGTTTATTGGTCCTTATAAGATCACTGCGATTCTTAATCTTGTAGCTTTTTGTCTTCACCTTCCTCAGGCTCTGAAAATTCATAATGTGTTTCACAAATCTTTGTTGAAGAGATTTGTTGAACCTTTGGAGTGGTCCCCCTTGCCACCCGCTCCTGTCAAGTTTGGAATTCCAGATAGCCAAGATTATTGACTCCGTAGATCTCTTCAGTATCTTGTTCACTGGAAGGATTATGGACCAGAGGAAAGGATGTGGGTACCGGCATCTGATGTGAATGCCAGTCATTTGGTAAAAGCCTTTCACAGGTCTCATCCGGATAAGGTTGGTCCTGGGTGCCCGGAGGTCACCCGTAGAAGAGGGGTTACAGTCACGGATGTACAGAGACATATAGACATTCCCGCGACAGGTGGCAGGAGATCTGTGAGACTGGCAACACGTGGTTTGATCTGACATGTTTTCCTTTTGGATCAAATTACGTCTGTGTTGTTTCTGGCGCTTGCCACACCTTCTATCCCCAGATGTTGCTATTGTGGTCATTTATCCTTCTCTATTTATTGTTGTTTCTCCAACTATGTTATGCGGTTTATAGCTTCTGTTGGACTTGTGTTTGGTTCTGAGTTCCTGGTGCTACCAAAGCTTCATTGAAGATAAGTGTTTCCTTTCCCTTTTGTATTTTGTTTTGAAATATGTGTGTGTGTGTTGCCTTTCCCTGTTGTTTGTCATTAGGCCTGAGGGAGACTCCTGTTCGTCCTTCGCTTTTAAGGAACAGGTAGACTCAGTACTGACATTTGGTCCAGGGTCCTATAGGGTGAGATAGGATTCTAGGTATCCGG
Source organism: Bufo bufo (assembly GCF_905171765.1). Lineage (NCBI taxonomy): Eukaryota > Metazoa > Chordata > Amphibia > Anura > Bufonidae > Bufo > Bufo bufo. The sequence continues at coordinate 47,213,671 of NC_053390.1, forward strand.
TGTATGAACTTGCCTACCTTTGGGGCCTGTTCATACTGGTAGTCTGTCAGGACTGAAGTTAGGGTTTTCTCTAGGAGGTGTCCATCTTCCTTCCCTAGTTTCCAGGCCTCATTCCAGTATCCCATTTACCCTATTATGCGCGGTGTGGTGTTTTCCTCCCACAAACGAGCGTGACAGATCCCTTGGCAATAAGTTAATCACAAAGTGTCCTTCTGCTGTGACCTCCAGCGATCAGCTGTAATCTGTAGGAAAATCCTGCAGTAAGTGTTCAATTTCTGTACAGCACCAAAACAGGATAAAGTAAGCATTGCACAGTGTCCAATCACATCAATGGGTTGTCTGTGTAATGCAGGACAGGTCCTCCAGGGCGAGAGATGCTCTTTGTAGCCACTCTCCACTCTAGCCAAGAAATGAAGATCCTGAACTATTAACTCCAAATTCCTCAACAGGACATACATAAAATGTTTTTGTAATGGACAGCCCCTTGAAGCCAACCCTGTTTTCTCATCTTGATTGACTCCAGACCAGAGCTTCTATAAATGTCTGCACCTGACTCACAGATGTTACAGCTGAGCACAATGCTTTGGGTGTGGCTATACTCAGTTACAGGAGGTAATTAGGAATTCCTTATCTGCAATGATTTGCATGTAATCATGACAAGGCCTTCATATCACCTTTGGGATTAATTATTATTTACTATTCCATAAACATTTCCCTATTTAAATTGGTACAAGGATCTCATGTATGAGGTGCTCAATGTCTGGCTGACTCACCCAGTCCTATTTCCCTATTCAAAGCTTTACTCCGGCTGTGAAGCAGGGCTGTCCTAGAGCTGTCACTGACGAACACTCTTCCATTACTATACTTGTGTTTTCTTTAGGGCTTATTAAGATGAACAAAAGGCTCCGTGCCCGTAGTGTGGACTGTAAATGCAACTCGCCGCTCCCCTGGGGAAATCTTGTCCCAAGTTTAGTGGAATGCCGAGTTGTGTGGTGCAGCCCTCAATAGTCTGTGTGTCACGGTGCTCCTACCTTGATACTGTTGCTCCCCAGGGTTAGGCTCTGAAGCAATAAAGGGGGTTAAGTTAGGGGATGAAGAATGCATTGAGTCCAGACCTTGATAAAGTTCAACAGCAGTTTTACTCCCAGCATGTATTGATGGCCGCAGTCTGTTCCATTTTCCATTATACAGTGATCAGGATTTATTTCCATACAGCCAATGAACCCCTATACCCTCACTACATGCGTCAATATAAGATATGGAAATCTGCCGCTGCTCTGCCTTGATTAAATGCCCACTCGACCTTTACTTGTTGCAGGTTGTAATGAGGACAATTAATTTATTGCCGAAATTCTGTCCCTGAACTTGGGGTCTATGCAAAACTCTGACAATGGCGTTGTGCTGCGGGAATAGATCATGTTTACAATGTGGATACATCTCCTTCGGAAAAAAATCTCATCAATAATGTGTATGGTGGGTGAGGTAATGCAGCTGACGCGTCCTTCATGGTATTCATAACTGCCAAGTCTCCTTCTGCTGGAAAAATCATATCAAAGGCAACTTTAGAGGAGCGACACTGTAGAGAAGCAGTGTATAAAGAGGCTCAAACTGTTCATATGGCGAATATCCCAATCTAAGAGCATACGGCCCCCTTAATTACACCCCATAATGAATCCAGACAGCAGACCAGACTCCTAAACAAATGCTGAACCTGAATCACCTAAGCTAACAGAGACCCTAGATAAGACCCCCTAAAATAGTAGACCCTAGATTTAGAACCCCTAAATGAACACAGAACTAAAATCCTGAAGGACCCCAGACTAGACCCTCTAAACAAATAGTCCTCAGATTCACTAAATAAATACAGACCAAAGACAAGACCCGCTATATAATTACAACCTTTTAAACCAGGCCCCCAACCCCTACTTAACTATCATAGACCCTGACCAGACCCCTAAACAAATATAGACACAGACCCCTAAATAAACACAGAATCTGAATCCTCTAAATGAATACAGACCCCAGACCAGATCTCCTAAACAAACAAAAAAAAAAAACAGACCCTCTAAACTATCAAAAAACCTAAACCAGACCCCCCTAAATTAACAAAAAAACAGATCAGACCCCTTTAACTAACATAGACCCCCTAAACTATCAAAAAAAAAAAAGACCTGACCCCCTAAATAAACACAGCCCCCATAAACTAACACAGAACCCAGACCCCTTAAACTAACACAGACCCCCTAAACTAAAAAAAAACAACAGACTAGACTCCCTAAACTAACACAAAACCCAAATCAGGCCGCCTAAACAAACACAACCCCCAAATCAGAACCCCTAAACTAACACAGACCGCCTAAATTAACACACACTGCAGAATAGACTCCCTAAACTAACAGACACCAGACAAGACCCCCTAAACTAACACAGAACTCAGAACAGACCTCCCTAAACTAACATAGAACCCAGATCAGACCCCCTAAACTAACACAGACAGCCTAAATTAACAATCTCAGCAGATCAGACCCCCTAAACTAACACAGACCCAACACCAGACCTCTTAAACTAACACAAACCCCAGACCAGACCCCCTAAACTAACACAGAACTCAGAGCAGACCCCCATAAACTAACATAGAACCCAGAACAGACCCCCCTAAACTAACATAGAACCCAGAACAGACCCCCCTAAACTAACATAGAACCCAGAACAGACCCCCCTAAACTAACACAGACCGCCTAAATTAACACACTCCGCAGATCAGACCCCCTAAACTAACACAGACCCAGCACCAGACCTCTTAAACTAACACAGACCCGAGACCAGACCCCCTAAACTAACACAGACTGCCGAGAACTGAACCCAACCACCTAGCCACATGTCTTCCCCCCGCAAACAAATAACCACACCAGAACAACGACTTTTTGTTGGAATGAGGGTCGGTCACAGCTTTATTTAAATTCTTATTATATTTTCCTTCTTTAAATTTGCAAATTACAAAACTTTTCTCCAAAACCACAACCACTTCAGGAGTTTGAGAAGCGATATGCCACCACTGCACCCCAGTGGGCAAGTCCGCCTTCCCCTCCCTCTTAGTATATTCTTAGAACCGACCTCCACAGAGGAGCCCGTGTAAACCTACATGGCGCTCCAAACCCCACCCAACAAAAACAAAGCCTGTTCCACCGCATCCTGAAGGCCAGAAAGAAAAATATCTAGGCCAATCTCTTTTAAATGCACACCGTCTGGCCGCAAGATGCGCTGATTATCCCCCTCAAGTTGATGATGACGTACCACAACGCCCCCCCTGGAGCGAACAAAACGAGAAATTCTGGCATTAACAGTACGTCTGGCTCTCTCAATTGCGCCCGCGTCCCTAGCACCCTGCCAAGTGACTCTTGAGACAATCTCGGACCAAACCAAGATAACCTCTGAAAAAAAGGACGGGATCCTCTCCATGTCAGCTCTGATGAGAGTAATGAGCTCCGCGACCTTGAGCATACATAAATTATTCCCTCCAGCGTGAACCACAAGAATGACCAGGGGTTGTACCACCTTACTGAGCTTGACAGCCTTCGGGAGGGCCTGCGACCAGCGGAGCCCGCGAATCCCATGCCACACAACCTCCATGTTCCTGAAACCCAGGCTTTGTCCGCCTGGCCTGAACTCAGCTCTCTGCCCGGCCCAAAGAATATACGAATGCCCCAGAAAACATACCGTGGGGCGAGGAGGGTCTGAAAAGAAAAAAAAAATAATCATAACAACTCGGGGCGAACATAAGAAGCAAAACAGGCAGACTTCCACCTGCCAATGCACTGTACTTCGGAATCAGGTAACCCCACTCTAGCAGCCTCCGTGGCCCCCCCGATCCTGAACGAATGAGAGCTGTAGTCAGAGGGAGGTAGGCCAATGGTAGCGAGACATCGCCGAAGTACAGCGCAAAACTGAAAATGAGTAAGGGGGGAACCGGAGCCATGACATAAGAAAGAGGGACTATCGGCCCGAGAGGCGGAGTAATTCACTACGGCTCGGTGAGGGCAAACTGGGCCATCAATGCAGTACAACGGGACCCAGGACACAACGGAAAAAACATCCGTTTTAGAGCGCCAAATACAAATGCGGACAGATGTATCTGAAATAGAAACGTCAGAGAGGGCAAGGCCACCCGGACGGTGTCTGGACTGGGGAAGAAGTTCGCTGATCCTGAAAGTGCCGAAAAAAGTGAGGCAAAAAGAGGCAGTAAAGAGGGAAACTTCAGCGGGGGATGTACAGACGCGGGCTAAAGCTTGTATGATCTGGGTGAGGCCCTGGTATGAAATAGGGAGCCTGCATTCCTTGCGAACATACTCTTTCCACCGCCCCTTAAGGGCTTGGCAAACTATAAACAACTTGGTGACATCCGACCATCCTTTTAAGCGAAAATGGAAACCGATGCCCGACAGCCGACGCTGCGCAACTACCACCGACACCCCCACAGTGCACAACGAAAACAAATAATCAATGGTAACACTGAGGCGTGTAGATACAGAATTGTGAACCGGCTGGTCCGCTGCAAATAAAACCAATTCTGACCATGCCTTACCATAACCAGACCAGGTCCCAGGCGCTACTGAAGCTCGGACAAGGGGCATCAGCCACTCAACGGTACTTCCCAAAGCTGAGAAGGGCATGGAAGACTCTCTAGCGCAGCGTCCGGAACAAGCTCCCGAAATTCCTGCAAACGAAAACGTGAAAGAGAATCAGCAGCCACGTTGATAACCCCTGGGATGTGGGAGGCCCTGAAATAGATGTTTAATTCCAGACAGCAAAGAACAAGGTGACGTAATAGGGACAAAACTGGAGGGGAGGAAGATGTCAATTTGTTGATACAATAAACCACCGCCATATTATCCGTCCAAAAACAGACTCGCCTGTTTTGAAGCCGAGGACCCCACAATTCAATGGCGACTATGATGGGAAACTGTCACGGTTGAGGATGGGGGAAATCCTCAGCCGTGTGGAGCCCGGTGATGTTATGGCTGCTTGGCCAAGAAGACAGGATTAGGGAGCAGGTCACCTCCTAAAGGCATCCCTAACCTGACCCTGACTCCTAGCTACATGAGCCAACCTTGATGGTAGGAGGGCTCAAGCTCTGGAACCTAGAAGTCCCTGCTAGCCCTCAAGATGGCCCTAAACTAGGAGCTGAGTAAGACAACCCACTCCTCCAAGACACGGAGGAGCAGGAGTCTCAATGGCCAAGCTGCTGGAAAAGGGGAGACATAAACAGCTCTATGGATATGGCAGGTGAACAAAGAGTTCCACCTACCTGCCACAGCCTTGCTGACTGGATCCCTGTGTAAGCAGGGTGCAGATCACAAACGCATCCCCACACAGGGACCCAGATCCATAGCTGCACAAAATCACATGTAAAACATCAAACGGACATCACACATAAGTAGAAATAAACTTAATGAGACATAATGGTTATGACCACAGGGGTGGCTCTTACTGGCAGGTAGTAAAGACAGGAGGCTGCTTTCAGCTAAGCATGGCTGAAGCAACCTGCAGACCTGAAAAAGCAGTGAGGCTTTATAGGCCAAGAAGCCACACCCCACAGTCGGACACACCCAGTGCACACACACACTAGGAAGGAGATTAACCCTTCCAACACCAGGGAAGGGAAAACACCACTTAAAGGGGACGTGCACACAATAACATAAAAAGCAAGTGCACACATCCACACATCCACACATCACACAAAACCGCATGCACAACATAGCAAGCTGCAATGGCACAGCTCAGACTGCTACGCTGCCACATACATACTGTTGCCAGCGGCAACCACAGGTGAGGCAAATACCACAGCCCTCACCTGTGATTGACAACCAAAGAAAACCGCTGACAACCGCATGCGGTTCTGGAGTCACGGTCATAGCCATGGCCGTGACACTCCCACCCCTCAAAGCCCCCCCACCAAAAAAAGGAAACTGGTGAGAGACTCGCACAAGGGGATAGGAGAAGGGAACGTCCACTCTCAGGACATGGTTCCCAGAAAGTCGCTGTCAGCTGCATCCTCTCCCAGCACACAACACAGCCAGTCCGACGAGGCCTGCAGCCCGCACCAGCGACACGGAAATGGAACCACTGAGAGTGGACGAGGGGACTCTCCACTCATGTCCCCACTCCAGTCGCTGCCAGCAGACACTCCTAACCAGCACGCAGCCGGACCACTTACGGAGTGCTGCCAGCAGACGACCAGAGATGGGAACATGGAGAGGGACGAGGGATCCCCAACACGGACACGGAAGGTAAGGTGGCGGGGAATAAGCCACCAACCGTGCCGTTAACGGAGAACCCCCAGGAACGCTCTCCCTCCGGAGAACGCGCATGCAGGCCACAAGGGGATGGCACTGCATGCTGCACCCTCTTACGAAGGCATGCATACCGCATACCAAACAGACACCAAGTGTAGTAAAATATCAGGGGACGCCAAACGAACACGGTGAGGAAGTGGCGGGGAAAAGCCACACACCGTGCCGTCAGCGGCGAAACCCCCCGAACGCTCTCCCTCCGAAGAGCGCGCATGTACCCCTTACGCAGAGGGCGGTACATGCTTCACCCTCTTTCGAGGGAACAACACGTAAGAAGCGACTGTGGTCATACTGTCACGGCTGAGGATGGGGGAAATCCTCAGCCGTGTGGAGCCCGGTGATGTTATGGCTGCTTGGCCAAGAAGACAGGATTAGGGAGCAGGTCACCTCCTAAAGGCATCCCTAACCTGACCCTGACTCCTAGCTACATGAGCCAACCTTGATGGTAGGAGGGCTCAAGCTCCGGAACCTAGAAGTCCCTGCTAGCCCTCAAGATGGCCCTAAACTAGGAGCTGAGTAAGACAACCCACTCCTCCAAGACACGGAGGAGCAGGAGTCTCAATGGCCAAGCTGCTGGAAAAGGGGAGACATAAACAGCTCTATGGATATGGCAGGTGAACAAAGAGTTCCACCTACCTGCCACAGCCTTGCTGACTGGATCCCTGTGTAAGCAGGGTGCAGATCACAAACGCATCCCCACACAGGGACCCAGATCCATAGCTGCACAAAATCACATGTAAAACATCAAACGGACATCACACATAAGTAGAAATAAATTTAATGAGACATAATGGTTATGACCACAGGCGTGGCTCTTACTGGCAGGTAGTAAAGACAGGAGGCTGCTTTCAGCTAAGCATGGCTGAAGCAACCTGCAGACCTGCAAAAGCAGTGAGGCTTTATAGGCCAAGAAGCCACACCCCACAGTCGGACACACCCAGTGCACACACACACTAGGAAGGAGATTAACCCTTCCAACACCAGGGAAGGGAAAACACCACTTAAAGGGGACGTGCACACAATAACATAAAAAGCAAGTGCACACATACACACATCACACAAAACCGCATGCACAACATAGCAAGCTGCAATGGCACAGCTCAGACTGCTACGCTGCCACATACATACTGTTGCTAGCGGCAACCACAGGTGAGGCAAATACCACAGCCCTCACCTGTGATTGACAACCAAAGAAAACCGCTGACAACCGCATGCGGTTCAGAAGTCACGGTCATAGCCATGGCCGTGACAGAAACAATTCTAACAGGGTAATGTTGGAACAAAAACCAGCTGTGTGCCACTGGGACGGCCAGGGGGCCGCACACCATTCTGTACCAAAAATCTCACCAAAATCAGTGGATCCCGCGGCATCAGTGAAAAGGGAGAGGTCAGGAGTAGTAATCTCCGGAAACTGCCAGCATGTGTGACCGTTATAACTCTGCAGAAAATCACGCCATACCATAAGGTCATATTTTAACTGCACGGTTAAACGAACGTGGTGATGGGGTTTTGAAACACCTGGCGTGGCCAAAGATAGACGTCTGGAAAAAAACCTGCCCATTGGCATGACCCGACACACAAAAAACAATAAACCCAGAAGAGACTGGAGCTCTTTTAGTGTAACGGATTTAACTGCACAAAAACCGCAAATAAGGCCTAGGTGTTTTGAGAGCTTATCCTGGGGGAGTCGGAAAGCCATCAGGGAGGAGTCGATCTCGATTCCCAGAAAGGTAATGGAGGTGGCCAGATCTAACGTTTTTTCAACTGAAAGGGGAACGCCAAAACGGGACATGAAAAAACAAAAGGAGTTCAAAAGGAATTGGCACTGAGAAGAATCACCAGGGGAGACGAAGAGGAAATCATCTAGGTAATAAATGAAGGAGCGGGAGCCGGTTTCATAGCGAATTACCCATTCCAAAAAGGAACTAAATAAATAAAAAAAATGGCATGAAATGGAGCAACCCATGGGGAGGCAGGTGTCATAATATTAATACCCGTCCACCATACAACCCAGCAGATGGTAACAATCTGGGTGCACTGGAAGGAGCCTGAAGGCAGACTCAATGTCCGACTTTGCCATCAAAGCCCCTCTGCCTGCTTCCCTGACTAATGTGACGTGACCACCATATCAAAAGTCACATAGGAAACGGATGCATCGTCTTTTGAAATGCCGTCATTAACTGAGGCACCCTTGGGAAAGGAAAGATTGTGAATTAGGCAAAACTTCCCGTTTCCCGTTTGGGAACAATACCCAACGGGGAAGCCCGGATGTTCGAAAAAGGGGGTGACTTAAATGGGCCAGCAATTCTGCCCAATTCGACCTCCTTGCGAATTTTGGCACGCAAAACCTCTGGGTGGAGCTTGGCAGAAGGTAAATGTATAGCTCGAGTGGGGGAAAAATAAAAGGGGATGAAAAAACCAAAAGTGAAACCGCTGCGGAGTCGAGCGGCGGCACTTTTATTGGGATACAGGTCAAGGTACGGGGACATCGCGAGTACGCTCACTGGGGTCTTTTCCACTAAAGGGCGCTGGGGGTCTGGGGGCTGTCGGTCGGGAACAGCGGATGGCTGCGTGAGTTCCTCCACATACGGAGCATTCATTTCTATATTTGCATAATGCGAAGAATTTGCAGTGGCCCTCGTTATAGAGCCAACAGGCTCCCGATCTGCGAACGGCTGCTGGCCCCTGGCCGCTAGCTGGGGCAGGGGCAGCGGCAGGAAAGGGATGGTTTCTCTGGGACATCATTAGACGTAACCAAAGGTCCGTAGCTTTTACACCCCAACCAATATCTGGGCTAAGCGGAAGGCGTCTACGAAATTCTTCATCATACCACCACCAAGCAGATCCGCCATTGGACTTGTAGGCGCTGTAAATAGAGTCCATATATACGAATAACGTTCTGGATGCTGCAGTCCCATAACATAGCCCAACACTGAGAAAGCCTGTAACCAATTACCCATGGTGTGAGCCACCTTCGGCCTTCGATCAATAAATCTATCTGAGTTGGGCCTGTGTTCCTTGTCTACCGTGTGCTGGTCGACAGTAATCAAGGACCATATGTCCACATACTAAATGTGCTCCCAGAGGGGAAAGGCCGCAAAATAGAGACTCTTTATGATCGCTGGCCCTAGGCGGCTGGATTTCCGAACCAGTGGGCTTGTGGAACCAGTGGAAGGGAAACACCCGGATCCAATTGAGATAGTAAGACCTTAAGGGCCGGAACTAACTGCTGCCCCATAGAAGCCGAACCCCAAGCCCCAGTAAAGTTAAACTCACCGCCAGCAGAAGTCGACAGAGGCTCCACAGGTACCGCCGTAGGAACTGGCTCCTGGACCGTGGTGACCTGACTGGCCACGCGAGACGACCTACTGGCCGAGTGAGTAGATACCCGCCTACGGAGTGGATGAGGCCTGCCAGAACAATCGCTACAGGACCTGGGACACAGGAGGCTCCTTAGCAGAGGAGGAGGCATTGGGGTTGTTGCCCATAACGCTGGATGAGACGGGAGGGCCGGGAGACAGGAGGGAGGTGAGGGCAGGCACTGCAGAGCGCACACAGCATGAGCAGGGGGCGGGGCCGGGCCACAGAACGCACAGCCGGAAGGACAATGTGAGTTCCAGGCTGCCCCCCCCCCTCCCCCCCCCCCCCCCCCGCTTAGCAGCCCTGGTAACTTTCTTCAGGGAGGAGGGAGGGGGAGGCTGGGGCTAAGGCGGCATGGTGGGCGGGTGCGCCGAGCGGTCCGCCGGCCAAGGGCCAACCACTGAGTTAGATGCTGGATGAGCAAGAGGGGGCTCCTGCAGGCCAGCCAGCAATCGAGACAGAAAGCTTGGACCCTCCGCTTGAATCCTGGCAGAGATGGCTGCCAGGATAACCTTCTCGTCGGCCATATCTTACAGCAACCGCTTGGGGAAACAGCTAGGTGAAGGTGAGGAAGAGACCAGGGAGAAGGTAAGCCCTCCTATTTAAAAGCTCTAGGGGAGGGACGACCAGCACCATAATGAATATCCCAAGGGGGGGGAGAGGGAGAGGGAGAGAAAAAGGGAGTAACATGGCCAGACAGGGGGAGCAACCATAGACAAACACCCCCTGTGCGGAACAAACCATGAGATGCAGGTAGAAGACATAAAATGAACCCCTCGGACTCTAACTCCCAGTCTCTGCAGTCAAGAACGTCCTCGCTATACGCTGTGGCGTTAACTAGAATTCAGAACAGACCCCCCTAAACTAACACAGACCGCCAAAATTAACACACTCCGCAGATCAGACCCCCTAAACTAACACAGATCCAACACCAGATCTCTTAAACTAACACACTCCGCAGATCAGACCCCCTAAACTAACACAGACCCAACACAAGATCTCTTAAACTAAGACAAACCCCAGATCAGACCCCCTAAACTAACAGTGACCAAACTGACACAGAACTAGGATCCCTAAACTATTACAGACCCCAGACTAGACCCTCTAAAGAAATACAGTCCCCCGATTCCCTAAATAAATACAGACCACAGACCAGACACTCTATATAAATAAAATCCCTAAGCCAGACCCTCCAAATCAGAGGCGCACAACCTGCTGCGGCCCGCGGGCCGCTTGAGGCCCCCAGAGCCCTGGTTTGTGGCCCCATCCTGCTGGGCAGAAACACAGCTGATCGTGCGATCTGCTGTGATTCTGCCCGGAGCCGCACAATTGCTGGATTACAGCTCCTGCTCCTGCACTGTAGCAGGAACAGAACGGGTCCCCGGCTGTCAGAGAGAGCGGGGGAGCCGAGAAGGCAGAAGCAGTGCATCAGTGCTTCTGCCTTCTCCTCATACAGGTGAGCGGCGCGCTGTGCAGTTTAGACCTTGCAATCACTTGATCACCGGGTGTCAGGGGCAGAGGAGTGCAGAGCTTCACCACCTCTGCCTTGTACAAAGCCCCCCTCAGCAGGCTGGTTTTCCCTGTAACTGGGGCTCCTTTGGATGCTACAATTACAGTGGAAATAGTGCAACAAAAAAAAAAGTCTGTGTCCCCAAAGGTCTTTTATGGACCTTTTGGGGACAAATTATGTGGCAAATATATATATTAAAAGTAAAAAAATTGAATTAAAACACAAAAAAATTCTAATAAAAGGGAAAAAAAGTGCAAAATAAAAAAAAAAACAAGTCAGTTTGCCCCAGAGGTCTGTTAAAGACCTATTGGGGGACATACAGTGCTGCAAAAAAAAAAAAATATATATATATATATATTATATATATATATATATATAAAAAAAAGAAAATAACATTTTAGCAAAAAGATGTAAAATAAATAAAATAAGTAAAAGAAAACTATAAAAAGCAAAAAGTACAAAATAAAATTGTTCACTGTCATATTATGTGGCAAAAATATATTTGAAAAATAAATAATAAAGTGATGATAATTTTTTTTAAAAAACAAAATAAATAAAATACAAATAAAAGTAAAAAAAATTAAAATGTGCAAAATAAAAAAGTCAGTGTCCCCCAAAAGTATTTTTATAGCATAAATATATATTTTTTAAAAAAGTAAAAAAATAGAAAAAATTGTAAAATACATAAAAGAAAAAAACACCCACACAAACCAAAACCATTACAATTATCACCACATTCATGTGAAACTATATACATTGCATAATAAAACGATCCAACACCTAAAGGGAACTAATTATAATAATTTGCATATTTAAATAATGAGCTACAGTTTGAATAAAAATTACTTAAAATTTTTTTTTTACAGTTTTCCCATAATAAAACTAAAAAAAGCCCTGTGTTATGTAATAAAAAGCTGGAAAAGTTATTTTGGTAGTCCAACAAAAAAAAAACTTACAATTGTTTGAACCACGTGCTCTAAATCACAAAAAAGTGACTGGTCATTAAGGCCTTTTCAGGCCTGGTCATTAAAGGGTTAACCAATAAGTGCTTTCCCGGCTAGTAAGGCCTCATACACACGACCGTACCTTTTCTTTTGGTCCGCAGGACACCAGCCATGGTAAGGGATGCAGACAGCACATGGAGTTCTGTCAGCATCTTTTGCGGCCCCGTTGAAGTGAATGGGTCCACATCCAAGCCACATAAAAAAAATGAGGCTCAGATGGGGACTAAAACAATGGCTGTGTGTGCGAGTCCTCAGGGAAAGTGCTTACTGGTTATTGCAGGGCACCTACAGTAAATCTGGGGATGCAGGAGGCGGTAATAACCAGTGAGCGCAGTCCTCTGCAGTGAAGTAAAGCGCCCTTTTGTGAATAAGAGGCAGGAAGGAAACGTCGCCACTTAAGAGTTTTCTAGTTAAAATTATTTTTAACAAGTTCCTGCAGCATGGCCCCTGACACAGAAGATTCCTACTTTCCTGCTCCGTGCTGCTCTCGCTGTCTCCATCCTCCTGTCTCGGAGCACCTCTCCAGCAAATGACTGACTTCAGCGGTAAAACACTGCTTGAAGCCACATCACCACTGAGGCCAGTTATTGGCTGGAGAGGTACATGTGACTATGTCCATCGCCAGCCGGGTGTAAACAGCGCCGGAACCAGAAGATGGAGACAGCGGTAGCGGCAGGGAGCAGGGAAGATCATAATTACTCTTACCGGTAATTGGATTTTCCATATAGCCTCCACAACGGCACTAAGCAGGAGGTTTCACCCGCCTTTCCAGGGAACGGGAAACAATGTGGAGAACAAAGATTTAAAAGCCTCCTCCCCTTTACCTTCTCCAGTAAATATCCAAGAACCTCGGAAGATGCTGAGAGAATTTTAATTTGGGAGAAAACAAATACATGAACGAAATTTTAATCAGAAAACATACAGTCAAGATAATTAGGGTGGGAAATAGTGCTGTTGTGGAGGCTATATGGAAAATCCAATTACCGGTAAGAGTAATTATAATTTTTTCCGTACGACTCCCCAACGACACTAAGCAAGAGGATTAACAAAGGAACAAGACTAGGGAGGGACTGCTGCAGACAAGACTTTTCGTCCGAAGGACAAGTCCCTGTTAGCCAAAACATTGAGTCTATAATGATTAAAGAAAGTTAATGGACTGGACCAGGTCGCCGCCTGGCAGATCTGTGACAATGATGCTGAGGCATTTTCTACCCATGAAGTTGACATTGCTCTAGTTTGATGTGCTTTCAAACTTGAAGGTCGAGAGAGCCCTTTTCCTTTATAGACCATTGAAATTGTCATTTTATCCAGCGAGAGATGATAGTTTTTGAGGCCCCTTGACCCTTATTTAGCCCTGCGCATTGAACTAGAAGACGATCAGGATTCCTCAGATTTGTAGTGGCTTCCAGATAAGCCAGGACACATCTCCGGACATCCAGGTGGTGAAACTTATTTTCGGCAGCTGATATAGCCTGAGGGCAAAAGGTGGGCAAAGATATTTCTTGTTGGCAGTGAGATTTTGAGAATACCTTTGGTAAGAAAGAGGGCTCATGTTTCAGTATTATTCTATCATCCAGAATATTAAGATAAGGAGATCTACAGGACAATTCTTGTATTTCTCATATTCTTCTAGCCGAGGTGATGGCTATTAGAAAAGCTGTTTTTATGGATAACAGCCTGAGAGTAATTTCATCAAGCGGTTCAAAAAGAGGATCCATAAGGGCTGAGAGGACTAAGTTGAGATCCCAAGGAGGGACTGTAGACCTGATAGTAGGATGCAATCAAAACATTTTGACTAAATCAAACTCAGCTAACCTGAATTCCATGAATGAACTGAGTGCTGCAATTTGGACTTTTAAGGGTACTCACTCTTAACCCTTTATTCAGACCTTTTTGCAGAAAGTCTAAAATTACCTTGACGTCAGGTGGTAAGGTAGGATTCCCGACAAACTGAAGGAAAGTCTTCCATGTTCTAAGATAGGTCTTAGACGTGACTGGTTTTCTGCTGGATGAAAGGCTGTTTATGACAGCATCAGATAACCCCTTTGATTTCAGGATAGATTGTTCAAATTCCAGGCAGTAAGATTCAAAAGGTTGATCGTTGGGTGTCGGGCCGGACCTTGTAAGAGAAGGTCCGGGATCTGAGGAAGGGCCCAGAAATCCGCTTTGGAGAGACTTAGAAGCAGGGGAACCACGATCTCCTTGGCCAATATGGGGCTATTAGAATCACATGAGAGCCCTCTTCTGCTACCTTCATCAGGATCCTTGGGATAAGTTGGATTGGAGTGAAAGCGTATAGAAGTTCCGCTGGCCAGGGACCCGAAAATGCATCCACTCTTGTCAGATTGTCTTTGAACGAGTGGGAATAAAATTGATCTGTCTGCTTGTTTTTCTTGGAAGCAAAGAGATCTAGGCTTGGAGGACCCCATCTCCTGCAAATTTCCAGAAAGATCGACTTGTTGAGACTCCACTCCCCTTTTTCTCTGCTCAAAAAATCCATTAGAGTGTTTTCTTCTCCTTTTAGATAGACTGCGGAGATTGATCTTATTTGTATCTCTGCCCAGGAGAAGATCTGGAACGCAATCTGCCAGAGGTTTTTGCTCTTTGTGCCTCCTTGCTTGTTTAGATATGCTACTGTGGTCTTGTTGTCTGACAGGATTTTTAAATTTTGTGAGTGGATGAATGGGGAAAGCGCTTTTAGTGCCAGAAGCACTGCTAGCAACTCTTTTAACCGCTTCACGTCCGCCCATAGGATATAAACGTCCTATGGGTGGACGTCTATCTCCTAATGCACGTTTTAAAACGTCTTTTCAGAAACAGCAGCTGCACGCTAATCGTGCAGCTGCTGATCGGGTTGCCCGCTGTCAGTGACAGCAGGGCAACCCTAAGACAAGGCAGGGACAGTTCCCAGGTGTCCCTGCCTTCACGATCGCTGCAGACACAGCTGTGCGCTTCCTGTTCCGGCCCGGCGGTCATGTGACCGCCGGGACCGGAGAGTGCAGGGGCTGTGTGAGGTCTCTCAGAGACCTCGATCAGCCCTGCTGTGAGGCTGTACAGCGCTGGATTGCTGCTGTACAGCCTCTCTAGGGGTGCATTTGTCCTGTAACTGGGGCTACTATGTCAGCCCCAGTTACAGGAGAAATCAACAGTGAAAAAAAAATGAAAAAGTGAAGCAAATGTCCCCCAGAGGTCTTGTATGACCTTGAGGGGGACGAAAAGTGTAAAATAAAATAAAATAAAGGGTTGAAAAAATAAAATAAAAAAAAGTTTCACATGTAAAAAAAAAAAAATTCCCAAGTAAGGAATAAAAAAAATTTAAAATAGAAAAAATAAAATAAAATAGACATATTTAGTATTGCCGCGTCCGTAAAAACCAGCTCTATAAAAATATCACATGACCTAACCCCTCAGGTGAACACCGTAAAAAAAAAAAAAAAAACTGTGTCAAAACACATTTTTGTCACCTTGCATCACAAAAGGTGCAACACCAAGTGATCAAAAACGCGTATGTCCCACAAAATAGTACCAATAAAACCGTCACCTCATCCCGCAAAAAATGAGCCCCTACATAAGAAAATCTCTCAAAAAATAAACAAAAACTATAGCTCTTAGAACATGGAGACACTAAAACATCATTTTTTTGGTTTCAAAAATGCTATTATTGTGTTAAAGTGAAACAAATAAAAAAAGTATACATATTAGGTATTGCTGCGTCCGTAAAAACCAGCTCTATAAAAATATCACATGACCTAACCCCTCGGGTGAACACCGTAAAAAAAAAAAAAAAAGTGTCAAAACAAGCAATTTTTGTCACCTTGCATCACAAAAGGTGCAACACCAAGTGATCAAAAACGCGTATGTCCCACAAAATAGTACCAATAAAACCGTCACCTCATCCCGCAAAAAATGAGCCCCTACATAAGAAAATCTCTCAAAAAATAAAAAAACTATAGCTCTCAGAACATGGACACATTAAAACATAATTTTTTGGTTTTAAAAATGCTATTATTGTGTAAAACTTTAATAAATGAGAAAAAGTATACATATTAGGTATCGCCACGTCCGTAATAATCTGCTCTATAAAAATGTCACTTGACTGAACCCCTCAGATGAACGCTGTAAAAATAAATAAATAGAAACTGTGCTAAAACAACCAATTTTTTGGTCACCTTGCCCCATAAAGTGTTATAATGAATGATCAAAAAATCATATGTATCCAAAAATAGTACTAATAAAACTGGCACCTTATCCCCTAGTTTCCAAAATGGGGTCACTTCTTGGGAGTTTCTACTGTAAGGGTGCATCAGGGGGCTTCAAATGGGACATGGCATCTAAAAACCATGTGGAGTTCCTTTTCTTCTGCGCCCTGCCGTGTGCCCATACAGCAGTTTATGACCACATGTGGGGTGTTTCTGTAAACCGCAGAATCTGGGTAATAAATATTGAGTTTTGTTTGGCTGTTAACCATCGATGTGTTAAAGAAAAAAATTGATTAAAATGGAAAATCTGCCAAAAAAGTGAAATTTAAAAATTTGATCTCCATTTTCCTTTAATTCTTGTGGAACGCCTAAAGGGTTAACAAAGTTTGTAAAATCGGTTTTGAATACCTTGAGGGGTGTAGTTTCTACAATGGGGTCATTTATGGGGGTATCCACTATGTAGGCCCCACAAAGTGACTTCATACCTGAACTGGTCCTTAAAAAGTGGGTTTTGGCAATTTTCTTAAAAATTTTAAGAATTGCTTCTAAACTTCTAAGCCTTCTAACGTCCTAAAAAAATAAAATGACATTTCCAAAATGATGCCAACATAAAGTAGACATATGGGGAATGTTAAATAATAAATATTTTATGAGGTATCACTTTCTGTTTTAAAAGCAGAGAAATTGAAATTTAGAAAATTGCGAATTTTTCAAATTTTTGGGTAAATTTGGGATTTTTTCATAAATAAAGGTGAAATATTTTGACTCAAATTTATGACTATCATGAAGTACAATGTGTCACGAGAAAACAATCTCTGAATGACTTGGATAAATAAAGGCGTTCCAAAGTTATTACCACATAAAGTGAGATATGTCAGTTTTGCAAAATTTGGCCTGGTCAGGAAGGGGGCAAAGGGCCCAGATGGGAAGTGGTTAAATTTGAGGATAGAGGGATGAGATCTGGATCCCAGACTCCCTGTACTAGCTGATTCTTGCAGTGGGCTCCCCAACAGGAACCACTTGCGTCTGTTGTGATAATAACTTGGTCTGGTGACCACCATGGTACCCCTGGTTCAGATTCTGTGGGTTTAACCACCACCATAGAGAGTTTTTTACTCGAGAGGGAAGAGTCACTGTGAGTGTGTGAGTCTAATGAGAAAGCACTTCGGTTCCAGGACTTCAGGAGGAAGTTTTGAAGAATCCTTCCGTGGAATTGAGCCCATTTGACTGCTGTTATCATCGAAGTCATCAACCCTAGAATTTTCATGATTTTTTGAACAGACGAAATGATGACATTCTTTCTATAATATCCTTCTTCTTTTGTTGCGGAAGGAAGGAGTCATCTGATGGGAGTCCAACTGAATTCCCAGAAAGATTTTTCTCCTGCTCAGAGTCAGATCTGATTTGTCCAGATTTAGCTTCCAGCCCAGCGACTGGAGGGTGCTCAGCACTACCTGTAGGTATTCTCGTAGTAGAATCTCTGATGACGCTGAGATAAGAAAATCGTCCAGGTACGGAATAAATATTATCTTTCTTTGATGAAGGACACTTGAGATTTCTGCCACTAACTTGGTAAAGATCCTCGGGGCTGACAAGAGGCAGAAGGGTAAGACCTGGAACTGCAGATGAACAAGTTGGTTTTTCAAAAAGATTGTGAACCGAAGATAATTTTGGTGATTGGGATAAATGGGCACATGATATTATGCATCTGCCAGATCTAGAGTTACCATGTAGCAATCCTGGGTCAACAAGTTGATGGTTGATTTTACTGTCTCCATCTTGAACTTCTTGTATTGGATACATTTGTTTAGATGTTTCAGATTGATAATTGTGGCAGGCGCAGCACTATGAAGTACCTTTTGCGCTGTGGCATTAGAAGAATTTTGATATCTCTGACTTTTTACTCTAACCAGACTGTCTATTACTCTGTAATTCCTCTAGTGCCATTCTATGGAAGCAGTAGGTTTAAAGAGCACACCAAATGCTTGAAATAACTTCTTTATTAACTTCAAATTTTCTTCATATAACACTGCCGCCTCCGCAGCAGATAGTCCATGTACAAAACACGTGTTGAAAAGATATCACAAAATAGCGGTATGCATAAGATGGTGGTTTAACTGTTCAATCTTGTCATTCAACATAAAATGGTCGATATACAGTCAGAATTGTGTTGGTGTCCCAATATTTATGGACCTAACATTTTTGGCTCTATACACCACCACAATGCATTTGAAATGAAACGAATAAGATGTACTTTAACTGCAGGGTATTTACATCTAAATCAGGTGAACGGTATAGGAATTACAACAGTTTGCATATGTGCCTCCCACTTGTTAAGGGACCAAAAGTAATGGGACATAATACTAATCATAAATCAAACTTTCACTTTTTAATACTTGGTTGAAAATCCTTTGCAGTCAATTATAGCCTGAAGTCTGGAACGCATAGACATCACTAGACGCTGGGTTTTATCTCTGGTGATGCTCTTCCAGGCCTCTAATGCAACTGTCTTCAGTTCCTGCTTGTTCTTTGGGCATTGTCCCTTCAGTTTTGTCTTCAGAAAGGGAAATGCATGCTGAATCGGATTCAGGTCAGGTGATTGACTTGGCCATTGCATAACATTCCACTTCTTTCCCTTAAAAAACTCTTTGGTTGCTTTTGAAGTATGCTTTGGGTCATTGTCCATCTGCACTGTGAAGCGCCATCCAATGAAGCATTTGGCTGAATATGAGCAGATAATATTGCCCGAAACACTTCAGAATTCATCCTGCTGCTTTTGTCAGCAGTCACATCATCAATAAATACAAGAGAACCAGTTCCATTGGCAGCCATACATACCCACGATATGACACTACCACCACCATGCTTCACTTATGAGGTAGTATGCTTAGGATCATGAGCAGTTCCTTTCCTTTTCCATACTCTTCTCTTCCCATCACTCTGGTACAAGTTGATCTTGGTCTCATCTGTCCATAGGATGTTGTTACAGAACTGTGAAGGCTTTTTTAGATGTCGTTTGGCAAACTCTAATCTGGCCTTCCTGTTTTTGATGCTCACCAATGGTTTACATCTTGTGGTGAACCTTCTGTATTCACTCTGGTGAAGTCTTCTCTTGATTGTTGACTTTGACACACATACACCTACCTCCTGGAGAGTGTACTTGATCTGGCCAACTGTTGTGAAGGGTGTTTTCTTCACCAGGGAAAGAATTCTTCGGTCATCCACCACAGTTGTTTTCCGCGGTCTTCCGAGTCTTTTGGTGTTGCTGAGCTCACCGGTGTGTTCCTTATTTTTAAGAATGTTCCAAACAGTTGTTTTGGCCATACCTAATGTTTTTGCTATCTGTCTGATGGGTTTGTTTTGTTTTTTCAGCCTAATGATGGCTTGCTTCACTGATAGTGACAGCTATTTGGATCTCATCTTGAGAGTTGACAGCAACAGATTCCAAATGCAAATAGAACACTTGAAATTAACTCTGGACCTTTTATCTGCTCATTGTAATTGGAATAATGAGGGAATAACACACACCTGGCCATGGAA
Source organism: Bufo bufo (assembly GCF_905171765.1). Taxonomy (NCBI): domain Eukaryota; kingdom Metazoa; phylum Chordata; class Amphibia; order Anura; family Bufonidae; genus Bufo; species Bufo bufo. The sequence goes on from NC_053390.1 coordinate 47,233,634, forward strand.
CAGCTGAGAAGCCAATTGTCCTATTACTTTTGGTCCCTTAACAAGTGGGAGGCACATATGCAAACGGTTGTAATTCCTACACCATTCACCTGATTTGGATGTAAATACCCTCAAATTAAAGCTGACAGTCTGCAGTTAAAGCAGATCTTGTTCGTTTCATTTCAAATCCATTGTGGTGGTATATAGAGCCAAAAATTTTAGAATTGTGTTTATGTCCCAATACTTATGGACCTGACTGTATTTCTCTCTTCAGTATCTGTACTCTCACTTTAAGTTATTTAAGCACTTTATGATCTCTCTTAGAGGTATATTTGAGGTCTAACTAATAGTTCACTTGCTGAATTTGGTCGCAATTTGCAGTATGCATTTAGCAGTAACTATTTGCAGATTGGTTGAGTATGATCTGGTATAGTTGTATGCAATTTGGATTGCAATATGGAATTTGAATTTGGATTGTGAACTTTGTAGTTTGCAATTGGTGGAACTGTAAGTAAATACACATATAACTGGTATACAGTTCTAATCACTATATTAACAGTAGGAACATTATATAACTGTTTTAAATACCTATTTTGTCCTCTCTGCTCCATAAAACACAGCTCTTAGTGGAGTGAATGTCTGTTCAGCTTTTCTCTCTGGTGAATAATGATTCCAGCAGCTCCTGCTAGGGGAATTTCCCACACAAGCTGTGTGTGAGGCTGGCTGTAATTGGTCAAAACTCCTGGGCTGTGTGAGGCTGGCTAGGATTGGTCTAGACTCCTGCCCAGCAACAACAGTGCTTTCTGTTGTTTCTGCTGTGTCATTGAGCTTACCTTACATTATATAATGAATTTTAAAGGCATATTATCTTTTCTGCTTCTGTGAACACAATATATAACAGTCATATGACATCCAAACATGAAGTCACTGTAAATAACTCTGCTTTTGTCTTTAGCACACAAACATAGCAACTGTATTAAGGTTATTGGCAGGTCTAGCTGTATAAACATATAAGCTATATTAGCAACCTAGGACAGGTCTTTGCTGGCCAGCTACAATAATGGCTTGGAAGAAGCCATTCGTTTTTTTCACCAGGAACACCGGGAAATAGAATCCCTTTCCTGTCTGGTCTTGTGGCACTGGAATAACTGCTTCCTTTTCTAACAAAAGTAGAATCTGAGCTTCTAGCAGATTATCTTCCTTTTTTAGCTTTTTGTTTATTAGAAATCTTTCTGGGGGGAAAAGAGAACTCTAGCCTGTATCCTTGCCGAATTATATCCAGGATCCAAGGAGAATCTGTGATTTCTCCTCAGGCTGTGATGAACCCTTTTAACCTTTCCCCCACAGTATCTCTGGCATCATAAACTAGACTGCTTTGAGGATTTATCTTGAGTCCTCTACCTCTAGAGGACTGCCAAAAGCCTGAACTATCTCTTTTCTTTTGATCTAACCTGCCTCTTTTCTGACTAGGAAAGGAACATCGCTGCTGAAAGAACTTTGTTTCAGAAGGGAACCCCTTTTTTCGGTCGGAAGCGTTATCCAAAATATCATCCAATACCGAACCAAAGAGTCTGTCTCCTTCACAAGGGATACCACAAAGTCTGTTTTTGGAATTGGTATCTCCCGACCAGGATCTTAACCAGACAGACCTTCTGGCGGTATTTGAAAGAGCCGCAGATCTAGCGGACAACTTGACTAAGTCCGCAGAAGTGTCACCCAAAAATTTAGAGGCTTGTTTCAATACCAGCAGGGAAGATAAAAAAATCATCTCTAGGGGTGCCCGAAACCAAATGTTCCTCCAACTGGGACGACCATAGGGATAGGGTCCTGGCTGTGTATGTGGCTGCTATACCAGGTCTCAACATACAGGTGTTTGTCTCCCAAGATCTCTTAAGAACAGATTCACACTTTTTATCCATTGCATCTCTACGTCCTCAAAAGGCAAGGATGACTTTTTGGATATCCTGGCTATGGGAGCATCCATTCTCAGGATTTTGTCCCAGTGGGCTGAGTCGGCTTCATAAATGGGATACTTCCTTTTACATACTTTAGAAGTTCCTGATCTCTTTTCTGGGTCTCTCCATTCATCCGAGATGAGCTTTTTGATGTTATCATGGACTGGGAATACTAGTTTTTTCCTATACCCTAGCCCTTTATACATTTGATCTTGAATTTTTTGGGCTTCCTTTGATTCTTCAAGGTTCATAGTGGCTCTAATGGCTTTAAGGAGCAAATCTGTCTCCTCGATGGAACATAGGGGTCCACCTGTTTCATCTTCAGAAGAGGTGGAATCAAAATCTGAAGAATCGTTGTCTTCATCAAAATCTAAATCCAAATCCATATGAGATTCCGAATTTGATCTGGATGTAGATGGTTTTTGTGGTATAGCGGCCATCTTAGATTCAATGGCCGAGTTGACCTCTTCTTTAGGCCTCATGCACACGATCGTTGTGTGTTTTGAGGTCCGAAAATTGCGGATGGTGTCCGTGTGCGTTTTGCAATTTGCGGAACGGCGCGGACAGCCATTAATATAACTGCCTATTCTTGTCTGCAAAACGGACAAGAATAGGACAGGTTATATTTTTTTTGCGGACCACGGAACGGAGCAACGGATGCGGAAAGCACATGGAGTGCTGTCCACATCTTTTATGGCCCATTGAAGTGAATGGGTCTGCATCCAAGCCGCAAATACTGGGGCTCGGATGCGGACCAAAACAACGGTCGTGTGCATGAGGCCTTAATCAGAGTTTTCAGGCTATCCATCAGAAAAGGGGCCTCTTCTGACATGATTTTTTCTATACACTTTTGACAAAGTGTTTTTTACTGTGACCTGCTAACTGTCTTTTGCAGATAGCGCACTTCTTCTTTAATGTAGGTTCCGCACTTTTCCTGGCATCTTTGCCCTGAAAATGTAAAAATTACCCATTACTATGTGTGGCAGGCGCAGCACTATGAAGTGACTTTTGCGCTGTGGCATTAGAAGAATTTTGATATCTCTGACTTTTAGTCTAACCAGACTGTCTATTACTCTGTAATTCCTCTAGCGCCGTTCTATGGAAACAGTAGGTTTAAAGAGCACACCAAATGCGTGAAATAACTTTATTAACTTCAACTTTTCTTCATACATAACACTGCCACTCCGCAGCAGATAGTCCATGTACATAACACGTGTTGAAAAGATATCACAAAATGGTGGTATGATTAAGATGGTGGTTCCACTGTTCAATCTTGTCATTCAACATAAAATGGTGGATATATTTCTCTCTTGAGTATCTGTACTCTCACTTTAAGTTATTTAAGCACTTTATGATCTCTCTGAGAGGTATATCTGAGGTCTAACAGTTCTACTGGCTAACCTGGGTTTGCAGTTTGCAGTAACTATTTGCAGATTGGTTGAGTATGATCTGGTATGGTTGTATGCAATTTGGATTGCAATATGGAATTTGAATTTGGATTGTGAACTTTGTAGTTTGCAATTGTAGCTTGCAATTTGTATTTGCAATTTGTATTTGTATGGATTGGATTGCTATTTGTAGTTTGCAATTGTAGCTTGTAATTTGGTGGAACTGTAAGTAAACACACATATAACTGGTTCAGTATACAGTTCTAATCACTATACTCACAGTAGGAACATTATATAACTGTTTTAAATACCTATTTTGGCCTCTCTGCTTTCATAAAAACACAGCTCTCAGTGGAGTGAATGTCTCTTCAGCTCCTGTCTCTGGTGAATAATGATTCAGGGGAATTCCCAGACAGGCTGTGTGTGAGGCTGGCTGTGATTGGTGATAACTCTTGCTGTGTGAGAAGCTGGCTGTGATTGGTCTAGACTTCTGCCCAGCAACAACAGATTAACACTATGCATTCTGTTGTTTCTGCTGTGTCACTGAGCTTACCTTACATTACAAAATTAATCTTAAAGGCATATTATCTTTTTCTGCTTCTGTGAACACAAAATATAACAGTTATATGACATCCAAAACATGATGCCACAGTAAATAACTCTGCTTTTGTCTTTAACAGATAAACATAGGAACTGTATTAAGGTTATTGGCAGGTTTAGCTGTATACACATATAAGCTATACTAGCAACCTAGGACAGGTCTTAGCTGGCCAGCTACACTATGGAGTAATGATTAAATGTGGGGAACCTCCACCAGGAAAAAGCAACATCCCAAGTGTATATTATACAATTATTTCTCCCCAGCGGAGGCTTGCCGGGCTGAGGGCCTTAGGAATGTTGAAAGACTTTTCAGGAGGCAGCGACATGCTTTCCTCAGGGTTCAGGATGCGATCGGTACTGCACACACCATTCTGATTCAATGCCGTCAATTTTGAAGCTAACTTCCAGGTCACGTGGTCCGCGGCCACACGCCACGCCAACGCACGCTCTCCCAGCCACGACCATGTGACCACCTCTCGCGGAATTTCGGCCCTCTGAGTTCCCCGCGATGCCGGCGTGTCTTCCTGTAAAGCTCCACAGGAGCACAATTGCCCGGGGCAGCGCAAGGCTTATACCAAATCAAGCGGAGGGAGCGGTATCTCGTCCCGGATCCCGCTGCTCTGCTTCAGCCCTCCTGAAGATCAGGGAATACTTACCAAAGGCGGAGCAATATCCTTAAGCAGGAGGGAACCCCTGCTAGTTCTCCACTTCGTCCCGAGGGACAGGAAACAACTGGAGAAGGTAAAGGGGAGAAGGCTTTTAAATCTTTGTTCTCCACGTTGTTTCCTGTCTCAGGGAGGCAGGGTAACCTCCTGCTTAGTGCCGTTGGGGAGGTGTACGAAAAAGTATGAATCTTCCGTTTCAGGCCTATGCTGCAGGAACGTGTTAAAAATAATTTTTTGCCAGAAAATCTCTAAGCACCTGTTACACGGTACGATATTCAGGACATTTACTGGGAACAAGTCTTCATAGGAGTGCTCATTCCTGATATCTGGCAGGTATTATCGTGCCACTGATCAGCCGATAAACAAGGAATCACTCGTTTGTTGGCTGATTTGCATATTTTATCAGGATGAATGATGTACAATTATCGTCAGCACATCTCACCGTGTAATCAGGAATGTGCTAATAGACGTGAATGAGGGAGGAATGACTGTGGTAGTGATCATTCCTCCCCAGTCACTTTGCATTAGCCTGTGTAATAGGCTGATGCAAACAAGCGCTGATTAGCTTTTTTTTTGTGGCCCCTTGAAATAGTGCAATGTGACAATGCAGCCCCCAGACCAAAAAAGGTTGTGCACCCCTGCTCTAAAAAAAATGCACCCCCCCCACAAAACTAATACAGACCCCAGACAAGACACAGCCCACATACCAGACAGCAGTCTTTTCAAATGGTGCATGTTCTCACATCCTTAGGGCTCATGCACATGACCGTTGCCCGGCCGTGGCTGTATTGTGGCCCACATACAGCGGGTCCGCAATACACGGGCACCGGCCGTGTGCACCCCGCACCACGGATGCGGACCCATTTACTTGACTGGGTCCGCAATCCGGGAAATTCGGTGCGGTGTGGAACAGAGGCACGGATCGGAAGCACTACAGAGTGCTTCCGTGGGTTTTCTGTCCGTGCTTCCACGCAACAAAAAAGTAGTGCATGCACTACTTTTTTGCGGTGCGGACTGTTGGATACGGATCGCGGACCCCATTCAAGTTAATGGGTCCGCGATCCGCATGCGGCTGCCCCACGGTCGGTGCCCGTGCATTGTGGACAGCAATTTGCGGTCCACAGCACGTGCACGGGCAGCACACAGTCGTGTGCATGAGCCCTTATCCAGTTTTTTAAACCACCCAGCGGAAGGAGTATGTGACTTTTTGTATTTTTTCTGCCGATGTACCAATGTGTGGGCTTGTTTTTGTGGAAGGAGATGTAGTTTTCATTGGTATCCTTTTGGGATACATGGAACTTATTAAGGCCTCTTGCACACGAACGTGTGCGCCCGGTGGCCGTGCTGCGGCCCGCAAATTGCAGGCCGCAATGCACGAACACCCACCGTGGGGCAGCTGCAGCGGATCACGGACCCATTCACTTTAATGGGTCCGCAATCCCGCCGTTCCGCAAAAATATAGAACAGGTCCTATCTTTTTGCGGAACGGTAGTATGGGACGAAACCCCTCGGAAGCACTCCATAGTGCTTCCGTAGGGTTCCGTTCTTCCGTTCCGCACCATTCCACATCTCCGGATTTGCGGACCCATTGAAGTGAATGGGTCCGCATCCGTGATGCGGAATGCACACGGAACGGTGCCCGTGTATTGCGGGCACGTTCGTGTGCAATAAGCCTAACATTTATTATTTTTTATTATTGCATTTTTTATATTTTACTATTTTATATATAATTTTTTGTGTGATAGTAATGGGAAAAAAGCAATTCTGCTGTTATGTGTTTATTACACTGCTCAAAAAAATAAAGGGAACACAAAAATAACCAATCCTAGATCTGAATTAATTAAATATTCTTCTGAAATACTTTGTTCTTTACATAGTTGAAAAATCACACAAAAATAAAAAAATGGAAATCAAATTTTTCAACCCATGGAGGTCTGGATTTGGAGTCACACTCAAAATTAAAGTGGAAAAAAACACTACAGGCTGATCCAACTTTGATGTAATGTCCTTAAAACAAGTCAAAATGAGGCTCACTAGTGTGTGTGGCCTCCACGTGCCTGTATGACCTCCCTACAACGCCTGTGCATGCTCCTGATGAGGTGGCGGACGGTCTCCTGAGGGATCTCCTCCCAGACCTGGACTAAAGCATCTGCCAACTCCTGGACAGTCTGTGGTGCAACGTGACGTTGGTGGATAGAGCGAGACGTGATGTCCCAGATGTGCTCAATTGGATTCAGGTCTGGGGAACGGGCGGGCCAGTCCATAGCATCAATGCTTTCGTCTTGCAGGAACTGCTGACACACTCTAGCCACATGAGGTCTAGCATTGTATTGCATTAGGAGGAACCCAGGGCCAACCGCACCAGCATATGGTCTCACAAGGGGTCTGAGGATCTCATCTCGGTACCTAATGGCAGTCAGGCTACCTCTGGCGAGCACATGGAGGGCTGTGCGGCCCTCCAAAGAAATGCCACCCCACACCATTACTGACCCAATGCCAAACCGGTCATGCTGGAGGATGTTGCAGGCAGCAGAACGTTCTCCACGGCGTCTCCAGACTCTGTCACGTCTGTCACATGTGCTCAGTATGAACCTGCTTTCATCTGTGAAGAGCACAGGGCGCCAGTGGCGAATTTGCCAATCTTGGTGTTCTCTGGCAAATGCCAAACGTCCTGCACGGTGTTGGGCTGTAAGCACAACCCCCACCTGTGGACGTCGGGCCCTCATATCACCCTCATGGAGTCTGTTTCTGACCGTTTGAGCAGACACATGCACATTTGTGGCCTGCTGGAGGTCATTTTGCAGGGCTCTGGCAGTGCTCCTCCTGTTCCTCCTTGCACAAAGGCGGAGGTAGCAGTCCTGCTGCTGGGTTGTTGCCCTCCTACGGCCTCCTCCACGTCTCCTGATGTACTGGTCTGTCTCCTGGTAGCGCCTCCATGCTCTGGACACTACGCTGACAGACACAGCAAACCTTCTTGCCACAGCTTGCATTGATGTGCCATCCTGGATAAGCTGCACTACCTGAGCCACTTGTGTGGGTTGTAGACTCCGTCTCATGCTACCACTAGAGTGAAAGCACCGCCAGCATTCAAAAGTGACCAAAACATCAGCCAGGAAGCATAGGAACTGAGAAGTGGTCTGTGGTCACCACCTGCAGAACCACTCCTTTATTGGGGGTGTCTTGCTAATTGCCTATAATTTCCACCTGTTGTCTATCCCATTTGCACAACAGCATGTGAAATTGATTGTCACTCAGTGTTGCTTCCTAAGTGGACAGTTTAATTTCACAGAAGTGTAATTGACTTGGAGTTACATTGTGTTGTTTAAGTGTTCCCTTTATTTTTTTGAGCAGTGTATGTTTATTTTTCATGGTTTATGATGATTTTGACTAATATATATATTACAAATTAAAAGCACTTTTTATGGATCTTTTTTCCTTTACCATGTACATATTTTTAATAGACGTTCATTAACATTTATTGAATTTATTTTTATTCGTCCCGCTAGAGGACTTCACAATGCGACTGCTTTATGGAAGTTCTAATGCTGTCCCTGAGCCATGGAGGAAGCCTTTGATGTAAAAAAAAAAAAAGTCACAAATTATTATTATTTATTATTAAAGCGCCATTCATTCCATAGCGCAGTACATATGAAAAGGGGTGTACATACATAATACAGACAATTGCACTTAGCATGAACAAGATGAGTTACTGGCACAGAAGGAGAGAGCCCTGCCCGCAAGGGCTTACAATTAGGGATGAGCGAACCCGAACTGTATAGTTCGGGTTCGTACCGAATTTTGGGGTGTCCGTGACACGGACCCGAACCCGAACATTTTCGTAAAAGTCCGTGTTCGGGTTCGGTGTTCGGCGCTTTCTTGGCGCTTTTTGAAAGGCTGCAAAGCAGCCAATCAACAAGCGTCATACTACTTGCCCCAAGAGGCCATCACAGCCTTGCCTACTATTGGCATGGCTGTGATTGGCCAGTGCAGCATGTGACCCAGCCTCTATATAAGCTTGGGTCACGTTGCGCTGCACGTCACTCTGCTGATTGAAGCATAGGGAGAGGTTGCAGCTGCGACGTTAGGGCGAGATTAGGCAGATTAACTCCTCCAAAAGACTTCATTCTGTGATCGATCTGCAGCTGTGGATCATTGAAGTGCTAATATTGACTTGCTCACTTTTTTTAGGCTGCCCAGAGCGTTTTTAGATCACTTTTTTTCTGGGGTGATCGGCGGCCATTTTGTGACTTGTGGTGCGCCAGCACAAGCTATCACCAAGTGTATTTAACCATCAATAGTGTGGTTATTTTGGATGCAATTCACACATATTTGCTTTAAATCTGTATAGGGGAGATTTATCAAACTGGTGTCAAGTAGAACTGGCTTAGTCGCCCATAGCAACCAATCAGATTCCACCTTTCATTTTTCACAGCTCCTTTGAAAAATAATAGATGGATTCTAATTGGATGCTATGGGCAACTAAGTAAGTTCTACATTACACCAGTTTGATAAATCTCCCCCTATGTGCCAAAGTTTATGACTTTTAGTTTTGCCAGAAAACTAGCACAGGTCTGAAAATAAATTACCCCCCCCGGGTAATACTTCATCCACTAGTGATATCTTCCTTAACAGTATTTTAATAACGTGTGAGCCCATTACATTCAAGATGGCCGCTCTCATGATAAGGCCCCTGCTTGTGATGTTATCATTAGAATCCTGGCATGGTGACACTTTTTGTGATGTCGCCATTAGAATCCTGGCTATATGAAGAAAATGAAGAGAGATGAAGAAAATTTCAGGCAAGAACATGTATGTAGATGCTGTGATTAGGGATGAGCGAACCCGAACTGTATAGTTCGGGTTCGTACCGAATTTTGGGGTGTCCGTGACACGGACCCAAACCCGAACATTTTCGTAAAAGTCCGGGTTCGGTGTTCGGCGCTTTCTTGGCGCTTTTTGAAAGGCTGCAAAGCAGCCAATCAACAAGCGTCATACTACTTGCCCCAAGAGGCCATCACAGCCATGCCTACTATTGGCATGGCTGTGATTGGCCAGTGCAGCATGTGACCCAGCCTCTATTTAAGCTGGAGTCACGTAGCGCCGCACGTCACTCTGCTATGATCAGTATAGGGAGAGGTTGCAGCTGCGACGTTAGGGCGAGATTAGGCAGATTAACTCCTCCAAAAGACTTCATTCTGTGATCGATCTGCAGCTGTGGATCATTGAAGTGCTATTATTGACTTGCTCACTTTTTTGAGGCTGCCCAGAGCGTTTTTAGATCACTTTTTTTCTGGGGTGATCGGCGGCCATTTTGTGACTTGTGGTGCGCCAGCACAAGCTATCACCAAGTGTATTTAACCATCAATAGTGTGGTTATTTTGTGCTATATCCTACATCAGCTGCAGGCTGAGCCTGTGTCACCGAAGTGCATTTAACCATCAACAGTCTGGTTATTTTTTGGCCATATACTACATCAGCTGCAGGCTGAGCCTGTGTCACCGAAGTGCATTTAACCATCAACAGTCTGATTATTTTTTGGCCATATACTACATCTGGTGCAGGCTGAGCCTGTGTCACCCAAGTGCATTTAACCATCAACAGTGTGGTTATTTTTTGGCCATATACTACATCAGGGGCAAGTTGAGCCTGTCACCCAGCGCCTAAAAAATAGACCTGACATTTCTATTCAACCAAATCTGTACTGTTTTAGCTGGTCAAGTTATTTGTAGTGACCGTAAAAGCACACTTTTTGTTCTGGGTTGAAAAACTATTCCCAAATTTGCCATTCTCAAAATAACTAGTTTCTGGTATTTGAGGCCTACTTGAAATCTATCCCAAAAAGGATATCTTACATTGAAGGTACTGATAGTGTCATTCAGAAAAACCTAAGACACACGCTACCGTGCAGATAGAAGTCTGATTCTGTGATTAAACCTATACCTGTCACACAGCACAAAAAAAAACAGGCCTCACATCTCTATTCAACCAAATCTGTACTGTTTTAGCTGGTCAAGTTATTTGTAGTGACCGTAAAAGCACATTTTTTTTTCTGGGTTGAAAAACTATTCCCAAATTTGCCATTCTCAAAATAACTAGTTTCTGGTATTTGAGGCCTACTTGAAATCTATCCCAAAAAGGATATCTTACATTGAAGGTGCTGATAGTGTCATTCAGAAAAACCTAAGACACACGCTACCGTGCAGATAGAAGTCTGATTCTGTGATTAAACCTATACCTGTCATACAGCGCAAAAAAAAACAGGCCTCACATCTCTATTCAACCAAATCTGTACTGTTTTAGCTGGTCAAGTTATTTCTAGTGACCGTAAAAGCACATTTTTTTTTCTGGGTTGAAAAACTATTCCCAAATTTGCCATTCTCAAAATAACTAGTTTCTGGTATTTGAGGCCTACTTGAAATCTATCCCAAAAAGGATATCTTACATTTAAGGTACTGATAGTGTCATTCAGAAAAACCTAAGACACACGCTACCGTGCAGATAGAAGTCTGATTCTGTGATTAAACCTATACCTGTCATACAGCGCAAAAAAAAAAAGGCCTCACATTTCTATTCAACCAAATCTGTACTGTTTTAGCTGGTCAAGTTATTTCTAGTGACCGTAAAAGCACTTTTTTTTTTTCTGGGTTGAAAAACTATTCCCAAATTTGCCATTCTCAAAATAACTAGTTTCTGGTATTTGAGGCCTACTTGAAATCTATCCCAAAAAGGATATCTTACATTGAAGGTACTGATAGTGTCATTCAGAAAAACCTAAGACACACGCTACCGTGCAGATAGAAGTCTGATTCTGTGATTAAACCTATACCTGTCACACAGCACAAAAAAAAACAGGCCTCACATTTCTATTCAACCAAATCTGTACTGTTTTAGGTGGTTAAGTTATTTCTAGTGACTGTAAAAGCACATTTTTTTTTCTGGGTTGAAAAACTATTCCCAAATTTGCCACTCTCAAAATAACTAGTTTCTGGTATTTGAGGCCTACTTGAAATCTATCCCAAAAAGGATATTTTACATTGAAGGTACTGATAGTGTCATTCAGAAAAACCTAAGACACACGCTACCGTGCAGATAGAAGTCTGATTCTGTGATTAAACCTATACCTGTCATACAGCGCAAAAAAAAAAAGGCCTCACATTTCTATTCAACCAAATCTGTACTGTTTTAGCTGGTCAAGTTATTTCTAGTGACCGTAAAAGCACTTTTTTTTTTTCTGGGTTGAAAAACTATTCCCAAATTTGCCATTCTCAAAATAACTAGTTTCTGGTATTTGAGGCCTACTTGAAATATATCCCAAAAAGGATATCTTACATTGAAGGTACTGATAGTGTCATTCAGAAAAACCTAAGACACACGCTACCGTGCAGATAGAGGTCTGATTCTGTGATTAAACCTATACCTGTCACACAGCGCAAAAAAAAACAGGCCTCACATTTCTATTCAACCAAATCTGTACTGTTTTAGCTGGTCAAGTTATTTCTAGTGACTGTAAAAGCACATTTTTTTTTCTGGGTTGAAAAACTATTCCCAAATTTGCCATTCTCAAAATAACTAGTTTCTGGTATTTGAGACCTACTTGAAATCTATCCCAAAAAGGATATCTTACATTGAAGGTACTGATAGTGTCATTCAGAAAAACCTAAGACACACGCTACCGTGCAGATAGAAGTCTGATTCTGTGATTAAACCTATACCTGTCACACAGCGCAAAAAAAAACAGGCCTCACATTTCTATTCAACCAAATCTGTACTGTTTTAGCTGGTCAAGTTATTTCTAGGGACCGTAAAAGCACATTTTTTTTTCTGGGTTGAAAAACTATTCCCAAATTTGCCATTCTCAAAATAACTAGTTTCTGGTATTTGAGGCCTACTTGAAATCTATCCCAAAAAGGATATCTTACATTGAAGGTACTGATAGTGTCATTCAGAAAAACCTAAGACACACGCTACCGTGCAGATAGAAGTCTGATTCTGTGATTAAACCTATACCTGTCACACAGCGCAAAAAAAAAAAGGCCTCACATTTCTATTCAACCAAATTTGTACTGTTTTAGCTGGTCAAGTTATTTCTAGTGACCGTAAAAGCACTTTTTTTTTTCTGGGTTGAAAAACTATTCCCAAATTTGCCATTCTCAAAATAACTAGTTTCTGGTATTTGAGGCCTACTTGAAATCTATCCCAAAAAGGATATCTTACATTTAAGGTACTGATAGTGTCATTCAGAAAAACCTAAGACACACGCTACCGTGCAGATAGAAGTCTGATTCTGTGATTAAACCTATACCTGTCATACAGCGCAAAAAAAAAAAGGCCTCACATTTCTATTCAACCAAATCTGTACTGTTTTAGCTGGTCAAGTTATTTCTAGTGACCGTAAAAGCACATTTTCTTTTTTTCTGGGTTGAAAAACTATTCCCAAATTTGCCATTCTCAAAATAACTAGTTTCTGGTATTTGAGGCCTACTTGAAATCTATCCCAAAAAGGATATCTTACATTGAAGGTACTGATAGTGTCATTCAGAAAAACCTAAGACACACGCTACCGTGCAGATAGAAGTCTGATTCTGTGATTAAACCTATACCTGTCACACAGCACAAAAAAAAACAGGCCTCACATTTCTATTCAACCAAATCTGTACTGTTTTAGCTGGTTAAGTTATTTCTAGTGACTGTAAAAGCACTTTTTTTTTTCTGGGTTGAAAAACTATTCCCAAATTTGCCATTCTCAAAATAACTAGTTTCTGGTATTTGAGGCCTACTTGAAATCTATCCCAAAAAGGATATCTTACATTGAAGGTACTGATAGTGTCATTCAGAAAAACCTAAGACACACGCTACCGTGCAGATAGAAGTCTGATTCTGTGATTAAACCTATACCTGTCATACAGCGCAAAAAAAAACAGGCCTCACATTTCTATTCAACCAAATCTGTACTGTTGTAGCTGGTCAAGTTATTTCTAGTGACCGTAAAAGCACTTTTTTTTTTTCTGGGTTGAAAAACTATTCCCAAATTTGCCATTCTCAAAATAACTAGTTTCTGGTATTTGAGGCCTACTTGAAATATATCCCAAAAAGGATATCTTACATTGAAGGTACTGATAGTGTCATTCAGAAAAACCTAAGACACACGCTACCGTGCAGATAGAAGTTTGATTCTGTGATTAAACCTATACCTGTCACACAGCGCAAAAAAAAACAGGCCTCACATTTCTATTCAACCAAATCTGTACTGTTTTAGCTGGTCAAGTTATTTCTAGTGACTGTAAAAGCACTTTTTTTTTTCTGGGTTGAAAAACTATTCCCAAATTTGCCATTCTCAAAATAACTAGTTTCTGGTATTTGAGGCCTACTTGAAATCTATCCCAAAAAGGATATCTTACATTGAAGGTACTGATAGTGTCATTCAGAAAAACCTAAGACACACGCTACCGTGCAGATAGAAGTCTGATTCTGTGATTAAACCTATACCTGTCACACAGCGCAAAAAAAAACAGGCCTCACATTTCTATTCAACCAAATCTGTACTGTTTTAGCTGGTCAAGTTATTTCTAGTGACTGTAAAAGCACATATTTTTTTCTGGGTTGAAAAACTATTCCCAAATTTGCCATTCTCAAAATAACTAGTTTCTGGTATTTGAGGCCTACTTGAAATCTATCCCAAAAAGGATATCTTACATTGAAGGTACTGATAGTGTCATTCAGAAAAACCTAAGACACACGCTACCGTGCAGATAGAAGTCTGATTCTGTGATTAAACCTATAACTGTCACACAGCGCAAAAAAAAACAGGCCACACATTTCTATTCAACCAAATCTGTACTGTTTTAGCTGGTCAAGTTATTTCTAGTGACCGTAAAAGCACATTTTTTTTTCTGGGTTAAAAAACTATTCCCAAATTTGCCATTCTCAAAATAACTAGTTTCTGGTATTTGAGGCCTACTTGAAATCTATCCCAAAAAGGATATCTTACATTGAAGGTACTGATAGTGTCATTCAGAAAAACCTAAGACACACGCTACCGTGCAGATAGAAGTCTGATTCTGTGATTAAACCTATACCTGTCACACAGCGCAAAAAAAAAAGGCCTCACATTTCTATTCAACCAAATCTGTACTGTTTTAGCTGGTCAAGTTATTTCTAGTGACCGTAAAAGCACATTTTTTTTTCTGGGTTGAAAAACTATTCCCAAATTTGCCATTCTCAAAATTGTGATGAACGGGAACAATGAGGAAAACATCTAATAAGGGACGCGGACGCGGACGTGGACATGGTCGTGGTGGTGTTAGTGGACCCTCTGGTGCTGGGAGAGGACGTGGCCGTTCTGCCACAGCCACACGTCCTAGTGAACCAACTACCTCAGGTCCCAGTAGCCAGCAGAATTTACAGCGATATTTGGTGGGGCCCAATGCCGTTCTAAGGATGGTAAGGCCTGAGCAGGTACAGGCATTAGTCAATTGGGTGGCCGACACTGGATCCAGCACGTTCACATTATCTCCCACCCAGTCTTCTGCAGAAAGCGCACAGATGGCGCATGAAAACCAAGCCCATCGGTCTGTCACATCACCCCCATGCATATCAGGGAAACTGTCTGAGCCTCAAGTTATGCAGCAGTCTCTTATGCTGTTTGAAGACTCTGCTGCCAGGGTTTCCCAAGGGCATCCACCTAGCCCTTCCCCAGGGGTGGAAGAGATAGAATGCACTAACGCACAACCACTTATTTTTCCTGATGATGAGGACATGGGAATACCACCTCAGCACGTCTCTGATGATGACGAAACACAGGTGCCAACTGCCGCGTCTTTCTGCAGTGTGCAGACTGAACAGGAGGTCAGGGATCAAGACTGGGTGGAAGACGATGCAGGGGACGATGAGGTCCTAGACCCCACATGGAATGAAGGTCGTGCCACTGACTTTCAGAGTTCGGAGGAAGAGGCAGTGGTGAGACCGAGCCAACAGCGTAGCAAAAGAGGGAGCAGTGGGCAAAATCAGAACACCCGCCGCCAAGAGACTCCGCCTGCTACTGACCACCGCCATCTGGGACCGAGCACCCCAAAGGCAGCTTCAAGGAGTTCCCTGGCATGGCACTTCTTCAAACAATGTGCTGACGACAAGACCCGAGTGGTTTGCACGCTGTGCCATCAGAGCCTGAAGCGAGGCATTAACGTTCTGAACCTTAGCACAACCTGCATGACCAGGCACCTGCATGCAAAGCATGAACTGCAGTGGAGTAAACACCTTAAAAACAAGGAAGTCACTCAGGCTCCCCCTGCTACCTCTTCTGCTGCTGCCGCCTCGGCCTCTTCTGCTGCTGCCGCCGCCTCGGCCTCTTCTGCTGCTGCTGCCGCCGCCTCGGCCTCTTCCTCTGCCTCTGGAGGAACGTTGGCACCTGCCGCCCAGCAAACATGGGATGTACCACCAACACCACCACCTGCGTCACCAAGCATCTCAACCATGTCACACGGCAGCGTTCAGCTCTCCATCTCACAAACATTTGAGAGAAAGCGTAAATTCCCACCTAGCCACCCTCGATCCCTGGCCCTGAATGCCAGCATTTCTAAACTACTGGCCTATGAAATGCTGTCATTTAGGCTGGTGGACACACACAGCTTCAAACAGCTCATGTCACTTGCTGTCCCACAGTATGTTGTTCCCAGCCGCCACTACTTCTCCAAGAGAGCCGTGCCTTCCCTGCACAACCAAGTGTCCGATAAAATCAAGTGTGCACTGCGCAACGCCATCTGTGGCAAGGTCCACCTAACCACAGATACGTGGACCAGTAAGCACGGCCAGGGACGCTATATCTCCCTAACTGCACACTGGGTAAATGTAGTGGCGGCTGGGCCCCAGGCGGAGAGCTGTTTGGCGCACGTCCTTCCGCCGCCAAGGATCGCAGGGCAACATTCTTTGCCTCCTGTCTCCTCCTACTCAGCTTCCTCCTCCTCTTCTTCCACCTGCTTATCCAGTCAGCCACACACCTTCACCACCAACTTCAGCACAGCCCGGGGTAAACGTCAGCAGGCCATTCTGAAACTCATATGTTTGGGGGACAGGCCCCACACCGCACAGGAGTTGTGGCGGGGTATAGAACAACAGACCGACGAGTGGTTGCTGCCGGTGAGCCTCAAGCCTGGCCTGGTGGTGTGCGATAATGGGCGAAATCTCTATGCAGCTCTGGGACTAGCCGGTTTGACGCACATCCCTTGCCTGGCGCATGTGCTGAATTTGGTGGTGCAGAAGTTCATTCGCAACTACCCCGACATGTCAGAGCTGCTGCATAAAGTGCGGGCCGTCTGTTCGTGCTTCCGGCATTCACACCCTGCCGCTGCTCGCCTGTCTGCGCTACAGCGTAACTTCGACCTTCCCGCTCACCGCCTCATATGCGACGTACCCACCAGGTGGAACTCCACCTTGCATATGCTGGACAGACTGTGCGAGCAGCAGCAGGCCATAGTGGAGTTTCAGCTGCAGCACGCACGGGTCAGTCGCACTGTGGATCAGACACACTTCACCACCAATGACTGGGCCTCCATGCGAGACCTGTGTGCCCTGTTGCGTTGTTTCGAGTACTCCACCAACATGGCCAGTGGCGATGACGCCATTATCAGCGTTACAATACCACTTCTATGTCTCCTTGAGAAAACACTTAGGGCGATGATGGAAGAGGAGGTGGCCCAGGAGGAAGAGGAGGAAGAGGGGTCATTTTTAGCACTTTCAGGCCAGTCTCTTTGAAGTGACTCAGAGGGAGGTTTTTTGCAACACCAGAGGCCAGGTACAAATGTGGCCAGACAGGGCCCACTACTGGAGGACGAGGATGAGGAGGAGGTGGAGGAGGATGAGGATGAAGCATGTTCACAGCGGGGTGGCACCCAAAGCAGCTCGGGCCCATCACTGGTGCGTGGCTGGGGGGAAACACAGGACGATGACGATACGCCTCCCACAGAGGACAGCTTGTCCTTACCTCTGGGCAGCCTGGCACACATGAGCGACTACATGCTGCAGTGCCTGCGCAATGACAGCAGAGTTGCCCACATTTTAACTTGTGCGGACTACTGGGTTGCCACCCTGCTGGATCCCCGGTACAAAGACAATGTGCCCACCTTACTTCCTACACTGGAGCGTGATAGAAAGATGCGCGAGTACAAGCGCACGTTGGTAGACGCGCTACTGAGAGCATTCCCAAATGTCACAGGGGAACCAGTGGAAGCCCAAGGCGAAGGCAGAGGAGGAGCAAGAGGTCGCCAACACAGCTGTGTCACGCCCAGCTCCTCTGAGGGCAGGGTTAGCATGGCAGAGATGTGGAAAAGTTTTGTCAACACGCCACAGCTAACTGCACCACCACCTGATACGGAACGTGTTAGCAGGAGGCAACATTTCACTAACATGGTGGAACAGTACCTGTGCACACCCCTCCACGTACTGACTGATGGTTCGGCTCCATTCAACTTCTGGGTCTCCAAATTGTCCACGTGGCCAGAGCTAGCCTTTTATGCCTTGGAGGTGCTGGCCTGCCCGGCGGCCAGCGTTTTGTCTGAACGTGTATTCAGCACGGCAGGGGGCGTCATTACAGACAAACGCAGCCGCCTGTCTACAGCCAATGTGGACAAGCTGACGTTCATAAAAATGAACCAGGCATGGATCCCACAGGACCTGTCCATCCCTTGTGCAGATTAGATATTAACTACCTCCCCTTAAAAATATATTATTCTACTCCAGGGCACTTCCTCATTCAATACTATTTTTAATTTCATTTTACCATTATATTGCGGGGCAACCCAAAGTTGAATGAAACTCTCCTCTGTCTGGGTGCCGGGGCCTAAATGTCTGACAGTGGCCTGTTCCAGTGGTGGGTGAAGTGAAGCCTGATTCTCTGCTATGACATGAAGACTTATTCTGTGCTGACATAAAGCCAGATTCTCTGTTACGCGACCTCTCTCCTCTGCCTGTGTGCCTGGGCCTAAATATGTGACAGTGGCCTGTTCCAGTGGTGGGTGACGTGAAGCCTGATTCTCTGCTATGACATGAAGACAGATTCTGCGCTGACATAAGGCCAGATTCTCTGTTACGGGACCGCTCTCCTCTGTCTGGGTGCCGGGGCCTAAATGTGTGACAGTGGCCTGTTCCAGTGGTGGGTGAAGTGAAGCCTGATTCTCTGCTATGACATGAAGACTGATTCTGTGCTGACATAAGGCCAGATTCTCTGTTACGGGACCTCTCTCCTCTGCCTGGGTGCCTGGGCCTAAATGTGTGACAGTGGCCTGTTCCAGTGGTGGGTGACGTGAAGCCTGATTCTCTGCTATGACATGAAGACAGATTCTGTGCTGACATAAGGCCAGATTCTCTGTTACGGGACCTCTCTCCTCTGCCTGGGTGCCTGGGCCTAAATGTGTGACAGTGGCCTGTTCCAGTGGTGGGTGACGTGAAGCCTGATTCTCTGCTATGACATGAAGACAGATTCTGTGCTGACATCAGGCCAGATTCTCTGTTACAGGACCTCTCTCCTCTGCCTGGGTGCCTGGGCCTAAATGTGTGACAGTGGCCTGTTCCAGTGGTGGGTGACGTGAAGCCTGAGTCTCTGCTATGACATGAAGACAGATTCTGCGCTGACATAAGGCCAGATTCTCTGTTACGGGACCGCTCTCCTCTGTCCAGGTGCCGGGGCCTAAATGTGTGACAGTGGCCTGTTCCAGTGGTGGGTGACGTGAAGCCTGATTCTCTGCTATGACATGAAGACAGTTCCTGCGCTGACATAAGGCCAGATTCTCTGTTACGGGACCTCTCTCCTCTGCCTGGGTGCCTGGGCCTAAATGTGTGACAGTGGCCTGTTCCAGAGGTGGGTGACGTGAAGCCTGATTCTCTGCTATGACATGAAGACTGATTCTGCGCTGACATAAGGCCAGATTCTCTGTTACGGGACCTCTCTCCTCTGCCTGGGTGCCTGGGCCTAAATGTGTGACAGTGGCCTGTTCCAGTGGTGGGTGACATGAAGCCAGATTCTCTGCTATGGCATGAAGAGACTGATTCTCTGCTGACATGAAGCCAGATTCTTTGCTATGGCATGAAGAGACTGATTCTCTGCTGACGTGAAGCCAGATTCTCTGCTATGGGACCTCTGTCCAATTGATATTGGGTCATTTTTATTTTTTTAATTTTTATTTTTATTCATTTCCCTATCCACATTTGTTTGCAGGGGATTTACCTACATGTTGCTGCCTTTTGCAGCCCTCTAGCTCTTTCCTGGGCTGTTTTACAGCCTTTTTAGTGCCCAAAAGTTCGGGTCCCCATTGACTTCAATGGGGTTCGGGACGAAGTTCAGTTCGGGTTCGAATCCCGAACCCGAACATTTCCGGGAAGTTCGGCCGAACTTCTCGAACCCGAACATCCAGGTGTTCGCTCAACTCTACTTACAATCTATGGATGGGAGAAGGATACAGTAGGTAGGGAGTGCACCCTTTTTGCACAAACATTTGCTACTTTTAGTCATTTTTATACTGCTAACACTTTTAAAAATTTGGTGAGAAAATGGACCTGGTTAGCTTGTAGAGTATGTGTACGTCAGATTATCATATGCTGCTTTCTAAAAACTCCCAAAAAATGGCGCAATCTCACTCCATTAAAGGGGTTTTCTGGTTTGCATCAGCATCCTGTAAATCAATCATTTATGACAGTCGGTGTAATTTTCTAATGTCTGTTTTTTACCTTTATTGCTACTATCAGCTCTTCTGGGCTGTGGTCACATGACCATGTCCATGCAGCTCTTTCTTATTTCCTGTGATGTTATGTCCATGGGCGGGGCAGGGGAGTGTCTCTAGAAGTAGCTTGATGGGAGGAGCTAAAAACTAGCTGGGTGTTGTTAGGGGCGGGGCTGGAGCTGTGGCAGAATAAGGAGAACTGCATCATGGGTTTGGTTGGATATGGAAACAGGAAGTGCTACATACAGGACAATTGGTTTACATAGAGCAGGGGTAGGCAACCTCCGGCACTCCAGCTGTTGTGAAACTACAACTCCCAGCATGCATAATGGAAAAAAGCATGGGGAAGATATACATGAGATAGGCGACTACATGAGCATATCTGTTAAATATCATAGTAATCATGTTCAGCGTGCCCAGGAAAGGGAGAGCAGAGAAGAGGACAGGAGTTATAGTAGCGAGAATGTTGGTCGTAGTTAGTACTTACTCTGACGCTCCCCTGGGCCATGCAGTGATAAGAAGGGTGAACCTTTCTTCCCTTCGGGGAACACCCTGGTCTTGGGGTTCTCCTGCTTGATGGTGGTTTGTGGTGCACTTGATTAGTTAGCAGTACAAATACATAAAATACCTAGGTTACATGAAAGAACAGCTATACACCCTATCCACTGCACATGGAAAACCCCTTTAAGGAACAAAAGCTTTTTTTTGGGAGACGACTTTTCTTTGTTCTGCTAGGAGACTAGAAGGTGTTAACATTTGATTGCTTACATAATGTCACGTACCGGAGGCCCAAGACAGACCTCCGGGACGTCTTGCAAACAGGACACAAGCAAGATTAAGACTAGAAACCAGCAGAATACTTTATTACACATGTAATAAGAGCACATGACAGTAAGCAGGTTAGGCAATAGTGGTAGCACTACCCCAGAACCAAGTGCATCGGCAGACCAGCGGCAAAACCTAGAAGCCAGAAAGCCAGTGAGCCCCGTTCTTCACAGAGCCTCTGGTGGTAGGGATAAACTGGGCAGAGGACTCATTGATCGCACCTCCAGGAAGGTCCCGGTACACTTGGCCCCTATCTGAACGGAACCACACAGGTGTGTAACACCCCAGAGTTGTGTTACTACACTCCTCTACCCCGCTACTATCTTCTAAGAGCCTGTATATTGTCATCAGATATTAATTTATATTATGTCTTCACAAATGTGCATATAAAACCATGTTAAATGTAAATGTCCCTTTAATTTTCCAGGTTCACCAGCAGGTGGCAGCAACGCATTGGCCAGGTACTAGTTACAGTTTAGTATATCTAGGCTGGAATGACCTTTATGCACTTTTTTGTGATATTGCACTAACCTTTGCACCTAGCCAGATCAGTAGCACCTTGCTTTTGTGTCACATTGCTTTATAGCTCTGTTCTCTTTATACAGACTGCCTCTGCGGACGCTAAATACTAATGGCCTATACCTTACTTCATTACTTGGGTACCCAGGTAGGACAAGTGGTAAGTCCCAGGCAGGTCCAGCAACTAAAAGGGTAACCCCGCTGCTTCGGGAATGGCTAGGGGAGTAATATACCCCTCCTTCCTGTTTGTTATATGTGCCAGGATTGGTAATGGGACTACTAAACCCCCATCCTGAGGTGTCTTCCAGGAGTTCCATGGGATTATTATACCCTCCTCTTGTGATATGGCCAGAAGTGTTTGGAGAAGCAGATACCTCCCCCTTCTGTGCCTTTGCCTAAGGTATGGCGCCTCCACTTTAGAGCCATTTTTGCTACCCATAGTCACCACAGTGATCGTGCTATAAGCCTTATTTTCAGACTTTGGTGTAGGGAAGAGAATACAGGATAAAGCCATTCCATTTGCGGGCATTTCATTACATAATGGTGGGACTACAGAGTAAAGACACCCCCATGCTTTCTTTGGTGTTCATGGCCAGAACACTTCAAAGTCAGTCAGTAGTGATTGCTTAGTGCAGACTGTTGGTTCACTGGGTAAACCGAGAGGGAAACTAATAATTAGGACACCCTACTAATGCGGGCAGGAACCTCAGGTTAGCCGTTTCATTTTTGTGTTTGTATGTCTTTATGTGTATTTCATGCAGCACTTTGTATTAATTTGGGTACCCCAGAGCTTATTCCTCTTCTCCTAAGCATAAGTCGAGGGCGGCTTAACTCAAAATAAGGGGGGAATGTAACACCCCAGAGTTGTGTTTCTACACTCCTCTACCCCGCTACTATCTTCTAAGAGCCTGTATATTTTCATCTGATATCATATAATTTATATTATTTCTTCACAAATGTGCATTTAAAACCATGTTAAATGTAAATGTCCCTGTAATTTTCCAGGTTCACCAGCAGGTGGCAGCAACGCATTGGCCAGGTACTAGTTACAGTTTAGTATATCTAGGCTGGAATGGATTATTCCAGCTTAGCTCTCCCTCTGTGGAGGTGTGGACTGTTCCCACATCCTGCAGCATGGGTGGAGAAGGAAGTTATAGTCAGTGTGCCAGCCACCCCTGTTGGGGAAGGCTGTGTGATACCGTTCAGGAGATCCCCTGCATAGGGAAGACAGCAAGGACCAAGTCTTGGTCTTTGACGTGATCATATACCCAGCCTGAGCAACTTCAGCTGGATGAAAGAAACAGAAAACACAGACAGTCTCCAGAGTTCCAGGAAGAAAGCATCCCCTGAGAAATCATCTGTGAGTTAAGTCCAGAGACCAAGGAGAATCCATTCCTCCTCAGCTAGTCTGTCCCCACAAAGCAGAAGTTACAGAAAAGCGTAGAAGATTAGTTCCTGCCACAAGTACAGAGCTACCAAGCAGACAAATTATCCTGCAAGCTCACATTTAAAGTGCAGAAGTATTTATTCCTGCCAACCATTGCTAAAACCTCCTGGGACCAAGAGACCAAGGCTGTATACTGCTTGGATACAAGTTATCTTCAGTAAAGAAACGTTTGAACTTCATCTAAAAGTCTGGACATCATTTCTGCTGCAAACTTCCTCTATTAATCCTACTATCACTACACTCAAATTTATTGCAAGTGAGCCAGGAGCCCAGCCGTACCCAGGTAGGAGACACCGTTGACACAATTATCACCACCCTATAGAAGAGACATTATAGGCCATTACACCACTCTGGCATTCCTAATCTGGGACGTGCGTTATAACACCTTGGAAGGGCCCTGGGGTAATACCCTGCGCACACTGCAATTGGCGTCACGACAAAATACAGAACGTTAACAACCCGTACCTGCCCACTGCATAAGTGGTGTCAGTGTACCCCGTTCCTGGTCACTGCACAAGCACCAGCGGAACAGACAACAGAACTGGAACCCAAGCAAACACAGGACATGGACAACAAGACGGACGGAACCAGCACAGAAGCAGATGCCTGGACCCCAAGCGGAATGGAAACATGGCGGTCTCAGGCAGAGCTTCACACAGACTAGAGATCCTCCCTCTGGAGAACCCAGGGACCCTCTCAAAAAGGCAGGACAAACACAGGAACAGAAGAAGTAAGGCACTGCAGGACAAACAAGGGACAGGCTGGATCAGAAGCAGTTTAGCACTGCCAGGCTAGACATGGAACAGAGTGGATCAAACAGAACAGGAACAGAAGAACAGGCAAGGCACGGACAAGGATAACAACATCATCACAGGACAGGTACAGACAAAGCAACAACAACAACAATGCATTACCAGGCAACAAGGGCAGATGGCAAACCCCCCTGGGTCAGCAGCAAGGGGCTACACCCAGTAAGGCACAAGACAGAAGATAGACTGACCTCCTGGGTGAGCAGCAAGGTGCTACACCCAGCAAGACACAAGATAGACTGACCCAAAGCCCCACAGCTCACAGTTAGAGATAGAATGAGGGCACCTGATAAGCTACACCCAGGAACAGATCAGGAAACGTTAACCCCATTAGAACCGGATTAACAAGAAGCACAGAACATACAATCACAAGTGAATCCAACTCAGTCCCTGTACACACAAGGCCGCAGCCAGTACACAGAACCAGCATACATGGGAACACCCACAGCCAGTACACAAAGTGCATGCACCCACCCTGCACAGCACCGGTGACAGGAACCACAGAGATGCAGACACGGAAGCCACAAACACAGGCCACATTTTACACACTACACCGCAGCCAGCACGCAGTCCCAAGCAACCAGCATACAGGTGTCAGCCTGCAGCCAGTACGCGAGGGAGCCTGCAGCCAGCCTGCATGGCACCAGAGACAGGAATGGCACAGAGATACAGACACGGGGAGTACACACATTCACAGGCATAGTTCACACAAGATACCGCAGCCCCAAGCAACCAGCATACCCAGGTGTTAGCCTGCAGCCAGTACGCGAGAGAGCCTGCAGCCAGCCTGCACAGCAGAACTGCTACAGTAAGGCCTCTTGCACACAAACGTGTGCACCCCGTGGTCGTGCTGCAGCCCGCAAATTGCGGGACGCAATGCACGAACATCCACTGTGGGCAGACACAGCAGATCGCGGACCCATTCACTTTAATGGGTCCAGGATCCGGCCGTTCTGCAAAAAGATAGGACATGTTCTATCTTTTTGCAGAAGGGAAGTACGGGACAAAACCCCACGGAAGCACTCCGTAGTGCTTCTGTAGGGTTCCGTTCCGTGCTTCCGTTCCGCCCCATTCCGCATCTGCAGATTTGCGGACCCATTGAAGTGAATTGGTCCGCATGCGTGATGCGGAATGCACACAGAACGGTGCCCGTGTATCGCGGTTCCGCAAATGCGGTCCACAATATGGCCACAGAGCGCACACGTTAGTGTGCAATAAGCCTGAACCGCACCGTGACACATAAAGATTTGGATAATTAGTATTCCAAAGCATTATTGCCAGTTAGTGTATTACCAGAGGTATAGCCTATAGGTAGAGGCACATGCCAGTCCTGGGGTCCTTTGTTAGGCCCCTGGCTACCATGTTAACCAATAAGAAACCCCAAGGGCACCAAAGAGCTCTGTCAAACTCAGCAGTTGCTACTGACTGCCTCATCTACGGGGTAAAATAGTCATCAGTACAGCTAAGGCTACTTTCACACTCGCGTTTGGTGCGGATCCGTCATTGATCTGCACAGACGGATCCGTTCAGATAATACAACTATCTGCATCCGTTCAGAACGGATCCGTTTGTATTATCTGTAACATAGCCAAGACGGATCCGTCTTGAAAACCATTGAAAGTCAATGGGAGAATTCATAGAAAACAGATCCGTCCCCATTGACTTACTTTGTGTGCCAGGATGGATCAGTTTGGCTCAGTTTCATCAGACGGACACCAAAACGCTGCAGGCAGCTTTTTGGTGTCCGTCTCCAAAGCGGAATGGAGACTGAACTGATGCAAACTGATGCATTCTGAGCGGATCCTTTTCCATTTAGAATGCATTAGGGCAAAACTGATCTGTTTTGGACCGCTTGTGAGCAGTGAACGGATCTCACAAACGGAAAGCCAAAACACCAGTGTGAAAGTAGCCTTATACTGATACCAGCTGTGACACTATATGGACAAAAGTACTGACACACCTCCACATTCCACTTCCAGGTACTTTTATGACTTCCCATGCTACTTACATGAGTATTAATATGGAGTTGATCGCACCTTTGCTTGTTGATTGTTAGAAAAATGTCTTGGTATGCTGAAGCACCAAGAGTCCTCTTCACTGAAACTAAATGGGTAAGGTCGGCCCCTAAAAAACAACTCCATAGCATTTTCCTTCCTCCACCAAACTTTACAGCTGGTCCAATGCAGTCAGGCACCAAACCCAGACTCATCCATCAGACTCCTGTTAAGGCAGACTGCATGGTCAGGGGCAAGATGTTTTACACCTGTGGTATAGGCAGTCTGCATGGCTAAGGGTTGGAGTTTATACACCTGTGGTAATGGCTGGGCGCTGGATTTTATATACCTGTGGTAATGGTAGACTGAATTGCTGAAGGCTGGAATTTATACATCTGTGGTAATGGGCAGACTGCATGGCTAGGGGCAGGATTTTATACACCTGTGGTAATCTGATCCCCTCGATCAAATATTGATGACCTATATTGATAGATGACCAGTATTTAATTCTCAGAAAGCTCCTTTAAAAGTTTCCTCTCTGGGTTGCATTGTTTTTTTTTTTTGTGCATCAGGATGATGACTTCTGAGTTGTTTCTGCTGCATTCATTAGACTTTTGTGGTAGAGAACCCACTGCACATCCCGTTAAGATTACTCCGAGACCAGATATCTCATTTTCAATTTGTTCACCGTCCTAAGGTCACTGAGCTGAGAAGGATTTAGATTCATAACACTGAATTACAGGAAACCGCCAAAAATGTTGAAATCCATCCGTGTGAAAAGTATGGAGCTGACGAAACGGCGATGAGATCTGCTTCCAGAAATGGTGATCAGTGAAGAGTGAAGGTTTGCCGGCACATCGCCAATTTCCTTCACAACAGAAAAGCACGACTTGTCTTAACAGGGGGCGATGATAAATTATCAAAGTCAAGGGTGAGAACCTCAATCTGTAATTCAGTTGCATTTTATTTTTCATAGGGGGCGATATTATAGAAGGTGGACACTAACATTAGGACACTTCAAGAAGTCTCCAGTTGTATAGACAGAATCAGCACTTGTATGTGTAACATCCCAGAGTATGTCACTAAAACTCTTTCACCCTGCTTCATAATGTTAGGTGTACATGTGTATTTCCATCTGATGTAATATAACCTTGCATTACCAATGTATGTATTTCTATGCCTGTATTTTATATATTTGCTGTAATTCTCCATGTACACCAGCAGGTGGAAGCAATATGTAAGCAGAACATAGCTAGTTTATAGACCTAGACTGGAATAGACCATTCCAGGCTAGCTTACCCCTATCTGAGGAGGAGTGGAATGTTCCCACATCCTACTTCAGAGGGAGGAAAGAAAGTTCTAGGCAGTGTAACCAGCCCCCCTGCTGGGGTAGGCTGTGTTGATAGGAGCTCGCAGAAACAGGGACCCCAACCAAGGATCCAAGCCTCTGCTGAGGCCCAAGATCAACCTTCCCAGCCTGAGTCCCTTACCTCAGCTGATGGACAAAGAAAGCAGCCGTCTACAGAACTATCAGATCTCCAGGAAGCTACCATCATACCCTGCGAGCAGTCCTGTAAGTAAAGATTCCAAGACAAGGAGAAGATAAGTACCTCCACAGCTAGTCAGACCCAAACTAAGAAGACCTCAGACAGAGCAGAAGATAGATACCTGCCAGATTCTATAGGCGTATGTACTAGATGCAGAATATATGTAAATTCCTGCCACATATTGCCAATACCTGCTGGGACTCTAGACTATTGCTGTACATTGTATGGATCAAAAGCTGCATATTATAACATCAAGTAAAGGCACGTTGGACCCTATTATCTGGGTGGAATTCCATCATTCCTCCATTACTCCTATTAACAGCACTCATTTTGTTGCATGTGAGCCAGGATACAGGAGTCCAGCCGTACTACAGGTAGGAGACACCGTTGACACTATACAGAGACAATATCCCCCTCTGGCATTCCTCACCTAGTACGTGTGCTCATAGCATCTTAAAGGGCCCTGCTATAGTACCTGCGCAAGCTGCAACTGGCGTCACGAACTTATACACACCTAAATCTGACCCACTGCATAGCAACCCCACTGACCCAGTGTCCTGCTCATTGCATATGTAAAGCTGCCCATGAACATTAGAGAGGGGAATTGGGGATTTCAGTATGACCGCTCCTTTTTTTCCAACGGGAGGTAAGCTGGTTGTCTGGTGTCTGGTTGCAGCTGGTTCCCCCATTCACATTGAAAAATTTGCCATGCTCGGCTGAGGCAAAAATAATCCAGGAGATGGGTAGAAGTGGATGGTGTAAAACATGACTTGAAAGATCAAGAGGTAAAAAAAAGCTATAAGCTTAAAGGGCTTCTGTCAGCCCCCATTTAGCAATTTTCAGTATCGGACATTAGCAATTTGCTAATGTCAGATGAGTCCATATATATCACTGTTACCTCTTTCTGTGCTGTAATTTCAGTAAAAATCGTACTTTTATAATATGCTAATTACTTCACTACCAGCAAGTTGGGCGGTTACTTGCTGGTAGCCGCCACATCCTAGGACTATAAACACGCCCCCTCCTCCACTTGATTGACAGGGCCAGCGAGCGCTCTCCTCCTCTCGCTGGCCCTCTCTGCCCATAAAATCCTGTGCCTGCGCCGTACCGGTCTTATTTGGCGCAGGCGCTCTGAGAGAAGGAGCGGGCAAGCGAGCGTCCTTCTCTCAGAGCGCCTGCTTTGACTACCCTCCCGGGGTTGTCCAGCATTTTAGAATTGATGGCCTATACTCAGGAGAAGCAATTAATGTCTGATCAGCGGGGTCTGACACCCCGTACCCTGGCCGATCTGCTGTCCTGCAGTAGCTCCCGCACCGGAACTACACAGCTCTCTCCACTGCGTATTGGATGGTGCTGGTTACTGCAGCACTGCTCCCCTTTGAGCATAAACAGCTGATTGGCAGGGGTGTGGCATGTCAGATCCCTGCCAATCAGACTTTGATGACCAAACCTAAGGATAGGCCATCTCTAGTAAAAATTCTGGACAACCCCATCAAGTCAACAACAGAATGCTAAGTCTTAAAGCATGAGCTAGACAGTATTTGGAGAATGCTATATCTAATTAGGGAGAGCACCCAATTGGCGGGAGGAGTCTTATAGGCCAGGCAACGCTCGTCTGGAATTCTGGGAAGAGAGTATGCAAAGGAGTTCCACGCTTCTTTAGCCAGACAGTAACACTGATCTGAGGAGCCATCCGCTTCAGTTTGTCATCAGTGGTGTGAGGTAATAGATGAGATCAAACATTGAGGCGCTGGTAAAGGGGTTGTCCCGCCACTTGATGTAAAATAATAAAATAAGTAATACCTAATTCTGGATACCTGTAGGACATCAGTCTAACCTAGTGGACATCAGTCCTTCGCTTGAAGCTGGTACAGATGCCTGCAGAAGTTCATTTGTGTGTTTATAGACTTAAGTTAGGATTATATAGGGTCATCGAGTCAAACTTTTGGGGCAGGTTCTCCACAAGGGTTATTGCAGGGTCTTAAGGCAAAGATAAGTGTCACCAGTTGCAATCTCCTTTCAGGTACTTGGACTTTCTTCCTTTTCTGTGGATGGGCAGCAGCTCACATGAGACAACCAAGCACCTGTATTGGCGTCTGATCTGCCTATTCTTTTTGACTTGCCTTTGTAAATCTCTGTGCTGCCACTGGCATATATTGTATTACAGCGGGGGCCAATGTGGTCATTGGGCCAAACAGGGGTGGCTTTAAACAATGCCCCTGAGCATATCCATATGAGATGTATAGGCTGTGTATATGTTTGTGGTCCTATGTCTCGGAATATTAGTGTATGCCAGTTTAAATCTTGGCTCTGTATGTTGTAGCTAAGTAAGGGTACTGCACATTATTTGGGCACTATATGGCGGTATTATGTGCACTGAAATTCCTAGAAAAACTGAGTAAAAAAGGAGGGGGTGCTGAATCTGTAATACTGCATTCCCCCAGTGGTGGCACTGCAGGAAAAGTGAACTCTTGCTGCTGCCTTCTTATTTAGGGTGCATTCACATGACTGTATGTATTTTGCGATCCGCAAAACGTGGATCCACCAAAAATATGAATGACGTCCATGTGACATTCGTGTTGCATCCGTTTCTTTTTTGTTTTGTTATTGCGGACTCATTGCAACAATGCCTATTCTAATGGGGCTGCAGAATGGACATATGGATACGGACAACACACGGTGTGCTGTCCGCATTTTTTGCTGACGTATTGAAATGAATGGGTCTGCATACATTCCACAAAAAATGCGGATCCAATGCTGAGCAAAAATACGGTTGTGTGAATGGGGACTATCCAATTCTAAAAATGCCCCCCACAATGCCCAGGCCCCTCCTATAGATCATACTTGCCCCACCCCCTGGCACCGGCATATTACTCCGGAACCCTGCACAGCCACCGCTGCATCTCCTCGCCGCACGGATCAAAATATCTGGCAACTGGGGGTGCAGCCAATAGCAGGGCGCAATGGTGAGCATTATTTTGCTCTATAGGAGGGGCTCTTTCATTGTGGGGGGCATTTTTAGAATTGGATAACCCCTTTAAGCTCAGGAGTTGAGTGTGAATGGAGCCTTAGTGTGAATGCACCATTATAACTAATTCCTGGGGACTCCGCTAACAATAAGGGATTGTCCAATGCGCGAAACCCCTGAAAGCCTCCATCACTGGATTCAGAACGAAGCTCCCAAAAGCGAACGCTGCAAAATAGACACATTTTATTAGGATCGCAGATGAAGGTTGTAAACATTATGGCTGCCCATGAAATAGATACAGATTGACGATGGCTGCTGTGATACTGACCAGATGTTTCAGAGTCGTATCCTAAGCTGTAAACAAGGAGAGGGCGCAGCATGGGAGCAGCGAAACGGCACAAGACATTAACCCTATACAGCCTAAACTGAGGAAATGTAGACGTTTACGACCAAGATCTGTGGAGCGATCACAATGACTGGTCACTCTGTATATACACGACAGTAGATCTGGTCACAGAGGAGGTCAGTTTGGCCCAGAGCTGACCATCGCTTCTTCAATGTCTGACCACTGGTTACTGAAGGCGGAAATACTGCCTGTGGAGCTAGTTCAGCCCAGAGAGGGAGGGGGGCACTTCCCAGTGACAGCTCAGGTGAGCCCTGATTAGGATTTACTGTGAATCTGCTGCCTGTTCTGCCTATACTCCATAGCTGAAGGACCTGCGATGACATCATAGTCATGTAAACTTTTCAACACTGGAAGTGATGGTAGGACCTGTCACCATCATGTAACCAGTGCAGAAAGAGGCAGCGCTCAGCAGTGAAGACCTGTGATGCCGTGGAATGAATGTAAGTGCCAGAGAAATGCTGGGAGATGTGGTTCTCATAACACACTCCAAAATAATGTCACCTTACATTACAAAAAGTGTAATAACAAACTATCAAAAAGTCATACGCACCCCAAAATAGTGCCAATCAAACCCTACCTAAGATAATCACCCAAATACTGAAAAAACTATGGCTCTAAGAATATGGAGACACTAAAACATTATTTTTTTTCTGTTTCAAAAATGATATTATTGTGTAAAACTTACATAAATAAAAAAAAGTATACATATTAGGTATCGCCGCCTCCGTAATAACCTGCTCTATAAAAATATCACATGAGCTAACCCCTCAGATGAACACCGTACAAAAAAAAAAAATGTGTAAAAAAAGCCATTTTTTGGCACATTACATCACAAAAAGTGTAATAGCAAGCGATCAAAAAGTCATACGCACCCCAAAATAGTGCCAATCAAACCGTCATCTTATCCCGCAAAAATCAAACCCTACCCAAGATAGTCGCCCAAAAACTGAAAAAACTATGGCTCTCAGACTATGAAGACACTAAAACATGATTTTTTTTGTTTAAAAAATGAAATCATTGTGTAAAACTTAAATAAAAAAAGTATACATATTAGGTATCGCCGCATCCGCAATAACCTGCTCTATAAAAATATCACATGACCTAACCCTTCAGGTGAATACTGTAAAAGATAAAAATAAAAACGGTGTAAAAAAGCAATTTTTTGTCACCTTACATCACAAAAAGTGTAATAGCAAGCGATCAAAAAGTCATACGCACCCCAAAATAGTGCCAATCAAACCCTACCTAAGATAATCGCCCAAATACTGAAAAAACGATGGCTCTCAGAATATGGAGACACTAAAACATGATTTTTTTTTAAATAAATAAAAAAAAGTATACATATTAGGTATCGCCGCATCCGTATATAACCTGCTCTATAAAAATATCACATGAGCTAACCCCTCAGGTGAACACCGTAAAAAAAAAAATTAAAAAAACTGTGTAAAAAAAGCAATTTTTTATCACATTACATCACAAAAAGTGTAATAGCAAGCGATCAAAAAGTCATATGCACCCCAAAATAGTGCAAATCAAACCGTCATCTTATCCCGCAAAAATCAAACCCTACCCAAGATAATCACCCAAAAACTGAAAAAACTATGGCTCTCAACTATGGAAACACTAAAACATGATTTTTTTTGTTTCAAAAATGAAATCATTGTGTAAAACTTACATAAATAAAGTAAAAAGTATACATATTAGGTATCGCTGCATCCGTAATAACCTGCTCTATAAAAATATCACATGACCTAACCCTTCAGGTGAATACCGTAAAAAATAAAAATAAAAAAACGGTGTAAAAAAAGCCATTTTTTGTCACCTTACTTCACAAAAAGTGCAATAGCAAGCGATCAAAAAGTCATACACACCCCAAAATAGTGCCAATCAAACCGTCATCTCATCCTGCGAAAATCCTACCCTACCCAAGATAATCGCCCAAAAACGGAAAAAACTATGGCTCTCAACTATGGAAACACTAAAACATGATTTTTTTTGTTTCAAAAATGAAATCATTGTGTAAAACTTACATAAATAAATAAAAAGTATACATATAAGGTATCGCCGCGTCCGTGAAAACCTGCTCTATAAAAATACCACATGATCTAACCTGTCAGATGAATGTTGTAAATAACAAAAAATACAAACGGTGCCAAAACAGCTATTTCTTATTACCTTGCCTCACAAAAAGTGTAATATAGAGCAACTAAAAATCATATATACCCTAAACTAGTACCAACAAAACTGCCACCCTATCCCGGAGTTTCTACTCTAGGGGTGCATCAGGGGGGCTTCAAATGGGACATGGTGTCAAAAAACCAGTCCAGCAAAATCTGCCTTCCAAAAACCGTATGGCATTCCTTTCCTTCTGTGCCCTGCCGTGTGCCCGTACTGCGGTTTACGACCACATATGGAGTGTTTCTGTAAACTACAGAATCAGGGCCATAAATATTGAGTTTTGTTTGGCTGTTAACCCTTGCTTTGTAACTGGAAAAAAACTATTGAAATGAAAAATCTGCCAAAAAAGTGAAATTTTGAAATTGTATCTCTATTTTCCATTATTCTTGTGGAACACCCAAACGGTTAACAAAGTTTGTAAAATCAGTTTTGAATACCTTGAGGGGTGTAGTTTCTAGAATGGGGTAATGTTTGGGTGGTTTCTTTTATGTAAGCCTGACAAAGTGACTTCAGACCTGAACTGGTCCTTAAAAAGTGGGTTTTTGAAAATTTCTGAAAAATTTCAAGATTTGCTTCTAAACTTCTAAGCCTTGTAACATCCCCAAAAAATAAAATGTCATTCCCAAAATGATCCAAACATGAAGTAGACATATGGGGAATGTAAAGTGATAACTATTTTTGTAGGTATTACTATGTATTATAGAAGTAGAGAAATTGAAACTTAAAAATGTGCTAATTTTTCCAAATTTTTGGTAAATTTGGTATTTTTTTTATAAATAAAAATGATTTATTTTTTTTTTACTCCATTTTACCACTGTCATGAAGTACAATATGTGATGAAAAAACAATCTCAGAATGGCCTGGATAAGTTAAAGCATTTTAAAGTTATCACCACATAAAGTGACACTGGTCAGATTTGCAAAAAATGGCCTGGTCCTTAAGGTGAAAATGAGCCCGGTCCCTAAGGGGTTAAAGGGCATCTATCAGCAGTTTTGTACCTATGACACTGGCTGATCTGTTTTATTTGCACTTGGCAGCTGAAGACATCTGTGTTGGTCCCATGTTCATATGTGCCCGCATTGCTGAGAAAAATTGTTTTAATTTATGCAAATGAGCCTCTAGGAGCAACGGGGGCGTTCCCATTACACCTAGAGGCTCTGGTTTCTTTGCAACTGCCACTCCCTGTCTACTTTGACAGGGCCTGGCAGTGAAAATGTCATCACAACTGGCCATGTCAAAGTGCAGAGGGCGTGGCAGTTACAGAGAGAGCAGAGCCTCTAGGTGTAATGGTGATGCCCCCGTTGCTCCTAGAGGCTCATTTGCATATAATAAAACATCATTTTTCTCAGCAATGCGGGCACATAAGAGCATGGTACCAACACAGATGCCTTCAGCTGCCAAGCATACATGGAACAGGTCAGCCCTTTAATTGTGCAAGCGTATGAGGGAGTCCTGAAGGATAGCTGAAGGCCTAGGGTGGATTTATCTAAAAAATATGGACTTCAGTGGGGGGAGGAAGCCAGCATTAAAGTGCCTAGGGCAACATAAAGTCTAAATATTGCCCTGGCTCCACAGCAGCAGCACAATGTAGTGTCAGACATCACACTGCAACTGTAAAGGGGGGACAATATCTGGACAAAACTACTATGAGAGGCACATATCTGGAAATAACTACTGTGAAGTGGGCACATATGTGGACATAATTACTGTGAAGGGGGCACATATCTGGCCATAACTACTGTGAAGGGGTCACATATCTGGCCATAACTACTGTGAAGGGGACACATATCTGGCCATAACGATTGTGAAGGGGGCACATATCTGGACATAACTATTGTTAGAGGCACATATCTGGGCATAACTATTGTGAAGTGGGCACATATCTGGACATAACTACTGTGAAGGGGGCACATATATGGCATAGCTACTGTGAAGGGGGAACATATTTGGACATAACTACAGTGAAGGGGGCACATATCTGGTCATAGCTACTGTGAAGGGGCACATATCTGGGCATAACTACTGTGAAAGGGGCACATATCTGGGCATAACTGCTGTGAAGGGGACATCTCTGGACATTACTGTGAAATGGGCACAGATCTGGGCATAAGTGCTGTGAAGGGGGCACATATCTTGGCATAACTACGGTGAGGGGGAACATCTCTGGGCATAACTACTGTGAGGGGGAACATCTCTGGGCATAACTACCTTGAGGGGGAACATCTCTGGGCATTTTTTGCCTTCCTCTGGATCAACTTGTAGGATGACAGGCCGAACTGGATGGACAAATGTCTTTTTTCGGCCTTATGTACTATGTTACTATGTAACTACTGTGAGGGGGAACATCTCTGGGCATAACTGCTGTGAGGGGGAACATCTCTGGGCATCGCTACAGTGAAAGGGTACATATCTGGCATAGTTACTGAGAGGGGGCACATATCTGGGCTAGGGCTGCAGCTATCGATTATTTTAGTAATCAAGTATTCTACTGATTAATCCAACGATTAATCGAGTACTCTAATAAGAAAAAAAATATTAAAATAAGGTTTTCTATAAAAACTCATCAGCACCCTCTACCATCAGTCTTCCCCCCCAGTGGCATCAGTTCCCCCTCCCTTGTGCCATCAGTTCCTCCCCAGTGCCATCAGTTGCTCCTCTCCAGTTCCCCCTTCAATGCAATTAGTGCAGCTGGCCAGCTAAGACCTGTCCTAGGTTGCTAGTATAGCTTATATGTGTATACAGCTAGACATGCTAATAACCTTAATACAGTTCCTATGTTTATGTGTTAAAGACAAAAGCAGAGTTATTTACTGTGACATCATGTTTTGGATGTCATATAACTGTTATATTTTGTGTTCACAGAAGCAGAAAAAGATAATATGCCTTTAAGATTCATTTTATAATGTAAGGTAAGCTCAGTGACACAGCAGAAACAACAGAAAGTATAGTGTTAATCTGTTGTTGCTGGGCAGAAGTCTAGACCAATCACAGCCAGCTTCTCACACAGCAAGAGTTTTCACCAATCACAGCCAGCCTCACAGACAGTCTGTCTGGGAATTCCCCCAGCTCCTGCTGCTAGAATCATTCACCAGAGACAGGAGCTGAAGAGAAATTCACTCCACTGAGAGCTGAGTTTTATGGTAACAAGAGGCCAAAAATAGTTCCACCAAATACAAATTCAAACTACAGATACAATTGCAAACTACAAATAGCAATCCATACAAATTGCATACAGATCAGTAGCACTATCGGTCAAATCTTAGATATACCTCTCATAGAGATCATAAAGTGCTTAAATAACCTAAAGTGAGAGTACAGATACTCAAGAGAGAAATATATCCACCATTTTATGTTTAATGACAAGATTGAACGGTTGAACCACCATCTTATGCATACCGCCATTTTGTGATATCTTTTCAACACGTGTTTTGTACATGGACTATCTGCTGCGGAGGCGGCAGTGTTATATATAAAGAAAAGTTGAAGTTAATAAAGAAGTTATTTGAAGCATACTGTTTCCATAGAACGGCGCTAGAGGAATTGCAGAGTAATAGACAGTCTGGTTAGACTAAAAGTCAGAGATATCAAAATTCTTCTAATGCCACAGCGCAAAAGGCACTTCATAGTGCTGCGCCTGCCACAATTAGTTCCTCCAGCAGTGCCACCATTTCCCCCTTCAATGCCACCAGCTTCCCCCCCAGTGCCACCAGCTTCCCCATGTCATCAGTTACTTCCCCTCCCAGTGCCATCAGCTCCCCCTCCAATGCCACCAGCTCTACCCACTGTCATCAGTTCCCCCACTCTCCGTCCTAGCCATCAGTGGCCAGCAGTGTGTGTGTGATTAATACCACACCTCATGCCCACTCGACGTCAACTACGTCGAGCTCACGAGACGTGGTATGGTCACGGGTCTCCCAAAAACGTGAAGTTACGCCCTCCAGGGGAGCACGTAAGGTCAGGTTGGTATAGCTTACACACACCTTCTGTCCACGCGGGCACAGAGAGGCAACAAGCTGAGAGAGCCTTTTCACTGCCGCAGTGAAACAGCGACTCCTCAGCCTGGGTATCTGCCACCAGCTTCTCGTTTGATATAAGCCCGGTCCGCTAACGGGATTATATAGGGTCAGAAACCAACCCGCGGTAGCTTATAACTAGGCCAAAACACGGACGTGGGGATTCGTGATCGAGATACAAGATAGCACAAGATTAAATTATAGATTTAATCGCCGTATGGGCACACTAGATATAACACAATATACACAGACAATATATACAGTGGTCTGAGGTTACAGATTACAGGTTATATGGTTACAACAGGGTTAAGCAGTGTAAAAGTCAGTTACCGGATAAGATGAACGTTCCTTTTAGTTGTGAGATGTTCTTTGCTGGAGTCCACATGAAGGGCCGTGATCTCAGCTATTTCCTGGGTCCCTCTAAACACATTTGTAGGATGTGACCCCTCTTCAGAGAAAGACCCGCCTACTTGCTGGCACCAGACTTTTAACCTGTAGCCGGCCCCTCCCCTCCCGGCCTCAGGGAGGGGTCCACTCCCCCTCTTCTGGGCTGGCAGCAAATGACCCACAAAACCCTTTAGGGTTCATAGCTCCAGACCAGAGGGTCATAGGGAGATGGTTCTGGGACCAATGGACCTGCCTGGGTTCCGGCTACAAGTAGAGGCCAAACCTGGTACCGTTATGTGGTTTCTATGGGGAGATATGGATATCTCTCTACCCTGACCTCGTCTCATTAAACAAAGACCATGGGAACGTACCTCGTGGCCACCGGGACACAAATATGTATCCGGTTTGCACCTGCGATGGCCAGGCGGTTCATAATTCCTTATGAAAGGTAGGTGCCAACATGTCTGGGAGGTCTCATTGATCCTGGGCAAGGGCAGATACCCCCCGCTGGGGTTTTTCCTGCAGGATTCAGTTGGCTCCAACCTGGTGGAGGTGAGGTGTACCTTCTCCTTGAAGCCTGGACCCCCTTGGGGGGTGGAAACTAATTTTGCATGTACACTGAACATGCCAAGAGGCCTGGGGCTTTGAAGCAGGGCTCTCCTGTGGAGTTCACTGTATGTTAGTATACAGTACAGCGCTGTGTGGGCAGGCGGGCGACCACGGAGTGTGAGTAATAGCAAGCGCTTCACTCACACTCTGTGGTCACATGGCACAAACGAATCATTGATGCAAAAAATTTTCAACGAGGATTTTTTTGTGTCGAGTAAATTGATTAATTTGACTAATTGTTTCAGCCCTAATCTGGGCATAGCTACTGTGAAGGGGCCACATATCTGGGCATAACTACTGTGAAGGGGGCACATATCTGGGCATAAGTGCTGTGAAGGGGGCACATATCTGGACATAACTACTGTGAAGGGGGCATATCTGGACATAGCTACTGTGAAGGGGGCACAGTGTGGGCATTACTACTATGTGCAGGTACAAAGGGGGAATAATTACTATGTGGGGGCATTAAGGGGACTAGTTGTGTATAGTAATGCTTTGCGCGGAGTTAGAGGCGTGGCCTAGTATGAAAAATATATATATACATACTGTAAACATATTGGTCCATATTAACAAGATGTTTTTTATTTGAACGTATATGTTTGTCTGTATGTGTGGTTTGGGGGGGCCGGTACATTTCTGCCAACATGTCTGGGAGGTCTCATTGATCCTGGGCAAGGGCAGATACCCCCCGCTGGGGTTTTTCCTGCAGGATTCAGTTGGCTCCAACCTGGTGGAGGTGAGGTGTGACCTTCTCCTTGAAGCCTGGACCCCCTGAGGGGGGGGGGGGGAAACTAATTTTGCATGTACACTGAACATGCCAAGAGGCCTGGAGCTTTGAAGCAGGGCCCTCCTGTGGAGTTCACTACCTCCGCTATCTGTCAGCACATGGGGGTGTGAGGACATGGCTGACAGTAAATATTAATCCATATTCCTCACACCTCCCCCTTTTAGAGGGCGCCAGGGGGCAGCACATTCCTGTGTTCCCCCGTGCGCCCATCCGCACCCTCTCCTTGTCGGGATAGCCCATCGGCGTTCCCGTGGTCACGGCCCCTTTTGTGGCGAATGGTCAAGTGATACTGCTGGAGAGCTAGGCTCCAGCGTAGCAGCCTCCCATTCGTCCCGGATACGGTGTTTAACCAGCTGAGGGGGTTGTGGTCGGTCTCCCCCGTGAAGCGGCGCCCGTATAAATATGGCTGCAACCTTTGCAGGGCCCAGACAATTGCCAGGCACTCCTTCTCCATTGTGGAGTACGCCACCTCCCTCGGCAGGAGCTTCCGACTCAGGTACAGAACGGTGTGTTCCTGGCCCGTAGTGTCAACCTGGCTGAGTACGGCACCGAGGCCAAAATCACTGGCGTCGGTCTGCACTATAAACGGCAGCGTGAAGTCGGCAGCCTGTAGTACAGGGAAGCTCGAGAGGGCGGCCTTCAGCGCTCGGAAGGCCGTCTCGCAGTCGTTCGTCCAATCGACTGCGGAGGGCAGCTTCTTCTTGGTGAGGTCTGTCAAGGGCTTCACCAGGCTACTATAGTGGGGGACGAACCTCCTATAGTACCCGGCGGTGCCCAGGAAGGACATCAACTGTTTCTTGGTCCTGGGGGTGGGCCAGGATGCGATAGCATCCACTTTCCAAGGCTCTGGCTTAAGGGTCCCCCCGCCTACCCGGTGCCCCAGGTAGTGGACCTCGCTCTGCCAGTACCCCCTGCTCAGATCCAAGCGCTGTTGGATGCCTGGATGACCCCCAGCTTCAGCATCTCGTCAATCTCCTGGCGCATGTGTTGCTGCACCTCCAAGGAAACCCGATATGCTGAACGCCGGATTGGGGGGTGATCCCTAGTGTCCACGTGATGGACGGCCAACTCCGTCCTTCCGGGGTTGTTGCTAAACAACTCCCGGAAGGGGTGAAGGGTGGCCCATAGCTGGGACCGTTGGTCCTTCAAGAGCTGTTGGCCCACCTCCACATCCTCGATGGACCCACCCGCCTTCACCTGGGTGAGCATGTCCAGGAGGGTTTCTGCAGCGTACTCAAGTTGTGTGCAATAGGTGTTTCTGGGTGATGTAGTGCAATATACACTAACCTGGTACAGCTGACTCTCTGCAAGGGCAGGTATAGGTAGAAATAGTTCGTGACGCCAGTGCCAAGTAAACGGTGGCACGCCGTTTGCGGATGCAGGAATAAATTGAGGAAACGTAGTCTTAAAACAGAACTCCAACTTTAGTAGTTTTGCAAGCAGAGACAATATAGGAAATGCAGTTCCTAAGCATACAGTCGATTTTGCAATTCGGTCGATGCAGGCAATTCAGTTATAGCAGGGTAATTACAGAGTGTTGAACACAGGACTTGCAGCACAGGAGCTTGCACTCTAATTCTGTCTGATCCTGGAATACAGCATATCTTCACCAAGGCCCATTAACCTAGTTCTGGCTTTATCTCCTTGGCTATAGCTTTAATAAGTACCTCCTCTGTCTTTCTGAGTACCTCTTGCTTTCCTGATCTTTGCCTCTGTCTCTCTCAGCTTCTGGAAACTTCCTCAGGCTCTAGAAACTTCTGAGCTGTGGTCTAGACTGACTTCTGCACTCCACACTAGATCAGGTTACACTGACTTTCCCTTCCTTGTCTGGCCCTTATATAAACTAGGGCTCCCTAGCTCCCTCTAATGCCTAAGAGCTGGAATGACACCCCTAGCCGGCCTGTACTTGCAAGTTTCATAGCAACAGGGAAATACATGCATTACATTACATGACATTTTATAAAACTGACATATACCAACTTCCCCATAATTAAGGAGGGACGACAGCACACCAAGTGACCTTTTGGTAGTGACGGGTATTACAGTTCCCGTACACTACATACCCCACTGCTTTAAGCTGAGTACGACCTCGTACTCCATCATGGGTCTCCCAACTGGAATCTCTACCTGAAATAGAAAATAGAGACATGCAGGCATACATACATGTAATTCATCTGCATTTACATTTACATCAGGTCCAATTGGCAAAGGTGAAGGGTAGTGACAAGGGGCGTCGTTCTCTTCTCTCAGGATAATGAATGGAACGGGGGCGCTGACCTGGCACAGCGTAACATTATAACCAGGATAGTCCATGACAATGAATAAGTCCATGATAGAACAGCAAAATAACGGAACTACCCAGGAGTTTCCTGTGGGTGTATCACAGGCAAGGGCTCACGTGGAGGAGTCCATTCTTGCGCACAAATGTCAAGTAAGGTATTGCCAGTGGCAACTGTTTGGGAGGAGACACCACCAGAATAATCAAAGTCTCCTAAACGGACTGGCGGG
The DNA here is from genome assembly GCF_905171765.1 of Bufo bufo. NCBI lineage: Eukaryota > Metazoa > Chordata > Amphibia > Anura > Bufonidae > Bufo > Bufo bufo. The sequence continues at coordinate 47,274,925 of NC_053390.1, forward strand.
CGTCCCCTGGTCATCCGGGTAGACCTTCTCAAAACAGGGGTCTCCTCTTCCCTTAGCAACGAGGTAGAAGGGAGAGGAGCAACAGGAGGGTCTCCATCCGTGAGACCTCGGTCAGGAACAACTGGAACAACAGGAACAACTGGAACAACAGGAACAACAATATCCACTACAGGGGGAACTGGATCCAGGGCATCTTGAACCGGCTCTTCTGGAGGTAAAACTACAGTAGGTGCCGGAGCAGGCACCAGCAAGTTCAACCACGGTGTCAGAAGCCAATGCATGGGATCAGCGTCATACCTGAGATTACTGACAGCCTGCATAGGATCCTCGGGCGGTATTGCTGACTCTGACACAGGATATTCAGATCCGGAACTCTCGGCACTAGGTTCTGGTGTCAGGCAGAGCTTCAACCGGTTTCGGTGTACAATTTGGGATCCCTTGTCTTCCCGGGTGATCTCATAAGTGTGAGTTCCAACATTTGGGATTGCAGTGACAACATAGGGACTTCGCTCCCACTTACTGTCCAATTTGCTGGTACGACGGTTATTCTTTAACCATACCACGGCCCCTATGGTCAAGGGTTCTGCATGGGCTGCCTGATCATAGTCTCTCTGCTGTCGGTCTCTAGCAAGGTCCATACGTTCCTGAACAATGGCTTTGGCTGCATCTAATCGCCTTTGGTGCTCAGCAACCCAGTCGGTGTTAGGTAATGGGTTAATGCAATCAGGCACATGTATGTCCAATGAATGATCAGCAGGCAATGTTCCTTGGCGCCCAAACATCAAGTAAAAAGGGGTATACCCGGTGGAACAATGTATGGTATGATTGTATGTGAACATGAGCTGTGGCAACAGACTGGGCCAATCTCCTCTGTTCTCAGGAGGCACGGCCCTCAGCATCTCTATCAAGGTCTGATTAATTTTTTCACATAATCCGTTACCTTGAGGATGGTAGGCCGTCGTCCGGATCTTCTTACAGTTGTGTAAGCGGCACAGTTCATGGAACAGATGGGACTCAAAAGCAGGTCCTTGATCGGTGAGGATCTTTTCTGGACATCCATAGGGCAGGAGGAAGTGCTTCCAGAACATTTCGGCTGTAGTCTTGGCTGTCTGGTCTCTCACAGGCACTGCTACAACAAACTTTGTGAAATGGTCAATAATAGTCATGGCATAAGCATACCCTGAGCGACTAGGCTCCAGTTTTACATGGTCGATGGCGACAAGTTCAAGAGGACGAGTACTTACAATGGGTCTCAGTGGTGCCCTCTGATCATGGTGCTCACTTCGTTTCAAGGCACAGGCTACACACTCTCGACACCACTTCTCCATGTCTTCTCTCATGCCTACCCAGTAAAACCGCTGGCGGATAGTAGCCTCAGTCTTTTGGACCCCAAAGTGACCGGATTGATTGTGGTACATCTCCAACACCATACCTGCATCTCGTCGGGGTATGAGAATCTGGTGTACTCTTTCGTTGGACACTGGGTCTAGGCTTCTCCGTAGCAATAGGCCCTTTTGTATGAAGAGTTGATGGCGCTGTCTCCACAGTTTGATGAGCTCAGGATCTGCACTCTTACGCCGGATCCTCTCAGGGGCTCTGCCACTAGTAATGAAGTCCAACAACTCACCCAGCACTCTACTTTCAGACTGTAGTTTCACCCACCTTTCTTCTTTAGGTTCAGGCCTACTGGAGGGTGAAGGAACTGCAGCTCTGTTATTGGTAGCTCGAGCCTGATCCTGTTGAGCAAATTTGTTATAGAAAGCCGGCATCTCTACATCTTCCCAAGCATCTCGTACATCATCAGGAGCTGTCTCTGTGGGAAGTCTGGATAAAGCATCAGCATTATCATTAGTACGTCCAGCACGATACTTTACAGAGAAATTATAGTTGGCAAGGCGAGAGGCCCATCTCTGCTCCAAGGCCCCCAATTTAGCTGTATTTAGATGCGCCAGAGGGTTATTGTCAGTGAATGCAATGAACGGGGTGGCGGCTAGATAATCCTTGAATTTTTCTGTCACCGCCCACACTAATGCCAGGAACTCTAGTTTGAAGGAACTATAATTCTGGTCATTTTTCTCAGCTCCTTTCAGGGAGCGGCTTGCATATGCTATCACTCTCTCTTTTCCCTCTTGGATCTGGGCTAACACAGCTCCCAGGCCTCGCTTGCTAGCATCAGTATAGAGATGGAAGGGCTTGCTATAATCTGGATAACCTAACACTGGAGGCTCGGTCAGTTTCTTTTTTAGCAATTGGAACGCTATCTCTCTTTTCTCATTCCACTCAATGGGCACAGGAGTTCTAGGACTCTTTTTGGGTTGCCCCCTCAAGAGCTCCTGGATAGGATCAGCTATTTGAGCAAAATGGGGGATAAAACGTCTATAGTAGCCGGCAAAACCCAGGAAACTCCTCACCTCTTTGACAGTAGTAGGAACCGGCCAATTACAGACAGCTGACAATTTATCAGGGTCAGGTTGCACTCCCTCTCCGCTTACTATATGCCCCAGGTATCTTACTGCAGGTTTGAGCAGGTGACACTTGGATGGCTTTACCTTCAAGCCATATTTGATAAGGATTTCAAATACTTCTGCCAAATGTTTCAGATGGTCCTCATATGTTTTTGAGTACACAATGACGTCATCAAGATACAGCAGCACTGTTTCGAAGTTTTTGTGACCCAAACACCGTTCCATTAGTCTCTGGAAAGTTCCTGGGGCATTACATAGCCCGAACGGCATACAATTGAATTCGAACAGGCCCATAGGAGTAGTGAAGGCAGTCTTTTCTCTATCTGCAGGGGCCATGGGTACTTGCCAGTAGCCACTGGTCAAGTCCAATGTGGAGAAATAGGCAGAGGAGCCCAGAGCAGTTAGTGACTCCTCAATGCGGGGCAGTGGGTATGCATCTTTGTGGGTTATTTGATTAATTTTCCTATAATCCACACAGAAACGGATACTACCGTCCTTCTTCTTTACAAGAACCAGGGGTGCAGCCCACGGACTACGGCTGTCCCGGATCACATTAGAGTCTTTCATTTCTTGGATCATTTCCTTTACAGTCTGATATGAAGTAGGTGGTAAGGGTCTGTATCTCTCCTTGATAGGAGGATGAGAGCCAGTAGGTATGGTGTGTTGTATGACACTAACCTCTCCATAGTCAGTAGCATGCTTACTGAAGGCCTGGTGGTGCTCCTTGACAAGCTGTAGAATCCCTTCTTGTTGATGTTGGGGGGTAGTCTCGTCCCCTACATGGAGCTCTTCCCACCAGGGCACTTGTGGCTGGGTCACCGGCGAACATCTGCTGTCTGCAGCTGGCGGCTTTTCTGTCACTGGAAGACGAATGATGTCTTGGAAGGACACCTGGGACAGCTGGGCAACAGGGCAATGCTTAGTAAGCGCAACAGGATGATTACTCAGATTAATCAGACGGACAGGTACTTTACCTTGGGAGACGTTCACCAGGCACTTGGCAGCTCTCACATAAGGATAATCCTCCATCTGGAGTGGTTCCACCAGGGCTGGATAATCTCGGCCTTCGACTCCCAGGACAGCACGACACCACAAAAGAGTTTGAGAATTAGGAGGCAAAGTCACAGGCTTAATATCACTAATCCTGGCAGTACAAATTTCTCCTTTCCCATTAGCAAACCTCTGCTGGGCACTTAACACAGTAATAGTCTTTTGAATCACCCTCCTGGATGCAGAGGAAGCAGTGGGCAAAGTCTGATGTAATACAGCAAGTATTTCTGAATAACAGTTTTTGAAAACATTGGTGCCTAGAATGACAGGATGTCCTCCTCTGTCACCGGCCTGTACTACGATCACTCCCTGTTGAGGCAGGGTTACTTCTCCCACCTGCAGGGTGGGTTCCCAGTATCCATTAACCTTTACTGGTTTGCCATTGCTGGCGATAATTTCCACCCAGGATTCAGGCGGTTGGGTCAACTGGTTGGTGTCCCAGAACTTTTCAAATGCAGGCAGCTGAATAGTAGTGACCTGAGACCCAGTATCTAATAGGGCTTCAAAGGGGACCCCGTTGATCTCTATATTGATTTTAGGATGGGATCCTACATAACGTGGCATCCAATTTGGATCCTCTGGACCTAGTGTTCTACCTCCCGAGGGGTGGTCCTCAGCCTCAGGGGTTGCCCGTTTAACTGCCAGCACGTGGATTCTGTGTGTCCCAGCTTTTTGCAGTATGTACACACGGGCTTCTTGCGACCTCTATTACGCCTCCCAGGATCCCTGGGGTGAGTCTCTTGGTAAGGAGGTGGGAACGGCCTAGGAGGTGACAGGAATTCTTCTTCTAGCATTATGGGTTTTTCCCATTCCTCTATTTTTCTGCACACTTTCTCTAGACTTTTAGTGAGGTGATTTACTTGCTCTGTCAGCATGGCAATAGTATCGGTAGCTGACACTTGAACAGCTTGGCCGGCCTCAGCTCGGTTAGTGACAAGCGGTTTTGGCTTTCAGGCTGATGACTCAGATAGGGCGCTCAACTCAGGAGATACTGTGGACCCCAGAATTTTTATAGCCAGTTCTTTAAAGTCCAGAAAGGCACTGTTAGGGTGCTGGGCGGACAGCATCTTTAACTGGGTCCTTATTTGTTCACTAGACACCCCGTTGATAAATTGTTCCCTCAGGGTCTGGTCCCGGTTATCAGCCTCTTTGGGATCTATCTGGATTACAGCCCCTAAAGCCTCCTGAAGTGATAGGGCAAAGTCACGGAGGGACTCACCGGACTTCTGTTTCTTGCCAACGAAGTGCATCTTTATCTCTGAGGCAGTCCTAGTTTCAAAAATGGCTCTGAGGCGGGTGAAGATCTGTTCTAGAGTACTCCGCTCAGTAGCAGGCCATGATAACACTTCCCTGCGGGCAGCTCCCTCCAGTTGCGCCAGCATGATTTCCATTTGCTGGTCGGCATTTATAGGGTACAATCGGAATAGTGCCAGCAACTTTTCTTTAAAGTCCCTTAGGGTATGGGTCTCTCCCCTGTAGCGGGGGAACCATGGGGCCCCGAAATAGTAAGGCATGGTAAAGGGCATCATGCTGGGGGCTGTAGGATGATTAGGAGCCGCAAGCTCTCCCGGGGCCGGCTGCTCAGGCACTCCTGGCTCTGACATGGTAGTCTATTGAGAGGTGGCCGCTGGCGACTAAAGTGGCCGGTACACTCCCCTTCCCTCCGGTTACAAGTGCTTACCGGTATCGCTGGTCTTGCGCAGGCCAAGTCTCGCGAGATTCCGGACGTCCTGAGACCGCGGTGACGCAGGAGAAGCAGGGCCGCAGCGGTGCGATGATGAAGAGGGGCGGGACTCTCTGTGTCTTTGCAGGGATCCGCCCACGAATGTCCTCAGCGGCGCGGGAAACTTTACTCCAGGCAGCCGGTGGCCATCTTTAGCAAAACGCTGTCCATTCACTGACAGCAAGCAGGATTGTAAAAAGTCCACAAAACCACACTCCAATGCGGCGATTTTCTTCCTCTGGGTAGCGCAACACTGCACAGCGCTTTTTAGAGGTTTTTGGTACACTTTGGGTACGATTTTCAGTCCACAAAGTCCACTTGAATAAAACAGGAAAATTGTCACTTTGGTCACAGGGCAACTGTATAAGGCACAAAGTTCACGCTTCTTGCACTAGAAAGCGTGCGTATCCTGTTCGTGGAACGCCAAAAGAGAGGTGCAGCGTACTCAAGTTGTGTGCAATAGGTGTTTCTGGGTGATGTAGTGCAATATACACTAACCTGGTACAGCTGACTCTCTGCAAGGGCAGGTATAGGTAGAAATAGTTCGTGACGCCAGTGCCAAGTAAACGGTGGCACGCCGTTTGCGGATGCAGGAATAAATTGAGGAAACGTAGTCTTAAAACAGAACTCCAACTTTAGTAGTTTTGCAAGCAGAGACAATATAGGAAATGCAGTTCCTAAGCATACAGTCGATTTTGCAATTCGGTCGATGCAGGCAATTCAGTTATAGCAGGGTAATTACAGAGTGTTGAACACAGGACTTGCAGCACAGGAGCTTGCACTCTAATTCTGTCTGATCCTGGAATACAGCATATCTTCACCAAGGCCCATTAACCTAGTTCTGGCTTTATCTCCTTGGCTATAGCTTTAATAAGTACCTCCTCTGTCTTTCTGAGTACCTCTTGCTTTCCTGATCTTTGCCTCTGTCTCTCTCAGCTTCTGGAAACTTCCTCAGGCTCTAGAAACTTCTGAGCTGTGGTCTAGACTGACTTCTGCACTCCACACTAGATCAGGTTACACTGACTTTCCCTTCCTTGTCTGGCCCTTATATAAACTAGGGCTCCCTAGCTCCCTCTAATGCCTAAGAGCTGGAATGACACCCCTAGCCGGCCTGTACTTGCAAGTTTCATAGCAACAGGGAAATACATGCATTACATTACATGACATTTTATAAAACTGACATATACCAACTTCCCCATAATTAAGGAGGGACGACAGCACACCAAGTGACCTTTTGGTAGTGACGGGTATTACAGTTCCCGTACACTACATTTCCTCCTCCCCCTCTTCGGGGAGGTTGCAGACAGGGAGGGCACATGCCTCCCTCTCATGATGAGCCTTCATCATGTTCACGTGAAAGGCCTTCTGCCTTCCTCGGGCGTGGTCCAGGGTGACCAGGTACGTCACGGCATTGAGGCGCTGATGCACGAGGTACGGGCCTTCCCAGGCCGCCTGAAGCTTGTCCTGAGGTACGGGGACCAGTACCCATACCTTCTGACCCACCTGGTAGGTCCTCTCACAAGCATTCTGGTCATACCATCGCTTCTGGTCGGCCTGGGCCCGCTCCATATTATTGTGCACCAGCTGCGACAAGGCCTGCATCTTGTTCCGGAAGCGCATGACATACTCGACGACCGACACTCCAGGGATGGCTACCTCTCCCTCCCAGGCCTCTTTCACCAGAGCCAGGGGCCCCCGCACACGTCGCCCATACAGGAGCTCGAAGGGGGAGAACCCCGTGGAGGCCTGTGGGACCTCTCGGTAGGCAAACAGTAGATGTGGGAGGTACCGCTCCCAGTCACGCCCGTGGGAGTCGACCAACATCTTAAGCATCTGCTTTAAGGTGCCATTAAATCGTTCACACAGGCCGTTTGTCTGTGGGTGGTACGGGCTGGTCACCAGATGTTGCACCTGTATTTGCCTACAGAGGCAGTGGCGTAACTAACGGGGAAGCAGGGGAAGCAGCTGCTTCGGGGCCCGGGCTGCCAAGGGGGCCCGGCGTCGGCAGCGTGTGTGACAGTTTATTTTCAAGTTCTATCGATGTCTTAACTGTTCAGGGCCCCTTCACAGCAGCTGACCAAGCTCCCTCGCTAATATGATCTAATCTTTCTGTCTCCTAATGTGTCTGGGATTCAAAACCCACAACCTCCAAAGTCTGAGTGTATCAGAGGCAAAGCATTAACCCTCACAACCATAAAGGCTGCATTACAACTGACTGAAAAAAAATGAGACTTCTACTGTTATAGCTGGCTAAGTGTACAGCTATACACATGACAGCTGCCCCAACACACCCAGCACTGCTATATCTCTATATGACAGCTGTCCCAGCACACTCAGCTCTGCTATATCTCTATAAATGAGCAGCTGTCATGTGTATAGATGTACACTTAGCCAGCTATAACAGTAGAAGTCTCAAATTTTTTCAGTCAGCAGCAAGGTGTCTCCTATGGTCTAGTGGTTAGATGCTTTGCCTCTGATACAGAAGGTCGTGGGTTCGAATCCCAGCAGAAACTTTTTCTGAAATATAAGCACTGACATACAGGGCGGGGCACAGGAAGAGGCTGCATCGCATCGCTGACATGGAGGTAAGTAGAAGTGTTTATATATTTTTTTTTTAATACCCGACTGTTACTGCCATGGGGGGAGCGGGGGGCACTTGATACTGGCACATGGGGGGAGGCACCTGATACTGGCACCTGGGGGGGGGGAAGAGAGGCACCTGATACTGGCACCTGGGGGGGGGGGGGGGGGTTGGCACCTGATACTGGCACATGGGGGGAGGCACCTGATACTGGCACATTGGGGGGGGGAGAGGCACCTGATACTGGCACATGGGGGGGGGGGAGAGGGGTTGGCACCTGATACTGGCACCTGGGGGGAGGGGGGAGGGGGTTGGCACTGATACAGGCACATGGGGGGGGAGAGAGGCACCTGATACTGGCACCTGGGGGGGGAGAGGGGTTGGCACCTGATACTGGCACCTGGGGGGGGGTTGGCATCTGATACTGGCACATGGGGGGGGGGGAGAGGGGTTGGCACCTGATACTGGCACCTGGGGGGGAGGGGGGGTTGGCACCTGATACTGGCACATGGGGGGGGGAGGGGGAGAGGCACCTGATACTGGCACCTTGGGGGGGGGAAGAGAGGCATCTGATACTGGCACATGGGGGGGGGAGAGGGGTTGGCACCTGATACTGGCACCTGGGGGGGGAAGGGGGGGTTGGCACCTGATACTGGCACCTGGGGGGGGGGGGGGGTTGGCACCTGATACTGGCACCTGGGGGGGGGAAGAGGCACCTGATACTGGCACATGGGGGGAGGCACCTGATACTGGCACCTGGGGGGGAGAGAGGCACCTGATACTGGCACATGGGGGGGAGAGGGGTTGGCACCTGATACTGGCACCTGGGGGGGGAGGGGGGGTTGGCACCTGATACTGGCACATGGGGGGGATGCACCTGATGCTGGCACATGGGGGGAGGCACCTGATACTGGCACCTGGGGGGGAGGGGGGGTTGGCACCTGATACTGGCACATGGGGGGGGGAGAGAGGCATCTGATACTGGCACATGGGGGGGGGGGAGAGAGGCACCTGATACTGGCACATGGGGGGGGGGAGAGGGGTTGGCACCTGATACTGGCACCTGGGGGGAGGGGGTTGGCACCTGATACAGGCACATGGGGGGGGGGAGAGAGGCACCTGATACTGGCACCTGGGGGGGGAGAGGGGTTGGCACCTGATACTGGCACCTGGGGGGGGGAGAGGGGTTGGCATCTGATACTGGCACATGGGGGGGGAGGGGTTGGCACCTGATACTGGCACCTGGGGGGGAGTGGGGGTTGGCACCTGATACTGGCACATGGGGGGGGGGGAGAGAGGCACCTGATACTGGCACCTTGGGGGGGGGGAGAGAGGCATCTGATACTGGCACATGGGGGGGGGGAGAGGGGTTGGCACCTGATACTGGCACCTGGGGGGGGAAGGGGGGGGTTGGCACCTGATACTGGCACTGGGGGGGGGGTTGGCACCTGATACTGGCACCTGGGGGGGGGGAGAGGCACCTGATACTGGCACATGGGGGGAGGCACCTGATACTGGCACCTGGGGGGGAGAGAGGCACCTGATACTGGCACATGGGGGGGAGAGGGGTTGGCACCTGATACTGGCACCTGGGGGGGAGGGGGGGTTGGCACCTGATACTGGCACATGGGGGGGATGCACCTGATGCTGGCACATGGGGGGAGGCACCTGATACTGGCACCTGGGGGGAGGGGGGGTTGGCACCTGATACTGGCACATGGGGGGGGGGAGAGGCATCTGATACTGGCACATGGGGGGGAGAGGGGTTGGCACCTGATACTGGCACCTGGGGGGGAAGGGGGGGATGGCACCTGATACTGGCACATGGGGGGGGGGGGCACTTGATACTGGCACTTTTTTTGTGGGGGGGGAGATGGCACTATGATACTGGGACATGTGGGGGGGGGGAGGAGAGAGGCACTTGATACTGGCACATGATGGGGGGGCATTATGGAGGACACTAGGCCGGCAGCCTATCAGAGGCCGGACACTGAGGGGCATCTACTGGGGCACTATATATGGGGCATTTTATACTGGTTCATTATGGGGGGCACTAGCAGGAAGGGGGAGAGGAGCACTAAGGGGCATTTACTGGGGGAACTATATAAGGGTATTTTATACTGGGACATTATGGGGGCACTATGGGGACATTAGCTCAACTGGGGGCATTACAAGGGGGTATTTTTGCACTGTCACATTATAAGGAGAATTATTACTACTGGGGGGGGCATTATGGTGGGCTTTATTACTCCCCCATGGTATGACCCCCTAGTTGCAGCACCAGCCTCTCCCTGCTCTGCTATCCCTCTGCCCCTTCTCCAAATCCTTATTATGAAATCTTTCTCATTAGGATAAAGCACAACATCAGCTCCGCCGAGCCCCCGGCCAAAGTGTGGAAGTGGCGTCCGAGATCCCCAAGGGCCAAGCCAAGTAACTGTAAGTTTTCATGTGAAATATGTTTGTTATACACATATAGCATACACTCTGCCACACAATATACAGTATACCGCTACACTGTGCCACACAATATACCTCTACACTGTGCCCCACAATATACAGTATACCGCTACACTGTGCCAAAGGAGTGGGGTTTACACAGGAGGAGGAAGGTGCGAAGCGCGCTGGGGGGGGGGGGCCCTTACAAATATTTGCTGTGGGGCCCAGTCACTTCTAGTTACGCCCCTGTACAGAGGGACTCCATCAATTGCGACATGAACTGGGTCCCCCGGTCGGTGAGCATTTCCTGGGGAAAGCCCACTCTGGAGAAAATCTCCAGCAAGGCAGTAGCCACCTTGTCGGCCCGAATGGATGACAAGGCTAACGCCTCCGGGTACCGGGTGGCATAGTCTACTACCGTCAATATGAAGCATTTCCCGGAGCTGCTGGGAATGGACAGCTGTCCAATAAGATCCACAGCCACCCTCCTGAAAGGCTCTTCAAATATGGGCAGCGTTACCAGTGGGGCTTTGGGGCGCCGCCCCGCCTTCCCCACCCGCTGGCAGGTGTCACATGAACGGCAGTAGGCAACCACATCAGCCCCCATCTTTGGCCAGTAGAAATGCTGGGCTAATCTGGCCCTTGTCTTAGCGATCCCTAGGTGTCCAGCCATCATAATCTCATGCGCAACCTGCAACAACTCCGTCCTGAACTGATAGGGTACCACTAGCTGTCGGTCCCTAGGCCACGCCTCCCGTGAGCCCGGCTGGACCGTGACCCGGTACAACCGTCCTTGGTCCCAGACCATCCGCTCGAGGTCCGAGTCCGAAGGGGGCTGTTCCGCTTGCTCCTTGAGAGCGCTCAGGCTGGCGTCAGCCGCTAACGCTGCCTGAAACTCCTGACTGGACGTGGCCAGAATAGACGAGACTGCCACGTCCCCTGTCAGGTCCCCGGGACCTGTCTCCTGGCCTCCCTCTGACTCGGCAGCCACTTGGTCGGAAGGGGCAAAGGCATCAGACCCCTGAGGGGCCCCTAGGGCCCCAGCACTCCCACTGCGCGTGACAGCAGCTATGGCCGCTGCCACTGCTGGTAGTGTCTGCTTTCCCTTGGCTCCCGACCAAGTCGCCAGTCCAGACGGACTAACCTGGCCCTCTGACATCCCAGTGGGGGAGGAACCCTGCACTGAGGCTTCACCTGGCAGCCCTACTTCTCCTGGGACAGCCCTGACCTCATTTGCCTCCTCCCCCCTGCAGCTGTCTGTCCCCTGCTTGTCCCCTCAGTCACCACACTGGAGGACAACAGGGTCCAGCAGGCTTGCTGGCCACAGCCTGGGGTTTCAGCCCAGCTGGCAGGAATGACCCCCTCCCCACTAAGGGGAGAGGCACTCATTACATCCCCCACCCCCACATCCCCAAAAACAGGCATGGTAGGTACATTCACAATATCATCGGGGGGGGGGGGGGGGGCATTACAGGTACATCACATTCTGGGGAATCGGACATCGGGGGGTCAGCGGCCACATACTTAGACACAAGCCGCCCCAGGTCTGTCCCCAGCAGAACACTGGCGGGGATATTTGCGGATACCCCCACCTCCCTTACTCCTCGACCGGCGCCCCAGTCCAAATAGACCTTGGCGACGGGCAGCGCCGGTTCTACTCCTCCAATCCCGGAGACAATGAGGGATCTCCCGGGCAGTAAATCATGGGGTGCCACCAGTTCAGGCCGTACCAGTGTCATTTCAGCGCCGGTGTCTCTAAGTCCATGGCCACGGCCTGGCCCACGGTGACCGGTTGAACATTGTCAAGGGACCTCCCACCACCCCCACCCACACACAACACAGTGGACGGTTTCCGGGTTGATGACTTGGACGGATCCCTCGGGCGCTGGGGACACATGGCTTTGAAGTGTCCTGGCTGCTTACACAGGTGACACAGGCGGGGTTCCCCCACGACGTGGAAAGTGCAGCAGGGGCCGGTGCCCACTTGGGCCTAGGGGCAGGGGTAGCAGGTGCAGCGTGCGTCTTACCCCCTCTCTAGCCGGCCGGTTTCCGGGCCTCTGAAGTCCTGTTGTTGGTGTATTCATCGGCCAGGGCTGCTGTTGCGGAGGCCCCCTTTGGCTTCCAGTCACGGAGGTACTGCTGGAGATCCTCTGGGCAGTTCCACAAGAACTGTTCTGTGGCGATGAGCTCCTTCAGCTAGCTGGACGGTGGAGAGCTCCAACCCGGTGGTCCATTGGTCGACCGCTCTCAGCAAGGCCTGCATGTGATCAGCCCAGCTCTGGGTAGAACCCCGCTGCAAATTCCTGAGCCTTTTCCGGTACGACTCAGGGGTTAAGTTATACTGCCTGACCAGAGCCTGCTTGATGTCCTCATAGCTCAGGATGGTCTCGCTGGGCAGGTACCCGAAGATTTCAAGGGCTTTTCCCCTGAGCCGTGGCATGAGGAATCTGACCCACTGGCCCTCTGGCAGCTGGTATTGATGGCAGGCTGTCTCAAATGCCAACAAAAAAGTGTCCAGGTCCCCATCTTTGTCCAGTAGGGGAAAGTCCTCCGCCCGCAGTTTGGGAATCCAGACCTCTGGAGACTCACATTGGGCTGGGGAGGGCTGCTGGAATTGAAGCTTCAGCTTGAGCATTTGTAGCTGGTGCTCACGCTCGGCCTGTGCTTGCTCGCGACGCTCTGCAGCCTCTGCTCGCTCGCGACGCTCTGCTGCCGCCAGGAGGAGCTCAGATGCTGCCTGGTCTCCAGCCTGGAGATGGTCCATGGCAGCTTGTAGGAGAGCAGCTGAGCCAGCTTGGCTGGGGGGATGGGCAGGTGGAGTGAGGGCCACCGCGGACCTCACCTCTGGCGACTGGCTCCTTGGGGAGCTTTGGCTGTGCCCCCCCTCGCCTTCCACCTCCTCTCCGCCACCATTCAAAGCATCGGCCATCTCCCTAGCTTTGCTCCTTGTGATACTGGCCGTCATGCAACCTGATGCCCACACACCTTATTGTATCTGCACTCAGACTGTCTAGTGTTGAGCTGATCTTAAGACTCCAGCGGCAAGAGCTACTGCTGGTCGTCTTTAGTGTCTGGGAGTATGGGTCTCACACTCACACACACTAGTATCTCGATCCCACTTTGCTGCCACCAATATGTGATGAATACCACACCTCATGCCCACTCGACGTCAACTACGTCGAGCTCACGAGATGTGGTATGGTCACGGGTCTCCCAAAAACGTGAAGTTACGCCCTCCAGGGGAGCACGTAAGGTCAGGTTGGTATAGCTTACACACACCTTCTGTCCACGCGGGCACAGAGAGGCAACAAGCTGAGAGAGCCTTTTCACTGCCGCAGTGAAACAGCGACTCCTCAGCCTGGGTATCTGCCACCAGCTTCTCGTTTGATATAAGCCCGGTCCGCTAATGGGATTATATAGGGTCAGAAACCAACCCGCGGTAGCTTATGACTAGGCCAAAACACGGACGTGGGGATTCGTGATCGAGATACAAAATAGCACAAGATTAAATTATAGATATAACACAATATACACAGACAATATATACAGTGGTCTGAGGTTACAGATTACAGGTTATATGGTTACAACAGGGTTAAGCAGTGTAAAAGTCAGTTACCGGGGTCCCTCTAAACACATTTGTAGGATGTGACCCCTCTTCAGAGAAAGACGCGCCTACTTGCTGGCACCAGACTTTTAACCTGTAGCCGGCCCCTCCCCTCCCGGCCTCAGGGAGGGGTGCACTCCCCCTCTTCTGGGCTGGCAGCAAATGACCCACAAAACCCTTTAGGGTTCATAGCTCCAGACCAGAGGGTCATAGGGAGATGGTTCTGGGACCAATGGACCTGCCTGGGTTCCGGCTACAAGTAGAGGCCAAACCTGGTACCGTTATGTGGTTTCTATGGGGAGATATGGATATCTCTCTACCCTGACCTCGTCTCATTAAACAAAGACCATGGGAACGTACCTCGTGGCCACCGGGACACAAATATGTATCCGGTTTGCACCTGCGATGGCCAGGCGGTTCATAATTCCTTATGAAAGGTAGGTGCCAACATGTCTGGGAGGTCTCATTGATCCTGGGCAAGGGCAGATACCCCCCGCTGGGGTTTTTCCTGCAGGATTCAGTTGGCTCCAACCTGGTGGAGGTGAGGTGTGACCTTCTCCTTGAAGCCTGGACCCCCTTGGGGGGTGGAAACTAATTTTGCATGTACACTGAACATGCCAAGAGGCCTGGGGCTTTGAAGCAGGGCTCTCCTGTGGAGTTCACTGTATGTTAGTATACAGTACAGCGCTGTGTGGGCAGGCGGGCGACCACGGAGTGTGAGTAATAGCAAGCGCTTCACTCACACTCTGTGGTCACATGGCACAAACGAATCATTGATGCAAAAAATTTTCAACGAGGATTTTTTTTGTGTCGAGTAAATTGATTAATTTGACTAATTGTTTCAGCCCTAATCTGGGCATAGCTACTGTGAAGGGGCCACATATCTGGGCATAACTACTGTGAAGGGGGCACATATCTGGGCATAAGTGCTGTGAAGGGGGCACATATCTGGACATAACTACTGTGAAGGGGGCATATCTGGACATAGCTACTGTGAAGGGGGCACAGTGTGGGCATTACTACTATGTGCAGGTACAAAGGGGGAATAATTACTATGTGGGGGCATTAAGGGGACTAGTTGTGTATAGTTATGCTTTGTGCGGAGTTAGAGGCGTGGCCTAGTATGAAAAATATATATATACATACTGTAAACATATTGGCCCATATTAACAAGATGTTTTTTATTTGAACGTATATGTTTGTCTGTATGTGTGGTTTGGGGGGGCCGGTACATTTCTTGCACAGGGGCGGACTGAAAACTTAAAGTGGCCCTAACAAAAACTAAAAGTGGGCACATTTTGTAGGTGGGTCCAAACCAACAGAAGGTGGGGCAAAACAAGTGGCAACCCTAGCGTTGTCATCAATAACATAGCGCAACATACTGTATCAGCAGTACCAAATACCACAGTGCAGCAGGATATACTGCCCAAAAGCTGTCCTCTATGGTGGACATCAATAGCTGCCATTTTCTGTCCTCCTCTAGTTGTCTCAAGGGATAAGCGAACGCGTAGAAGTTCGGGTTCGCCAGGTTCGCTCGAACTTGAGGTGAAAATTTTGGTTCGGGACCCAAACTTGACCCCGAACCCCATTCAAGTCAATAGGGACCCGAAATTCACTTTATTATTTTCCGTTATAACATGTTTATAGAGGAAAATAATAGCATTCTTAGGACAGAATGCAAAAGAATATGGCAATTTAGGGGTAAAAGAAAAACAACTCACCTCATCCACTTGATCGTGCTGCCGCAGTGTCTTCTATCTTCTTTCAGCAGGACCTGCAAAAAGACCCGCAATGACGTCACTCCGCTCACCACGTGGTGATCTCGGTGACGTCATTGCAGGTCCTTTGGCAGGTCCCGCTGAATGAAGATAGAAGGACCTGTGATGACTTACCGCGCTCACCATGTGGTGAGTGCAGTGACATTATCGTAGGTCCTTTTGCAGGTCCTGCTGAAAAATATAGAATACACTGTGGCAGCGCGATCAAGTGGATGAGGTGAGTTTTTTTTTTTACCACTAAATTGCCATATTCTTTTGCATTCTGTCTTAAGAATGCTATTATTTTCGGCTATAACCATGTTATAACGGAAAATGATAAAATCACCCGAACACCAAACCCGAACTCGGATTTCAGTGGAAAAGTCCGGGTTCGGGTACCCGAACTCGCAAAGTTCGGGTTTACTCATCCCTAGTTGTCTTGGATTAAGATATAGATCGGGGGGCTTAGCAGGTGATATGTGGCCACAGCAGATGAATTCCGGAGGGCATGTGCACTACTTGCTGGATAGATAAGTAACTGATTCACACAGCATTAATTACCACTGAGCTTATTATGTACCTGGCCAGTGGAAGAAACTAGGGTTTTGGGCGGCCCTGTAGGGTCTATGGCCAGTCCACCCCTGCATATCACCGAACATTAAATGGATTGGGTGGAAATCCTCTAACAACAAATTAGGGATGGATTCAGTTTTATTCTTGTACATAGGAGCAGTATTATAGTAGTTATATTCTTGTACATAGGAGGCAGTATTATAGTAGTTATATTCTTGTACATAGGAGCAGTATTATAGCAGTTATATTCTTGTACATAGGAGCAGTATTATAGTAGTTATATTCTTGTACATAGGAGCAGCATTATAGTAGTTATATTTTTGTACATAGGGGAAGTATTATAGTAGTTATATTCTTGTACATAGGAGCAGTATTATAGTAGTTATATTCTTGTACATAGGAGGCAGTATTATAGTAGTTATATTCTTGTACATAGAGGGCCGTATTATAGTAGTTATATTCTTGTACATAGAAGCAGTATTATAGTAGTTTTATTCTTGTACATAGGAGCAGTATTATAGTAGTTATATTCTTGTACATAGGAGCAGTATTATATCAGTTATATTCTTGTACATAGTAGCAGTATTATAGTAGTTATATTTTTGTACATAGGGGGAAGTATTATAGTAGCTATATTCTTGTACATAGGAGCAGTATTATAGTAGTTATATTCTTGTACACAGGAGCGGTATTATAGTAGTTATATTCTTGTACATAGGAGGGAGTATTATAGTAGTTATATTCTTGTACATAGGAGCAGTATTATAGTAGTTATATTGTCACGACCATGGTTATGGTCGTGACTCTTTGGTCGCATGCAGTTGTCAGCGGTTGTTCTATGTTGTCAACCACAGGTGAGGGCTCTGGGTTTGTTGCCTCACGTGTGGTTGCTGTTGGCAACATATAGTTGTTGGCAGTGTAGCAGCTGGAGCTGGTGGATAGGCGGCTCGCTGTCACGGCATGCGGTTGCCTCTGGCAACGTGTGATTTTAAGTGTTCACTTTCTATATTTGGTGTTAGGGAGTTTGTTCTGTGTACACTTTTCCTTTAAGTGACACTTACCTTGTCTGGTGATTAAAGGGTTAACTCCTTTCCTGGTTGTGTGTGGGTGTGGCTGCTTGGGCTATTTAGCTCCTGCTGGATGCCAGAAGTCTGAGGGGTACTCCTGCCATGCTTTTTGCTGGAGTCATCCTCCTGGTTCATTTACCATCTGTCCAGTGAGGGCCACCCTTGTGGTCATAAAAGTTATGCATGATGTTAAGTTTATGTTGTTATCCTTTCTATGTTTATTGCAGCTATGGATGTCCTGGTTACCTGTGTGATTTGTGGTGTGTGCTGTGTCCTTAATGTTTGTGTGGACAACAGTACTGGTGCATGGGTTCCAGTCAGCGAGGCTGTGGCAGGTAGGTTTGGAACTGGTGTAGTTCACCTGCCATATCCATATGTCTGTATGTGTTCCCCCTTCCTTGCAGCTTGGCCAGTAAGACTCCTGTTCGTCCATGTCTTGGGGGAACAGGTCGTCTTACCCTGCTCCTAGCACAGGGTTTTCCTGAGGGATAGTAGGGACCCTAGGTTCCAGAGTATGAGCCCTCCTACCATCTGGGTTGGCTTATACAGTTAGGAGTCAGGGTCAGAATTAGGGACACGATAGGAGGCGACCTGCTCCCTGATCTTGTGGTCCTGGCCTAGCAGCTACCTTCCATCCTCTTACATTGCACGGCTAAAAGTTTCCCTGTCACGGCTGAGGATGGGGAAAACCCTCAGCCGTGCGATGCTCAGAAATGTCCGGTCGCTACTCGGCCAGGGCAACAGCATTAGGGAGCAGGTCACCTCCTATTGCGTCCCTAGCACTGACCCTGTCTCCTGTCCGCATGAGCCGACCCTGATGGTGGGAGGACTCATACACTGGAACCTAATAGTCCCTGGAAGCCCTCAGGACGGCCCTGAACTAGGAGGAGGGAAAGACTACCTATTCCTCCTAGGCACGGAGGAACAGGGGTCTCACTGGCCAAGCAGCAGGGAGAAGGGGAACAAGAACAGCCTATGAATATGACAGGTGAACCTAACTGTTCCACACTAACCTGCCACAGCCTTGCTGACTGGAACCTGTGCTCAGGAACGCTGTCCACACAAACATAGACAAACAGCACACACATAAGAACACAGAGGAACCAGGACATTCATAGCTGCAATAACAACCAAAAGCATAGGACATAAACTAAACATCAGGGATAAGGATTTTATGACCGGAAGGGTGGCCCTTACTGGAAGGATGGTAACCAGCAGGAGGAGGATGTCTCCAGCAGCATGGCTGAAGCACCCTCTGACTACTGCCTTCCACTGAGGCTTTATAGGGCCTAGTAGCCACACCCACAGTCAGACACACCCAGTGCACACACACACTAGGAAGGAGGTTAACCCTTCCAACACCAGGGAAGGGAAAACACCACTAAAGGGGACGTGCACACAATAACATAAAACCAAGTGCACACATACACACATATCACACGAAACCGCATGCACAACATAGCAAGCTGCCACGACACAGCTCAGACTGCTATGCTGCCACATACATACTGTTGCCAGCGGCAACCACAGGTGAGGCAAATACCACAGCCCTCACCTGTGATTGACAACCAAACTAAACCGCTAACAACCGCATGCGGTTCCGGAGTCACGGTCATAGCCATGGCCGTGACATTCCCCCACTCACAGCTGTGACATATATTCTTGTACATAGGAGGCAGTATTATAGTAGTTATATTCCTGTAAATAGGAGCAGTATTATAGTAGTTATATTCTTGTACATAGGAGGCAGTATTATAGTAGTTATATTCCTGTAAATAGGAGCAGTATTATAGTAGTTATATTCTTGTACATAAGAGCAGTATTATAGTAGTTATATTCTTGTACATAGGAGCAGTATTATAGTAGTTATATTCTTGTACATAAGAGCAGTATTATAGTAGTTATATTCTTGTACATAGGAGCAGTATTATAGTAGTCATATTCCTGTAAATAGGAGCAGTATTATAGTAGTTATATTATTGTACATAGGAGCAGTATTATAGTAGTTATATTATTGTACATAGGAGCAGTATTATAGTAGTTATATTCAAAAAGAAAAGAGAGTCTAGACGGTACTTTTTCTATCTTCTTGACTGCACATTTATAGTAGTTATATCTTTGTACATAGGGGGCAGTATTATAGTAGCTATATTCTTGTACATAGGAGCAGTATTATAGTAGTTATATTCTTGTACATAGGAGGCAGTATTATAGTAGTTATATTCTTGTACATAGGAGCAGTAATATAGTAGTTATATTCTTGTACATAGGAGGCAGTATTATAGTAGTTATATTCTTGTACATAGGAGCAGTATTATAGTAGTTATATACTTGTATATAGGAGCAGTATTATAGTAGTTATATTCTTGTACATAGGAGGGAGTATTATAATAGTTATATTCTTGTACATACGAGGCAGTATTATAGTAGTTATATTTTTGTATATAGGGGCAGTATTATAGTAGTTATATTCTTGTATATTGGAGGCAGTATTATAGTAGTTATATTCTTGTATATAGGAAGGAGTATTATAATAGTTATATTCTTGTACATAGGAGCAGTATTATAGTAGTTATATTCTTGTACATAAGAGCAGTATAAGGCTACTTTCACACCTGCGTTCAGGTGTCCGCTCGTGAGCTCCGTTTGAAGGAGCTCACGAGCGGTCCCGAACGCAGCCGTCCAGCCCTGATGCATTCTCAATGGAGGCGGATCCACTGAGAATGCATCCGCCTGCCAGCGTTCAGCCTCCGCTCCGCTCAGTGAGCGGACACCTGAACGCTGCTTGCAGCGTTCGGGTGCCCGCCTGGCTGTGTGGAGGCGAACGGATCCATCCAGACTTATAATGGAAGTCAATGGGGACGGATCCGTTTGAAGATGACACAGTATGGCTCAATTTTCAAACGGATCCGTCCCCCATTGACTTTCAATGTAAAGTCAAAACGGATCCGTTTGCATCATCATGACCAAAAAAAAAAAATATATATATATATTTTTTTTTTTTGTTCATGGTTATGCAAACGGATCCGTTCTGAACGGATGCAAGCGTTTGCATTATAGGAGCGTCCCATTACGTATGGGGAAGGATGGAGATAGGGTGCCAGGATGCCAAACCTAAGCAATGCCTTCCTCATGAAATCCCAATTTACCCGGTCAAAGGCCTTCTCCGCATCCACACTAAGGAAGGTCAATGGGAGGTGTTTCTTTCTGGCCCATTGTATAGCCGCCAACTCTACAGGAGTTATGATTCCCCTCTCTCCCTGGCACAAAACCTGCCTGGTCTGGGTGTATAATCTTGGGTAGCAAGAGGCTCAGGCATGTTGCTAACAGTTTGGCCCAGATCTTAATGTCTACGTTTAGCAACGATATTGGCCTGTAGCTGCCGCAGAGAGTTGGGTCCTTCCCGGGTTTGGGGAGGATGGTGACAAGGGCCTCTAGTGACTGCTTATGTAATCACCAAAAAAATGAATGAAACTAACTTACATATGTATGAAGATCCAAAAAACGTTATTGTAAGTATATATAAAAACATATAAACAATACATACATATATAATAAAACAGGCAGCACAAGGCGGGACACACAGATGAGTAGCAGGACCCAAGGAGAGGCCGGGAGATCAGTGCACGAAATAACAGGGAAAAAAGAATGCTGGCTGAAAAAGCATACCTCAAAACCTCATAGCAGCAACGCCCCAAACAAAGTGCAAAGGAGGCAATTGTGGAGATTGAGGTTGAAATAAAAAGGACAAAGTATAAACATACCCTGACTGGTGCAAAGATCTCTCGGCCGACTCCTGACCCAACGCCGTTTCGCCAGTAGATCTGGCTTCTTCCGGGGATACGGAAACACATAAAAACATCTCCCCTATATAGTGCCCACACAGGTGTGTGGAGGATAATTAAAATTGCAGGACCTGAATGACGTAATTTTAATTATCCTCCACACACCTGTGATGTTTATAGTTGATGTTGTTTTCCTTTCAGGTTTAATGCAGCTATGGATCTGGGTTCCTGTGTGTGTATGTGTGTTTGCCGTGTCCATTTATTTATAGTGTGGACATCAGCTGTGAGCACGGGATCCAGTCAGCAAGGCTGTGGCAGGTAGGTGTGAACTAGTGTAGTTCTCCTGCCATATCCATAGGCTGTTCTTGTTCCTATCCCCTTGCAGCTTGGCCACTTTAGACTCCTGTTTCTCCGCGTCCAGGAGGAACGGGCTGTCTACCCAGCTCTTAGCTCAGGGATCTGCGGAGGGTTAGTAGGGATCCGAGGTTCCGGAGCATGAGCCCTCCTACCATCAAGGTCGGCTCATGCAGCTAGGAGTCAGGGTCAGATTAGGGATGCGATAGGAGGTGACCTGCTACCTAATTCTGTGGTCCTGGCCAAGTAGCGACTTACCATCTCCTGGCATCGCACGGCTGAGGGTTTCCCCCATCCTCAGCCGTGACAGTTTCATTTAGACGCCATTGTCTGTATGGAATGGATAAGCTGGAGAAGTGTAAAACCGTAGAGACTGGGGCATGGTCTGAAACCGTTATGGGACCTATGGTAGCACTTTCTATCATATCAATAGAGTTGCTAGATATGAATATATAGTCAAGTCTTTTGTGCGTGTTGTGTGGAGTCGAGAAGAAGGTAAAATCGCGTCTGGATGAACCAGTCTCCAGGTGTCTAGTAAGTGAGCGTCTGAGAGATATCTGTTTAGGCAGCCTAGTGCAGACTGAGTCAGCTGTGAGGAGCCATCAGAGGCGTCAACATGGGGGTTTAACGTGACATTGAGGTCCCCTCCCAGCAACCTGATACCCTCCGCAAACATCTCCAACTTGTGGAGTGTGTTTTTAATCCACTGTTTTTGGCCTCTATTAGGGCTGTACAGGCTGGCTAAGGTGATCTTCTGAGTGCCAATGAAACCCTTCACGAAGATGAAGCGGCCCTCAGGGTCAGTCTGCCTAGTTGTCAAGGTGAAAGGTACTCGTTTGGAAATTGCTATGCCCACCCCACGTTTAGCTGTCTCAAAGGTACTGAAGAACCAGTGTTAAAAATAGGAATTCTGGACCTTCTAAAATGCAGCTCCTGAAAGAAGCACACATCTGTATTAAATTTCCTCAGCAGACGGATGACCTGAGAGCGCTTCTGCGGGGTATTGAAACCCCTCACATTGAATGTGGTGCATTTAAGTGTGGATGACATGAGCGGTGGATGGGTGAGTGAGCAGCTGTGGGATACCAGCAAACATTATCGACCTCGGATAAGGGGAACAAACATGAAAAACTACAAACATGACGTTTGTTAAAATAACAAGCAGTCTGAGGTAATGACTCCCATGCCAGCAACGTCGCAGCAGTTCAATTAGATGTGACGAAGCGGGCATGAGAGACCATCAAGGAAGGCGCATGTACCAGGTCTGCGCCAAGATACCCCTGGTATGGGAGTGGGGGTCGGAATGCGACCGGATTGTCAGGATGTCAATCAATCAATCCCCCCTGCAGTCCTGGCGCTATATTGTCCATGGTTGTATGGTGCCTAAATAGCAATAAACTATAGCGTGTCAGGATACCCTCCATGCTAGCTAAGGAGAAGAATGGGGGGCATGACTAAACAGTTACAGTTCAGTTATACTTGCGTGTTCGGCAGGTATGAGGTATGACAGAGCTAGTCTCTGAAAAGCGCTGTAATCGGGTAGTGCTGTCGTTCAAGCTGCGTTGGCTGGGCCACGATAGGGCCGGAGCTTCAGGTATCCCGAGGTTTGTGTAGGTTCTTCTTTCTCAACGGGGCTCTAATCCACTTTGGCGTCTCGGGGAGGTCTGGAAGGTGGGCTCCTGTTTCGGCTGAAGGCAGCCACGACGGTATGTCCAACGGGTCTGTCTGCAGCAGTTCCCATGCCGCTTGTAAGTCCGCAGGTAGTCGGATGATGCAACGCCATCCCCCAACTGCAAATGTGAGACCAAAGGGGAACAGTCATTTGTATGGGACCTTGTTGTGGCGCAGCTGATCTGTTAGGGGCCTCAATGCCCTCCTTTTGTTCAGTGTGGAGGGGGCCAGGTCTTGATAAATGGAGATTTTGGCTCCTTCATACATTATCTCCCTCTTGCGGCCTGCATTAGAGCCGCTGTGTCCACATATTTCAGGAGACCACACACAATGTCCCTGGGGTTCTCCTTTTCTTTTGGTTTCGGCCTCAGAGCTCTATGAATACACTCTATGTGAATCTCGGCCGCTCTGGGAGCTCCCAGAAGGAGGGAGAAAATGGCGCCAGCAGCTTCTGGCAAAGCTTCATGTAAGACACTCTCGGGGAGACCGCGTATACGGAGGTTTTTCCTCCTGCTGAGGTTCTCCTGGTCTTCAATAAGTGCGTAGGCCGTATAGAGGGAGGCCGCAATGGCTGTGGTGTTGTCGCTTGCGACTTTAACATAGTCCATGATGGCCGCTTGGATGCACTCCAGGGTCTCCACCCTCAGGCCAATGTGCTTCACGTCTGCTTTTTTTTCCTGGAGGTCGTGTATGACTGGGGTGAGGGCCGATGTCAAGGCCTGCTGTAAGAACTGCCTGGAGATCGGGGCTGTGCTCTGCGGTGTAGGCCCCACCGCCTGATCTGCAGAGGCCTCTTCCTCCTCTTCTAGTTCTCGTCCCCATTCCTCTTTTTACGGCTGCGCCATCTTGGGAGCAGTCAGCGCGCCCGCTGAGGATTTCTTATTCAGGAATTTCTCCATGTCGGAGACACTGCGCTCAGATTTGTTAGCGTCAGCCTTGTCTTTAGGTAAGCTTCTGCCGATTTTGCCCATTCTGTATGAGGTTAGACCGCTATTTTAGCCAGTTTGCAGGGTGGTAAGAAGGAGAGCTCTCCTACATGCGTCTGACTCGGTCGGCAGTCAGGCTCCGCCCCCCATAGTAGTTATATTCTTGTACATAGGAGGCAGTATTATAGTAGTTATATTCTTGTACATAGGAGCAGTATTATAGTAGTTATATTCTTGTACATAGGAGCAGTATTATAGTAGTTATATTCTTGTACATAGGAGGCAGTATTATAGTAGTTATATTCTTGTACATAGGCGCGGTATTATAATAGTTATATTCTTGTACACAGGAGCGGTATTATAGTAGTTATATTCTTGTACATAGGAGCAGTATTATAGTAGCTATATTCTTGTACATAGGGGGCAGTATTATAGTAGTTATATTCTTGTATATAGGAGCAGTATTATAATAGTTATATTCTTGTACATAGGAGCAGTATTATAGTAGTTATATTCTTGTACATAGGAGCAGTATTATAGTAGCTATATTCTTGTACATAGGGGGCAGTATTATAGTAGTTATATTCTTGTATATAGGAGCAGTATTATAATAGTTATATTCTTGTACATAGGAGCAGTATTATAGTAGTTATATTCTTGTACATAGGAGGCAGTATTATAATAGTTATATTCTTGTACATAGGAGGCAGTATTATAATAGTTATATTCTTGTACATAGGAGGCAGTATTATAATAATTACATAAAGACAGAGGACAACTTGTCTTTAACAGATACAGAAAGGAATTTGTACAATGTCACAATTCTTATCTGAGAAGGAAAAGAACACATTTTCACCTAAAATTGTACAATGCTGCCATCTAGGGACCAACTATATATTTACAATACTTCTAAAAATGAGAAAAAATACAGTACATCTCTCCTGCAGTGCAATACTGATTCAGATAGTGTTGTAACGTAAATGTACTCTCCTCAGTCTTGCCCATTTTTAAGGTTGCTTGCAGCATATAGCCTTTTCGTTCGTCACTGTCCAATAACCTAATTAAAATTCACAGCCGGATTAAATGACAAGTGTTCAAGAGCAGGCGTTTTAGTAGAAAAGTCCCAGGGTTCTGTTTTTACCATCTGCTCCTTACAACTGCCCACTTTGATGGTGACCTGAAGGTACTTACTAAAAAAAAGAATTTTAAAGCCTTTATCCCTGTTTTGATGGTGCAGGCAAAGAAAAGAGAAAAGCTGTTCTTTTGATGGACGACTTAGAGCGGATGCTTCTGCTTAGCGGGGGGAGCTTTGAATGGTCTTTTCTATGAGACTGGAACTCTGTGTAATGACTGCAGAGGACAGATGGACCAGTGCAGTACAGGAGAACCTACCAGAGCACGTGGTGTAAGTGCAGTAAGTTTAGTATCAGTTACTCTGCACTAAGAACGATTTGTATACTTGCCACCAACAAAATTTACAGATTCTAATTTGCATGTTTCTACAGTGGTGCTTCAAAGTTTCTGAACCTTTCAGGATTTTCTATATTTCTGCATAAATTTGACCTAAATCTACATCAGATTTTCCTACAAGTAGATTAGAGACAGAGATACTGATATACAAACCAATGTTTCTCAACAATATGTCTCAGAGCAAAGCAGATGAGAACAACTTTTCTAGTTGCTAGGCCTTGGGGGGAACCTCTGGGTGGATACTATTTCTATTATGGAGACCAGTTGATATAAGTGATAACTATTGTAGGCTAGACAACGCCTCTCTTGATTTCTAGGGAAAATATTAGCAAATGATCATGTCTAGCATCCACTGGCAAAAGATAAGCTTAGGAAAGCTAAACTGAATATCTTTCCCAGAAACCCATAGGCGCATTGCCTGGTCTACAATACTGCGCACATGTACTCCTGTCACAGTCGTTACCTCTGGCTGTGACCTTCCGTCCTTGCTCGTTCGGCGCTCCTCGCTGAAGTTTCGTTTCTGTGTGTTATTTGTGGTTCTGTATGGGTTTACTCCCCTGTGTTCCTTTAATGAGTTATTCCTCTGTCTGCTCCATGGGTGTGGCCTCTTTGCTGAACCCATGGAACCTGTATATAAGGCCTCATGCACACGACCGTATTTTTTTGCGGTCCGCAAAAACGGGTTCCGTTTTGCCGTGATCCGTGACCGTTTTTTCGTCCGTGGGTCTTCCTTGATTTTTGGAGGATCCACGGACATGAAAAAAAAAGTCGTTTTGGTGTCCGCCTGGCCGTGCGGAGCCAAACAGTTCCGTCCTGAATTACAATGCAAGTCAATAGGGACGGATCCGTTTGACGTTGACACAATATGGTGCAATTTCAAACGGATCCGTGCCCATTGACTTTTAATGTAAAGTCAGGAGTTAATATACCATAGGATCAGAGTTTTCTCCAATCCGATGGTATATTTTAACTTAAAGCTTCCCCATCACCACGGGAACGCCTCTATGTTAGAATATACCGTCGGATTTGAGTTACATCGTGAAACTCAAATCCGACAGTACAGTCATGGCCAAAAGTTTTGAGAATTACATAAATATTGGAAATTGGAAAAGTTGCTGCTTAAGTTTTTATAATAGCAATTTGCATATACTCCAGAATGTTATGAAGAGTGATCAGATGAATTGCATAGTCCTTCTTTGCCATGAAAATTAACTTAATCCCCAAAAAAACTTTCCACTGCATTTCATTGCTGTCATTAAAGGACCTGCTGAGATCATTTCAGTAATCGTCTTGTTAACTCAGGTGAGAATGTTGACGAGCACAAGGCTGGAGATCATTATGTCAGGCTGATTGGGGTAAAATGGCAGACTTGACATGTTAAAAGGAGGGTGATGCTTGAAATCAATGTTCTTCCATTGTTAACCATGGTGACCTGCAAAGAAACACGTTCAGCCATCATTGCGTTGCATAAAAATGGCTTCACAGGCAAAGATATTGTGGCTACTAAGATTGCACCTCAATCAACAATTTATAGGATCATCAAGAACTTCAAGGAAAGAGGTTCAATTCTTGTTAAGAAGGCTTCAGGGCGTCCAAGAAAGTCCAGCAAGCGCCAGGATCGTCTCCTAAAGAGGATTCAGCTGCGGGATCGGAGTGCCACCAGTGCAGAGTTTGCTCAGGAATGGCAGCAGGCAGGTGTGAGCGCATCTGCACGCACAGTGAGGCGAAGACTTTTGGAAGATGGCCTGGTGTCAAGAAGGGCAGCAAAGAAGCCACTTCTCTCCAAAAAAAACATCAGGGACAGATTGATCTTCTGCAGAAAATATGGTGAATGGACTGCTGAGGACTGGGGCAAAGTCATATTCTCCGATGAAGCCTCTTCCCGATTGTTTGGGGCATCAGGAAAAAGGCTTGTCCGGAGAAGAAAAGGTGAGCGCTACCATCAGTCCTGTGTCATGACAACAGTAAAGCATCCTGAGACCATTCATGTGTGGGGTTGCTTCTCATCCAAGGGAGTTGGCTCACTCACAATTTTGCCCAAAAACACAGCCATGGATAAAGAATGGTACCAAAACACCCTCCAACAGCAACTTCTTCCAACAATCCAACAACAGTTTGGTGAAGAACAATGTATTTTCCAGCACGATGGAGCACCGTGCCATAAGGCAAAAGTGATAACTAAGTGGCTCGGGGACCAAAACGTTGACATTTTGGGTCCATGGCCTGGAAACTCCCCAGATCTTAATCCCATTGAGAACTTGTGGTCAATCCTCAAGAGGCGGGTGGACAAACAAAAACCCACTAATTCTGACAAACTCCAAGAAGTGATTATGAAAGAATGGGTTGCTATCAGTCAGGAATTGGCCCAGAAGTTGATTGAGAGCATGCCCAGTCGAATTGCAGAGGTCCTGAAAAAGAAGGGCCAACACTGCAAATACTGACTCTTTGCATAAATGTCCTGTAATTGTCGATAAAATCCTTTGAAACGTATGAAGTGCGTGTAATTATATTTCACTACATCACAGAAACAACTGAAATAAAGATCTAAAAGCAGTTTAGCAGCAAGCTTTGTGAAAACTAATATTTGTGTCATTCTCAAAACTTTTGGCCACGACTGTATATTCTAACACAGAGGCGTTCCCATGGTGATGGGGACGCTTCAGGTTAGAATATACTAAAAGAACTGTGTACATGACTGCCCCCTGCTGCCAGGCAGCCGCCCCCTCCCCCCCCTGTAGTTAACTCATTGGTGGCCAGTGCGGCCGGCCCCCCCCCCTCCCTCCCCTGTAGTTAACTCGTTGGTGGCCAGTGGGCCTTCTCCCCTCCCTCCCCCTCCTAATTAAAATCTCCCCCCTATCATTGGTGGCAGCGGAGTGTACCGATCGGAGTCCTAGTTTAATCGCTGGGGCTCCGATCGGTAACCATGGCAACCATGACGCTACTGCAGTCCCGGTTGCCATGGTTACTTAGCAATTTGTAGAACCATTGTACTTACCTGTGAGCTGCGATGTCTGCGTCCGGCCGGGAGCTCCTCCTACTGGTAAGTGACGTCCGGCCGGGAGCTCCTCCTACTGGTAAGTGACATGACCTGTCACTTACCAGTTGGAGGAGCTCCCGGCCGGACGCAGACATCGCAGCTCACAGGTAAGTATAATGGTTCTACAAATTGCTAAGTAACCATGGCAACCGGGACTGCAGTAGCGTCCTGGTTGCCATGGTTACCGATCGGAGCCCCAGCGATTAAACTGGGACTCCGATCGGTACACTCCGCTGCCACCAATGATAGGGGGGAGATTTTAATTAGGAGGGGGAGGGAGGGGAGAAGGCCCACTGGCCACCAACGAGTTAACTACAGGGGAGGGAGGGGGGCCCACTGGCCACCAACGAGTTAACTACAGGGGAGGGAGGGGGGCCGGCCGCACTGGCCACCAATGAGTTAATTACAGGGGAGGGAGGGGGGCCCACTGGCCACCAATGAGTTAACTACAGGGGAGGAGGGGGGGGGGGCGGCCGCACTGGCCACCAATGTGTTAACTACAGGGGGGGGGCTGCCCCCTGCTGCCTGGCAGCACCTGCCAGGCAGCAGGGGGCAGTCATGTACACAGTTCTTTTAGTATATTCTAACCTGAAGCGTCCCCATCACCACGGGAACGCCTCTGTGTTAGAATATACTGTCGGTTCTGAGTTTTCACGAAGTGAAAACTCAGCTATGAAAAAGCTTTTATGCAGACGGATCTTCGGATCCGTCTGTATAAAAACTAACCTACGGCCACGGATGCCAATCTTGTGTGCATCCGTGTTCTTTCACGGACCCATTGACTTGAATGGGTCCGTGAACCGTTGTCCGTCAAAAAAATAAGACAGGTCATATTTTTTGGACGGACAGGATACACGGATCACGGTCTCGGCTGCAAAACGGTGCATTTTCCGATTTTTCCACGGACCCATTGAAAGTCAATGGGTCCGCGAAAAAAAACGGAAAACGGGACATGTGTCTGTGTTCAGCAAGCACCTTTCTTTGCAGCAGAGTGGCATGGGCAAGGCCATGCATTTTACTACTGGTGGAGCAAGTCCTTCTCTGCTCATTGCCACTCCTGCTCCCTTGCGTGAACTCCTGCTTGTATTTTTAGTTAACTTGTGTGTATTCATATGTCTCGGTTCAGCAAGCCCTTGCTGCAGCGCGCCTAGCTGCAGAGTGCTATGCGCAAGGCCACGCAGTATACCACTGGTGGAGCAAGTCCTTCTCTGCTCATTGCCACTCCTGTTTCCTTGCTATGTATTCCTGCTTATGTTTTAGTTGCCCTGTTTTGTATTTGCCTGTCTATGTTATGTTTGCCTATGTGCCGTCGGTACCTTCTGGTACCTGTTGTCCATTTGTTCTTGCTGTCACTGTCTACTTCACGCTCCAGAGTGGACCCTGGCAACTTCCTGCTGCAAAGTCTAACCCTACCATCTGGGGCCCTAGTGAATACCAGGAGTTGCTTAGTCACACCCCTCTGGAGTATTACTAGACAGTGGCGCAGTGGGGGTTTTCTCCCACTGTGCTGACGGTACATAGAGCTCATGTTTTGTCTGTGCTGCCTTCCCTGGTTTTTGTTTGTGCAATAAACTCTTGTGTCTGTACCCGATTTCCGTTTGTTTATTGCTTGACGACGCGGTGGTCTCTCGCTGGACCTCCAACTCGTGACAACTCCGCATACTAGGGACTCTCCATAATGATAAAGAGTACCCGTTAGACAACATATATATATATATTGTCAAGAAACACAGGTTTGTATACTATTCTCTCTCTCTCTCTCTCTCTCTCAACCACAAAAAATGCAGCTTCATGTGATTCTGAACTTTTTTCTGAAATTCGGAACTAATCCCGAACCAGTAAAACCAATTCGCTCATCCATTTTTGTCCATTCTTTGGTAGAACAACTTGTGTGCTTAGTGTTGTTGTATTGCTGCACGACTCACGTGACAGATGTCCTGACATTTTCCTTTAGAATTTGCTGATATAATTCAGAATTCATTCTTCCAACAATGATGGGAAGCTGTTCTGGCCCAGATGCAGGAAAACTTCTATTTCACA
The DNA here is from genome assembly GCF_905171765.1 of Bufo bufo. Lineage (NCBI taxonomy): Eukaryota > Metazoa > Chordata > Amphibia > Anura > Bufonidae > Bufo > Bufo bufo. Next base: position 47,305,464 of record NC_053390.1, read on the forward strand.
GATGGGATAAGGTTTATATGCTCGAATGTAGTGTGTTGCATTCTGCAAACCTAAGGCTTCCCATTTAACCAAAAAGTTCTATCTTGGTCTCATCCGTATACAAAACATTGCTCCAATAGCCTTCTGTTTTGTCCAGGTGATCTTTAGCAAACTGCAGATGAGCAGCAATGTTCTTTTTGGAGAGCCGCAGCTTTCTCCTTGCAATTCTGCCATGCACACCAGTCTTGTTCAGTGTCCTCCTGATGAACATTAACATTAGCTAATCAGAGAAAGACTTTTAATTGCTTAGAGGTTATTGTGTTCTACTTCCTTTGTGGCCTCGTGGACTATTACACGCCTTGCTCTTGGCATGATCTTTATTGGTCAACCACTCCTGGGGACGGTAATAATGGTCTTGAATTTCTCCATTTGTACACAATCTGTCTGACCGTGGACTGGTGGAGTCCAAACTCTTTAGAAATGGTTTTGTAACCTTTCCCAGCCTGATGAGTATCAACAACTTCTCTTTTGAGGTCCACACAAATCTCCTTTGTTTGTGGCATGATGCACGTCCACCAATGTGTTCTGAAGATCAGGTTTTAAGGGCTCTTTCACACGAACGGATCCCGTGCGTGGAATCCACTGCGTGAAAGAGTGCCAAGCCCAGTTCCGGACAGCAGAGACACTGAGCATTAACATGATTGATAATGCTCTTTGCCTCTCTGTGATCTTTTTACTACAAAATCACAGTGACAACTTTATCTCATGTTAATGCTCCGTGTATCTGCTGTCCGGAACGGGGCTTGGCTCTCTTTCACGAAGCAGATTACCCGCATGGCATCTGCTCGTGGGAAAGAGCCCTAATAGATCCCTGTTCTTTCCATAAAACAGGGTCGACCACTCACACCTGATTGTTATCTCATTGACTGAAATCAATTTCACCTTCACATTATCTGCTAATCCTAAAGGTTCACAAACTTTTTTCCCACACAGTTATGCAATATTGGATCATTTCTCTTAACAATATTAATATTTTTGACTAATTTGTTTTATTTAGTTATCTTTATCTACTTTTAGGGCTTTGAGGTAGTTTTAGGAAAAAAATAAAATAAAATCTTTTAAGTTTCACAAATTTTCAAAACCACTGTAAGGGTCCATTCACACGTGCGTAATTTGGGTCTGCATTCGTTCCGCAATTTGCGGACCCATTCACTTTTAATAGGGCTGGAACGGATGCGAATCCCCATTTTCAGGATCCGCAATTCCGTTCCTGAAAAAAAATAGGACATGTTCTATTCTTGTCCGCAATTGCAGACTAGAAAAGACATTTTCTATTATAGTGTCTGATGTGTAGTCCGCAAATTGCGGATCGCACATTGCAGGTGTCCGTGTTTTGCGGATCTGCAAAACACTTACAGACGTGTGAATGGACCCTAAGTGGTATTTATTTTGACGGTTTCTAAGATGGAGTTAGGAGGAGGGGACATCAGCCATAGATCTTTATAGCGAGATCATTGCAATTAGAGATAAGCGAATTTCCGGTTATGAAATTTGTTTGCGATTTTTATTTTATTTTTTTTACTGGTAAAAGGTGAATTGCGTTATGGATTCCGTTACCATGGACCATAACGCAATTCTATGACGGAATGCCTTTATAGGCATTCCGTTTATTCATTCCGTCATAATAGAAGTCTATGGGCTGCATAGCGGATGCATCCCGTTTTCGTTATGCAGAAGAGGACTCACCTGCATAACAGAAACAGGGCGGCTCCGTTATGCAGCCCATAGACTTCTATTATGACGGATAAGCCATCAATATCTAATAGTCAGTGGTCCAACACCCCATACCCTGTCAATCAAAAGTTCTGCAGTAGCTCAGGCGCCATAAATCAGAGCTAGAACTGCACTGCTCCCATTGAAGTGAGTAGTGCAGTAGACAGCAGCATCCATTACACGGTGGAGTTGTGGCGTTCCAACATCAGAGCTTCCCCGAAACAGCCGATTAGATATTGATGGCCTTTCCCAAGAATAGGCCATCAATAGTAAAATCCTGGACAACCCCTTTAAGGACCATGCTTTTTATTTTTCTTCGTCGCACGCCACGAGTTGTAACTTTTTTCGTTTTCCGTCCCTGTAGATGAAGGCTTATTTCTTGCGAGCCGAGTTGTATTTTTCAACGACATTTTGGGGCACACAGGATTTATTGATTCACTTTTTTGATTTTTGGGGGAAGGAATATAAAAAAAAAAAAAAAAAAAAAAAAAAACGCATTTACACAATCTATTTGGATTTGTTTTCTGGGTTCCAATTTTACGGCGATCACCATGCACTATAAGTGACATGCTAACTTCATTCTCGGGGTCAGTACGACTACATGGATACAAAATGTATACAGGGTTTTATATTTTACTACTTTTGCACAATAAAAAAAAAAAAAAAAAAAATTAAATAAAAATTAGTTTTTGTCACCATATCTTTTTCATTTTTGTACCAGTTTTTGGTATACAATTGTTGCAAACCCCCCCCCCCCCCCCCTCCCAATAAAGAAAGAAAGAACATGTCTGCTAGAAGGGACCACACAGGTCTGTTGAGGAGCTGTATAAATAAGCTACCCATTAGTTGAATGCTGGCTTGGTCGGCAGCCATCATACACATTCAGCTCGACCAAAGGTGCCAGACATCTCTAGCAGGGGTTAATCTCCTGGGACAAGGATGAAATAAATAATTACTCTTACCGGTAATTGGTTTTTCCAATAGCCTCCACAACGGCACTTATTGGAGGAGTGTCCCCGCCTCGGACAGGAAACAACGACGTAGAAGCAGAAGATTTAAGAACCTCCTCCCCTTTACCTAGTCAGTCAATAAGAGAGGACACGGAAGTGATGCCAAGATAAATTATGTATTAATAACCAAGGACAATTACATCATTAGAAGGAAAACAATAAGTCTTTACAAACTTAGACCCATGTAATAATATTTTAGGGAGGGAATCCCAGTGCCGTTGTGGAGGCTATTGGAAAAACCAATTACCGGTAAGAGTAAATTATTTATTTTCCCTAACGCCTCCACAACGGCACTTATTGGAGGATTAACAGAGTAATAGGATCTAGGGAGGGACAGCAGCAGAAAGTACCCTGCGCCCAAATGATAAGTCCTGGTTCTTAAGGATATCCAGCCTATAGTGATTGAAAAAAGTCATAGGATTGGCCCAGGTTGCGGCTCTACATATCTGTTCTAATGATACAGATGCTGCCTCCGCCCATGAGGATGATACCACTCTGGTGGAGTGAGCCCTTATTCCAACCGGGGGTTGGAGGTCTTTCTGCAGGTAAGCTAACTGGATCATATTTTTTATCCATCTGGATATCGTAGGTTTGCTTGCCCCGTGACCTTTGTTGGGCCCTTGGTACTGTAAGAACAGTTGGTCTGAGTGCCTGAACGATGAAGTTCTGTTGAGGTAGCAGATTACCACCCTTCTTACATCCAAGTTGTGGTAATTCTTCTCCTTTTCCGAGGTTGGTGAAGGACAGAACGAGGGCAGTGATATTTCTTGTTCGCAGTGAAATCTAGACACTACCTTAGGTAGGAAGGCTGGGCAATGTTTCAGAATTATGCGATCATCGAAGACTGTCAGATAAGGAGGTTTATATGAAAAGGCTTGGATCTCCCCGACTCTTCTAGCCGTTGTAATGGCCGTAAGGAATACTGTCTTCAACGTCAGAAGTCTCAGGGATATATCTTCTATAGGTTCGAACGAGGGAGACATTAGTACAGACAGTACTAAATTAAGATCCCAGGGAGCAATGGTAGGACGGGCTACAGGAGTCTCTCGTTGCGCCCTTGAGAAAACGCTTTATTAAAGAGGATTCTGACAACTTGACGTCCAAAAACACACTAAGGGCTGATACCTGCACTCTAAGGGTTGCTGGCCTGAGGCCTTTGTCAAGTCCGGCTTGAAGGAACTGCAGAATTTGAGGAATGTTGGGCAAACTCGCGTCACCCGCGAATTTCTGAAAGGCTTTCCAGGTCCGCATATAAATTCTGGATGTTATGGGTTTCCGGCTGAGCATAAGAGTAGAAATAACTGAATCCGAGAGTCCCTTTTTTCTTAAAGTGTTGCGTTCAGTCTCCAGGCCCTCAGGTTCAAGTTTTTGACGCTTGGGTGATCTACTGGGCCTTGATGAAGGAGATTCGGAATGGATGGGAGGACCCAGGATTCCCCTGCTGAAAGGTGAAGTAGTAAGGGGAACCAGGATCTTCTCGGCCAGTGAGGGGCTATAAAGATTACCTTGGCCTTCTCTTCCTGTACCTTTATCAGAGACTTCGGTATTAGGCTGAAGGGAGGAAAGGCATAGAGAAGGCAGTTTGGCCATGGTCGGGATAGGGCATCTATCCATAATGGCTGGTCCTTTTGGGAGAGGGAACAGAACTGTTTGGTCTGTTTGTTGGACTTTGTCGCAAACAGATCTATTTCTGGAGTCCCCCACTTGAGACACAATTGGTGAAATATTTGTGGATTTAGGGACCACTCTCCCTCTTTCAGAGTTTGATGGCTGAGGAAGTCGGCTAAAGTATTTTTTTCTCCTCTGACATGTAAGGCTGTAAGGGAAATCAGGTTGCTCTCTGCCCAGGAGAAGATTTTTTTGCTTACGGCTGCTAGGGAGCGACTCCTGGTTCCTCCCTGTTTGTTTAAATAGGCGACCGCGGTAGTATTGTCTGAGAAGACTTTTATACTTTTTGGTGATGTAGGCGTAAAGAGAGCGACTATGACTTTGTATACCGCTGAGAGTTCTTTTAAGTTGGAGGAGGCTTGTAGTAGATCCGCTCCCCAAGTGCCTTGGACCACTTTCCCGCCTGAGTGACCCCCCCCAGCCGATGCTGCTGGCGTCTGTGGTTATGATCATTTGATCTCCTTGTCTCCAGGAAACACCCGTCTGAAGGTGTTTTATGATTCTCCACCACAGAAGAGATGTTTTTACCGATTTCGGAATCAATACTCGCTTTTCTAGGGCCGAGGAGGTGCCATCCCAGGAAGATAGGAGGAACGCCTGAAGTGGTCTTGTGTGGTGTTGGGCCCACCTTACTGACTGGATCGTGGACGTAAGGATACCTAGAATGGTCATGAGGTTCCTTATCGTTGTGGATTTTTGGCTGCAGAAAAGCGAGACTTTTTCCTGGAGCTCGATCTGTTTGATCTGTGGAAGAAAAGACATTAATCGATGGGAATCTAATGTTACCCCTAAAAAGGTTTTGCTTTGTGCTGGATTTAAGTCTGACTTTTTGAAATGTATTATCCACCCTAGGGTGGTAAAAAATTTCTGAACATCTGCTAGGTGCGACAGAAGGGTCTCTTCACAGGGAGCAACTACCAGAAAGTCGTCCAGGTACGGTATAATTTGGACGCCTCTTAGGTGAAGGGCTTTGACGACATCAGACATAACTTTTGAAAACACCCTTGGGGCTGAGGAAAGCCCAAAGGGAAGGGCTATGAACTGAAAATGACAGAGCCGGTTATTTATATAGATAGCGATTCTCAAAAACTTTTGATGGGCCACAGCAATCGGGACGTGGTAATAGGCGTCCTGAAGGTCCATGGTCGCCATGAAGCAGTCTTGGGGCAGGACATTTATGGTGGATCTCACTGACTCCATCTTGAAGCGTTTGTAAATGATAAACTTGTTTAAACCTTTTAAGTTAATTATTAGTCGATAGGTCTTGTTGGGTTTTTGGATTAAGAAGACAGGGGAGTAAAACCCTTTTCCCTGTTCTTCCGCAGGAACCTGACAGATTACTCCTTTCTGAATGAGTGATGTAATTTCTGACTCTAGGCAGGATTGTTTTTCTTGATGAGGTAGGATTTTGTTGATCATGAAATGATCTGTGGGTATTGACAGAAACTCTAACTTTAGGCCATGACTTAGGGTGTCCACTACCCAGGGAGATGATCCTATATTTTCCCAGACGGCAGCAAAGTAGATTAGTCTGCCCCCCACTTGATGTATAGCTTAATTGTTTTGAGGATGAAGCATTCTCGGGGTTAAAGAGAAACCCTCTACCCCTACCTCTGGAGGGCTGCCACCTCTTTGAACCCTCTTTTTTCTTAGGATCTCCTTTGGGCTTTCTTTGATTCCGAAAGGAACGCCTCTGATGGAAATAGAGGTTCTCTATAGGGAAGCCCTTCTTCCTGTCCGCCGCCTGATCCAGAATATCATCCAAGGTGGACCCAAATAGTCTATCGCCTTTACACGGGATGGAGCATAGGCGATTCTTTGAGCTCGCGTTCCCTGACCAGGTGCGGAGCCAGACAGCTCTTCTTGTGGCATTCGATAAGGCCGCTGACCGGACAGAAAGCTTTACTAAGTCTGCAGATGCATCGGCAAGAAAATTAGACGCCTTCTTTAGGGCTGGTAGGGAAGCTAGGATTTCTTCCCGCGGGGTACCCGCCGCCAGATGATCCTCTAGCTGGTTCAGCCATACTGAGAGTGTTCTTGCGACCAAGTATAGCTTCCACCTGTACTGCAGCATAGCTGTGTTAGTCTCCCATGATTTCTTTAGGAGGCTCTCACACTTTTTGTCCATGGGGTCTCTGAGGAGGCCAGTATCCTCAAAGGGTAGCGAGGTTCTTTTAGAGATCCGGGCTACTGGTGCATCTACCTTTGGGGTTTTTTCCCACAGGTTAGAATCAGCATCATCAAAGGGGTATTTGCATTTAAAGGCACCCGATATAGCCACCCTTTTTTCTGGATCTTTCCATTCCCTAGCAATGAGGGACTTGACATTATTGTGAATGGGGAAGGTTCTTTTCTTCCTTTCCCCTAACCCCTGGTACATCCGGTCTTGTACAGAGTGAGCCTCCTTCACCTCCTCGATGTTCATAGTTGCTCGGATGATTTTTAAGAATCCATCTGTCTCTTCCGGCAGAAAGAGGGGTTTACCCGAGTCGTCTTCAGAGGAGGAGACTACCTCAGAAAAGACTTCCCCTTCATCCCATTCAAACCCGGCGTCAGAGGCTAGGGATCTTTGAGAGGTGGATGGTCTTGGGGATGACGGCATTCTAAGGTCTACTGCCGCATTCACTTCTTCCTTAATTATTGACCTCATGGACTCGAGCAGGGAAGGGGATTCCTCTGAGACAATTTTTTCTGTGCACTTGGGGCACAGAGGTTTTTTTGACTTGGAGGAGAGTGCTTTGCGACAAATGCCACATTTTTTCCGTGCCAAATCTCCACCAGGCGGCTTCAGGGTCGCGGTCTCTCTGGCCTAAGATCAATTACACAAAAGAATGGGGCATACTTAGAGACCAGTGGCTTTAGAAATTATTTAAGAGGCCAGACCCTTCACCGGTGGTGGAAGCAGCAAGCACCAAGTGTGTACATACTCTCTAGGTAAGAACAGAAACACACGCTATTAAGCATATCTCTCCTCTGGGAGGAGGCTTACCGGGCTGAGGGCAGAGGCTGAAGGATCCACGGGATTTCTGGCGGTGTCCATATCTCCAGGGCTTTGCATAGTCCTCGTAGCACGAGGACCCTGTGTTTGAGGAAATCTTTTTAAAATCCGCGCCGCTGGAGCTCCGCCTTCTCGCGAGATTCTCTTGCCCAAGGAGAATCTCACCCGCTGACGTCACACGTCGGATCCCGCGATAGTTCTGGCAACTACCGCACATGCGCCCGGGGACGCCTGCAACCAGGACTTACTCCAAGGAACAGGAAGGGAGGCAATGCATCCCCTCGGGCCCGTTCCCTGCTCCAGCCCTCCCACATGAAGTAGGGAGAACCCCAGGATCGAGGTGAGGCTGGGCGGAAGAAAAGTTACTCCTGCTACAGGAGCGGCTTCCACGTCTTCCGTCGGACAGGAAACAACGACTTAATAGGTAAAGGGGACGAGGTTCTTAAATCTTCTGCTTCTACGTCGTTGTTTCCTGTCCGAGGCGGGGACACTCCTCCAATAAGTGCCGTTGTGGAGGCGTTAGGGAAAAGACAATTTAATTAACTCATCCGTCTCACCCAACATCCCCTCTGGGACCCTCACCCGTCTCTAGAAAGGGGCAGCGTGCTCACCAGTCACTGTTATGAGAGTCCTGAAAATAGCCACACGAGCGCACTTGGCTAATATCGGAACTCGAATAGCGGTGGACGGAAGGTGGACGTGGTAGCTCTGTTGCTCTCCCCTCACTTCAGGGAGCCCGTTCTGGAGGTGGTACCTGCACCTATCTGACATTGATGCCATGTCTGACCCTCAAAGATGTTTTGATTATGGCCCCGAAAGTGATTTAGGCTGAGTTCACACTTCAGTTGTGTAGCCAGTTTTTTTCCATCAGTTATTGTGAGCCAAAACCAGGTGCGGGTCAAAAACACTGAACAGGTGAAGATCTTTCCATTACACCTGATCTCTGTGGAGGCTTCACTACGGGTTTTGGCTCACAATAACTGATGGAAATAACTGACCAAATAACTGAAGTGTAAACTGGGCCTAACTTAAAGACAAAAACAGACACTTACCGATTCACTGACGCTCCGTTCCTGCACCAAGGTTCTCATCCCTCCTGCTTATAGTCTGCAAGCAGTGAACGTGATGATAGACGGGACACTGTCAGTCCACAACCTTTTTTTTTTTCCTCAAAAACGTTGATTAAAAGGGGTTGTGCCACAAAGAATATTCTACATTTTTCAATCCAGCCCCTGGATCTGAATACTTTTGTAATTACATGCGATTAAAAAAAAAATTGCTGAGCTAGTCAATAAAATGTATCTGTATAGCGCCACCTGCTGTTTCTTCTATTTCTTGTCCACCTCACTGAGGTGGTCGCACGCGCTCAGTTTAAATCTTCAACTGCCACCAGCCAAATCTTCTGTTAGAAGCTGTAACAGTTAGGCCCCTTGCAGACGAGAGTGTGCAGATTAGGTCCGGATGCTTTGCAAATGCGTTCGGTGAAAAATGCGCGATTTCGCAAAGTCAGTCAGTTTTGTCAGCGATCGCGTTCGGTGATTTAATGCGTTTTGCACGCGTGTGATAAACTGAATGCTTGCAAACAACATCTTTTAGCAACCATCAGAGAAAAAACACATTGCATCCGCACTTTGCTATTTTCATGCAGCCCCATTCACTTCTATGGGGCCAAGAAAAATCGCAGAATATAGAACATGCTGCGTGAAAACCAAAGCTCATGTACACAGACCCATTGAAAATGAATGGGTCCGGATTCCAAGGAGAGAACAGGCGGAAATCATTGCATATAAATTCTTTATTTTTCTTTTTTTTTTATATTTAAATATAAGATGTCGATAAGCGTCCACACGTCTCTGAGGTACAAAAAGGGATTTAAATAAAGTGGAAATTACCAGAAACGCCAATCAGAAATAAAAAAATTACAAAAAATAAAGAAGGCACGTCATAGGATTATTAATATTAAGAATAAAAAAAAAATCTGCTCAGGACACCGGCGGCCTGGAACCTGATAGATAAAGCCGAGGCTGGATTATTAATATTGCTTTACATTTAAAAAGTCAGACAAAATAAAAATCGCTCTGTTCCATAATAATATAGATATATACATCAAAAAATAGAATTCTAGGAAGGCATTGGATCGATGCGATTAAAATAAAATAAAAATCCTATATAAATGTGCATGTGTCTTTATTGTAAGGGGAGACCCAGGAGTTGCATTTATTCTTAAATAGCCATGGTACCTGCAAAGAAAAAAAAAATATATATTAAATATGATGAGAATACATTTTGCAATGGTTATATATGGGGTTTGGGGGGGGGGGGGGGGGGGCAGAACCACACAAAAGTGGCAAAAAATAATAATAATACATAACATATTATGATAGAAAATGTTATAATGGTGGCATAAGGGATATTGGAGGCAGAACCACACAAAACTACTTTTGTCTGTGGCTCTGTTTTTTATTGCAATTCAGTTTAATTTAATGGTGCAGTACCAGACACAGCCTATAGAACAAGGGTGGCGCCGTTTCTTGAATTACAAGCAGACCCTTTATTCTACTTCTACAGAAACCCTGTACGATACGCGATTTACTTAATGCTGGTGATAACGATCTTGCACGGCCCAATGTCTGTGTGAGATGACAATGGGGGATTCGGCTGTAATACATGGCTGGGCTCCAGCCGTAACCGAAGCCAGCAGCGCTTCTCTCATGCTGTGCGGTCACTATTGTATGGAGAAGTGAGAGAAGAGGGGGTGATATTTGGGGAGTCGCGGGAGGACTCATAGGAGGGCGTGCTATCAAATGCTGGGCCCCCACAGTCATCCACGGGGCCCGGTATAGTCATAAGCACCTGGGTAAGCTTCCCGATAAATATGTATACTGGACAGATGCCAGACAGTGCCATCCATTACCCATAGGCGATTATGGCATCCTCAGAGCTTTATAAAGTGGGGGGTTGTCACCCATTGAGGGTCCTCACCCATAAGCCAAAGCAGAGAGCGCATCTCTTGTGCTGGAGGACTGAAAACGTCAGCATATTACATGGACAGCCCATAGATCTCAATGTGAACAGTGTAAATCACCACTAGGGGGAGCATATGTGGTTTATTATTTGCTTAAAGTAGTTCTGCAGTTCTTTTAAACTGATGATCTATCCGACACCCGGGACCCCTGCTGATCAGCTGTTTGAGAAGGCATCAGCGCTGGCAGTAGCGCCGCGGCCTTCTCTCGGTTTCCCTCAGGCCCAGTGACGTCACGACTAGCATCACTGGCCTTGGCGGGGCGAAGCTCTGTTCACTTGAATGGAGCTTAGCCGCGTCCAGGCCATTGATACTAGTCGTGACGTCACTGGGCCTGCGGTAAACAGCGAGAAGGCCGTGGCGCTACTGCCTTCTCAAACAGCTGATCGGTAGGGGTCCCGGGTGTCGGACCCCTGCCGATCAGATGCGGATGATCTATCCAGAGGATAGATCATCAGTTTAAAAGAACTGCAGAACCCCATTATTGCACAGCTGTGTGAAGCCTAGAGACTAAATCCCATGAGCCATAAAGATCTTCTGACGTCGCAAGGTCACCTGACATGCTAAAGTCACATGGCTTTGAAGCAGAAGTAGGATATACCATCAGGGGTCATGTGTACCCATGCGCTGTGGTAATAATAATTAGTAATAGAAAAAAAATACATAAGCCTAATGATGCGGTGTTCAGTAAGGCTACTTTCACACTTGCGTTGTTGTTGTTTTCCGGTATTGAGATCCGGCAGAAAAATACGTTCCCGTTTAGTCCTCATGCATTCTGAATGGAAGGAGATCCGTTCAGGATGTCTTCCGTTCCGGCAGGATTCCATTTTGTGACCGGACGCAAAACTACTGCAAGCTGTGGTTTTGTGTCCGGTCATAAAAACTGGAAAAAAAACAATGTAAGTCAATAGTGACGGAGCTGTTCTTTTAGCAGCCTAAAAAAACTGATCCATCACCCATTGACTTTCAATGTATTTAGTGACGGATCCATTTTTTCCCCATTTTGATTTCACACAACAGCATCCTAAGGGTTCATTCACACGTCCGCAAAATGGGTCCGCAGCCGTTCCACAATTTTGCGGACCCATTCATTTTCAATGGGGCCGGAATGTGCTGTCCGCATCCGTATTTGCGGATCCTCACTTCCGGAGCCGCAAAAAAAAATAGAACATGTCCAATTCTTGTCCGCAATTGCGGACAAGAAAAGGCATTTTCTAAGAGAGTGTCGGCGATGTGCGGTTTGCAAAATGCAGGACGCACATTGCCGGTGTCCGTGTTTTGTGCAAAACACATACGGATGTGTGAATGGACCCTAACAGAACGGACGCGTCCTGATGTGCAAAATCGAAACGGATCCGTTTAATTCCAGCATTGAGATCCTCTGCCGAATCTCAATACCGGAGTAGCCTTAGGTGCATGGCGAGTTTGGGAACGAGGCTTGTGACCCTGTGACATCAGAAGGTCCTTACGGAGCATGGGATTTTTAGACACCAACCTGCGTGATGGGAAGGAGGAGGTTTGGAGCTCTGTATCAGAAAAGGAGAGTCCGGTCTTTTAGAAATATAAATGGATTCTAAAAATTAAAGGGGTTGTGTCATCTCAAGCACTGGTGACATATTGCTAGGATATGCCACCAATGTCTGATAGGTGCTGGTCCCAGAAGTGGGACCAGCACCTATCTCTAGAATGGAGCCAGCGAAGTGAAGGAGAGCGGACCACACATGTGCCGCCACCCCCTATTTATTTTTGTGGGAGCGCTGAAAATAGCTACGCACGGCCACCGCTCCATTCACTTCTATGGAGTGGACAGAAAGAGCCAAGCTCGGCTAATTTCAACAGTCCTATAGAAACTAATGGAGGGTAGCCGTGCATTCTAGAGATGGGTGCGGGTCCCACCTCGACGACCTGCACCTATCAGACATTGGTGTCATATCGCTAGGATACTTGTGATGACATAGCCCCTTTATTCAACACAGAATTGTTAATTGGTGTAATTAAAGGGGTTGTCCAGGAATGATTTAAAATGGCCGCCAGTAACCGGTCCTAGAATGTGAGCAGGACTGGTTGCCACCACTTGCAGAGAAGCCTAGGAGGGTGAGGGTGCCTCACAACCCACTGCGCTGCTGTACAACAGATGGGGATGATGCGATCCTGCCTACGATACGCCATAATGACCGAGCAGCCTGACCGGAACGCTCTGCAATATGTAGTATAGACAAGTGCCAGCGTGTAGTGAGGACCCATCCCCTCACCCTCCTAAGCCGCTATGCATGTGGAGGCAACCAATCCTGCTCACATTCTAGGACAGGTTGCTGGCGGCCATTTTAAATCATTCCTGAAGAACCCCTTTAAGCCTAATGGGGTCCTGTTATTCTAGTTCTATGGGATATGTGTACATACAAACACATTATGTGTTCTTACCAAAGACAGAAAGTTATGTTTCCATAGAACTCTCTGTGTCACTTTCAGTGCTCCGTGCAAGTATGTCGGCCATTAATGCCTCTTCTAATTTCTTTCGAACGTGTTGCACTCTCTCCTCCTGTTTCCTGAAATACACAACATAAGACAGGAGTTATCGAGAAAGGCTAAAAGAAAAAAAAAAAAAAAAAGAAAATTTGAAGTGACCCTCCGGTTTAAGAAAAAAAGAAAAAATAAATAAAAATCACACCAATTAGGAAACGAGCAGAACACCAGTTCCCGGGCTCTTTATCTGCCATCCAAGATGGCGCGCCGCTTCTCAGACTGATACACACTGGCCCAGATTTGCTGGGTCTGCTCCAAATATATGTCTAAAGTGGCGCATATTGGGGTCGCTACACTTTTTCCCCACATGATCGGCAAGGGGAGGGGCTTAACTGAAATGGGCAGGAGTTCATGGGAAAGGAAGCAGGGCCTATGTTGCGCAGTTTTAGTGCAAAATGGCGCAACAATTCTGGCATAAAACTCTGTCTCAAAGTAAACCAGCCGATAGTTGGTATAGAGTCAGTCAGTCCCTGCACCACATTCATCATCCAGCCTGAGCCCCCGAGATAAATCTGGTGCAGGTCTAGACAGCGGCCTAAGCTTACCCCATCTACAGGGTCAGTAACGTGTATCAGAAGTCACTTGCTACTTGCATTGGCCCACATGGTTCACGTGAGCAGTGCTGGCCAAATCAAGGGCAGGAGGAAGGGTCTTAGGCTACCATATTAACAGTATGCATCAGGTAGTCTGAGAGGCGGTGTGGCCATGTGGGATGGCGGAAGAGGAGCCTAGATTGGCGGATCTGCAGCTAAATAAAGCAATCGTGCACTTCTCTACTGATCCTGAGTTACATCCTGTATTATACTCCAGAGCAGCACTCACTATTCTGCTGGTGGAGTCACTGTATACAACCATTACGTTACTTTTTCGGTACTGATCCTGAATTATATCCCTTATTATACTCCAGAGCTGTACTCACTATTTTGCTGGTGGGATCACTGTGTACATACATTACTTATCCTGTAACCATCCTGAGTTACAGCCTATAATACACTCCACTGCTGCACTCACTATTCTGCTGGTGGAGTCGTTGTGTACATACATTGCTTATCCTGTACGGATCCTGAGTTACATCCTGTATTCTGCTCCAGAGCTGCACTCACTATTCTGCCAGTGGAGTCACTGTGTACATACATTACATTACTTATCCTCTCCTGATCCTGAGTTACATCCTGTAATATACTCCAGAGCTGCACTCCCTGTTCAGTTCACGTACACTATTGGGTGCTGGGGATGACTGACTCACCAACAAGCCACTGTGCTATAAATCAGGGATTTTAGGCAAAGGGACAAATAGTCAACAAACTGCATTATAGTCCAGAGCTGAATTCACAATTCTGTAGCCATCAGAGCTAAAAAGATTACAGCTAGTATTGAATCATATGGATTTTCATTCATAACTCACAGCCAAGAAAAGACCAGCAGAATTGTAAATGTAGCTGTGGAGCAAAGAATCAGTAACTAAAGCTACATTTTTACCATATAGTTCACACTTTATATGTTAGTTATACATAGAGTACTTCAAATCTTTCATGGGAGTCTGTCAGCAGTTTTGACCATGCGAATATGAAGTTTTATTCTGCAATGTTCTGCTCCTGCAAGGAACCAGGAGGTGGAGCTTCACTTTGAAGTGCTGTCTGCTTCACAGCCCCTCCCCTCTGACAGCTGGACTGGTCTCCCTGTTGGATGCTACAGCCGTCACTCAGAGCAGAGGGGCCATGAAGCAGCTCAATGCAGAGAGCACATCACAGTGCTGAATCTGGCAGAACGAAACTTCATAATCCCACTACTCCTGATAATAAAAGCTCCATAAAAAGTAGGTTTGTCCTGCTGTCCCCAGCCTCTACCTAGTGCTGCCAGCAGTTGTGCATGCTCAAAACTGCTGACCGACTCCCTTTAAAAACAAACGCAGTTTTTCATAACTCATTTCTACACTGGAGATGTCAGAACTGTATAGATTTCATCATCATCCAGGGTACTGTGCAGATAGCCCGAAAGACTGAAATCGGAGAATATCTGTGACGCACCGCAGGGCAGGCTGACGGCGCACAGACTACTAAGATCCGCGATCAGTCACTGACAGAGTTTCAACTCCAGAGATGAACCTCCAGGGACGACTCCGAAAGACTTGGCAGGACGGAGGATTCGCAGAACGGCGCCTTCAAGCGAGATTTGTAGCGCTGGGCAAGCTCCATTAATTTATTGATTAAACGACCTGCCTGCATTAAATCCTAATGAGCAGAGGCTTTCACACAAACTGCGTCTAAGCACAGTCCTGACCGCTGCAAGGAGAACACAGCGCAGGGGTATACAGCCAGCAACGCACCGTGCTTAACCCCCTAAAGTCCAGGCTTACAGAACACAGATTTTTATTTTAGTCGCTGCTTTCCAAGAGATGTAACTTTAAAACTTTTCACTGACGTAGCTATGAGGCGGACTGAATTCTGTTTTTTTTTTAGGAAGAAGAGGATTTTTTTGGACAGTTTTCAGGAACTTATAACTTTGAAATTCAATCTTCTCATTTATTTATGGGAGGTGGAAAAAAAAAAAAAAAAAAAAAAAACTGCAATTTCAAATCCAATTTTTTTATTTTTCTTCTACTTTTTTTTCCCACCACTGACCATGCTCCAGGCCGATTACAGAGGGATCAGCTTTCATCTCAGCTTTTCACCTCCGGGACCCGCACCTACAAGGAGAACGGAGCCGGGGAGAGTTGTGGCTGGAGGACCCCGGGTTTCCAGGGGTCAGTCCACCACCAGGCGCAGCTCCCCGCCTCTCCCATTGAAGTGAATAGGAGCGCACCGCGCATGCGCGGCCACCGCTTCCATTCTTTTCTATGGGGCCGACAGAAGTAGCTGAGCCAGCGCTCGGCTATTTTCGGCGGCTCCATAGAAATGAATGGAGGGCGGCTGCGCATGCGCGGTGCACCCTCCTCAAGTTTCTCCGCTCCCTTCTCCTTGTAGGTGCGGGTCTCAGAGGTGGGACCCGCACCTATCAAACAATGGGGGCATATCTAAGATGGGATAACCCCTTTAATCTTTAAAGGGGTTGTCTCATCATGGACAATGGGAGCATATCGCCAGGATATGCCCCCATTGTCCGATAGGTGCGGGTCCCACTGCTGGGACCCGCAGCTATATCGAGAACGGAGCGCCGCAAGTGAAGGAGGGCGCCCCTAATTCATTTTCTATGGCTCAGCTATTTCCGTCGGCCCCATAGAAATGAATGGGAGCGGGAGCCGTGCACGCACGGTATGCTCCCATACACTTCTACGGGGAGCCGGCTTGGTGGTGGCCGGACTGGAGTTCTCCAGCCACCACCTTGCGGGGCTCCGTTCTCGATATAGGTGCGGGTCCCAGCACCTATAAGACAATGGGGGCATATCCTAGCGATATGCCCTCATTGTCCATGATGAGACAACCCCTTTAAGGGGCTTGTCCAGCCTTATTGAAAGGGAACCTGTCACCATGAAAATGCAATGCACGCTACAAGCGGCATGTTACAGAGCAGGAGGAGCTGAGCAGATTGATTCTGTGGGAAAAAAAATTCTGTATAATGTGTATTTTATACATTTAAATTCCTGCGTATTCTGGACTTTGAAGTCAACATTGCAGAGGGCGCTGAAATCAACGGGAGCAGCGCTGCAGTGACAAGCACTTTCCACTACAATATGGACGGTGCCGTGCAGTTCTAGCTCCGGCTTCCAGTGACAGAGCTACAAACAACGGGTGCGGATCGCAGGGTGGTCGTAACCATGGAAAAGAGCAGTGTATAATGCGATAGAAAAATGAATCCAGCCACTAGATTCCCCCCCCCCTCCAGTTAGCTACTTTTCCCACTGCTGGAGCTGGACATTAGCGATCTGATCGTGGGTCTATCAGACATTATAAATCACTATGATGCAGTCAGTTCGGAGCCGCGGTCGGTCCGGAAGAGGATACACGGCTGATATACGGGCCCAGTTTCCCGGATCGAGCATGGTTGTGCGAATCGGCCTGGAATGCTGAGAGTCGTAGTTTTCCCACTACTGCAGATAATGAAGTTCTCTGCTATATTTGCTGGTAGAGGGTACTGTGACTGCAGACTATTACTCCCAGGCAGACGAGGGGAATGCAGAAAGTCCACACACACCAGTTACAACGAGCAGAGGTTTGGCTTTTATAAAGCCAGGATTCTTCCCTGTGTCTTCTCACACAATATCTCTTCATTTACAAGACGCCGGGGAGATTCTCTCCCTCGACCAAAAGCATTTTTACAACCTTTTCACTGCCCTTTCAGCTCCTACGACATAAAACTTTCCGATTCCAGCCGCGTTTCTGTGTAACGTAGCCGCATTCTTAGTATTGGAGGGGTGTAAATCTAACGACTGATGGATCCGCTGGATAATGCACCCGAGATTCTTCACACAAAGCTCCCGATAAGGGGGATGCATCACCGAACGGCAGGGGAGACATTCGCCTTCGGAGATGTTATATTGCGCAGGCTGTCACTGGCTGTGGTAGCGGCGTTGGCTGTACGCTTGCGAGAGCGGCTGATTTTTATCTTCAGCATTTTGAGGGATAATAGAAATTTACATAGGGATATTAGGAAAATGGTATGAATTTGTGCGCTTGGCCGAACAGCAAAAAATGAGTTTTCATAGATCCTGTTAATTTACAGGCTGTAAAAGCAGATCAGAAAGAATTACTCGTCACTGCCACCAAGTGGGCGCATTGCAGAAAACCTCTCCCTACACAACATACGGCGATCAGCCAGTTCTTGAGGTGTTGGAAGCAGGAGTAATAGGCAAGAGTCAGGATCGGAGCTCTGACAGGGGGCAAATCGTGATGACTAGAGCACCTCCAAAAATGGCCAGTCTTGAGGGTTATGTTTCTGGTAAAGTAGTGGTTAGAACCTACCAAAAGTGGTCCAAGGAAATACAACTAGTAAAAACGGGTGACAAGGTCATGGGCACCTAAGGCTCACTGATACATGTAGGGAGTGAAGGCTAGCCCATCGGGTCTGATACCATAAAAGTGAGACTGTAAGACAATCTGCTGAAAGGGTTACTGCTGGCGACATGGCAGACTGGTCAGAGTGCCCATGCTGCCCCCAGTGTACCATGGAAAGTGACTACAACTACAATAGGCACCTGAGCATCAGAAGTGAACCATGGAGCAATGGAAAATGAATGCGGCCTGGCGAAACATTACGTCGTGTGGAAAGCCTGGTGCGTCACTTACCTGGGGAAGAGATGGCACCAGAATGCACAACGGGCAGAAAACAAGCCGGTGGCGGCAGTGGGATGCCCTGATCAATGTTCTGCTGGGAGCCTTGAGTATGATGGGAATGTGATGCATATCCCCTTCCTAAACACTGTACAGACACGAATCTCCTTCATGCCAGTGGTGGAAGTGCCCACTATCAGCAGGATAATGCCCCCGCCACACAAAGACTGTTCAGGAATTGCTTGAGGAACGTGACTCGAAATTCCCCAGATCTCATCATCAAGCATCTATGGGATGTGCTAGAAAAAGAAGTCCTATCCATGGAGGCCGCACCAAGCATGTGCCAGATACCACAGGACATGTATATATCAAGGGGAGAAAAACAGAACTGGATCGCACATCCACAATGCTATGCTTGGATCTAATTCAATTCGCTTCTCAGTGCAATATAAAAGTGTACGGCCCCCCATACTGCACGCTTCTTTACCACTGGTATCGGCACTCTTCCCATTCGGCACAGGTGGTTTTAATTTCACAGAAGTCTGCATAGAAGTGGCCATTGACCTGTAGCTCCTGATCGCAATGGACATGTTGTGTTAGACAACTGTTCACATGGCGCAGTGCTGCGTGGTGGGGTGGCGCTGTGCTGGTGGGACCCAGTGGCATTGTCAGACAGCAGAGATGCTGTTTGACTCCTGGGTCCTGCCGCCTACTAGGGCAGTGCCGCTTGGTCACCGCATTGTGCTGCACCTTTTTGTCAGAGAAGGTCCCACTCAGAAGCGACCTTGGCGTGTTGAGTGGGCTTCTGCCTTTTGATCAAAATGTACACTAATGCAGCATGCAGTATGGGGGGCTGTACACTTTAATATTGCGCTGAGAAGCGAGTTTAATTAGATCAAAGCATAGCACTGTGGATGTGCGATCCAGTTCTGGTTTTCTCCCCCGGACATGTAAGAGATCTTGTGGAGTCCATGCCTCAATGGGTCAGAGCTGTTCTGGCACAATGAAGGGGGTCTACCCAATATTAGGCAGGTGGCTTTAAAGGGCATCTGCCAGCAGATTAGTCCCTATGACACCGGCTGACCTGTTGTATGCGCGCTCGGCAGCTGAAGGCGTCTGTGTTGGTGCCATGTTCATATGTGGCCACATTGCTGAGAAAGATGATGTTTTAATATATGGAAATGAGCCTCTAGGAGCAACAGGGGCGTTACCATTACACCTAGAGGCTCTGTGGGTCCCTGTATCTGCAGCGCCCCTTGCACATTGATAGAGGGCCTGAAAGGTGTGATGACGTTTACACTGCCTGGGTCTGTCAAAGTGCAGAGGGCGCGGCAGTTGCAGAGAGAGGAAGCCTCTAGGTGTAATGGTAACGCCCCCGTTGCTCCTAGAGGTTAATTAGAATATATTTTAAAACCACATATTTCTCAGCAATGCCGGCACATAGGAACATGGGAACAACACAGACGTCTTCAGCTGAAAAGAGGACATGTAACAGGTCAGCCAGTGTCATAGGGACAAATCTGCTGACAGATGCCCTTTAAAGGGGTTATCTGAGTTCTGAAAAATCCCCCCCAATGTGCTGGGCCCCTCACAGGTAATATACTTACCCTGCTCCTGGTCCCCGCACCGCTGCTGCTTCTCCCTGCACATGAATGAAAACATCCGGTGTCGGGGGGGGTTGGAGACGGTGACGAGCCTCCCTAGCATCACCCACGATAACCCCTTTAATGTTCCGGATGATCGGTGTATACACTACTAGAGTGAAGCATGGAGCTCTACTATAAATGTCATAGGTAATGGGGAAATGTCCATACTCACAGGACTGGACGTGTGACTTCCTGCGCAGCGTCAGTGGTATCTCTCCTGTGTACACTCACACCTTCAATATAAACACTACGCACCTACTACACATAAAGTGCACCCAACTGTACACACAACAGCCTCTATATACATCCTGCACCCCCTGCGAGCTCAGGACTTTATGCACTGCAGCCCCATGGGGTATCATCATGCTCCTTCTCCCCTAGGTTAGCCCCCCCCCCCCAATCAAGTCCTTACCTGATATCATCGTCTGTGACTATGAAAGCTTTGCAGAGCGGCTGCGATGTGTTTAACCAAACGGACGGGTTTTTCTCTACGGCTGCGGAGAGTTGTCCTGTGATTGGTGCAGAGCTGGTGTGCAGGGCGCTGGCGATGGCGGCAAGGAGGGTGTCTTCACGGTTCCCTGGCCCGACCGCTATGGCGAAAGAAAAAAAAAAAAAATCGTTCCTTTTATGTAACGCACTTCACCAAGCACAAGGTTATTCTTACCGAGACGCAAACCTACAGCAACTTACCGTACAGTAAGTGAATGGAGGTTTCCCCAAAACCTCATCTACAGCAAAAATAAATCTACACGGAAATCAGTCCCTGCTCATTCCTGCGCAGACGAGCAGCAGATTTTCACCCCTTAGTATAGAGTGAAATCTGCAATGAATCCATAATAGGTAACTCATGGATTTTGCATCAGAATCGCACCAGTTTTAAGACCTCTGCTAGCTGTCAATGAATGCAAGAAGTATTCCTATTTACCTCCAGAGGGTAGAAACATGTACAGACCTAATACTCCTCACAGCAGAGGGGCTGTTGCAACTGCATCCAGTCTAATGAAACTCTACCATACCAAACCACCAGAAATGGCGGTAAAACCGCACTTAGTGCCTCACATGCGGGTTTTAATGCTGCTTTTTACCTAACATAAAAAGGGGCTCTCTGGGAATAAGGACATTTTAGTAAGTGCGCCCAGGCTGCCTTCCTAAGCTGAGGATTCATACTTACCTTCTCCCTGCCGCTCCGGTTCTTCACGCTTTCTCCGCTGTGTCCATATTCCGGTCCCCGCACTGTTGACATCTGACAAGGGCATGGTCACATAATCCACTGCAGCCAATGACTGGCTTCAGCAGTGATGTGCTGCTTTTGGGCAAGGACCGAAACATGGACACAACGGACGGCAGCGCGGAGCAGGCAAGTATGAATCTTCAGCTTAGGGAGGCAGCCTGCGGGCACATACTAAAATGAGCATATTTCCGGAGAACCACTTTAGGGGCGCTTTCATATGCCGAGGTCATGATGCATAGCAAAGAAGGCATGCGTTTCTACCGGCCACCGCACTGGATGTCCTTATATTAGAGAAAAGCTAAGCTCTGGCCTCCATTACAAATATTAGCACAGTATTTTCCACATAACATACTGCGGTATTAAAATTTGGACATTCACTTAAAGGGGGTTCCGTTATGAGTAACATTCATCAGCAGCTGTGTCAGGAGGAACAGGGGTAGGGGGGTCTGCTGGCCTAGTGATTGGTGCAGTCAGTGTGCAGACCTACCTTGCAGACCCTTAGGAAGCTCCATGGACTTTAGGACTTGTTCCGTTACATCCGATGCACTTAGTCCTTGTAACCTCTTCTCCCAAAAAAGCTGGAAAGAGATAAAAGCATGGAAAATGATAAAACTGCAGCAGGCCGAAACGTGTACACGAGTGTGACCAGTGTATGGCCTGCAGACATTTATGGGTTCCAGAAGTAGCACACCCCATCCCCGTCCTGCCTGGTGGGGCCAGGAATGAATGGAGAGGTGGTCGTTACCACGTGAGCAGAGGTCTCCATCCACCTCTATGGGAGTTATGGAAACAGCCATCTGTGGGTGTGCCATAGATGTCTGGATCCCTTTAAAAGAGGTTATCCCATGAAAATTATTCATCACCCATCCACAGAATAGGTGATAAATGTCAGATCGTGGGGGGGTCTGACAGCTGGGACCTCCGGGATCCAAAAAGTGAGTCTCCTCTGTGAATGGAGGTGCGCAGCTCAGTCCACTGCTCCAGGGAGCGGCAGCGCGCAGCTCAGTCCACTGCTCCAGGGAGCGGCAGCGCGCAGCTCAGTCCACTGCTCCAGGGAGCGGCAGCGCGCAGCTCAGTCCACTGCTCCAGGGAGCGGCAGCGCGCAGCTCAGTCCACTGCTCTATTCACTTCTATGAGCGCTCCATCAGCCTCAATAAAATGAATAGAGAGTTTGACCAACACGTGCACTACTGCTCTATTCAAAGAGGCGACCTTTCGTTCTCAGGAGTCTTAGTGATCAGACCCCTCACGATCTGCTATTTATTAACCCTTGGATAGGTGATAAATAATTTTTGTGGGATAATCCCTTTTAACTTCTTCCCATGTACAACACATGTTGGGTCTTTAAAGATGGCGCTCACTCAGGAGCAAAGCACCATAGACGCCCGGTGCCTGCTCTTTTACATAACAGACACCAGGGGGCAATGGTTGCGATAGTCGATAATGCCAATCATGGACACTTAAACCCATCAGATTCCATGGGCAATTGCGACCACGGCATCTGAGGCGGTTTTCCCCAGGAGCTCTGCACTCCCGGAGTCCGAATGGCTCTCTCGTGCAGCGATTGAGCGAGCAGTTCGGTTGCTTGCTATGGCAGGCTTGTGCCCTCTGAAGGAGTTTTAGTATATGGCTGCTTTGCGCCGTTTTGGTTATTCCTCTTAGAAATGTATGAATGAAAGCCAACTGGATTCTACTATTCCCACTATCAATATGCTGTGGCCTGCGCGAAGCAGGGAGATGAGTACCCCGTGCACGGGGGAGAGAAAAGTAGCCCACATACTGGGGGGGGGTGGAGAAGTGTGGTCTGCACACAGGGGGGAGATGAAGAGACTGCTTGGCTTCACTGATTGACAGGTCTCTGTTTGCACACACAGAGACCCATCGATGACCGCTATATTGGGGTTGTCGCCATTACAAACAGGAGCCACGATGCAGATGTGAACAGAGCCCCAGACATCAGATCACTCTCATCATTGGAGAAGTCTCTACCTCCGGCTCAGTAGAAGGTGATCTCTGCAGCGAGATATCAGTTTCTCAACCACAAAGGAAATTAGTTTGGTGCAAATATAAAGCTGTGGCTTCCTGCATGTCACCCCCGCCATTCATTAACCCTTTACTGACTGTAACCTCTTTCGTGTACGTGAATGGCTGAACGAGTATCCAGGAATGATGGCTTATATGTTGTACATTTAATAGGGTATCCAGTAACCAGTTATACCCCATAGCAGAGACTAAAGAGAGAGAGAAAGCTGTGCATGTGCAGCACCCTCTCCAATCATGGCAGAGCCCCCTTCATGAGATAGAGATCCAGTATCCAGTCAGCTCCCCCTAGTGGATGATGACGGTAGGGAATCTGGAGCTCGGTAGCGACGGATCGGTCAGCGCTTCATATGGCACTTGCTTACCTGGCGAGGCTGTTCAATGACCCGCTGCGGGTCAGATCGGACTTTGTTGTTGGGGTGGTTGGTTATTTTGGTAACCGGCTGCTTGAAGATGGACGCCGTCTGACGGATGGGTAACGTCGTGTTCAGGTCTGGTTTCGACTGTTGGCGAGAAACAAACCAAAAGTGACTCCCGGTGTTAAGCATCTAAAAGGACATATAATGTACAAGCCATTACACGGGAAGCTTCACAGTTTATTTCCAGATGATAAAAAAACCTGGTTGTGCGATGATCACAGAGGTGGAAACCGGTTACAATAGAGCACTCCAATAACGTCACTGTAATGTGTGACCACCAGGAAGATCTTCATCCTCTGAAAGCAAACCGTGAAGGTTCAAATTCAATGACTGCAAGCAGAGATCACATTAAAAAAAAAATAAAGAAAAAAAAGTTTGGAGCTGGCAGTGCACCATGGGAGCTCCAATGACCATTACACAGCTGTGCCGGGACCCACTGAGTCGCTCAAACCCACTTTCACTGCACATAAGACAACTGTAGGAGAAAATTTATAATATACTTTATTTCCCAAAGTTCCATTTATCGTCGCCGATCACGTGACAATTCTCTTCGGATACTCCAGCTTCACTCCTTTACTAGGTCAGGCTATGGACAGGACGTCATTTCCGCTGCAGACGGGATGAGCACTATCCTTATTTCTCGCGCATGCGCACACTCCTGAACCCACCTTTGTTGCGCATGCGCCAAGGAAAGGACAGGGTCTGTCCCCCCCCCCCCCCCCCCCACCGAAAAACTGAAAACCTCATAAAATCATGTTAAAGGGTCACCAAGGTTTGATGGGTTAGCGACAAATCAAACCTGATCGGTGGGAGTCTGAGTGCTGAGACCTCCACCGATCACTAGAGCGAAGAGAGTCTCTCTCTTCTCTCCCCCCCACTGATCAAAACTTTCCATAGGTCTCTATGACATATCCAAAGTTTTCTCAAAACGCACAGGCCTTTTAAACCGGCCGTACATTTTAGACAGTCGTTGGGCGAACTTTCCTTTGCCCTACATCTACTCTTCCCGACCCCTCCAGCCTTCCCGCCTCACGCCCAGCATCCACATTTTCTCAAGAAGGGACCGCGGGGTACATCACGACACATCTGAGGGCAACGTATCCTCCTTGGGTACAGTGGATCGCCCATGGGGATCTCGGTACCAACAATCATAAAAAAACCAATTTTCCACCCTTCCCCCCCCCCAGAAATTGAACAAGGCCTCAATTAACAAAATGAAGAAGTGATACTGGCGCCCGAGAAACCACAACGCGAAATGAAAGTCGCTCTGGTGAGAAACAGGTGCACGAGATGGTGGCACTTCTGCTACAGCTCCCAGACTCAGAAGCTCATCTGTCCTGAGGTCACTAGAACATTAGCAGGAAGCCAACTGGAGGCAGCAGAAGCCGAGGCCCCAGGAGCATCGGTAAGAGCCGCCATCAAACTAGGAGGAAAACGAGGGATTTCGCCCTGTATCGCAACGCTCTCCCCTCTGAATGACATTGTGTCCCTTTCAGTCACAATATTACATCGTTATGTCAGCCATTATGGAGTATAATACAGGATGTAACTCAGGATCAGTACAGGATAAGTAATGTAATGTATGTACACAGTGACTGCACCAGCAGAATAGTGAGTGCAGCTCTGGAGTATAATACAGGATATAACTCAGGATCAGTAACAAAATGCACGTACAAAGTTACAATAATTAAAAATACCCTTTAAGAAATCCCATTTGCCACTGTTTTATTGCTTGTCCAAAGGGAAAGCACCATGACAAGATAACTCTGATCACCAGTAATCATTGAAGTAAAGCCAACTACCCCACCCATCATTTATCCTCCAAAAGCAAGGACGTACTAGATTTTGCACAGTCATTTTCAGATCTGATGTGTTAACCTCCGCGCTGATGCTAAGGTCAACCGTCATGGAATATACGACACTGCAGAAAACTGCATCGTATGAATATTGTTCTGTGATGAGGGCATCCACAGCGATCTATCTGACCAGTCCCGCAGTCACTACTGTCACAGCGACGACCCTCCCATAGGGGGCGATGCAACATATTCCATTGTAGAAAAGGCCTGCTTCAGTCAGACAGCGGCGTGCAGGCAGAGCTGTGCCGTGTATGCCATGTGTGTGGAGGCACCGTGTCTGCGACAACCTCCATGTCCACCTGCGCTTTTACTGGTGCGGAACGAGACATATGGTGGGGAATAAAATATACAACCGGGGAGAGTATAGTCTACCAGCACACAGGCGTTATCCTTCACATGCACTCAGTGTATACATTACTGAAAGATGGCGCGGGGTTAAAGAGTTCAGTGTAGCAGAGCCAGATTCGTTTGGCTTGCCCTGCTATGCTGGCTTGTGCCTATTTACAGGGTATCCTGATGTAGTCAGTGTTATGTCCGACTCCATAATATAACCTAATATAGCGGAAAGCCAGGCCACGGGGACACACTAGAAACGGCGTACAGCCACACTCCTCTTTTCCTTTGATCACAATTTGTCTAAGGGCTCATGCACACAAAAAACGGATCCGCAAAAAAATGCGGATGACGTCCGTGTGCATTGCGGAACGGAACAGCTGGCCCCTAATAAAACAGTCCTATCCTTGTCTGTAATGCGGACAATAATAGGACATATACTTTATTGCGCAACGGAAATACGGACATACGGAAACAGAATGCACTCGGAGTAACTTCCTTTCTTTTGCGGACCCATTGAAAAGAATGGTTCTGCATATGGTCCGCTAAAAAAAAAAAAAAAAAAAAAAACACGGAACGGACACGGAAAGAAAATAGGTTTGTGTACATGAGCCCTTAGGCTCAAAACTGAATGTTGCTTTGTGTGCATTCCGTTTCCGTATGTCTGTTCCGCAAAACAACAGAACAGGTCCTATTATTGTCCTCATACGGACAAGGATAGGACTGTTCTATTAGGCTAGGTCTACACGACGACATTTTTCGCGCGACAGATAGGGCACAACTACACTGCAACATTTGTAGCGCAACAATTTGGTGCACTAATGTCGCGCGACAATTTTTATAATGGCAGTCTATGGTGTCGCACTGCAACATGCTGCGACTGTCGCAGAAAAATCCATCTCGAATGGATTTTCTGCGACTGTTGCGTCGCAGTCGCATGTTGCAGTGCGACACCATAGACTGCCATTATAAAAATTGTCGCGCGACATTAGTGCAACAAAATGTCGCGCGACAAATGTCGTCGTGTAGACCTAGCCTTAGGGGCCAGCTGTTGCGTTCCGCAAAGTACAAAATGGACACGGACGTCATGTGTATTTTTTGCGGACAGAAAAATACATATACGGTCACGTGCATGAGCCCTAACTGAACAATTACAGGGGTTCTCCGAGACTTTTATACTGATGACCTCTCCACTGGATAGGTCACCAGTATCTGATCATGGGAGACTGACACCCGGGACCCCCACCGATCAGCCGTTTGAGTAGTGCCGCAGCCTTCTCACAGCTTAGCCTAGGCCACGTGACGCTGCATTCATCAGTCACATGGCCTAGATGCAGCTCAGCCCCCACTGAAGTGAATGGAGCCGAGCTGTGATACCAAGCACGGCCACTATACAAAGTACGGCGCTGTGCTTGGTGAGCTGAGAGAAGGCTACACATAGGAGCGCAGGCCGATGCCTTCACAGACAGCTGATCGGTGAGGGTCCTGGGCGTTGGACTCCCACCCATCAGATACAGATGTCCTGTATCTGGCTGCAGCAGGAGCCTCCCCACCCTCTGCTCTGTCTGACTTTACGGGTCCCACCCCTTTCCCAAGCCCCATCCTCTGATCTTAAAAATGGACCACACACAAAAAGTGGGGCATACCACCTAAACTCGCTCCGCAGGATCGGATATTAAATAAATCAGCATTTGAGATTCAGACATGGTCAAAGGATCTAACGCACTCTGATGTCATTAAATTATTTCACCAAAATGATTCCTGATTGTACTACCAGCTACCACCACAAGGTGGCGCTGTAGGGAGGGGGATTATTTTTATTTATTTTTATCATTTGTGCACACACCACTCAGGCCAAGTACATGAAAATATCATTGGAGCGTCTAACAAACCTTCGTCTGATTGAGAGGGTCATTTCTCAGCCTTTGTTTGTTCTTCTGTAATTTACTGGGCATCATCTTTCCCGTTCTGAAGTCAAAACTGCTGAGGTCAACAGAATTCCCCAGGTACCTGGCCAACTGAGGCTTGCTTCTGAACTTCTTACCGCTCGGACTAGAAAGAAGAAAATATATAAGTATGGCTCCCCCGAGACCAGAGGGGTCAGGAACAAGTCCTACAGCTCTATGGTCAAAGTTACAGACAAAACCCTTCATCGTCCGCTTACAGTCCAAGTCCTTAAAATTTTTTACTTATGCATGAAATATGACTTTAAAGGGGTTGTCTCACTTCAGTAAGTGGCATTTATCACAGAGAAAGTTAATACAAGCCACTTACTAATGTATTAGTTATCCATATTGCTTCCTTTGCTGGCTGGATTCATTTTTCCATCACATTATACACTGCTCGTTTCCATAGTTATAGACCACCCTGCAAACCATCAGTGGTGGTCGTGCCTTCACGCCCTCCTGCCATCTCCACCTCAAACATTTCTCAAATTATCTCCTTCTTCAATCTCAGGTCAACCAAAAAAAAAACTAGTCCACAACATCCTCCTATCTAACGGTCTCACCCTCCTCCAGTCCATCCTCACCCGGATGGTTAGTCCACCTCTGCCTGCCCGTTACTCAACACAATGTCCACCACATGACCGAATCTCTGACCTAATCTCCTGATCCCTCCTCACAAGTAATCCATGCCTCCGCTCCGCAAAAGATAGAACATGTCTTATCTTTTCCCATATCTTGTGGATCCATCCAAGTCAATGGGTCGCAACACGGAGACTTACAGCCTTGTGAATGGACCCTTGTCCTCACCAAACCTACTTCTTTGCTCTCCTCCTGTCTGTTCCTCGCACAACTATCTCCGAGATTTCTCCTGTGCTTTCCCTATACACTGGAACTCGCTACGCCAGGGATGCCCAACCTGCGGCCTCCTCCAGCTGTTGCCAAACTACAACTCCCAGCATGCCTGGACAGCCTACAGATGTCAGGGCATGTTGGGAGTTGTAGTTCTGCAACAGCTGGAGGGCTGCAGGTTGGACATCCCTGCACTACACCATCAAATAAGGCTCTCTTCTCCCACCACAGAAGTAACCTGAAAATTCACCTTTTTAGGAAAAGCCTCCAATGACAATATCCCTGCTGCCAATCGAAAAGCTTCTGCCCTCACCTCCTGTCTCCTGCCCCCTAACCTTGTAGGCCGCAAGCTCATGTTTATCATACTTTTTACTGTTTTTTGTTATGCACTTAGACCATTTTTCATATGTACAGCACCTTGAAATTAAAGGGATGGACTATAGTACTGCTGATGCCAACTAGGGCAGGAGGGGTTGTCATACCAGTCAGAAGCACGGCTTTGTGTCTGCCGCGGCGATCCCATGCATTTCTATGGGATCACCGCAACTTAGCCATCCTGGCGTGTGACCAGTGTCGTCGTGTAGCCCTTGCCTTAAGATATTTGTCCGGTCCTGCCACAAATCAGCAAGTTCAGCTGCCTCACTCCTCCTGCAGCTGCATCTCCCTCCTCCACTGCATGACTGCAGATCCTATGTCAAAGGGAATCTGTCACCTATTTTGAGCATATAAAACCGCTAACATAGCAATGTGCAATAAAGTGCCTTCATTCCAGCATGTGTCTTCTTTCTTTTATTCAACTTTTCATTTAGATCAAAAAGCTATTTTTCTGATACGCAAATGAAGTCTCAAGGTGCCCAGAGGGGCGTTATTCCTCTGCTCTAGTGCCCAGTAACGCCCCCCTGCAGTGCCCAGCACGCCTCCTAAGAAATAAATTTACTCTCACATCTTTGCCGAACGGCGTCGCCCCCTCCACTACGTCATGTAATTTATTCACCCCACCATTCTTGAGTCCTCCTTTCTTGGCCTCCGAAATCCCGCGCAGCCGCAGTATCGCTGACTGCCTGTACGATACTCCAGCAACAGCGCTCTGATTACGTCACTGGGCTCGGCGCATGCCCAGTGACACTATTGAGGCTGTTGCCCTCAGGAGCCGGAGTATCGTACAGGCGCAGGCAGTCAGCGATACTGCGGCTGCGCGGGATTTCGTAGCGGAGGGGGCGGCGCCGTTCAGCAAGGATGTGGGAGGACATTTATTTCTTAGGAGGCGGGCTGGGCTTGGAAGAAAGGCGGGCTGGGCACTGCAGGGGGGGGGCGTTACTGGGCACTAGAGCAGAGGAATAACGCCCCTCTGGGCACCTTGAGGCTTAAAGGGAACCTGTCACCGGGATTTTGTGTATAGAGCTGAGGACATGGGTTGCTAGATGGCCGCAATACCCAGTCCCCATAGCTCTGTGTGCTTTTATGGTGTAAAAAAAACGATTTGATACATATGCAAATTAACCTGAGACGAGTCCTGTATGTGAGATGAGTCAGGGACAGGACTCATCTCAGGTTAATTTGCATATGTATCAAATCGGTTTTTTACACAATAAAAGCACACAGAGCTATGGGGACTGGATATTGCGGATGTGCTAGCGGCCATCTAGCAACCCATGTCCTCAGCTCTATACACAAAATCCCGGTGACAGGTTTCATTTAATTAGCAGATCAGAAAAAAATTGCTTTTTGATCTAAATGAAAAGTTGAATAACAGAAAGAAGACACATGCTGGAATGAAGGTACTTTATTGCACATTGCTATGTTAGCGGTTTTATATGCTCAAAATAGGTGACAGATTCCCTTTAAAGCGAATCTGTCACCTCGTTTTAGCTAATATAACTAACGTTGAGCGAATCGGGTTCAGACGGCTGTATCCGGACCCAATTCGTTTGAAAACTTCATTAAAAAGGTGTCGTCCGGGTTCAGAGCTAAGCCCGGACATATCCCCATTTTCCCCCCTCCGGCCCCCCCTTGCCCTGCGCGATGATCCAGGATAGGGCTTTCTGGTTTAGGTTTTTACTCTGCTGGATCCCGTGAGGTACTGGGCTAGGGAAAGCCAGGTGGAGGCTTCTGCCCAGCAGTGCTCCCAGTGACGTCACCGGCTCCGATGGGCGGGCTTTAGCTCCGCCCCTAGCCGTGTTACAGGCTAGGGCAGCGCTAAAGCACGCCCGTTAGTGCCGGCGACGTCACAAGCCTCCACCTGGCTTTCCCTTAGCCCAGCACCTCACTGGATCGCAAGATTTGCAGCAAGATCGCAAAGCCCTCCGTGGAGCCCATACATTTTACGGTAGGACGGAGCCTAGATCGTTAATGACGGTTTTTTAAATGAGTTTGTTGTCGGGTATATTTAGCGTTGAGCGAATCGGTTTCGGACCGCTGTATCCAAACCCGATTCGCTCAACGCTAAATATAACTTAACAGCATTACCCCACAGAAGATTGCAAACGCATCCCAAACATACCTGTGGCTACTTGGTGTCTTCATTCTGTGTCCAGAAAAAGTGCTTTTATTCAGCTGGAAACCAGCTCCCAAAGTGCCTGGCTGGGCGGGGTGTGTGCTCAAAGTGCCCGAGGCAAAGCAGACAGAAGACGGGGGGAGGGCGCCTTTAGCTGCTCATAGTATCTTAGGATTGGAAGAGCTAGGAGCCTTGGCTTCCAACCAATAGCATTATATCAATTACATCTGAAGATATAGCTTTTGGAAAAAGGGTTGGCAGTGAATGCAGCTGAAAGTGAAAGCAAAAGCAGGTTTCACTGCTTTCATTCGGCTGATGGAGGGGACACGAGTCAGGAGTCCTAGGCACGTGCAGCCTTATAGCCAATGACCTACCTACTTATGCAATTGAGATGCGGCTCAGGTTTCAGAGCTCGTCCTTGTGTCCACATGTGATCAGTGGCCGGAGCCTTTAGAATGCGTCCACTGACTCTCGAGCCATACAAAAGGAGTCAGGAGTGAGAGTCAATCAAACAAAACGTCCCGTCCCCCGTCCCCCCCGGGATGTCACAAAGCCATTATTGAATGTGCATAGGATGAATGGGGTCATTCATGTCTTAGAAGCCAAAACATGGGTGGACAATGGTGTATAGCCCTCCCAACCGCCGGACTGTGGATATAGCAAACAATGACGTAGCGAAGTGTAACTTCACATATACATCAACGGGGAGAATACAAAAAGAAAGGAAGACAACCAATTCAAGTCGCAAAAAAAATGGCGATACTTTCTGTTCGGTGCGGATTTCATCCTTTTTGTAAGTGTGAAATCCACCAAAACACTTATCTGTAAAAATTGTAGGCTTAATTAGGTCCGATGTAAAACAGCCAACCATGATAGACTACTAATATATAGCGAGCAGAGGGTCCGCGACAGCGGCCGCGGCTGCGCTCATTGTGCCGGGCTGGCGATTCCTCTCCAGACCCCTTTCAGAGACAACTTCCCGTCGCATTAGACAAAATATAAAAAATTGTTTTAATTGCACTAAATATGTTTTTTTAATCTCATCCTTTAGGTCTTCGTTGTCCAGTCTGTGCACTTTGACCGCGAGCAGCTGTTCTTAGGTGCCCTCTAATAAAACAGCGCCTCTGCAGGTAAAAAAAAAGGGGGGTTGAAAGGTCTCTCAAAGATATGCTGGTCCCGGAGAGTCCTGCTGCTCTGTCCCAGTCCCCCCAGCAATCAGCTGTAACCTGTCCGTGAGCCCATAGGCAAGTGTTCAATTCCCCCACAGTGCCTCCGCAGGACAAATTCAGTATTACACTTCTTAACGCACAGAACCACCTGGCCCTCTAGACAGCAGATACCAGGACATTCTCTACAGACAGGTGAGGGCCCAGAACAGGAGACCTTTCTTTCAGGACTGCCATGAGGGCAGATGCTGGGCTTGCCCGATTCTTTGACCCACAGGACGTCAGTTGTTGGAAGAGGCGTACGGCAATGGTTTATTCCCATCTCCCCCACTGAAAACACAGGCATGCACGCCCAAACTGAGCGAACGTGTGTATGGGACGGGGTGAGGAAGACTAGCTTAGTGTCCACGGCTTCCACTCCACAAAGGATGGTGAGATGTTAGGGGAAGAGAACAATAGCTACGTGTGATCACCATGACTGAGGACATTAGGCCGGTCACTGGTGTAGATCTCCGGTCCTTTTACTGTAAGCGAGAACATGGGGAAGCGATGAATCACCCCGGACATCGTCTATAGCCTAATGACTCTGCTGCTGCTGCAGGATTTCATCATGGGAAGCCCAGAAGAACTGAGCAATTAACCCCTCACTGGCCGTCCTAGCACCTACAAGTAGTGGTGAGGCTTTCCAAGCCATGTGAACAAATAAAAGTGAACCGTAAGGCTGCAGGGTGACTCTGCCCACGAGGAACGCCAAATACCTGTGGGATCTGCTTCCATCATAACATCTGCCTCTGCTTCCCCCAGCAGCGCATGCGCTGGTGACGTCACCCTCCACCTGGAGGAGGAGACGCCTGGAGGATGACATCATCAGTACATGTCCAGTAGTCATCTGTGCTGCTGAAGGAAGCAGATGCACTGCGCAGGAGCTGGTGGCACAGGTGCAAGAGAGCAGGGCCCGGTGAGATGCCCTGTCAATCAAGGGGGTGGGGGATTGGCGCTAAGTGCAGAGCAGAGGAATGCTGGGGCCACCCCTCGGTGCACCGAAGACCAAAGGGGCCCACAATGGGAAGAGTCTGACTTCTCTTTGCATCCACTCCTGATTTTGGCTTTGAAACACTGATGCAATGAGACACACACACACACAGCGCCTACAGACCCACAAGCCCAGGATCGGAGCAGACGTGAGGACATACACACACATGGGCGGCGCGCGGCCTGTACTACTGCACCTAACAAGTTGTCTCAGTGTCGCCGAGCCCTAATCCAGTAGTAGTGACTGATTCCATGACTGCCACTGAAGGCCGCGTTCAGACCTGGAGGATTTCCTGCAGCTTCCATGAGCTAAGTCACAATGTCCAGCCGCACGATGCATGTGAATGGACGGTCAAATCCACCGCATGCCGATTAGGTCGGTAATTATATATTTTTTTCTAACAAGGCGTCTGAACTCGGGTCTGAGGGGGCAGAGCATGACACAGGGGTTCACAGGACACTACATTTCTGCAAATAGAAGAAGAAAACTATGGCTGCTTACTTGCTAAAACAGCGCCACGTTTGTCCATGGGTCGTATCTGGTATTGCAGATCCATTGAAGGGACTGGGGCTGAGCTGCAATACCACACACAACCTGCAGGACAGGGGTGGCGCTCTTTCTGAAAGAAGCGGCCATGTTTTTAGTAATGGGAGATTGTCGTTACAAAAGACATCTACAACATCAAGGGGTGAAGTAGTCATCGGAGGCCGGGCTGTGTATGACAGCAGCACAGAGGAGATCAGCACATTATACTGCGCACATCCACTGTGACGGAAAGAAATGAATCAGAAGTGGAGGTGAAGAAAAATACCGTACAGTACTGGAGCTGTTTTATACTTTTTTATTATTTTTTTTTTCAGTTTACATTACTATAACCCTCCCCGTCCTCCAAAGCGGAGAAGAAAATTGAAAAAAAATAATGATATTTTTTTTATGCAATTTAGGCCTCATGCACACGACCGTTGTTTTATTCCGTGTCCGTTCCATTTTTCGTGATTTTCTGCGGACCCATTGACTTTCAATGGGTCCGTTGAAAACTCGGCTAATGCACCGTTTGTCATCCGCGTCCGTGATCCGTGGTTCCAGTCCGTCAAAAAAATATGACCTGTCCTATTTTTTTCACGGAAAACGGTTCGCGGACCCATTCAAGTCAATGGGACCGCTAAAAAACGCGGAGGCACACAAGACTGTCTTCCGCGTCCGTTTTTTTCCTATTATTTGCATGGCAAACTTGACTTAGACTTTTTTTTTACTTTCCTTCATGTCTGGTGATCCTCCAAAAATAAAGGAAGACACACGGAAACAAAAACGGAAACGGATCACGGAACAACGGAACCCCATTTTGCGGAACGGAACACAACAACGGTCGTGTGCATGAGGCCTAACCTTGGTTCTGGTATTGCAGTGTTTTTAATTGATGGCTTCAAAGCAGAAAAAAATAAAATTACATTTTTAAAATTATCTGGACATTTCGCCACATAGCGCACACGACACAAAAGACTCTCTAGCTTTAGGCTACGTCTACACGACGACATTTGACGCGCGACAATTTTTATAATGGCAGTCTATGGTGTCGCACTGCAACATGCTGCGACTGCGACGCAACAGTCGCAGAAAATCCATTCGAGATAGATTTTAATGCGACTTTTGCGTCGCAGTCGCAGCATGTTGCAGTGCGGCACCATAGACTGCCATTATAAAAATTGGCGCGCGACATTAGTGCAACAAAATGTTGCGCTACAAATGTTGCAGTGTAGTTGTGCCCTATCTGTCGCGCGACTTATTGTCGTCGTGTAGACGTAGCCTAACAGACATCATCCGTTTCTGCAGCCTCCTCACAGCGCCATATAATGCATAGTGGCCGTCCTTGGTATTGCAGCTCAGGCCCATTAATTTCAATAGGACTGAGCTACAACTCCCAGAATCCTCCTTTCACTTTTATGTGAGTTGCAAGTAAGTGTGCATGCTGGGAGTTGTAGTTTCACAGCAGCTGGAGTGCCGAAGGTTGCTGCTGATCCCTGTGACCAATGAACGTGACATCACTGGACTAGGAGTAGGCCGCAGCCTCTTCAAACAGCCGGAGGCCCCGCCGGTCAGATCTTGACAACCTATCGAAGCCCCCTTTAAAATCCGCACCACAAGTCAAATCTCGGGCGGATTCGTTACAGGTTTCAATTTCCGCATTACAAAGGGTGAAATCCGCAACACGTAATTTACTGAAAACCTCCACGGCAGATTCCGGCGCCATTTTCAATATAGAGTGGAACCCGCGCCAAAACCCGCATTATTTTGCTGCTGCAGAAAATCCCACAGGGGAAATTCTGATACTGATGACCCGATATCCTGTGCACGGCGCCGTCCATTGTATAGTGGCTGTTCTTGGTATTGCAGCTCAGGCCCATTCACCTGAAGGAGCTTCTCCTAGGTCATGTGACCACTCGTGGAGGGCCGAGATCTCTTCAAACAGCTGATCCGAGTGTCGGACCCCCAGAGATCACATACTGATGACCTATTGTGCCGTCGGTATTAAACACTCGGACCGCCCCTTTAAACAGACGGTGACTCCCCACTGAGATCGTCGTTCTTACAACGCGTCGCCCGCATGCTGCAAGGAACGGTCTTTGTTGCTGAAGCGTCCGGGGATTAGATCTCTGCCGCTAGATGTGCAGCCTCCAACCACCACAGCTGATCCCCACCGCCCAGGAGAAGACACTGCCCCCCGAAGCGTCACCCCTCACAAGCAAATAAATAATACCGTACGCTATTTCTTATCAGGGCTGTCTGCTTTGGATGCTCCGTTTTCATACAATTTGCAGCCATGTCCCATAATCGAGACCCTCGTCGGTTAGTTAAAGGGGCAGTCTATGAAGACGGTCGGTTAGTCAGAAGGGGGTCCGCAGCTCACGTGAAACCGTCACATGGGCACAAGGAAGGCCTCATGCGCAGCACCGTCATTTTGGTTTGCTAAAAATGCATTTCTGTGGGTCCGAAAAAAAAAAAAAAACGTCGCAAATGACAGAACCTGTCCTTTTTGCGGGCAAGCATAGGCTTCTTTACAGCGGGTCCCGCGAAAAGTGCGGACCGCACCTGTATTTTGCGGATCCGCGAAAAAGGGGTAAGGTCCTGTGCAGGAGGCCTAAGGCAGAGAACGAAGACAAGGAGAAGAGTCAAATGAAAGGGCCACGCCCGCCATAAATCCACCCTCCTATCATCGATAAAGGACACGGGGCGTGACTGGTGACTCATCCACCCGTCCGACGTCATATAACAATCACGGAAAGGTGTCTGGAGCCGATACTTATGCCCACCGTTGGGGGCGGCAGAAGCCATGTAGACACCTGGAAAGACTCATACCCAAACGGAGGGGAACGAGGACGCCTATGAGGAGCTGGAAGCATGTCTGCCCTGAGGGGCGTCCACCGGACAAGAGCAAAGGGCAGTCGGGTCACCCCACTGCATGTGTGCACAGCCTTAAAGGGGTGTCATGGAGGTCGGACCTCTGGCACTGGTCAGTGCTCAGCGACCTCCATCAGTCCCATAGTCTTTGAATGGAGCAGCAGTGTGCAGCTCCGCCCCCATTCAAACAAGGGATTTAGGACTCTTCCCCCCTTCTTGTGATCTATGGGGGTCTTAATGGTCGGATCTAACAGTTTGATCGACACCCGGCACCCCC
Organism: Bufo bufo; assembly: GCF_905171765.1. Taxonomy (NCBI): domain Eukaryota; kingdom Metazoa; phylum Chordata; class Amphibia; order Anura; family Bufonidae; genus Bufo; species Bufo bufo. The sequence goes on from NC_053390.1 coordinate 47,342,330, forward strand.
ACCAAACAGCTGTTTGCAGAAGTCGCTGGAAACACAACAGTGGACTGAGCCGGAAGCTGAAGGCGCCCCCCAGTGTGCAGTGGTCGTGCCAGGGTACTGCAACTCATCTCCCGTCATCATGACGCTGGTTGAGCAGGGATGGGTTCGTCCTGAGCCCTTCCAGCGGAGGTGACCACCCTGGATTTTTCCGCGTGGCCCCCTCTCATATTCCATCAGGTCTTGATTACTGCCACATGCACCAGACAGCGTGGCGCATTCCCACTGTAGACCGCACCGTCTGCCAAGGAACGGGGCAGAGAACGCCCTCCAAGACACAAGGGTCTGAGACCAAATATAGTCCATGCCACCAAGACCACCCTCCTTCTAGATGTGGCTCTAGGACTGCACAGATCCTGTCCACGCCCCCCGGGCACCATGCCACCCTAACCCCCAACATACGTGCCCTCTCATGCCCAACACTGACAGCTTTTTGGTAAGTATTGTCAAGGGAGCCCCTGTCCACGTGCGTTATGGATGGCCATAAAGGGGGGCTCCAAAATTAGGACCCCCGATCTAGAGCTAACTGTTCGGTCTCTTGAGCACTTGGCACAACTATCCATTGAGTTCAATGGGCACAGCGCAATACTACCAGCTGTTCTGAAACTACAACTCCCAGAATCCTCCTTTCACTTTTATGTGAGTTGCAAGTAAGTGTGCATGCTGGGAGTTGTAGTTGCACAGCAGCTGGAGTGCCGAAGGTCGCTGATCCCTGCCATTAGAGAAATGAGGAACCCCTTTAAATCAACGTATCATAAAAATGTCTACAACCTTCTGATTTGCTTTGGGTTTCAGTCCCTCGCCACTAAGATCCCTGCTTGCTGTCAGTGAATGAAAGCATTCTTGTTTACACCCAGAGGCGGAAAAACCTAACACTTCTCACCCCTGAGGTTTTGCTACAGTTGTATCCAGCCCGAAATCCTCTCAAAGCAATTTTGTTACAATGTATCGACGGAGGGAACACGTATCGGTCTGAAGTTCAGGCGGTTTGCCAAGGGGTCCACCACTGTAAGAAACTATCAGCTGTGAGAAGAATGAGGTCTGTAGGGGGTTTTAGGAAAGTTTCCATTCACTGATAACAAGCAGAGACCTTGAAAATGGTGAGAAAATTAAGCACAAAGTAAATTCGAAAATTGCCAAACTTTACATTATACAGTGGTTAAAGGGGAACTCCGATCTCGGGACCAGGACACCGCGCCCACAAACAGAACTGCTATGGAAGTTACGGAAACAGCGTAGCACAGCCCGCTCCGGGGACCCCCACGGATATGTCGAAAATATTAAAAATAGGAATACCCCTTTAAGGTTTGTCCCGGGATGATTGCTTATCACTGAGTGTCTAATCGCTTGGGAATCCCACCGAGAAAGAGAACAAGGGTCTCCTGCCCCCATCTAAACGGAGCGGCGGTCGGTCATCTCCCATAGAAATCAATGGAGCGGGAGTGCGCGTCCAGGACCACGGGTCAGAAACGTATCACCCACCAGGGGTCCTCCGCCTGTCGTGACACTACAACTCCCAGCGTGCTCCAATCACTTCCTTCCCAGGACAGCTCGGCAGGCGCGCCTGCTGGGAGTTGTCGTTTTCACGCTGACCCCCGACCCATCCTGTAGGTGGGCGCTAAGTGGTCTTCGCGGGGCTGGAAAGTTAGGTCGCGACTATTGACATCAGTCTACGACGTGATTAACTGGAAAACCGCCCACGACGTGTGAATATGCCTCAAAAAAGTCTTTGGGGTGGCGCCCCGATCAGCCGATACGCGGAGAACGACTTTATCTGGCGGACTACAAATACCATATCGCCTTGATATGACAAGGAGAATGGAGGGGGGGGGGGAGTGTAAAAAAAAAAAAAAAAAGGTCATATGGCCCAGACAAGGGCCAGCACCTAGGCAAACCCCCTGGGCACCACACCTCTAGTGCCACCCTACAACCTGTCACTTCGTGCCCCCCCTCACCTGAAGTAGTAGACATCGCTCTTGCCAGCGCTCAGCCCGGACTTTCTGATGACCTCCTCCTTCTTCCAGCCCGGCGGCAGTGCCGGACAGTCCATCCTCCTCTTCTCCATGGACCAGCACACGACCTACACCATAGCCCGGCGGCTCCTCTCTGCTGCCCCCCGCCTCACACGGAGCTGTCAAGTGACAGCAGCGCCCCCTAGCAGCCGCAATACTCTTCCGCAAATTAGTCCCGGGCCCTGAGCTGGCGGAGGGATACCGCAGACCAGGAAACCGGTGTTGTTCTGCGCTGAATCCCCACGGTTGACAGGCGCTCGTTTAACCCTTTCCTGGTGCAAAATAGTCCGCGGGCTCGGTTTATGTATCGATTAAACCCTTTTTATCCCTTGTGTGAATGAACAACGACTCCTATCAGCCAGGCAGGGGGGGATGGGGGAAGGGGGCCTGTGGGCTCCTGGGAGCTTTAGTTTAATCGGTACCAGAACGAATTTCGCTGTGTTCTTCCGAGAGGAATGGGCAGGGATTTTATATTCTCTGTGGTGCGGTTTAACCCTTTCGCTGCCAGCTGTCAATTACAAACGCGCGCCACGTCGTGTCCAATACTAATAAAATTTTCAAAAATTTGCTGGAAACGTTCTGTCTTTTCCATTTTTAGGGTTTGTCACAGTGTATCAGACTAGAGAGAAAGGTATCGGACTGGATACGGTTGTAACAAAGCCTCAGCTGTGAGCGGTATTAGGCCGCGTCACATAATTTCCGCCGCGTCTGAACCTATTTAAAGCCTATATTTATGTTTCCGTTCGTCGACAGCAAACATTCGGAGAACCCCTTTAACTATACATATACTTTACAATATAAAGGTAAACCGCCTCACGTGGAGGAGGGCGGTCACCCCCGGCTGCTCTTTCAGACGTGCGATCTGTCCACCGTAGAAGGACGGCGTCCGTGTGCGGTCTGTTTTTGTCATGCACCCATTGACTTGAATGGTACCTGCTGGGATTTTCTCTTCGCGGACCGGATGATGGAAAAATCACTCTGTGAATTGGTCCATTGGCTATAACGGGTTGGCGTTCAGTCCGGGGGCGATCCGTTCTACCCTCATCATCCGTCTGCATGAGGTGTGACCTGAATCTCCTGGTCCCAATGCAAAATCCGAAACGCCCCCCCCCCCCCCCCCCCCCCGTTCTCTACCTATACTGGTGACCTTTTGGCCCCGCATGTACGTACCATGGTGTGGGGCGCCCACCTAAACTAAGCGCCTGAACCCGTCCGACCTTCTTGACCCCACAGACCAGGGATCAGCAACCTCCGATGCTTCAGCTGTGGTGAAACTACAACTCCCAGCATGCACACTTGCTTGGTTGTCGTGAGAACTTCTATAGAAGTGAATGGTGCATGCTGGGAGTTATAGTTTCACTGCTGACTCCTGCCGTAGACATTAGAAACTGGCAAAATCCACTGTCAAATACTGAATGCGGGGATCGGTAAAGGGAGTGAAACTACAACTCCCAACATTTCCCGATGTATACAGAGCGTGTAAATACGCTCTCTGCCTATAGGGGGTGCTGTAATTGGGGCTTTTCTGGGGCCATTTGCTCTCTCTTTAGGGTGCATCCACATGGGGGGTATATTCCACAGCTTTTTGGGTGGGATCTGCGTGAAAATTCTGCACGGAAATCGACCCAGGGTGCGGATTTTAAATTTGGGATTTTCTCACAGAGTGGGAATGGGTCCCAGTAGAGGGAAGGATGAAAACCGTCCTCTGCTGGGATCCGTTCCAGCGCAGGAGCATATTTTCCTCCATTACATCACCAGCCAGCGTCGGCAGTAGAGGGGTTAATCCATACACACCCATCCACTCCCATCATCCCGCATGGACTAGAACCTCCTGGTGGATCCCAGCTAGACTTCATATGACGCAGACTCCCTGCTGACCCCTACTATACGCCCGGCCCCACAAAGCCTGTATTCATAGCGCCATCACAATACGGGCGTCTGCCTGATGACCTCCTTCACATGTCAACCCGCCAACGGCCAGAGGTGAAACAACGGGGGTCACAAATTCCCATTCACACAATGCGGCCGAACACTGTGCGTTATTGAGCCCCTGTTGTTTCCTTTTGTATCTCTGGCATCTGTCTGCCGTTTTTACCCCTTTGAAAGGCAAAAGCAATGTAAGTGTGTTTCACATAGAGTACCTCCAGAGCTGCACTCACTATTCTGCTGGTGGAGTCACTGTGTACAGACATAACATTACTTATCCTGTACTAATCCTGAGTTACATCCTGTATTATACTCCAGAGCTGCACTCACTATTCTGCTGGTGCAGTCACTGTGTACATACATTACTTATCCTGTACAGATCCTGAGTTACATCCTGTATTATACTTCAGAGCTGCACTCACTATTCTGCTGGTGGAGTCACTGTGTACATACATTACATTACTTATCCTGTACAGATCCTGAGTTACTTCCTGTATTATACTCCAGAGCTGCACTCACTATTCTGCTGGTGCAGTCACTGTGTACATACATTACTTATCCTGTACTGATCCTGAGTTACACCCTGTATTATACTCCAGAGCTTCACTCTCTATTCTGCTGGTGGAGTCACTGTGTCCATACATTACATTACTTATCCTGTACTGATCCTGAGTTACATCCTGTATTATACTCCAGAGCTGCACTCACTATTCTGCTGGTGGAGTCACTGTGTACATTACATTACTTATCCTGTACTGATCCTGAGTTACATCCTGTATTATACTCCAGAGCTGCACTCTCTATTCTGCTGGTGCAGTCACTGTGTACATTACATTACTTATCCTGTACTGATCCTGAGTTACATCCTGTATTATACTCCAGAGCTGCACTCTCTATTCTGCTGGTGGAGTCACTGTGTCCATACATTACATTACTTATCCTCTACTGATCCTGAGTTACATCCTGTATTATACTCCAGAGCTGCACTCACTAGTCTGCTGGTGGAGTCACTGTGTACATACATTACATTACTTATCCTGTACTGATCCTGAGTTACATCCCGTATTATACTCCAGAGCTGCACTCACTATTCTGCTGGTGGAATCACTGTGTACATACATTACATTACTTATCCTGTACTGATCCTGAGTTACATCCTGTACTATACTCCAGAGCTGCACTCACTATTCTGCTGGTGGAGTCACTGTGTACATACATTACTTATCCTATACTGATCCTGAGTTACATCCCGTATTATACTCCAGAGCTGAGCTCTAATATTCACTACAGGCTCAATGTCTGCATAGGGCTTTTGCTTGCTATTCACCTGCTTGGCTGTTTTTGGCACTCCCTTGAGCATGCGAGATTCTGATATTGATGGCGTATCCATATGATAGGTCATCAGTATTTGGTCAGTGAGGGTCCAACATCCGGGACCCCCATCATCAGCTGCTTGAAGAGGCCATGGCGCTCACTGAAGCGCCACAGCCTTTTCGCACCTTACCAAGCACAGCGCCATACCTTGTATAGTGGCTGTCCTTGGTATTGCAGCCCAGGCCCATTCACTTGAATGAGAATGTGGAGTAGGAAAGTCACACGACCGATGTGAATGTGGTGGAGTCACTGGCCTAAGAAGAGGAAGTGCCGGGAGTCGGATCCCCTCCGATCTGGTATTGACCTATCCTGAGGGTAGGCCATCAATATCAAAATCTCAGACAACCCCTTCAAGATTCGGTGAGAGGTGACCACTTGTTTGAGAAGCCTTCAGGGTCAGAGAACATTGCCAGGCCTCCTCTTGTTATGTAAACTGCTGCATCCTATGAATTTAAAGGTCCCCCCCCTTTCTAGAGATAAGCGGCAGCAGAAGTTCCCTCTACACTTTAATGGACAGGACCAGGTGTGATGATGTTTCTACTGCCTGGCCCTGTCAATCACAGTGCAGAGGGCGTGGCAGTTGCAGAGAGAGCAGAGCCTGTAGGTGTAATGGTAACGCCCCTGTTGCTCCTAGAGGCTCATTTGCATATATTACAACCTCATCTTTCTCAGCAATGCGGCCACATATGAACATGGGACCAACACAGATGCCTTCAGCTGCCAAGCGCACATGGAACAGGTCAGCCAGTGTCATAGGGACCAGTGGCATGCTAAGGGAGGGGGGGGGGGGGGTGATTCTCTCAGGGGGTGCCAGAGTCCAGAAGCAATGAGCGCTTCCATCAATAAAGATAGAAGCGCTCATTGCTGGAGCGCTGGGAGCTGTGGTCCTGTCACTCACCGCTCAGCTCCCCGCGCTCCTCCCCTCCTTCAGGCCGAGGCGCTCTGAATGTTGAGGCAGGAAGACTTCTCCCCGCTCCACCATTCAGCCTGCAGGCACGGATCGCGCTGCCGGCCTGTGTGGGCGGAGCCTGTAGCCCGGAAATCTGCATAAGCTCCGCCCACACTGTACTGCAGAGCAATCTGTGTCTGCAGGGGAGAGAGGACTGTGACCTTCAGGAACGGGACAAGGTGAGTAGTTACTGTGGTTTTTTTTTGTTTGCTTGTTTGTTTGTTTTTTAACACAGAGGGGGCACAATGGGCATTTCTACTCTGGAGGGGGCACAGTGCACAGAGGGCATTACTACTATGAAGGGGGCACGGAGGGCATTATTACTGTGAAGGAGGCACAATGGGCATTACTAGCACAGAGGGCATTACTACTATTAAGGGGGCACAATGGGGATTTCTACTATGGAGGGGGTACGGAGGGCATTATTACTGTGAAGGGGGCACAATGGGCATTACTACTATTAAGGGGGCACAATGGGCATTATTACTGTGAAGGGGGTACAGTGGGCATTACTACTATTAATGGGGTTGTCTTGTCTGGGTTCAGAGCTGAACCCGGACATACCTCCATCTTCACCCAGGCAGCCCCCCTGACTTGAGCATCGGAGTAGTTCATGCTCCAATGCTCTCCTTTGCCCTGCGCTAAATCGCGCAGGGCAAAGGCATTTTCAAGAGTTCCGGTGACGTACGGGGCTCTTCATGGGACTGCCAGGAAGCCCGGTGACATCACCGGCACTGATGGGCGCGCTTTAGCGCTGCACTAGCCAGTAAACTGGCTAGGGCAGCGCTAAAGCATGCCCATCTGAGCCGGTGATGTCACCGAACACACTGCCGGGCGGAAGCTTCCGCCCAGCAGTGTGTTATAGTAAACGAAAGAGCCTGTGCCCTGCGCGATCTAGCGCAGGGCAAGGGAGCGCATCGGAGCATGAGATGCTCCGATGCCAACATCAGGGGGGGCTGCCTGGGTGAAAATAAGGGTATGTCCGGGTCCATCTCTGAACCCGGACAACCCCTTTAAGGGGCATTATTACTGTGAAGAAGGCACAATGGGGATTATGACTGTGAAGGGGGCACAAAGAGGGCATTACAACTGTGAAGGGGCACAGATAGGGCATAACTACTGTGAGGGGGGAACAATGAAGGGATAAATACTTTAAGCAGGCACAATGTGGGCATAACTACTGTTAGGGAGCACACATCTGTACAAAACTACTGTGAAGGTTGTACAATGAGGGCAATACTACTTTGAGGGGGGTACGAATTTTTTAAAGTATTGAGGGGGCGGTGCCAGAGAAAGGACCCGCCCCGGGTGCCAAACAACCTAGGCACGCCACTAATAGGGACTAACCTGCTGACAGATGCCCTTCAACATTACATGATCCTTTAATCAGCATTGTCGACCATTACACAGGTTTGACCCCTGGAAATTATGCTCGACTGCTTGACGTCATCGCTTGATGTCCCAGAATTTCTGTCTTTTTTTTTTAGAAAATGGTTGCAAGGGAGTTTGTCAGCAGTTTTCATCATTCTAAACTGCTGCCAGCAGTCGGTAGAGGCTGGGGAGAGCAGGACAAACATAACCTCTGTGTAGTTTTTATTAGCAGGAGTAGTGTGAATAGGAAGTTGTTTTCTGCCAGGTTTCTACTCCTGCAGGTGTCCAGGAGGAGGAGCTTCACTGTGAAGTGCTTTCTGCATTGAGCTGCCATCTTCCATCTGATTGGACAAGGAGGGTTTGCTCTGACTACATTGACCTTGATAAGCGGCAGCAGAAATCTATAAGCTTATTAATCTCAGGGCTGACAGGCAACGGCTGTAGAATCTGATCCATTTCGGCAATGTGTACCTATCTGGGTATGTCAGTGTGCCAGAGGTCGAGGGGCACACCTGAGGCGGTGGGCTTGCTGGCTCACTCTGCCATATCAACACAGGATAGGTGAGTTCCTGTATGACCCCTCGACCCATCACAACCCCCACCCATCCCCCTCCACAGCCATCATAGGACAGAGGGTCGGTGTCATCATCTGGTCAGATCCAACCTACCTTTTACATGCTAATGTAGTGAGCAAGAGGAAAGATCTTTTCCATTTCTGCTCATGAAGGGGGGTAGAAGTGGTCTGAGGTGGGGGGGTTCTTCCTATATGTAAATAAATCTAAATGACTGTCTGATGTAGCCTTCTTTACCATTTGTAAGATCTCTGATTGCTGTCAGCGAATGGTGAAGTGAAGACTGTAAAGCTATTTCTCACAACTAAGAAGTTGCTAAATTCTTTGTGTGCGTCAGCCACTAGGGGGAGCTGATTGCATACAGATCTATACTATACGGCCAGTATTGAATTTCTAGGGAGCTGTAAAAATCAGAATTCATTGAGCTCCCCCTAGTGGTGGCTGCAGATAACCACAATTCTGTCTGAAGTAATATGGAAGTAAGAAATCTGTATCAGAAAACTGGAGCTGGAACCTGTGTAAAAATATAAAGTAGTGAAATAGATCAGCAGTCCTCACCACCCTAGACCCCCGGAGACACTAAGTATTAACCCTTACAACACTCTAAACTTCTAGAGATACTATAAACTGCACCATGGATGGACCCTGTGCATGCGTCGATGATATTTAGTTGTGTTCTACGGGACAGCACATTTCCTCGACATACCCATTATGGCCGCGTCACCTTAAAGTTTGGCTGTCAGGGTGTCGGCTTTTCTTCTCACCAGTAATTATCTCGCCTTTCTTAACCCTTGCAAGCTACAACCTGTACCTCATTGCCTTCCGTGTGCGCCCAATAGCGCTGAGTTCTGCACATGTCACCACAAACATCTGCAAGAATATACACGCCACCACTGCGTCTCATGGGATTCACCCGTCAGGGAGGAGGCGAGACGCAGCTAACACTTTGATGCCGGCTTCTGTTGATCCAGAGGGTTCAGCGTAATTGCCTGCTGTTCAGATCATGGAGGGCTATCGGTCATATGTTATGATGGTCACAGGAGCCTGAATACATATATGTTGGGTAAATAAAGCTTAAAGGGATGGCCTCAAATGGGGAGCCCCTTCTCCACAGCAAGCCACCCTAGTGGTCAGCTGCTGAAAACAAAAAAACTGAAGATTACAGCTGGCGACCACTACAGGGGAAATGTGGTATTGCATGGAAGATCCTCGTGGGCAGGAACTTCTCTCCAATGTGGCTGATGATTGGACAACCCCTTTGATCATCAATGATAGGCTCCTCGGGGATAGCACCAGAGGTTTTTGGTCAGTCAATTGGCAGGGTATGCATGTTTACTGCAATTTCTTGTCTGCAGTAGACATGTATCCTCCGCCAGTCTGAGAATGTGGTATTACATGGCAGCTCCTCGTGGATAGGAACTTCTCTCCATTGTGGCTGATGATTGGATAACCCCTTTGATCACCGATGATAAGCTGCAGAGGTTTTTGGCTGTTGATTGGCAGAGTATGCATGTTTACTGAAATTTCTTGGTTGCAGTACACATGCATCCTCTGCCAATCTGAACATGTATATTTATACTGGCATCTGTTGGCTCCACAACATTAGCTTTTAACCAATAGTCTCTATGCATACTGGTGGCCTAACATCTGGATTTCAACATACTAATCCTCTGTTCCGACGAGAGATAAGCAGCAAACAGAAGCGGTCGGCGGCCACTTTTCTCCCTATTGCAGTAAGCGTACACGTTCAGCTCATCTGAGGAGTCAGGATCTATAGCTGTCCAGTTTACATCCTGCATCAATTTCGCATGATTTTCAAGATCTCTGCTTGCTGTCATTCTAAAAGAACCCCCTAATGTTTGCTTTCAATGGAGTAAGAACATCTCCAGTCATCACAAATTGTTTATGTATGCGCGTTTCTCCCCCTGCCTTTAGCATGGCTGCTCCCCCAGGGTTATGATTCTCACCCAGCTTTCCCAGGCTCCTGAGCTGATATTCTGACATTCTTCATTTTCCGCACTGCTGCATCGCTGAGTACGTCCGCTAATCAGGACTCTGGGAAAGCTGGATTGCTAGTCCTATCAAAGCTGCAGTGCAGGCTACGTAGGTTGCCACCCAGCTTTCCCAGGATCTAAATAAGGCCTCATGCACAAGAGCGTATTTTCTTTTTGTGTCCGTTCCGTTTTTTTGCGGACCGTATACGGAACCATTCATTTCAATGGGTTTGCAAAAAAAAACAACGAAGTTACTCCGTGTGCATTCCGTTTCCGTATGTCCGTATTTCCGTTCCGCAAAAAAATAGAACATGTCCTATTATTGTAAGCATTACGGACAAGGATAGGACTGTTCTATTAGGGGCCGGCTGTTCCGTTCCGCAAAATACGGAATGCACACGGACGTCATCCGTATTTTTTGCGGATTTGTTTTTTGCGGACCGCAAAATACATACGGTCGTGTGCATGAGGCCTAACTAAGAGAAGCAGCATTGCATAATTCTGAACTGAAAAGAGAAGTGCTGCAGTATAAAGCATGGCGCCAGGAAAAGTACATAATCACGCTGCCCTCACCTTTTCCAAAATCTTCCCACTGGAATATTCCTGTATATAAAGAGAAGCTCAGGGCTTATAGGAGGTATCATGAATTCTTAACTCCTTCTCTACCAGACAATAGTCTATAACTTTGCCTCTCTTTTCTTCCTTACTTTCGGCAGGGTTTACGGCACCCCTCAAACTCCTGCTAGTTTACAGAGGAGCTACCCCCTCTCCTGACATGTCTGTTTTAGTAACTGCTTGCATCCCCCTTGTAATAATAATTCTGGAGCATCCACTCTATGTTGTGTTGTTCCTCTATTATTCCTGCTGGAAGTTTATGATTGAAAATGAAAAATGAAAAAAAAAGGTCCAGCTGAGTGTTACCAGTTGCAGCTGCGTCTCTGCACAGTCTGACACTATCCAATCAGTGCTGCCAAGGTCAGACTGTATAGGGGCACACCCCAAACTGGTAACACCCAGCTGACCCTTCATTCATAACTTGTAGCAGGAATAATAGAGGAATGGCACAATATAGAGCCATAAGAAGAGATGCTCCAGAATTGTTAGTACATGGGGAATGCAAGTAGATATGTCAGGGGTTTGATGGATGAGGGTGCAACCATTGAGATCCCACTGTTTAGAAGAATGGGGGGTCCCTGAGTCTCATCCACTTCAAAATCCCACTAGACTAGTAGAGGAGACTGAATGGAGTGGTGGTCACACGTGCTCGCTGCCGCTCCCTGAGATCACAGAGCACTGTACTTGGCAATCCCATCAGTCCTATCAATGGAGCAGCAATATCCATGCCTGACCGCCGCTTCAATCAATCAGCTCAGCTGCCCTGCGGGCCCTTTAAGCGCCAGCTTTGCCCATGCTCCAGGCCTGATATTGCTGCTCAGCCCCATTCACCGAGCACAGCGCCCCCTTCTTTGCTGTGATCAGTTGGGGTCCCTCTGGTCAGAGCTGCTCCACTCACATAGCGATTGCTATGTCTTTAGCTATATGTCGTCCTTCATTAGTACAGTCGTCTTTAAGGGTCCAATCACGCGTCCGCAAAACGGGTCCGCATCCGTTCCGCAATTTTGCGGAACAGGTGCGGATCCATTCATTTTCAATGGGGCCGCAATGCGCTGTCCGCATCCGCATTTGCGGATCCGCACTTCCGTTCCCGCAAAAAAAAATAGAACATGTCCTATTTTTGGCCGCAATTGCGGACGAGAGAAGGCATTTTCTAGGAGAGTGCCAGCGATGTGCGGTCCGCAAAATGTGGAATGCACATTGCCGGTGTCCGTGTTTTGCGGATCCGCAAAACACATACGGACGTGTGAATGAACCCTAACCCTTTAAGGACCATATGGGTCCATACAGCATATATCCTGCGATGCACAACCCATCACACAGACCGCCTAGCCTGACGGAGGGTTGAAATATTTGTTTTCCCGTAATTTTCGGGCTGTTTCTGTTTCGTAATGACGTCACACAAAGCTGGGATCGGGGCCGGGAGGACGTGACCTGTGTCTTCCCTGCATTCCTCCATGTACAGATCATTGATGATGCGGCTCTGGTATGGGGCTCACATTGCTGCCAACTATTTGCAGGGACTCTCCCTAATTCTTTGAGACAGTCCTGGCAAATTAGGGCTTTTCAGAGCTGAAAATAAGTGGGTTTTATGTTATTCCCACCCATGAGTGGACAGAACTAGGTGTGTTTGGGGTCCTTCCTGAGGGTAGGGCTTTCATGCCCCAAATTTACCAACTACAATGTTGGTAAGTATGGGCTGAGCAGCAGGAGGGGCCTGAAACGCGTCACATACAAGTGTCTATTTTGGGTACCATAATGAAAGCTTTGGTAATGCTCATTTCCACTGACCACTTTGAGGCCGATTTTGGGTGTCGGGACCAGGAGGACAAACAGGGACTTAAAGAGGGCGCCATCAAAGTCAGATAGGTACAGGTCAGAGAGACCCGCACCTATTTTCAGAACAGACCTCCAAAGTGAAGGAAAGCGCACCACGCATGCGCCGTGTGCCCTCTATTCACTTGTATGGGAGCGCGAAAATAGCCGAGCGAGCGCGATTGGTTGTGTGAGGAAGTCCTATAGGAATGAATGGAGAGTGCGGTGCGCAAGCGCGGCCACCGCTCCATTCACTTTTATGAGACTGCCGGAGATAGCGGAGCCAGTGCTCAACTATTTTCGGAACTCCCATGGAAATAAATGGAGGGTGGCTGTGCATGTGTGGCTGCTCTGCGCTCACTTCAGGGTCCCATTCTGGAGATAAATGCGCCTAGCGATATGCCACCCGTGGCTGAGATGAGACAACCATTTTAAAATTGGATAACACTTCTACTATATGGGTTGCGGTACCCTTTGCGGTTAGACAGATTCATAAAACTGCGTGAAAGAAAAAACTATTTTGGTTGCCCGTAGCAACCAATCACGGCACAGCTTTCATTTTACAGGAGCAGAATGCAAAATGAAAGCAGCGACGGGATTGGTTGCTATGGGCAACAAAGACAGCGGGGCAGATATATGAAAACTGTCTAAACTAAAAACTGCCTGTTGCTCCTAGCAACCAATCCCAGTGTGGCTTTCATTTTCCAGGAGCAAAGTATGAAATGAAAGCTGTGGCGGGATTGGTTGCTATGAGCGACAACCAGTTTTCATAAATCTGCCTCACTGGCTCTGTGGCCCCATAGCAACCAATCACAGCGCAGCTTTCATTTTCCAGGAGCACAATCAGAAATGTAAGCCAGGTTGTGATTGTTTGCTACGGGGGGCAACAGAGACAGTTTTATTTTAAGGGCCAAATTTCCTAAATCTCGTCGAGCGGCTTCGCTTGTTACAGCACCCGAAGAGTTAACACCAAATCACGTGATCGTGTTTTGTCACATTTCCCGTAAAACTTCCCCGCTCCTGACCGCCAGCTATCTCTCTGGCCCGCAGCCCTTGCTGAGTCACACTGGAGTTATGCAATATCACGCAAAAACTTTTTTGCACCTTTTATAAAAAAAAAAAGAAACCCTATGGCCATTAAATCCCTCGTCTCCAACCAGAACAGGCAGTGAAGGGTTAACCCTCTCCAGGCAGAGTGTGCCGTTCTTTCCGCTAGCACAAGACGTTCTGCCAGATCAGAGGTCAGGACGAGACGGGCTTGGCACTGGTCATGGCGAATACCTTTTCTTTCCTTTCATATGGTTTGACCGCGGATCTGATCAAACTTAACCCATGAAAGTCCACAGCATCGTGAGCGCATGACGCACTTCCGCCCCAGGCAGTACCTCACTATCCATTCCAGACTTGTCAACCCCCGGTTGCCTGGTGCCAAAAAAAAAAAAGGTTCCACCATGGGGTATCTTCCGTTTTGGGGTTCCCCTTTAAGAGAAGACAATAGCAGAGCAAATTAAGTATCGGTTACTGTGACTTTAAGAGACACTCTGCTTGTCGTGGAGGCACTATGGCTGTCATGGGCGTGAGGAAGGTACGCGTGTGCTCTGTCACCCTGTGGAAAGCCGTGAGATCACGTGGGTCGCTATATGGTGATTTTATTAGAGCGCTGTATGGCGGTCTCTCGTACTTAGGTATAAGTATTGGTTACTGTCACTTTAAGAGGCGCTCTGCTTGTCGTGGAGGCACCATGGCTGCCGTCAGGGTGTGGACTGTACGTGCGTATGAGGTTCGTGTGGTAAAAAGTCTCCCTGAAACCAGTTCCTAGGGGTGTGACACCGAAGATCGGGAAATCTGTGCGGTTTTATTATAAAATACGAAAGGTTCTGAAGTTTTTCATGTAAAATCTGTTACGGAAACGTCTGGAGAATTGTCTCCCTGGGAATCATGGAAATCGAGGAGCAGGAAAAGTCACTCTGAGGCCGTCATTAGTCACCGGAGACAGGACGAGACGTCTCCTCCTGACATAAGTGGCTGCACCGTGGGAAGCGGAGATCCACCCGGGACGGCGTCATCGGTTCGCGGTTGTTTTTGAGTGATTGGAGGGAGACGACTTCAGAATACGGTTACAACGTCCTGACTGTCACTTATACTACGTTAGGGAGACCAGGCGCCCTCTTCTCAAGGGGGGAGGCACTGAAGGGTGGGGGCGCTATAACTAGTCTTAGGCCTTGTTCACATTTCTGTGTTCATTCGACATCCGTGAAAAAAATCAATCTGTGTTTCATCCGTGAAGGATCCATGTTTAGTCCGCGTGCCTGTTTTTTCCTTCCACGTGTCATCCGTATTCCACTGACACTTCTCAGTTGAAAATTAATTTCAAAAGCATCTCCTATCAGTGAAAAATGGACGCTACACAGGTGTTGATTTTCATGGACCCATAGGTCTCAATGGGCGTGTTGGTCTGCATCGTGGACCTGCAATCCTCAGACGCACTACTAGTGCACGTTTTTGTCGTGATGCCAGTTGCAATGAAGCAACAAGGGCACAGGGCCCCTTTTAGTGAAATGGATGGTACCCAGGGTAGGAATGCCAGAGTGGTGTAGGATGGCCTAATGTCCCTTAATGGTGTTGCTCTTGTCACGGTGCTCCTACCTGGATACGCTGGAACCCCAGGTGTGGCTGTCCGAAAGCAGAAAAAGGGGTAGTTGAATAGTGGGGTGAAGAACAAATTTAGTCCAGACCTTGTGATGAACTTGATAACAGCTTTAATTAAACTTTCTTCCAACGCGATTTACAGGCTTTGTCTTGGTTTCCAGCAGGCTTTGGCAATAACGGTGGCAGGCAAACAAACTCAACTCTGCTACATCTGTCGCTCTCTGGCTCTGCTGTGCTAACAGGATAACTGTAGACCTTAGCCTTAGCTGTAGGCTGTACTTTCCTCTGTAATCTGGTCTCTAACTTTCTTTATCCAGGGAACTCTTTCCTCCTGACTTCTGAGGCTTCAGGCTTTGGCCTCTGTGTCCAGCAGACCTGAAGGTGCTCTAGCTGGCTTAGGCAGGGACGAGCTCCTGCAGCACAACCTCCCTTGGCAGGGGGTAAACTAGACTGACTTCTAACTGACTAAATTTCTCCCTCTCTTGGAGAGAGCTAGAATGGAAAGGAGGTTCCATTCTCTGCAAATGTAGCTCTGCCATGCTTGCCGCCATCTGCTGGTGAACCAGTTACATTACACTGAAACAGTCACATAACAAGAAATAGCAATACACATTTTGCACGACCTGGAAATTAATACATGCAATAGCATTAGGTTAACCATACAAGACAGTAGCAAGGCGCAAAGGTGGTAATGCCACTCTGGGGCGTTACAGACCAAAGTAGCACAGGTCAGCAAAAAAATACTGATGTGTGAACAAGTGTGTTAAAATCAATGGGTACATGTGCTGTCCATGAAAAATGCAGACAGCACACGTCAGTGAAAAACAAAAATGTGAATGAGGCCTTAGAGGTCAGGAGGCCTAAGGGAGTGGTCGCATTACTCACTGCTCCATGGTCCTCTTCAGCAGGTGACGGTCCTGCATATCAGTGTGAAGAGCAGGAGTGGCGGCGCTCGGTGGAGTGAAGGAGAGGTGAGTATTTAAAAAAATTCCGCCTGGTCTGAGGTTTGCAGCTCTGCATTTAGGGGAATGAGGTGTTGGGTGGGCCGAAGGGGTAATTTATGAGCAGTGGCAGCCCAGGGGTTTGCATGGCATACATTTGGGTCTTTATGAATTTGTGAGCTGATTTGGGCGTTATTCTGGGGTCTGTATAAATGTATGGGCTGATCTGGGGTCTGTATGAATTTGAGGCTGGTCTGGGGTCTGTATGAATTTAAGGCTGGTCTGGGGTCTGTATGAATTTGAGGCTGGTCTGGGGTCTGTATGAATTTGAGGCTGGTCTGGGGGTCTGTATGAATTTGAGGCTGGTCTAGGGTCTGTATGAATTTGAGGCTGGTCTGGGGTCTGTATGAATTTGAGGCTGGTCTGGGGTCTGTATGAATTTGAGGCTGGTCTGGGGTTCTGTATGAATTTGAGGCTAGTCTGGGGTTCTGTATGAATTTGAGGCTGGTCTGGGGTTCTGTATGAATTTGAGGCTGGTCTGGGGTCTGTATGAATTTGAGGCTGGTCTGGGGTCTGTATGAATTTGAGGCTGGTCTGGGGTTCTGTATGAATTTGAGGCTGGTTTTGGGTTCTGTATGAATTTGAGGCTGGTCTAAGGTCTGTATGAATTTGAGGCTGGTCTGGGGTTCTGTATGAATTTGAGGCTGGTCTGGGGTTCTGTATGAATTTGAGGCTGGTCTGGGGTTCTGTATGAATTTGAGGCTGGTCTGGGGTTCTGTATGAATTTGAGGCTGGTCTAAGGTCTGTATGAATTTGAGGCTGGTCTGGGGTTCTGTATGAATTTGAGGCTGGTCTGGGGTTCTGTATGAATTTGAGGCTGGTCTGGGGTTCTGTATGAATTTGAGGCTGGTCTGGGGTTCTGTATGAATTTGAGGCTGGTCTGGGGTTCTGTATGAATTTGAGGCTGGTCTAAGGTCTGTATGAATTTGAGGCTGGTCTGGGGTTCTGTATGAATTTGAGGCTGGTCTGGGGTTCTGTATGAATTTGAGGCTGGTCTGGGGTTCTGTATGAATTTGAGGCTGGTCTGGGGTTCTGTATGAATTTGAGGCTGGTCTGGGGTTCTGTATGAATTTGAGGCTGGTCTGGGGTCTGTATGAATTTGAGGCTGGTCTGGGGTTCTGTATGAATTTGAGGCTGGTCTGGGGTTCTGTATGAATTTGAGGCTGGTCTAAGGTCTGTATGAATTTGAGGCTGGTCTGGGGTTCTGTATGAATTTGAGGCTGGTCTGGGGTTCTGTATGAATTTGAGGCTGGTCTGGGGTCTGTATGAATTTGAGGCTGGTCTGGAGTCTGTATGAATTTGAGGCTGGTCTGGGGTTCTGTATGAATTTGAGGCTGGTCTAGGGTCTGTATGAATTTGAGGCTGGTCTGGGGTCTGTATGAATTTGAGGCTAGTCTGGGGTTCTGTATGAATTTGAGGCTGGTCTGGGGTTCTGTATGAATTTGAGGCTGGTCTGGGGTCTGTATGAATTTGAGGCTGGTCTGGGGTCTGTATGAATTTGAGGCTGGTCTGGGGTTCTGTATGAATTTGAGGCTGGTTTGGGGTTCTGTATGAATTTGAGGCTGGTCTAAGGTCTGTATGAATTTGAGGCTGGTCTGGGGTTCTGTATGAATTTGAGGCTGGTCTGGGGTTCTGTATGAATTTGAGGCTGGTCTGGGGTTCTGTATGAATTTGAGGCTGGTCTGGGGTCTGTATGAATTTGAGGCTGGTCTGGGGTCTGTATGAATTTGAGGCTGGTCTGGGCTCTGTATGAATTTGGGGTCTGATGCATGGTGGACTGGTTGCAGCAGGCTGCAGAACACCCCATGCATTCATAATGAAGAACACCCCATGAGGTGTGATGAGACACAGGCTGTGTTATATAGAGATGTAAATGGATGGTGTGGGGTCTGCTGATCCTCATTGTGTTGGAAGCATAGTGTTCTACAGAATGAAGATCAGCGGCTGCAGAAGTTTCTCTGTCCATTTCAATCAGTATATAACTCAGTCTGTATCTCATTGCAGGCCATTGCCACAATTATAGCCTTCAGCAGCATATAGGAACAACCAAAGGGACGGCGCCCCCCACAGCCAGGTAGCATTATTTGATGTGGGGAGGGGGTGCTTTTTTGATGTTCACCCTGTTGGCCAATTTTTCTAGAAACTGCCTTCCTAGTCAACCTGAACAATGTCCAAACACATGCAAATTCATGGAAGAATTACAGAATAAATTCCTGTGTTTTTGTCTCGTGTCTCCCCCCCCTCCACCAAGTGCAGGTGTCCGTCTGCCTCATGCCACCATCCTGCCCCAAGTGTCCTCCTTTTTGAAAACCAAAATATGGTCACCCTATACTACATATAGTGAAGCTTGGGTTTTCTGATTTGCAAATAACATAACTGGGTCTGCCTGCACCCGCCACTAGGGGGAGCTCACTGCATATGAGCTTATACATCTGGTATAGAACTCAATGCATAAAGCTGTAGTCCAGGGATGTCAAACTCGTGGCCAGCCAGCTGTTGCAAAACTACATCTCCCAGCATGCCCTGATAGCTGTAGGATGCCCGAGCATGATGGAAGTTGTCGTTTTTCAACAGCTGTGGGGACACGAGTTTGACATTCCTGCTGTAGTCTAGTGGAAGCTGCAGGTACAACAGATTTGATAATTTACCTACTTTTGTCTGCCTGCAGCCGCCACTAGGGGGAGCCCTTTGCATATGAACTTGTGCAACTTGTAGAGAACTCAATGCATAAAGCTGTAGGTTCCTCCTAGTGGCAGCTGTAGGTACAACAGATTTGAAAAATAAACTGCACCAACTACTAGCAGGAGCCCTCTGCATATGAACTGATACAGCTGGTATAGCACTCCAAATATAAAACTGTATTCTGTAGGCTACCCCCTAGTGGCACCTGTAGGTACAACAGATTTTATAAATGCCATAATTTTGCCTGCCTGCAGCCGCCACTAGGGGGCATTCACTGCATATGAACATATACAACTGTATTTTGCGATCCGCAAAACGCGAATCCGCAAAAAATATGGATGAAAGCCGTGTGATGTCCATATTGCATCCGTTTTTTTGCCAATCCATTGTAACAATGCCTATTCTTATCAGCAAAATGGACAAGAATAGGACATGTTAAATTTTTTTGTGGGGCTACAGAACGGACATACAGATGCATGGTGCGCTGTCTGCATTTGTTGAAAACCCATTGAAATTAATGGTTTATTTCTTGCGGATAAGATGCAGACCAAAAAATACGGTTGTGTGAATGGAGCCTTAAACTGTATTCAGTAGGCTCCCCCTAGTGGCAGCTGCGTACAGCAGAGCTCTGTTCACTGAAGCAGCTGTGACTTTAACCATTCAATTCTATTGGAAAGTGACTCAATCAGGAAAATGAAATGCGCAGCTCCACTCGTGCAGCGGTTCGATCATGCGCTTGCACATTCGCTGTGTACAACGGAGCTATACCTCAGGAGGATCTCTCCCACATGGATAAACACTGACATATGTCACCTATAGGTTCCCATGAGTTGTTTTTGCAGGACGGCTGTTGTAGCAGTGGGTTAGGAACCACTGAGTCAACCTACAGATTTTACTTTGGGCTAATCCTAAAGGCATAATCCTGGCAGTCTCCTGGTTTTACCCCTTTAACCCCTGTACAGGGATCTGGACTTCGCTGCAGGGGAACCACCAGGCCTCTACCTCCTGGAGTAGTCTCTGTTTGGTTGACAGCTGAGTCATGGGGGTCAGAGACACCAATGCAGGGCACCGGGGGATCAGGTGAAATCGTAGTCAGAGACAGGCCAAGGTCAGGGCAGGCAGAGTACGAGCAATCTGAGGTCAGGGCAAACAGTGAAGTGTCAATATGGAGGTCAGGCATAGGTCAGGTCAGGCAGCGGAGGGTCAGTATCCAGGAAACAGGGAGAAATCAGTACACGGGCAGACAAACAGCACACCTTTGCAGGAACTAGCCAGCTATACAACCTAATGCTCAGGCACCCTCTCATGGCGGAAGGTGCTATAAGTACCCAACAGTCACCAGCTATTGGGTGGTGTAAATTAGGGTAGGCGTATGCTGGCCTTTCAAGACACGTTTACATGCGCCTTGCGGCAGTGGGCGGAGGCCATGCTAGCATGAAGCAGACAGCGGACCCCAGAGGCAGGGCCTGCCGCATGGGAGGAGAAGAAGGCAGGGCGAGTGAAGCAGCACCAATGTCTGCCCGGGAGAAGAGGATGGCAGCGGGCACCGGCCGCCAGGGTACTTATGTCACTGTACTGAACAGCGCAGCAGACGGGGCCTGTGGATACATCGGAGATGTGCACTGCAAACACAGTGTGACTATAGTACTGGGGCCCAGGAGAGAGCATAGCCCTATAACAGCTGTCCCTGTGCTGCAGTGTGATATCAGGACTAATTATAAACCTCCTATAGCTGATATGTGATATCTACCAGCCGGGGGGCTCAGGGAGAAAGGTTATCCACCGCTGTGATATGTACAAAGACACTGCTACACCATATTGTGGTACAGGGATGTAGCAGAGCCAAAGGTACTACCATTTTTAGTTTTGGGGTACATTCACATACTGCAGATTTAATTAAGAGATATCTACACATCTGCTTCATGAGGATGGATAGATTGATAATAGATAGATAGATAGATAAAAAAAAGCAAAAAAGAAGGCAGCACTCCAGGTAATGAAAAAGGTGGACGGTTTATTCACCCAACTGCTGCCTTCTTTTTTGCTTTTTATCTACACTTGGGGCCTTGGTCTCAGGTCCCTTAGGAGGATTTTTGCACCCACATATAGTTTTTTGTGTGCTGCTTCTTTTCTTTTTTCTTCTATAGATAGATAGATAATAGATAGATAGATAGATAGATAGATAGATAGATAGATAGATATGAGATAAATGATAGACAGATAGATAGATAGATAGATAGATAGATAGATAGATATGAGATAGATAAATAGATAATAGATGGATAGATAGATATGAGATAAATGATAGACAGATAGATAGATAATAGATAGATAGATAGATATGAGATAGATAGATAGATAATAGATAGATAGATAGATAGATAGATAGATAATAGATGGAGATAGATAGATATGAGATAGATAGATAGATAGATAGATAGATAGATAGATAGATAGATAGATAGATAGATAATAGATAGATAATAGATAGATAGATAGATGACAGACTGATATGAGAGATAGATAAATGCCATAGATTTTCCTAGGAGAGCAGCGCCACCTCTCGGCACTTATCGGCACTGGCTGTTGGCGCCACCTGGCGGCGGTATGGCAGTAACACAGGAGGAGGTGACGTGGTGATGACGGCCCCGCGGGTTCCTCGCTGTCAGGCCGGGGTCAGGCTCACGTTTCCCGCCGGTCGCTTCTGCTGAGTGCAGGATGGAGTCTCCGCGGGAAGAAGAAGAAGAAGAGGAGGAGGAGACCCAGTGGTGGAGCCCGGAGGAGGAGGAGGGGCCCCGGGAGCCCCCTGCCGCCTGTAAATACTGTGTGGCCGGTACAGCGCCCCCTCCTGACAAGTGGCGGGGTGACTACTCTGCCCATCAGGCTGTGGATGGCTGAGGTCTGATCCCTGTCACTGCCCAGTAGTTATGACACGGCATAGGCTAATGGATGTTGGGGTGACCCTCGGACCCCCTGACACGTGACATGAAGTAATAAGACCCCCCCCCCACTGAAACTAACAGGGTCCCTAGGGAGTAATAACGCCCTTCCCTGACAGGTGACATGGGCTGATGATGCCCCCCGGACAGTTGCCAGAGCTGTGACAGCCGCTAACCCTAAACCCATCACAGGGTAATGACACCCACCCTAGCCCCCGGCATCACCACCACCTCCATACAGCTTTGTCTAGATCTGCTGGACACATTGTAACAAACCCTCAGCTATAAGGTTTTGGGCCTCTATAGGTAACAGTTGTGTTTCCATACACTGACAGCAAGCAGTGATATTGTAAATTATGAGGTAATGGAGATCGTGTGCATTAGGAAGTGGCAGAGGTTTTCACTGTTAAGCTTTATAGTCGGAGACCCCCTTTAACCCCTTGTGGTCCCGCAGAGCTGTAGGTGGCGGTGCCCCTGATCCCGCATACTTCTTCTCTTCCAGCCTCGGGATGTCCGGCTCTCGCCCGGCGGGTGATCCTGCACCTGGACATGGACTGCTTCTACGCCCAGGTAGAGATGATCCGGAACCCAGAGCTGAGGGAGAAGCCGCTGGGTAAGTGTCGGCCATGTACCCGCAGGGAGATGGGGGTAGGCCTGCAGGGACCATGCCCTCAGTGATGCCAGTGGAGCTCTTCTGTCTCTGAGAAGGCTGCGGGCATCAGAGGATCGGCGCAGGTAATGGCTGACGATGAGCAGCTGCCAGCAACAGGTGTCTGCTCTCCAGAAATGGACCATGCACAGCTGGCATCCAGGTGCCCACAGGGGATCTGTGAGCAGCACATTGTGGCTGGCACTGTATGACAGGCACACTGGTATGCTGTAGGGGCAGAGTGACTGGTACAGTATAGGGGGCACATGGGCTGGTATGTTATAGGAGCACATGGAGGGCACACTGGTATGTTATAGGGGGCACATTGGCTGGTACAGTATAGGTGGCACACTGGCTAGCACTGTATGGAGGGTACACTAGCTGGTATGATATAGGGGAACTCTGTTGCTGGCACTGTATAGACGGGATACTAGTATGGTATAGAGACACACTGGCTGGCACTGTATGCAGGGCACACTAACTGGTATGCTATAGGGGGCACACTGTCTGGTATGTTATAGGAGCACACAGTGGCTGGCACTGTATGGCAGGTACACTGGTATGGTATAGGGGCACACTGTTTCTGGGATTGTATGGTGGGCATACTGACCAGTGTGGTATAGGGGGCACACTAGCTTGTATAGTATAGGGGGTACATTGTGGCTGGCACTGTATGGAGGGTACACAGGCTGACACTGTATGACAGGCACACTGGTATGCTGTAGGGGCAGAGTGACTGGTACAGTATAGGGGGCACATGGGCTGGTATGTTATAGGAGCACATGGAGGGCACACTGGTATGTTGTAGGGGGCACAAGGCTGGCACTGTATGGAGGTCACACTGGTATGTTGTAGGGGGCACATTGGCTGGTACAGTATAGGTGGCACACTGGCTAGCATTGTATGGTGGGCATACTGACAAGTATGGTATAGGGGGCACACTGGGTCTGGCACTGTATGGAGGGTACACTAGCTGGTATGATATAGGGGCACTCTGTTGCTGGCACTGTATAGACGGGATACTAGTATGGTAGTTAGAGACACACTGTGGCTGGCACTGAATGAAGGGCACACTAACTGGTATGCTATAGGGGCACACTGTCTGATATGTTATAGGAGCACACGGTGGCTGGCACTGTATGGCAGGTACACTGGTATGGTATAGGGGGCACATTGGCTGGTATAGTATAGGGGGTACAATGTGGGTGGCACTGTATGGAGGGGAAACTAGCTGGTGTGGTATAGGGGCACTCTTTTGCTGGCACTATATGCACGGTACACCGCCTGGCATTGTATGTAGGCACACCAGTAAGGTATAGGGGCACACTGACTGGTACAGTATAGGGGGTACACTGGTTGGTATAGTATAGAGGCACACTGTTTCTGGGATTGTATGGTGGGCATACTGAGTAGTACGGTATAGGGGGCACACTAGCTGGTATTGTATAGGGGGTACATTGTGGCTGGCTGTGTATGGCAGGCACACTGGCTGGTACGGTATAGGGGACACACTGTGGCTGGCACTGTGTGGAGGGTACACTATGGCCTCCCACCAAAGTATAAGATGGCACATTGCTAGCATACGGCATCACTTAGGGTACACGGCGGTAAGTCCGCGGTAACGTACAGAACCAGCAGTGTGCGTCGCCGTAACCTGCCCTGCAGGGTCCTCAGCCTCTCAGACTCAGCTCAGATCCGCGGTGACCATGTTATACATGGCGGCACGCAGCTTTGGAGACCCAAGGGTTAAATTAAAGAGTTCGTGAGTGGGGAGGGGGCGCCTCCCTCTACCCTCATAGGGCAAAATCCCTCTTATAAAGGCCTCATGCACACGGCCGTTGTTTTGGTCCGCATCCGAGCCGCCGTTTTTGCGGCTCGGATGCGGACCCATTCACTTCAATGGGGCCACAAAAGATGCGGACAGCACTCCGTGTCCTGTGCGCATCCGTTGCTCCGTTCCGCGGCCCCGCTAAAAAAAAATATACCATGTCCTATTCTTGTCATCGCTTTGCGGACAAGAATAGGCATTTATATTGAAAGCTGTCCGTGCCGTTTCGCAAATTGCGGAACGCGCACGGACGCCATCCGTGTTTTGCGGATACGCGATTTGCGGACCGCATGCGGCCTAACCCTTTGCTTATTTGCAGGCGTCCAGCAGAAAACACTTATGGTCACCTGTAACTATGTAGCCAGAAAACTCGGGGTTAACAAATGCATGTCCATCCGGGAGGCGAGAGAGAAGTGTCCACAGCTGGTCCTAGTCAGCGGGGAGGACCTGACGCACTACAGGGAGATGTCCTACAAGGTCACCAGTGAGTGCCGCGGGGTGGGGCAGGCGGGGGCGCTTTACCTGTGACCCTCTCCCCGGGAACCTGTATGACTTTCCGTTGCGTCCCAGGTCTGTTGGAGGAGTTCAGTCCGCGGGTGGAGCGGCTTGGCTTCGATGAGAACTTCATTGACATCACAGAGCTGGTGGAGAAGAGGCTGCGAGACCCTCAGTGTGGCAGAGCCATGGAGGCGTCCGGCCACGTGTACAACCAGCAAGGTAAGTCACACTGCTGCCTTCTGTGTCCTGCAGGCCATCGGGATCAGATCAGCAGGGTTCCGACCCCTGGCCCTGCATCCGCTGCATAGATTTCCAGGCACAGCGCCTCACACTAGATTGTGGCTGTGCCTGGTACTGCAGCCCAGACCCATGCAAATGATACCGCTGCACCATGCCAGAAACCCTTTTCTTCCCAGTTCCAGGTGCCAATGACTGGACTCACCAGCGCCTCATCGTGGGCTCTCATGTGGCAGCGGACATTCGGGCAGCAGTGTACAGCCGGCTGGGGTTGACGGGCTGTGCTGGGGTGGCATCGAATAAACTGCTCTCCAAACTCGTCTCTGGGACTTTCAAACCAAATCAACAAACCGTTCTGCTCCCAGAAAGCTGCAGCTGTCTGATCAACAGTCTGAATCATGTCCATAGGATTCCAGGTGTGTGTGTGTGTGTGTGTGTGTGTGTAATACCAGTCACTGCCACTAGGGGGATGTCAAATATGAGCTTCCTTTACAAGTATAATAGTGCATAGTAATGAAAGCTTAAAGGCTATGTACACCTTCAGGGACTATTTTTTTTTTCAATTAGTCTTCGTTAAAAATATTGAGCTGTTCTGTCAGAAAGGGTTGACAGTTTATCTAGCTGTGTGAATCCTACTTTCACTTTGTGCCGGTCATCTATTAACCCCTATCTCTAAATTACTAAGAGGTCATGAACACTTATTTAAGCCACATTCTTATCAGTAAGATAAGGATTGAGCTGTAATGAGTGTTTAGGCGGTCAGAGATGAGGAGCCATCAGCTAAGCTGCCTGACGGGGAAACAGAAAAAATACAGAGCAGCTACTAGAGAATCTCAAGGCTGTACAGAGAAGGGGGCTCAACATTTTTAATAAAGACCAATTTAAAATATGATTTTTTTCTAGCTCCAAATGAGTATAATGCAATAATAAAAATAAATTACAGCTAAAGTTGTAATAGCCTTTAAGGGGGTTGATACATATCCAGATGAATCATGTGTGGCAACTTTGGGGGGTCTTTATAAATAGCCTTTGATATCTCCTGCACCACTTAAAGGTGCCACTACTAGAAATGTATCCCACACCACAGAAATCGCTATTTTATCAATTTCCCCAATTACTACCATTGATCAAAACTGCCTTGTTCTAAAGCAATTAGCCTACCGTTGCGCCCTGCGGCAAATCCGTTTCATTATTCAGTCGTCGTTGGTTACATCCTGCATCGGAGCCTTCTAATGTAGGACGTAGAAACAAGGGGTGTGGTTATTGTCACATGATCTGCTGATGTCAGGACACATCTCACTGCCCTAAGGCATGATGAAACAGCAGTCACATGACAAACCAGGAAGTAGGATTCAAGCACGGGGGGTAGGAGAAAACTGCAAATGAGGTGAATTTGAAAAAAAACAATAAACTATCCAAGGAGGACTGGGAGCTAGCGTCATGGCTGACAATACACTTCAGAGTGAAAAGTAGTTTATGATGAGGGGCAGATGGAAATCGACTCCAGCTCAGTCGTCATGTATGGAACTTGGCAGTGAGCACCTTCTCGCAGATTCGCATTTTTGTCAGCCATCGTGATTTGTGTCACTTAGGGCTCACGGTGCAGCCACGTTTTCTGTCGTTAGTTGTGATGATGTCATCGCTTGCCTTGATGACGTCATCTTTTTTATTTGTGCAGGCATCGGATATAAAACAGCCGAGCGTCTGGAGGCTTTAGGGCTAGGCAGCGTCGGCGCCCTGCAGTCCTGTCCAATCACAGTCCTGGAGAAAGAGTTGGGGGCCGCAGTGGCTCATCGCATCCAGATGCTCAGCAGAGGAGAAGACAATTCACTGGTGACACCGACTGGACCTCCGCAGGTAGACGAGCTGCATGTTACCGAGCTCACATCCCCAGCACCCCCCCCCCCCTGCTGCTTCACGGTCTCATATCAAAGAGGGTGTCGTCGTCCTTACGTTAGGCGCTGCCTGTAGGTGGTGACTTACGTCATTTTAACCCCTTAATGACCAGAGTGTGTCTCTCCTGTATGTCCGGACATGATGCATAGGGCCTTTTTTTTTTATTCTAGAAATGATTTTTATTTTCTCTATAATGTTATTAGGGGTAATGTGTACAAAAAGATAAAAAAAATCTTCCACTTAATAGACCTTTATTCTGAAAATTGGTTACTTGACACTAAAATAAAGTACAGTACAGTGGGTTCCTATTGGGTTCGGCCACTTTGACCCATAGTGTGTCCGGGCTCTGGATGTGGCAGTGGTTGGTGTGGCGGTGCTTTTTCTCTTAGGGGCGTTTCCTGGCTGCTGAAGATCTCTCTCATAGCTCAGGGTTCTTGTGCTTTCTGCTGCAGCTCTCTCCCTATTACAGTTCAGGGAGCGTGTCCTTTATGCTTCAACTCTCCCTCTAAGGCCTCTTTCACACGGGCGTTGCGGGAAAATGTGCGGGTGCGTTGCGGGAACACCCGCGATTTTTCCGCGCGAGTGCAAAACATTGTAATGCGTTTTGCATGCGCGTGAGAAAAATCGCGCATGTTTGGTACCCAAACCCGAACTTCTTCACAGAAGTTCGGGCTTGGGATCAATGTTCTGTAGATTGTATTATTTTCCCTTATAACATGGTTATAAGGGAAAATAATAGCATTCTGAATACAGAATGCAAAGTAAAATAGCGCTGGAAGGGTTAAAAAAAAATAAAAAAATGTTTAACTCACCTTAGTCCACTTGATAGCGCAGCCGGCATCTGCTTCTGTATTCTTTCTTTAGGACCTGGGTAAAGGACCTTTGGTGACGTCACTCCGGTCATCACATGATCCATCACCATGGTAAAAGATCATGTGACGTACCATGTGATGACCGGAGTGACGTCATCAAAGGTCCTGTAACTGTATTTAATGCTCACCACAGGTCCTGTTCAACAAAGGAGACACAAGGAGATGCCGGCTACACGAGAAAGTGGATTAAGGTGAGTTAAATTTTTTTATTTTTTTTTTAACCCCTCCAGCGCTATTTTACTTTGCATTCTGTATTCAGAATGCTATTATTTTCCCTTATAACCATGTTATAAGGGAAAATAATAATGATCGGGTCTCCATCCCGATCGTCTCCTAGCAACCGTGCGTGAAAATCGCACCGCATCCGCACTTGCTTGCGGATGCTTGCGATTTTCATGCAACCCCATTCACTTCTATGGGGCCTGCGTTGCGTGAAAAACGCACAATATAGAGCATGCTGCGATTTTCACGCAACGCATAAGTGATGCGTGAAAATCACCGCTCATGTGCACAGCCCCATAAAAGTGAATGGGTCGGGATTCAGTGCGGATGCAATGCATTCAACTCACGCATCGCATCTGTGCGGAAAACTCGCCCGTGTGAAAGGGGCCTAACACTGCTGGGGGGGGGGGGGGGGGGGGGGGGGCTTTCTGCTGCAGCTATCTCCATATCACAGCTCAGGGGCATGTCCTTTCTGCTATAGCTCTCTGTCACAGCTCAGAGGACAGGTTCAGGGCACACACACCAGTTCTGTCCACTACATAATGGATGGAGCTGTGGAGTTCTGGCTGATGGGTGGGGTTATGTCAGACCTCCGCGGGTCTGATATTGATGGTCTAGCTTGAGGATCCTGGACAAACCCTTTAAGACATCAGATCTTTTCATTCTTCTTGGATTTCAGTCTCTTAGTGAAGAAGACTCCTTCAAAAAGTGCTGCACGGTGTCAGATGTGAGAGCAAAACTTGAAGAACTGCTGCGCCCCCTACTAAGCAGGTAAGTGAGTGCCCCCGTAGGACGTGTTCAGACTCTACAGGCAGCGCCTCTCACCATAAGGTTCACAGACATCCACTGGTTATTGATTGTGGAGAGGACTGGGCGATCCCTCACAGCCAAAACAGGTGCCCTCTATTCCGGGGCCCCGCAGAGTTAATTATAGGGTCTCTGTCACTAGAATTTTCACTATTACACTGGCTGACCTTAGCGATGTGCTAATGCCAGCTGCACCTAACTCTTCTATTCTTGTGATTATCGATGCCCCCGTTACTGCAGAATTCTTACTTTTATAATATGCAAATTAGCCTCTAGGAGAAGGGGGGGGGCATTACACGCCCTCCAAGTCTTGATTGACAGGGCCAGGCAGCGTTCGCATCCTCCTGCTGCCCCTGTGAGCTGGGGAAATCGCGCACCGTTCAGTATTTGGCGCAGTGAGAGAAGGACGCTCACCGGCTGCCAGCTTCCTCACCGCGCCTGCGCCGAATACTGATCGGCAGCAGGAGGATGCGAACGCTGCCTGGCCCTGTCAATCAAGACTTGGAGGGCGTGTAATGAGGTGGGAGGACGGAGCCTCTAGGAGCCGAAGCAACGCCTCCGCCCCCCCCCCGCTCCTAGAGGCTAATTTGTATATTATAAAAGTACGAATTCTGCAGTAACGGGGGCATCGATAATCATAAGAATAGCAGAGTTAGGTGCAGCTGGCATTAGCACATCGCTAAGGTCAGCCAGTGTAATAGTGAAAATTCTAGTGACAGAAACCCTTTAAATTAGTGCATATAATAGATTTATATCAATGAAAAGCTTGACAACTTCCTAATGTGATTTCTTTATCAGTTTCTCAACACTGTCAAAATCTCTGTTTGCTGTCAATGAATAACATCACTCGTTTCCATTCAAAGGCAGTAATCCTGTCTATAGCCAGTCTAGACAATGCTCTGTGAGCTAAACCCATCAGCAGCAGCTGCACAGATCTCTCTGATACATTGTAACAAACTAGCAGTCTGGAGTCTGGCTGTTTAGCTCACAGAGCATTGTCTACACTGGATACAACTGTGCTGGTTTGTTACAATGTATCAGTCTGAAGACCGGGCTGTTTAGCTCACAGAGCATTGTCTAGACTGGATACAACTGTGCTAGTTTGTTACAATGTATCAGTCTGGAATCCGGGCTGTTTAGCTCACAGAGCATTGTCTACACTGGATACAACTGTGCTGGTTTGTTACAATGTATCAGTCTGAAGACCGGGCTGTTTAGCTCACAGAGCATTGTCTAGACTGGATACAACTGTGCTAGTTTGTTACAATGTATCAGTCTGGAATCCGGGCTGTTTAGCTCACAGAGCATTGTCTAGACTGGATACAACTGTACTAGTTTGTTACAATGTATCAGTCTGGAGTCCGGGCTGTTTAGCTCACAGAGCATTGTCTAGACTGGATACCACTGTACTAGTTTGTTACAATGTATCAGTCTGGAGTCCGGGCTGTTTAGCTCACAGAGCATTGTCTAGACTGGATACAACTGTACTAGTTTGTTACAATGTATCAGTCTGGAGTCCGGGCTGTTTAGCTCACAGAGCATTGTCTGCACTGGATACAACTGTACTAGTTTGTTACAATGTATCAGTCTGGAGTCTGGGCTGTTTAGCTCACAGAGCATTGTCTAGACTGGATACAACTGTGCTAGTTTGTTACAATGTATCAGTCTGGAGTCCGGGCTGTTTAGCTCACAGAGCATTGTCTAGACTGGATACAACTGTGCTAGTTTGTTACAATGTATCAGTCTGGAGTCCGGGCTGTTTAGCTCATAGAGCATTGTCTAGACTGGATACAACAGTGCTAGTTTGTTACAATGTATCAGTCTTGAGTCCGGGCTGTTTAGACTGGATGCAATTCTTTCCGTGCTTGGTGTAAAGGTTATTACTGATCTTTTAACGACTTCTCGTCTCCAGACTGTCCACTGACGGGCGGAGCGCCCACACACTGCGCTTAACCATTCGCCAGTTCATGTCGACCAATAAATATTTCAATCGGGAAAGTCGTCAGTGTCCTATTCCAGTGAACGTGGCTCAAAGCATGAACCAAGGTGAGCGACAAACCATAAGTGACAGCAGCCGCGAGCCTTCATTACAATGTGGGTACACCAGAGTCAGAAAAAACTTCTAACTTTCAGAAACAGCGCCACATTTGTCAACAGGTTGTGTTTGGTATTGCCGCTCATCCCCATTCACTTCAATGAAACTGTAATACCAGACATGGACAGGGGTGGAGCTTTTTATGCAAAAAAAAAGTAGCCATGTTCTATCTTCTCATCGTAGATACTGCCGTAACACATTAATATATGAAAATACCAATGATCTGACAAATTTATTACTGACGACGAGGATTCATGTGCTGACTGTAAGGTTTGCAGGGTGAAGAAGGAGGTTAATAAGCAAAACCGAAACATATTCACTGCAGGATGCAATTAAACAAGACTCATAGCAAGAATGCAGATCCGTCAACAGCAACTTGCTGATGGTTTCCATATAGGAACATACATTTATTGCACACCATAAGATCAAACCAATACTTTTATTGTTTCCAATGCCTTAAAGGGAACCTGTCACCGGGATTTTGTGTATAGAGCTGAGGACAGGGGCTGCTAGATGGCCTCTAGCACATCCGCAATACCCCGTCCCCATAGCTCTGTGTGCTTTTATTGTGTAAAAAAAACGATCTGATACAATATGCAAATTAACCTGAGAGGAGTCCTGTATGTGAGATGAGTCGGGGACAGGACTTATCTCAAGTTAATTTTGCATATGTATCAAATAGTTTTTTTTACACAATAAAAGCACACAGAGCTATGGGGACTGGATATTGCGGATGTGTTAGCGGCCATCTAGCAACCCATATCCTCAGCTCTATACACAAAATCCCGGTGACAGGTTTCATTTAAAACTGAACAATTAAGGAATTTTTAGTGAGGATTAAAAGTCTTGTACTATGGTACATCATACAGCTCTGATCCATGGTTACAGAATACGTGCCATGTGTTACCTCCTTCTACCTGTCCCATCTTCTACTATTTGGATGTTACCAAGAAGAGACGGGAGTAACTTTTGCCTGCAGGATCACGCTGCGCATAGTTTTAAATGGGAACTGTAGACAAAAAAAGGGTGGCACATTTTTAATCACAAAATGCTACATTTCTGTACATAATTTGATTGATACGATTGTCAGCTGATTGGACCTTTCCTTCTCAGGATCAGACAGCGCTGCCGTTGTCTCCGCGCTGATGGATCTGCTCATGAAGCTCTTTCAGAAGATGATTGATGTCAAGTTGCCGTTTCACCTTACTCTCCTGAATGTTTGCTTTTCCAACCTCAAGGCTTCTCGGTCCTCGACCTCACGGTGTTCAATTGGATTTTACCTCACTCAGAAAAAGTCGTCAGAAAATGATTGTGGAGTCAGCGAGGTAAGATTGTACCTGGTAGAAAGGGTTAAAGGAGAGTATACTACACCACACAGGAGGAGGAGATGACAGATCCTCTATACTACACCACACAGGAGGAGGAGATGACAGATCCTCTATACTACACCACACAGGAGAGCTGACAGATCCTCTATACTACACCACACAGGAGAGCCGACAGATCCTCTATACTACACCACACAGGAGAGCTGACAGATCCTCTATACTACACCACACAGGAGAGCTGACAGATCCTCTATACTACACCACACAGGAGAGATGACAGATCCTCTATACTACACCACACAGGAGAGCCGACAGATCCTCTATACTACACCACACAGGAGAGCCGACAGATCCTCTATACTACACCACACAGGAGAGCTGACAGATCCTCTATACTACACCACACAGGAGAGCTGACAGATCCTCTATACTACACCGCACAGGAGAGCTGACAGATCCTCTATACTACACCACACAGGAGAGCTGACAGATCCTCTATACTACACCACACAGGAGAGCTGACAGATCCTCTATACTACACCACACAGGAGAGCTGACAGATCCTCTATACTACACCGCACAGGAGAGCCGACAGATCCTCTATACTACACCACACAGGAGAGCCAACAGATCATCCCTAACTCGAGCTCCACCTGAAGATTAGCTTTTTGCTGAGAAAGTGTTTTATTTCTAAAAAGTAAATTCTGTTTTTTTCATCTTTTCTGTAAGACATCGGGATTCAGTATAAAAGCTAATTCTGCATTTCCTGAGACGTCGGATCACTCTGCCTGTCCTGTGGGGATGGATGGTGAGGTTTCTCTATCATTACCTGAGGACATTGACATGGACGTGTTCAGTCAACTCCCAGATGACATTAAGAAGGAGATTATCCAAAGCCCACATATGACAAGAAGGAGCAAAAATATCCAGACAAAGCCCCAAGCAGCAGCTGCTGGGGGGATACAGAATTTCTTCACTAGAGGTAAATCCGGGCCTGGGCTCAATTCTGCGAGAGATGAGGGGCATTCTCAGGAGCTGCTGCCGTCTCCTCTGAAGAAACCTTTGAGAAAAGACTCTGACTCTCTCAGCAGTGTCTCCGACACAGTGGTGGCTCCTTCTTGTACACCGCACACTGCTTGTCCCCAGGGTACAGAACCAAACGTTGGGTTTGCAATGGATTGTACAGAATCCGTGGATGGTGACGCCGTCTCGTCACTCCCTAAAAGCGTTGATGTGAATGTGTTTTCTCAGCTGCCGGTGGAGCTTCAAAAAGAACTTATGAGCGAATGGAAGAATCAAAAATTCACTCCCAAAATCCAGACCAAGAAGTTTCAAGACAAAGGAAAGACCTCAAAAGGTCAAAGGTCGAGCGCAGCGTCCCATCCCAACAGCCTGCTGAAGTATTTCAAGCCGAATTAGTGTTACCTGTAAAGAAGACGGGTCGTGTGTATAGTTGTAAATAATTTGTAATAAAAAAGGTTTGAGAAAAGATTAAGGCTGAGCTTCTAATTCCCATTATTCTGTGTATTAGGACCAAACTTAAAGGGGATGTCCTTTGGGACATACATAAAAATCTGTGCAAAACTCAGGATGGACCTGATCTCCTTTTAGGAGCTCTGCCATAATTTTATAGAGCTCCAAATGTGCTTCCCTTCACACCTTCTGGCTGCCTGCAGCCACCACTAGGGGGAGCTCACAACATAGGGATTTATGCAGGAAGGGTTAAAGGGAACTTAAATATTGATGGCTTAGCTTCTCACCATTGAGCTTATGAAAGGGGCTGAGGTTCTCTGAGAACGCTGCGGCCTCCTCCTGTGACTTTACATCCATTTGTGTTATGGTGATCCCCTCCCACTTATGTAACTCATTCTTATTCAAATGCACTTACTGATCCGCAATACCAAACACGGCCACTATACAATGTATGGCGCTGTGCTTGGCATAATAAGAAAAAGGAGCAGCCATCTTGTATGGCAGAAGGGAGAGGCTTAGGAATCGGCAGATCAGAAGTTGAAAAGGAGATCACCATGTATGTGTCGTGTCCACGTGTGCACTGCCAGCTAGGCCCCATTCACATGACCGTATTTTTTGTCTGTGTCCGATCTCCACTTTTTACGGATCAGATACAGACCCATTCAATTCAAAGGAGCCGCAAAAGAAGCGGACAGAACACCGGGTGGTGTCCGCATCCGTATGTCTTGCAGATAAGAATAGGCATTTCTAACATAGGGCAGAATGTGCGGGACCGCAAAACGGATATGGTTGTGGGAATGGGGCTTTAACGTGAATTTGAACTGGAGTCCTGGAGAACCCCTTTATGCTGGTTTCTCACTCACAATTTTATATTTTATAAGCCGGTCTTACCATAACGTCAGTTTGCATAAGATGTGCCTTAGTTATTAAAAGGGTTTTCTGAGACTTTTATACTGATGCCCGATTCTCTGGATAGGTCATCAGTATCTGATTGGTGGGGGTCCGATACCCGGGATCCCCGCCAATCAGCTGTTTGAGAAGGCACCTGAACCCGCAGGCCTTCTCTCTGCTTTGCCTAGGCCGTGTGACATTGCGTTCATCGATCACGTGGCCTAGGTGCAGCTCAGCCCCATAGAAATAAATGGGGCCACGTGCAATACCAAGCACAGCCACTATGCAATGTAGGGCGCTGTGCTTGTTGAGCACAGAGAAGGCCAGGGTGCTACTGCGAGCATTGGTGCCTTCTCAAACAGCTGATGGAGGAGTCTCATTGTTCTGTTCTGGCAGGTCATCCAGGTATTGCAAAGACTAAACATCGGGCAGGCGAGAGTCCTGGGTGTTGGACCAGATCAGATACTGATGACCTATACAGAGGATAGAGCAGTACCAGTACCTCGCAGACTCCCTCAGGAATGCATCAGCTCGTCCACAACCATAGATCCTCAACGGAAAACCAACAGATGACGGCAGCATATCCAAAACCAGGGTCCTTTATTCACCAAACGTCCATGAACAATGTACAAAAAAGTATATAAAATGCAACATTTCGGCTACATACTAGCCTTTGTCAAGCATGTTATCAAGTGACTATTGACTATGTCCCATCCACCATTCTAAAAAACCAATCAAAGTGTCTCAACATATTTGGGATTCACCTACTCATTAAGATCTCTCCAATGAATACCTCTCATTCATAATGGACGTCGCCTTAATCAAACGTGAACTAAATAAGTGATTGCCTTAAGTGATCATAGGTGTTCTCCACGCGGTAGATGACGGCAATGGAGTCCACATTACATGCACACCAGTTCCATCGCAGCGTCTATCAAATTCCTCCGCGCATGCTCACATGCGGTCCTATCACTTCCGCCGTGCCGGCATGAGGTCAGTTCGCCATGTGATACAAACAGGTCACATGACACACTCGGAACTATGCTGACAAGAAGAGCGTCCATATCTCCATGGAGATCGGTACACTGCGTCGCTACAAATAGCGCGCGCATCATGTGACATATCTCTGTACTAAACAACCAAAGGGTTGTCCCCGCCTCCATGGAGATCAATCGTCTACAGCCGCATAGCATGTATATAAATAAGGTTACTTTCACACTAGCGTTTTTGCGGATCTGTCATGGATCTGCAAAAACGCTTCCGTTACCAAATTACAACCGCATGCATCCGTCATGAACGGATCCGGTTGTATTATGTCTTCTATAGCCAAGACGGATCCGTCTTTAACACCATTGAAAGTCAATGGGGGACGGATCCGTTTTCTATTGTGCCAGATTGTATCAGAGAAAACGGATCCGTCCACATTGACTTACATTGTGTGACAGGACGGATCAGTTGGGCTTCACTTCGTCAGGCGGACAGCAAAACGCTGCAGGCAGCCTCCAGAGCGTAATGGAGACGGAACTGAGGCAAACTGATGCGTTCTGAGCGGATCCTTTTCCATTCAGAATGCATTAGGGCAAAACTGATCCGTTTTGGACCGCTTCTGAGAGCCCTAAACGGATCTCACAAACGGAAACCAAAACGCCAGTGTGAAAGTAGCTTAGAGGAAACATCCATGTATCATACCTTCATATACCATACTCTCCCAATCTATAAAATGAAGAATATCCACTAAAGGCATTATACATACCTCTTACTGGTGCATAATGTGTATCCACCGTCAGCCATCTTCCACCTACAAAAAAGACTAAAACATAGTTAAGAACAATACTACAACTATAAAAACAATATATACTCTATACTGACGAATATTAATTATGAACCTATTCAATACCACTAACATTGAATTCAATATTCAACCCAAAGGGTTATAGAGACCTCAAAGTAAAACTCCACCTCAATTTTTTCGAAGAATCATCTCTGTCGCCTCCTCTCCTCAATGTCCCCACTGAATCAATTACACAAAACCTCAATTGATTGAGTGACCATATTCTATAAAATGTTTCGCAACTGTTTTTTCCACCATCTTTTTTCTCATAGTACTTTTATGTTTATTGATTCTTTCCCTGATTTCCATAGTCGTCTCTCCAACATATATGAGACCACACGGACATTGAATCATGTAAATTACATCCTTAGATCTACATGTATAATAACCTCTGATATTGAATGTATATCCGGTGTATGGGTGTACAAAAGTGTCCCCCGTAGGCTACTTTCACACTAGCGTTCGGAGCGGATCCGTCTGATGTTTCATCAGACGGATCCGCTCCGATAATGCAGACGTTTGCATCCGTTCAGAACGGATCCGTCTGCATTATTACTTCGAAAATTTTCTAAGTGTGAAAGTAGCCTGAGCGGATCCGTCCAGACTTTACATTGTAAGTCAATGGGGAACGGATCCGCTTGAAGATTGAGCCATATTGTGTCATCTTCAAGCGGATCCGTCCCCATTGACTTACATTGTAAGTGTGGACGGATCCGCTCGCCTCCGCACGGCCAGGCGGACACCCGAACGCTGCAAGCAGCGTTCAGGTGTCCGCTCACTGAGCGGAGCGGAGGCTGAGCGCTGGCAGGCGGATGCATTCTCAGTGGATCCGCCTCCACTGAGAATGCATTAGGGCCAGACGGATGCGTTCGGGGCCGCTCGTGAGCCCCTTCAAACGGTGCGCACGAGCGGACACCCGAACGCTAGTGTGAAAGTAGCCTTAATTAGGTTACCACAATTGCAACAACCCAAACACGGAAAATTGCCCATTTTTCGTGGGGCCAAGTAACGCCATCTCTCAAGAAACCACCTATATCTGCCTTAACCAACTTATCACGTAGGCTAGTGTTCTTTTTGTAAGCCATGAGGGGAGATGCCTTGAATTCCCATATTTCAGGTAGGCCTCTTTGCAAAATGTGCCATTCTTTTCTCAAAATTCCCGCTATCTTACCACTATATGTGCCAAAAGATGACACAAAGGGATACCTATTCGTCTCCTTAGTTGTGGACCTCTTCTGTAAAGTGACCTCTCTGTCAATGGCCAATACCTTATTACGGAATCTCTCCAATAGTCTACGAGGATATTTACGTTTAGAGAATCTATTGCACATCTCATCAACCCTATTATAAAATTTATCAGAGACTACTCTTCTGACTCCATGGTAATGATTCAATCATACATCGCGGATGGTCACTATTAGGGATGTCCCGATACCAGTATCGGTAACGGGGTCGATACCGGACATTTGCACGAGTACTTGTACTCGTGCAAATGTCGCCGATACCTCATGGCCCAGATCAGCGGTGGCGGAGGCGTGTCCCATCTTCTTCCGGGCGGCGGCTGCAGCGGCGTGTCCCATCTTCTCTTCCGGCCGGCGGTGGCGCTGCTCCCAGCTGATATTATACACCTGGGGACGTGCTGGCTCGGCAGCGGCAGGAGGAGGCCGCCTCTGGCTGGGGTTCTGGATATTATCCTCAGGGGACTGCAAGAAGCTGGGTCGGGGGTGGAGAGATGGCAGGAGCTGCCGGAGCCCAGGTACTGCAGTCCATTCTTATGTTTGCCAGCCACATCTGATTCTGAGAAAGTTGTGTGACAGCCAATATGGCCGCCTCTCATAAGCAGAGCCATCCAGAGCAGAAGTGGGAGAAGCTGGCATTGAGAACTTCAGGGAAAGTGGATGACAACCCCTGTGACTGCTTTGATGCTGGCTGCTGTGGTTGTCACCAAGGATCTACCAGACTGGGAGCACTCATACAGTCTGTGACTACTCAGTCGCCTTCATTATGCTGGCCATTAAAGGGGTTGTCACAGATTTATGCCGGAAATATGTAATGAAGTAAAGAATATCGGAGAGGTCACGTGGCTGTACTCTGTGCATATGCATGGGAAGGATTACATCAGGCCAGGTGGGTATGATGCATGAAATGGAGAAGAAATCCAGTTAATTTCTCTCCATTTCATGTTAAAACAGACAAACAGTGAATAATAAAATAAGGTGGTGGTGGGGGGGCAATGGGCATATAATAGTGATCCCCAACCAGTGTGCCTCCAGCTGTTGCAAAACTACACCTCCCCAGCATGCCCGCAAAGCCAAAAGCTGTGCGGGCATGCTGGGAGTTGTAGTTTTGCAACAGCTGGAGGCACATTGGTTGGGAAGCACTGTTATATGCCCATTTATTAATTTATTAACCCTTGTACAAAGGAAAAGTAAAGCAGTTGTCCATAGCAACCAAATTCCAGCTTAAATTTTTTTCATTGCTATCAGCAACTGCGCCGCTATTTCTTTGTACAAAGTTTGATAAATCTCCCCTAAGACTAAATTAAATTTGAAGTAAAAACATTACCACACCATAATTGGTATCGGTAATTGGTATCGGTGAGTACTAAAATAAAAGTATTGATACTCGTACTCGGTCTTAAAAAAATGGTATCGGGACATCCCTAGTCACTATCATATCTTAATAAATTATTCTTATCAGTGGCTTTCTGAAATAAATCTGTCTTAAGAATACCTTCTTCCACATAGACTCTCACATCCAAGAATTGTAATTCCTGATCTGATACTGTTTTGGTAAATTGTAGTCCGGGGACTCCAATATTCAAATGCTGGTGAAAAGTCTCCAACTCTTCCAAAGTCCTACTCTAAACCAAGAAGATGTCATCGATGTAGTGCCACCAGCACAGGATCCTCTCCATAAATGCAGATTGATACACCAGCTCGTCCTCCACCTGGGCCATGAAGATATTAGCCACATTGGGCCCTATTGCTGTGCCCCGCTTCTGTTGGTAATAGGTGTCCCCAAAGAGGAAATAATTCCTCCTGAGGACAACCTCCAGCAGGCAGAGGACAAGCTGGGTAGCACCTGGAGAGGACCCTGCGCCGGCAAGCGCCACCCCGACCGCCCTCAAGCCTCTGTCGTGTTTGAAGAAAGTATAAAGGGAGACCACATCAAAACTAACAAGGAAGAAATATGTTGGCAACTCAATCTCTCGTAATTTTAAAAGGAAGTGACTTGTGTCTCCAATATACGAAGGAACATTTATCGCATATGTACGCAATACTCTGTCCAGGAATACAGCTATGGTACTAAATATTGAACCCCTACCCGATACTATCGGTCTACAGGGGGGGAAGGTCAATGAGCCTCTTATGGATTTTTGGAAGTACATATAATAAAGGGGAAATAAAGGGGTAATGGGATGTTGCACTTTCAAATATTCCCCTAAATCCTGATCTATGACCTCATCGTCCATAGCCTTATTTAATATGTTCTCCAGCTGATTCATAATCTCAAACCTGGGGTCCCCCTTAAGTACCTCATAAACCTCCTCGTCCTCCAATCTCTTTAATATATTTATCAAAATCCATAATAACCACTGCACCCCCTTTGTCCGCGGGTTTTATCATAATCCTGTTGTTCGGTTCAAGAGACCTTAACGCATTCCTTTCCTGTTTAGATATATTATGTACATAATTCTCCCTAGATCGCTCCCTTCATTTTCTAATCTGTTTGGAGACTATCTCGATATTCGATTCAATTACATGATTATTCTGAGGGGGAGAAAAGTTACTCTTATTTCTCAGACCTAAATCTTCTAGACATAACATATCTTTATTCGTATTATCATTAATCAATCTCATATTCATAAACGTATCCTTGGAAAAAAATTTTTTTAACCGTAATCTCCTAAAGAATCGCTGGAGATCAAGTTCAACCTCAAACCAATCACATGATGTTAAAGGACAGAATGTCAATTCGCGTCTCGTCAATCTCCCCAGGGTTTCTTTGTTCTGTCCTAAATGTGTTAAAGGAGGTATGTTCTTTCTGGGACCTCAGGTGTTTCCTTCCGCCCCGTCTATATTTCCTCTTCCTCCTAGTTTGACTGTACC
The DNA here is from genome assembly GCF_905171765.1 of Bufo bufo. NCBI lineage: Eukaryota > Metazoa > Chordata > Amphibia > Anura > Bufonidae > Bufo > Bufo bufo. The sequence goes on from NC_053390.1 coordinate 47,383,004, forward strand.
TAAAAAAGAAGATTTACCCGATTTATCAGTAGATTCAGAGTCACAGGGGGTGAATCCAAAATGACCTTGTACGAATCTCCTCCCTTTTCTCCTACTCGGTTTTCCTTGTGTTTGTTGACCTTGCTAATTGTACACTTTACCAGTTTGATAATCTTCTAAATCCCGATGCCACTTATCACGTTTTGTACGTTCCACTTCTGTTTTATGACGTTGTACATATTGTGCTATTTTCTCTTTATGGGTAGTGACTTCATCCGCTCCCAAAAGTTCCTGTATTTGAGCATCGAGTGTTGATATCACATGTTTAATAGCTTCAGCCTCCTCAGATACTCTTTATTCAGTAGCATAATTTCAAATGAGTATTTATTACTAACAACTTAAAATTTTCTACAAAATTCTTCATTATTAGGGAAGAGATTAGGGCGTAAATGGGATCTCAATCCACTCGGGATCCTTTGCATTTTATAATATTCTCTCAATGTTTTTAAATGCAACTTAATGGTGGTAACTATAAAAACAATAAATACTCTATAATGACGAATATTAATTATGAACCTATTCAATACCACTTACATTGAATTCAATATTCAACCCGAAGGGTTGTAGAGAGCTCAAAGTAAAGCTCCACCTCAATTCTTTTTTTCGAAGAATCATCTCTGTCGCCTCCTCTCCTCAATGTCCACACTGAATCAATTACACAAAACCTCAATTGGTTGAGTGACCATATTCTATAAAATGTTTCGCAACCGTTTTTTCCACCATCTTTTTTCTCATAGTACTTTTATGTGTATTGATTCTTTCTCTGATTTCCATAGTCGTCTCTCCAACATATATGAGACCACACAGACATTGGATCATGTAAATTACATCCTTAGAGATCTACATGTATAATAACCTCTGATATTGAATGTATATCCGGTGTATGGGTGTACAAAAGTGTCCACCTTAATTAGATTACCACTATTGAAACAACCCAAACACGGAAAATTGCCCATTTTTCGTAGGGCCAAGTAACGTCTCTCAACAAACCACCTATATCTGCCTTAACCAACTTATCACATAGGCTAGTGTTCTTTTTGTAAGCCATGAGGGGAGGTGCCTCGAATTCCCGTATTTCAGGTAGGCCTCTTTGCAAAATGTGCCATTCTTTTCTCAAAATTCCTGCTATCCTACCACTATATGTGTCAAAAGATGACACAAAGGGAATCCTATTCATCTCCCAGTTGTGGACCTCTTCTGTAAAGTGATCTCTCTGTCAATGGCCAATACCTTATTACGGGATCTCTCTAATAGTCTACGAGGATATTTACGTTTGGAGAATCTATTGCACATCTCATCAACCCTATTATAAAATTTATCAGAGACTACTCTTCTGACTCCATGGTAATGATTCAATCATACATCGCGGATGGTCACTATCATATCTTAACAAATTATTCTTATCAGTGGCTTTCTGAAATAAATCTGTCTTAAGAATACCTTCTTCCACATAGACTCTCACATCCAAGAATTGTAATTCCTGATCTGATACTGTTTTGGTAAATTGTAGTCCGGGGACTCCAATATTCAAATGCTGGTGGAAAGTCTCCAACTCTTCCAAAGTCCTACTCTAAACCAAGAAGATGTCATCGATGTAGTGCCACCAGCACAGGATCCTCTCCATAAAGGTAGATTGATACACCAGCTTGTCCTCCACCTGGGCCATGAAGATATTAGCCACATTGGGCCCTATTGCTGTGCCCCGCTTCTGTTGGTAATAGGTGTCCCCAAAGAGGAAATAATTCCTCCTGAGGACAACCTCCAGCAGGCAGAGGACAAGCTGGGTAGCACCTGGAGAGGACCCTGCGCCAGCAAGCGCCACCCCGACAGCCCTCAAGCCTCTGTCGTGTTTGAAGAAAGTATAAAGGGAGACCACATCAAAACTAGCAAGGAAGAAATATGTTCACTTCCTTTTAAAATTACGAGAGATTGAGTTAATCTCTCGTAATTTTAAAAGGAAGTGACTTGTGTCTCCAATATACGAAGGAACATTTATCGCATATGTACGCAATACTCTGTCCAGGAATACAGCTATGGTACTAAATATTGAACCCCTACCCGATACTATCGGTCTACAGGGGGGGGGGGGGTCAAGGAGCCTCTTATGGATTTTTGGAAGTACATATAATAAAGGGGTAATGGGATGTTGCACTTTCAAATATTCCCCTAAATCCTGATCTATGACCTCATCGTCCATAGCCTTATTCAATATGTTCTCCAGCTGATTCATAATCTCAAACCTGGGGTCCCCCTTAAGTACCTCATAAACCTCCTCGTCCTCCAATTGTCTCCGTATCTCTTTAATATATTTATCAAAATCCATAATTACCACTGCACCCCCTTTGTCCGCGGGTTTTATCATAATCCTGTTGTTCGGTTCAAAAGACCTTAAAGCATTCCTTTCCTGTTTAGATATATTATGTACATAATTCTCCCTAGATCGCTCCCTTAATTTTCTTATCTGTTTGGAGACTATCTCGATATACGATTCAATTACATGATTATTCTAAGGGGGAGAAAAGTTACTCTTATTTCTCAGACCTAAATCTTTTAGACATAACATATCTTAAGGCTACTTTCACACTAGCGTTCGGAGCGGATCCGTCTGATGTTTCATCAGACGGATCCGCTCCGATAATGCAGACGTTCGCATCCGTTCAGAACGGATGCGTCTGCATTAAAACTTAGAAAATTTTCTAAGTGTGAAAGTTGTCTGAGTGGATCCGTTCAGACTTTACATTGAAAGTCAATGGGGAACGGATCCGCTTGAAGATTGAGCCATATTGTGTCATCTTCAAGCGGATCCGTCCCCATTGACTTACATTGTAAGTTCTGGACGGATCCGCTCGCCTCCGCACGGCCAGGCGGACACCCGAACGCTGCAAGCAGCGTTCAGGTGTCCGCTCACTGAGCGGAGCGGAGGCTGAACGCTGGCAGGCGGATGCATTCTCAGTGGATCCGCCTCCACTGAGAATGCATTGGGGCCAGACGGATGCGTTCGGGGCCGCTCGTGAGCCCCTTCAAACGGTGCGCACGAGCGGACACCCGAATGCTAGTGTGAAAGTAGCCTTACTCGTATTATCAGTAATCAATCTCATATTCATAAACGTATCCTTGGAAAAAAAATTTTTTAACCGTAATCTCCTAAAGAATCGCTGGAGATCAAGTTCAACCTCAAACCAATCACATGATGTTAAAGGACAGAATGTCAATCCGCGTCTCGTCAATCTCCCCTGGGTTTCTTTGTTCTGTCCTAAATGTGTTAAAGGAGGTATGTTCTTTCTGGGACCTCAGGTGTTTCCTTCCGCCCCGTCTATATTTCCTCTTCCTCCTGGTTTGACTGTACCTAAAAAAGAAGATTTACCCGATTCATCAGTAGATTCAGAGTCACAGGGGGTGAATCCAAAATGACCTTGTACGAATCTCCTCCCCTTTCTCCTCCTCGGTTTTCCTTGTGTTTGTTGACCTTGCTAATTGTACACTTTACCAGTTTGATAATCTTCTAAATCCCGATGCCACTTATCACGTTTTGTACGTTCCACTTCTGTTTTATGACGTTGTACATATTGTGCTATTTTCGCTTTATGGGTAGTGACTTCATCTGCTCCCAAAAGTTCCTGTATTTGAGCATCGAGTGTTGATATGACATGTTTAATAGCTTCAGCCTCCTTACTCAGATACTCTATATTCAGTAGCATAATTTCAAATGAGTATTTATTACTAACAAGTTAAAATTTTCTACAAAATTCTTCATTATTAGGGAACAGATTAGGGCGTAAATGGGATCTCAATCCACTCGGGATCCTTTGCATTTTATAATATTCTCTGAATGTTTTTAAATGCAACTTAATGGTGGTAAGTCTCTTGGACTTTTGTTCAAATTTCTTTTTCAACAGATCCAATGAGGGTGTACTTAAAAAAGATGCATCATTTTCACCCCCATTGATCAATCTGTGTATATCTTCATCAGTATATAAGTACATGTTCATGGTTTCTTTAGTCTTAACGGGTCCTGGGGTCCCCTCCATGTCAGTACATATGGGGTCCCCCGTGCACGCTCCTTGGATCCACAGGATACAGCAACAACACTTTAGAGCAGTACCAGTACCTCGCAGACTCCCTCAGGAATGCATCAGCTCGTCCACAACCATAGATCCTCAACAGTCAACAGACCAACGAAAAACCAACAGATGACGGCAGCATACACAAAACGAGGGTCCTTTATTCACCAAACCCCATGTACAGTCCTGTATATTACACTGCACCTCATGTATAGTCCTGTATATTACACTGCACCTCATGTATAGTCATGTATATTACACTGCACCCCATGTATAGTCCTGTATATTACACTGCCCCCATGTATAGTCCTGTATATTACACTGCCCCCATGTACAGTCCTGTATATTACACTTCCCCCCTCATGTATAGTCCTGTATATTACACTGCCCCCATGTATAGTCCTGTATATTACACTGCACCCCATGTATAGTCCTGTATATTACACTGCACCCAATGTATAGTCCTGTATATTACACTGCACCCAATGTATAGTCATGTATATTACACTGCACCCCATGTATAGTCTTGTATATTACACTGCACCCCATGTATAGTCCTGTATATTACACTGCACCCCATGTATAGTCTTGTATATTACACTGCACCCCATGTATAGTCTTGTATATTACACTGCACCCCATGTATAGTCTTGTATATTACACTGCACCCAATGTATAGTCCTGTATATTACACTGCACCCCATGTATAGTCCTGTATATTACAGTGCACCCCATGTATAGTCCTGTATATTACAGTGCCCCCCATGATTAGTCCTGTATATTACACTGCACCCCATTTATAGTCTTGTATATTACACTGCACCCCATGTATAGTCTTGTATATTACACTGCACCCCATGTATAGTCCTGTATATTACACTGCACCCCATGCATAGTCTTGTATATTACACTGCACCCCATTTATAGTCTTGTATATTACACTGCACCCCATGTATAGTCCTGTATATTACACTGCACCCCATGTATAGTCTTGTATATTACACTGCACCCCATGTATAGTCCTGTATATTACACTGCACCCTATGTATAGTCTTGTATATTACACTGCACCCCATGTATAGTCCTGTATATTACACTGCACCCTATGTATAGTCTTGTATATTACACTGCACCCCATGTATAGTCCTGTATATTACACTGCACCCCATGTATAGTCTTGTATATTACACTGCACCCAATGTATAGTCCTGTATATTACACTGCACCCAATGTATAGTCATGTATATTACACTGCACCCCATGTATAGTCTTGTATATTACACTGCACCCCATGTATAGTCCTGTATATTACACTGCACCCCATGTATAGTCTTGTATATTACACTGCACCCCATGTATAGTCTTGTATATTACACTGCACCCAATGTATAGTCCTGTATATTACACTGCACCCCATGTATAGTCCTGTATATTACAGTGCACCCCATGTATAGTCCTGTATATTACAGTGCCCCCCATGATTAGTCCTGTATATTACACTGCACCCCATTTATAGTCTTGTATATTACACTGCACCCCATGTATAGTCTTGTATATTACACTGCACCCCATGTATAGTCCTGTATATTACACTGCACCCCATGTATAGTCCTGTATATTACACTGCACCCCATGTATAGTCCTGTATATTACACTGCCCCCCATGGACAGTCCTGTATATTACACTGCACCCAATGTATAGTCCTGTATATTACACTGCACCCAATGTATAGTCCTGTATATTACACTGCACCCCATGTATAGTCTTGTATATTACACTGCACCCCATGTATAGTCCTGTATATTACACTGCACCCCATGTATAGTCTTGTATATTACACTGCACCCCATGTATAGTCTTGTATATTACACTGCACCCAATGTATAGTCTTGTATATTACACTGCACCCAATGTATAGTCCTGTATATTACACTGCACCCCATGTATAGTCCTGTATATTACAGTGCACCCCATGTATAGTCCTGTATATTACAGTGCCCCCCATGATTAGTCCTGTATATTACACTGCACCCCATTTATAGTCTTGTATATTACACTGCACCCCATGTATAGTCTTGTATATTACACTGCACCCCATGTATAGTCCTGTATATTACACTGCACCCCATGTATAGTCTTGTATATTACACTGCACCCCATTTATAGTCTTGTATATTACATTGCACCCCATGTATAGTCCTGTATATTACACTGCTCCCCTTGTATAGTCCTATATATTACACTGCCCCCCATGTACACTGCGTGCAGAATTATTAGGCAAATGAGTATTTTGACCACATCATCCTCTTTATGCATGTTGTCTTACTCCAAGCTGTATAGGCTCGAAAGCCTACTACCAATTAAGCATATTAGGTGATGTGCATCTCTGTAATGAGAAGGGGTGTGGTCTAATGACATCAACACCCTATATTAGGTGTGCATAATTATTAGGCAACTTCCTTTCCTTTGGCAAAATGGGTCAAAAGAAGGACTTGACAGGCTCAGAAAAGTCAAAAATAGTGAGATATCTTGCAGAGGGATGCAGCACTCTTAAAATTGCAAAGCTTCTGAAGTGTGATCATCGAACAATCAAGCGTTTCATTCAAAATAGTCAACAGGGTCGCAAGAAGCGTGTGGAAAAACCAAGGCGCAAAATAACTGCCCATGAACTGAGAAAAGTCAAGCGTGCAGCTGCCAAGATGCCACTTGCCACCAGTTTGGCCATATTTCAGAGCTGCAACATCACTGGAGTGCCCAAAAGCACAAGGTGTGCAATACTCAGAGACATGGCCAAGGTAAGAAAGGCTGAAAGACGACCACCACTGAACAAGACACACAAGCTGAAACGTCAAGACTGGGCCAAGAAATATCTCAAGACTGATTTTTCTAAGGTTTTATGGACTGATGAAATGAGAGTGAGTCTTGATGGGCCAGATGGATGGGCCCGTGGCTGGATTGGTAAAGGGCAGAGAGCTCCAGTCCGACTCAGACGCCAGCAAGGTGGAGGTGGAGTACTGGTTTGGGCTGGTATCATCAAAGATGAGCTTGTGGGGCCTTTTCGGGTTGAGGATGGAGTCAAGCTCAACTCCCAGTCCTACTGCCAGTTTCTGGAAGACACCTTCTTCAAGCAGTGGTACAGAAGAAGTCTGCATCCTTCAAGAAAAACATGATTTTCATGCAGGACAATGCTCCATCACACACGTCCAAGTACTCCACAGCGTGGCTGGCAAGAAAGGGTATAAAAGAAGAAAATCTAATGACATGGCCTCCTTGTTCACCTGATCTGAACCCCATTGAGAACCTGTGGTCCATCATCAAATGTGAGATTTACAAGGAGGGAAAACAGTACACCTCTCTGAACAGTGTCTGTGAGGCTGTGGTTGCTGCTGCACGCAATGTTGATGGTGAACAGATCAAAACACTGACAGAATCCATGGATGGCAGGCTTTTGAGTGTCCTTGCAAAGAAAGGTGGCTATATTGGTCACTGATTTGTTTTTGTTTTGTTTTTAAATGTCAGAAATGTATATTTGTGAATGTTGAGATGTTATATTGGTTTCACTGGTAAAAATAAATAATTGAAATGGGTATATATTTGTTTTTTGTTAAGTTGCCTAATAATTATGCACAGTAATAGTCACCTGCACACACAGATATCCCCCTAAAATAGCTAAAACTAAAAACAAACTAAAAACTACTTCCAAAAATATTCAGCTTTGATATTAATGAGTTTTTTTGGTTCATTGAGAACATGGTTGTTGTTCAATAATAAAATTAATCCACAAAAATACAACTTGCCTAATAATTCTGCACTCCCTGTATAGTCTTGTATATTACACTGCAGCCTATGTATAGTCCTGTGTATTACACTGCACCCCATGTATAGTCCTATATATTACACTGCACCTCATGTATAGTCCTGTGTATTACACTGCACCCAATGTATAGTCCTGTATATTAACTGCACCCTATGTATAGTCCTGTATATTACACTGCACCTCATGTATAGTCCTGTATATTACACTGCACCTCATGTATAGTCCTGTATATTACACTGCCCCATGTATAGTCCTGTATATTACACTGCACCCCATGTATAGTCCTGTATATTACACTGCACCTCATGTATAGTCCTGTATATTACACTGCACCCCATGTATAGTCCTGTATATTACACTGCACCTCATGTGTAGTCCTGTATATTACACTGCACCCCATCTATAGTCCTGTATATTACACTGCACCTCATGTATAGTCCTGTATATTACACTGCACCCCATGTATAGTCCTGTATATTACACTGCTCCCCATGTACAGTCCTGTATATTACACTGCATCCCATGTATAGTCCTGTATATTACACTGCACCTCATGTGTAGTCCTGTATATTACACTGCACCCCATGTATAGTCCTGTATATTACACTGCACCTCATGTGTAGTCCTGTATATTACACTGCACCCCATCTATAGTCCTGTATATTACACTGCACCTCATGTATAGTCCTGTATATTACACTGCACCCCATGTATAGTCCTGTATATTACACTGCTCCCCATGTACAGTCCTGTATATTACACTGCATCCCATGTATAGTCCTGTATATTACACTGCACTCCATGTATAGTCTTGTATATTACACTGCACCCCATGTATAGTCCTGTATATTACACTGCACCCCATGTATAGTCTTGTATATTACACTGCACCCCATTTATAGTCTTGTATATTACATTGCACCCCATGTATAGTCTTGTATATTACACTGCACCCCATGTATAGTCCTGTATATTACACTGCTCCCCTTGTATAGTAATATATATTACACTGCAGCCTATGTATAGTCCTGTGTATTACACTGCACCCCATGTATAGTCCTATATATTACACTGCACCTCATGTATAGTCCTGTGTATTACACTGCACCCAATGTATAGTCCTGTATATTACACTGCACCCTATGTATAGTCCTGTATATTACACTGCACCTCATGTATAGTCCTGTATATTACACTGCACCTCATGTATAGTCCTGTATATTACACTGCACCTCATGTATAGTCCTGTATATTACACTGCCCCCATGTATAGTCCTGTATATTACACTGCACCCCATGTATAGTCCTGTATATTACACTGCACCTCATGTATAGTCCTGTATATTACACTGCACCCCATGTATAGTCCTGTATATTACACTGCACCTCATGTATAGTCCTGTATATTACACTGCACCCAATGTATAGTCCTGTATATTACACTGCACCTCATGTATAGTCCTGTATATTACACTGCACCCCATGTATAGTCCTGTATATTACACTGCACCTCATGTATAGTCCTGTATATTACACTGCACCCAATGTATAGTCCTGTATATTACACTGCACCCATGTATAGTCCTGTATATTACACAATAATCCACATTAAAGTATTGAAAATATCTTTAAAAAGTTGTTTTATTGTGAACATGTTACATTATAGATAAATATCTGTAATCTCTCCAATTATCTTACACAATGTATTGCTCCCATCCTCTCACACACAATATATCACTTCCACAATCTGATATGCAATGTATCACTCCCATCATCTCACATACAAGGTATTATTCCCATCATGTTACACCCAATGGATCTCTCTCATCATCATACATAATTTATCACTCCCACTATTTCTATCTCATACACAATATATTACTCCCATCATCTCACAGTGTTTTACTCCCATCATCTTGCACATTGTGTCATATTGAAAGTAAAACTGTCCTCGTTGCCCCTAGCAACCACTCACAGCGCTGCTTTAATTTTTTTTTTTTTAAAGCAATTTTAGAAATGTGTGGGCCCCCAGAGCGTATAGCTTGGGGGACGCATGGTGACACGGTCACTTTTGGTTTTAGTGGTTTTATTGTTTTGGCATATGTGGTGCTTTGGTGTTTTCTCCTCCCCCTCTTGTTTTTGATACAGGGCCCCTACCTGAGGAGAATCTGGTTCCAGGTGGTTCAGGTGTTCTTCTGCCTGGTGACAGCTTTACCTGGATCAGCTGTTCATTGGTCAAGTCGTCCAACAGTGGGAAAAGGTGGATCAGCTGATTGGTAGAAGACTCCTGCGGCGGGAAACCTGTGTGTTTAAAAGAGAGGACATCGCTATTAGCTGCTGTCAGTTTGAGAAGACCTGGACCAGCGCCCGACCACCCTCCCTTTATATGTCGTGTTGCTCTTATTACAGGGATATTTGTCGGTGGACTGATTGGTCTATAGTTTTTTTGGGTGATTGGTTAAATTATTTATTAATTGATGGTTATTTATTAAATATTTATTTATTTATCTTGGGTAACCCCGAATAAAGCAACACGGCCTAATTTTATCCACAAATAAATGTGAGGTCTCTTATTTAATTGGTTATTGGTTGAGTTATGTGACCTGTGTTACCATGAAAACTGAGAGGTGGAGAGATTTAGATGCAAATGGAGAAGATAAGTGGTGAAATGTTGCCCTTAGCGACCAATCACAGCGCAGCTTTTATTTTCCAAGAGCTGAATACAAAATGAAAGTTGCGCTGTGATTGGCTGTTACGGTTTCATAAATCTGTCCCATAATTCCACCTCTGGTGTCATGTATCCCACCCTTCACACCAAAATCTATGTAAACAAAATAAAGAGACATGAAGAAAATTTCAGGCAAGAACATGTATGTAGATGCTGTGATATTAAACATTTTTTCCCAATAACACCCCTAAGCGCAAAGTGTAAGCTCATTACATTCAATATGGCCGCTCTCATGCTAAGGCACTTTTTGTGATGTCATCATTAGAATGCCACGGTCATGCTTTTCCCCTCTGCCCCCCCCCCCTTCTTGCTATGCCACTGGCATTACCTCTATGGTTGTGATGTCATAACGGGGGGGCATGACTCGCTTACTTATGACATAATAATCAGGGGGTGTGGTCTAATCCCATAAATCGTGGTCGCCCCCTGACACCAGTGTCAGTTTCTCTAGCTGGCTGTCACCATGGGGAAGTCTACGAAGAGGAGGAGGTTGATGAAGACAGTTCCTGTGGTGAAAACGGTAGAGAGTATGGATGTTGGCCCTTGCCAGTATCCGGATGATATCGACATGGAGTCTGTTCACAATGATGAGGATAACAAGATGGATGTTGGCCCTTGTCAATATCCAGACGATGTGGAGATGAAGGACCTTCTGGGGAGCTCCACCAATATCAGAGCTCCTAACCCCCGGAAGAGAAAGCGCCCATCTTGTATCATCTGACGCCGGTGATAACATCTGCCGCTAGGCCCTAAACTAAAATCTGCCCCTGGGCCAACTAAAAACTATCTGCTGCTTGTGTCCCATTTACCATCTGCCTCCTGGGGCCATTTTCCATCTGTGGCTTGGGGCCCATTTACCATCTGCAACTTGGGGCCCATTTACCATCTACAGATTGTACTATCCAAACCATCTGAAATTCCCAAGAATACGAGCAGAGCACCACCAGGTCCGGTAAGTTTGGTCGCTTCCCTTCATCTTCTCCTTGTGTTTTTGTAAACAGCTTTTCTTATTTGGATATTTTCTCTTCTAAAATCTGACTATAAAGCAACATGAGGAACCTCTCGTTACACTTTTCTGTCCCTGAAAATCTGTCAGAGGTGCGAACCCCGACCTCCCCTCTACAAATTAGAAGACCAGAATTTAACTAGTCCTGAAGACAGAGCTACCGTCTCCCTTAAAAAACCAAAGCCGCAAAAAATGCACTGAAATGCTAAAATGTTTTATTATAAACATTTTTTTTTTTAAAAGAAAAAAATGGTGTCTTATTTTTCTTAATTGAGAAATTGCACATATTGTACTCAGCCTTTATTTTCTATGGGTATCCTAAGGGTGTAGGAAGTAAGTTCAGAGAGCTGGAGCCTGAAGGGGTGACTTACCAATTTCCAAAAGGATGCAATTCACACATATTTGCTTTAAATCTGTATGGGGGAGATTTATCAAACTGGTGTAAAGTAGAACTGGTTTAGTCGCCCATAGCAACCAATCAGATTCCACCTTTCATTTTTCACAGCTCCTTTGAAAAATGAAAGATGGATTCTAATTGGTTGCTATGGGCAACTAAGCCAGTTCTATATTACACAAGTTTGATAAATCACCCCCTATGTGCCAAAGTTTATGACTTTTAATTTTGCCAGAAAACTAGCACAGGTCTGAAAATAAATTACCCCCCCGGGTAATACTTCATCCACTAGTGATATCTCCCTTAACAGTATTTTCATAATGTGTGAGCCCATCACATTCAAGATGGCCGCTCTTATGATAAGGCCCCTGCTTGCGATGTTATCATTAGCATCCTGGCATGGTGACACTTTTTGTGATGTCACCATTAGAATCCTGGCTATATGAAGAAAATTTCAGGCAAGAACATGTATGTAGATGCTGTGATATTAAACATTTTTTCCTAAGAACACCTCTGAGCGCAAAGTGTAAGCCCATTACATTCAATATGGCCGCTCTTATGCTAAGGCACTTTTTGTGATGTCATCATTAGAATGCCACAGTCATGCTTTTCCCTCTGCAACCCCCCCCCCCCCCCCCCCTTGCTATGCCACTGGCATTACCTCTATGCTTGTGATGTCATAACAGGGGGGCATGACTCGCTTGCTTATGACATAATAATCAGGGGGTGTGGTCTAATCCCTTATATCGTGGTCGCCCCCTGACACCACTGTCAGTTTCTCTAGCTGGCTGTCACCATGGGGAAGTCTACGAAGAGGAGGAGGTTGATGAAGACAGTTCCTGTGGTGAAAACGGTAGAGAGTATGGATGTTGGCCCTCGCCAGTATCCGGATGATATCGACATGGAGTCTGTTCACGATGATGAGGATAACAAGATGGATGTTGGCCCTCGTCAATATCCAGACAATGTGGAGATGAAGGACCTTCCAGGGAGCTCCACCAACATCAGGGCTTCAAACCCCCGGAAGAGAGAGCGGCCATCTTGTGTCATCTGCTGCCGGAGATAACATCTGCCGCTAGGCCCTAGACTAACATCTGCCCCTGGGCCAACAAAAAACCATCTGCTGCTTGGGTCCCATTTACCATCTGCCTCCTGGGGCCATTTACTATCTGTTGCTTGGGGCCCATTTAACATCTGCAGCTTGGCTATATGAGGAAAATGAAGAGACATGAATAAAATTTCAGGCAAGAACATGTATGTAGATGCTGTGAAATGAATTTTTTTTCCCCTAAGAACACCCCTGAGTGCAAAGTGTAAGCCTATTACATTCAATATGGCCACTCTCATGCTAAGGGTATTTTTGTGATGTCATCATTAGAATGCAGGGGCCCCCCAGAGAGGATAGCTTGGGGGACACATGGGGACATGGGCACTTTTCCTGTCAGGTGGTTTTAATGTTCTGGCAGTTTCAGTGTTTTGTGTGGTTGCTTTTTCTCCCTCCCCCTCCTCTCTTATGTTGACAGGTCTTACCTGGTTTTATCCGGATCCAGCTGTCCTGTAGCTTGGATCGCTGTGAGAATAAAAGACGGGACATCGCTATCAGCTGCTGCAGTGTTAAGAAGATCCGGACCTGAGCACAGGATGGAAGACCTTCTACAGCAACTGATTAGAAGAGCTGAAGCGGCCGGCGGAGAAGAGTGGCTGCGGCACTGCTTAGCCCAGCCTGAACTTATGGAGTCGTCGGCGATGGAGGAAGAGCGGCGCAGAGAGACTGACGCTGTTCCGGAGGCGGCATCTGTCATTGACGGTCTGGTAGAGGCGGAGTTCCCAGCGCTACCTCACAAAAGAGCTAAAAGAGCTAAGCGCAGGGTTTCTCCGCTTCCCAGGTCTGTTAGTAGGCGGGCCTGTAGTAGTGACAGGCGGGTCAGGAGCCGAACGTCAACGCCTGCTTCCCAGCATCATCTTCAGAAGCGGCCATCTCGTTTCCATGCCTTTTCCAGCGATTCCAATGCAGCAGCTCAAGGGGACAATTCTTTGGATCCTGCAGCGGACCTGCGCCGGCCGGACTTCATCAGGATCAAGATGTCCTATGGGTCAGCAGCTTACCTGGCAGTCATGAGGGACACCCATCCACACATCAAGCTGTCCATCCACAGGTCTCAGGAACCTTCCCAGGCAAGATAAGGATCTCTTAGTCCGCAGCTTCTGGACAGGAGGCTTCACCTAGTGGTGAGATACAAAAACTACAGTCAATGCCTGATCTTTTTCATAACCAAAAGTTTGTTTCAGGTCTTTTTTCTCTTTTTGCGGATTATCTGCAGAAAGAGAATATCAGCACGCCATCAGGTGTTTGGGTTAACAAGCCAGTGGCGTCCTGTGCAAGTGTTCTTCAGTCAAGTGCTAATGTTCCAAACTTAGATAAAGGTTTAGGGGTATCTGAAGCCTGCGTTAAGGAGGCATTACTTTGTGAGGTGTCTCCTTTAGGCTATCATTTACCTCTAAATGTTAAAGAGAGGATTTGGCGCATGGAATTTATTGATCTTATGTCACTATTGCCATCAGTTAAAGAGCAGGTTGTTAATGATAGGAAAGAGGACCAATCAGATGAGGCTAGGAAGCGTAGTGTGCCGAGGTCATTTAATAACTGGCTGCAAGCCTTCAGTATCTATGCGTCTGTACTGGGTGAGAAATCTCCAAGCAAGTGTTGTGGACTTTTCCAGCACTTGGACATTATCTTGGAAGCGTATAGAAATTTTGGAGGGATGGCATGGTTCTTCTATGATGAGAACTTTAGACAAAAATTGGCCATCCATCCTACATTGAAGTGGGGCATAAAAGACATAGGGCTATGGATCAATTTAATGCTGCCTCAGCGGACGAGTGTGGTAAAACAGGCTCCTTCTCAGGCGTTGAAGAAAGGGGTCTGTTTTGCCTTTAACGAGAGCACTTGCAAGTGGTTGTCAAATTGTAGGTACAAACACGAGTGTTCCTTTTGCGGTGGCACACACACAATGTGTAAATGTTTTAAAAGGAGCAGTAACTTTTCTTCAACCAGGGATCAACTTTCTAAAAGCCTCGACGCCAGTGAGGCTGGAAAGAATGCTCCCTTGGTTAAAGGAATACCCAGACAAGGGGATAGCTAGACAAATTTTTGATGGTTTTTCTGAAGGTTTTCCGGTTCCTGAATTTAAAGGGGAAGGCTGTTTAATGGTTAAGAATTTAAAGTCTGTTGAGTTGTTTCCTGATGTGGTGCGTGAAAAAATTGCAAAAGAACTAGCCAGTGGGAGAATTGCGGGTCCATTCAAATCCGCTCCTTTTGTAAATTTCAGAATATCACCTTTGGGCGTAGTTCCAAAGAAGGAAGTTGGCGAATTTAGGTTGATCCATCACTTGTCTTTTCCTAGGGATAGATCACTTAATGACGAGATTTCCAGAGAAGAAGCTTCTGTTGATTATGCCTCTTTTGACCAGGCAGTAGACTTATTGATGAAATTTGGTCAGGGTGCTATGTTAGCGAAGGCTGATGTTAAAGCGGCCTTTAGATTATTACCAGTTAGTCCTGTGGGCTTTAATTCTTTGGGATTTTGTTTTGATGATAAGTTTTATTTTGACAAATGTTTACCCATGGGTTTTTCTAAGTCATGTTCTTATTTTGAATCATTTGCTTCTTTTTTGCATTGGGTTGTTCAAAGTTCAGTTCCTGAGGGAGGGGTGTTGCATTATTTAGATGATTTCTTGTTGTGGGTTATAATGGTTCTAGTCTTTGTTCGGATTTGTTAAATTGTTTTATTGTTATGGCGTCCTTTTTCGGTATTCCTATAGCAGTTGAGAAAACAGTTTTACCTTGTTATGTGTTAGAGTTTCTTGGTATTGTGATTGATAGTGTTAAAATGGAATTTAGGTTATCTGAGAGTAAGCTAGAGTCATTACTTTTTAGCTTGGTATCATTGTTAGCGAAAGCAAAATGTACATTAAAGGAATTACAATCTGTTTTAGGGTCTTTAAACTTTGCTTGTAGGATAATTCCAATGGGACGAGTTTTTTCTAAGAGATTATATTTTGCAACTAGAGGGTTAAAATCTCCACGGGCTCACATTAGGTTGACCAGGCCCTTAAAGGAGGACCTAGCCATGTGGTTGGAGTTTTTATCAAAGTTTAATGGTAGGAGCTGTTGGCAAGAGGAATTTCAGGATTCTGATGCTTTGAAGTTATATACAGATGAGGCAGGTAGCAGTGGTTTTGGGGCATTCTGGGATAACCGTTGGAGTGCAGAAAAATGGCCCGTTTTTTGGATAGAGAACGGTTTTACAAAAAATATAGTGTTATTGGAGTTGTTTCCAGTATTGGTGGCAATGGTTATATGGGGTAGCTTTTTTAGGAATAAGAGAATTCTCCTTTTCTCAGATAATAAAGGTGTTGTGTTCGCTATTAACACTTTGTCGTCAAAATGTGAGGTGGTTGTTCGATTAATAAGGCATTTAGTGTTATGTTGTCTATCATTTAACATTTGGTTGAAAGCTAAATATATAGAGGGTAAGTCTAATGTCATTGCGGACTCTTTATCTCGGTTTCAGTGGTCCAGATTTCGGGAATTGGCTCCAACTGCAGAGGAAGTAGGTGTTCCTTGCCCTCCGCATTTATGGGACCTGGTGCTGGAGTGATCATTAACAGTATCCGTAATTCCCTAGCACCAAGGACATGGGCTGCCTATGTATCAGCATGGGATAGCTGGTCTAATTTTGTCAATTCAGTGGATCAGGAGGATAGCGGTGATTCTGAAAGTATTGGGCTGGGATTTGTGTCATCTCTCTTAATAAAAAATGTATCTCCATCTCATATCTCTAAGTTGTTAGCGGGGATTTCCTTTTTTCAGAAGTTATGTGGTCAACCCCCCTTGTCATCTTTATTTTCCGTTAAACAGGTTTTGAAGGGTTATCGTAAGTGTAAATTCAGTAGTGATGTCCGTCGTCCTATTTCTTGCGAGCTATTGAGTCGTTTAATAGAGGTATTATCATATGTAGCTAAGGATCAATTTGAGTTAGTGTTATTAAGAACGGCATTTATTTTAGCATTTTTTGGTGCCTTTAGAATTGGGGAATTAGTTGCTCTTAAAAAATCAGAAGATGCGGGATTATTATTGTCGGATGTAGTGGTTCATGAGGATAAAGTGTTAATTAAAATTAGACGTTCTAAAATGGATCAGCTAGGAAGAGGCCAAATGATATCTTTAAATAGTTGGGATCAGTCTGGTCTTTGTCCGGTCAGAGCTGTTAAAGCTTGGCTGAACATTAGACCAGCAGTTCAAGGTTCTTTTTTTGTTACGTAAGGATCTGAGTCCATTGACAAGGTTTCAATTTAATGCGTTGCTCAAGAGGAGTCTTGCTTTGCTAGGATTAGGGCATTTGAAAATATCTGCTCACTCCTTTCGCATTGGGGCTGCTACAGAGGCAGCAGTCTTGGGGTTAGAGGAGTCCGCTATAAAAAGAATAGGTCGCTGGAGTAACGATTAGAGAATCGTTTTAAAATTTACATAAGGCCGGACTTATTATAGATGAATTTTCCTTATATTTTTCAGGTGCCCAGTATGTATTTTGGGTGGTTGGTCACTCCTTTGTTTATTGGGCCCAGAAGAGAGCCAGTAAGAGGAGTTATACGGAAAATTTATCCTTTGACTCTGATCATTTTAAAATATTTTGGTGGGGAGTAAGAGGCCTACATTGGAATGATGTGCTGCCTTTACTTTACAAGTTGCTAGTTAAATGGCCTTGGCCTCATTTATTAATCATTCATTTAGGTGGTAACGATATAGAAAAAAATCATACTTTGGAGTTGATGTGGAGAATTAAGCAGGATCTAGTTTTTATAAAAAGCTTGTTACCAGATTCGTTTTTAATTTTCTCAGAAATTGTACAAAGATTCCTTTGGTCGTCTGTTGAGGGTCGACCATTTGAAAAAATGAGAAAAAGAATAAATATGGCAATGTCAAAATTTTTGCCCACCATAGGAGGGCTTAGTTATAGGCACGTCGACCTTGAAGGTTTTGTGCCTGGTTTGTTTAGGTCTGATGATGTACATCTTTCTGATGTAGGCCTTGACATTTTTAATCTTGGAATACATAATGCATTGGAGGAAGGTCTGTGTTGCTTTTGGGGGGGGGGGGGGGCCTCGGCCTGTTAAGCCTCGGCCTTGTGGGTAAAAGTCACCCAGCTAATGCTGGGTGGGCTTGGTTGTCATTGGTTTTATTGGTCTATTAATTGACCTTGGTTCATGGTTTTATTAAAGATTCACTGGTTCAATTACATTTAAGTAACCCCATAATAAAGCAACACGGCCTATTTTATCCAACTAAGTGTTTGGTGTCTTATTTACTGGTTATAGTGATGGTTGGGTCATTATGTGTCCTATGTCCTCCATGCCATGGTCATGCTTTTCCCTCCCCCCCCCCCCCCCACCCTTGCTATGCCGCTGGCATTACCTCTATGCTTGTGATGTCATAACAGGGGGGCATGACTCGCTTACTTATGACATAATAATCAGGGGGTGTGGTCAAATCCCTTATATCGTGGTCGCCCCCTGACACCAGTGTCAGTTTCTCTAGCTGGCTGTCACCATGGGGAAGTCTACGAAGAGGAGGAGGTTGATGAAGACAGTTCCTGTAGTGAAAACGGTAGAGAGTATGGATGTTGGCCCTCGCCAGTATCCGGATGATATCGACATGGAGTCTGTTAACGATGATGAGGATAACAAGATGGATGTTGGCCCTCGTCAATATCCAGACAATGTGGAGATGAAGGACCTTCCGGGGAGCTCCACCAACATCAGGGCTTCAAACCCCCGGAAGAGAAAGCGGCCATCTTGTATCATCTGCCGCGGGCGATAACATCTGCCGCTAGGCCCTAGACTAACATCTGCCCCTGGGCCAACTAAAAACCATCTGCTGCTTGGGTCCCATTTACCATCTGCCTTCTGGGGCCATTTACTATCTGTGGCTTGGGGCCCATTTACCATCTGCAGCTAGTGGCCCATTTACCATCTACCCCTTGGGGCCCATTTACCATCTACAGATGGTTTGTACCATCCAAACCATCTGAAATTCCCAAGAAGACGAGCAGAGCACCACCAGGTCCGGTAAGTTTGGTCGCTTCCCTCTGTCTTCTCCTTGTGTTTTTGTAAACAGTTTTTCTTATTTGGATATTTTCTCTTCTAAGATCTGACTATAAAGCAACATGAGGAACCTCTCGTTATACTTTTCCGTCCCTGAAAATCTGTCAGAGGTGCGAACCCCAACCTCCCCTCTACAAGTTAGGCTACTTTTACACTTGCGTTAGGAGCGGATCCGTCTGGTGTCTGCACAGACGGATCCGCTCCTATAATCCAAACGCTTGCATCCGTTCAGAACAGATCCGTCTGCATAACTGTTTATTTCAGATCTGATTTTTCACTTCGGAAAACTCAGATCCGACAGTATATTCTAAACACAGAAGCGTTCCCATGGTGATGGGGACGCTTCAAGTTACAATATACTGAGAACTGTGTACATGACAGCAGGGGGCAGACCCCCCCCTCCTGTATTTAACTTATTGGTGGCCAGTGCGGCCCCCCCTCCCTCCCCAGTATTAAATGTAACCAGTACGGCCCCCCTCCCTCTATATTCATCGGTGGCCAGTGCGGATTCCCAGTATTAAATATGACCAGTGCGGCCTCCCCCTCCCTCCCCAGTATTAAATATGACCAGTGCGGCCTGCCCCTCCCTCTATATTCATTGCGGCCAGTGCGGATTCCAAGTATTGTGACCAGTGCGGCCTCCCCTATCCCCCCCCTCTATTTAAAATCACCCCCCCCATCATTGGTGGCAGCGGAGAGTACCGATCGGAGTCCCAGTTTAATAGCTGGGGCTCCGATCGGTTACCATGGCAGCCAAGACGCTATTGCAGTCTTTGCTGCCATGGCTACTTAGCAATAAATAGAAGCATTATACTTACCTGAAGAGCTGTGATGTCTGTGTCCGGCCGGGAGCTCCTCCTACTGGTAAGTAAAAGGTCTGTGCGCCGCATTGCCTATAGCACAGACCTGTCACTTACCAGTAGGAGGAGCTCCCGGCCGGTCACAGACATCGCAGCTCTTCAGGTAAGTATAATGCTTGTATTTATTGCTAAGTAACCATGGCAGCCAAGACTGCAATAGCGTCTTGGCTGCCATGGTAACCGATCGGAGCCCCAGCGAAACTGGGACTCCGATCGGTACTCTCCGCTGCCACCAATGATGGGGGGGGTGATTTTAATTAGGGAGGGGGAGAGGGGATGCCGCACTGGTCACAATACTTGGAATCCTCACTGGCCGCAATGAATATAGAGGGAGGGGGAGGCCGCACTGGTCATATTTAATACTGGGGAGGGAGGGGGAGGCCGCACTGGTCATATTTAATACTGGGGAAGGAGGGAGGGGGAGGCCGCACTGGTCATATTTAATACTGGGGAGGGAGGGAGGGGGAGGCCGCACTGGTCATATTTAATACTGGGAATCCGCACTGGCCACCGATGAATATAGAGGGAGGGGGGCCGCACTGGTTACAATTAATACTGGGGAGAGAGGGGGGGGCCGCACTGGCCACCAATAAGTTAAATACAGGAGGGGGGGGGGGGTCTGCCCCCTGCTGCCTGGCAGCATCTGCCAGGCAGCAGGGGGCAGTCATGTACACAGTTCTCAGTATATTCTAACTTGAAGCGTCCCCATCACCATGGGAACGCCTCTGTGTTAGAATATACTATCGGATCTGAGTTTCACGATGTAACTCAAATCCGATGGTATATTCTAACATAGAGGCATTCCCATGGTGATAGGGACGCTTCAAGTTAAAATATACCATCGGATTGGAGAAAACTCCGATCTGATGGTATAGGGACTCCTGACTTTACATTGAAAGTCAATGGGGACGGATCCGTTTGAAATTGCACCATATTGTGTCAACGTCAAACGGATCCGTCCCATTGACTTGCATTGTAAGTCTGGACGGATCCGTTTGGCTCCGCACGGCCAGGCGGAAACGAAAACGCTGCAAGCTGCGTTCGGGTGTACGCCTGCTGAGTGGAGCGGAGGCCAAACGGTGCCAAACTGATGCATTCTGAGCGGATCCGCATCCACTCAGAATGCATTGGGGCTGTACGGATCAGTTCGGGGCCGCTTGTGAGAGCCTTCAAACGGAGCTCACAAGCGGAGCCCCGAACGCTAGTGTGAAAGTAGCCTTAGAAGACCAGAATTTAACTAGTACTGAAGACGGAGCCACCGTCTCCCTTAAAAAACCAATGCCGCAAAAAATGCACTGAAATGCTAAAATGTTTTATAATAAACATAGTTTGTTTGTTGTTTAAGTAAAAAATTGTGTCTTATTTTTCTTAATTGAGAAATTGCACATATTGTACTCAGCCTTTATTTTCTATGGGTATCCTAAGGGTGTAGGAAGTAAGTTCAGAGAGCTGGAGCCTGAAGGGGTGACTTACCAATTTTCAAAAGGATGCAATTCACACATATTTTCTTTCAATCTGTATGGGGGAGATTTATCAAACTGGCGTAAAGTAGAACTGGCTTAGTCGCCCATAGCAACCAATCAGATTCCACCTTTCATTTTTCACAGCTCCTTTGAAAAATGAAAGGTGGATTCTAATTGGTTGCTATGGGCAACTAAGTAAGTTCTACATTACACCAGTTTGATAAATCTCCCCCTATGTGCCAAAGTTTATGACTTTTAGTTTTGCCAGAACACTAGCACAGGTATGAAAATAAATTACCCCCCCCCCCCCGGGTAATACTTCATCCACTAGTGATATCTCCCTTAACAGTATTTTCATAACGTGTGAGCCCATTACATTCAAGATGGCCGCTCTCATGATAAGGCCCCTGCTTGTGATGTTATCATTAGAATCCTGGCATGGTGATACTTTTTGTGATGTCATCATTAGAATCCTGGCTATATGAAGAAAATGAAGAGACATGAAGAAAATTTCAGGCAAGAACATGTATGTAGATGCTGTGATATTAAACATTTTTTCCTAAGAACACCCCTGAGCGCAAAGTGTAAGCCCATTACATTCAATATGGCCGCTCTCATGCTAAGGCACTTTTTGTGATGTCATCATTAGAATGCCACAGTCATGCTTTTCCCTCTGCCCCCCCCCCCCCCCCCCCCTTGCTATGCCGCTGGCATTACCTCTATGCTTGTGCTGTCATAACAGGGGGGCATGACTCGCTTACTTATGACATAATACTCAGGGGGTGTAGTCTAATCCCTTAAATCGTGGTCGCCCCCCTGACACCACTGTCAGTTTCTCTAGGTGGCTGTCACCATGGGGAAGTCTACGAAGAGGAGGAGGTTAATGAAAACAGTTCCTGTGGTGAAAACGGTAGAGAGTATGAATGTTGGCCCTCGCCAGTATCCGGATGATATCGACATGGAGTCTGTTCACGATGATGAGGATAACAAGATGGATGTTGGCCCTCGTCAATATCCAGACAATGTGGAGATAAAGGACCTTCCTGGGGAGCTTCACCAACATCAGGGCTTCAAACCCCCAGAAGAGAAAGCAGCCATCTTGCATCATCTGCCGCTAGGCCCTAAACTAACATCTGCCCCTGGGCCAACAAAAAAACATCTGCTGCTTGGGTCCCATTTACCATCTGCCTCCTGGGGCCATGTACTATCTGTTGCTTGGGGCCCATTTAACATCTGCAGCTTGGCTATATGAGGAAAATGAAGAGACATGAAGAAAATTTCAGGCAAGAACATGTATGTAGATGCTATGAATTTTTTTTTTCCCCCTAAGAACACCTCTGAGTGCAAAGTGTAAGCCTATTACATTCAATATGGCCACTCTCATGCTAAGGGTATTTTGTGATGTCATCATTAGAATGCCATGGTCATGCTTTTCCCCCTGCCCCCCCCCCCCCACCCTTGCTATGCCGCTGGCATTACCTCTATGCTTGTGATGTCATAACAGGGGGGCATGACTCGCTTACTTATGACATAATAATCAGGGGGTGTGGTCTAATCCCTTATATCGTGGTCGCCCCCTGACACCAGTGTCAGTTTCTCTAGCTGGCTGTCACCATGGGGAAGTCTACGAAGAGGAGGAGGTTGATGAAGACAGTTCCTGTGATGAAAAAGGTAGAGAGTATGGATGTTGGCCCTCGCCAGTATCCGGATGATATCGACATGGAGTCTGTTCACGATGATGAGGATAACAAGATGGATGTTGGCCCTCGTCAATATCCAGACAATGTGGAGATGAAGAACCTTCCGGGGAGCTCCACCAACATCAGGGCTTCAAACCCCCGGAAGAGAAATCGGCCATCTTGTATCATCTGCCGCCGGCGATAACATCTGCCGCTAGGCCCTAGACTAACATCTGCCCCTGGGCCAACTAAAAAACATCTGCTGCTTGGGTCCCATTTACCATCTGCCTCCTGGGGCCATTTACTATCTGTGGCTTGGGGCCCATTTACCATCTGCAGCTATTGGCCCATTTACCATCTACAGATGGTTTGTACCATCCAAACCATCTGAAATTCCCAAGAAGACGAGCAGAGCACTACCAGGTCCGGTAAGTTTGGTCGCTTCCCTTCATCTTCTCCTTGTGTTTTTGTAAACTGTTTTTCTTATTTGGATATTTTCTCTTCTAAGATCTGGCTATCAAGCAACATGAGGAACCTCTCGTTACACTTTTCCGTCCCTGAAAATCTGTCAGAGGTGCGAACCCCGACCTCCCCTCTACAAGTTAGAAGACCAGAATTTAACTAGTCCTGAAGACCGAGCCACCGTCTCCCTTAAAAAACCAAAGCCGCAAAAAATGCACTGAAATGCTAAAATGTTTTATAATAAACATAGTTTGTTTTTTAAGTAAAAAATGGTGTCTTATTTTTCTTAATTGAGAAATTGCACATATTGTACTCAGCCTTTATTTTCTATGGGTATCCTAAGGGTGTAGGAAGTAAGTTCAGAGAGCTGGAGCCTGAAGGGGTGACTTACCAATTTTCAAAAGGATGCAATTCACACATATTTGCTTTAAATCTGTATGGGGGAGATTTATCAAACTGGTGTAAAGTAGAACTGGCTTAGTCGCCCATAGCAACCAATCAGATTCCACCTTTCATTTTTCACAGCTCCTTTGAAAAATGAAAGATGGATTCTAATTGGTTGCTATGGGCAACTAAGTAGGTTCTACATTACACCAATTTGATAAATCTCCCCCTATGTGCCAAAGTTTATGACTTTTAGTTTTGCCAGAAAACTAGCACAGGTCTGAAAATAAATTACCCCCCCGGGTAATACTTCATCCACTAGTGATATTTCCCTTAACAGTATTTTTATAACGTGTGAGCCCATTACATTCAAGATGGCCGCTCTCATGATAAGGCCCCTGCTTGTGATGTTATCATTAGAATCCTGGCATGGTGACACTTTTTGTGATGTCATCATTAGAATCCTGGCTATATGAAGAAAATGAAGAGACATGAAGAAAATTTCAGGCAAGAACATGTATGTAGATGCTGTGATATTATTTTTTTTTTCCTAAGAACACCCCTGAGCGCAAAGTGTAAGCCCATTACATTCAATATGGCCGCTCTCATGCTAAGGCACTTTTTGTGATGTCATCATTAGAATGCCACAGTCATGCTTTTCCCTCTGCCTCCCCCCCCTTGCTATGCAGCTGGCATTACCTCTATGCTTGTGCTGTCATAACAGGGGGGCATGACTCGCTTACTTATGACATAATAATCAGGGGGTGAGATCTAATCCCTTATATCGTGGTCGCCCCCTGACACCAGTGTCAGTTTCTCTAGCTGGCTGTCACCATGGGGAAGTCTACGAAGAGGAGGAGGTTGATGAAGACAGTTCCTGTGGTGAAAACGGTAAAGAGAATGGATGTTGGCCCTCGCCAGTATCCGGATGATATCGACATGGAGTCTGTTCACGATGATGAGGATAACAAGATGGATGTTGGCCCTCGTCAATATCCAGACAATGTGGAGATTAAGTACCTTCCGGGGAGCTCCACCAACATCAGGGCTTCAAACCCCCAGAAGAGAAAGCGGCCATCCTTTATCATCTGCCGCCGGCGATAACATCTGCCGCTAGGCCCTAGACTAACATCTGCCCCTGGGCCAACTAAAAACCATCTGCTGCTTGGGTCCTATTTACCATCTGCCTCCTGGGGCAATTTACTATCTGTGGCTTGGGGCCCATTTACCATCTGCAGCTATTGGCCCATTTACCATCTACCCCTTGGGGCCCATTTACCATCTACAGATGGTTTGTACCATCCAAACCATCTGAAATTCCCAAGAAGACGAGCAGAGCACCACCAGGTCCGGTAAGTTTGGTCGCTTCCCTTCAGCTTCTCCTTGTGTTTTTGTACACTGTTTTTCTTATTTGGATATTTTCTCTTCTAAGATCTGGCTATCAAGCAACATGAGGAACCTCTCGTTACACTTTTCCGTCCCTGAAAATCTGTCAGAGGTGCGAACTCCGACCTCCCCTCTACAAGTTAGAAGACTTTAACTAGTCCTGAAGACGGAGCCACCGTCTCCTTTAAAAAACCAAAGCCGCAAAAAATGCACTGAAATGCTAAAATGTTTTATAATAAACATAGTTTGTTTTTTAAGTAAAAAATGGTGTCTTATTTTTCTTAATTGAGAAATTGCACATATTGTACTCAGCCTTTATTTTCTATGGGTATCCTAAGGGTGTAGGAAGTAAGTTCAGAGAGCTGGAGCCTGAAGGGGTGACTTACCAATTTTCAAAAGGATGCAATTCACACATATTTGCTTTAAATCTGTATGGGGGAGATTTATCAAACTGGTGTAAAGTAGAACTGGCTTAGTCGCCCATAGCAACCAATCAGATTCCACCTTTCATTTTTCACAGCTCCTTTGAAAAATGAAAGATGGATTCTAATTGGTTGCTATGGGCAACTAAGTAAGTTCTACATTACACCAATTTGATAAATCTCCCCCTATGTGCCAAAGTTTATGACTTTTAGTTTTGCCAGAAAACTAGCACAGGTCTGAAAATAAATTACCCCCCCGGGTAATACTTCATCCACTAGTGATATTTCCCTTAACAGTATTTTTATAACGTGTGAGCCCATTACATTCAAGATGGCCGCTCTCATGATAAGGCCCCTGCTTGTGATGTTATCATTAGAATCCTGGCATGGTGACACTTTTTGTGATGTCATCATTAGAATCCTGGCTATATGAAGAAAATGAAGAGACATGAAGAAAATTTCAGGCAAGAACATGTATGTAATTGCTGTGATATTATTTTTTTTTCCCTAAGAACACCCCTGAGCGCAAAGTGTAAGCCCATTACATTCAATATGGCCGCTCTCATGCTAAGGCACTTTTTGTGATGTCATCATTAGAATGCCACAGTCATGCTTTTCCCTCTGCCTCCCCCCCCTTGCTATGCAGCTGGCATTACCTCTATGCTTGTGCTGTCATAACAGGGGGGCATGACTCGCTTACTTATGACATAATAATCAGGGGGTGAGGTCTAATCCCTTATATCGTGGTCGCCCCCTGACACCAGTGTCAGTTTCTCTAGCTGGCTGTCACCATGGGGAAGTCTACGAAGAGGAGGAGGTTGATGAAGACAGTTCCTGTGGTGAAAACGGTAAAGAGAATGGATGTTGGCCCTCGCCAGTATCCGGATGATATCGACATGGAGTCTGTTCACGATGATGAGGATAACAAGATGGATGTTGGCCCTCGTCAATATCCAGACAATGTGGAGATTAAGTACCTTCCGGGGAGCTCCACCAACATCAGGGCTTCAAACCCCCGGAAGAGAAAGCGGCCATCCTTTATCATCTGCCGCCGGCGATAACATCTGCCGCTAGGCCCTAGACTAACATCTGCCCCTGGGCCAACTAAAAACCATCTGCTGCTTGGGTCCTATTTACCATCTGCCTCCTGGGGCAATTTACTATCTGTGGCTTGGGGCCCATTTACCATCTGCAGCTATTGGCCCATTTACCATCTACCCCTTGGGGCCCATTTACCATCTACAGATGGTTTGTACCATCCAAACCATCTGAAATTCCCAAGAAGACGAGCAGAGCACCACCAGGTCCGGTAAGTTTGGTCGCTTCCCTTCATCTTCTCCTTGTGTTTTTGTACACTGTTTTTCTTATTTGGATATTTTCTCTTCTAAGATCTGGCTATCAAGCAACATGAGGAACCTCTCGTTACACTTTTCCGTCCCTGAAAATCTGTCAGAGGTGCGAACTCCGACCTCCCCTCTACAAGTTAGAAGACTTTAACTAGTCCTGAAGACGGAGCCACCGTCTCCTTTAAAAAACCAAAGCCGCAAAAAATGCACTGAAATGCTAAAATGTTTTATAATAAACATAGTTTGTTTGTTTTTTAAGTAAAAAATGGTGTCTTATTTTTCTTAATTGAGAAATTGCACATATTGTACTCAGCCTTTATTTTCTATGGGTATCCAAAGGGTGTAGGAAGTAAGTTCAGAGAACTGGAGCCTGAAGGGGTGACTTACCAATTTTAAAAAAGATGCAATTCACACATATGTGCTTTAACCAGTTGCCGCAACTGTAACGCCGAAAGGCGTCATCGCGGCGGCTCCCCCAGGCTACGCTAACGCCGATTGACGTCATCTCGCGTGAGCCGAGATTTCCTGTGAACGCGCGCACACAGGCGCGCGCGCTCACAGGAACGGAAGGTAAGAGAGTGGATCTCCAGCCTGCCAGCGGCGATCGTTCGCTGGCATGCTGGAGATGTGATTTTTTTAACCCCTAACAGGTATATTAGACGCTGTTTTGATAACAGCGTCTAATATACCTGCTACCTGGTCCTCTGGTGGTCCCTTTTGTTTGGATCGACCACCAGAGGACACAGGTAGCTCAGTAAAGTAGCACCAAACACCACTACACTACACCCCCCCCTGTCATTGATTACCCCCCTGTCATTGATCACCCCCCTGTAAAGCTCCATTCAGATGTCCGCATGATTTTAACGGATCCACTGATAGATGGATCGGATCCGCAAAACGCATACGGACGTCTGAATGGAGCCTTACAGGGGCGTGATCAATGACTGTGGTGATCACCCCATATAGACTCCCTGATCACCCCCTTGTCATTGATTACCCCCCTGTCATTGATCACCCCCCCTGTAAAGCTCCATTCAGACGTCCGCATGATTTTTACGGATCCACTGATAGATGGATCGGATCCGCAAAACGCATACGGACGTCTGAATGGAGCCTTACAGGGGCGTGATCAATGACTGTGGTGATCACCCCATATAGACTCCCTGATCACCCCCCTGTCATTGATTACCCCCCTGTCATTGATCACCCCCCTGTAAAGCTCCATTCAGACGTCCGCATGATTTTTACGGATCCACTGATAGATGGATCGGATCCGCAAAACGCATACGGACGTCTGAATGGAGCCTTACAGGGGCGTGATCAATGACTGTGGTGATCACCCCATATAGACTCCCTGATCACCCCCCTGTCATTGATTACCCCCCTGTAAAGCACCATTCAGACGTCCGCATGATTTTTACGGATCCACTGATAGATGGATCGGATCCGCAAAACGCATACGGACGTCTGAATGGAGCCTTACAGGGGCGTGATCAATGACTGTGGTGATCACCCTATATAGACTCCCTGATCACCCCCCTGTCATTGATCACCCCCCTGTAAAGCTCCATTCAGACGTCCGCATGATTTTTACGGATCCACTGATAGATGGATCGGATCCGCAAAACACATACAGGCGTCTCCCTGGAGCCTTCCAGGGGGGGTGATCACCCCATATAGACTCCCTGATCACCCCCCTGTCATTGATCACCCCCCCTGTCATTGATCACCCCCCCTGTCAGGCTGCATTCAGATGTCCGTATGATTTTTACGGATCCACGGATACATGGATCGGATCCGCAAAACACATACGGACATCTGAATGGAGCCTTATGGGGGGGTGATCACCCCATATAGACTCCCTGATCACCCCCCTGTCATTGATCACCCCCCTGTCATTGATCACCCCCCTGTCATTGATCATCCCTCTGTAAGGCTCCATTCAGACTTTTTTTGGCCCAAGTTAGCGGAAATTATTTTTTTTTTCTTACAAAGTCTCATATTCCACTAACTTGTGTCAAAAAATTAAATCTCACATGAACTCACCATACCCCTCACGGAATCCAAATGCGTAAAAATTTTTAGACATTTATATTCCAGACTTCTTCTCACGCTTTAGGGCCCCTAGAATGCCAGGGCAGTATAAATACCCTACATGTGACCCCATTTCGGAAAGAAGACACCCCCAGGTATTCCGTGAGGGGCATATTGAGTCCATGAAAGATTGAAATTTTTGTCCCAAGTTAGCGGAAAGGGAGACTTTGTGAGAAAAAAATTAATAAAATCAATTTCCGCTAACTTGTGCCAAAAAAAATAAATTTCTATGAACTCGCCATGCCCCTCATTGAATACCTTGGGGTGTCTTCTTTCCAAAATGGGGTCACATGTGGGGTATTTATACTGCCCTGGCATTTTAGGGGCCCTAAAGCGTGAGAAGAAGTCTGGGATCCAAATGTCTAAAAATGCCCTCATAAAAGGAATGTGGGCCCCTTTGCGCATCTAGGCTGCAAAAAAGTGTCACACATCTGGTATCGCCGTACTCAGGAGAAGTTGGGCAATGTGTTTTGGGGTGTCATTTTACATATACCCATGCTGGGTGAGATAAATATCTTGGTCAAATGCCAACTTTGTATAAAAAAATGGGAAAAGTTGTCTTTTGCCGAGATATTTCTCTCACCCAGCATGAGTATATGTAAAAAGACACCCCAAAACACATTGCCCAACTTCTCCTGAATACGGCGATACCACATGTGTGACACTTTTTTGCAGCCTAGGTGGGCAAAGGGGCCCACATTCCAAAGAGCACCTTTAGGATTTCACAGGTCATTTACCTACTTACCACACATTAGGGCCCCTGGAAAATGCCAGGGCAGTATAACTACCCCACAAGTGACCCCATTTTGGAAAGAAGACACCCCAAGGTATTCCGTGAGGGGCATGGCGAGTTCCTAGAATTTTATATTATTTGTCACAAGTTAGCGGAAAATGATGATTTTTTTTATTTATTTTTTTCCCTTACAAAGTCTCATATTCCACTAACTTGTGACAAAAAATAAAAACTTCCATGAACTCACTATGCCCATCACGAAAATACCTGGGGGTGTCTTCTTTCCAAAATGGGGTCACTTGTGGGGTAGTTATACTGCCCTGGCATTCTAGGGGCCCAAATGTGTGGTAAGAAGTTTGAAATCAAAATGTGTAAAAAATGACCGTGAAATCCGAAAAGGTGCTCTTTGGAATATGGGCCCCTTTGCCCACCTAGGCTGCAAAAAAGTGTCACACATGTGGTATCTCCGTACTCAGGAGAAGTTGGGCAATGTGTTTTGGGGTGTCATTTTACATATACCCATGCTGAGTGAGATAAATATCTTGGTCAAATGCCAACTTTGTATAAAAAAAATGGGAAAAGTTGTCTTTTGCCGAGATATTTCTCTCACCCAGCATGAGTATATGTAAAAAGACACCCCAAAACACATTGCCCAACTTCTCCTAAAAACGGCGATACCGCATGTGTGACAGTTTTTTGCAGCCTAGGTGGGCAAAGGGGCCCACATTTCAAAGAGCACCTTTAGGATTTCACGGGTCATTTACCTACTTACCACACATTAGGGCCCCTGGAAAATGCCAGGGCAGTATAACTACCCCACAAGTGACCCCATTTTGGAAAGAAGAGACCCCAAGGTATTCCGTGAGGGGCATGGCGAGTTCCTAGAATTTTATATTTTTTGTCACAAGTTAGCGGAAAATGATGATTTTTTTATTTTTATTTTTTTCCCTTACAAAGTCTCATATTCCACTAACTTGTGACAAAAAATAAAAACTTCCATGAACTCACTATGCCCATCACGAAATACCTGGGGGTGTCTTCTTTCCAAAATGGGGTCACTTGTGGGGTAGTTATACTGCCCTGGCATTCTAGGGGCCCAAATGTGTGGTAAGAAGTTTGAAATCAAAATGTGTAAAAAATGACCGTGAAATCCGAAAAGGTGCTCTTTGGAATATGGGCCCCTTTGCCCACCTAGGCTGCAAAAAAGTGTCACACATGTGGTATCTCCGTACTCAGGAGAAGTTGAGGAATGTGTTTTGGGGTGTCATTTTACATATACCCATGCTGGGTGAGAGAAATATCTTGGCAAAAGACAACTTTTCCCATTTTTTTATACAAAGTTGGCATTTGACCAAGATATTTCTCTCACCCAGCATGGGTATATGTAAAATGACACCCCAAAACACATTCCCCAACTTCTCCTGAGTACGGCGATACCACATGTGTGACACTTTTTTGCAGCCTAGGTGGGCAAAGGGGCCCACATTCCAAAGAGCACCTTTCGGATTTCACCGGTCATTTTTTACACATTTTGATTTCAAACTACTTACCACACATTTGGGCCCCTAGAATGCCAGGGCAGTATAACTACCCCACAAGTGACCCCATTTTGGAAAGAAGACACCCCAAGGTATTCGCTGATGGGCATAGTGAGTTCATAGAAGTTTTTATTTTTTGTCACAAGTTAGTGGAATATGAGACTTTGTAAGAAAAAAAAAAAAAAAAAAGAAATCATCATTTTCCACTAACTTGTGACAAAAAATAAAAAGTTCTATGAACTCACTATGCCCATCAGCGAATACCTTAGGGTGTCTACTTTCCGAAATGGGGTCATTTGTGGGGTGTTTGTACTGTCTGGCCATTGTAGAACCTCAGGAAACATGACAGGTGCTCAGAAAGTCAGAGCTGCTTCAAAAAGCGGAAATTCACATTTTTGTACCATAGTTTGTAAATGCTATAACTTTTACCCAAACCATTTTTTTTTTTTACCCAAACATTTTTTTTTTATCAAAGACATGTAGAACAATAAATTTAGAGCAAAATGTATATATGGATGTCGTTTTTTTTTGCAAAATTTTGCAACTGAAAGTGAAAAATGTCATTTTTTTGCAAAAAAAACGTTAAATTTCGATTAATAACAAAAAAAGTAAAAATGTCAGCAGCAATGAAATACCACCAAATGAAAGCTCTATTAGTGAGAAGAAAAGGAGGTAAAATTCATTTGGGTGGTAAGTTGCATGACCGAGCAATAAACCGCTAAAGTTGTGGAGTGCCGATTTGTAAAAAAGGGCCTGTTCTTTAGGGGGGTATAAACCTGTGGTCCTTAAGTGGTTAAATCTGTATGGGGGAGATTTATCAAACTGGTGTAAAGTAGAACTGGCTTAGTCGCCCATAGCAACCAATCAGATTCCACCTTTCATTTTTCACAGCTCCTTTGAAAAATGAAAGATGGATTCTAATTGGTTGCTATGGGCAACTAAGTAAGTTCTACATTACACCAGTTTGATAAATCTCCCATTATGTGCCAAAGTTTATGACTTTTAGTTTTGCCAGAAAACTAGCATAGGTCTAAAAATAAATTACCCCCCCGGGTAATACTTCATCCACTAGTGATATCTTCCTTAACAGTATTTTCATAACGTGTGAGCCCATTACATTCAAGATGGCCGCTCTCATGATAAGGCCCCTGCTTGTGATGTTATCATTAGAATCCTGGCATGGTGACACTTTTTGTGATGTAACAATATAACAAAACAATAACAAGGACAGGTGCACTCTGCAGTCTCACTAGACCCTCAAACTGATTTTAAAATTGAGAGATTAGTCAACATGTCCTACGGTGTAGAACATGTCTAAGCCCGGACACCACGCCAAGGTTTCTCAAGTAGCCCGGGACCTAACACTCTCCTACCTGAGCCGTATGGGCGATACCAGGAGCCAGTGGGCAAATTACAGGAGCATAAGGCCGACTCACAAACAGCTCACCAGTTACCTCCAGCATGTAGCCATGCTTCCAATGGGAGGAGGGAGGAGTCTGCGAGTCCCACTCAAGACTGGCTGATATGTCCCAGGCCTCACAGGTGCACCTAAATGTGGCCTGTAGATGGAAAACAGGCACATTTAAATTGGAGTTTATACACCTCCTAAGGTTGTAGGAAGTAAGTTCAGAGAGCTGGAGCCTGAAGGGGTGACTTACCAATTTTCAAAAGGATGCAATTCACACATATTTGCTTTAAATCTGTATGGGGGAGATTTATCAAACTGGTGTAAAGTAGAACTGGCTTAGTCGCCCATAGCAACCAATCAGATTCCACCTTTCATTTTTCACAGCTCCTTTGAAAAATGAAAGATGGATTCTAATTGGTTGCTATGGGCAACTAAGTAAGTTCTACATTACACCAGTTTGATAAATCTCCCCCTATGTGCCAAAGTTTATGACTTTTAGTTTTGCCAGAAAACTAGCACAGGTCTGAAAATAAATTACCCCCCCGGGTAATACTTCATCCACTAGTGATATCTCCCTTAACAGTATTTTCATAACGTGTGAGCCCATTACATTCAAGATGGCCGCTCTTATGATAAGGCCCCTGCTTGTGATGTCATCATTAGAATCCTGGCTATATGAAGAAAATGAAGAGAGATGAAGAAGATTTCAGGCAAGAACATGTATGTAGATGCTGTGATATTAAACATTTCTTCCTAAGAACACCTCTGAGTGCAAAGTGTAAGCCTATTACATTCAATATGGCCACTCTCATGCTAAGGGTATTTTGTGATGTCATCATTAGAATGCCATGGTCATGCTTTTCTCTCTGCCCCCCCCCCCCCCCCCCCCCCACCCTTGCTATGCCGCTGGCATTACCTCTATGCTTGGGATGTCATAACAGGGGGGCATGACTCGCTTAATTATGACATAATAATCAGGGGGTGTGGTCTAATCCCTTATATCGTGGTCGCCCCCTGACACCAGTGTCAGTTTCTCTAGCTGGCTGTCACCATGGGGAAGACTACGAAGAGGAGGAGGTTGATGAAGACAGTTCCTGTGGTGAAAAGTATGGATGTTGGCCCTCACCAGTATCCGGATGATATCGACATGGAGTCTGTTCACGATGATGAGGATAACAAGATGGATGTTGGCCCTCGTCAATCTGCAGACAATAATAGGGGCAAGGCCGAAATTGGCGCTTTCCCCTCATGGTGTCATTGAGACACGTTGTTATAGTATGGCCATGTTTTCTCCCCCCCCCCCCCTTTCTCTTTTCTCTCCCTGTTTTTCTCCTCAGGTTAAGCTGGCAACTGGACGGCAGGTGATTGGCTCAGGAAGGTTGCTGTCCTAAATCAAGGATTGGCCTGGAGGTTCTGTGGCGGGAAGCGGACCAATATTTAAGGTCGGTCACTCACCTGGGTCTTGGCTGTCGGAATCTTCAAGCAAGAAGGAAGCATCCCGTGTGTGAAGACATCGTTGCGGCGACGGCGGCAGTGGCAAAAGAGCCGAAGCTTCCTTGAAGATTTCCAGTGGCAGCGGCGGAGCGGTGCTTCAGGAAGCGACCGGAGCGGCGGGTCAGGAGCGGCATTTGGCTGTGTGAAGCTGCGGTCGGCGTGTCCCCTTCTTCAATCAAAGTGACCGGCGCTGCAGCATGGAGTTCGGCCCGCTCGACGCGCTCCTCAGCCAGATTCACAAAAGAGCTTTCACCTGTGGCGGCGAGGAATGGCTGCGCAGGTGTCTGGCTGAAGTAGCGCCGGTGTCTTCATTGAGCGGACCTGCTGCGCTGGTGGAGGAGGAGGAAGGCAGCGGAGGTCACGTGAGCATGGGAGAAGAGCTGGTAACCAGTAGGAGCCGGAGGCAGCTGAGCAGTGTGCCCTCCTTTTGTCCTGGGCCGGAGCCAGCGCCACCTGGTGGCTCCAGTGAGGTAGTGCTGCCTCCTTTCAGGAAGTCCAGGCAGAGGAGCAGTGATGTGGAGCCCCGCAGTAGAAGAAGCAGTTCCCGTCAAGGCATTGTGGTTCCTCCCTGCCCTGCAGCTGTATCTTCTCTCCCTAGAGGGTCCACGAATGCTGGTGTTCCCGTGCGGTCTTCAAGCCGGAAGAAGAGGCCCAGGATCACCTACTCCCCGTCCAGGAGTCAAGAAGTGGCTGGGCGTCAGCGGTCTCCTCCCAGGTCGGCGGTCTTGCAGCCTGGTTCTGAGGAGATAGCTAGGCAGCCTGCTGAAGACACCATGGATTCAAGTTTTGGTGAGATTAATGATAGGCAGGTTATTCTGCCTGATTGTTTTCATGTTAATGATAACCAAGGTTTTTCCTTTTTACAGGGTTTAGCCAGGGTCTTTTCTGATCTGGCTCAAGGCGTTGCTGCTAGTTCTGGCACTGCCTGTTCGTCACCTGCGGCGGCCTGGACTGACCGTCCTGCATCTGTTGCTGTGAATGCTTCTGGTGCGGGGGGACCAGTGCTGGCCAATGCAGCTGGTGTGACGGAGTCATGTTTAAAAGAGGCAATGTCATGTGAATTGTCTCCACTGGGTTTTCATCTGCCTAATGCGGTGAAAGAGAAAATTTGGAGGAGGGAGTATATTGATATATTATCATTGCTCCCTTCTTCCAAAGAGATTATTAAGTCAGAAAAAAAGGCGGATGAAAAATCGGAGGAGGACAGGAAAAGGACGGCCCCAAAGTCCTTTAACAATTGGCTTCAAGCCTTTTGTATTTATTCATCGATTTTAGGATCTAAGTATCCGCAATTATGCAGTGGATTGTTTCAGCATATTGATATCATTTTAGAGGCCTACCGTAATTTCGGAGGTTTCTCGTGGTTTCATTATGACGAAACATTTTGTCAAAAATACGCTGTCCACCCAGGTTTGCAGTGGGGTAGTAAAGATGTAGGTTTATGGCTGTCTTTGATGCTTCCTCAGAGACCAGAGGGGCTTCCAAGGCAGCAGAACACCAGTCAGAATGTTTTAAGGAAGGGCCTATGTTTTGCCTTCAACGAGTCAGCTTGTAAATGGTTAAATTCCTGTAAATATAGGCATGAGTGCTCGGTTTGTTTGGGCCCGCACCCGATGTTTCGTTGTTTTAAAAGGGTTTCAGGGGCCCAGCATTGTTAGTCGATCCAAACCAGGAGAAGGCGGAGCTAATTAACAAGGGTTTTAGTGAAGGTTTTTTCGTTCCACAGTTTAAAGGCCCAGGGTGTGTTTGGTTGGAAAATTTGAGTTCAGTTAGTTCTAATATGGATATAGTACGGGAGAAAATTCAGAAAGAGATAGATGCAGGGAGAGTGGCTGGCCCTTTTCAGGACTTCCGTTTATCCCCCTTGGGTTTGGTCCCTAAGAAAGCTGCCAATGAATTTAGATTAATTCATTACCTATCCTTTCCTGAAAAACTGTCGCTCAATGACGAATTGGATAAGGGGTCTTGTTCAGTGTCTTATAGTTCTTTTGATGAGGCTGTTCGTTTGCTAGGTTCTTTTGGTAGGGGTTGTTTATTGTCTAAGGCTGATATAAAGTCTGCCTTTCGTTTATTGCCAGTTTGCCCGAGTGGTTTCAATTCACTGGGTTTTCAGTTTGAAGGGAATTATTATTTTGATATGTGTCTGCCTATGGGTTTTTCTTTATCGTGTTCTTATTTTGAGTCGTTTTCATCTTTTGTTCATTGGGTTACTATGTACTCCGTTAGTGTTGGTGGTTGTTTGCATTATCTAGACGATTTTTTGTTTGTCGGCCCCCCTGATTCTGAGGTCTGTTTAGCTTTATTGAATCGTTTTTATGAGGTTTGTCGGTTTTTTGGCATTCCGTTAGCGGAGGAAAAAACGGTTCTCCCTTGTCGTGAAATTTAGTTTTTGGGTATAACAATTGATTCAGTAGCTATGGAATTCAGGCTTCCTATGGCTAAGGTGAATAAATTGTTGGAGTCAATTAGGAAAATGTTAGCGGTGAAGAAGACGACATTACGTGAGTTGCAGAGTTTATTAGGTTTGTTTGTTTTTGCGTCTAAGGTAATTCCTATTGGGAGGGTATTCTCTAGGAGATTGTACATGGCAACCAGGGGTCTTAAGTCTCCATCTGCCCATATTAGGTTATCAAAGTCTTTGAAAGATGATTTGAGGGTTTGGGAGGAGTTTCTGGTACATTTTAACGGATGTAGCTTGTGGCAGAGGGATTTTGTTGAGTCTGAGGCTTTAGGCCTAGTCACGGATGCAGCTGGGTCTTGTGGTTATGAGGCTTATTTTCGGGGTCAGTGGTCAGCGGAGAAATGGCATGAATCCTGGAAAGTTGATACAGTTTTGAAGTATTTAGTGTTATAAGAACTTTTCCCACTAGTGGTGTCTTTAGTAATTTGGGGGCAGGAGTTAGCAGATAAAAGGGTGTTGGTATATACTGATAATAAGGGAGTTTTATTTGCCGTGAATTGCTTGTCATCTAATAACGAATTTGTGGTAATGCTGTTGCGTTTTTTGGTTCGTTGTTGCTTGTCTAGGAATATTTGGCTTAAGGCTACATATATTAATAGTAAGTCTAATGTAATAGCGGACTCTCTCTCTCGTGCACAGTGGGAGAAATTCTTCGCCTTGGTTCCCAATGCAGCAAAGGAAGGCATCCCGTGTCCACCTTACCTCTGGAGTCTGATTTGGCACTAATAAGCGAACAGATTCGACATTCGTGGCTCCTAATACATGGAATAGTTATGCGCTAGCATGGAATAAATGGGAAGTGTTTTGTAAAGGTAATGGAGTTAATGTTTTTGAAGGTAAGGCTGGTCATGTCTTGAATTTTATTTGTAATTTGGTCAGATCGGGTTTGGGTGGGTCTGCAGTTCAGAAGACATTAGCTGGGGTATCTTTCTTTTTTAAATTGTCTGGTTTCCCTCCTGTGAATAGTTCTTTTGCGGTTAGACAGTTTTTGAAGGGTTTCAAGAAAGGCAGGGTTTTTCCGGATGGTCGTCGTCCGATTTCCATAGATCTTTTAGATAGATTGTTGTCATCCTTGCGTTTGTGTGCTGCTTCAGGATACGAGTTTAAATTATTTAGGTGTGCATTTGTTTTAGCCTTTTTTGGAGCATTTAGAGTTAGTGAATTGGTGTCTCCGAATGTTCGGGCAGCTTCTCCTTTGCTGTTGTCGGATATTCAGTTAGTGCCCGCTGGCATTTTTATCACAGTACGGAAGTCTAAGTCGCATCAGTTTGGAAGGGGTTCTGTCATTAGTTTGGGTCAGTTGGCTGGTTCTGATATTTGTCCAGTCCTGGCGGTGAGGAATTTTCTTGAGGTTAGGCCCCCTGGTCTTGGTTCCTTTTTAATTCATGCTGATAGTTCAGTTTTGTCCAAATATCAGTTTAATGCGGTTTTTAAAAGATGTTTGTACAGCCTGGGATTGGAGTCTGAGCCTTATTCATCTCATTCTTTTCGGATTGGTGCCGCTACTGAAGCAGCTAGAATGGGATTGGATAAGGCTTTGATTAAAGAAATTGGAAGATGGAGTTCTGATAGATATAAACTTTATATCAGACCTAATTTAGTTTTGTTTTAACTATTTTCTTTTTCAGGTTCTGGGCAGATCAATGTGTGGATTTGCGGGCATTCCTTTATTTTCTGGGCTGAGAAGAGGGCCTGTCTGCGTAACTATGCTCAGCAAATGTTTTTCGATCTGCCATTTGTTTATATTTATTGGATGGGTTTTAGAGGGTTAAAGTGGAAGCAGGTAGTTCCCATTATTAAAGGCGACTTACAGTCTCTTCCCCCTCCTCAAGTGATTATTTTTCATGTAGGGGGAAATGATTTGGGGAAGGCGAAAACTCTGGATTTATTAGCAGATATAAAAAATGATTTAGCTTATATCAGTCCGTTATTACCGGGAGTTATTTTGTTTTTTTCTGAAATCATTTCCCGTTTGTAATGGAAAAAACCACAACTTCGCTTTCTTGATAAAATTCAAAAAAGGGTA
Source organism: Bufo bufo (assembly GCF_905171765.1). Classification (NCBI taxonomy): domain Eukaryota; kingdom Metazoa; phylum Chordata; class Amphibia; order Anura; family Bufonidae; genus Bufo; species Bufo bufo. The sequence continues at coordinate 47,421,970 of NC_053390.1, forward strand.
AACAGGGGTTTGGAGAAGTTCCTTCCCGCTGTGAATGGTTGGACCTTTCGGCATATGGAGCTGGATGGCTCTGTTGCTGGCCTTTATAGGAATGATCTGGTACATTTATCGGACATTGGTCTAGATATTTTTAACACAGGTTTGCAGTCAATAATTGAAAGGGCCGCGGTTTTGTTGGGGGGGGCCAGGTCGGCTGATGCCGGTCTTGGCTGGTGGGGTTAGTCGCCCAGTCTTTTGGGTGGACGGATATTAACTTAAGGGATTGTTTGGTATTTATTTCATTTAAACTCAGTATGATAAATTTATTGTGGTAATATTTATTGGTTAACCCCCAGATTTAATAAAGACCGCGGCCTTATTTATCCACAATTGGTTGTCAGTCGTTATTATAGGTATTAGTTATAAGGGGTTTGTTAGTTGTCGATTATGACACCATGATAGGGGCAAGGCCGAAATTGGCGCTTGCCCCTCATGGTGTCATTGAGACACGTTGTTATGGTATGGCCATGTTTCCTCCCCCCCCCTTTCTCTTTTCTCTCCCTGTTTTTCTCCTCAGGTTAAGCTGGCAACTGGACGGCAGGTGATTGGCTCAGGAGGGTTGCTGTTCGGTTGCTGGGCTTAGGCTATTTTTAGCCTGAATCAAGGATTGGCCTGGAGGTTCTGTGGCGGGAACTGGACCAATATTTAAGGTCGGTCTCTCACCTGGGTCTTGGCTGTCGGAATCTTAGAGCAAGAAGGAAGCATCCTCCGCCCGCCCTCCCAGTTTTTTGTTGCAGTCTTGTTGAATTTGGTTGGGGTTAGTCGCCCAGTCTTTTGGGTGGACGGATATTAACTTAAGGGATTGTTTGGTATTTATTTAATTTAAACTCAGTATGATTAATTTATTGTGGTAATATTTATTGGTTAACCCCCAGATTTAATAAAGACCGCAGCCTTATTTATCCACAATTGGTTGTCAGTCGTTATTATAGGTATTAGTTATAAGGGGTTTGTTAGTTGTCGATTATGACACCATAGGGAGATGAAGGACCTTCCGGGGAGCTCCACCAACATCAGGGCTTCAAACCCCCGGAAGAGAAAGTGCCATCTTGTATCATCTGCCGCCGGCGATAACATCTGCCGCTAGGCCCTAGACTAACATCTGCCCCTGGGCCAACTAAAAACCATCTGCTGCTTGGGTCCCATTTACCATCTGCCTCCTGGGGCCATTTACTATCTATGGCTTGGGGCCCATTTACCATCTGCAGCTATTGGCCCATTTACCATCTACCCCTTGGGGCCCATTTACCATCTACAGATGGTTTGTACCATCCAAACCATCTGAAATTCCCAAGAAGACGAGCAGAGCACCACCAGGTCCGGTAAGTTTGGTCGCTTACCTCTGTCTTCTCCTTGTGTTTTTGTAAACTGTTTTTCTTATTTGGATATTTTCTCTTCTAAGATCTGGCTATAAAGCAACATGAGGAACCTCTCGTTACACTTTTCCGTCCCTGAAAATCTGTCAGAGGTGCGAACCCCGACCTCCCCTCTACATGTTAGAAGACCAGAATTTAACTAGTCCTAAAGACGGAGCCACCGTCTCCCTTAAAAAACCAAAGCCGCAAAAAATGCACTGAAATGCTAAAATGTTTTATAATAAACATAGTTTGTTTTATTTTTAAGTAAAAAATGGTGTCTTATTTTTCTTAATTGAGAAATTGCACATATTGTACTAAGCCTTTATTTTCTATGGATATCCTAAGGGTGTAGGAAGTAAGTTCAGAGAGCTGGAGCCTGAAGGGGTGACTTACCAATTTTCAAAAGGATGCAATTCACACATATGTGCTTTAAATCTGTATGGGGGAGATTTATCAAACTGGTGTAAAGTAGAACTGGCTTAGTCGCCCATAGCAACCAATCAGATTCCACCTTTCATTTTTCACAGCTCCTTTGAAAAATGAAAGATGGATTCTAATTGGTTGCTATGGGCAACTAAGTAAGTTCTACATTACACCAGTTTGATAAGTCTCCCCCTATGTGCCAAAGTTTATGACTTTTAGTTTTGCCAGAAAACTAGCACAGGTCTGAAAATAAATTACCCCCCCCCCCGGGTAATACTTCATCCACTAGTGATATCTCCCTTAACAGTATTTTCATAACGTGTGAGCCCATTACATTCAAGATGGCCGCTCTCATGATAAGGCCCCTGCTTGTGATGTTATCATTAGAATCCTGGCATGGTGACACTTTTTGTGATGTCATCATTAGAATCCTAGCTATATGAAGAAAATGAAGAGACATGAAGAAAATTTCAGGCAAGAACATGTATGTAGATGCTGTGATATTAATTTTTTTTCCCTAAGAACACCCCTGAGCGCAAAGTGTAAGCCCATTACATTCAATATGGCCGCTCTCATGCTAAGGCACTTTTTGTGATGTCATCATTAGAATGCCACAGTCATGCATTTCCCTCTGCCCCCCCCCCCCCTTGCTATGCCGCTGGCATTACCTCTATGCTTGTGCTGTCATAACAGGGGGGCATGACTCGCTTACTTATGACATAATAATCAGGGGGTGTAGTCTAATCCCTTAAATCGTGGTCGCCCCCTGACACCACTGTCAGTTTCTCTAGCTTGCTGTCACCATGGGGAAGTCTACGAAGAGGAGGAGGTTGATGAAGACAGTTCCTGTGCTGCTTGGGTCCCATTTACCATCTGCCTCCTGGGGCCATTTACTATCTGTTGCTTGGGGCCCATTTAACATCTGCAGCTTGGCTATATGAGGAAAATGAAGAGATATGAAGAAAATTTCAGGCAAGAACATGTATGTAGATGCTGTGAAATTATTTTTTATCCCCTAAGAACACCTCTGAGTGCAAAGCGTAAGCCTATTACATTCAATATGGCCACTCTCATGCTAAGGGTATTTTGTGATGTCATCATTAGAATGCCATGGTCATGCTTTTCTCTCTGCCCCCCCCCACCCTTGCTATGCCGCTGGCATTACCTCTATGCTTGTGATGTTATAACAGGGGGGCATGACTCGCTTACTTATGACATAATAATCAGGGGGTGTGGTCTAATCCCTTATATCGTGGTCGCCCCCTGACACCAGTGTCAGTTTCTCTAGCTGGCTGTCACTATGGGGAAGTCTATGAAGAGGAGGAGGTTGATGAAGACAGTTCCTGTGGTGAAAACTGTAGAGAGTATGGATGTTGGCCCTCGCCAGTATCCGGATGATATCGACATGGAGTCTGTTCACGATGATGAGGATAACAAGATGGATGTTGGCCCTCGTCAATATCCAGACAATGTGGAGATGAAGGACCTTCCGGGGAGCTCCACCAACATCAGGGCTTCAAACCCCTGGAAGAGAAAGCGGCCATCTTGTATCATCTGCCGCCGGCGATAACATCTGCCGCTAGGCCCTAGACTAACATCTGCCCCTGGGCCAACTAAAAATCATCTGCTGCTTGGGTCCCATTTACCATCTACCCCTTGGGGCCCATTTACCATCTACAGATGGTTTGTACCATCCAAACCATCTGAAATTCCCAAGAAGACGAGCAGAGCACCACCAGGTCCGGTAAGTTTGGTCGCTTCCCTTCATCTTCTCCTCGTGTTTTTGTAAACTGTTTTTCTTATTTGGATATTTTCTCTTCTAAGATCTGGCTATCAAGCAACATGAGGAACCTCTCGTTACACTTTTCCGTCCCTGAAAATCTGTCAGAGGTGCGAACCCCGACCTCCCCTCTACAAGTTAGAAGACCAGAATTTAACTAGTCCTGAAGACCGAGCCACCGTCTCCCTTCAAAAACCAAAGCCGCAAAAAATGCACTGAAATGCTAAAATGTTTTATAATAAACATAGTTTGTTTTTTAAGTAAAAAATGGTGTCTTATTTTTCTTAATTGAGAAATTGCACATATTGTACTCAGCCTTTAATTTCTATGGATATCCTAAGGGTGTAGGAAGTAAGTTCAGAGAGCTGGAGCCTGAAGGGGTGACTTACCAATTTTCAAAAGGATGCAATTCACACATATTTGCTTTAAATCTGTATAGGGGAGATTTATCAAACTGGTGTCAAGTAGAACTGGCTTAGTCGCCCATAGCAACCAATCAGATTCCACCTTTCATTTTTCACAGCTCCTTTGAAAAATAATAGATGGATTCTAATTGGATGCTATGGGCAACTAAGTAAGTTCTACATTACACCAGTTTGATAAATCTCCCCCTATGTGCCAAAGTTTATGACTTTTAGTTTTGCCAGAAAACTAGCACAGGTCTGAAAATAAATTACCCCCCCCGGGTAATACTTCATCCACTAGTGATATCTTCCTTAACAGTATTTTAATAACGTGTGAGCCCATTACATTCAAGATGGCCGCTCTCATGATAAGGCCCCTGCTTGTGATGTTATCATTAGAATCCTGGCATGGTGACACTTTTTGTGATGTCGCCATTAGAATCCTGGCTATATGAAGAAAATGAAGAGAGATGAAGAAAATTTCAGGCAAGAACATGTACAGTGGGGGAAATAATTATTTGACCCCTCACTGATTTTGTAAGTTTGTCCAATGACAAAGAAATGAAAAGTCTCAGAACAGTATCATTTCAATGGTAGGTTTATTGTAACAGTGGCAGATAGCACATCAAAAGGAAAATCGAAAAAATAACTTTAAATAAAAGATAGCAACTGATTTGCATTTCATTGAGTGAAATAAGTATTTGAACCCCTACCAACCATTAAGAGTTCTGGCTCCCACAGAGTGGTTAGACACTTCTACTCAATTAGTCACCCTCATTAAGGACACCTGTCTTAACTAGTCACCTGTATAAAAGACACCTGTCCACAGAATCAATCAAGCAGACTCCAAACTATCCAACATGGGAAAGACCAAAGAGCTGTCCAAGGATGTCAGAGACAAAATTGTAGACCTGCACAAGGCTGGAATGGGCTACAAAACCATTAGCAAGAAGCTGGGAGAGAAGGTGACAACTGTTGGTGCGATTGTTCGAAAATGGAAGGAGCACAAAATGACCATCAATCGACCTCGCTCTGGGGCTCCACGCAAGATCTCACCTCGTGGGGTGTCAATGGTTCTGAGAAAGGTGAAAAAGCATCCTAGAACTATACGGGAGGAGTTAGTTAATGACCTCAAATTAGCAGGGACCACAGTCACCAAGAAAACCATTGGAAACACATTACACCGCAATGGATTAAAATCCTGCAGGGCTCGCAAGGTCCCCCTGCTCAGGAAGGCACATGTGCAGGCCCGTCTGAAGTTTGCCAATGAACACCTGAATGATTCAGAGAGTGACTGGGAGAAGGTGCTGTGGTCTGATGAGACCAAAATAGAGCTCTTTGGCATTAACTCAACTCGCTGTGTTTGGAGGAAGAAAAATGCTGCCTATGACCCCCAAAACACCGTCCCCACCGTCAAGCATGGGGGTGGAAACATTTTGCTTTGGGGGTGTTTTTCTGCTAAGGGCACAGGACAACTTATTCGCATAAACGGGAAAATGGACGGAGCCATGTATCGTGAAATCCTGAGCGACAACCTCCTTCCCTCTGCCAGGAAACTGAAAATGGGTCGTGGATGGGTGTTCCAGCACGACAATGACCCAAAACATACAGCAAAGGTAACAAAGGAGTGGCTCAAGAAGAAGCACATTAAGGTCATGGAGTGGCCTAGTCAGTCTCCGGACCTTAATCCAATCGAAAACCTATGGAGGGAGCTCAAGCTCAGAGTTGCACAGAGACAGCCTCGAAACCTTAGGGATTTAGAGATGATCTGCAAAGAGGAGTGGACCAACATTCCTCCTAAAATGTGCGCAAACTTGGTCATCAATTACAAGAAACGTTTGACCTCTGTGCTTGCAAACAAGGGTTTTTCCACCAAGTATTAAGTCTTTTTTTGTTAGAGGGTTCAAATACTTATTTCACTCAATGAAATGCAAATCAGTTGCTATCTTTTATTTAAAGTTATTTTTTCGATTTTCCTTTTGATGTGCTATCTGCCACTGTTACAATAAACCTACCATTGAAATGATACTGTTCTGAGACTTTTCATTTCTTTGTCATTGGACAAACTTACAAAATCAGTGAGGGGTCAAATAATTATTTCCCCCACTGTATGTAGATGCTGTGATTAGGGATGAGCGAACCCGAACTGTATAGTTCGGGTTCGTACCGAATTTTGGGGTGTCCGTGACACGGACCCAAACCCGAACATTTTCGTAAAAGTCCGGGTTCGGTGTTCGGCGCTTTCTTGGCGCTTTTTGAAAGGCTGCAAAGCAGCCAATCAACAAGCGTCATACTACTTGCCCCAAGAGGCCATCACAGCCATGCCTACTATTGGCATGGCTGTGATTGGCCAGTGCAGCATGTGACCCAGCCTCTATTTAAGCTGGAGTCACGTAGCGCCGCACGTCACTCTGCTATGATCAGTATAGGGAGAGGTTGCAGCTGCGACGTTAGGGCGAGATTAGGCAGATTAACTCCTCCAAAAGACTTCATTCTGTGATCGATCTGCAGCTGTGGATCATTGAAGTGCTATTATTGACTTGCTCACTTTTTTGAGGCTGCCCAGAGCGTTTTTAGATCACTTTTTTTCTGGGGTGATCGGCGGCCATTTTGTGACTTGTGGTGCGCCAGCACAAGCTATCACCAAGTGTATTTAACCATCGATAGTGTGGTTATTTTGTGCTATATCCTACATCTGCGTTTTGCGGATCCGATCCAGCTGCAGGCTGAGCCTGTGTCACCGAAGTGCATTTAACCATCAACAGTCTGGTTATTTTTTGGCCATATACTACATCAGCTGCAGGCTGAGCCTGTGTCACCGAAGTGCATTTAACCATCGACAGTCTGATTATTTTTTGGCCATATACTACATCTGGTGCAGGCTGAGCCTGTGTCACCCAAGTGCATTTAACCATCAACAGTGTGGTTATTTTTTGGCCATATATTACATCAGGGGCAAGTTGAGCCTGTCACCCAGCGCCTAAAAAATAGACCTGACATTTCTATTCAACCAAATCTGTACTGTTTTAGCTGGTCAAGTTATTTGTAGTGACCGTAAAAGCACACTTTTTTTTCTGGGTTGAAAAACCATTCCCAAATTTGCCATTCTCAAAATAACTAGTTTCTGGTATTTGAGGCCTACTTGAAATCTATCCCAAAAAGAATATCTTACATTGAAGCTAGTGATAGTGTCATTCAGAAAAACCTAAGACACACGCTAGCGTGCTGATAGAAATCTGATTCTGTGATTAAACCTATACCTGTCACACAGCGCCAAAAAAAAACAGGCCTCACATCTCTATTTAACCAAATCTCTACTGTTTTAGCTGGTCAAGTTATTTGTAGTGACCGTAAAAGCACACTTTTTTTTCTGGGTTGAAAAACCATTCCCAAATTTGCCATTCTCAAAATAACTAGTTTCTGGTATTTGAGGCCTACTTGAAATCTATCCCAAAAAGAATATCTTACATTGAAGCTAGTGATAGTGTCATTCAGAAAAACCTAAGACACACGCTAGCGTGCTGATAGAAATCTGATTCTGTGATTAAACCTATACCTGTCACACAGCGCAAAAAAAAACAGGCCTCACATCTCTATTTAACCAAATCTCTACTGTTTTAGCTGGTCAAGTTATTTGTAGTGACCGTAAAAGCACACTTTTTTTTTCTGGGTTGAAAAACCATTCCCAAATTTGCCATTCTCAAAATAACTAGTTTCTGGTATTTGAGGCCTACTTGAAATCTATCCCAAAAAGAATATCTTACATTAAGCTAGTGATAGTGTCATTCAGAAAAACCTAAGACACACGCTAGCGTGCTGATAGAAATCTGATTCTGTGATTAAACCTATACCTGTCACACAGCGCAAAAAAAACAGGCCTCAAATCTCTATTTAACCAAATCTCTACTGTTTTAGCTGGTCAAGTTATTTGTAGTGACCGTAAAAGCACACTTTTTTTTTCTGGGTTGAAAAACCATTCCCAAATTTGCCATTCTCAAAATAACTAGTTTCTGGTATTTGAGGCCTACTTGAAATCTATCCCAAAAAGAATATCTTACATTGAAGCTAGTGATAGTGTCATTCAGAAAAACCTAAGACACACGCTAGCGTGCTGATAGAAATCTGATTCTGTGATTAAACCTATACCTGTCACACAGCGCAAAAAAAAACAGGCCTCACATCTCTATTTAACCAAATCTCTACTGTTTTAGCTGGTCAAGTTATTTGTAGTGACCGTAAAAGCACACTTTTTTTTTCTGGGTTGAAAAACCATTCCCAAATTTGCCATTCTCAAAATAACTAGTTTCTGGTATTTGAGGCCTACTTGAAATCTATCCCAAAAAGAATATCTTACATTGAAGCTAGTGATAGTGTCATTCAGAAAAACCTAAGACACACGCTAGCGTGCTGATCGAAATCTGATTCTGTGATTAAACCTATACCTGTCACACAGCGCAAAAAAAAACAGGCCTCACATCTCTATTTAACCAAATCTCTACTGTTTTAGCTGGTCAAGTTATTTGTAGTGACCGTAAAAGCACACTTTTTTTTCTGGGTTGAAAAACCATTCCCAAATTTGCCATTCTCAAAATTGTGGTGAACGGGAACAATGAGGAAAACATCTAATGAGGGACGCGGACGTGGACATGGTCGTGGTGCTGTTAGTGGACCCTCTGGTGCTGGGAGAGGACGTGGCCGTTCTGCCACAGCCACACGTCCTAGTGAACCAACTACCTCAGGTCCCAGTAGCCAGCAGAATTTACAGCGATATTTGGTGGGGCCCAATGCCGTTCTAAGCATGGTAAGGCCTGAGCAGGTGCAGGCATTAGTCAATTGGGTGGCCGACAGTGGATCCAGCACGTTCACATTATCTCCCACCCAGTCTTCTGCAGAAAGCGCACAGATGGCGCATGAAAACCAAGCCCATCGGTCTGTCACATCACCCCCATGCATATCAGGGAAACTGTCTGAGCCTCAAGTTATGCAGCAGTCTCTTATGCTGTTTGAAGACTCTGCTGCCAGGGTTTCCCAAGGGCATCCACCTAGCCCTTCCCCAGGGGTGGAAGAGATAGAATGCACTAACGCACAACCACTTATTTTTCCTGCTGATGAGGACATGGGAATACCACCTCAGCACGTCTCTGATGATGACGAAACACAGGTGCCAACTGCTGCGTCTTTCTGCAGTGTGCAGACTGAACAGGAGGTCAGGGATCAAGACTGGGTGGAAGATGATGCAGGGGACGATGAGGTCCTAGACCCCACATGGAATGAAGGTCGTGCCACTGACTTTCACAGTTCGGAGGAAGAGGCAGTGGTGAGACCGAGCCAACAGCGTAGCAAAAGAGGGAGCAGTGGGCAAAATCAGAACACCCGCCGCCAAGAGACTCCGCCTGCTACTGACCGCCGCCATCTGGGACCGAGCACCCCAAAGGCAGCTTCAAGGAGTTCCCTGGCATGGCACTTCTTCAAACAATGTGCTGACGACAAGACCCGAGTGGTTTGCACGCTGTGCCATCAGAGCCTGAAGCGAGGCATTAACGTTCTGAACCTTAGCACAACCTGCATGACCAGGCACCTGCATGCAAAGCATGAACTGCAGTGGAGTAAACACCTTAAAAACAAAGAAGTCACTCAGGCTCCCCCTGCTACCTCTTCTGCTGCTGCTGCCTCGGCCTCTTCTGCTGCTGCCGCCGCCTCGGCCTCTTCCTCCGCCTCTGGAGGAACGTTGGCACCTGCCGCCCAGCAAACATGGGATGTACCACCAACACCACCACCTGCGTCACCAAACATCTCAACCATGTCACACGGCAGCGTTCAGCTCTCCATCTCACAAACATTTGAGAGAAAGTGTAAATTCCCACCTAGCCACCCTCGATCCCTGGCCCTGAATGCCAGCATTTCTAAACTACTGGCCTATGAAATGCTGTCATTTAGGCTGGTGGACACACACAGCTTCAAACAGCTCATGTCACTTGCTGTCCCACAGTATGTTGTTCCCAGCCGCGACTACTTCTCCAAGAGAGCCGTGACTTCCCTGCACAAACAAGTGTCCGATAAAATCAAGTGTGCACTGCGCAACGCCATCTGTGGCAAGGTCCACCTAACCACAGATACGTGGACCAGTAAGCACGGCCAGGGACGCTATATCTCCCTAACTGCACACTGGGTAAATGTAGTGGCGGCTGGGCCCCAGGCGGAGAGCTGTTTGGCGCACGTCCTTCCGCCGCCAAGGATCGCAGGGCAACATTCTTTGCCTCCTGTCTCCTCCTCCTCCTACTCAGCTTCCTCCTCCTCTTCTTCCACCTGCTCATCCAGTCAGCCACACACCTTCACCACCAACTTCAGCACAGCACGGGGTAAACGTCAGCAGGCCATTCTAAAACTCATATGTTTGGGGGACAGGCCCCACACCGCACAGGAGTTGTGGCGGGGTATAGAACAACAGACCGACGAGTGGTTGCTGCCGGTGAGCCTCAAGCCCGGCCTGGTGGTATGCGATAATGGGCGAAATCTCGTTGCAGCTCTGGGACTAGCCGGTTTGACGCACATCCCTTGCCTGGCGCATGTGCTGAATTTGGTGGTGCAGAAGTTCATTCGCAACTACCCCGACATGTCAGAGCTGCTGCATAAAGTGCGGGCCGTCTGTTCGCGCTTCCGGCGTTCACACCCTGCCGCTGCTCGCCTGTCTGCGCTACAGCGTAACTTTGGCCTTCCCGCTCACCGCCTCATATGCGACGTACCCACCAGGTGGAACTCCACCTTGCATATGCTGGACAGACTGTGCGAGCAGCAGCAGGCCATAGTGGAGTTTCAGCTGCAGCACGCACGGGTCAGTCGCACTGCGGATCAGACACACTTCACCACCAATGACTGGGCCTCCATGCGAGACCTGTGTGCCCTGTTGCGCTGTTTCGAGTACTCCACCAACATGGCCAGTGGCGATGACGCCGTTATCAGCGTTACAATACCACTTCTATGTCTCCTTGAGAAAACACTTAGGGCGATGATGGAAGAGGAGGTGGCCCAGGAGGAAGAGTAGGAAGAGGGGTCATTTTTAGCACTTTCAGGCCAGTCTCTTCAAAGTGACTCAGAGGGAGGTTTTTTGCAACACCAGAGGCCAGGTACAAATGTGGCCAGACAGGGCCAACTACTGGAGGACGAGGATGAGGAGGAGGTGGAGGAGGATGAGGATGAAGCATGTTCACAGCGGGGTGGCACCCAAAGCAGCTCGGGCCCATCACTGGTGCGTGGCTGGGGGGAAACACAGGACAATGACGATACGCCTCCCACAGAAGACAGCTTGTCCTTACCTCTGGGCAGCCTGGCACACATGAGCGACTACATGCTGCAGTGCCTGCGCAACGACAGCAGAGTTGCCCACATTTTAACGTGTGCGGAATACTGGGTTGCCACCCTGCTGGATCCTCGGTACAAAGACAATGTGCCCACCTTACTTCCTACACTGGAGCGTGATAGGAAGATGCGCGAGTACAAGCGCACGTTGGTAGACGCGCTACTGAGAGCATTCCCAAATGTCACAGGGGAACCAGTGGAAGCCCAAGGCGAAGGCAGAGGAGGAGCAAGAGGTCGCCAACGCAGCTGTGTCACGGCCAGCTCCTCTGAGGGCAGGGTTAGCATGGCAAAGATGTGGAAAAGTTTTGTCACCACGCCACAGCTAACTGCACCACCACCTGATACGGAACGTGTTAGCAGGAGGCAACATTTCACTAACATGGTGGAACAGTACCTGTGCACACCCCTCCACGTACTGACTGATGGTTCGGCCCCATTCAACTTCTGGGTCTCCAAATTGTCCACGTGGCCAGAGCTAGCCTTTTATGCCTTGGAGGTGCTGGCCTGCCCGGCCGCCAGCGTTTTGTCTGAACGTGTATTCAGCACGGCAGGGGGCGTCATTACAGACAAACGCAGCCGCCTGTCTACAGACAATGTGGACAAGCTGACGTTCATAAAAATGAACCAGGCATGGATCCCACAGGACCTGTCCATCCCTTGTGCAGATTAGATATTAACTACCTCCCCTTAACAATATATTATTCTACTCCAGGGCACTTCCTCATTCAATACTATTTTTAATTTCATTTTACCATTATATTGCGGGGCAACCCAAAGTTCAATGAACCTCTCCTCTGTCTGGGTTCCGGGGCCTAAATGTGTGACAGTGGCCTGTTCCAGTGGTGGGTGACGTGAAGCCTGATTCTCTGCTATGACATGAAGACTTATTCTGTGCTGACATGAAGCCAGATTCTCTGTTACGCGACCTCTCTCCTCTGCCTGGGTGCCTGGGCCTAAATATGTGACAGTGGCCTGTTCCAGTGGTGGGTGACGTGAAGCCTGATTCTCTGCTATGACATGAAGACAGATTCTGCGCTGACATAAGGCCAGATTCTCTGTTACGGGACCTCTCTCCTCTGCCTAGGTGCCTGGGCCTAAATGTGTGACAGTGGCCTGTTCCAGTGGTGGGTGACATGAAGCCTGATTCTCTGCTATGACATAAAGACAGATTCTGCGCTGACATAAGGCCAGATTCTCTGTTACGGGACCTCTCTCCTCTGCCTGGGTGCCGGGGCCTAAATGTGTGACAGTGGCCTGTTCCAGTGGTGGGTGACGTGAAGCCTGATTCTCTGCTATGACATGAATACAGATTCTGCGCTGACATAAGGCCAGATTCTCTGTTACGGGACCTCTCTCCTCTGCCTGGGTGCCTGGGCCTAAATGTGTGACAGTGGCCTGTTCCAGTGGTGGGTGACGTGAAGCCTGATTCTCTGCTATGACATGAAACCAGATTCTGCGCTGACATAAGGCCAGATTCTCTGTTACGGGACCTCTCTCCTCTGCCTGAGTGCCTGGGCCTAAATGTGTGACAGTGGCCTGTTCCAGTGGTGGGTGACGTGAAGCCTGATTCTCTGCTATGACATGAATACAGATTCTGCACTGACATAAGGCCAGATTCTCTGTTACGGGACCTCTCTCCTCTGCCTGGGTGCCTGGGCCTAAATGTGTGACAGTGGCCTGTTCCAGTGGTGGGTGACGTGAAGCCTGATTCTCTGCTATGACATGAATACAGATTCTGCGCTGACATAAGGCCAGATTCTCTGTTACGGGACCTCTCTCCTCTGCCTGGGTGCCTGGGCCTAAATGTGTGACAGTGGCCTGTTCCAGTGGTGGGTGACGTGAAGCCTGATTCTCTGCTATGACATGAAGACAGATTCTGCGCTGAAATAAGGACAGATTCTCTGTTACGTGACCGCTCTCCTCTGTCTGGGTGCCGGGGCCTAAATGTGTGACAGTGGCCTGTTCCAGTGGTGGGTGACGTGAAGCCTGATTCTCTGCTATGACATGAATACAGATTCTGCGCTGACATAAGGCCAGATTCTCTGTTACGGGACCTCTCTCCTCTGCCTGGGTGCCTGGGCCTAAATGTGTGACAGTGGCCTGTTCCAGTGGTGGGTGACGTGAAGCCTGATTCTCTGCTATGACATGAAACCAGATTCTGCGCTGACATAAGGCTAGATTCTCTGTTACGGGACCTCTCTCCTCTGCCTGGGTGCCTGGGCCTAAATGTGTGACAGTGGCCTGTTCCAGTGGTGGGTGACGTGAAGCCTGATTCTCTGCTATGACATGAAGACAGATTCTGCGTTGACATAAGGCCAGATTCTCTGTTACGGGACCGCTCTCCTCTGTCTGGGTGCCGGGGCCTAAATGTGTGACAGTGGCCTGTTCCAGTGGTGGGTGACGTGAAGCCTGATTATCTGCTATGACATGAATACAGATTCTGCGCTGACATAAGGCCAGATTCTCTGTTACGGGACCTCTCTCCTCTGCCTGGGTGCCTGGGCCTAAATGTGTGACAGTGGCCTGTTCCAGTGGTGGGTGACGTGAAGCCTGATTCTCTGCTATGACATGAAGACAGATTCTGCGCTGACATAAGGCCAGATTCTCTGTTACGGGACCGCTCTCCTCTGTCTGGGTGCCGGGGCCTAAATGTGTGACAGTGGCCTGTTCCAGTGGTGGGTGACGTTAGGCCTGATTCTCTGCTATGACATGAAGACAGATTCTGTGCTGACATCAGTCCAGATTCTCTGTTACGGGACCTCTCTCCTCTGCCTGGGTGCCGGGGCCTAAATGTGTGACAGTGGCCTGTTCCAGTGGTGGGTGACGTGAAGCCTGATTCTCTGCTATGACATGAAGACTGATTCTGCGCTGACATGAAGCCAGATTCTCTGCTATGGCATGAAGAGACTGATTCTCTGCTGACATGAAGCCAGATTCTTTGCTATGGCATGAAGAGAAGAGACTGATTCTCTGCTGATGTGAAGCCAAATTCTCTGCTATGGGACCTCTGTCCAATTGATATTGGTTCATTTTTATTTTTTTTATTTTTATTTTAATTCATTTCCCTATCGACATTTGTTTGCAGGAGATTTACCTACATGTTGCTGCCTTTTGCAGCCCTCTAGCTCTTTCCTGGGCTGTTTTACAGCCTTTTTAGCGCCCAAAAGTTCGGGTCCCCATTGACTTCAATGGGGTTCGGGTTCGGGACGAAGTTCGGATCGGGTTCGGATCCCGAACCCGAACATTTCCGGGAAGTTCGGCCGAACTTCTCGAACCCGAACATCCAGGTGTTCGCTCAACTCTAGCTGTGATATTAATTTTTTTTTCCTAAGAACACCTCTGAGCGCAAAGTGTAAGCCCGTTACATTCAATATGGCCGCTCTCATGCTAAGGCACTTTTTGTGATGTCATCATTAGAATGCCACGGTCATGCTTTTCCCTCTGCCCCCCTCCCCCCTTGCTATGTCGCTGGCATTACCTCTATGCTTGTGATGTCATAACAGGGGGGCATTCTAAAACGTCTGCTGCTTGGGTCCCATTTACCATCTGCCTCCTGGGGCCATTTACTATCTGTGGCTTGGGGCCCATTTACCATCTGCAGCTAGTGGCCCATTTACCATCTACCCCTTGGGGCCGATTTACCATCTACAGATGGTTTGTACCATCCAAACCATCTGAAATTCCCAAGAAGACGAGCAGAGCACCACCAGGTCCGGTAAGTTTGGTCGCTTCCCTTCATCTTCTCCTTGTGTTTTTGTAAACTGTTTTTCTTATTTGGATATTTTCTCTTCTAAGATCTGGCTATCAAGCAACATGAGGAACCTCTCGTTACACTTTTCCGTCCCTGAAAATCTGTCAGAGGTGCGAACCCCGACCTCCCCTCTACAAGTTAGAAGACCAGAATTTAACTAGTCCTGAAGACCGAGCCACCGTCTCCCTTAAAAAACCAAAGCCGCAAAAAATGCAGTAGGATTAAACACAAGCTTAATGGCTATAGGTATTGATCATACCGTACGATGAAAGTCAATCCTTTGGGGAGGAATGGTATCTTACCTTCCTTCTTATTCACACAAACGGCTGACGGTGCAAGTTAGTCGTGGACTCGGTCGCAAGCGGTGCCGGTTAATGCCGGCGTCACGCTCCACACTGTTCACGCTGCTAGTCCCGAACTAACGCGGGAGTTGGAGCGGGACTTGATGCGTCCGTGTGTGATAATCCTCCGGCTGGAACAAAAGCACCTGACTCCATAATCCGCTTGAAGTGAGCCACCATATTGTATTAATACTCTACATTACACCAGTTTGATAAATCTCCCCCTATGTGCCAAAGTTTATGACTTTTAGTTTTGCCAGAAAACTAGCACAGGTCTGAAAATAAATTACCCCCCCGGGTAATACTTCATCCACTAGTGATATCTCCCTTAACAGTATTTTCATAACGTGTGAGCCCATTACATTCAAGATGGCCGCTCTCATGATAAGGCCCCTGCTTGTGATGTTATCATTAGAATCCTGGCATGGTGACACTTTTTGTGATGTCGCCATTAGAATCCTGGCTATATGAAGAAAATGAAGAGAGATGAAGAAAATTTCAGGCAAGAACATGTATGTAGATGCTGTGATATTAAACATTTTTTCCTAAGAACACCTCTGAGCGCAAAGTGTAAGCCCATTACATTCAATATGGCCGCTCTCATGCTAAGGGTATTTTGTGATGTCATCATTAGAATGCCACGGTCATGCTTTTCCCTCTGCCCCCCTCCCCCCTTGCTATGCCGCTGGCGTTACCTCTATGCTTGTGATGTCATAACAGGGGGGCATGACTCGCTTACTTATGACATAATAATCAGGGGGTGTGGTCTAATCCCTTATATCGTGGTCGCCCCCTGACACCAGTGTCAGTTTCTCTAGCTGGCTGTCACCATGGGGAAGTCTACGAAGAGCAGGAGGTTGATGAACACAGTTTCTGTGGTGAAAACGGTAGCCAGTATCCGGATGATATCGACATGAAGTCTGTTCACGATGATGAGGATAACAAGATGGATGTTGGCCCTCGTCAATATCCAGACAATGTGGAGATAAAGGACCTTCCGGGGAGCTTCACCAACATCAGGGCTTCAAACCCCCGGAAGAGAAAGCAGCCATCTTGTATCATCTGCCGCCGGCGATAACATCTGCCACTAGACCCTAAACTAACATCTGCCCCTGGGCCAACAAAAAAACATCTGCTGCTTGGGTCCCATTTACCATCTGCCTCCTGGGGCCATTTACTATCTGTTGCTTGGGGCCCATTTAACATCTGCAGCTTGGCTATATGAGGAAAATGAAGAGACATGAATAAAATTTCAGGCAAAAACATGTATGTAGATGCTGTGAAATTAATTTTTTTTCCCCTAAGAACACCCCTGAGCGCAAAGTGTAAGCCTATTACATTCAATATGGCCACTCTCATGCTAAGGGTATTTTGTGATGTCATCATTAGAATGCCATGGTCATGCTTTTCCCTCTGCCCCCCACCTTGCTATGCCGCTGGCATTACCACTATGCTTGTGATGTCATAACAGGGGGGCATGACTCGCTTACTTATGACATAATAATCAGGGTCTGTGGTCTAATCCCTTAAATCGTGGTCGGCCCTGACACCAGTGTCAGTTTCTCTAGCTGGCTGTCACCATGGGGAAGTCTACGAAGAGGAGGAGGTTGATGAAGTCAGTTCCTGTGGTGAAAACGGTAGAGAGTATGGATGTTGGCCCTCGCCAGTATCCAGATGATATCGACATGGAGTCTGTTCACGATGATGAGGATAACAAGATGGATGTTGGCCCTCGTCAATATCCAGACAATGTGGATATGAAGGACCTTCCGGGGAGCTCCAACAACATCAGGGCTTCAAACCCCCTGGAAGAGAAAGCGACCATCTTGTATCATCTGCCGCCGGCGATAACATCTGCCTCTAGGCCCTAGACTAACATCTGCCCCTGGGCCAACTAAAACCATCTGCTGCTTGGGTCCCATTTACCATCTGCCTCCTGGGGCCATTTACTATCTGTGGCTTGGGGCCCATTTACCATCTGCAGCTAGTGACCCATTTACCATCTACCCCTTGGGGCCCATTAACCAACTACAGATAGTTTGTACCATCCAAACCATCTGAAATTCCCAAGAAGACGGGCAGAGCACCACCAGGTCCGGTAAGTTTGGTCGCTTCCCTTCATCTTCTCCTTGTGTTTTTGTAAACTGTTTTTCTTATTTGGATATTTTCTCTTCTAAGATCTGGCTATCAAGCAACATGAGGAACCTCTCGTTACACTTTTTTGTCCCTGAAAATCTGTCAGAGGTGCGAACCCCGACCTCCCCTCTACAAGTTAGAAGACCAGAATTTAACTAGTCCTGAAGACGGAGCCACCGTCTCCCTTAAAAAAACAAAGCCGCAAAAAATGCACTGAAATGCTAAAATGTTTTATAATAAACATAGTTTGTTTGTTTTTTAAGTAAAAAATGGTGTCTTATTTTTCTTAATTGAGAAATTGCACATATTGTACTCAGCCTTTATTTTCTATGGGTATCCTAAGGGTGTAGGAAGTAAGTTCAGAGAGCTGGAGCCTGAAGGGGTGACTTACCAATTTTCAAAAGGATGCAATTCACGAATATTTGCTTTAAATCTGTATGGGGGAGATTTATCAAACTGGTGTAAAGTAGAACTGGCTTAGTCGCCCATAGCAACCAGTCAACTTCCACCTTTCATTTTTCACAGCTCCTTTGAAAAATGAAAGATGGATTCTAATTGGTTGCTATGGGCAACTAAGTAAGTTCTACATTACACCAGTTTGATAAATCTCCCCCTATGTGCCAAAGTTTATGACTTTTAGTTTTGCCAGAAAACTAGCACAGGTCTGAAAATAAATTACCCCCCCCCCCCCCCCCAGGTAATACTTCATCCACTAGTGATATCTCCCTTAACAGTATTTTCATAACGTATGAGCCCATTACATTCAAAATGGCCGCTCTCATGATAAGGCCCCTGCTTGTGATGTTATCATTAGAATCCTGGCATGGTGACACTTTTTGTGATGTCATCATTAGAATCCTGGCTATATGAAGAAAATGAAGAGACATGAAGAAAATTTCAGGCAAGAACATGTATGTAGATGCTGTGATATTAAACATTTTTTCCTAAGAACACCCCTGAGCGCAAAGTGTAAGCCCATTACATTCAATATGGCCGCTCTCATGCTAAGGCACTTTTTGTGATGTCATCATTAGAATGCCACGGTCATGCTTTTCCCTCTGCCTCCCCCCCCCCACTTGCTATGCCGCTGGCATTACCTCTATGCTTGTGATGTCATAACAGGGGGGCATGACTCGCTTACTTATGACATAATAATCAGGGTCTGTGGTCTAATCCCTTAAATCGTGGTCGGCCCTTACACCAGTGTCAGTTTCTCTACCTGGCTGTCACCATGGGGAAGTCTACGAAGAGGAGGAGGTTGATGAAGACAGTTCCTGTGGTGAAAACGGTAGAGACTATGGATGTTGGCCCTCGCCAGTATCCGGAAGATATCGACATGAAGTCTGTTCACGATGATGAGGATAACAAGATGGATGTTGGCCCTCATCAATATCCAGACAATGTGGAGATAAAGGACCTTCCAGGGAGCTTCACCAACATCAGGGCTTTAAACCCCCGGAACAGAAAGCAGCCATCTTGTATCATCTGCCGCCGGCGATAACATCTGCCGCTAGGCCCTACACTAACATCTGCCCCTGGGCCAACAAAAAACCATCTGCTGCTTGGGTCCCATTTACCATCTGCCTCCTGGGGCCATTTACTATCTGTTGCTTGGGGCCCATTTAACATCTGCAGCTTGGCTATATGAGGAAAATGAAAAAAACATGAAGAAAATTTCAGGCAAGAACATGTATGTAGATGCTGTGAATTTTTTTTCCCCCCCTAAGAATGCCCCTGAGTGCAAAGTGTAAGCCTATTACATTCAATATGGCCACTCTCATGCTAAGGGTATTTTGTGATGTCATCATTAGAATGCCATGGTCATGCTTTTCCCTCTCCCCCCCCCCCCCCACCCTTTCTATGCTGCTGGCATTACCTTTATGCTTCTGATGTCATAACAGGGGGGCATGACTCGCTTACTTATGATATAATAATCAGGGGGTGTGGTCTAATTCCTTATATCGTGGTCGCCCCCAGACACCAGTGTCAGTTTCTCTAGCTGGCTGTCACCATGGGGAAGTCTACGAAGAGGAGGAGGTTGATGAAGACAGTTCCGGTGGTGAAAACGGTAGAGAGTATGGATGTTGGCCCTCGCCAGTATCCGGATATTGACATGGAGTCTGTTGACAATGATGAGGATAACAAGATGGATGTTGGCCTTTGTCAATATCCAGACAATGTGGAGATGAAGGACCTTCCGGGGAGCTCCACCAACATCAGGGCTTCAAACCCCCGGAAGAGAAAGCGTCCATCTTGTATCATCTGCCGCCGGCGATAACATCTGCCGCTAGGCCCTAGACTAACATCTGCCCCTGGGCCAACTAAAAATCATCTGCTGCTTGGGTCCCATTTACCATCTGCCTCCTGGAGCCATTTACTATCTGTGGCTTGGGGCCCATTTACCATCTGCAGCTAGTGGCCCATTTACCATCTACCCTTTGGGGCCCATTTACCATCTACAGATGGTTTGTACCATCCAAACCATCTGAAATTCCCAAGAAGACGAGCAGAGCACCACCAGGTCCGGTAAGTTTGTTCGCTTCCCTTCATCTTCTCCTTGTGTTTTTGTAAACAGTTTTTCTTATTTGGATATTTTCTCTTCTAAGATCTAGCTATCAAGCAACATGAGGAACCTCTCATTACACTTTTACGTTCCTGAAAATCTGTCAGAGTTGCGAACCCCGACCTCCCCTCTACAAGTTAGAAGACCAGAATTTAACTAGTCCTGAACACGGAGCCACCGTCTCCCTTAAAAAACCAAAGCCGCAAAAAATGCACTGAAATGCTAAAATGTTTTATAATTAACATAGTTTGTTTGTTTTTTAAGTAAAAAATGGTGTCTTATTTTTCTTAATTGAGAAATTGCACATATTGTACTCATCCTTTATTTTCTATGGGTATCCTAAGGGTGTAGGGAGTAAGTTCAGAGAGCTGGAGCCTGAAGGGGTGACTTACCAATTTTCAAAAGGATGCTATTCACACATATTTGCTTTAAATCTGTATGGGGGAGATTTTATCAAACTGGTGTAAAGTAGAACTGGCTTAGTCGCCCATAGCAACCAATCAGATTCCACCTTTCATTTTTCACAGCTCCTTTGAAAAATGAAAGATGGATTCTAATTGGTTGCTATGTGCAACTAAGTAAGTTCTACATTACACCAGTTTGATAAATCTCCCCCTATGTGCCAAAGTTTATGACTTTTAGTTTTGCCAGAAAACAAGCACAGGTCTGAAAATAAGTTACTTTCCCGAGTAATACTTCATCCACTAGTGATATCTCCCTTAACAGTATTTTCATAACGTGTGAGCCCATTACATTCAAGATGGCCGCTCTCATGATAAGGCCCCTGCTTATGATGTCATCTTTAGAATCCTGGCTATATGAAGAAAATGAAGAGACATGAAGAAAATTTCAGGCAAGAACATGTATGTAGATGCTGTGATATTAAACATTTTTTCCTAAGAACACCTCTGAGCTCAAAGTGTAAGCCCATTACATTCAATATGGCCGCTCTTATGCTAAGGCACTTTTTGTGATGTCATCATTAGAATGCCACGGTCATGCTTTTCCCTCTGCCCCCCCAATTGCTATGCCGCTGGCATTACCTCTATGCTTGTGATGTCATAACAGGGGGGCATGACTCGCTTACTTATGACATAATAATCAGGGTCTGTGGTCTAATCCCTTAAATCGTGGTCGGCCCTGACACCAGTGTCAGTTTCTCTAGCTGGCTGTCACCATGGGGAAGTCTACGAAGAGGAGGAGGTTGATGAAGACAGTTCCTGTGGTGAAAACGGTAGAGAGTATGGATGTTGGCCCTCGCCAGTATCCGGATGATATCGACATGGAGTCTGTTCACGATGATGAGGATAACAAGATGGATGTTGGCCCTCGTCAATATCCAGACAATGTGGAGATAAAGGACCTTCCGGGGAGCTTCACCAACATCAGGGCTTCAAACCCCCGGAAGAGAAAGCGGCCATCTTGTATCATCTGCCGCCGGCGATAACATCTGCCGCTAGGCCCTAAACTAACATCTGCCCCTGGGCCAACAAAAAACCATCTGCTATTTGGGTCCCATTTACCATCTGCCTACTGGGGCCATTTACTATCTGTTGCTTGGGGCCCATTTAACATCTGCAGCTTGGCTATATTAAGAAAATGAAAAGATATGAAGAAAATTTCAGGCAAGAAGATGTATGTAGATGCTGTGATATTATTTTTTTTTCCTAAGAACACCTCTGAGCGCAAAGTGTTGGCCCTCGTCAATATCCAGACAATGTGGAGATAAAGGACCTTCCGGGGAGCTTCACCAACATCAGGGCTTCAAACCCCCGGAAGAGAAAGCGGCCATCTTGTATCATCTGCCGCCGGCGATAACATCTGCCGCTAGGCCCTAAACTAACATCTGCCCCTGGGCCAACAAAAAACCATCTGCTATTTGGGTCCCATTTACCATCTGCCTACTGGGGTCATTTACTATCTGTTGCTTGGGGCCCATTTAACATCTGCAGCTTGGCTATTTGAGGAAAATGAAGAGACATGAAGAAAATTTCAGACAAGAACATGTATGTAGATGCTGTGAAATTAATTTTTTTCCCCCTAAGAACACCCCTGAGTGCAAAGTGTAAGCCTATTACATTCAATATGGCCACTATCATGCTAAGGGTATTTTGTGATGCCATCATTAGAATGCCATGGTCATGCTTTTCCCTCTGCCCCCCCCCCCACCCTTGCTATGCCGCTGGCATTACCTCTATGCTTGTGATGTCATAACAGGGGGGCATGACTCGCCTACTTATGACATAATAATCAGGGGGTGTGGTCTAATCCCTTATATCGTGGTCGCCCCCTGACACCAGTGTCAGTTTCTCTAGCTGGCTGTCACCATGGGGAAGTCTACGAAGAGGAGGAGGTTGATGAAGACAGTTCCTGTGGTGAAAACGGTAGAGAGTATGGATGCTGGCCCTCGCCAGTATCCGGATGATATTGACATGGAGTCTGTTCACGATGATGAGGATAACAACACATCTGCCGCTAGGCCCTAGACTAACATCTGCCCCTGGGCCAACTAAAAACCATCTGCTGCTTGGGTCCCATTTACCATCTGCCTCCTGGGGCCATTTACTATCTGTGGCTTGGGGCCCATTTACCATCTGCAGCTAGTGGCCCATTTACCATCTACCCCTTGGGGCCCATTTACCATCTACAGATGGTTTGTACCATCCAAACCATCTGAAATTCCCAAGAAGACGAGCAGATCACCACCAGGTCCGGTAAGTTTGGTCGCTTCCCTCTGTCTTCTCCTTGTGTTTTTGTAAACTGTTTTTCTTATTTGGATATTTTCTCTTCTAAGATCTGGCTATCAAGCAACATGAGGAACCTCTCGTTACACTTTTCCGTCCCTGAAAATCTGTCAGAGGTGCTAACCCCGACCTCCCCTCTACAAGTTAGAAGACCAGAATTTAACTAGTCCTGAAGACAGAGCCACCGTCTCCCTTAAAAAACCAAAGCCGCAAAAAATGCACTGAAATACTAAAATGTTTTATAATAAACATAGTTTGTTTGTTTTTTAAGTAAAAAATTGTGTCTTATTTTTCTTAATTGAGAAATTGCACATATTGTACTCAGCCTTTATTTTCTATGGGTATCCTAAGGGTGTAGGAAGTAAGTTCAGAGAGCTGGAGCCTGAAGGGGTGACTTACCAATTTTCAAAAGGATGCAATTCACACATATTTGCTTTAAATCTGTATGGGGGAGATTTATCAAACTGGTGTAAAGTAGAACTGGTTTAGTCGCCCATAGCAACCAATCAGATTCCACCTTTCATTTTTCACAGCTCCTTTGAAAAATGAAAGATGGATTCTAATTGGTTGCTATGGGCAACTAAGTAAGTTCTACATTACACTAGTTTGATAAATCTCCCCCTATGTGCCAAAGTTTATGACTTTTAGTTTTGCTAGAAAACTAGTACAGGTCTGAAAATAAATTACCCCCCCCCGGGTAATACTTCATCCACTAGTGATATCTCCCTTAACAGTATTTTCATAACGTGTGAGCCCATTACATTCAAGATTGCCGCTCTCATGATAAGGCCCCTGCTTGTGATGTTATCATTAGAATCCTGGCATGGTGACACTTTTTGTGATGTCATCATTAGAATCCTGGCTATATGAAGAAAATTAAAAGATATGAAGAAAATTTCAGGCAAGAACATGTATGTAGATGCTGTGATATTATTTTTTTTTCCTAAGAACACCTCTGAGCGCAAAGTGTAAGCCCATTACATTCAATATTGCCGCCCCTATGCTAAGGCACTTTTTGTGATGTCATCATTAGAATGAAGGGCCCCCCCCCCAGAACGTATAGCTTGGGGGACACATGGTGGCAGGGGCACTGGATTTTATTTTATTTCAATTGTAAGGTTTTTGTTAATGATGCTGTTTTGTAGGATTTTCTCCCCCCCCCCCCCCCCCCACTTCTTTTTCCTTCAATTTTAGGGTTACCTGACAGGAATCCGGTTTTGGCCGGTTCTCCTGGTGATCTGCCTGGAGACGTGACGCTTGGAACAGCTGTAGGATTGGCCAGCTGTTCTGAAGCGGGAAAAATGCTAGACAGCTGATTGGCAGCTGTCATTTTCAGCGGGAAATCTGTGTGGATAAAAGTGACAGTACACGGTCATCAGCTGTCAGTTCCAGTGGAGCACCCTTCAAGGAGCAGCGCCTTGCAAGACCGGGATGGAGGACTTACTTCGGAGCCTGATCCTGAGAGCGGAGTCATCGGGAGGAGAAGAGTGGCTGAGGCGCTGCCTCGCTCAGCCTGTAGCCAGCGACGGAGGAGCGGCGGCGTATCCAGAAGAGGACAGAGCGCCGGAGCCAGTGGAAGACGACGAAGACATCTTTCAAGTGGCCAGTGGGGAAGCGGAGGTGTTGGCGCCGCGCAGCAAAAGAGCTAAAAGACATGCGCGCCGGCACCCCACCCCCTGTAGACGTCACCGCAGCCAGCTCATTACCATGCGCCGGGCCGCAAGCGGCGTCGGTCGCTGATGACGTCACGGCCCGGCGACGTCATCAAAGAGCGCCGGCCGGAAAGGCTTCTGGGAACAGCCGGCGGCGCTCCAACGCATCCAATAGAGCAGCGATGGATCCTTACAGCGCCGAGCATCCTACTGCAGCAGCACATGAAGATGACCACGTGGGACATGCTGGCACATCTGTGCAGCATTCATTTGCAGTTACTGGAGAATATCCTGGGAAGATCCGGATGAAGATTCCTCAGTCCGGTCCGGGACAGGAGGTCCAATCAAGTGGTGAGCATTCCCATATTGAGTCCATGTTTAACAATGAAAAATTTCTTTCAGGTCTTAACTGTTTGTTTGCCGAATTTTTAAAAAGTAATGTTACAACTGCGGCTGCGGGTGTGTGGTCATCCCTGCCAGCGCCGCTGTCAAAGAACTTGCCTATTTTAGAAAAAGGTTCAGGGGTTCCAGAACTCTGTATAAAAGAGGTTCTCCCCTGCGAAGTATCTCCTCTGGGTTTCCATTTATCTAATGGGATCAAAGAGAAGATATGGAATTTTGAATTTGTGGATTTATTATCTTTGCTTCCTTCTAACAGGGAACAAAATGTAGAGAAAAAGGATGATAAAAGTGAGGATGTAAGAAAGCGCCTGCAGCCAAGATCTTTCAACAATTGGTTGCAGGCTTTTTGTATATACAGTCATGTGAAAAAATTAGGACACCCTTTGAAAGCATGTGGTTTTTTGTAACATTTTTAATAAATGGTTATTTCATCTCCGTTTCAACAATACAGAGAGATTAAAGTAATCCAACTAAACAAAGAAAACTGAAGAAAAGTCTTTTCAAGATCTTCTGTAAATGTCATTCTACAAAAATGCCTATTCTAACTGAGGAAAAAGATAGGACACCCTCACATGTATTCCCTCTTAAATTGGCTCAGATCTCACACAGGTATATCACACCAGGTGCACATAATTAGTAGATCGTTACTCTGCATGTTGAATGAGGCTTGCCCTATTTAAACCTCAGACATTTAGTTTGGTGTGCTCCTGACTGTTGAAGTGAGAGTGAGCACCATGGTGAGAGCAAAAGAGCTGTCAGAGGACTTCAGAAAAAAGATTGTAGCAGCCTATGAGTCTGGGAAGGGATTTAAAAAGATCTCAAAAGATTTTGAAATCAGCCATTCCACTGTTTGGAAGATAGTCTACAAGTGGAGGGCTTTCAAAACAACTGCCAACATGCCCAGGACTGGTCGCCCCAGCAAGTTCACCCCAAGAGCAGACCGCAAGATGCTAAAAGAGGTATCCAAAAACCCTAAAGTGTCATCTCGAGAACTACAGCAGGCTCTGGCTACTGTTGATGTAGAAGTACATGCCTCTACAATCAGAAAGAGACTGTACAAGTTTAACTTGCATGGGAGGTGTGCAAGGAGGAAACCTTTGCTTTCCAAGAGAAACATCGAGGCCAGACTGACATTTGCCAGCGATAAAGTTGACAAAGACCAGGACTTCTGGAATAATGTTCTTTGGACAGATGAGTCCAAAATTGAATTATTTGGACACAACAGCAGAGGACATGTTTGGCGTAAACCAAACACAGCATTCCAAGAAAAGAACCTCATACCAACTGTGAAGCATGGAGGTGGAAGTGTCATGGTTTGGGGCTGCTTTGCTGCAGCAGGACCTGGTCAGCTCACCATCATAGAATCCACGATGAATTCTACTGTGTATCAGAAGGTGCTTGAAGAACATGTGAGACCATCAGTTAGAAAATTAAAGCTGAAGCGGAACTGGACCATGCAACATGACAATGACCCAAAACATACTAGTAAATCAACCAAAGATTGGCTGAAAAAGAAGAAATGGAGAGTCCTGGAATGGCCAAGTCAAAGTCCAGATTTGAATCCCATTGAGATGCTGTGGGGTGACTTGAAAAGGGCTGTACGTGCAAGAAACCCCTCAAACATCTCACAGCTGAAAAAGTTCTGCATTGAGGAGTGGGGTAAAATTTCCTCAGACCGATGTCGAAGACTGGTAGATGGCTACAAGAACCGTCTCACTGCAGTTATTTCAGCCAAAGGAGGTAACACTCGCTATTAGGGGCAAGGGTGTCCTATCTTTTTCCTCAGTTAGAATAGGCATTTTTGTAGAATGACATTTACAGAAGATCTTGAAAAGACTTTTCTTCAGTTTTCTTTGTTTAGTCGGATTACTTTAATCTCTCTGTATTGTTGAAACGGAGATGAAATAACCATTTATTAAAAATGTTACAAAAAACCACATGCTTTCAAAGGGTGTCCTAATTTTTTCACAAGACTGTATGCTGCAGTGCTGGGAGAAAGGCATCCTGAGAAGTGCTCGGGCCTTTTCCAGCATCTTGATTTCATACTGGAAGCATACAAGAACTTTGGTGGTATTGCATGGTTCCAATATGATGAGACGTTTAGGCAAAAACTGGCAATCCATCCGTCTTTAAATTTCGGTGTGAAAGACATAGGCTTGTGGATCAATTTAATGCTGCCACAGAGAACTGTGCAGCAAAGACAGACCCCTGCGAATCAATCTCTTAGGAAGGGAGTCTGTTTCGCTTTCAATGAATCCACTTGTAAGTGGCTTGCCAGCTGTCGTTATAAACATGAATGCTCCCTTTTCGGGGGCAATCATCCTTTATTACGTTGTTTTAAGAAAAACCAGCCTTCTTTTCTTGCTACTAAGGAGCAATTATCTAAAAGCATGGACGCCAGTGAAATTAATAGAGTTGGTGCCATGGCTAAACAAGTACCCAGACAGGGAGAAAGCTAATTTAATTTTTTATGGTTTTTTATCGGGTTTTGATATTCCGCAGTTTAAGGGTTCTGGTTGTATATTTGTTGACAATTTGAAGTCTGTTTATGATTTTCCTGATGTAGTTAGAGATAAGATTAGTAAAGAATTAGAGAATGGTAGGTTAGCGGGTCCATTTAAGCACCCGCCTTTTAAAAATTTCAGATTATCCCCTTTGGGTGTAGTCCCAAAGAAGAATCCGGGGGAATTTAGGTTGATACATCACTTATCGTATCCCAAGGATTCTTCTTTGAATGATGAAATTGCCAAGGAAGAGGCGGCTGTTTCGTATGCCTCCTTTGATGAGGCTGTAAACTTGTTGAGGAGGTTCGGTCATAGAGCGTTGTTAGCGAAGGCGGATATTAAAGCCGCTTTTAGATTGCTCCCTGTAAAACCGTCTGGTTTTAATTCACTTGGTTTTAGCTTTGAAGGAAAATTTTTCTTTGATAAATGCCTACCTATGGGTTTTTCTAAATCATGTGTCTATTTTGAAGCTTTTTCTTCCTTTTTGCATTGGGTGATTCAAGAATCTTTTCCTGATGGTGGAGTTTTGCACTATTTAGATGATTTTTTGTTTTTAGGTTATTCTGATTTGGTGTGTTGTGAGCAGTTATTGCAGGGGTTTTTAAGCATGTGTTCGGAATTTGGCATTCCAATAGCCCAAGAAAAGACCATATACCCGTGCTGTTGTTTAGAGTTTTTGGGTATTGAGTTGGACAGCATCAGGATGGAATTTCGTTTGCCTGAGAAGAAGTTGTTTGATCTTAGATTGTGTATTGCAAGGTTATTGGCAAAAAATAAATGTACGTTGAGGGAGCTTCAGTCTCTTTTGGGTTCTTTAAATTTTGCCTGTAGGATCATCCCTATGGGGAGAGTATTTTCAAAACGGTTATACTTTGCTACAAGAGGTTTAAAGTCCCCTAAGGCGCACATCAGGTTATCTAGACCTTTAAAGGACGACTTATTGTTGTGGTTCGAATTTTTGAAGAAATTCAATGGTATAATTAGTTTTCAAGAAGATTTTCTGGATTCGGATGCTTTACAATTGTTTACAGATGCAGCTGGTAGTGCAGGTTTTGGGGCTTTTTGGAATAATAGGTGGTGCGCTGGGGCATGGCCTGCGTCTTGGATTGTAAATAAGTTTGTATCTAATTTAGTTTTATTGGAGTTATTCCCGGTAGTTGTAGCTATTGTTATTTGGGGTTTATATTTTAGTAATAGGCGGATTCTTTTGCTTACTGATAATCAAGGGGTTGTTTTTGCTGTAAATACGTTGTCTTCAAAGTGTGAGAGAACTGTTCGTTTGTTGAGACATTTAGTTTTATGCTGTATAAAGTTTAATATTTGGCTGAAGGCTAGATACATTCCAGGTAAAAAGAATGACATTGCAGATTCGTTATCTCGATTTCAGTGGAAAAGATTCCGGGAGCTCGCGCCAGAAGCAGAATTGGAGGGAGTCCCGTGCCCGAAGCATCTGTGGGATTTAGTTCTGGTCTAATAATTAAAAATCTTCAAAGGTCACTGGCACCTAGAACATGGGATGCTTATTAATCCGCATGGAATAGGTGGCTTTCTTTTAATCAAAGTGAGGATGTGATTTTGAATATCAACACTGAGAATGAAGGCTTAGCTTTCATTTAATTTATGTTAGAGAAAGATTGTTCTTTTTCTCACATTTCAAAGACAGTTGCGGGCGTTTCTTTTTTCCAGATGTTGTACGGTCAGCCATGTTTAGCAAATTCTTTTATTATTAGGCAGGTCTTGAAGGGTGTAAAAAGGAGCATTCAAAAAAAGGATAAGAGATACCCAGTATCTCTAAGCATTCTATTAAAACTAGTTGATGTGCTAAGTACTGTTACAAAAAATCAGTTTGAATCATCATTATTTAAAACTGCGTTTATTTTAGCTTTTTTCTGAGCTTTTAGGATAGGTGAGTTAGTGGCTGACTCAAAGAAAGCGGATCCGAGTCTGCTCTCTTCTGATGTATCCTTGGGTCAAGAGAATGTTAGAATTAGAATTAGTAAGTCAAAAACTGATCAAATGGGTCGTGGTCAAATAATCACATTAAACAAATGGTTCAATTCTCCGCTTTGTCCAGTTAGTGCAGTGTCTTCATGGTTGGAAGTCCGGCCTAAAGTTAAAGGGGCCTTCTTAATCCATGAAGATCACAGTCCATTGACTAAATTTCAATTTAATTCCATTTTTAAAAAATGCTTGAAGGCAATCAAGATGGATCATTTGCATTTGTCCTCGCATTCATTCCATATCGGGGCTGCCACTGAGGCTGCAAATTTTGGTCTTGAAGATGCAGTTATAAAAAGGATTGGGAGATGGGCTTCTAATAGGTTTAAATTATATGTTAGACCAGTTATTATCGTATTAAAATGTTTTGTTTTGCAGGTTCCCGTATTGTTATTTGGTTAGTGGGACATTCTTTTATTTGTGCTCGGATCGGCTCATGCTGAGAGGGTCCCCTACCTACGCCTATACTCCACCCCCCCAACCTAGAAGCAGCAGAGTTATGCCGGAACTGCTTATCGAAGGGTAGCCTAAAGGGGGCTACCCCAATGATGAGACCTGAAAGAAGGGAGGGCTCCTGGGTGGGTTGAAATCGTTCGAACCGACAAGTGGGGGGAGGAGGGCCAGGTTTAAATAGTGAACGCCCCGCCTCCCCTCACACAAATACGGCACTCTTAATTGCCTACCACTTGTGCTCAGATCGGCTCATGCTGAGAGGGTCCCCTACCTACGCCTATACTCCACCCCCCCAACCTAGAAGCAGCAGAGTTATGCCGGAACTGCTTATCGAAGGGTAGCCTAAAGGGGCCAAAAGAACCATGCATAGGAGTTAGAAAACTTGATAACAGAAACTACAGACCAAAACTCGAAAGCCAATGATATTTCGTATAAGGATCCGGGATATTACGTATGGAACACACGGAACTGCGACGACCCAACCGTTTGATGACATGTACTGGCACCTTATGCATGGACGCCGCCGCTGCCGCGCCCATGCGGAAGGAATGTCCTGTGATCCAGCGAGGACCGACCCCTGGACCTGTCAACTAACCTGAAAGTACGTAAGAAAGGCCGCAGTGGTTAGCCGGGCATTGCCTAGTTCGAGTACGGGAGAACATGCCGCTTGGACTAAATACTACGCAGCCAAGCCTCCAAGGCCTGCACCGGACACCATCTGCTGTCCGTGGGAAAGTATCTGACCGCCACTGGTTGCCCCGGCCGTGACGTCTTGGACGAGGCCAAGGTAAGGACATAGATGGACCCGCGCCGGATGAGCTGACCTTTCCGCAGGCACCCAGCCAGCGTATTGGTGCCCATGAGCTCGCCTGACCTGAGGAATCCATGGAAAGCCAGGTACAAGGCTGTTTCTACCAGAGCGCTAACCTGCGGCCCGAACGGTTTGCCCCTGCAGTTTGCCTGTCACGGCCTGAACAAGCTACCAGTAAATGGCTGACGCCCATGTCGTTTCACAACAGACATCTTGCGCAAACCCTTCAACGCCGCTTTGATCGGGTGGGCGGAGAAGAGTGACGGTAGGTCCGGATGTAGCCTGCACCAATGGTGCTGAATACCTGCCATGTATAGTTAACAATGCTATAGGACAGGTTTAATTGAGAGTGGCAAAACCCAGACGAAGCCCAATAGGTGAGTGATAGGTCCCCGGCCAGCGGCCGGGTAGGTGTTCTCATATCTCTGAAACAGGTGCCAAGCTGTCTTGTAAGCCCTCAGAGTATTACTGGCCAAGGAATTGGCCATCAGTCTCTTAGCTATGGTGAGATGGGAGACTAGTCCCAGCGCAGCTGGGCCTGGTGAGGAAATTTTTTTATTTTTTTTTTAATCTCCATGCGTGAGAGACTCTAATGGCGGAGTCATATGTGTAAAACTAAAACGGAGAAGCTCTGCGTGAGGGACTCTAATGGCGGAGTCATATGTGTAAAACTAAAACGGAGAAGCTCTGCGTGAGAGACTCAGATGGCGGAGTCATATGTGTAACCTAAAACGGAGAAGCCATGCGTGAGAGACTCAGATGGCGGAGTCATATGTGTAACCTAAAACGGAGAAACCATGCGTGAGAGACTCTAATGGCGGAGTCATATGTGTAACCTAAAACGGAGAAGCCATGCGTGAGAGACTCTAATGGCGGAGTCCTATGTGTAAACCTAAAACGGAGAAGCCATGCGTGAGAGACTCTAATGGCGGAGTCATATGTGTAACCTAAAACGGGGAAGCCATGCGTGGAGACTCTAATGGCGGAGTCATATGTGTAAAACTAAAACGGAGAAGCTCTGCGTGAGGGACTCTAATGGCGGAGTCATATGTGTAAAACTAAAACGGAGAAGCCATGCGTGAGAGACTCAGATGGCGGAGTCATATGTGTAACCTAAAACGGAGAAACCATGCGTGAGAGACTCTAATGGCGGAGTCATATGTGTAACCTAAAACGGAGAAGCCATGCGTGAGAGACTCTAATGGCGGAGTCCTATGTGTAAACCTAAAACGGAGAAGCCATGCGTGAGAGACTCTAATGGCGGAGTCATATGTGTAACCTAAAACAGGGAAGCCATGCGTGAGAGACTCTAATGGCGGAGACATATGTGTGAACCTAAACGGAGAAGCCATGCGTGAGAGACTCTAATGGCGGAGTCATATGTGTAACCTAAAACGGAGCAGCCATGCGTGAGACTCTAATGGCGGAGACATATGTGTGAACCTAAACGGAGAAGTCATGCATGAGAGACTCAGATGGCGGAGTCAAATGTGTAACCTAAAACGGAGAAGCCATGCGTGAGAGACTCTAATGGCGGAGTCATATGTGTAAACCTAAAACGGAGCAGCCATGCGTGAGAGACTCTAATGGCGGAGTCATATGTGTAAACCTAAAACGGAGCAGCCATGCGTGAGAGACTAATGGCGGAGTCATATGTGTAAACCTAAAACGGAGAAGCCATGCGTGAGAGACTAATGGCGGAGTCATATGTGTAAAACTCACACGGAGAAGCCATGCGTGAGAGACTCTAATGGCAGATCTGTATGTGTAAAACTAACACGGAGAAGCCATGCGTGAGAGACTCAAAAATGTATATATTATTATTTTTTTATTTTTATATATATATATATATATATATATACATATTTTTTTTTTTTTTTTTTTTCACTATCAACCACTTAAGCAGCTCCCGTATGGGCACAGCTCTGAGTACGAGCATGAAGAGCATGGTATAACGCAGATCACCTGCACGGACTAACTAACATCTTGTGCCTAAATAACCCCCTTGGAACCTAATGTACGGCCGGCAGCAGGAAGCCGGCCACCGCCTATGATCTGCTCCCCCTGACCGAGCCTAGTACTCCTTCCCCTGATCCCTGCCTACCTAACGGCACGGCGGCCCGTGCCAGACTTTATTAAAGATGAGGAGCCTTACCCCCCAGCCGCGTGGGGAGCTCACGCTGCTCCCTGGCAGAATGCACCAGTGCGGGAGGGCCGACCCACCGCCGGCTGGACACTCGTACCGCGTGGGGAGCAGCGCCACTCCCTGGCAATGTGCACCGGATCAGAGGGAGCCCTTCCTTTACCGTGGGCCCCGGCCCCCGCTGGTTTGAACCGTGTGCCGCGTGAGGAGCCGCACAGCTCCCTGGCATTGTGCGCCGGTGCGGGAGTGCCCCCCCTCACCTAGGGGCTGGTTATTGTGACTGGAACCCGCTGGGAGACTGAAGCCTAACTGGACCTACCTGTGACCGTGAAGGCTGACCTCCCAGGCCGTGGCTGACCCACGTGCGTAGTCGTGACGCAACTACCCGTAGATGCCCACCCAGTGCCTGTAGTTAACGGGAGTGCGACCGAGTCTGTGGATGTGACCGACTAGCCCCTATAGTCGTGAGGGGACCCTACATCGAGAGTAGCGGTAACGGACCATCGCCTGTAGACGTGGTAGTATTACCTCATGAGTCTGTTGACATGAGACTAATGCCTGCAGTCGTGGCCGGTCTTAATAATGAGTCTGCAGTCGTAACGGATTTGTGCCTGCAGTCGTGGCAGGGCTTTAGAGCGGGTCTGTAGTCGTGACAGACTGATGCCTGCAGTCGTGGCAGGACTTTATAACGAGTCTGTAGTCGTGACAGACTGATGCCTGCAGTCGTGGCAGGGCTTTATAACGGGTCTGTAGTCGTGACAGACTGATGCCTGCAGTCGTGGCAGGACTTTATAACGAGTCTGTAGTCGTGACAGACTGATGCCTGCAGTCGTGGCAGGGCTTTATAACGGGTCTGTAGTCGTGACAGACTGTTGCCTGCAGTCGTGGCAGGGCTTTAGAGCGGGTCTGTAGTCGTGACAGACTGATGCCTGCAGTCGTGGCAGGGCTTTATAAGGAGTCTGTAGTCGTGACAGACCTGGCAAAGCAACATTCCTATCTATACCATTATTATAATTTTTTCTTTTTTTTTTTTTTTTTTCTTTTCCCCCCCACCAAAGGCCACGACTGTAGGCGCCACCCAGTAAGAGATGCGCCAGAGGCCTGGACATAATAGTCCACCATCCCCCGTCCCCCAAGCCTATGCAGGAGAAAAGAGGGGGTTGGCCCCCGCATGCACCACCCCTGACTCACCTGGCGGCCATGACAGCCACGAACCCCACAGTATCGTAAGTTAGCCCACCACCTGTGAACCTGAATAACCAAGGACAGACGTGTGAGTGAGCGCACGCCAGCTGGGCGACACTTAACTCATGCCACCGCTCCCTAGCTAACCACCGGATTATTGGGACTGCGCCCGAACCAACCCCCTGACTGACCGTATGGGCTTACGGGCGGCCCGGCTGCGTGCGCAAAGTGACGTGGCCAGCCCCCCTCCTTGAAGCCCTCTTTATATTTGATCCTTGAACATATTCCAAATTTTATTTAAATATTTTTTATTTATTTTTTACTCCTGCCTTAGTACCTAGCCACTGTGCCTGAGCAGAGGAGCCCTGCACCAAGACTGCAGTACCAGTATGGGCCTGTAGGTGTCGACCATCCCCCGCCCTCTCTCAAGCCAGGACCTGCTGGAGCGCAGCAAGCCAGTGATTCCCTTCTAGGTTAGAATTAACCATTGAAATCATAACTTGTTATACAGTGCACATGTCTGAGTATCTGCTTATCTCGTCTTGCCTGAGTTTGGCGCAGTAAAGAAGACGAGTTTATTCTGCAGCGGATTCCTAGACATGACTGAAAGTCACATAAACATGTCCACCTTCACAGCCTCGCTAATTGTAATTACCAGGAGAACGTGCATCAGGATCGGCTGCGAGGGATTTGCGCTCCGCCATGTGGAACATTGCATCCCGTGCCCACCGCTATCGACTATTTGTACAGGGAAAGCCGCGGCGTATTAATCGCCTATAGGTTTCGGCTTCCGTCCCCTGATCCTGCAGCTGGACCTCCGCTTACTGATTGCAGCTAATGAATAGATCCCTGTGTGAGCGGACGGCGTTTTCCTCTACGGCGGAACGTTCTGATACAGGAGTGAGTGATATATAACGCTGCGTCGTGGAGCCGACGGCCGGCGTGACCGATGCTCAGGGTATGCGAGCGGACGTCGTGACCCGTCGCTGCTGAGCCACAGGTGAGGGGTGCCTGCCTGGGGGACGCTGCATGTGGGAGCGGGGGTGCTTAGCGCAGGGCCTGGAGCGGATCGGGGTGCCTGTCTCGGGGTGCCGGAAGCGATCGGGAGTGCGGGCAGTCTCCAGCGCAGCTGGGGACCGGCGGCACGCTCGGCAGCCCCACATGTTATACATAGCGAGACGGGTGTGCAAGCCACCCTGCCTACCTAATCACCGTAGCGACAAGCTCGACGCAGCCGATCCCCCGATCCTCCAGTGACGCATGCCCTTCTCTGGCACCAACCCACAAGCCGATTCGAAATCGTTCGAACCGACAAGTGGGGGGAGGAGGGCCAGGTTTAAATAGTGAACGCCCCGCCTCCCCTCACACAAATACGGCACTCTTAAATGCCTACCACTTATTGGGCTCGGAAGAGAGCTTTGAAGAGGCAGTACAATAAAAATCTATCATTTGATGTTAATAAATGCTTAGTATTATGGTTTGGTGTACAGGGTTTACAGTGGAATGACTTGCTTACTGTAATGTAGAAGTTATGTTCAAAGTGGCCTTTGCCTAACATCATTGTCATTCATTTAGGTGGCAATGACGTTGGGAGAGTCAAGACGGTAGATTTATTGTCAAGGATGAAACAGGACTTAGCCTTAATAAAAGGCATATTTCCTGACGCATTCTTGTTTTTTTCTGAAATTGTTCAAAGGATGGTTTGGGCTGGTGCAGAACAACGGAACCTGGAAAAGATAAGGAAGAGAGTTAATAGAGCTATATTTAAGTTCATGCCGATCCTTGGGGGTCAGAGTTACCGTCACATTGATTTAGAAGATTTTGTCCCAGGGTTGTTCAGATCTGATAATGAACACCTATCAGATATTGGTTTGGATATTTTCAATCTAGGTCTGCAAAGTATTATTGAAGTTGGTCTGTGTTGCTTGTTTGGGGGGGGCCATGCCTGTTAGGCACGGCTTGTGGGGTGATCGGTCACCCAGCTCGTGCTGGGTGGACTTAATGGTCCCTAAAGTTAATGAGATTTAAGTATTTATTCAGTTATTTATATTTTATGGTTGGATTATTTATTGATATTTATTAATTCAATATTTTTGCTAAATTAGTATGATAACTTGGTAAAACCCCAAAATAAAGCAACACGGCCTATTTATTCCACACTAAAGTGTCTCGTGTCTTTTAATTATTTATTTGGTAAGGTTATATGGTTTCATGAGATGTGTCCTCTGCCACCCATGCCACGGTCATGCTTTTCCCTCAGCCCCCCCCCTTGCTATGCCGCTGGCATTACCTCTATGCTTGTGATGTCATAACAGGGGGGCATGACTCGCTTACTTATGACATAATAATCAGGGTCTGTGGTCTAATCCCTTAAATCGTGGTCGGCCCTGACACCAGTGTCAGTTTCTCTAGCTGGCTGTCACCATGGGGAAGTCTACGAAGAGGAGGAGGTTGATGAAGTCAGTTCCTGTGGTGAAAACGGTAGAGAGTATGGATGTTGGCCCTCGCCAGTATCCGGATGATATCGGCATGGAGTCTGTTCACGATGATGAGGATAACATGATGGATGTTGGCCCTCGTCAATATCCAGACAATGTGGAGACAAAGGACCTTCCGGGGAGCTTCACCAACATCAGGGCTTCAAACCCCCGGAAGAGAAAGCAGCCATCTTGTATCATTTGCCGCCGGCGATAACATCTGCTGCTAGGCCCTAAACTAACATCTGCCCCTCGGCCAACAAAAAACCATCTGCTGCTTGGGTCCCATTTACCATCTGCCTCCTGGGGCCATTTACTATCTGTTGCTTGGGGCCCATTTAACATCTGCAGCTTGGCTATATGAGGAAAATGAAGAGACATGAAGAAAATTTCTGGCAAGAACATGTATGTAGATGCTGTGAAATTAATTTTTTTCCCCTAAAAACACCCCTGAGTGTAAAGTGTAAGCCTATTACATTCAATATGGCCACTCTCATGCTAAGGGTATTTTTGTGATGTCATTATTAGAATGCCACGGTCATGCTTTTCCCTCTCCCCCCCCCCCCTTGCTATGCCGCTGGCATTACCTCTATGCTTGTGATGTCATAACAGGGGGGGCATGACTCGCTTACTTATGACATAATAATCAGGGGGTGTGGTCTAATCCCTTATATCGTGGTAGCCCCCTGACACCAGTGCCAGTTTCTCTAGCTGGCTGTCACCATGGGGAAGTCTACGAAGAGGAGGAGGTTGATGAAGACAGTTCCTGTGGTGAAAACGGTAGAGAGTATGGATGTTGGCCCTCGCCAGTATCCGGATGATATCGACATGGAGTCTGTTCACGATGATGAGGAAAACAAGATGGATGTTGGCCCTCGTCAATATCCAGACAATGTGGAGATGAAGGACCTTCCGGGGAGCTCCACCAACATCAGCGCTTCAAACCCCAGGAAGAGAAAGCGGCCATCTTGTATCATCTACCGCCGGCGATAACATCTGCCGCTAGGCCCTAGACTAACATCTGCCCCTGGGCCAACTAAAAATCATCTGCTGCTTGGGTCCCATTTACCATCTGCCTCCTGGGGCCATTTACTATCTGTGGCTTGGGGTCCATTTACCATCTGCAGCTAGTGGCCCATTTACCATCTACCCCTTGGGGCCCATTTACCATCTACAGATGGTTTGTACCATCCAAACCATCTGAAATTCCCAAGAAGACAAGCAGAGCACCACTAGGTCCGCTAAGTTTGGTCGCTTCCCTCTGTCTTCTCCTTGTGTTTTTGTAAACTGTTTTTCTTATTTGGATATTTTCTCTTCTAAGATCTGGCTATAAAGCAACATGAGGAACCTCTCGTTACACTTTTCCGTCCCTGAAAATCTGTCAGAGGTGCGAACCCCGACCTCCCCTCTACAAGTTAGAAGACCAGAATTTAACTAGTCCTGAAGAGGGAGCCACCGTCTCCCTTAAAAAACCAAAGCCGCAAAAAATGCACTGAAATGCTAAAATGTTTTATAATAAACATAGTTTGTTTGTTTTTTAAGTAAAAAATTGTGTCTTATTTTTCTTAATTGAGAAATTGCACATATTGTACTCAGCCTTTATTTTCTATGGGTATCCTAAGGGTGTAGGAAGTAAGTTCAGAGAGCTGGAGCCTGAAGGGGTGACTTACCAATTTTCAAAAGGATGCAATTCACACATATGTGCTTTAAATCTGCATGGGGGAGATTTATCAAACTGGTGTAAAGTAGAATTGGCTTAGTCGCCCATAGCAACCAATCAGATTCCACCTTTAATTTTTAACAGCTCGTTTGAAAAATGAAAGATGGATTATAATTAGTTGCTATGGGCAACTAAGTAAGTTCTACATTACACCAGTTTGATAAATCTCCCCCTATGTTCCAAAGTTTATGACTTTTAGTTTTGCCAGAAAACTAGCACAGGTCTGAAAATAAATTACCCCCCCGGGTAATACTTCATCCACTAGTGATATCTCCCTTAACAGTATTTTCATAACGTGTGAGCCCATTACATTCAAGATGGCTGCTCTCATGATAAGGCCCCTGCTTGTGATGTCATCATTAGAATCCTGGCCAGATGAAGAAAATGAAGAGACATGAAGAAACTTTCAGGCAAGAACATGTATGTAGATGCTGTGATATTAAACATTTTTTCCTAAGAACACCCCTGAGCGCAAAGTGTAAGCCTATTACATTCAATATGGCCACTCTCATGCTAAGGGTATTTTGTGATGTCATCATTAGAATGCCATGGTCATGCTTTTCCCTCTGCCCACCCCTCCCCCCCCTTGCTATGCCGCTGGCATTACCTCTATGCTTGTGATGTCATAACAGGGGGGAATGACTCGCTTACTTATGACATAATAATCAGGGTCTGTGGTCTAATCCCTTAAATCGTGGTCGGCCCTGACACCAGTGTCAGTTTCTCTAGCTGGCTGTCACCATGGTGAAGTCTACGAAAAGGAGGACGTTGATGAAGACAGTTTCTGTGGTGAAAACGGTAGAGAGTATGGATGTTGGCCCTCGCCAGTATCCGGATGATATCGACATGGAGTCTGTTCCCGATGATGAGGATAACAAGATGGATGTTGGCCCTCGTCAATATCCAGACAATGTGGAGATAAAGGACCTTCCGGGCAGCTTCACCAACATCAGGGCTTCAAACCCCCAGAAGAGAAAGCAGCCATCTTGTATCATCGGCCGCCGGCGATAACATCTGCCGCTAGGCCCTAAACTAACATCTGCCCCTGGGCCAACAAAAAACCATCTGCTGCTTGGGTCCGATTTACCATCTGCCTCCTGGAGCCATTTACTATCTGTTGCTTGGGGCCCATTTAACATCTGCAGCTTGGCTATATGAGGGAAATGAAGAGACATGAAGAAAATTTCAGGCAAGAACATGTATGTAGATGCTGTGAAATCAATTTTTTTCCCCTAAGAACAACCCTGAGTGCAAAGTGTAAGCCTATTACATTCAATATGGCCGCTCTCATGCTAAGGCACTTTTTGTGATGTCATCATTAGAATGCCACGGTCATGCTTTTCCCTCTGCCCCCCCCCCCCACTTGCTATGCCGCTGGCATTACCTCTATGCTTGTGATGTCATAACAGGGGGGCATGACTCGCTTACTTATGACATAATAATCAGGGTCTGTGGTCTAATCCCTTAAATCGTGGTCGGCCCTTACACCAGTGTCAGTTTCTCTAGCTGGCTGTCACCATGGGGAAGTCTACGAAGAGGAGGAGGTTGATGAAGACAGTTCCTGTGGTGAAAACGGTAGAGACTATGGATGTTGGCCCTCGCCAGTATCCGGAAGATATCGACATGAAGTCTGTTCACGATGATGAGGATAACAAGATGGATGTTGGCCCTCATCAATATCCAGACAATGTGGAGATAAAGGACCTTCCAGGGAGCTTCACCAACATCAGGGCTTTAAACCCCCGGAACAGAAAGCAGCCATCTTGTATCATCTGCCGCCGGCGATAACATCTGCCGCTAGGCCCTACACTAACATCTGCCCCTGGGCCAACAAAAAACCATCTGCTGCTTGGGTCCCATTTACCATCTGCCTCCTGGGGCCAATTACTATCTGTTGCTTGGGGCCCATTTAACATCTGCAGCTTGGCTATATGAGGAAAATGAAAAAAACATGAAGAAAATTTCAGGCAAGAACATGTATGTAGATGCTGTGAATTTTTTTTTCCCCCCTAAGAATGCCCCTGAGTGCAAAGTGTAAGCCTATTACATTCAATATGGCCACTCTCATGCTAAGGGTATTTTGTGATGTCATCATTAGAATGCCATGGTCATGCTTTTCCCTCTGCCCCCCCCCCCACCCTTTCTATGCTGCTGGCATTACCTTTATGCTTCTGATGTCATAACAGGGGGGCATGACTCGCTTACTTATGATATAATAATCAGGGGGTGTGGTCTAATTCCTTATATCGTGGTCGCCCCCAGACACCAGTGTCAGTTTCTCTAGCTGGCTGTCACCATGGGGAAGTCTACGAAGAGGAGGAGGTTGATGAAGACAGTTCCGGTGGTGAAAACGGTAGAGAGTATGGATGTTGGCCCTCGCCAGTATCCGGATATTGACATGGAGTCTGTTGACAATGATGAGGATAACAAGATGGATGTTGGCCTTTGTCAATATCCAGACAATGTGGAGATGAAGGACCTTCCGGGGAGCTCCACCAACATCAGGGCTTCAAACCCCCGGAAGAGAAAGCGTCCATCTTGTATCATCTGCCGCCGGCGATAACATCTGCCGCTAGGCCCTAGACTAACATCTGCCCCTGGGCCAACTAAAAATCATCTGCTGCTTGGGTCCCATTTACCATCTGCCTCCTGGAGCCATTTACTATCTGTGGCTTGGGGCCCATTTACCATCTGCAGCTAGTGGCCCATTTACCATCTACCCCTTGGGGCCTATTTACCATCTACAGATGGTTTGTACCATCCAAACCATCTGAAATTCCCAAGAAGACGAGCAGAGCACCACCAGGTCCGGTAAGTTTGTTCGCTTCCCTTCATCTTCTCCTTGTGTTTTTGTAAACAGTTTTTCTTATTTGGATATTTTCTCTTCTAAGATCTAGCTATCAAGCAACATGAGGAACCTCTCATTACACTTTTCCGTTCCTGAAAATCTGTCAGAGTTGCGAACCCCGACCTCCCCTCTACAAGTTAGAAGACCAGAATTTAACTAGTCCTGAACACGGAGCCACCGTCTCCCTTAAAAAACCAAAGCCGCAAAAAATGCACTGAAATGCTAAAATGTTTTATAATAAACATAGTTTGTTTGTTTTTTAAGTAAAAAATGGTGTCTTATTTTTCTTAATTGAGAAATTGCACATATTGTACTCATCCTTTATTTTCTATGGGTATCCTAAGGGTGTAGGGAGTAAGTTCAGAGAGCTGGAGCCTGAAGGGGTGACTTACCAATTTTCAAAAGGATGCTATTCACACATATTTGCTTTAAATCTGTATGGGGGAGATTTTATCAAACTGGTGTAAAGTAGAACTGGCTTAGTCGCCCATAGCAACCAATCAGATTCCACCTTTCATTTTTCACAGCTCCTTTGAAAAATGAAAGATGGATTCTAATTGGTTGCTATGTGCAACTAAGTAAGTTCTACATTACA
The DNA here is from genome assembly GCF_905171765.1 of Bufo bufo. NCBI lineage: Eukaryota > Metazoa > Chordata > Amphibia > Anura > Bufonidae > Bufo > Bufo bufo. The sequence goes on from NC_053390.1 coordinate 47,463,653, forward strand.
CCAGTTTGATAAATCTCCCCCTATGTGCCAAAGTTTATGACTTTTAGTTTTGCCAGAAAACAAGCACAGGTCTGAAAATAAGTTACTTTCCCGAGTAATACTTCATCCACTAGTGATATCTCCCTTAACAGTATTTTCATAACGTGTGAGCCCATTACATTCAAGATGGCCGCTCTCATGATAAGGCCCCTGCTTATGATGTCATCTTTAGAATCCTGGCTATATGAAGAAAATGAAGAGACATAAAGAAAATTTCAGGCAAGAACTTGTATGTAGATGCTGTGATATTAAACATTTTTTCCTAAGAACACCTTTGAGCGCAAATTGTAAGCCCATTACATTCAATATGGCCGCTTTTATGCTACGGCCCTTTTTGTGATGTCATCATTAGAATGTTACGGTCATGCTTTTCCCTCTGCCCCCCCCCCCCCCCTTGCTATGCCGCTGGCATTACCTCTATGCTTCTGATGTCATAACAGGGGGGCATGACTCGCTTACTTATGACATAATAATCAGGGTCTGTGGTCTAATCCCTTAAATCGTGGTCGGCCCTTACACCAGTGTCAGTTTCTCTAGCTGGCTGTCACCATGGGGAAATCTACGAAGAGGAGGAGGTTGATGAAGACAGTTCCTGTGGTGAAAACGGTAGAGAGTATGGATGTTGGCCCTCGCCAGTATCCGGATGATATCGACATGGAGTCTGTTCACGATGATGAGGATAACAAGATGGATGTTGGCCCTCGTCAATATCCAGACAATGTGGAGATGAAGGACCTTCCGGGGAGCTCCACCAACATCAGGGCTTCAAACCCCCGGAAGAGAAAGCGGCCATCTTGTATCATCTGCCGCCGGCGATAACATCTGCCGCTAGGCCCTAGACCAGGTGTGCACAACGTTTCCTGGTTGGGGGCCACATTGCCAGACTGAACCAATGACGAGGGCCGAAATTAAAATTTAAAGGTGCATTAACAACTGAAATATTGTACTTATGGCATATTGAACACACATTATATAGCAATAATGTCTAGTTACACTTCCAGGACTCCCATCTAATGGGAGAAATACATGAAAAATACATGTGAGCATCCACAAGACATAGGCATACATGTCTGTTACCAGATGGTTGGGGGCCGCACAGAATAGTATTAAGGGCCGCATGTGGCCCCCGGGCCGCAGGTTGTGCACCCCTGCCCTAGACTAACATCTGCCCCTGGGCCAACTAAAAAACATCTGCTGCTTGGGTCCCATTTACCATCTGCCTCCTGGGGCCATTTACTCTCTGTGGCTTGGGGCCCATTTACCATCTGCAGCTAGTGGCCCATTTACCATCTACCCCTTGGGGCCCATTAACCAACTACAGATAGTTTGTACCATCCAAACCATCTGAAATTCCCAAGAAGACGGGCAGAGCACCACCAGGTCCGGTAAGTTTGGTCGCTTCCCTTCATCTTCTCCTTGTGTTTTTGTAAACTGTTTTTCTTATTTGGATATTTTCTCTTCTAAGATCTGGCTATCAAGCAAAATGAGGAACCTCTCGTTACACTTTTCTGTCCCTGAAAATCTGTCAGAGGTGTGAACCCCGACCTCCCCTCTACAAGTAAAAAGACCAGAATTTAACTAGTCCTGAAGACGGAGCCACCGTCTCCCTTAAAAAACCAAAGCCGCAAAAAATGCACTGAAATGCAAAAATGTTTTATAATACACATAGTTTGTTTTATTTTTAAGTAAAAAATGGTGTCTTATTTTTCTTAATTGAGAAATTGCACATATTGTACTCATCCTTTATTTTCTATGGGTATCCAAAGGGTGTAGGGAGTAAGTTCAGAGAGCTGGAGCCTGAAGGGGTGACTTACCAATTTTCAAAAGGATGCAATTCACACATATTTGCTTTAAATCTGTATGGGGGAGATTTATCAAACTGGTGTAAAGTAGAACTGGCTTAGTCGCCCATAGCAACCAATCAGATTCCACCTTTATTTTTAACAGCTCCTTTTAAAAATGAAAGATGGATTCTAATTGGTTGCTATGGGCAACTAAGTAAGTTCTACATTACACCAGTTTGATAAATCTCCCCCTATGTGCCAAAGTTTATGACTTTTAGTTTTGCCAGAAAACTAGCACAGGTCTGAAAATAAATTACCCCCCCGGGTAATACTTCATCCACTAGTGATATCTCCCTTAACAGTATTTTCATAACGTGTGAGCCCATTACATTCAAGATGGCCGCTCTCATGATAAGGCCCCTGCTTGTGATGTTATCATTAGAATCCTGGCATGGTGACACTTTTTGTGATGTCATCATTAGAATCCTGGCTATATGAAGAAAATGAAGAGACATGAAGAAAATTTCAGGCAAGAACATGTATGTAGATGCTGTGATATTAAACATTTTTTCCTAAGAACACCCCTGAGCGCAAAGTGTAAGCCCATTACATTCAATATGGCCGCTCTTATGCTAAGGCCCTTTTTGTGATGACATCATTAGAATGCCACGGTCATGCTTTTCCCTCGGCCCCCCCCCCCCCACTTGCTATGCCGCTGGCATTACCTCTATGCTTGTGATGTTATAACAGGGGGGCATGACTCGCTTACTTATGACATAATAATCAGGGTCTGTGGTCTAATCCCTTAAATCGTTGTCTGCCCTTACACCAGTGTCAGTTTCTCTAGCTGGCTGTCACCATGGGGAAGTCTACGAAGAGGAGGAGGTTGATGAAGACAGTTCCTGTGGTGAAAACGGTAGAGAGTATGGATGTTGGCCCTCGCCAGTATCCGGATGATATCGACATGAAGTCTGTTCACGATGATGAGGATAACAAGATGGATGTTGGCCCTCGTCAATATCCAGACAATGTGGAGATAAAGGACCTTCCGGGGAGCTTCACCAACATCAGGGCTTTAAACCTCCGAAACAGAAAGCAGCCATCTTGTATCATCTGCCGCCGGCGATAACATCTGCCGCTAGGCCCTACACTAACATCTGCCCCTGGGCCAACAAAAAACCATCTGCTGCATGGGTCATTTACTATCTGTTGCTTGGGGCCCATTTAACATCTGCAGCTTGGCTATATGAGGAAAATGAAAAAAACATGAAGAAAATTTCAGGCAAGAACATGTATGTAGATGCTGTGAAATTATTTTTTTCCCCCTAAGAACACCCCTGAGTGCAAAGTGTAAGCCTATTACATTCAATATGGCCACGCTCATGCTAAGGGTATTTTGTGATGTCATCATTAGAATGCCATGGTCATGCTTTTCCCTCTGCCCCCCCCTCACCCTTTCTATGCCGCTGGCATTACCTCTATGCTTCTGATGTCATAACAGGGGGGCATGACTCGCTTACTTATGATATAATAATCAGGGGGTGTGGTCTAATTCCTTATATCGTGGTCGCCCCCGGACACCAGTGTCAGTTTCTCTAGCTGGCTGTCACCATGGGGAAGTCTACGAAGAGGAGGAGGTTGATGAAGACAGTTCCGGTGGTGAAAACGGTAGAGAGTATGGATGTTGGCCCTCGCCAGTATCCGGATATCGACATGGAGTCTGTTCACGATGATGAGGATAACAAGATGGATGTTGGCCTTCGTCAATATCCAGACAATGTGGAGATGAAGGACCTTCCGGGGAGCTCCACCAACATCAGGGCTTCAAACCCCCAGAAGAGAAAGCAGCCATCTTGTATCATTTGCCGCCGGCGATAACATCTGCCGCTAGGCCCTAGACTAACATCTGCCCCTGGGCCAACTAAAAACCATCTGCTGTTTGGGTCCCATTTACCATCTGCAGCTAGTGGCCCATTTACCATCTACCCCTTGGGGCCCATTTACCATCTACAGATGGTTTGTACCATCCAAACCATCTAAAATTCCCAAGAATACGAGCAGAGCACCACCAGGTCCGGTAAGTTTGGTCGCTTCCCTTCATCTTCTCCTTGTGTTTTTGTAAACTGTTTTTCTTATTTGGATATTTTCTCTTCTAAGATCTAGCTATCAAGCAACATGAGGCACATCTCATTAAACTTTTCCGTCCCTGAAAATCTGTCAGAGTTGCGAACCCCGACCTCCCCTCTACAAGTTAGAAGACCAGAATTTAACAAGTCCTGAACACGGAGCCACCGTCTCCCTTAAAAAACCAAAGCCGCAAAAAATGCACTGAAATGCTAAAATGTTTTATAATAAACATAGTTTGTTTGTTTGTTTTTTAAGTAAAAAATGGTGTCTTATTTTTCTTAATTGAGAAATTGCACATATTGTACTCAGCCTTTATTTTCTATGGGTATCCTAAGGGTGTAGGAAGTAAGTTCAGAGAGCTGGAGCCTGAAGGGGTGACTTACCAATTTTCAAAAAGGATGCTATTCACACATATTTGCTTTAAATCTGTATGGGGGAGATTTATCAAACTGGTGTAAAGTAGAACTGGCTTAGTCGCCCATAGCAACCAATCATATTCCACCTTTCATTTTTCACAGCTCCTTTGAAAAATGAAAGATGGATTCTAATTGGTTGCTATGGGCAACTAAGTAAGTTCTACATTACACCAGTTTGATAAATCTCCCCCTATGTGCCAAAGCTTATGACTTTTAGTTTTGCCAGAAAACTAGCACAGGTCTGAAAATAAATTACCCCCCTGGGTAATACTTCATCCACTAGTGATATCTCCCTTAACAGTATTTTCATAACGTGTGAGCCCATTACATTCAAGATGGCCGCTCTCATGATAAGGCCCCTGCTTGTGATGTTATAATTAGAATCCTGGCATGGTGACACTTTTTGTGATGTCATCATTAGAATCCTGGCTATATGAAGAAAATGAAGAGACATGAAGAAAATTTCAGGCAAGAACTTGTATGTAGATGCTGTGATATTAAATATTTTTTCCTAAGAACACCTTTGAGCGCAAAGTGTAAGCCCATTACATTTAATATGGCCGCTTTTATGCTAAGGCCCTTTTTGTGATGTCATCATTAGAATGCCACGGTCATGCTTTTCCCTCCCCCCCCCCCCCCTTGCTATGCCGCTGGCATTACCTCTATGCTTGTGATGTCATAACAGGGGGGGCATGACATGCTTACTTATGACATAATAATCAGGGTCTGTGGTCTAATCCCTTAAATCGTGGTCAGCCCTTACACCCGTGTCAGTTTCTCTAGCTGGCTGTCACCATGGGGAAGTCTACGAAGAGGAGGAGGTTGATGAAGACAGTTCCTGTGGTGAAAACGGTAGAGAGTATGGATGTTGGCCCTCGCCAGTATCCGGATGATATCGACATGGAGTCTGTTCACGATGATGAGGATAACAAGATGGATGTTGGCCCTCGGCAATATCCAGACAATGTGGAGATGAAGGACCTTCCGGGGAGCTCCACCAACATCAGGGCTTCAAACCCCAGGAAGAGAAAGCGGCCATCTTGTATCATCTGCCGCCGGCGATAACATCTGCCGCTAGGCCCTAGACTAACATCTGCCCCTGGGCCAACTAAAAACCATCTGCTGCTTGGGTCCCATTTACCATCTGCCTCCTGGGGCCATTTACTATCTGTGGCTTGGGGCCCATTTACCATCTGCAGCTAGTGGCCCATTTACCATCTACCCCTTGGGGCCCATTAACCATCTACAGATGGTTTGTACCATCCAAACCATCTGAAATTCCCAAGAAGACGGGCAGAGCACCACCAGGTCCGGTAAGTTTGGTCGCTTACCTTCATCTTCTCCTTGTGTTTTTGTAAACTGTTTTTCTTATTTGGATATTTTCTCTTCTAAGATCTGGCTATCAAGCAACATCAGGAACCTCTCGTTACACTTTTCCGTCCCTGAAAATCTGTCAGAGGTGTGAACCCCGACCTCCCCTCTACAAGTTAGAAGACCAGAATTTAACAAGTCCTGAACACGGAGCCACCGTCTCCCTTAAAAAACCAAAGCCGCAAAAAATGCACTGAAATGCTAAAATGTTTTATAATACACATACAGTAGTTTGTTTTATTTTTAAGTAAAAAATGGTGTCTTATTTTTCTTAATTGAGAAATTGCACATATTGTACTCATCCTTTATTTTCTATGGGTATCCTAAGGGTGTAGGGAGTAAGTTCAGAGAGCTGGAGCCTGAAGGGGTGACTTACCAATTTTCAAAAGGATGCAATTCACCCATATTTGCTTTAAATCTGTATGGGGGAGATTTATCAAACTGGTGTAAAGTAGAACTGGCTTAGTCGCCCATAGCAACCAATCAGATTCCACCTTTATTTTTAACAGCTCCTTTTAAAAATGAAATATGGATTCTAATTGGTTGCTATGGGCAACTAAGTAAGTTCTACATTACACCAGTTTGATAAATCTTCCCCTATGTGCCAAAGTTTATGACTTTTAGTTTTGCCAGAAAACTAGCACAGGTCTGAAAATAAATTACCCCCCCGGGTAATACTTCATCCACTAGTGATATCTCCCTTAACAGTATTTTCATAACGTGTGAGCCCATTACATTCAAGATGGCTGCTCTCATGATAAGGCCCCTGCTTGTGATGTCATCATTAGAATCCTGGCTATATGAAGAAAATGAAGAGACATGAAGAAAATTTCAGGCAAGAACATGTATGTAGATGCTGTGATATTAAACATTTTTTCCTAAGAACACCTCTGAGCTCAAAGTGTAAGCCCATTACATTCAATATGGCCGCTCTTATGCTAAGGCACTTTTTGTGATGTCATCATTAGAAAGCCACGGTCATGCTTTTCCCTCTGCCCCCCCAATTGCTATGCCGCTGGCATTACCTCTATGCTTGTGATGTCATAACAGGGGGGCATGACTCGCTTACTTATGACATAATAATCAGGGTCTGTGGTCTAATCCCTTAAATCGTGGTCGGCCCTGACACCAGTGTCAGTTTCTCTAGCTGGCTGTCACCATGGGGAAGTCTACGAAGAGGAGGAGGTTGATGAAGACAGTTCCTGTGGTGAAAACGGTAGAGAGTATGGATGTTGGCCCTCGCCAGTATCCGGATGATATCGACATGGAGTCTGTTCACGATGATGAGGATAACAAGATGGATGTTGGCCCTCGTCAATATCCAGACAATGTGGAGATAAAGGACCTTCCGGGGAGCTTCACCAACATCAGGGCTTCAAACCCCCGGAAGAGAAAGCGGCCATCTTGTATCATCTGCCGCCGGCGATAACATCTGCCGCTAGGCCCTAAACTAACATCTGCCCCTGGGCCAACAAAAAACCATCTGCTATTTGGGTCCCATTTACCATCTGCCTACTGGGGCCATTTACTATCTGTTGCTTGGGGCCCATTTAACATCTGCAGCTTGGCTATATTAAGAAAATGAAAAGATATGAAGAAAATTTCAGGCAAGAAGATGTATGTAGATGCTGTGATATTATTTTTTTTTCCTAAGAACACCTCTGAGCGCAAAGTGTTGGCCCTCGTCAATATCCAGACAATGTGGAGATAAAGGACCTTCCGGGGAGCTTCACCAACATCAGGGCTTCAAACCCCCGGAAGAGAAAGCGGCCATCTTGTATCATCTGCCGCCGGCGATAACATCTGCCGCTAGGCCCTAAACTAACATCTGCCCCTGGGCCAACAAAAAACCATCTGCTATTTGGGTCCCATTTACCATCTGCCTACTGGGGCCATTTACTATCTGTTGCTTGGGGCCCATTTAACATCTGCAGCTTGGCTATTTGAGGAAAATGAAGAGACATGAAGAAAATTTCAGACAAGAACATGTATGTAGATGCTGTGAAATTAATTTTTTTCCCCCTAAGAACACCCCTGAGTGCAAAGTGTAAGCCTATTACATTCAATATGGCCACTATCATGCTAAGGGTATTTTGTGATGCCATCATTAGAATGCCATGGTCATGCTTTTCCCTCTGCCCCCCCCCCACCCTTGCTATGCCGCTGGCATTACCTCTATGCTTGTGATGTCATAACAGGGGGGCATGACTCGCCTACTTATGACATAATAATCAGGGGGTGTGGTCTAATCCCTTATATCGTGGTCGCCCCCTGACACCAGTGTCAGTTTCTCTAGCTGGCTGTCACCATGGGGAAGTCTACGAAGAGGAGGAGGTTGATGAAGACAGTTCCTGTGGTGAAAACGGTAGAGAGTATGGATGCTGGCCCTCGCCAGTATCCGGATGATATTGACATGGAGTCTGTTCACGATGATGAGGATAACAACACATCTGCCGCTAGGCCCTAGACTAACATCTGCCCCTGGGCTAACTAAAAACCATCTGCTGCTTGGGTCCCATTTACCATCTGCCTCCTGGGGCCATTTACTATCTGTGGCTTGGGGCCCATTTACCATCTGCAGCTAGTGGCCCATTTACCATCTACCCCTTGGGGCCCATTTACCATCTACAGATGGTTTGTACCATCCAAACCATCTGAAATTCCCAAGAAGACGAGCAGATCACCACCAGGTCCGGTAAGTTTGGTCGCTTCCCTCTGTCTTCTCCTTGTGTTTTTGTAAACTGTTTTTCTTATTTGGATATTTTCTCTTCTAAGATCTGGCTATCAAGCAACATGAGGAACCTCTCGTTACACTTTTCCGTCCCTGAAAATCTGTCAGAGGTGCTAACCCCGACCTCCCCTCTACAAGTTAGAAGACCAGAATTTAACTAGTCCTGAAGACAGAGCCACCGTCTCCCTTAAAAAACCAAAGCCGCAAAAAATGCACTGAAATGCTAAAATGTTTTATAATAAACATAGTTTGTTTGTTTTTTAAGTAAAAAATTGTGTCTTATTTTTCTTAATTGAGAAATTGCACATATTGTACTCAGCCTTTATTTTCTATGGGTATCCTAAGGGTGTAGGAAGTAAGTTCAGAGAGCTGGAGCCTGAAGGGGTGACTTACCAATTTTCAAAAGGATGCAATTCACACATATTTGCTTTAAATCTGTATGGGGGAGATTTATCAAACTGGTGTAAAGTAGAACTGGTTTAGTCGCCCATAGCAACCAATCAGATTCCACCTTTCATTTTTCACAGCTCCTTTGAAAAATGAAAGATGGATTCTAATTGGTTGCTATGGGCAACTAAGTAAGTTCTACATTACACCAGTTTGATAAATCTCCCCCTATGTGCCAAAGTTTATGACTTTTAGTTTTGCTAGAAAACTAGCACAGGTCTGAAAATAAATTACCCCCCCGGGTAATACTTCATCCACTAGTGATATCTCCCTTAACAGTATTTTCATAACGTGTGAGCCCATTACATTCAAGATTGCCGCTCTCATGATAAGGCCCCTGCTTGTGATGTTATCATTAGAATCCTGGCATGGTGACACTTTTTGTGATGTCATCATTAGAATCCTGGCTATATGAAGAAAATTAAAAGATATGAAGAAAATTTCAGGCAAGAACATGTATGTAGATGCTGTGATATTATTTTTTTTTCCTAAGAACACCTCTGAGCGCAAAGTGTAAGCCCATTACATTCAATATGGCCGCTCCTATGCTAAGGCACTTTTTGTGATGTCATCATTAGAATGAAGGGGCCCCCCCCAGAACGTATAGCTTGGGGGACACATGGTGGCAGGGGCACTGGATTTTATTTTATTTCAATTGTAAGGTTTTTGTTAATGATGCTGTTTTGTAGGATTTTCTCCCCCCCCCCCACTTCTTTTTCCTTCAATTTTAGGGTTACCTGACAGGAATCCGGTTTTGGCCGGTTCTCCTGGTGATCTGCCTGGAGACGTGACGCTTGGAACAGCTGTAGGATTGGCCAGCTGTTCTGAAGCGGGAAAAATGCTAGACAGCTGATTGGCAGCTGTCATTTTCAGCGGGAAATCTGTGTGGATAAAAGTGACAGTACACGGTCATCAGCTGTCAGTTCCAGTGGAGCACCCTTCAAGGAGCAGCGCCTTGCAAGACCGGGATGGAGGACTTACTTCGGAGCCTGATCCTGAGAGCGGAGTCATCGGGAGGAGAAGAGTGGCTGAGGCGCTGCCTCGCTCAGCCTGTAGCCAGCGACGGAGGAGCGGCGGCGTATCCAGAAGAGGACAGAGCGCCGGAGCCAGTGGAAGACGACGAAGACATCTTTCAAGTGGCCAGTGGGGAAGTGGAGGTGTTGGCGCCGCGCAGCAAAAGAGCTAAAAGACATGCGCGCCGGCACCCCACCCCCTGTAGACGTCACCGCAGCCAGCTCATTACCATGCGCCGGGCCGCAAGCGGCGTCGGTCGCTGATGACGTCACGGCCCGGCGACGTCATCAAAGAGCGCCGGCCGGAAAGGCTTCTGGGAACAGCCGGCGGCGCTCCAACGCATCCAATAGAGCAGCGATGGATCCTTACAGCGCCGAGCATCCTACTGCAGCAGCACATGAAGATGACCACGTGGGACATGCTGGCACATCTGTGCAGCATTCATTTGCAGTTACTGGAGAATATCCTGGGAAGATCCGGATGAAGATTCCTCAGTCCGGTCCGGGACAGGAGGTCCAATCAAGTGGTGAGCATTCCCATATTGAGTCCATGTTTAACAATGAAAAATTTCTTTCAGGTCTTAACTGTTTGTTTGCCGAATTTTTAAAAAGTAATGTTACAACTGTGGCTGCGGGTGTGTGGTCATCCCTGCCAGCGCCGCTGTCAAAGAACTTGCCTATTTTAGAAAAAGGTTCAGGGGTTCCAGAACTCTGTATAAAAGAGGTTCTCCCCTGCGAAGTATCTCCTCTGGGTTTCCATTTATCTAATGGGATCAAAGAGAAGATATGGAATTTTGAATTTGTGGATTTATTATCTTTGCTTCCTTCTAACAGGGAACAAAATGTAGAGAAAAAGGATGATAAAAGTGAGGATGTAAGAAAGCGCCTGCAGCCAAGATCTTTCAACAATTGGTTGGAGGCTTTTTGTATATATGCTGCAGTGCTGGGAGAAAGGCATCCTGAGAAGTGCTCGGGCCTTTTCCAGCATCTTGATTTCATACTGGAAGCATACAAGAACTTTGGTGGTATTGCATGGTTCCAATATGATGAGACGTTTAGGCAAAAACTGGCAATCCATCCGTCTTTAAATTTCGGTGTGAAAGACATAGGCTTGTGGATCAATTTAATGCTGCCACAGAGAACTGTGCAGCAAAGACAGACCCCTGCGAATCAATCTCTTAGGAAGGGAGTCTGTTTCACTTTCAATGAATCCACTTGTAAGTGGCTTGCCAGCTCTCGTTATAAACATGAATGCTCCCTTTTCGGGGGCAATCATCCTTTATTACGTTGTTTTAAGAAAAACCAGCCTTCTTTTCTTGCTACTAAGGAGCAATTATCTAAAAGCATGGACGCCAGTGAAATTAATAGAGTTGGTGCCATGGCTAAACAAGTACCCAGACAGGGAGAAAGCTAATTTAATTTTTTATGGTTTTTTATCGGGTTTTGATATTCCGCAGTTTAAGGGTTCTGGTTGTATATTTGTTGACAATTTGAAGTCTGTTCATGATTTTCCTGATGTAGTTAGAGATAAGATTAGTAAAGAATTAGAGAATGGTAGGTTAGCGGGTCCATTTAAGCACCCACCTTTTAAAAATTTCAGATTATCCCCTTTGGGTGTAGTCCCAAAGAAGAATCCGGGGGAATTTAGGTTGATACATCACTTATCGTATCCCAAGGATTCTTCTTTGAATGATGAAATTGCCAAGGAAGAGGCGGCTGTTTCGTATGCCTCCTTTGATGAGGCTGTAAACTTGTTGAGGAGGTTCGGTCATAGAGCGTTGTTAGCGAAGGCGGATATTAAAGCCGCTTTTAGATTGCTCCCTGTAAAACCGTCTGGTTTTAATTCACTTGGTTTTAGCTTTGAAGGAAAATTTTTCTTTGATAAATGCCTACCTATGGGTTTTTCTAAATCATGTGTCTATTTTGAAGCTTTTTCTTCCTTTTTGCATTGGGTGATTCAAGAATCTTTTCCTGATGGTGGAGTTTTGCACTATTTAGATGATTTTTTGTTTTTAGGTTATTCTGATTCGGTGTGTTGTGAGCAGTTATTGCAGGGGTTTTTAAGCATGTGTGGCGAAACCAACCTCGCCACTGGGTTTTGGAGAGGACTGGCTGCTGGCCTCTTGCCCCAGGATTATGGGCCATATACTAACTTTTAAACCCCTGAACCGATTCAAGTGAATTTTGGATAGGTTTGTCCCCACGTTATACTGTTTGAATTAATGTAAGTTATATGTATGGCCAATGTAAACTCACAAAGTTGTAACAATCTATAATAATTGTAACTTGTCAGCTTGGGAGGAAAATGCTGGGTGTGTTTCTATTGTGCCATTGTCCCATTGTGTGTTTAAATGGTGATGTCTGTCCTGTTGTATCTACATGTGTATTGGCGATCTCCCTTTGTTCTGAGAGATAATTGGATTGCTCCTCAGGTTGTCTCCAGACAGAGGGGAGGAGACCATGATGCATTGTGGGGATATGTTGTCCTATGTCCCAGTCTTCATTCTGGTCCTCTGGGGGCGTGAACGATTGGTTGCTGTAGTTGCATTGTATGTGTTGTTAATTACTGATTGGTTGTATTTCAAACCCCTGTGGGCAGTACTATGTTTTTGGTTTGTGAATAAAAGAGGCTGTACGTGAAGTACAGTCAGTTCCTGTTTCACCTTCAACATAGAGCCTCGTCTCATGTGTGTGGGGATTGCTATACGTGTATACTCCCCTGGCTATAACTACTAGCTCTTTTAAGGGCTGTTCCTGATCTCTGGTTTTAGGAGAGGTCCACCCACTGGAGCCTGGAGCCTTGTCGTAGGTCCAGGGTGGGTAGGAGACGGTGAGACCTCAACCAAGCTTCGGCGGTTCGTGGGGTCTGCAGTGCGTACGGCGTCAAGTGGAGTGCTTGGAGTCCTCGGAAAGCACTAGGAGCATTCATTCAACGGAGGTACCCGGTCGGTGTACCAGGTGATCCGTTACATTGGTGGCAAGCAGTGGGATGGCGTCCTAGTGTGAGGAGAAGCAGCTCGGAGACACCGTTCGTGGAGTTACAAATTGAGGGCAACGCTAGTATCCGTACAGCGCCCCTGGGAGCAGAGGTATCCAGCGACTTGGAGCAGACAAGTATGGAAGGCTCTGAAGATGACTGGCTGGCCGAGGTGAGGCAGCGAGTGGCCCAGTATGGAGGTAATGTGTCCATGGATATATACCAGGCCATCTGGAACCAGGTCACAGCCAAGCGACATGCAAGGATGGAACGAGAATTCCGACTGGCGAAAGAGAGCGAAATTGCCCAGCGGAAGGAGTGTTACAGCAGCCGAGCAGAGGCTGCATCCGAGGAGGTTAGCAGTCTCCCCCTGAGGCGGCCAGAGGAACCCGAAGTAGGGGTCCTCATAGACTGGTCCTGTGAGGAACCACAACAGGCAGGTGGAGACGGGACCGAGGTCTCTCCACCGGGATGCTGGGCAGCTGGCCCAGACGCTCAACAGCAGCCGGAGTTGCCAGGTGTGGACGCAGGTGGTTCTTACTCGCAACTGTTGAGGGACCTCACAGACTGGTCCTGGGAGGACCCACAGATGGCAGGTGGAGATGGGACCGAGGTCTCTCTACCAGTCCTACAGGGATGCTGGACGGTTGGTCCAGATCTCCAGCCATCTCCGCAGGGATACCAGGAGGAGGAGGTAAGCGAGCCCTCCCCTTCCCAGGTACTTCCCAACCGAGTTCTGGGGGCAGGGGATGAGCCTGCGATATCCACTGATCTCTCTCCCCAACCACAGGGGGACAGCACCCCTAACTCCGATGGTGCAGATGGGACCACGGTCTCTGCACCAGACCTACCGAGATACTGGACGGCCGGTTCAGATCCCCCACCAACCCTGCAGGAATGCCAGGAGGAGGAGGTAAGCGATTCCTCCTCTCCACAGCCGATCTGCAACAAGGTCCTGGGGATAGGATTCCCTGACCACATCCCAGCGGAAGAGCTGGCATCTGGGCAGAGCGCAGTCGGCCTCTGCCCTCCCCTATCCTCTTCTCCAGAGCCGGACTTCCCACAGGCTACCCCAGCAGAAGAGCTGGCATCTGGGCAGAGCGCAGTCGGCCTCTGCCCACCAAGTACCTACAGCTCCAAGCTGGAGAACCACAAGGAAGCGAGGAGTAGCAGATGCCCACTCAACAGCTGGGGACATACAGAACAGAGCCAGGCCCCAAGATTCAACAGGTCCAGTATTGGGTTGTGGTTGGACTGCCAGACTAACTCCGGTACTGACCGTGAGGTCAGGTATCTGGTTAGTCTTCCCTGGGAGGGGGAGATGTGTGGCGAAACCAACCTCGCCACTGGGTTTTGGAGAGGACTGGCTGCTGGCCTCTTGCCCCAGGATTATGGGCCATATACTAACTTTTAAACCCCTGAACCGATTCAAGTGAATTTTGGATAGGTTTGTCCCCACGTTATACTGTTTGAATTAATGTAAGTTATATGTATGGCCAATGTAAACTCACAAAGTTGTAACAATCTATAATAATTGTAACTTGTCAGCTTGGGAGGAAAATGCTGGGTGTGTTTCTATTGTGCCATTGTCCCATTGTGTGTTTAAATGGTGATGTCTGTCCTGTTGTATCTACATGTGTATTGGCGATCTCCCTTTGTTCTGAGAGATAATTGGATTGCTCCTCAGGTTGTCTCCAGACAGAGGGGAGGAGACCATGATGCATTGTGGGGATATGTTGTCCTATGTCCCAGTCTTCATTCTGGTCCTCTGGGGGCGTGAACGATTGGTTGCTGTAGTTGCATTGTATGTGTTGTTAATTACTGATTGGTTGTATTTCAAACCCCTGTGGGCAGTACTATGTTTTTGGTTTGTGAATAAAAGAGGCTGTACGTGAAGTACAGTCAGTTCCTGTTTCACCTTCAACATAGAGCCTCGTCTCATGTGTGTGGGGATTGCTATACGTGTATACTCCCCTGGCTATAACTACTAGCTCTTTTAAGGGCTGTTCCTGATCTCTGGTTTTAGGAGAGGTCCACCCACTGGAGCCTGGAGCCTTGTCGTAGGTCCAGGGTGGGTAGGAGACGGTGAGACCTCAACCAAGCTTCGGCGGTTCGTGGGGTCTGCAGTGCGTACGGCGTCAAGTGGAGTGCTTGGAGTCCTCGGAAAGCACTAGGAGCATTCATTCAACGGAGGTACCCGGTCGGTGTACCAGGTGATCCGTTACAGCATGTGTTCGGAATTTGGCATTCCAATAGCCCAAGAAAAGACCATATACCCGTGCTGTTGTTTAGAGTTTTTGGGTATTGAGTTGGACAGCATCAGGATGGAATTTCGTTTGCCTGAGAAGAAGTTGTTTGATCTTAGATTGTGTATTGCAAGGTTATTGGCAAAAAATAAATGTACGTTGAGGGAGCTTCAGTCTCTTTTGGGTTCTTTAAATTTTGCCTGTAGGATCATCCCTATGGGGAGAGTATTTTCAAAACGGTTATACTTTGCTATAAGAGGTTTAAAGTCCCCTAAGGCGCACATCAGGTTATCTAGACCTTTAAAGGACGACTTATTGTTGTGGTTCGAATTTTTGAAGAAATTCAATGGTATAATTTGTTTTCAAGAAGATTTTTTGGATTCGGATGCGTTACAATTGTTTACAGATGCAGCTGGTAGTGCAGGTTTTGGGGCTTTTTGGAATAATAGGTGGTGCGCTGGGGCATGGCCTGCGTCTTGGATTGTAAATAAGTTTGTATCTAATTTAGTTTTATTGGAGTTATTCCCGGTAGTTGTAGCTATTGTTATTTGGGGTTTATATTTTAGTAATAGGCGGATTCTTTTGCTCACTGATAATCAAGGGGTTGTTTTTGCTGTAAATACGTTGTCTTCAAAGTGTGAGAGAACTGTTCGTTTGTTGAGACATTTAGTTTTATGCTGTATGAAGTTTAATATTTGGCTGAAGGCTAGATACATTCCAGGTAAAAAGAATGACATTGCAGATGCGTTATCTCGATTTCAGTGGAAAAGATTCCGGGAGCTCGCGCCAGAAGCAGAATTGGAGGGAGTCCCGTGCCCGAAGCATCTGTGGGATTTAGTTCTGGTCTAATAATTAAAAATCTTCAAAGGTCACTGGCACCTAGAACATGGGATGCTTATTAATCCGCATGGAATAGGTGGCTTTCTTTTAATCAAAGTGAGGATGTGATTTTGAATATCAACACTGAGAATGAAGGCTTAGCTTTCATTTCATTTATGTTAGAGAAAGATTGTTCTTTTTCTCACATTTCAAAGACAGTTGCGGGCGTTTCTTTTTTCCAGAAGTTGTACGGTCAGCCATGTTTAGCAAATTCTTTTATTATTAGGCAGGTCTTGAAGGGTGTAAAAAGGAGCATTCAAAAAAAGGATAAGAGATACCCAGTATCTCTAAGCATTCTATTAAAACTAGTTGATGTGCTAAGTACTGTTACAAAAAATCAGTTTGAATCATCATTATTTAAAACTGCGTTTATTTTAGCTTTTTTCTGAGCTTTTAGGATAGGTGAGTTAGTGGCTGACTCAAAGAAAGCGGATCCGAGTCTGCTCTCTTCTGATGTATCCTTGGGTCAAGAGAATGTTAGAATTAGAATTAGTAAGTCAAAAACTGATCAAATGGGTCGTGGTCAAATAATCACATTAAACAAATGGTTCAATTCTCCGCTTTGTCCAGTTAGTGCAGTGTCTTCATGGTTGGAAGTCCGGCCGAAAGTTAAAGGGGCCTTCTTAATCCATGAAGATCACAGTCCATTGACTAAATTTTAATTTAATTCCATTTTAAAAAAATGCTTGAAGGCAATCAAGATGGATCATTTGCATTTGTCCTCGCATTCATTCCGTATCGGGGCTGCCACTGAGGCTGCAAATTTTGGTCTTGAAGATGCAGTTATAAAAAGGATTGGGAGATGGGCTTCTAATAGGTTTAAATTATATGTTAGACCAGTTATTATCGTATTAAAATGTTTTGTTTTGCAGGTTCCGGTATTGTTATTTGGTTAGTGGGACATTCATTTATTTATTGGGCTCGGAAGAGAGCTTTGAAGAGGCAGTACAATGAAAATCTATCATTTGATGTTAATAAATGCTTAGTATTATGGTTTGGTGTACGGGGTTTACAGTGGAATGACTTGCTTACTGTAATGCAGAAGTTATGTTCAAAGTGGCCTTTGCCTAACGTCATTGTCATTCATTTAGGTGGCAATGACGTTGGGAGAGTCAAGACGGTAGATTTATTGTCAAGGATGAAACAGGACTTAGCCTTAATAAAAGGCATATTTCCTGACGCATTCTTGTTTTTTTCTGAAATTGTTCAAAGGATGGTTTGGGCTGGTGCAGAACAACGGAACCTGGAAAAGATAAGGAAGAGAGTTAATAGAGCTATATTTAAGTTCATGCCGGTCCTTGGGGGTCAGAGTTACCGTCACATTGATTTAGAAGGTTTTGTCCCAGGGTTGTTCAGATCTGATAATGTACACCTATCAGATATTGGTTTGGATATTTTCAATCTAGGTCTGCAAAGTATTATTGAAGTTGGTCTGTGTTGCTTGTTTGGGGGGGGCCATGCCTGTTAGGCACGGCTTGTGGGGTGATCGGTCACCCAGCTCGTGCTGGGTGGACTTAATGGTCCCTAAAGTTAATGAGATTTAAGTATTTATTCAGTTATTTATATTTTATGGTTGGATTATTTAGTGATATTTATTAATTCAATATTTTTGCTAAATTGGTATGATAACTTGGTAAAACCCCAAAATAAAGCAACACGGCCTATTTATTCCACACTAAAGTGTCTCGTGTCTTTTAATTATTTATTTGGTAAGGTTATATGGTTTCATGAGATGTGTCCTCTGCCACCCATGCCACGGTCATGCTTTTCCCTCACCCCCCCCCCCCCCCTTGCTATGCCGCTGGCATTACCTCTATGCTTGTGATGTCATAACAGGGGGGCATGACTCGCTTACTTATGACATAATAATCAGGGTCTGTGGTCTAATCCCTTAAATCGTGGTCGGCCCTGACACCAGTGTCAGTTTCTCTAGCTGGCTGTCACCATGGGGAAGTCTACGAAGAGGAGGAGGTTGATGAAGTCAGTTTCTGTGGTGAAAACGGTAGAGAGTATGGATGTTGGCCCTCGCCAGTATCCGGATGATATCGGCATGGAGTCTGTTCACGATGATGAGGATAACATGATGGATGTTGGCCCTCGTCAATATCCAGACAATGTGGAGACAAAGGACCTTCCGGGGAGCTTCACCAACATCAGGGCTTCAAACCCCCGGAAGAGAAAGCAGCCATCTTGTATCATTTGCCGCCGGCGATAACATCTGCCGCTAGGCCCTAAACTAACATCTGCCCCTCGGCCAACAAAAAACCATCTGCTGCTTGGGTCCCATTTACCATCTGCCTCCTGGGGCCATTTACTATCTGTTGTTTAGGCCCATTTAACATCTGCAGCTTGGCTATATGAGGAAAATGAAGAGACATGAAGAAAATTTCAGGCAAGAACATGTATGTAGATGCTATGAAATTAATTTTTTCCCCCTAAAAACACCCCTGAGTGTAAAGTGTAAGACTATTACATTCAATATGGCCACTCTCATGCTAAGGGTATTTTTGTGATGTCATTATTAGAATGCCACGGTCATGCTTTTCCCTCTCCCCCCCCCCCTTGCTATGCCGCTGGCATTACCTCTATGCTTGTGATGTCATAACAGGGGGGGCATGACTCGCTTACTTATGACATAATAATCAGGGGGTGTGGTCTAATCCCTTATATCGTGGTAGCCCCCTGACACCAGTGCCAGTTTCTCTAGCTGGCTGTCACCATGGGGAAGTCTACGAAGAGGAAGAGGTTGATGAAGACAGTTCCTGTGGTGAAAACGGTAGAGAGTATGGATGTTGGCCCTCGCCAGTATCCGGATGATATCGACATGGAGTCTGTTCACGATGATGAGGAAAACAAGATGGATGTTGGCCCTCGTCAATATCCAGACAATGTGGAGATGAAGGACCTTCCGGGGAGCTCCACCAACATCAGCGCTTCAAACCCCCGTAAGAGAAAGCGGCCATCTTGTATCATCTACCGCCGGCGATAACATCTGCCGCTAGGCCCTAGACTAACATCTGCCCCTGTGCAAACTAAAAACCATCTGCTGCTTGGGTCCCATTTACCACCTGCCTCCTGGGGCCATTTACTATCTGTGGCTTGGGGTCCATTTACCATCTGCAGCTAGTGGCCCATTTACCATCTACCCCTTGGGGCCCATTTACCATCTACAGATGGTTTGTACCATCCAAACCATCTGAAATTCCCAAGAAGACGAGCAGAGCACCACCAGGTCCGCTAAGTTTGGTCGCTTCCCTCTGTCTTCTCCTTGTGTTTTTGTAAACTGTTTTTCTTATTTGGATATTTTCTCTTCTAAGATCTGGCTATAAAGCAACATGAGGAACCTCTCGTTACACTTTTCCGTCCCTGAAAATCTGTCAGAGGTGCGAACCCCGACCTCCCCTCTACAAGTTAGAAGACCAGAATTTAACTAGTCCTGAAGACGGAGCCACCGTCTCCCTTAAAAAACCAAAGCCGCAAAAAATGCACTGAAATGCTAAAATGTTTTATAATAAACATAGTTTGTTTGTTTTTTAAGTCAAAAATTGTGTCTTATTTTTCTTAATTGAGAAATTGCACATATTGTACTCAGCCTTTATTTTCTATGGGTATCCTAAGGGTGTAGGAAGTAAGTTCAGAGAGCTGGAGCCTGAAAGGGTGACTTACCAATTTTCAAAAGGATGCAATTCACACATATGTGCTTTAAATCTGCATGGGGGAGATTTATCAAACTGGTGTAAAGTAGAATTGGCTTAGTCGCCCATAGCAACCAATCAGATTCCACCTTTAATTTTTAACAGCTCGTTTGAAAAATGAAAGATGGAATCTAATTGGTTGCTATGGGCAACTAAGTAAGTTCTACATTACACCAGTTTGATAAATCTCGCCCTATGTTCCAAAGTTTATGACTTTTAGTTTTGCCAGAAAACTAGCACAGGTCTGAAAATAAATTACCCCCCCCCCCCCCCCCCCCGGGTAATACTTCATCCACTAGTAATATCTCCCTTAACAGTATTTTCATAACGTGTGAGCCCATTACATTCAAGATGGCCGCTCTCATGATAAGGCCCCTGCTTGTGATGTCATCATTAGAATCCTGGCCAGATGAAGAAAATGAAGAGACATGAAGAAACTTTCAGGCAAGAACATGTATGTAGATGCTGTGATATTAAACATTTTTTCCTAAGAACACCCCTGAGCGCAAAGTGTAAGCCTATTACATTCAATATGGCCACTCTCATGCTAAGGGTATTTTGTGATGTCATCATTAGAATGCCATGGTCATGCTTTTCCCTCTGCCCACCCCCCCCCCCTTGCTATGCCGCTGGCATTACCTCTATGCTTGTGATGTCATAACAGGGGGGAATGACTCGCTTACTTATGACATAATAATCAGGGTCTGTGGTCTAATCCCTTAAATCGTGGTCGGCCCTGACACCAGTGTCAGTTTCTCTAGCTGGCTGTCACCATGGTGAAGTCTACGAAGAGGAGGAGGTTGATGAAGACAGTTCCTGTGGTGAAAACGGTAGAGAGTATGGATGTTGGCCCTCGCCAGTATCCGGATGATATCGACATGGAGTCTGTTCACGATGATGAGGAAAACAAGATGGATGTTGGCCCTCGTCAATATCCAGACAATGTGGAGATGAAGGACCTTCCGGGGAGCTCCACCAACATCAGCGCTTCAAACCCCCGTAAGAGAAAGCGGCCATCTTGTATCATCTACCGCCGGCGATAACATCTGCCGCTAGGCCCTAGACTAACATCTGCCCCTGGGCAAACTAAAAACCATCTGCTGCTTGGGTCCCATTTACAATCTGCCTCCTGGGGCCATTTACTATCTGTGGCTTGGGGTCCATTTACCATCTGCAGCTAGTGGCCCATTTACCATCTACCCCTTGGGGCCCATTTACCATCTACAGATGGTTTGTACCATCCAAACCATCTGAAATTCCCAAGAAGACGAGCAGAGCACCACCAGGTCCGCTAAGTTTGGTCGCTTCCCTCTGTCTTCTCCTTGTGTTTTTGTAAACTGTTTTTCTTATTTGGATATTTTCTCTTCTAAGATCTGGCTATAAAGCAACATGAGGAACCTCTCGTTACACTTTTCCGTCCCTGAAAATCTGTCAGAGGTGCGAACCCCGACCTCCCCTCTACAAGTTAGAAGACCAGAATTTAACTAGTCCTGAAGACGGAGCCACCGTCTCCCTTAAAAAACCAAAGCCGCAAAAAATGCACTGAAATGCTAAAATGTTTTATAATAAACATAGTTTGTTTGTTTTTTAAGTCAAAAATTGTGTCTTATTTTTCTTAATTGAGAAATTGCACATATTGTACTCAGCTTTTATTTTCTATGGGTATCCTAAGGGTGTAGGAAGTAAGTTCAGAGAGCTGGAGCCTGAAAGGGTGACTTACCAATTTTCAAAAGGATGCAATTCACACATATGTGCTTTAAATCTGCATGGGGTAGATTTATCAAACTGGTGTAAAGTAGAATTGGCTTAGTCGCCCATAGCAACCAATCAGATTCCACCTTTAATTTTTAACAGCTCGTTTGAAAAATGAAAGATGGATTCTAATTGGTTGCTATGGGCAACTAAGTAAGTTCTACATTACACCAGTTTGATAAATCTCGCCCTATGTTCCAAAGTTTATGACTTTTAGTTTTGCCAGAAAACTAGCACAGGTCTGAAAATAAATTACCCCCCCCCCCCCCCCCCCCCCGGGTAATACTTCATCCACTAGTAATATCTCCCTTAACAGTATTTTCATAACGTGTGAGCCCATTACATTCAAGATGGCCGCTCTCATGATAAGGCCCCTGCTTGTGATGTCATCATTAGAATCCTGGCCAGATGAAGAAAATGAAGAGACATGAAGAAACTTTCAGGCAAGAACATGTATGTAGATGCTGTGATATTAAACATTTTTTCCTAAGAACACCCCTGAGCGCAAAGTGTAAGCCTATTACATTCAATATGGCCACTCTCATGCTAAGGGTATTTTGTGATGTCATCATTAGAATGCCATGGTCATGCTTTTCCCTCTGCCCCCCCCCCCCCCCCCCTTGCTATGCCGCTGGCATTACCTCTATGCTTGTGATGTCATAACAGGGGGGAATGACTCGCTTACTTATGACATAATAATCAGGGTCTGTGGTCTAATCCCTTAAATCGTGGTCGGCCCTGACACCAGTGTCAGTTTCTCTAGCTGGCTGTCACCATGGTGAAGTCTACGAAGAGGAGGAGGTTGATGAAGACAGTTTCTGTGGTGAAAACGGTAGAGAGTATGGATGTTGGCCCTCGCCAGTATCCGGATGATATCGACATGGAGTCTGTTCCCGATGATGAGGATAACAAGATGGATGTTGGCCCTCGTCAATATCCAGACAATGTGGAGATAAAGGACCTTCCGGGCAGCTTCACCAACATCAGGGCTTCAAACCCCCAGAAGAGAAAGCAGCCATCTTGTATCATCGGCCGCCGGCGATAACATCTGCCGCTAGGCCCTAAACTAACATCTGCCCCTGGGCCAACAAAAAACCATCTGCTGCTTGGGTCCGATTTACCATCTGCCTCCTGGAGCCATTTACTATCTGTTGCTTGGGGCCCATTTAACATCTGCAGCTTGGCTATATGAGGAAAATGAAGAGACATGAAGAAAATTTCAGGCAAGAACATGTATGTAGATGCTGTGAAATCAATTTTTTTCCCCTAAGAACAACCCTGAGTGCAAAGTGTAAGCCTATTACATTCAATATGGCCACTCTCATGCTAAGGGTATTTTGTGATGTCATCATTAGAATGCCATGGTCATGCTTTTCCCTCTCCCCCCCCCACCCTTGCTATGCCGCTGGCATTACCTCTATGCTTGTGATGTCATAACAGGGGGGCATGACTCGCTTACTTATGACATAATAATCAGGGTCTGTGGTCTAATCCCTTATATCGTGGTCGGCCCTGACACCAGTGTCAGTTTCTCTAGCTGGCTGTCACCATGGGGAAGTCTACGAAGAGGAGGAAGTTGATGAAGACAGTTCCTGTGGTGAAAACGGTAGAGAGTATGGATGTTGGCCCTCGCCAGTATCCGGATGATATCGACATGGAGTCTGTTCACGATGATGAGGATAACAAGATGGATGTTGGCACTTGTCAATATCCAGACAATGTGGAGATGAAGGACCTTCCGGGGAGCTCCACCAACATCAGGGCTTCAAACCCCCGGAAGAGAAAACGGCCATCTTGTATCATCTGCCGCCGGCGATAACATCTGCCGCTAGGCCCTAGACTAACATCTGCCCCTGGGCCAACTAAAAACCATCTGCTGCTTGGGTCCCATTTACCATCTGCCTCCTGGGGCTATTTACTATCTGTGGCTTGGGGCCCATTTACCATCTGCAGCTAGGGGCCCATTTACCATCTACCCCTTGGGGCCCATTTACCATCTACAGATGGTTTGTACCATCCAAACCATCTGAAATTCCCAAGAAGACGAGCAGGTCCGGTAAGTTTGGTCGCTTCCCTTTGTCTTCTCCTTGTGTATTTGTAAAAATATTAAATCATACATTAAAGACACCACACAAATCATTAAAATAGTTGAAAATCTAAAATTTGAATCACACTGGCACATAGGAACACTAGATGTCCAATCACTTTATACCAGTATTAACCACCAACAAGGAACAGAAGCAGTCAAAAAACAATTGATCAAAGAAGCTAAACTACCAACGGAACAAATCGACCATATAATAGAAGGCATAGAATTCATACTTAATCATAATTATTTTTACTGGAATTCTAACTTTTATCTACAGACTCAAGGAACGGCCATGGGCACCAGATTCGCCCCCAGTTACGCAAACCTATTTATGGCCCAGTGGGAGGATGACATCATAACACCCAGACTGGGGTCGGATCTGGTGCTCTGGCAACGTTATATCGACGATATCATTTTCATATGGCAGGACAGTAAAGATAACCTGGATACCTTTCTAACAACAATCAATACAAATCCGTATGGCCTAAAATTTACTTCATCCATCAGCACATCAAAAATAGAATTTTTAGATCTACAAATAACAATAGAAAAAAATAAACTTATATGCACCACTTACCACAAACCAACATCAAAAAATAGCTTTATCCGATATGACAGTTGCCACCTACCGACGTGGCTTATAAACATTTCACAGGGACAGTTCCGTAGGGTCAAAAGAAATTGCACAATAGAATCTCATTTCAAGGAGGAATCGGAGAAAATGAAAACTCAGTTTATTGATAAAAAATACCCCATTGAATTGCTAGAAAAATCATTGAATAAAGTCAAAATAATGGAAAGGGAATCATTTTTTAACAAAACAACTAAGTCAGAAGAAGTACAGGAAACATCATCCAGGATTATATTACCTTACAATCCACAATACAAAAAAATCAAAAAGATCATAAACAATCATTGGTACCACATAAAACAGGATAAAATAATAGGGTCCATCATTACAGACATTCCACTAATCACATTCACTAAAGCCCCAAATTTAGGCCTAAAAATTGCCCCCACCATCAAACAAACCACAAGACAGTCCACAACAATTCAAGGATGGGCAGACATTACAGGCTTCTTTAGATGTGGAAATTGTAAGAACTGTCGGACCACATCCTTTCCGAAAAAAACCACATGCGTCATATCCAAAACAAACTCCCATAAACAAGAAATGAAAGAATTTTTAACATGCAGCTCGACAGAAGTCATATACGCCCTAGAATGCCCATGTCAAAAAATATATATTGGCCGCACAAAAAGAACACTCCAAAAACGAGTATCCGAACATATTGCAAACATAAGAAAAGGCTACGACAAACATACAGTATCAAACCATTTCAGTATAACCCATAACAAAGATCCAAGTGGACTCAAATATATGGCACTTGAAAAGGTAAAAAAAGATAGGAGGGGCGGAAATTTCATACACAAAATGTCAAGAATAGAATCCAGGAGGATCTTCGAATTCAACTCTGTGTTGCCAAATGGATTGAACGCAGAGATGGAGATTTTCGGTTTCCTCTCACGAGGGGGTTGCCGCCCGCCGACGAGCAACCGGTGAGGCTTTTATTACTTCCTCCGGTTGCTCCTTGGCGGACGGCCGCCCCTTACTACCTCACTACTACCTCACTACTCATCCTTGATGTTGTTGTATATTTGATGCTCACCCTCTTGTAGACGCACAGGGGTGATAAATCCAGAATAATCACTGGGTCTTTATACTACGGACCAGCGACATATTGGGTACACCCGTCTGTGCACTTGCAACTAGGGTACATCGGGATCCATCAGTAACATCATAAGAAAATATATAAAATACCCATACCAACATGATATACACAGATAAACCTATACATAGCAATATCTACACCTACATAACAAGGACCCCTACATGCTACATACTGCATTTTACACAATTAGCACCTTCTTCTGTTACACCATACCTACCCCCCTTTCTAGTAAATTGTACATATTCCTACTTCATCTAAAACATATAGAGATGACGGACCAGTGACAGAAAGGGCAAAACCTTACTATAGACTAATTACCAGTATTGACAAGAAAAAAATCCTTGTCCCTAATCTATACAATATTATTAATGATGGAATAACATCTATCCTTGCTATTGCTATGGTATATAACACTCACCCTCTTGGGGTTTGCACGGGGAGGATGGACCCAAGCAGTCGCTGGGTCTTTATACTACGGACCAGCGACATATTGGGTGCATCCGTCTGTGCACTTACAACCAGGGATCATCTGGGGAATATCTACCACAAGAAAATATTTGTGTGTATGTGTACGTGTGTATACACATGTGCGCACGGATATACCTATACACAACATCCACACCCATAAGCACCTTCCTCTACTACACTATATCTATCACTGCCCCACTTTTTCCCCCCCTCACTTAAATGTACAAGGATGACAAACACAAGATAGACAGATAAAAATCCCCATCCACTAAATATGGATCAATGATCTTATATTGTGCCACACAGGCTGACCCACTGCCTGTATGTAGGCCCTAAAGCAATGAACGCACATCACTACCTATATGTAAACCACTAAGTAATGAATCTACAATTATCATCATTATCCCATGCACCAAAGAACAGAATCCTAATACCCAGCACAATAGGTTAAAACAAAATAATCTATTTCATTTACCCCACTTTATTTATCTTTTTTCCTAATATTTCTCACATATACATTCACCAATTTATTGTATTCATCCATCTCCTTTTTCCACACTTTTATCTGCATAATAAACTAAATGTGCCATGCTATACCCCAATAGAACAACCAGCACAAAATATATACAATGAAAAAGTTAATTGACTCATAATTGAGCTAATTCGTTCTGCCCTATAAATACTCCAGTATTCACTACAATCCTCCACTTACTGATGAAGGGAGAGTCTCCCGAAACGCGTTTAAGGAGCAGAGGATTGTCAGAATACCAATCACTTGGAACGGAGCTAGAAGAATAGGCCGGGACCATTTAGCACAAGCCGGGAAAGATCGCGATCACGTGACTGCACACGTCACCATACAGACGCGCGAACCACGCCTCCCGGCGTCCTTGGCAACGAGATACACCGCCGACTCCTGGATTCAAGACAGCCGCCCAGGGAGAACTGAGCAACGCCAGAGGACCAAAGACAGCAGCGCCGGGTGAAGGGTAAGTGATCTCTGTAGCCAGAGACAGTGCGGGACGCCGCACTCAGGCACAGAGCGCCCCTTCCTCCCACAGCATCCGCATACAAATATAACATTCAATGACTACTGCATTCTATTAATGTATATGCCTGCTGTTCTTTGATAAATAACCTACCTATATATACCAAAAAGGCACATCACGTACTCTCCATCTAACAGCGGGAACCACATAAGGAGTCATAAGGCGCAGTATCCACTTATTCACCAAAAGTATATTATTATCCTATATAAGGAATACAAACGCATCATTCTTGAGACTATTTCATGAAAAGACAATTCTTTTATAAAAGGACAACTTTTTTAGCGCATTATTCAGCGCACTTTTTATATATATTTTTTACAATTTTTCATTTTTTATCATTCCTATATGTTATTACTTCAATACTCCTAATACCAGCTGGTTACCATTGAATGACATCCATTATTCTCTACCTATCTAAAAGGACATTTAGCTGAATTTTATTCACTCCACCTTTGCCTGATTTTATTTACCATTTTTATTATACCCTACATCGACCATATTTTTAATATACCCTACATCGACCATATATATAAATAAATTCATATATTGACCCAAATTAGAGTGTGCCTGCTTACTTATTTTCCTACTATTTATCCACTCCTGACTGGGTGAGTCAGTTTTAGCAGCCTTGCACCTCAACCATTTGCCTGAGCAGTAGAGCCGTCTATTCCCCCCTTTTTTTGTTTTTGTAAACTGTTTTTCTTATTTGGATATTTTCTCTTCTAAGATCTGGCTATAAAGGAACATGAGGAACCTCTCGTTACACTTTTCCGTCCCTGAAAATCTGTCAGAGGTGCGAACCCCGACCTCCCCTCTACAAGTTAGAAGACCAGAATTTAACTAGTCCTGAAGACAGAGCCACCGTCTCCCTTAAAAAACCAAAGCCGCAAAAAATGCACTGAAATGCTAAAATGTTTTATAATAAACATAGTTTGTTTGTTTTTTAAGTAAAAAATGGTGTCTTATTTTTCCTAATTGAGAAATTGCACATATTGTACTCAGCCTTTATTTTCTATGGGTATCCTAAGGGTGTAGGAAGTAAGTTCAGAGAGCTGGAGCCTGAAGGGGTGACTTACCAATTTTCAAAAGGATGCAATTCACACATATGTGCTTTAAATCTGTATGGGGAAAATTTATCAAACTGGTGTAAAGTAGAACTGACTTAGTCGCCCATAGCAACCAATCAGATTCCACCTTTCATTTTTCACAGCTCCTTTGAAAAATGAAAGATGGATTCTAATTGGTTGCTATGGGCAACTAAGTAAGTTCTACATTACACCAGTTTGATAAATCTCCCCCTATGTGCCAAAGTTTATGACTTTTAGTTTTGCCAGAAAACTAGCACAGGTCTGAAAATAAATGACCCCCCCGGGTAATACTTCATCCACTAGTGATATCTCCCTTAACAGTATTTTCATAACGTGTGAGCCCATTACATTCAAGATGGCCGCTCTCATGATAAGGCCCCTGCTTGTGATGTTATCATTAGAATCCTGGCATGGTGACACTTTTTGTGATGTCATCATTAGAATCCTGGCTATATGAAGAAAATGAAGAGTCATGAAGAAAATTTCAGGCAAGAACATGTATGTAGATGCTGTGATATTAAACATTTTTTCCTAAGAACACCTTTGAGCGCAAAGTGTAAGCCCATTACATTCAATATGGCCGCTCTTATGCTAAGGCACTTTTTGTGAGGTCATCATTAGAATGCCACGGTCATGCTTTTCCCTCTGCCCCCCCCCCCCCTGCTATGCCGCTGGCATTACCTCTATGCTTGTGATGTCATAACAGGGGGCATGACTCGCTTACTTATGACATAATAATCAGGGTCTGTGGTCTAATCCCTTAAATCGTGGTCGCCCCCTGACACCAGTGTCAGTTTCTCTAGCTGGCTGTCACCATGGGGAAGTCTACGAAGAGGAGGAGGTTGATGAAGACAGTTCCTGTGGTGAAAACGGTAGAGAGTATGGATGTTGGCCCTCGCCAGTATCCGGATGATATCGACATGGAGTCTGTTCACGATGATGAGGATAACAAGATGGATGTTGGCCCTCGTCAATATCCAGACAATGTGGAGATAAAGGACCTTCCGGGGAGCTTCACCAACATCAGGGCTTCAAACCCCCGAAACAGAAAGCAGCCATCTTGTATCATCTGCCGCCGGCGATAACATCTGCCGCTAGGCCCTAAACTAACATCTGCCCCTGGGCCAACAAAAAAACATCTGCTGCTTGTGTCCCATTTACCATCTGCCTCCTGGGGCCATTTACTATCTGTTGCTTGGGGCCCATTTAACATCTGCAGCTTGGCTATATGAGGAAAATGAAGAGACATGAAGAAAATTTCAGGCAAGAACATGTATGTAGATGCTGTGAAATATTTTTTTTTCCCTAAGAACACCTTTGAGTGCAAAGTGTAAGTCTATTACATTCAATATGGCCACTCTCATGCTAAGGGTATTTTGTGATGTCATCATTAGAATGCCATGGTCATGCTTTTCCCTCTGCCCCCCCCCCCCCCACCCTTGCTATGCCGCTGGCATTACCTCTATGCTTGTGATGTCATAACAGGGGGGCATGACTCGCCTACTTATGACATAATAATCAGGGGGTGTAGTCTAATTCCTTAAATCGTGGTCGCCCCCTGACACCAGTGTCAGTTTCTCTAGCTGGCTGTCACCATGGGGAAGTCTACGAAGAGGAGGAGGTTGATGAAGACAGTTTCTGTGGTGAAAACGGTAGAGAGTATGGATGTTGGCCCTCGCCAGTATCCGGATGATATCGACATGGAGTCTGTTCACGATGATGAGGATAACAAGATGGATTTTGGCCCTCGTCAATATCCAGACAATGTGGAGATAAAGGACCTTCCGGGAGCTTCACCAACATCAGGGCTTTAAACCCCCGGAAGAGAAAGCAGCCATCTTGTATCATCTGCCACCGGCGATAACATCTGCCGCTAGGCCCTAAACTAACATCTGCCCCTGGGCCAACAAATAACCATCTGCTGCTTGGGTCCCATTTACCATCTGCCTCCTGGGGCCATTTACTATCTGTTGCTTGGGACCCATTTAACATCTGCAGCTTGGCTATATGAGGAAAATGAAGAGACATGAAGAAAATTTCAGGCAAGAACATGTATGTAGATGCTGTGAAATTAAACATTTTTTCCTAAGAACACCCCTGAGCGCAAAGTGTAAGCCTATTACATTCAATATGGCCGCTCTCATGCTAAGGCACTTTTTGTGATGTCATCATTAGAATGCCATGGTCATGCTTTTCCCTCCCCCCCCCCCCCCCTTGCTATGCCGCTGGGCCAACAAAAAAACATCTGCTGCTTGGGTCCCATTTACCATCTGCCTCCTGGGGCCATTTACTATCTGTTGCTTGGGGCCCACTTTCCATCTGCAGCTTCGTGCCCATTTACCATCTACCCCTTGGGGCCCATTTACCATGTACAGATGGTTTGTACCATCCAAACCATCTGAAATTCCCATTAAAGACGAGCAGAGCACCACCAGGTCCGGTAAGTTTGGTCGCTTTCCTCCGTTTTCTCCTTGTGTTTTTGTAAACTGTTTTTCTTAGGCCTCATGCACCTGCCAGGCAGCAGGGGGCAGTCATGTACACAGTTCTTTTAGTATATTCTAACCTGAAGCGTCCCCATCACCATGGGAACGCCTCTGTGTTAGAATATACTGTCGGATCTGAGTTTCACAATCTAACTCAAATCCGATGGTATATTCTAACATAGAGGCGTTCCCATGGTGATGGGGACACTTCAAGTTAAAATATACCATCGGATTGGAGAAAACTCTGATCTGATAGTATATTAATAGGGACTCCTGACTTTACATTGAAAGTCAATAGGGGATGGATCCGTTTGCAATTGCACCATATTGTGTCAACGTCAAACGGATCCGTCCCCATTGACTTGCATTGTAAGTCAGGACGGATCCGTTTGGCTCCGCACGGCCAGGCGGACACCAAAATGACTTTTTTTTTCATGTCCGTGGATCCTCCAAAAATCAAGGAAGACCCACGGAAGAAAAAACGGTCACGGATCATGGAACAACGGAAATCCGTTTTGCGGACCGCAAAAAAAAAACGGTCGTGTGCATGAGGCCTTATTTGGATATTTTCTCTTTTAAGATCTGGCTATAAAGCAACATGAGGAACCTCTCGTTACACTTTTACATCCCTGAAAATCTGTCAGAGGTGCGAACCCCGACCTCCCCTCTACAAGTTAGAAGACCAGAATTTAACTAGTCCTGAAGACGGAGCCACCGTGTCCCTTAAAAAACCAAAGCCGCAAAAAATGCACTGAAATGCTAAAATGTTTTATAATAAACATATTTTATTTTTTTAAAGAAAAAAATTGTGTTTTATTTTTCTTAATTGAGAAATTGCACAAATTGTACTCAGCCTTTATTTTCTATGGGTATCCTAAGGGTGTATGAAGTAAGTTCAGAAAGCTGGAGCCTGAAGGGGTGACTTACCAATTTTCAAAAAGATGCAATTCACACATATTTGCTTTAAATCTGTATGGGGGAGATTTATCAAACTGGTGTAAAGTAGAACTGGCTTAGTGGCCCATAGCAACCAATCAGATTCCACCTTTCATTTTTCACAGCTCCTTTGGAAAATGAAAGGTGGATTCTAATTGGTTGCTATGGGCACCTAAGCCAGTTCTACATTACACCAGTTTGATAAATCTCCCCTGTGTGCCAAAGTTCATGACTTTTTGTTTTGCCAAAAACTAGCACAGGTCTGAAAATAAATTACCCCCCCCCCCCTTCCCCCCGGTAATACTTCATCCACTAGTAATATCTCCCTTAACCATTACATTCAAGATGGCCGCTCTCATGCTAAGGCCCCTGCTTGTGATGTCATCATTAGAATCCTGGCATGGTGACACTTTTTGTGATGTCATCATTAGAATCCTATTTTCAGGTTGTTTGGACGGCACTCCGTAGTTGGGTTCCGGTGCTCAGCGGTAATGGCAATCAATATATAAGATATATGACCGCGGCACTCGATTTTAGTAAACAGTTGTATTTATTAAATATTCCATCCAGAAATAGACATAGGCTAAGGCCAACGTTTTGGTCTCATCCCGAGACCTTGATCACGGCCTGAAATAATACAATATTTGTAATATACATATCAGTATAGTTGTGAAAAATTATATCGTATACTGGATATCATGAGAATTAAATTATGCTAATATATACAGATCCATACAATGTGTGGCAATAAAGCATTGCCAGAAATTGTAGAGACAGAGATCTTACAAAGGTGCAAAAAATATATACCGTTTTGGATGAACACCATAGAAAATCATTGCAAACAGGAGTGGATTGCAGAGTAACGTAGCGGTCAGAAGAATCTTATTTTGTAGAAAAAAGCCTGAAAAAAGAATTTATGTTTTATACTTTATATAACTATGAGTTTTATATAAGTTAGTCTTAGGGGAATACTGTCTCTAAGTGTAATAGCATAGATGTATTGATATTCACATGGTGATAGATAAGTATATAAATATATATAGTATAAGCCTGTTTGTTATCAAGTAATGTCTAATAATACATTGCCCAAGAGTGCCAGCAAGTATACCAGTAATCCTGACACTGAGTGTGTCCATTGAACCACAAAGAGGGAATTTAAAATCCTCTGCAGGAGAAAGGTCAATCTATATTGACAAGAACATATGAGCTTCATACCTGAATATAGAATACGTCTGGTGCGGTGGATGGTCAGTATTGTCTGAGCCGTAACAAGTGAAATATTAGTGCGGTGTCCGGCGTGGATCGCCGTCCGCCTGACGTCATCGCGGCTGTGCGCGTGACGTCACAAGAAGCGCCCCGCGTCGCCGCGCAGTAGCGCTGGTGTGGCGATTCAGGGAATGGCCAAGCGGAGCTGATGACTGAAGGGCGGTATCAATAGGAAAAATGTCAGAAAATATATAAAAATGATGTGCCGTCTCAAGAAAAAGCAATTGTGGGACTAGTATATGATGATTATGCACTATTAAGGCAATAATTACTTATGGGCAATACAGGGCAATGTATAAAGATTAAGGTGAATATGGATACATCTATGCACAGTTAGTAGGATATGTAGGGTTATATAGATACTAGAGGATACTATATCTATGTGAGAACACATACCACCTGAAGATGTGCTGTGAGGATCATTTTGTCTGAAAAAAGTGGAGGAGAGAAGAAAATTAATATTAATCAATAACACTTAGTTAGAACAACGTATAACGTTACTAATGATGAACATGTGTTAAAAAACCCTTATGGCAATAGATCTTCAACAATTACAGTAATCCAATTACGGTCTATACCCATGAAATATACAGAGGAACATTAATTGAACAGAAAGAAAAACAATTTTTCGTTTGAGGAAGGAACTGTGAGTCAAGTTCATAGAACACAAAAATCAAAGTCTCTGTTTAACCCGTGTGGCGACAGGGTATTTAGTTCGAAAATCCAAAAAGATTTGCGCTGTTTTAAGCGCGCAATCCTATTTCCTCCTCTCCTTGCTAACGGTACATGTTCCAAAACTTGATATTGTACTTGGTTGATATGATGTTTCGCAGAAATGAAGTGATATGGAATTGGAAGTTCAATTTTATGGCATCGGATGTCAGATTTATGTTTTGAAATACGGTCCCGGACGTTTTGGGTGGTCTCGCCTACGTAGGCAAATCCGCATGGACACTTAATGAGATAGACAACAACGAAGAGCTGCAAGTAAAGAAGTCCCTAGCATGGTACACTTTTCCGGAGTGTGGATGTATGATTCTGTTGCCTCTTATTACATTAGTGCATTGGCACAAATAGGCAGGGATATGTACCTGTTTTTTTGGGGCTAAAGTGTTTGACGCAGTCTCGTGTAAGTGGACCTATATCAGCACGTACTAGTTTATCTTTTAGGTTGATCGGTCTCTTGTAGCACATGCGGACGGGATGTTGGAACTCGGTAACAGTTGGGTATGATTGATGTAAGATGGGCCAATGTTTTTTGACTATGGACTGGATTTTAGGTGCAAATGGATGGTAAGTCAATACCAAGGGTACACGAGGCAAGGTTTGTGATTTGGGTGGAACGGGGGAGCTGAATTGGATCTGGGAAAGTTCCTGTTGTAAAAGTGTATTGGGGTATCCTCTCGCATGAAATTTTTGTGCCATTTTATTCAGGCGTTGATTTTGGAGCACAGGGTCTTCAACTATTCTTACTACTCGTTTGAACTGGGAACGGGGAAGTGAGTGTTTGGTATTTTTCGGGGGGCAACTGGAATAGTGGAGTAAAGTGTTGCGATCTGTCGGCTTTCTATATAAGTCCGTTGTCAGTTTGCCCTTTTCTGTTTTGATGACTACCGTGTCCAGAAAACTGATAGATTGTGAATCAAAGTGAGAGGTAAAAGTCAAATCTGGGTCCTGTTCATTGATATGGCTCAAGAAATCAGAGAATGATGCAGTGTCTCCTTTCCAAATACAGAAAATGTCATCTATATAACGGTACCATATATTGACGTGTGTTTGAAAGAGTGGGTGGGGATAGACAAAATCCTCTTCAAACTTGGCCATAAAGGTATTTGCATACGGTGGCGCTACATTAGCCCCCATAGCGGTACCCCGCTTTTGGAGATAGTAGGCGTCCCCAAACATGAAATAGTTGTTGTGTAATATAAAATTCAATAGCGTCACACAGAAACATTGTGCTTCTGGAGAATAGTTAGATGTTGTTAGAAGTGATGAAACGGCCTGGACCCCCCTATCATGAGAGATAGAGGTGTACAGGCTGTTAACATCAAGAGTAACTAAAAGGGACTCAGGAGTGATAACCACCAAATTAGAGATAATTGACAGGAAAAGGCTTGTATCTAGTAGAAATTACCGTGTTTGTTTCACTAGAGGGGTGAGTATTTTTTCCAAAAAGATCGAAATTGGAGACAGGATGGAGTCAGTAGAAGCTACGATTGGTCTACCTGGGGGGCTGGTGAGATTCTTGTGTATTTTAGGTAATATGTAGAAGACAGGAGTGACTGCATTATCATTGGTGAGGAAGGTATATGTGGCACTCTTGGGCAATGTATTATTAGACATTACTTGATAACAAACAGGCTTATACTATATTATATACTTATCTATCACCATGTGAATATCAATACATCTATGCTATTACACTTAGAGACAGTATTCCCCTAAGACTAACTTATATAAAACTCATAGTTATATTAAAGTATAAACATAAATTCTTTTTTCAGGCTTTTTTCTACAAAATAGGATTCTTCTGACCGCTACGTTACTCTGCAATCCACTCCTGTTTGCAATGATTTTCTATGGTGTTCATCCAAAACTGTATATATTTTTTGCACCTTTGTAAGATCTCTGTCTCTACAATTTCTGGCAATGCTTTATTGCCACACATTGTATGGATCTGTATATATTAGCATAATTTAATTCTCATGATATCCAGTATACAATATAATTTTTCACAACTATACTGATATGTATATTACAAATATTGTATTATTTCAGGCCGTGATCAAGGTCTCGGGATGAGACCGAAACGTTGGCCTTAGCCTATGTAAATTTCTGGATGAAATATTTAATAAATACAACTGTTTACTAAAATCGAGTGCCACGGTCATATATCTTATATCATTAGAATCCTGGCATGGTGAAATTTTTTGTGATGTCACCATTTGAATCCTGGCACAATAACGCTTCTTGCTTCCATAAAAACACTATTTGTAAAGTCATCGGCTAGAGCAGGGACCAGCAACCTTCGGCACTGCAGCTCCTGTGAAACTACAACTCCCAGAATTCACATTTAATCGGCTGTTCTTGTAACTCCTACAGAAGTAATGGGAGGATTGGATATCAATTTTACTGCAGGCCAGTGGACTACAGGCCCCAAAAATTATTAATTCACAGGACAGAAAACATCAAGTGATTAGGTGGCTGGAGGTACATTAGGAGGTCACCGTATAACAATTTTACTGTTGGCCAGTTAGATTACAGGCCCCAAAAATTATGCATTCCACGTACATAAAAGATCAAGTGATTATGTGGCTGGAGGTATATTAGACAGTCAATGAATATCAATTTTACTGCAGGCCAGTGGACTACAGGCCCCAAAAAATTATGCATTCACCGTACAGAAAAGATCAAGTGATTATGTGGCTGGAGGTATATTAGATGGTCGATAGATATCAATTTTATTGTAGGCCAGTGGACGACAGGCCCAAAAAATTATTCATTCACCGGACAGAAACATCAAGTGATTATGTAGCTGGAGGACATTAGGCGCTCACCGTATAACAATTTTATTGTTGGCCATTAGATTACAGGCCCCAAAATTGGTGTCACTGTAGGTAAGATAAGGGAAGGAAACAAAACATGGCAAAGCAACAAAACAACTGACTAGGCCCCAAAGGCTAGGGACAAAGGGGTCACCTCTTAGCAATCCCTGAAACACTTTCCCTAAGCTGCTATTCCCATGTGTATATCTTAGTGGTAGACATGCACATGCCCACGTATCTAAGACTCAAACACACTGAACCAAACCCTCAGCTGTAAGGAAGAGGGAAAGAGACACCCAGCTCCTTCAACAACCAAAGGAGCTAGCGTCTCCCTAGAGGCCTAGTCAAAACAGACACAGAAGGAAAAAGGGAAAAGAACTTATCTGAGATGAGCTGGAGCAGACGATCTACCAAACTTCAGAGCTCACACAAGGCAGAACTATAACCCGCAAAGGCCATAGGGAGAGAGAGGAATAAATAGCCTTACCAATTACCTAAAGAACAACACCTGGGAGAAGGTGAAAGGCCTTCACAAGGCGGCTAGCATTAACATCGGTAGCTGGAACCCACATTCTTTCCTCGGGACCGTATCCCCTCCAATGCACCAGGTACTGAAGGGAACCCCGAAGAACACGTGAGTTAAGAGTTCTAGACATCTGAAACTCCAGATTACCATCAACTAAAACAGGAGGAGGAGGCAAAGGAGATGGTTCCGCAGGTTCCACATATTTCTTCAACAAGGACCTGTGAAACACATTATAGATCTTCCAGGCCTGCGGAAGTTCCAGATGAAACGCCACCGGATTGACAATGGCCAAGATTTTGTAAAGGGTCAATAAATCTTGGACCCAATTTCCAAGAGGGTACCTTAAGCTTAATGTTCTTAGTGGACAACCACACCAAATCACCCACACACAGGTCCGGACCAGTCATACGTCTCTTCTCAGCCATCCGTTTATATCTTTCACCCATTTTTTTCAAATTAACTTGAATCTTCCGCCAGATAGGTGACAAAGAGGAAGAGAATCTCTCCTCTTCTGATATCCCAGAAGATTTGGTCCCAGAAAAAGTACCAAACTGAGGGTGAAAACCATATGCGCCAAAAAATGGTGACTTATCAGTTGACTCCTGCCTACGGTTATTCAAGGCAAACTCAGCTGAAGACAAGAACGAGGACCACTCATCCTGATTCTCAGCGACAAAACACCTTAAATCGGTCTTCAGGTTTTTGTTAGTGCGCTCAGTTTGACCATTCGACTGAGGATGAAAAGCTGAAGAGAAAGACAACTGAATACCCAGACCAGAACAAAACAATCTCCAAAACCTGGAAGCAAATTGCGTCCCCCTATCAGACACCACATCAGAGGGAATGCCATGTAATTTCACAATGTTATCAATAAAAACCTGAGCGAGAGTTTTCGCATTGGGCAAACCTGATAGCCATCTTACTGAAGCGGTCTACTACCACCAAAATCACAGTTTTCCCAGAGGAACTCGGCAAATCAGTAATGAAGTCCATGGACAAATGCGTCCAAGGACGAGATGGGATGGACAAAGGAAGTAGAGATCCTGATGGCTGAGTGTGAGCCACCTTCGCGCATGCACAGGTCTCACAAGCTGCTACATAACCCTCAACACCTTTACGCAAACCTGGCCACCAGAATCTCTGGGAAATAAGATCTACTTCCAGGATGTCCCGCAAAGACAGTATCATGATGTTCCTTGAACACCTTGTATCGCAGTTCAGAAGGAACAAACAACTTGCCTGGAGGACAATAATCAGATGCCTCCTCTTGAGCCCCCAACACTTCTGTCTCCAGCACGGGGTAAAGAGCGGAAACCACCACCCCATCAGCTAAATTCAGAGCGGAATCCCCCCCCCCCCCAGGAAAGCTACGTGACAAGGCATCCGCTTTGACGTTTTTAATCCCAGGGTGATAGGTGACCACAAAATTGAACCTGGTAAAAAACAATGACCATCTAGCCTGCTTAGGATTCAATGATGCCACTCTTTAAAGGCCAATTTGATGGCCAACAACTCTCTATTCCCAACATCATAATTTCTTTCGGCGGCCAAGATTTTCTTGGAGAAAAAAGCACACAGGCGCCATTTGCTAGGAGAGGGACCCTGCGACAAAACTGCTCCGACTCCCACTTCTGACGCGTCAACCTCCACAATGAAGGGTTGAGACACATCAGTTGCATCAGAATGGGAGCAGAAGCAAAACAGTTCTTAATAGCAGAAAAAAGCCTGTAATGCCTCATCCGACCAGACAGAGAAGTCAGCGCCCTTCCTACAGGGAGTGCAGAATTATTAGGCAAATAAGTATTTTGACCACATCATTCCTCTTTATGCATGTTGTCTTTACTCCAAGCTGTATAGGCTCGAAAGCCTACTACCAATTAAGCATATTAGGTGATGTGCATCTCTGTAATGAGAAGGGGTGTGGTCTAATGACATCAACACCCTATATTAGGTGTGCATAATTATTAGGCAACTTCCTTTCCTTTGGCAAAATGGGTCAAAAGAAGGACTTGACAGGCTCAGAAAAGTCAAAATAGTGAGATATTCTTGCAGAGGGATGCAGCACCTCTTAAAATTGCAAAGCTTCTGAAGCGTGATCATCGAACAATCAAGCGTTTCATTCAAAATAGTCAACAGGGTCGCAAGAAGCGTGTGGAAAAACCAAGGCGCAAAATAACTGCCCATGAACTGAGAAAAGTCCAAGCGTGCAGCTGCCAAGATGCCACTTGCCACCAGTTTGCCATATTTCAGAGCTGCAACATCACTGGAGTGCCCAAAAGCACAAGGTGTGCAATACTCAGAGACATGGCCAAGGTAAGAAAGGCTGAAAGACGACCACCACTGAACAAGACACACAATCTGAAACGTCAAGACTGGGCCAAGAAATATCTCAAGGACTGATTTTTCTAAGGTTTTATGGACTGATGAAATTGAGAGTGAGTCTTGATGGGCCAAGCTCAACTCCCAGTCCTTACTGCCAGTTTCTGGAAGACACCTTCTTCAAGCAGTGGTGCAGGAAGAAGTCTGCATCCTTCAAGAAAAAACATGATTTTCATGCAGGACAATGCTCCATCACACGCGTCCAAGTACTCCACAGCGTGGCTGGCAAGAAAGGGTATAAAAGAAGAAAATCTAATGACATGGCCTCCTTGTTTCACCTGATCTGAACCCCATTGAGAACCTGTGGTCCATCATCAAATGTGAGATTTACAAGGAGGGAAAACATTACACCTCTCTGAACAGTGTCTGGGAGGCTGTGGTTGCTGCTGCACGCAATGTTGATGGTGAACAGATCAAAACACTGACAGAATCCATGGATGGCAGGATTTTGAGTGTCCTTGCAAAGAAAGGTGGCTATATTGGTCACTGATTTGTTTTTGTTTTGAATGTCAGAAATGTATATTTGTGAATGTTGAGATGTTATATTGGTTTCACTGGTAAAAATAAATAATTGAAATGAGTATATATTTGTTTTTTGTTAAGTTGCCGAATAATTATGCACAGTAATAGTCACCTGCACACACAGATATCCCCCTAAAATAGCTAAAACTAAAAACAAACTAAAAACTACTTCCAAAAATATTCAGCTTTGATATTAATGAGTTTTTTGGGTTCATTGAGAACATGGTTGTTGTTCAATAATAAAATTAATCCTCAAAAATACAACTTGCCTAATAATTCTGCACTCCCTGTAGTCATACTGTCAAAGGTTTGACAATGGTGGAATAATTGAGGATGAATTTTCTGTAGTAATTAGTAAATCCTAAAAACCGATCAGAGCTTTCTGATTCTCCGGCCGGTCCCATTCCAGTACCGCACGGACCTTTTCGGGATCCATACGAAAACCGGAGGCAGAAAGCAAGTACCCCAAAAACGGCAGCTCCTGAACATCAAACACATATTTTCCAACTTAGCATACAATTTATTCTTCCGAAGGATCGATAACACTTGTCTCAAATGATCCTGATGAGTCTTCATATCGGGTGAGTAAATTAGTATGTCATCGAGGTAAGTAACAACAAACCTCCCCACCAAATGATGAAAAATGTCACCAATAAAGCGCTGAAAGACTGCTGGAGCATTAGTTAAACCAAAGGGCATGACTAGGTTCTCGAAGTGACCCTCGGGGGTATTGAAGGCTATTTTCTATTCATCTCCTTCCCTGATTCTGATCAGATTATAAGGTCCTCTTAAATCCAACTTAGAAAACACCTTGGCACCGCCAATCTGATCAAATAGATCCGGAATAAAAAAAAGGGGATAAGGATCACAGACAGTAATGATTCAGTTTCCGGAAATCTAGGCAAGGTCTAAGGGATCCATCCTTCTTCTTTACGAAAAAGAAGCCAGCGGCCATAGGAGACTTAGATGGTCTAATGTGTCCCTTTGCCAAACTCTCTGCAAAATACTCCTGCATAGCTACTCTTTCGGGTTGAGAAAGATTATATAACTGAGATTTTGGCAATTTTGCTCCGGGGATAAGATTGACCGGACAATCATACTCTCGGTGAGGGGGCAACTCCTGAGCTCCACCCTCCGAGAATACGTCCGAAAAATCGGAAAGAAACTGAGGCAACACCTTAGTGGACACCCCCGAAATAGAGACACTAAGGGTACTTTCACACTAGCGTTTTTCTTTTCCGGCGCTGAGTTCCGTCCTAGGGGCTCAAATCCGGAAAAGAACTGATCAGTTTTATCCTAATGCATTCTGAATGGAGAGTAATCCGTTCAGGATGCATCAGGATGTCTTCAGTTCAGTCTTTTTGACTGATCAGGCTTTTCAGAAAAACGTAGCATGTTGCATTTTTACCTCCGGCCAAAAATCCTGAACACTTTGACTGAACGACGGATCCGGCCTTTTTCCCATTGACTTGCATTAACGCCGGATCTGGCGCTGTGTGTTCAGTCGAACCGGATCCGGCTTTTGCATGTTAAACCCGAAAAATGTGAAAAAAAAGTTAAAGTCCATAAATGGCGGATCCGTTTTTTCCAATGCACTTTTTCATTGTGATCAAAATCCTGATCAGGATTCAAATGTAATCCGTTTTCACACGTTTTTCCGGATCCGGCGGGCAGTTCCGGTGTCGGAATTGAACGCCGGATTCAAACAACGCTAGTGTGAAAGTAGCCTAAGACATACAAAATTCACTCCAATTACTTATTTGTTTTGTTTGCCAGTCAATGGTAGGGTTATGTTTTATCAGCCATGGTAAACCCAGAACCATCGGAGCAGGCAAACCTTTCATAACAAAACAAGAAATATACTCAACATGAGAATCACCCACCCTTAACCACTTCAGCCCCCAGTGCTTAAACACCCTGAAAGACCAGGCCACTTTTTACACTTCTGACCTACACTACTTTCACCATTTATTGCTCGGTCATGCAACTTACCACCCAAATGAATTTTACCTCCTTTTCTTCTCACTAATAGAGCTTTCATTTGGTGGTATTTCTTTGCTGCTGACATTTTTACTTTTTTTGTTATTAATCGAAATTTAACGATTTTTTTTGCAAAAAATGACATTTTTCACTTTCAGTTGTCAAATTTTGCAAAAAAAACTACATCCATATATAAATTTTGCTCTAAATTTATTGTTCTACATGTCTTTGATAAAAAAAAAATGTTTGGGTAAAAAAAAAATGGTTTGGGGTAAAAGTTATAGCGTTTACAAACTATGGTACAAAAATGTGAATTTCCGCTTTTTGAAGCAGCTCTGACTTTCTGAGCACCTGTCATGTTTCCTGAGGTTCTACAATGCCCAGACAGTACAAACACCCCACAAATGACCCCATTTCGGAAAGTACACACCCTAAAGTATTCGCTGATGGGCATAGTGAGTTCATAGAACTTTTTATTTTTTGTCACAAGTTAGCGGAAAATTATGATTTTTTTTTTTTTTTTTTTTTCTTACAAAGTCTCATATTCCACTAACTTGTGACAAAAAATAAAAAGTTCTATGAACTCACTATGCCCATCAGCGAATACCTTGGGGTCTCTTCTTTCCAAAATGGGGTCACTTGTGGGGTAGTTATACTGCCCTGGCATTCTAGGGGCCCAAATGTGTGGGTAAGGAGTTTGAAATCAAATTCTGTAAAAAATGACCTGTGAAATCCGAAAGGTGCTCTTTGGAATATGGGCCCCTTTGCCCACCTAGGCTGCAAAAAAGTGTCACACATCTGGTATCTCCGTACTCAGGAGAAGGTGGGGAATGTGTTTTGGGGTGTCTTTTTACATATACCCATGCTGGGTGAGAGAAATATCTTGGTCAAATGCCAACTTTGTATAAAAAAATGGGAAAAGTTGTCTTTTGCCAAGATATTTCTCTCACCCAACAGGGGTATATGTAAAATGACACCCCAAAACACATTCCCCACCTTCTCCTGAGTACGGAGATACCAGATGTGTGACACTTTTTTGCAGCCTAGGTGGGCAAAGGGGCCCATATTCCAAAGAGCACCTTTCGGATTTCACAGGTCATTTTTTACAGAATTTGATTTCAAACTCCTTACCACACATTTGGGCCCCTAGAATGCCAGGGCAGTATAACTACCCCACAAGTGACCCCATTTTGGAAAGAAGAGACCCCAAGGTATTCGCTGATGGGCATAGTGAGTTCATGGAAGTTTTTATTTTTTGTCACAAGTTAGTGGAATATGAGACTTTGTATGAAAAAAAAAAAAAAAAATCAGCATTTTCCACTAACTTGTGACAAAAAATAAAAAATTCTAGGAACTCGCCATGCCCCTCACGGAATACCTTGGGGTGTCTTCTTTCCAAAATGGGGTCACTTGTGGGGTAGTTATACTGCCCTGGCATTTTCCAGGGGCCCTAATGTGTGGTAAGTAGGTAAATGACCTGTGAAATCCTAAAGGTGCTCTTTGGAATATGGGCCCCTTTGCCCACCTAGGCTGCAAAAAAGTGTCACACATGTGGTATCGCCGTATTCAGGAGAAGTTGGGGAATGTGTTTTGGGGTGTCATTTTACATATACCCTTGCTGGGTGAGAGAAATATCTTGGCAAAAGACAACTTTTCCCATTTTTTTATACAAAGTTGGCATTTGACCAAGATATTTATCTCACCCAGCATGGGTATATGTAAAATGACACCCCAAAACACATTCCCCAACTTCTCCTGAGTACGGCGATACCAGATGTGTGACACTTTTTTGCAGCCTAGATGCGCAAAGGTGCCCAAATTCCTTTTAGGAGGGCATTTTTAGATATTTGGATACCAGACTTCTTCTCACGCTTTGGGGCCCCTAGAATGCCAGGGCAGTATAAATACCCCACATGTGACCCCATTTTGGAAAGAAGACACCCCAAGGTATTCAATGAGGGGCATGGCGAGTTCATAG
This sequence comes from Bufo bufo, assembly GCF_905171765.1. Classification (NCBI taxonomy): domain Eukaryota; kingdom Metazoa; phylum Chordata; class Amphibia; order Anura; family Bufonidae; genus Bufo; species Bufo bufo. Next base: position 47,507,172 of record NC_053390.1, read on the forward strand.
AAATTTTTTTTTTTTGGCACAAGTTAGCGGAAATTGATATTTTTAATTTTTTTCTCACAAAGTCTCCCGTTCCGCTAACTTGGGACAAAAATTTCAATCTTTCATGGACTCAATATGCCCCTCACGGAATACCTGGGGGTGTCTTCTTTCCGAAATGGGGTCACATGTGGGGTATTTATACTGCCCTGGCATTCTAGGGGCCCTAAAGCGTGAGAAGAAGTCTGGAATATAAATGTCTAAAAATTTTTACGCATTTGGTTTCCGTGAGGGGTATGGTGAGTTCATGTGAGATTTTATTTTTTGACACAAGTTAGTGGAATATGAGACTTTGTAAGAAAAAAAAAAAATAATTCCGCTAACTTGGGCCAAAAAAATGTCTGAATGGAGCCTTACAGGGGGGTGATCAATGACAGGGGGGTGATCAATGACAGGGGGGTGATCAATGACAGGGGGGGTGATCAATGACAGGGGGTTGATCAATGACAGGGGGGGTGATCAATGACAGGGGGGTGATCAGGGAGTCTATATGGGGTGATCACCACAGTCATTGATCACGCCCCTGTAAGGCTTCATTCAGACGTCCGGATGCGTTTTGCGGATCCGATCCATCTATCAGTGGATCCGTAAAAATCATGCGGACGTCTGAATGGAGCTTTACAGGGGGGTAATCAATGACAGGGGGGTAATCAATGACAGGGGGGTGATCAGGGAGTCTATATGGGGTGATCACCACAGTCATTGATCACGCCCCTGTAAGGCTTCATTCAGACGTCCGGATGCGTTTTGCGGATCCGATCCATCTATCAGTGCATCCGTAAAAATCATGCGGACATCTGAATGGAGCTTTACAGGGGGGTAATCAATGACAGGGGGGTGATCAGGGAGTCTATATGGGGTGATCACCACAGTCATTGATCATGCCCCTGTAAGGCTTCATTCAGACGTCCGGATGCGTTTTGCGGATCGGATCCATCTATCAGTGCATCCGTAAAAATCATGCGGACATCTGAATGGAGCTTTACAGGGGGGTGATCAGGGAGTCTATATGGGGTGATCACCACAGTCATTGATCATGCCCCTGTAAGGCTTCATTCAGACGTCCGGATGCGTTTTGCGGATCGGATCCATCTATCAGTGCATCCGTAAAAATCATGCGGACATCTGAATGGAGCTTTACAGGGGGGTGATCAGGGAGTCTATATGGGGTGATCACCACAGTCATTGATCATGCCCCTGTAAGGCTTCATTCAGACGTCCGGATGCGTTTTGCGGATCGGATCCATCTATCAGTGCATCCGTAAAAATCATGCGGACATCTGAATGGAGCTTTACAGGGGGGTGATCAGGGAGTCTATATGGGGTGATCACCACAGTCATTGATCATGCCCCTGTAAGGCTTCATTCAGACGTCCGGATGCGTTTTGCGGATCCGATCCATCTATCAGTGGATCCGTAAAAATCATGCGGACGTCTGAATGGAGCTTTACAGGGGGTTGATCAATGACAGGGGTGTAATCAATGACAGGGGGGTAATCAATGACAGGGGGGTGATCAGGGAGTCTATATGGGGTGATTACCACAGTCATTGATCACGCCCCTGTAAGGCTTCATTCAGACGTCCGGATGCATTTTGCGGATCCGATCCATCTATCAGTGGATCCGTAAAAATCATGCGGACGTCTGAATGGAGCTTTACAGGGGGGTGATCAATGACAGGGGGGTGATCAGGGAGTCTATATGGGGTGATCAGGGGTGATCAGGGGCTAATAAGGGGTTAATAAGTGACGGGGGGGGGGGGTGTAGTGTAGTGTAGTGGTGCTTGGTGGGACTTTACTGAGCTACCTGTGTCCTCTGGTGGTCGATCCAAACAAATGGGACCACCAGAGGACCAGGTAGCAGGTATATTAGACGCTGTTATCAAAACAGCGTCTAATATACCTGTTAGGGGTTAAAAAAAACACATCTCCAGCCTGCCAGCGAACGATCGCCGCTGGCAGGCTGGAGATCAACTCTCTTACCTTCCGTTCCTGTGAGCGCGCGCGCCTGTGTGCGCGCGTTCACAGGAAATCTCGCCCATCGCGAGATGACGCATATATGCGTGACTCTGCGCAGGGCTGCCACCTCCGGAACGCGATCCTGCGTTAGGCGGTCCGGAGGTGGTTAAATGAATATCCTGAACCATATGAGTTAGATGTCTTTGCGAGAGGGGGGCAGAATCTATAGCAAATATCTCTTTGCTTAATGCGCTAGTTTTAAAACAATGACTCTGAAGAAATTGAAAATCAATAAGATTAACCCCTGCGCCACTGTAAACAAATACCTTTAACTCAAAATTTTCAGAGTCATGGCAGGGAGGAGGAGGAATCGGGTACTGCAGGTAGGATACGAATATGCCTGCTCTGACTCTCCATTCACACTACCAAGAATAAGGGAGTTTTTTTTTCCTTTGAAGGAATCCCCTATTTGTTTTTCATTACCACTTCGAGGTTTAATAAAAGGGCACACATTAACGAAATGACCTTCTTTACCACAGAAGTAACACAGTATATTCAGCTTCCTAAAATTCCTATTACCAGAGCAAGAAGTAACCTGACCCAAATTTTATTGGCTCTCTCCAGTCCCTGATTCAAGTGTCATAGTACCCCGAGGGACTGATTCCCACCAGACAGCACCCCCTGCCCGAGGAGAACCTGGCACCTTTCCCTAAGACGTCTATCAATCCGTACGGCCAAAGACATGGCCGCCTCCAAAGAAACAGGATTTTCATGAAATGCAAGGGCATCTTTTAATCTCTCAGATAGCCCCTGACAAAACTAACTACGGAGTGCAGGATCATTCCACTCCGAGTCAGTCGCCCATCTTCTAAATTCAGCACAATACGACTCTGCAGTACGTTCTCCCTGGCACAAGCTGCGCAACCTAGATTCAACCTTATAGACCCGGTCTGGGTCATCATAAATCAGGACCAGGGCTCTGAAAAATTCATCCACCGACTGGAGGGAGTGTGAACTGGTCGGCAGAGAAAAAGCCTAAGACTGAGCATCACCTTTTAGCAGAGAAATAATAATCCCTACTCTTTGGTTTTCGTCTCCAGATGAAATCGGACGCAGACGAAAATTCAATTTACAGGACTCCCTGAACCGAACAAAGTTATCACTTCCCCCGGAAAACCTATCAGGAAGAGCGACCTTCGGTTCCAGGCAGACCTGGTTTACCACAAGGGCGCCAGACGCCAAAGTACTCTGACACCGTGCAACCGAATTGCGGAGGTCAGCTACCTCCAAAGACAATCTCTGCATGCGATCAACCAAAGCATAGCTTACATTATGCAAACAGCAAGGAAAAAAATGACGGTATGGCAATAATGTCACGGTAGGTAAGATAAGGGAAAAAAACAAAACACAGCAAAGCAAACAAAATAACTGACTAGGCCCCAAAGGCTAGGGAACAAAGGGGTCACCTCCTAGCAATCCCTAAAACACTTTCCCTAAGCTGCTATGCCCATGTGCATATCTCGGTGGTAGACATGCACATGCCCACATACCTAAGACTAAAACACACTGAACCAAACCCTCAGCTGTAGGGAAGAGGGAAAGAGACACCCAGGTCCTTTAACAACCGAAGGAGCTTGCGTCTCCCTAGAGGTCTAGTTAAAACAGACACAGAGGGAAAAAGGGAAAAGGACTTATCTAAAGATGAGCTGGAGCAGACGATCCACCAAACTTCAGAGCTCACACAAGGCAGAACTATAACCCGCAAAGGCCATATGGAGAGAGAGGAATAAATTGCCTCACCAATTACACCTGGTAGGAGGTGGGATTCTGCTCAAATCCACAACAAAAAAACTGTCAGATCGAGTCACGTGCAGCAATTCTGACAGACAAAATATCAAGTGATTATGTGGCTAAAGGTATATTAGACGGTCATTGGATATCAATTTTACTGCAGGCCAGTGGAGTACAGGCCCCAAACATTATGCATTCACCGTACAGAAAACATCAAGTTATTATGTGGATGGAGGTATATTAGACAGTGAATGGATATCAATTTTACTGCAGGCCGGTGGACTACAGGCCCCAAAAATTATGCATTCACCATACAGAAAAGATCAAGTGATTATGTGGCTGGAGGTATGTTAGACGGTCAATGGATATCAATTTTACTGCAGGCCAGTGGACTACAGGCCCCAAAAATGATTCATTCACCGGACAGAAAACATCAAGTGATTATGTGGCTGGAGGTATATTAGACGGTCATTGGATATCCATTTTACAGCAGGCCAGTGGAGTACAGGGCCCAAACATTAGGAATTTACCGGACAGAAAACATCAAGTGATTATGTGGCTGGAGGTATATTAGACGGTCATTGGATATCAATTTTACTGTAAGCCAGTGGACTTCAGGCCCCAAAAATTATGCATTCACCAGACAGAAAACATCAAGTGATTATGCGGCTAGAGGTATATTAGACGGTCAATGAATATAAATTTTACTGCAGGCCAGTGGACTACAGGCACCAAACATTAGGCATTCACCGGACAGAAAACATCAAGTGATTATGTGGCTGGAGGTATAGAAACATAGAATGTGTCGGCAGAAAAGAACCATTTGGCCCATCTAGTCTGCCCAATATACTGAATACTATGAATAGCCCCTGGCCCTATCTTATATGAAGGATGGCCTTATGCCTATCCCATGCATGATTAAACTCTTTAACTGTATTTGCAGCTACCACTTCTGCAGGAAGGCTATTCCATGCATCCACTTCTCTCTCAGTAATAATAGATGGTCATTGATATCAACTTTACTGCAGGCCAGTGGAGTACAGGCCCCAAACATTAGGCATTCATCGGACAGAAAACATCAAGTGATTATGTGGCTGGAGGTATATTTTGATGGTCATTGGATATAAATTTTACTGCAGGGCAGTGAACTACAGGCCACAAAAATTATTCATTCACCGGACAGAAAACATCAAGTGATTATGTGGCTGGAGGTATATTAGACGGTCATTGGATATCAATTTTACTGTTGTCCAGTGGAGTACAGGCCCCAAATATTAGGCATTCACCGGGCAAAAAACATCAGGTGATTATGTGGCTGGAGGTATATTAGATGGTCAGTGGATATCAATTTTTACTGCAGGCCAGTGGACTACAGGCCCCAAAAATTATTAATTCACCGGACAGAAAACATCAAGTGATTATGTGGCTAGAGGTATATTTGACGGTCATTGGATATCAATTTTACTGCAGGCCAGTGGAGTACAGGCCCAAAACATTAGGCTTCACGGGACAGAAAACATCAAGTGATTATGTGGCTGGAGGTATATTAGACGGTCATTGGATATCAATTTTACTGCAGGCCAATGGACTACAGGCGCCAAAAATCATTCATTCACCGGACAGAAAACATCAAATGATTGTGTAGCTGAGGTACATTAGGCGGTCACCGTATAACAATTTTACTGTTCGCCAGTTAGATTACAGGCCCCAAAAATTATGCATTCAACGTACATAAAAGATCAAGTGATTGATTATGTGGCTGGAAGTATATTAGACGGTCATTGGATATCAATTTTACTGCAGGCCAGTACAAATACATGTCAAATACATATGTTTAAAAGAACTAAAAATATAAAATTGGATTAAAAACATGGCTAACGAAATCCCTCCTCTTGAAGTTTGGTCAAGACTCAGTGTAGGTGAAATAAATTCTGCTTTATTGAGCAACTGCACAAACTTATATACAGAAAGTGATCAGTTGAAACTGTAATCCCATCACATCCCCCTTCCCCTCCCCAGACATTCTGTCAGCACCACACCACAGGGGTCCACCTGCTAAAATAGCTCCAGACAGTCCTAGCAGGAGCCTGGCCAAAATCTCATTGTCCTGAGCTCTTTCAGAGTACAATGGGAGGTAACGAAGGGGGGGGGGGGGGGGGGGTGCTGACAGTCTTTTTATAACAAGTTACACAGTATAATATAATTACACATATCCAACACCAATACACATTTAACTCAAACTGATGACCATGTCGTCACATAGCTCTTTAAGTTAAGAGATGGCAGACCGGGTCCACTTGGGGATCTGCATGTTTTTTTAAATCAGATTATTTTTATTGAACACTTTTTCAACAAATAAAGAAGACAAACAGTCTCTCTCCCCCCCCCCCCCCCCCCCCCCCCCCCCCCCCCGCCCCCTCCCCATCCCAGGTCCCGAATGTCCCGAATCAAAGGAGAAGACATCCAAAAGTCTCTGGTAAGAAAAGTCACAACGTTGAGAATATAGGCAAATCCATCCGGCTCTTTTCCAGGCATAAATTCAGCACTAAACCAGAATGTACACACCCATCATCCATATTGTACATATAGCTGCATTGTTAGAAATATGCTACTAGAGTACATTATCACAATAGCCCATATGTTTGCAAGATCAAAGCGGAGTAATCACCCACCCGTTCACTGATCAACCTATTTTTTAAATCACAATATTATAATGTTGCGCCCATCTGCCCCATACCTTTTCAAACTTTTTGAGGTTATTTCTCTTCTGATACACAAATCTTTCTAGTTGCAGTAATATGAACCCTACTCACTAGTTCCCTAACTTTAGGAGGGTCTTGATCCACCCAGTGGTACGCAATCACCTTCCGTGCTTGATACAGTATGCGAGTAATGGCCAATTTTTGTTCAGCAGGTAATGATGGAATTTCAACACATCCCAGTACACATAACCTGGCGGTACCCTCAATCTGCGTCTCAAACACTGTTCGTAGTATAGCTACCACTCCCTCCCAATACCTCCTGCCTAGGGCAGTTCAACATGAGATGGATCAGCGTAGCATTGGGTGCACCACATTTGGAACATAGGTCTTCTAATCGGTATCCCATTTTTCTCAGAAGAGCTGGAGTTCTATAAACTCTATGCAACAACAATAGCTGTGACATTCTATGCACTTCACTCACCGCTACATCAGTGAACCCTCTTAACACTGTGTGCCACTGTTCTTCCGATAAGTCATTTATATCTGTCCGCCACTTGTCATACAATCGGAGAGGCTGCTTTTTAATTTGTGATTCCATAAGACTGTTATAGTGTAGCGATATGACACCGCTAGTGGAACCTTTTGAGCTTGCCAGATCTATGATCAGATGACTGGAGGCCAACTTAATCTCATTCACCCTTCCTTGGGAATTGATAGCATGTCGAAGCTGCAAGTACAAGTAAAATTGGGAATGTGGGAGTTGAAACTCTCGTTGTAAGTGAGCATACTCTTTCATAGTATCTCCATCATAGAGTTGGTGTATGTGTGTAAGCCCATAGCGTCCCCAGGTCTGAACATTAGATACTTTATGCAATTCTGCATACATGTGATTGGGCCAAATCAGGGTAAATTAAGTGTAGCCCTGTATCCCTGCCACCTTCCTCACTTTCTATCATACCCTATGAATTGTTCGAAGTATCGGAAGTTCGTCCCCTTTTGTATCCAGTGACCCATCCTCTAGTGCTGTTATCAAGTTTTTACCCCCTACCAGGATTCGCCTGATCCGTCCTGCCTTATCAAGGTCATCTTCCATCCCCCAAAGCCTCAGATGTTGAAGTTGGGCAGCCAGATAATAAATCCACGGATCTGGAACCCCAAGTCCACCATCAGTTTTTGGTCGGCAAAGCGTAGCCAACTTTATACATGGAACCCCTTTCTTCCAGATTAGATCTCTAAATATGGCATTAACCGTGACAAAAAAACCGAGCAGGAATCCATATAAGTGCATTGTGCAGCAGGTATAGGAGCTGCGGCATTAAGATAATTTTTAGCAGATTAACCCTTCCAATAACTGAAAGCGGCAGTTTTGTCCAACTCTGTACCTTCTGTCGAAACCTCTGCAACAGTGGGGTTAAATTCAGTTTTTCATAGTCCCTGTCATTAGTTGTGACATGAACCCCTAAGTATTTAAAAGACGTGACTAACTGTAAACCCTCTGTCGAGAGATGACTATTCCCACTGTCACCAGAGAGCAACATCAATACAGACTTGGACCAGTTAATGGACAATCCCGACAGGTTACTAAACCCATTTATAATATTCATGGCTGTCGGAAGAGAGGAGCTCCACTCATCCAGAAATAACAGCATGTCATCGGTGTAAAGAGACACTTTTTCGGTAAGCCCATCATAGCTAAATCCCTTGACTGCCTGTGCTTCTCTGAGTGCCGTCGCCAGAGGCTCAATTGCTACTGCAAAGAGCAGGGGAGATAGGGGGCACCCCTGTCTAGTTCCTCTATGCAAATGATAAGACCGCGAGAGAGCTCCATTCACCCTAACTTTGGCTGTGGGGGAAGTATATAAAAGTTGGATCCACTGAATAAAGGTTGTCCTGAAGCCCATTTTCTTGAGCACAGCCCACAGGTACCGCCACTCCACGCTATCGAACGCTTTGGCCGCATCAAGAGATGCGACCGCTGCATTCAACGCGTGAGACCGACCGACCTGTATATTCAGGAAGAGTCGCCTAATGTTGACCGCAGTCGACCTATTAGGCATGAATCCTGCCTGATCTGTGTGCACAAGCGTCGTTATCACTGCATTGAGTCTATTAGCTAGCACTTTCGCTAGTAGCTTCACATCTACTGGAAGTAGGGAAATAGGGCGATAGGAGTCTGCCATCAAAGGATCTTTATCCTGTTTGGGAATAACGACTATGATCGCCTCATTCATACTTAGTGGCAGTCCACACTGTAATTGCGCCACCTTGAACACTTCTAATAACTGGGGGAGTGAGATATGGGCAAATGTCTTATATACTTCGACCGGCAATCCATCACTCCCAGGGGCCTTATTATTAGCCATGTCACCCAGAGCCGTCTCTAATTCTGTTATCGTTATAGGACCATCTAAAATCGTCGCCTGCTCATCACTCAGTTTGGAAAGCTGAATCCCATTTAGGAAGCCTGCAATCTCCAAATCTCCCGCTGTTATTTTGGACTCATAAAGGGACGAGTAAAATACGTACATAACATCTAAAATTTTATCTGGAGTCGTACATACAATCCCTTCGGCATCGCGTAGAGCAGCGACATATGCCGAGGGTTGTTGTGCTTTAGAGAGCAACGCTAACAATCTACCTGTCTTCTCACCCTCCTCATAATATGATTGTTTTTGAAAAAAACGCTTGTTCTTCGCTCTAAGAAGTAGTTTATCATTTAAGTTACGCTGTGCTTCCTGCCATTGACCTCTATGTAATTCAGTGGGCTGAGTAACATATTGAACTTCTGCCTCTATGCTCGGAGCTCTAACGTCCTAACCATTGCACAGGATTAATTTTGTTTTTTATTAACCTCAGCAATAAGAACGCCACGCAAAAAGGCTTTCATGGCGTCCCATGCTATTAGTGGAGAGGCGCCTAGAAGATTAAACACCAAAAACTCCTTTAGCATATCTCCAATATTCGGGATTGTGGGTAAGACCGAGAGCCAGAATGGATTGAATTTCCATAATAAACCCCCGACCAGCCACCGAGGACCGAAAGCGAGCAGATACCACTGCAGGAGAATGATCCGAGAGTTGTCTGGTTAGATACCTGATATCGCAGATACGACAACCCATCGCCTCATTCCCCAGGGCCAGGTCTATTCTAGACAATGTTTGATATGTGCTGGAGCAGCAAGAATATTGGCGTACTTGGGGATTACGCAGTCTCCAAAAATCCATTAAGGACGCTTCTGACATAAGTCTCCCAAACTGTGTAAGCAGCCCCTCCGATTGCGACGTGGAAGCGGACATCCTATCCAATCCTGGACATATTATGTTATTGAAATCTCCCATTATTAGTGCAGGGGTATCTGGGTATTCTGACAGAAAAGCTATCAGCTTTCTGACTACGAGCGGAGAATACGGCGGTGGTATGTACAGTACAGACCAAAAGTTTGGACACACCTTCTCATTCAAAGAGTTTTCTTTATTTTCATGACTATGAAGGCATCAAAACTATGAAGCTCATCAAGAGAATGCCAAGAGTGTGCAAAGCAGTAATCAAAGCAAAAGGTGGCTACTTTGAAGAACCTAGAATATGACATATTTTCAGTTGTTTCACACTTGTTTGTTATGTATATAATTCCACATGTGTTAATTCATAGTTTTGATGCCTTCATAGTCATGAAAATAAAGAAAACTCTTTGAATGAGAAGGTGTGTCCAAACTTTTGGTCTGTACTGTATATCCCACATATAATACATAAGACATTGAAGAGTTTGCCGTATAAAAAGATATAGCAACCATTCGCCTCAATCCTCTTAGCTATACAACTAAAATCTAACAGCCTGTGGATCAGGATACATACACCTCTTGCATAAGAGGAATAAGTGGCGTGATAACAGTGACTCGCCCATCTAGGGGTAAGTAAATGGGATTGTTCCGCAAGGAGGTATGTCTCCTGTAGACAACAAACCGAGGGGTGATACTCTTTTATACTCTACATTATGGCCTTCCTTTTAGCAGCATCCTTAACCCCCCCTAACATTCCAACTCAGAAAATTCACCGGACTAGCCATACCTAAGTCTATGAAACCACACTTTGAACGGATACCTCATCTTACAGTGTATAGGCACAAGTACCCATATGAACACTTTTTCGGACCTGGGACTATAGTTCCCCAACTCTCCCCCCCCCCTTCCCTAACCTAAATAGCCTCCTCCCCATATCCCAATCAACCTGACTCAAGAGCCACCTGGTGTCGCTCTTCCTGACAGATCCCACCAATACACCTTAGTATTAAGGTCTGTGGGTGTTTGAAATATCTATCAGCAGAGCGGACTCCCTAAAACAGCAATGTCTATCTGGGCGGAATAGAACACTTCCGTATCGCTCCCAAACACAAATGTTAACTGTTAAACAGTGGAAATATAAGCACGAACCATATCCTGCACTAATCTCGGTCATGAGTAATATAGACATTAATAGCTACATGTAATAACTTTATGCAGTACCCAGGTATATCAACTCATGTGAGAAGTACAAAGCGGGTACAGACCAAATATATACGGCCATATCCGTCCATGTACTGCCACATAGCCGATATTCACCACTCAGGTTACAAATTTTCATTTTATAATGTAGACCTCTCAGTCCTCCTGGTTCCTTTCCGCACGGATTTGCCCTTCATGTCGATCCAGCCATTTTGATGCCTCTTTCGGGTCCTCGAAGAAGCTTGTAGATCCAAGAGCTGCTATTCTAAGCTTTGAAGGGTATAGCATAGAATATGACGCTCCAAGTTCCCTCAGACGCCGCTTTACATCCAGGAATTTAGCTCGTCACTTATGGACTTCCATGGAGTAATCAGGGAAAAAGGATATTCTATGGCCATGAATAGAAAGATCGGGCAAATCTCTTGCCTTGCGCAAAATAATATCTCGATCCCTGTAATAAAGTACTTTCATGAGTACCGGCCTCGGCAGCGCTCCTGGTGGCAAAGGCCTGGTAGGGATCCTATGCGCTCGTTCAATGGTGAATAAAGGGGTCAGAGTGCCTTCTCCAAACTGTTCTTTGAGCCAGTTTTCAAAAAACTCAGTAGGATTAGAGCCTTCCACTTTCTCAGGCACTCCAACTAGTCTCACATTGTTTCTTCTCAGTCGATTTTCGAGATCGTCCTGTTTGGCAGAAATTGCGTCAAGCCTGCGTGAGTGATCTGTAGAGTCTCTCTTGAGAGGGTGTACTGCATCCTCTATATCCCCCACACGATCCTCCAGAGAGGTAGTACGGTCTGCAAGCTTCCTTAAATCATGCCTGACAATAGAAATGTCTTCTTTAATGGCTCCCACCTGCATCGTTAGGACATTTAGTGTCTTGCCCCATTTGGAGATAGCCTGAAGAACATCTTTGATAGTCAGTTCCTCAGAGTCAGAATCTAGGGCCTCTCGGTCTCTGGCCGCTTCACGTTCTTGAATGGCGGCAAATCTATTAGGGTGCCGCTTCAGGCCCATCACCTCCCCGGGCCCTTCCCCATCTGAGTCCCTTCCTACACCAGTCAGGGATGACTCACTGTTATCGGAGGAACGCCGCGTTCTGGGGAGCTCCGAATTGTGGGCAAACTGATTCCTGCTGCCTCCTGCTGCAGCTCGTTTCCGCAGTCCCAGCGCTTCGGTGTGGAGGCCCCGGCGCCATCTTGGATGATCTTGCCGGCTCCTTTTCCCTCTCTCCTTTTGGACATGACGACAGGTCACTGGTGTCTGCAGGTGGGGGAATGATCTCCTGACCGTCAGGTAGTGATCAGGCCGAGATGTCGTTATGTCCAGGTTGAATTTAACTGATAATTAGCCGAGGCAGTGCAGGAGCTCACGGAGAACACATCCGCTCACATGCCTGGCAAGCCACGCCACCCGGGGATCTGCATGTTAGTCAACCTTCCAGTTCTGTTTGGCGAGATAGTTCATCAGCATTCGCATTGTGTTTCCCAGGCCGGCATTAGATTGTGAAAGTGAATGGCTGTAGGGACAGGCTCCACTGCAACAGCCGTCTATGTGCCCTGGACACCCGATTCAACCAAACAAGGGGGATCTCCAAAATCCTAGGTCCGTAGTCGCTAGGAAGGAGACTGGCCCTCAGGCTTCTCCAGCAGCCCCAATGACGGTTCAGTCCGTCACATTTCTCCCCTCCCAACAGTAGAGGGGGTGGAGCGTAGCTATATTGTTGTCTTATTGTAACCTGATCCAGGGGTTTACAAAAAAAACATTGAGCCCCATAACAAATGAATTGGCCCACAGGTATAGTCCTGTATATTACACTGCCCCCAGATATAGTCCTGTATATTACACTGCACCCCATGTATAGTCCTGTATATTACACTGCCCGCCATGTATAGTCCTGTATATTACACTGCACCCCATGTACAGTCCTGTATATTACACTGCACCCCATGTACAGTCCTGTATATTACACTGCCCCCCATGGACAGTCTTGTATATTACACTGCACCCCATGTACAGTCCTGTATATTACACTGCACCCCATGTACAGTCCTGTATTTTACCATACACCCCATGTATAGTCCTGTATATTACACTGCACCACATATATAGTCCTGTATATTACACTGCACCCCACGTACAGTCCTGTAAATTACACTGCACCCCATGTATAGTCCTGTATATTACACTGCACCCCATGTATAGTCTTGTATTTTACACTGCACCCCATGTATAGTCCGGTATATTACTTAGCCCCCCATGTATAGTCCTGTATATTACACTGCACCCCATGTACAGTCCTGTAAATTACACTGCACCCCATGTATAGTCCTGTATATTACACTGCCCCCCATGTACAGTCCTGTATATTACACTGCACCCCATGTACAGTCTTGTATTTTACACTGCACCCCATATATAGTCCTGTATATTACACTGCACCCTATGTATAGTCCTGAATATTACACTGCACCCCATGTATAGTCCGGTATATTACTTAGCCCCCCATGTATAGTCCTGTATATTATACTGCACCCCATATATAGTCCTGTATATTACACTGCACCCCATGTATAGTCCTGTATATTGTACTGCACCCCATGTATAGTCCTGTATATTACACTGCACCCCATGTACAGTCCTGTATATTACACTGCTCCCCATGTATAGTCCTGAATATTACACTGCACCCCATGTATAGTCCAGTATATTACACTGCACCCCATGTATAGTCCTGTATATTACACTGCACCCCATGTATAGTCCTGTATATTACACTGCACCCCATGTATGGTCCTGTATATTACACTGCACCCCATGTATAGTCCGGTATATTACACTGCACCCCATGTATAGTCCGGTATATTACACTGCACCCCATGTATAGTCCTGAATATTACACTGCACCCCATGTATAGTCCTGTATATTACACTGCACCCCATGTATAGTCCTGTATATTACACTGCACCCATGTATAGTCCTGTATATTACACTGCACCCCATGAACAGTCCTGTATATTACACTGCACCCCATGTATAGTCCTGTATATTACACTGCACCCAATGTATAGTCCTGTATATTACACTGCACCCCATGTATAGTCCGGTATATTACACTGCACCCCATGTATCGTCCTGTATATTACACTGCACCCCATGTATCGTCCTGTATATTACACTGCACCCCATGAACAGTCCTGTATATTACATTGCACCCCATGAACAGTCCTGTATATTACACTGCACCCATGTATAGTCCTGTATATTACACTGCACCCCATGTATAGTCCTGTATATTACACTGCACCCCATGTATAGTCCTGTATATTACACTGCACCCCATGTATAGTCTTGTATATTACACTGCACCCAATGTATAGTCTTGTATATTACACTGCACCCCATGTATAGTCCTGTATATTACACTGCACCCCATGTATAGTCCTGTATATTACACTGCACCCCATGTATAGTCCTGTATATTACACTGCACCCCATGTATAGTCCTGTATATTACACTGCACCCCATGTATAGTCCTGTATATTACACTGCACCCCATGTATAGTTCTGTATATTACACTGCACCCCATGTATACTCCTGTATATTACACTGCACCCCATGTATAGTCCTGTATATTACACTGCACCCCATGTATAGTCCTGTATATTACACTGCACCCCATGTATAGTCCTGTATATTACACTGCACCCCATGTATAGTCCTGTATATTACACTGCACCCCATGTATAGTTCTGTATATTACACTGCACCCCATGTATACTCCTGTATATTACACTGCACCCCATGTATAGTCCTGTATATTACACTGCACCCCATGTATAGTCCTGTATATTACACTGCACCCCATGTATAGTCCTGTATATTGCACTGCTCCCCATGTACAGTCCTGTATATTACACAATAATCCACTGTAAATTATTAAATATATTTAAAAAGTTGTTTTATTGTGAACATGTTACATTATAGATAAATATCTGCAATCTCTCCAATCATCTTACACAATGTATTGCTCCCATCCTCTCACACACAATATATCACTCCCATCATCTCACATACAAGGTATTTTTTCCCACCATGTTTCCACAATATTCTAATTTTCTGACATACTGACGTTTGCATTAGCTGTAAGCCATAATCATCAACATTAAAAGAGATAAACACTTGAAATAGATCACTCTGTGTGTAACGAATCTATATATGACTTTCATTTTTTGGAATTAAAGTACTGAAATAAATTAACTTTTTGATGATATTCTAATTTATCGAGATGCACATGTATACATAGTCTTTGCTGAAAACCCCTTTAAGGCGTCTTATAAAGCGAAAAATACGAATTTATCATCCAGTTTTAGCAGCTTGCACAGCAGTAACTATAGTTAGTGGACCCCTGGTATTGGGAACTGGTATTACTGGTTTTATGTGGATATAACCTATCTGCTTGTTACATGATTCCCGTTGTAATATACTGTGCAGCTAATTATTTCCAGTTCAGTGTAAGCTCTCAGAGGAGCATTTATGCCCTTAAGCAACATGGCTGTGCCCGGCTTCATCCGTACGAGTCACATGACACGAGGGGCCGGCAGATGTGGCTTCTCTCCAGCACTTCCTTGGACACGTTTCTAGCAGAGTGTGATTATGTCACAAGCAGCCAAGATCCAGATCAAAGTACAGAGGCGGAGGAGGTGAGGTCTGTGCTGCTGCCACAGCTTCTTCTGCAGCTTCCTGGCACTGGGGTAAGACCTGGACAATCCTTGATGCCAAGGAATTCCAGCCTGGCAACATTGTAACCATTGTGTGTAACCCTGTAATAATCTTGACCATGTTTCACCCATCAACATTGTAGTGAATCCATTGATACAATATAGATTCAGGTAGAAGGGGCTCCCATCCAAAGGTTCTTAAAGGGGCAGTCCAAGATTCAGAAAATTCCTTCCAGTGCTGCAAGAACAACAATGGAGCCTTGCAGCGCTGGGGTCCTAGGTATAGATCCAGATCCAACCCAGGACTACATCTGCAAGGAGTTTGTATGTTCTCCAGGGTTTGAGTGGGATTCCTCCCAAGGACATTTTAATAGGGAACTTAGATTGTGAGCTCCGCTGGAGATAGTGGGTGATGATAAAGTCTTCAGAATATGTCAGTTTTATATAAATGAGTAAAATAATAGTAATAATTTTCCTAATATAACGTTAAGATCGCCATGGGTCTTGTGTATTTTCTGCGCCATTGCTACATTGTGCGGATACAGACGGAATGTTCTGCGGCAGCGACTGAAAAGGCAGTCGTGATGTTAGATCGGGGATAAATAACAGCAAATGTCAGCATAGCACCAAAGGCAAAATGTAACGGCAATACAGCAAAATTCTTTAATCTGCCATCTAATGATCCAGAGAGTCTCATAATCTGGTAGCTGCTGCCGCATCTGCATTTTGTATTGTACAAGGCCAAGACCAGAAGACGGAGCAGAATGAATTACAAAACGTCTATGATTTTATTTAAATTATTATTAATAATTATATGAATGAAACGTGCTACAGCTTTCTCATAGACTTTATGTTACAGTTCCTCACTATTTTCAAGAGAAGTGCTTGCTGTCAGTGAATGAGAACTCATTCAGATGCAGTAATCCTGTCCATAGCCAGTCCTGTTCTCAGGTGAGAAGTGGATACAGTTGTATCCAGTGCAGACAATGCTCTGTGAGCTAAACAGCCCGGACTCCAGACTGATACATTGTAACAAACTAGTACAGTTGTATCCAGTCTAGACAATGCTCTGTGAGCTAAACAGCCTGAACTCCAGACTGATACATTGTAACAAACTAGTACAGTTGTATCCAGTCTAGACAATGCTCTGTGAGCTAAACAGCCCGGACTCCAGACTGATACATTGTAACAAACTAGCAGAGAGGTTTGTGTAGATGCCAATGTGTTTAGCTCACAGAGCATTGTCTAGACCAGGGATCAGCAACCTTCAGCACTCCAGCTGCTGTGAAACTACAACTCCCAGCATGCTAAATTAGGCCTTAGGAACTGCCTGCCGGATCACCTGCAAACTGATGGAATTTGTCAGACGGATCAGGATCCTGATCCGTATGACAAATGCATTGAAATGCCGGATCCGTCTCTCCGGTGTCATCCGGAAAAACGGATGCAACATGATTTTTTTTCCCCATTTTTTGCGGTCTGAGCATGCACACTACAGACCGCAATGCCGGATCCGTTTTACCGAAACACTCGGGCCGTATACGGCATTAAAGCATTTCAATGGGAAAAAAGTGTTCCGGAATTTTGGATGGAGATAAAATCGTAGCATGCTGCGGTATTATCTCCGTCCTGAAAAGGCAAATAGACTGAACTGAAGACATCCTGATGGGATTACTCTCAATTCAGAATGCATGGGGATAAAACTGATCAGTTCTTTTCCGGTATTGAGCCCCTAGGACAGAACTCAATGCCGGAAAAGAATAACGCTAGTGTGAAAGTAGCCTTACACACGACCGTGTGTCCCCCGTGGCCGCATTCCGGCCCACATATGGCGGGTCCGCAATACACGGGACACCGGCCGTGTGCATTCCGCATCACGGATGCAGACCCATTCACTTGAATGGGTCCGCAAATCCGGACATGCGGACCAGAACCAACAGAAGCACGGGCACCATGCAGTCCACAGCACGGGCACGGACAGCACACGTTCGTGTGCAAGAGGCCTTACTCGACTGTTATTATAACTGCCACAGAAGTGAAAGGAGGATTCTGGGAGTTGTAGCTTCACCTGATCCCTGGATTCCTTGGACACGTTTCTAGCAGAGTGTGATTATGTCACAAGCAGCCAAGATCCAGATCAAAGTACAGAGGCGGAGGAGGCGAGGTCTGTGCTGCTGCTACAGCTTCTTCTGCAGCTTCCTGGCACTGGGGTAAGACCTGGACAATCCTTGATGCCAAGGAATTCCAGCCTGGCAACATTGTAACCATTGTGTGTAACCTTGTAGTAATCTTGACCTTGTTTCACCCATCAACAAACTAGTACAGTTGTATCCAGTGCAGACAATGCTCTGTGAGCTAAACAGCCCGGACTCCAGACTGATACATTGTAACAAACTAGCACAGTTGCATCCAGTGCAGACAATGCTCTGTGAGCTAAACAGCCCAGACTCCAGACTGATACATTGTAACAAACTAGTACAGTTGTATCCAGTCTAGACAATGCTCTGTGAGCTAAACAGCCCGGACTCCAGACTGATACATTGTAACAAACTAGCACAGTTGCATCCAGTGCAGACAATGCTCTGTGAGCTAAACAGCCCAGACTCCAGACTGATACATTGTAACAAACTAGTACAGTTGTATCCAGTCTAGACAATGCTCTGTGAGCTAAACAGCCCAGACTCCAGACTGATACATTGTAACAAACTAGTACAGTTGTATCCAGTCTAGACAATGCTCTGTGAGCTAAACAGCCCAGACTCCAGACTGATACATTGTAACAAACGAGTACAGTTGTATCCGGTCTAGACAATGCTCTGTGAGCTAAACAGCCCAGACTCCAGACTGATACATTGTAACAAACGAGTACAGTGGTATCCAGTCTACACAATGCTCTGTGAGCTAAACAGCCCGGACCCCAGACTGATACATTGTAACAAACTAGCACAGTTGTATCCAGTCTAGACAATGCTCTGTGAGCTAAACAGCCTGGACTCCAGACTGATACATTGTAACAAACTAGCACAGTTGTATCCAGTCTAGACAATGCTCTGTGAGCTAAACAGCCCGGGCTCCAGACTGATACATTGTAACAAACTAGCAGAGAGATTTGTGTAGATGCCAATGTGTTTAGCTCACAGAGCATTGTCTAGACCAGGGATCAGCAACCTTCAGCACTCCAGCTGCTGTGAAACTACAACTCCCAGCATGCTAAATTAGGCCTTAGGAACTGCCTGCCGGATCACCTGCAAACTGATGGAATTTGTCAGACGGATCAGGATCCTGATCCGTATGACAAATGCATTGAAATGCCGGATCCGTCTCTCCGGTGTCATCCGGAAAAACGGATGCAACATTTATTTTTTTTCCCATTTTTTGCGGTCTGAGCATGCAGACTACAGACCGCAATGTCAGATCCGTTTTACCGAAACACTCGGGCCGTATACGGCATTAATGCATTTCAATGGGAAAAAATGTCGGCTCCACCATTCCGGCAAGTGTTCCGGAATTTTGGATGGAGATAAAACCGTAGCATGCTGCGGTATTATCTCCGTCCTGAAAAGGCAAATAGACTGAACTGAAGACATCCTGATGGGATTATTCTCAATTCAGAATGCATGGGGATAAAACTGATCAGTTCTTTTCCGGTATTGAGCCCCTAGGACAGAACTCAATGCCGGAAAAGAATAACGCTAGTGTGAAAGTACCCTTACAACCGTGTGTCCCCCGTGGCCGCATTCCGGCCCACATATGGCGGGTCCGCAATACACGGGACACCGGCCATGTGCATTCTGCATCACGGATGCAGACCCATTCACTTGAATGGGTCCGCAAATCCGGACATGCAGAACAGAACCAACAGAAGCACGGGCACCATGCAGTCCACAGCACGGGCACGGACAGCACACGTTCGTGTGCAAGAGGCCTTACTCGACTGTTATTGTAACTGCCACAGAAGTGAAAGGAGGATTCTGGGAATTGTAGCTTCACCTGATCCCTGGCCTAGACAACATTCTGTGAGCTAAATACATCAGCAGCTGCACAGATCTCTCTGCTAGCTTGTTACAATGTATCAGTCTGGAGTCCGGGCTGTTTAGCTCACAGAGCATTGTGTAGACCGGCTACAACTGTGCTAGTTTGTTACAATGTATCAGTCTGGAGTCCGGGCTGTTTAGTTCACAGTGTCGGGATTCAAAACCGTGACCAGCCACATCCCAGGCGGTAGCCCTGCTTAGGGCTCTTTCACACTTGCGTTGTCCGGATCCGTCGTGTACTCCATTTGCCGGAGGTGCCCGCCGGATCCGGAAAAACGCAAGTGAACTGAAAGCATTTGAAGACGGATCCGTCTTCAAAATGCGTTCAGTGTTACTATGACAGCCAGGACGCTATTAAAGTTGCCATAGTAGTAGTGGGGAGCGGGGGAGCAGTATACTTACAGTCCGTGCGGCTCCCGGGGCGCTCCAGAATGACGTCAGAGCGCCCCATGCGCATGGATGATGTGTCCATGTGATCACGTCATCCATGCGCGTGGGGCGCCCTGACGTCACTCTGGAGCGCCCTGGGAGCCGCACGGACGGTAAGTATACTGCTCCCCCGCTCCCCACTACACTTTACCATGGCAAACAGGACTTTAGTGTCCTGGGAGCCATGGTAACCATTCAGAAAAAGCTAAACGTCGGATCCGGCAATGCGCCGAAACGACGTTTAGCTTAAGGCCGGATCCGGATTAATGCCTTTCAATGGGCATTAATTCCGGATCCGGCCTTGCGGCAAGTGTTCAGGATTTTTGGCCGGAGCAAAAAGCGCAGCATGCTACGGTATTTTCTCCGGCCAAAAAACGTTCCGGTCCGGAACTGAAGACATCCTGATGCATCCTGAACGGATTTCTCTCCATTCAGAATGCATTAGGATAAAACTGATCAGGATTCTTCCGGCATAGAGCCCCGACGACGGAACTCTATGCCGGAAGAAAAGAACGCAAGTGTGAAAGAGCCCTTACTAGGCTACCATCCTCTCTGGACATTCCTCCCTGAAACCTATTATGTAACCTCAGTCTTGCCAAGCCTTGCTCATCACCCTTGATTCCCCACACCTGGTACTTCCCTATATAAGTCCAGCCCCTTGCACTCTAGCTTGCTGATTATTGAGCTCCTGAGCCTTGATCAAGCTGCTCCTCATCTGCTGCTCTTGCTACTACTGGAAGTCCACTGCTGACCAGGAATTGCCTACCGACTACTCTTCTGCTTTGTCCCTACCTACTGAACTGCTACCACCGTTGCCATCCGGATTGTCTGACCACGCTTACTACCGCCTGCCCTGACCCACCGCCTGCCTACCGACTACGCCTCTGCCAGACTTCCTGCACCTACTACCTGCCTGCGGTCCTTGCCACCGGGATCCACTCCTACCTCCAGCCAGCGGTCCTCTGACTCAGGTAAGCCTGTAGGACTGTTACAGAATAATCAGCCACACTATGGAGTCCGCAATGGCCACTCTGCGTAAGCAGGTCTCCGAACTTCAAGAATTTGGTACTGCATATCAGGAGAAATTTGCCCAGCTCCAAGGCGTAGTCCAAAGCCAACAGAGGGAGATTATTGAACTACAGAGGCAACTCCTGGACGTCCGCGGCGCGCCCGCAGACACCCGCATGCCACTCCCATCAAGATTCAGCGGCGACCGACGCCAGTATCGGGGGTTTCTAAACCAATACAGCATCTATTTTCAGATGTACCCGGCCCCCTTCACCACCGAGAAAAAGAAGGTGCTATTCTTGGTCAATCTCCTGACGGATGAAAACCTCTGCCTGTACTGTGGGGAGCCGGGTCATTTTGCCATCAAATGTCCTCATAAGATCCGAAAGACTATTGCCGTCATGGAGCTAAAGGAGCAACCACAGACTCCAACCCCGCCAGCAGCCCCTGAAAATAACAACACGGCGGCTCATGGATCCCACTTCATCGTCCCCATCCTCATCGACATTGAGGGGTGACAACTCCCCTGTTCAGCGATGTTAGACTCCGGGGCGGGAGGCAACTTCATGGACCTAACCTTCGCCCGCGAAAAGAACATTCCATTGACAATCAAGGCAGCGCCTGTTGACCTGGAAACCGTCGACGGATCCTTACTCTCCTCGGGGCCAGCCACTCACGAGACCACCGAACTACAACTCCTCATAGAACCAGATCACCGTGAAAAGATCCACTTCTCGCTTATCGCCTCCCCGAAGTTCCCAGTGATCTTGGGCATCCCATGGTTGGCCACCCACAACCCCTCGGTGGACTGGGAAACCCGCTGCATACGATTCCCGTCCGAGTTCTGCTCGCTAAATTGCTCCCACAAACCCGTCCTTCCACCCGAAGACACCACCATCTCAAAACTATCCGTCAAGGATCTGCTACCCCCTCAATACCGCGAGTGACAGGATGTCTGCGACAAGAAAAACGCAGACAAGCTGCCACCACACCGACCCTACGACTGCCCTATAGAACTGTTGCCCGGGGCCGAAATACCCTTTGGCAGTATCTACCCCCTCTCAGAGCCTGAACTCAAGGCTCTGAAAGAGTACCTGGACGAGGACCTGAGGAAGGGGTTCATCCGGCCCTCCACCTCCCCCGCGGGAGCCCTCTTTTTCTTCGTAGAGAAAAAATACTCCTCCCTGCGTCCCTGCATAGACAACAGAAAGCTTAACGACATAACCGTAAAAAAACGGTACCCGCTCCCACTGATTTCAGAACTCCTTGAGAGACTCCAGGCAGCGAAGATCTTCACTAAACTTGACCTTCGAGGGGCCTACAACCTCGTCCGAATCCGCCCTGGGGACGAATGGAAGACCGCCTTCCGGACACGTTATGGTCATTTCGAGTACCTGGTCATGCCTTTCGGACTCTGCAATGCTCCCGCCACCTTCGAGCACTTCATTAACGATGTCCTCAGGGACATGCTGGATCTGTTTGTAGTCGTTTACCTGGACGACATCTTGATCTTCTCTGAAGACCTCGAGCAGCACCGTGAACACGTCCGCAGGGTACTGCAGAGACTCCGACAGAACTCTCTCTATATCAAGCTAGCGAAATGCGAGTTTGAGCGAACCACCACTCAGTTCCTCGGATACATCATCTCCCCAGAGGGCCTAAGTATGGACCCGGGGAAGGTCCAAGCTGTGATGAACTGGCCCGTTCCGAAAAACGAGAAGGAGATACAAAGATTCATTGGCTTCGCCAACTTCTATCGGAAGTTTATCCGGAACTTCTCAAAGGTCATAGCACCAATCACCCAACTCACCAAGAAGGCAGTCCCCTTCTCCTGGACACCCGAGGCCCAGGAGGCCTTCACCAAGTTGAAACTCCTCTTCACTTCTGCCCCAATCCTAATCCACCCGAACCCCGAGCTCCTATTTACAGTCGAAGTGGATGCATCAGACTCAGCGGTGGGGGCATTTTTGTCACAACGGACAGGGGAGAGGATGCTATTACACCGTGCGCATATTTCTCCCGCCAGATGCCCCCCTCCGAGAAGAACGATGACATCGGGAACAAAGAACTACTGGCGATCAAGGATGCCTTCTCCGAGTGGAGACACATGCTGGAGGGAGCCACCAACCCCATAATCGTACTAACTGACCACAAGAACCTCAAGTTCATCCGCAGCGCTAAGACTCTCAGCCAGACAGGCCAGATGGAGCCTATTCTTTTCCCGCTTCAACTTTCTCATTACCTATCGCCCCGGATCAAAAAACAGAAAGGCTGACGCCCTCTTCAGAATGTTTTCCGAGCCCTCACAGAGTAACAAGGGCCAAAATAACATCTTACCCGAGAGAAGGGTCGTAGGGGCCACCTACTCTAAAGAACTCCTGGGCACAATCAAAGAAGGATACGAAAATGACCCCTTCCTCGCCCACCCCACAGGGAATATCAGCCTTACGTTTAAGAACGGTCATTGGTTTCATCAGGACCTACAACTATATGTACCAGAAACAGCACAGCTCAAAGTGCTCAAACTTAACCATGACTCCAAGCTGGCCGGCCATTTTGGCACAAGAAAGACCCAGGAGCTTCTCTCCCGCTCCTTCTGGTGGCCAACATACAAGGAGGACATCAATAGGTACATCTCCTCGTGCACGGTCTGTGCCCGCAATAAGACTCCTCGTTCCTCTCCCGTGGGTCTGTTACAACCCCTCCCTATTCCCTCCCGCCCCTGGGGCTGGATCTCCATGGACTTTGTGGTAGACCTTCTTCCTTCAAAAGGGATGAACACCATCCTGGTCGTGGTCGATCGTCTCACCAAGATGGCCCATTTCATCCCCTACAAAGGCATACCCACAGCCAAACAGACGGCCGATCTTATTCTCAGAGAGGTCTTCAGGTTGCATGGGATCCCGGACGACGTGGTCTCCGACCGAGGCGTACAATTTGCCTCAAAGTTCTGGAAAAACTTCTGCCTGGCGCTCGGGGTTAAAGTGAACCTGTCCTCCGCTTTCCACCCTCAGTCAAACGGGCAGACTGAAAGAACTAATCAGACCCTAGAGCAGTACCTACGCTGTTTCAGCTCCCACCTGCAGGATGACTGGCTTGACCATCTCCCTACGGCCGAGTTCGCCTACAACAATGCTGAGCACAGCTCAACCAAGCACAGCCCCTTCTTTGCTAACATAGGCTTGCACCCGGTGTTCATTCCCCACCTGCCCGTCGCCTCCACCCTCCCAGCAGTGGCCGAACGCCTAACAACCCTACAGGAGGCACAAAAGAACATTATAGACAACTTCCAGCTCGCCCAGAGGTGCTTTAAACAGGGAGCAGACAGACGTCGCAAACCCACCCGGGCTTCCATGTGGGAGACAAGGTGTGGCTGTCCACCAGGAACCTCAGATTGAAGGTCGCCTCCAAAAAGTTGGCCCAAAGATACATGGGTCTGTTCCGGATCACCGCGGTCATGTTCCGGCTCGACCTTCCGGACTCCATTAGGGTGCACCCTGTCTTCCATTGCTCACTCCTCAAGCCATACGTGGAGAACACCTTCACAGGCCGCCACTCGCCCCCTCCACCACCCGTGAGGGTACAGGGTGAAGAAGAATACGCTGTCGCAAAGATCCTCGACTCTAGGATCCACCGGGGAAGACTACAATACCTAATTGGGTGGGAGGGTTACCCTCCCGAGGATAACTCCTGGGAGCCAGAAGAAAATGTCCACGCCCCCAGACTGGTAAAAGAGTTCCACCAACGGCACCCCGGTAAGCCTGCCCCTGCGGTGCCCGGAGATCACCTTGGAAGGGGGGGAGTACTGTCGGGATTCAAACCCGTGACCAGCTACATCCCAGGCGGTAGCCCTGCTTAATAGGCTACCGTCCTCTCTGGACATTCCTCCCTGAAACCTATTATGTAACCTCAGTCTTTCCAAGCCTTGCTCATCACCCTTGATTCCCCACACCTGGTACTTCCCTATATAAGTCCAGCCCCTTGCACTCTAGCTTGCTGATTATTGAGCTCCTGAGCCTTGATCAAGCTTCTCCTCATCTGCTGCTCTTGCTACTACTGGAAGTCCACTGCTGACCAGGAATTGCCTACCGACTACTCTTCTGCTTTGTCCCTACCTACTGAACTGCTACCACCGTTGCCATCTGGATTGTCTGACCACGCTTACTGCCGCCTGCCCTGACCCACCGCCTGCCTACCGACTACTCTTCTGCTTTGTCCCTACCTACTGAACTGCTACCACCGTTGCCATCCGGATTGTCTGACCACGCTTACTGTCGTCTGCCCTGACCTACCGACTACGCCTCTGCCAGACTTCCTGCACCTACTACCTGCCTGCGGTCCTTGCCACTGGGCTCCACTCCTACCTCCAGCCAGCGGTCCTCTGACTCAGGTGAGCCTGTAGGACTGTTACACACAGAGCATTGTCTACACTGGATACAACTGTGCTAGTTTGTTACAATGTATCAGTCTGGAGTCCTGGTTGTTTAGCTCACAGAGCATTGTCTAGACTGGATACAACTGTACTAGTTTGTTACAATGTATCAGTCTGGAGTCTGGGCTGTTTATCTCACAGAGCATTGTCTACACTGGAAACAACTGTACTAGTTTGTTACAATGTATCAGTCTGTGGTCCGGGCTGTTTAGCTCACAGAGCATTGTCTAGACTGGATACAACTGTACTAGTTTGTTACAATGTATCAGTCTGGGGTCCGGGCTGTTTAGCTCACAGAGCATTGTCTAGACTGGATACAATTGTATCCACTTCTCACCTGAGAACAGGACTAGCTATGGACAGGATTACTGTCTCTGAATGGAAACAAGAATGTTTTCAGTCACTGGCGGCAACAAAAATAGATCAGGTCACAGCAGCAGATTGCGTAGTAAGATAGTATTGTGGAATTTCTTCCTGGAGGCGTCAACACATAGGCCTCTTTCAGACGAGCGCGTCTTGTGCGGAAACCACGCTGTCAGCGGGTGTTACCGCGATTCTCAGTTCTGGGCACTGCTTGTTCCGCAGGAGTGCACAGCATTATAATGATTCATAATGTAGTCTGTATAATTCAGCAGATATAGGTCATGCAGAGACACATAGCATTATGAATCATGTGGAGCGTGATTTCGATACAGGCCTCCCTCGTCTGAAAGAGGCCTTACAAGCGAGTTTAACATACACTTAAGGGCTCATGCACATGACTGCGGTCCGCAAAAAAACAGATCCGCAAAAAAATGGATGACGTCCGTGTGCATTCCATATTTTGCGGAACAGAACAGCTGGCCCCTAATAGAACTGTACTATCCTTGTCTGTTATGCGGACAATAATAGGACATCTTTCATTTTTTTGCAGAACGGAAATATGAACATATGGAAATGGAATGCAGACGGAGTAACTTCAGTTTTTTTTGCGGACCCATTGAAATTAATGGTTCAGCATACGGTCTGCAAAAAAACGGAACGGACACAGAAAGAAAATACGTTCGTATGCATGAGCCCTAAGCGTGTATTCACATCACTCAAACTCTCTTCTTCTGATGGATCAGAAGAACGGAAAGCTAAACGGTCATGTGAACTCAGCCTAAGCTGGCCATACACATTAGATACCTATCAGTCAAACCCGCCGATTTTAATAGGACTGGCCTAAGGGTGGCTGCTCATGATGCAGATTTAGGGCTCGTTCACACAAACGTTTTTTTTTTTTTTGCATTCCGTATACGGGCCATATACGGAACCATTCATTTCAATGGTTCCGCAAAAAAACGGAACACATATGGAATGTACCCCGTATGTCTTCCATATCCGTTCTGTTTTTGCAGGACCATCTATTGAAAATTTTATGCCCAGACCAATTTTTTCTATGTAATTACTGTATACTGTATATGCCATACGGAAAAACTAAACGGAACAACGGATCCGTGAAAAACGGACCGCCAAACACTGAAAAAGCCATACGTTCATATGAAAGAGTCCTTATCTGCAGAAAATCCACATGAAATCCATGCCAAAAACACACATAATTCTGCACTATTTATGACGTTTTTGATGCAGTTTTTGTTCTTTTTTTTTTTTGCGTTTTTGGTGCGGATTTGATGCGGATTTACCATAGATCTCACCCTGCCATTGAAAACTGAAGTCTGCACAAAAAAATGCAACAACTGACTAGCAGGTTTCAAAATTTGCACGGCCGGTCAATTTCTGCACCTAAGAAAAAAAGCTAAGCGTACAGGAGATTTGTCTAATGTCATATACTTTGCTGGTACTTTATTATGCTGCAGTTTTTCCACAGGAAAATCCCTGCGGAAAAAAAATATATAATCTGCATCATGTGAAGGTAGCCTTAAGGCGCATTTACACGCGTTGACCAAGCAGGCAATTATCGGGAAGAGATTGTTCCATCCTGACAACTGCCTGCTCATCAGCAGAGGTGAGAGCTACATTTCCATGCAGCGATCACCTTCACTGTTTGGGGCCATCGCTCATCCTCATACTGATTTTTTTCCATTTTCAGGCAGCAGGTCGCTGTTCACACAGCACGATCTTCCGCCCAGAGATTAAGGCCCCTTGCAGACGAGAGTTCCTCCCGCAGCGAGTCCGCAACGCAGCTCCCGGCCTGACCTCCCAGCACATGGCATTATATTGATTTATGATGCTATGTAACCCTTACAGTTCTGGAATGTATTGCATAACACTGGCAGCATTATATATCAATATAATGCTATGTTTCCTTTAGGGAGGTCAAGCCGGGTGCTGCGATGCGGACTCGCTGCGGGAGGAACGCTCGTCTGCAAGGTGCCTAAGACTTATTGTATGCATCAGCGATGAATGAGCATTTTGCTGGCACTTTTACACAGGCAGAATATTGAGAATGAACATTCATGCTAACGTTCGTTTCCGATAATTGGCCTGACAATTGTGTAGTGTAAATCTGCCTTTAGGCTATGACTACACAGAGACATGTGTCGCTGAAAAGTCGCGCAACATTTTTTGTAATGATAGTCAATAGAGTCATATTGCGACATGCTGCGACTGCAATTGCGACAGATGCAAAAAATCCATCCGAGTTGGATTTTTGTTCGACTGTTGCGTCGCAGTGCGACCCCATTGACTATTTACATTACAACACTCGTACCAGTACTGCCTTCTCTTCAGCAGTGTAGCTACGGTTACAATATTGTCCGTAGAAATGTGCCAGTGAGAGCAGAGTGCCATCATACGTGCCAAGCACAGCAGTACCCCTATGAGAAAACATGCATCTCCTGCGTGGTCACAGATGTCAGGGATTCTGACCTGCTCTAATGACGCCATATCAAACTTTGTATGCCGCCGGATGTAATACAATGTGCAGATGACATTGCCTTAGCCGTTCTTTTCTATATTTGTAGCTCTTCACACTGCAGTGATAATATTCTGGCAGCAGGGGGAGGCGCTGAGCAGGAGAAGACCAAGAAGTCTCAGGTAAGTGAAGCTTTCATTTCTGTACAATCCTGGACTGTCCTGTGACTATTCAGCGGAGACACACATATACAGTACAGAGCAAAAGTTTGGACACACCTTCTCATTCAAAGAGTTTTCTTTATTTTCATGACTATGAAATTGTAGATTCACACTGAAGGCATCAAAACTATGAATTAACACATGTGGAATTATATACATAACAAACAAGTGTGAAACAACTGAAAATATGTCATATTCTAGGTTCTTCAAAGTAGCCACCTTTTGCTTTAATTACTGCTTTGCACACTCTTGGCATTCTCTTGATGAGCTTCAAGAGGTAGTCCCCTGAAATGGTTTTCACTTCACAGGTGTGCCCTGTCATGTTTAATAAGTGGGATTTCTTGCCTTATAAATGGGGTTGGGACCATCAGTTGCGTTGAGGAGAAGTCAGGTGGATTCACAGCTAATAGTCCTACTGAATAGACTGTTAGCTGCTTTTTTCTTGCCATAATACAAATTCTAAGTAAAGAAAAACGAGTGGCCATCATTACCTTAAGAAATGAAGGTCAGTCAGTCAGCCGAAAAATTGGGAAAACTTTGAAAGTAAGGGCTATTTGACCATGAAGGAGAGTGATGGGGTGCTGCGCCAGATGACCTGGCCTCCACAGTCACCGGACCTGAACCCAATCGAGATGGTTTGGGGTGAGCTGGACCGCAGAGTGAAGGCAAAAGGGCCAACAAGTGCTAAGCATCTCTGGGAACTCCTTCAATACTGTTGGAAGACCATTTCAGGGGACTACCTCTTGAAGCTCATCAAGAGAATGCCAAGAGTGTGCAAAGCAGTAATCAAAGCAAAAGGTGGCTAATTTGAAGAACCTAGAATATGACATATTTTCAGTTGTTTCACACTTGTTTATGTATATAATTCCACGTGTTTATTCATAGTTTTGATGCCTTCATAGTCATGGAAATAAAGAAAACTCTTTGAATGAGAAGGTGTGTCCAAACTTTTGGTCTGTACTGTATATGAAATACATAAGAAAAAATCACGTCAAGCTCAGAATCATCATTTGAAGCGGGCAGCGTCATCCCAGGAGCAGGGATAAGGAAGAACCTGTAATTCTATGGTTATATTATTGGTTTCCTTAGGATGGACTATAAGAAGATAGCCGATGATGTCTCCCAGACGATTCGATCGTACAGCCAGGATACGTCTGGATGGAAAGTTGCCAAATCTACAGTAAGTATCTAGATTCTCTGGCCATGGATACTGGACATTTTCTATTCATCCCCTTTATTTTCCTTCTATTTTACTTTCCATCTTTTAATCCCCCCTTTATTTTTCTTGTGCATTTTCTTCCTTTATCTTCCTTCACTTTCCTTATCCTACCCTTCAAACCCTCTTTCCATTACTTTACCATTATGTTTTCCCTTTTCCCATTTGTCATTCGTTCATCTTCCCCTTCACAACCTTTCTTTCCCATCCCTTGTTATCCTTTTGTAATTTCCTTCACTTCCCTCTCCTTATCCTGTTGTTCTTTCCTTTCCTTGTCATTTTCTTTCCCATCCTTCTGTTTGTCACTTTCCTTTCCAGTCTGTATGTCATTTCCCTTTCCTTCCCTTCTGTCATTTCCCTTTCCTTATCTTTTGTAATTTCCCTTTACTTCCATTTCCAGTCCTGATTTTATTTCCCTTTCCTTCTCTTTCTTATCCATTTGTCATCTTCCTTTTATTTCCTTCCGTTCCAATTTGTATTTCATCCTCTTTTCTCATTCTTCTTTCATTTCCATCATCTTCCTTTTACCATTGTTAGGTCATTTCCCTTTCCCGTCATTTTGACATTTTCTTTTCCTTCCTTTCTTTTTTCCCAACCTTCCATTGATTTTTCTTCTCTGGTCTAATCCTTTTGTCATTTCCCTATATTCCTCTTCACTTTTTCCATACTTTTAATTTCTATTACCCTCTCTTTCCTTATCTTTTTGTTGTTGTTTTTTCTCTTCTCTTCCATTATCATTTTGTCCTCCACCTTCCCAACCTTCTGTCACTTCCCCTTTCTTCCTCCCCAATCCTTGTATAATTTCCTTTTCCTAATCTTTCCCATTTTTCAGAGCTTTATGTTCTTCTTCCATTTTTCCAGGCTTGTCATTTCTATTTCCTTCTCGTTTCTACTGTATTTCTTTCTCATCTTTCTGTAATTTCCTTCTTTTTGTCCTTCCACCTTCCTCCTCTTCCCCTTCTCATTCTTTTTTCTTTTCTTTTTCTTCCTTTTCCACACCCATCTTATCTTACCCTTTATTTACCTTTAATAACAGATAAATCCTTTGTCCCTTTCAGAAAAATATCACTATTTCATGGAAACCATCCAACGAATATCCAGGAAATATGTAAGAAGCAAAGTGAAAAAATATAGAAAAACCAGCAGAGAAATGGTGTCCTACATAGCGCATCCCTGACATCCCCATAGCACAGGCATGCTCAACCTGCGGCCCTTCAGTTGTTGCAAAACTACAACTCCCATCATTCCCGGACAGCCTAGAGCTATCAGCCTACAGAAGGCATGGTGGGAGTTGTAGTTTTACAACAGCTGGAGGGCTGCAGGTTGAGCATCCCTGCCATAGCGCATCCCTGACATCCCCATAGCTCATCCCCATGCTTAACCTCCCACAAAATCCATCTGATATCAACTTGCTAAAAATTCTGTTCAGCCAGAGTTGTTGTACATCTACCTAGCTAGGCAGTATTTTTTTTAAAGGGTTTTCAGGGGCGGGAAGGAAAAAACAAAATATTTGAAAAGCAGAGCTGCAGTACCACTGAACACCACCAGGTGGTATAGAAACACACTGTCTGACAATGTTAGACCTCAAAGACTATATACCAAGTCATCTAATTACCCTGGCCAAGACAAAGTGGCTTGTGGGCGTTCCCTTGCCCAGCACAATGGGGCAAATGCACTGCCAGCCCCCTCCCAGCTATGCCCCCGATACACAGTGATGTGATATAATATGGATGATATATGGATTTTTAAATCTTTTTGTATATAATGATCCTGTTTTTCTAAAAATGCAGATATCGTGGAGAAGGAATAATTGAAGGCGTCCCCGAAAAAGTTATTCCTTTTATGTATCTTGCTAAATACAGATCGAAGTGGGACTCCGCCCTGAAATCCTATTCCATTCTTGAAGAGGTTGACGAGGTAATACACGATGTGCTGATATCTTGGTATGACTGTGTCAGGATAGCCCTGGGGGCTTTTATAGGGCCTGGACTGTTAGGCCCGACACCCTCATTGATGCCACAATCGCTATTGATCTTGGCATCACAAAGGTTAAACATATTCTGTGAAAATGATGCAATTGTGGTTGCCTGCAGCCACCACTAGAGGGAGCTCAGGAGCCTAGTGCATACTGGTTATACATTGAACTCAATGATAACACAGTATGCAGTAAGCTCCTCAGCTCCCTCTAGTGGGGGTGTTAAGAAATTCACTTAAGAGCGCTACTAATGCGGTGTTTTCTCCTGAAGGACACTTTCATCTGTCACTGTATCACACACAGTCATGGGATGGGGCTCATCTCACCGAGAGAATTTGTGGACTTGATTCATATCAGGC
Source organism: Bufo bufo (assembly GCF_905171765.1). NCBI lineage: Eukaryota > Metazoa > Chordata > Amphibia > Anura > Bufonidae > Bufo > Bufo bufo. Next base: position 47,539,368 of record NC_053390.1, read on the forward strand.
GGTATGATGGTGGAGTAGTCACCACTAATTGTAAGTATCAGTTCTAGTCTATGCTTAGTACTTCCTCTTTGGGTTTCTGTTGTCACACATAGGACTCATCATCTAATAGGTTATTACAGGTTTTAGATTTGCAATATGCAAATATGACACCAATTTTCCTACAAGATCCGCAGCAGAAGTCTGAGGCTCATGCCCTGCATTTCTCGGAGTGCCTCGGATCTGCACAATCCACATTCATACGCACGGGATGCAGATTGCTATGAGAATTGAAGCTGATTTTAGGTGCAGAATCTGTGTCGAATTCGTATCCAATTTCATATGAACAAACCCTGACATACTGTACTTTGTGTATCAATTACTCACCATTTTCAAGATCTCTGATTACTGTCAATGAATGGGAATGCTCCAGATAGGTTTTTAAAGGGGTTATCCAATACAAAAAAAAAGCCCCCCCCCCCCCATATTCCGGTCCCCCCATGTTGAATATACTTACCCGGGTCCCCGCTCTCTGCGCCACTCCTGGTCCCCGCACTGCTGCTGCTTCTCCACGTGCACGGATGAAAACATCCGTTGTCGGCAGGGGATAAGCCAATGGCAGACGATGACAGGGACAAGCCTCACAGGTGACGCTAGGGAGGCTCATCCCCGTCTGCCATTGGCTCCCCCACCCAACACCGGATGTTTTCATCCGTGCACTGGGAGAAGCAGGAGCGGCACAGGGAGCAGGGAGCCAGGTAAGTATATTCATTGTGAGGGGCCCGGCATATGGGTGGGCTTTTTTAAGTATTGGATACCCCCTTTAACATTATAGTCAATGGGCAACTATGCAAGTGGAGGCGATGAGATTATAAGAGGTTGTCCCACTAAAAATATTCTACATTCATCAAAACAGCCCCTGGATCTGAATACTTTTGTAATTGCATGTAATAAAAAATTTTGCATAGCCGCTGAGCTATTCAATAAAATGTACGTGTACAGCGCCACCTGCTGTTTGTTTTACTCATTTCTCTGAGCAACGGGCTGAGGTAGTTCAACTGCCTCCAGCCATATCCCGTTAGAAGCTGTGAGACTTAGGCCCCATTTACACGACTGTATTCTTGCTCAGCATCCGATGCACATTTTTTGTGTCTCGCACACGGACCAATTCATTTCAATAGGGCCCCAAAAGAGGCGAACAGCACACCGTGTGCTGTCAACATCCGTATGACCATTCCGCGGCCCCGCAAAAAAATAGAACACACCTTATTCTTGTCTGTTTGGCACACAAGAATAGACACTTACATTGAATCCACACAAAAAACGGATGCAACACAAACGTAATCCTAATTTTTTTTGCAGATCTGAGTTTTGCAGACCGCAAAAGACATGCGGTCGTGTGAATGCACCCTTAGAGGAAGGGAGCTGCAGCAGGAAAAACGTGCCCCTTGAGCTGTGATAGGGAGAAAAATGCAGTAGAAGGGACACACCCTGAGCTGTGATAGGGAGAAAGCTGCAACATAAAGGACACTTCCCCTGAGCTGCCAGCTTGAAATAAATCTAGCAGAATAATTGGAGCAATGACTGTGGAGATCTCTGGATCCATGTGAGGTACAGGGCTGGTTCTAGATTTGTTAGAAAAAGGTTGTTCATGCATTATATGATGTCTGATTTTCATTTTTTACATTAACCACCTCAGCCCCCAGTGCTTAAACACCCTGAAAGACCAGGCCACTTTTTACACTTCTGACCTACACTACTTTCACCGTTTATTGCTCGGTCATGCAACTTACCACCCAAATGAATTTTACCTCCTTTTCTTCTCACTAATAGAGCTTTCATTTGGTGGTATTTCATTGCTGCTGACATTTTTACTTTTTTTGTTATTAATCGAAATTTAACGATTTTTTTGCAAAAAAATGACATTTTTCACTTTCAGTTGTAAAATTTTGCAAAAAAAACGACATCCATATAGAAATTTTGCTCTAAATTTATAGTTCTACATGTCTTTGATAAAAAAAAAATGTTTGGGTAAAAAAAAAATGGTTTGGGTAAAAGTTATAGCGTTTACAAACTATGGTACAAAAATGTGAATTTCCGCTTTTTGAAGCAGCTCTGACTTTCTGAGCACCTGTCATGTTTCCTGAGGTTCTACAATGCCCAGACAGTACAAACACCCCACAAATGACCCCATTTCTGAAAGTACACACCCTAAGGTATTCGCTGATGGGCATAGTGAGTTCATAGAACTTTTTATTTTTTGTCACAAGTTAGCGGAAAATGATGATTTTTTTTTTTTTTTTTTTTTTCCTTACAAAGTCTCATATTCCACTAACTTGTGACAAAAAATAAAAACTTCTATGAACTCACTATGCCCATCAGCGAATACCTTGGGGTCTCTTCTTTCCAAAATGGGGTCACTTGTGGGGTAGTTATACTGCCCTGGCATTCTAGGGGCCCAAATGTGTGGTAAGGAGTTTGAAATCAAATTCTGTAAAAAATGACCTGTGAAATCCGAAAGGTGCTCTTTGGAATATGGGCCCCTTTGCCCACCTAGGCTGCAAAAAAGTGTCACACATCTGGTATCTCCGTACTCAGGAGAAGGTGGGGAATGTGTTTTGGGGTGTCATTTTATATATACCCATGCTGGGTGAGAGAAATATCTTGGCAAAAGACAACTTTTCCCATTTTTTTATACAAAGTTGTCATTTGACCAAGATATTTATCTCACCCAGCATGGGTATATGTAAAAAGACACCCCAAAACACATTCCTCAACTTCTCCTGAGTACGGGGATACCAGATGTGTGACACTTTTTTGCAGCCTAGGTGGGCAAAGGGGCCCATATTCCAAAGAGCACCTTTCGGATTTCACTCCTCATTTTTTCCTGAATTTGATTTCAAACTCCTTACCACACATTTGGGCCCCTAGAATACCAGGGCAGTATAACTACCCCACAAGTGACCCCATTTTGGAAAGAAGACACCCCAAGGTATTCCGTGAGGGGCATGGCGAGTTCCTAGAATTTTTTATTTTTTGTCACAAGTTAGTGGAAAATGATGATTTTTTTTTTTTTTTTTTTTTTTTCATACAAAGTCTCATATTCCACAAACTTGTGACAAAAAATAAAAACTTCCATGAACTCACTATGCCCATCAGCGAATACCTTGGGGTCTCTTCTTTCCAAAATGGGGTCACTTGTGTGGTAGTTATACTGCCCTGGCATTCTAGGGGCCCAAATGTGTGGTAAGTAGGTAAATGACCTGTGAAATCCGAAAGGTGCTCTTTGGAATGTGGGCCCCTTTGCCCACCTAGGCTGCAAAAAAGTGTCACACATCTGGTATCTCTGTATTCAGGAGAAGTTGAGGAATGTGTTTTGGGGTGTCTTTTTACATATACCCATGCTGGGTGAGATAAATATCTTGGTCAAATGCCAACTTTGTATAAAAAAATGGGAAAAGTTGTCTTTTGCCAAGATATTTCTCTCACCCAGCATGGGTATATGTAAAATGACACCCCAAAACACATTCCCCAACTTCTCCCGATTACGGAGATACCAGATGTGTGACACTTTTTTGCAGCCGAGGTGGGCAAAGGGGCCCATATTCAAAAGAGCACCTTTCGGATTTCACAGGTCATTTTTTACAGAATTTGATTTCAAACTCCTTACCACACATTTGGGCCCCTAGAATGCCAGGGCAGTATAACTACCCCACAAGTGACCCCATTTTGGAAAGAAGAGACCCCAAGGTATTCGCTGATGGGCAATGTGAGTTCATGGAAGTTTTTATTTTTTGTCACAAGTTAGTGGAATATGAGACTTTGTATGAAAAAAAAAAAAAAAAAAAAAATAAGCATTTTCCACTAACTTGTGACAAAAAATAAAAAATTCTAGGAACTCGCCATGCCCCTCACAGAATACCTTGGGGTGTCTTCTTTCCAAAATGGGGTCACTTGTGGGGTAGTTATACTGCCCTGGCATTTTCCAGGGGCCCTAATGTGTGGTAAGTAGGTAAATGACCTGTGAAATCCTAAAGGTGCTCTTTGGAATATGGGCCCCTTTGCCCACCTAGGCTGCAAAAAAGTGTCACACATGTGGTATCGCCGTATTCAGGAGAAGTTGGGGAATGTGTTTTGGGGTGTCATTTTACATATACCCATGCTGGGTGAGAGAAATATCTTGGCAAAAGACAACTTTTCCCATTTTTTTATACAAAGTTGGCATTTGACCAAGATATTTCTCTCACCCAGCATGGGTATATGTAAAATGACACCCCAAAACACATTCCCCAACTTCTCCTGAGTACGGCGATACCAGATGTGTGACACTTTTTTGCAGCCTAGATGCGCAAAGGTGCCCAAATTCCTTTTAGGAGGGCATTTTTAGACATTTGGATACCAGACTTCTTCTCACGCTTTGGGGCCCCTAGAATGCCAGGGCAGTATAAATACCCCACATGTGACCCCATTTTGGAAAGAAGACACCCCAAGGTATTCAATGAGGGGCATGGCGAGTTCATAGAAATTTTTTTTTTTTGGCACAAGTTAGCGGAAATTGATATTTTTAATTTTTTTCTCACAAAGTCTCCCGTTCCGCTAACTTGGGACAAAAATTTCAATCTTTCATGGACTCAATATGCCCCTCACGGAATACCTGGGGGTGTCTTCTTTCCGAAATGGGGTCACATGTGGGGTATTTATACTGCCCTGGCATTCTAGGGGCCCTAAAGCGTGAGAAGAAGTCTGGAATATAAATGTCTAAAAAATTTTACGCATTTGGATTCCGTGAGGGGTATGGTGAGTTCATGTGAGATTTTATTTTTTGACACAAGTTAGTGGAATATGAGACTTTGTAAGAAAAAAAAAAAAAAATTCTGCTAACTTGGGCCAAAAAAATATCTGAATGGAGCCTTACAGAGGGGTGCTAAATGACAGGGGGGTGATCAATGACAGGGGGGTGATCAATGACAGGGGGGTGATCAATGACAGGGGGGTGATCAATGACAGGGGGGTGATCAGGGAGTCTATATGGGGTGATAACCACAGTCATTGATCACGCCCGTGTAAGGCTTCATTCAGACGTCCGGATGCGTTTTGCGGATCCGATCCATCTATCAGTGCATCCGTAAAAATCATGCGGACATCTGAATGGAGCTTTACAGGGGGGTAATCAATGACAGGGGGGTGATCAATGACAGGGGGGTGATCAGGGAGTCTATATGGGGTGATCACCACAGTCATTGATCATGCCCCTGTAAGGCTTCATTCAGACGTCCGGATGCGTTTTGCGGATCGGATCCATCTATCAGTGCATCCGTAAAAATCATGCGGACATCTGAATGGAGCTTTACAGGGGGGTAATCAATGACAGGGGGGTGATCAATGACAGGGGGGTGATCAGGGAGTCTATATGGGGTGATCACCACAGTCATTGATCATGCCCCTGTAAGGCTTCATTCAGACGTCCGGATGCGTTTTGCGGATCGGATCCATCTATCAGTGCATCCGTAAAAATCATGCGGACATCTGAATGGAGCTTTACAGGGGGGTAATCAATGACAGGGGGGTGATCACCACAGTCATTGATCATGCCCCTGTAAGGCTTCATTCAGACGACCGGATGCGTTTTGCGGATCCGATCCATGTATCAGTGCATCCGTAAAAATCATGCGGACATCTGAATGGAGCTTTACAGGGGGGTGATCAGGGAGTCTATATGGGGTGATCACCACAGTCATTGATCATGCCCCTGTAAGGCTTCATTCAGACGTCCGGATGCGTTTTGCGGATCCGATCCATCTATCAGTGCATCCGTAAAAATCATGCGGACATCTGAATGGAGCTTTACAGGGGGGTAATCAATGACAGGGGGGTAATCAATGACAGGGGGGGGATCAGGGAGTCTATATGGGGTGATCACCACAGTCATTGATCATGCCCCTGTAAGGCTTCATTCAGACGTCCGGATGCGTTTTGCGGATCCGATCCATCTATCAGTGCATCCGTAAAAATCATGCGGACATCTGAATGGAGCTTTACAGGGGGGTAATCAATGACAGGGGGGTGATCACCACAGTCATTGATCATGCCCCTGTAAGGCTTCATTCAGACGACCGGATGCGTTTTGCGGATCCGATCCATGTATCAGTGCATCCGTAAAAATCATGCGGACATCTGAATGGAGCTTTACAGGGGGGTAATCAATGACAGGGGGGTAATCAATGACAGGGGGGTGATCAGGGAGTCTATATGGGGTGATCACCACAGTCATTGATCATGCCCCTGTAAGGCTTCATTCAGACGTCCGGATGCGTTTTGCGGATCCGATCCATCTATCAGTGGATCCGTAAAAATCATGCGGACGTCTGAATGGAGCTTTACAGGGGGTTGATCAATGACAGGGGGGTAATCAATGACAGGGGGGTGATCAGGGAGTCTATATGGGGTGATCAGGGGTGATTAGGGGTGATCAGGGGCTAATAAGGGGTTAATAAGTGATGGGGGGGGGGTGTAGTGTAGTGTAGTGGTGCTTGGTGCTACTTTACTGAGCTACCTGTGTCCTCTGGTGGTCGATCCAAACAAAGGGGACCACCAGAGGACCAGGTAGCAGGTATATTAGACGCTGTTATCAAAACAGCGTCTAATATACCTGTTAGGGGTTAAAAAAAACACATCTCCAGCCTGCCAGCGAACGATCGCCGCTGGCAGGCTGGAGATCAACTCTCTTACCTTCCGTTCCTGTGAGCGCGCGCGCCTGTGTGCGCGCGTTCACAGGAAATCTCGCGTCTCGCGAGATGACGCGTATATGCGTGACTGTGCGCAGCGCTGCCACCTCCGGAACGCGATCCTGCGTTAGGCGGTCCGGAGGTGGTTAAAGGGGTTTTCCAATGACTAATATAGAAAATTAAAATCATATAGTACATAGCAATCTCTTTCTAATAAAGCTAGAACCAGCCCTGTAACTCTCATGGATCCAGAGATCTCCACATTCATTGCTCTGCTAGATTTATATAAAGCTGACAGCTCAAGGGGAGTGTCCTTTCTGCTGCAGCTCAGGAGGCGTGTCCATGCTCTCCCTATCACAGCTTAGGAGGCAGTTGAAGGATGAAACTGAGCATGTGCGGCCATCTCTGTGAGCAGGACAAAGAAATAAGAGACAAACAGCAGGTGGCGCTATACAGATCCATTTTACTGAATAGCTCAGTGGCTATGCTACATTTTTTATTACATGCAATTACAAAAGTATTCAGATCCAGGTGCTGGTTTGAAAACAGAAGAGTATTTTTCATAGGACAACCCCTTTAATAATTGGATAATTCTTTAAGGGTCCCATGATTAAGGGAGATCTTGGAGATATACTGTCCATACTGGAAGTAGAAAACACACTGAAGAAAGACTGTACATGTGACAGGAGATCCCACTCCAGTCTGGGGTCTGCAGATTCGGACTGTAACCCTGCCACATGCAAATGATTTACTTCTTGTCAGGCCTTGTCATTTTCTTTAGTTTTTTCATTGGAAACAAATTTTATTAGAAATTATAAAAAAAAAACAAAGACCTGAAATACACGGCGAAGATAAGGGGAGAGGAGAGGAGGGAGATGCAGCTGCAGTTACCTTCAGTGAAACAGCATGAAAGGGAGAGAGTGGAGGAGACAACCGATTGGCTGACAGTAGTGTTTACAGGAGTATCTTAACACCCGGCATGGACAGAGATCGGGTTTGCCTTAGATATGGCTGTGCTCGTTATTAACCTCCGTGTATAATTGTATTGTTTGCAGCCATCAGTGTGGAGTACGACAAGTGCCCTGTAAGCAGCTCCCCTGTTCGTGGCTTCAATAACCCATGCGGATACGTCTGTTCACCTTTACCTGAGTGAGTGTATTAGTAAAATGAATGATTTCCTCTAACTTTTTATAAAAATTATAGCTATATTATATCCCCACTATTTGTAGAGTGGGTACCATGGACACTTATCCTCTGCCCTATCAATGTACTTAACATCTTGGTGTTATCGGCTGCTTCCTTGAAAAAACAGCGCCGCTCCTGTCCGCAGGTTGTATGTGGTATTGCAGCTCAGCCCCATTCACTTCAAGGAAGCTACCCATTGACAGATGTGGCACTGTTTCTTGAAGAAACTCCAGAATACGTAACCTCTTAGTGACCACCAGTACGCCTTTCTACTGCGGTCACTAATGGGCCTTAGGCCCCTTTCACACGGGCGAGAATTCCGTGCGGGTGCAATGCGTGAGCTGAACGCATTGCACCCGCACTGAATCCCGACCCATTCTTCAATGGGGCTGTTCAGATGAGCGGTGATTTTCACGCATCACTTGTGCGTTGCGTGAAAATCGCAGCATGTTCTATATTCTGCGTTTTTCCCGCAACTCAGGGCCCATAGAAATGAATGGGTTTGCAGGAAAATCGCAAGCATCCGCAAGCAAGTGCGGATGCAATGCGATTTTCACGCATGGTTGCTAGGAGATGATGTTAGTTAATTGATAAAAGTCAATTTACTGTATTATTTTGCATTATAACATGGTTATAAGGGAAAATAATAGCATTCCTAATACAGAATGCTTACTGAAATGTTGCTTTAGGGGTTAAAAAAAAAAAAAAAATAACTCACCTCATCCACTTGATGGCGCATCTTCTTTCTTCTTCTTCTTTCAGGACTTGCAAAAGGACCTTTCATGACGTATTCAAAGGTCCTTTGGCAGGTCCTGAAAGAAGATGATGATGATGTCGGCTGCGAGAGGTGAGTTAATTTTTTATTTTTTAACCCCTAAGCCACATTTTAGTAAGCATTCTGTATTAAGAATACTATTGTTTTCCCTTATAACCATGTCGCGTGACACATGTTGCAGTGTAATTGTGCCCTATGTTGTCGTCGTGTAGCCCTAGCCTAAGCCCTGCACGGGTCACCTGTGCAGCGGGGTCCCAGCTCTCACATGAGAGCCTCTCTCTTGCTCTAACAGCCCAGACTGGCAGGTGTGCCAATCCAGACTGTTTAACTCCTCACATTCTGCGGCCAATGTCGCCCAAGCCCCCCCTTCCCCCCGCATGTAAGTGGTGACAGAGGGAGCGGGCTCCCTCTGTCTCCCATCGGCACCCCGCAAATGTGAAGGGAGGTTGCCAATATGTGTGGAGGCCAGCTAGGGCCTGGTACAGGCCCCAAGCCTGTCTTGAGTGTTTTCCTGCATTAGAAAGTACAACCTGTTCCGCAAAACATAAGCCCTCATACAGCTATGTGACCGGAAATATAAAAAAGTTATGGCTCAAGGAGAATAGGGAAGAAAAATGAAAACGCAAAAATAAAAAAACCTCCGGTATCCTAAGGGTTAAAAACTCCACCTTGTCCCGCAAAAAACAAACCCTCATACAGCTACACAGACAGAAAAATAAAAAAAGTTATAGCTCTTGGAAGGAGACGATAAAAAAGGAAGAAAAACGCTTGGTCAGTAAGGCCCAAAACAGGCTGGTCACTAAGGGGTTAAAGAGAAGCTCCTCATGAGAGCCATAGGTATACTTGGGGTAGAGGTGGGCCCTAATACCTGGAACCCCCCTTTCTAAGCCATCTATAAGAAACAACTTAAAGCGAACCTTTCACCTGGATTTCACTTAATAAACTATTACCAGCGACTGAGCCGGGTGTCAGTTACAGTGCTTAGAGGCAGGGTTAGGGCAGGGGAGTTACAGCCCGGAGTGAGGGAAGGGCTACCCCCTTGACTTCTAGCGTGACTGCAGGAGCTGGAGACGAGGACTTTATAAGTCGTTTTTTTCATGAATATACATCGCAGGAAAGCGGCACAAGAATGCATTGAAACAGAATGAGGATAATCTATAAGGTACTGGTAGTAGTTTATTAAGTGAAATCCAGGTGAAAGGTTCGCTTTAAGTTCTTAAAATTCTTTCTGTTTCCACCAGGGGGCGCTCACTGCACATGGATTGATTACAAAATGGGAGCAGAATAAATTCCTTTTCAGTGAGCTCCCCCTAGTGGTTGCTGCAGGCAGACAGAATTTCAACATCTGTTTGAGGAGAAGTTGGGGATTTGGAGCTCTGATCCTTATAGTGATTGTTTAGATTAAATAAAGTTATATTATAGGTACTTTTTTTTTACTTTAACCACCTCCATTAACCCTTACAATCGCAAACCACTAGGAATATAAGTTGTTAACCCCATTTACCAATCATCAAACATTCTCCATGGTGTACGCTAACTGCATGGAAACTCCCCATGAAATTCCTTTTCCCCCCCAGGAGCCGTATATGTAACTGTATACAAATTGGGCCCCCTAGTGGGGGACTTAGGCAGCTAAGATTTAACTACTGTATGTGTGTTGGGGGAGCAATGCTTGCTTTTTTTAAGGTTCTAATGATTAGAATTATGATTTTTATTTTATTTAATCATTATTCAGGAACCCGGCACATTCCAGGCTGGTTGTGCTTATTCAGCCGAATCTGGGAGGTTTACTGCCGCGCTCCGTGGTGGAATCGGCTTTACCCAGTAATGTCGTCGGCCTCATCAATGACGCTCGAGAAGGAATAAAAACACTTTTACAAGGATGACGAGAATTAATAAAAAATTGCTTCTATTATTTAATACCGAATAATACTGTTTACCTTGATTCCTGAAATACTTTGGGGCGATGATTAGTTCAGCATGAAATTAAAAAAGGAAATTAATAAAAAGCCCCTTTCGTGTGCATTAATAATGTGAAAACCCTTTAAAAAAAATCTTATTTCTTATTCTGGAAAGTGGATTGGTCGTCGTGGGCCAGTTGAATGGCCCCCAAGGTCTCCCGATCTGACCCCCTTGGACTTTTATCTTTCGGGTCATCTTAAGGCAATTGTCTATGCTGTGAAGATACGAGATGTGCAGCACCTGAAACTACGGATACTGGAAGCCTGTGCTAGCATTTCTCCTGTGGTGTTGCTATCAGTGTGTGAAGAGTGGGAGAAGAGGGTTGCATTGACAATCCAACACAATGGGCAGCACATTGAACACATTTTATAAGTGGTCAGAAACTTGTAAACAACTCATGAAAGAATAAAGTTACGTTAAAACCAAGCACACCATTGTTTTTCTTGTGAAATTCCCAATAAGTTTGTGTCACATGACCCTCTTCCTATTGAAAAAACAAAAGTTGGATTCAAAATGGCCGCCATGGTCACCACGCATCTTGAAAAGTCCCCCCCCCCTCACATATACTAATGTGCCACAAACAGGAAGTTAATATCACCAACCATTCCCATTTTATTAAGGTGTATCCATATAAATGGCCCACCCTGTATATTGTACGCTAGGGTGATTTTTTTTATATATATATAATTTCGGTTGCTTACTTTGAAAATCTTGACAGACCTCTTTAACCCTTTCAGTACCGAGCGTATATACGTTCCGTATATCATCCGTTTTTTTTTTTTTTTTGCGGATGCATTGTAAAATTACCTATCATTGTCCACAAAGTAGAAAAAAAATAGGGCATGCACTATTTTTTTTGCCGGGCAATGGAACGGACATAAAAAGCTAAATTTTAGTGGCTCACCAGTCCTCCTGATAGATAGGTGCGCACCCCCTGTGCTAAAATGGACCTAAAGATATATGTCATAAAGTGGATGAGTGCCCCTCATCCACTTTATTACAATGGAACGGACATACTGATGCAGACAACACACAGTGTGCTGTTCGCGTTTTTTCGGACCCATTGAAATGAATGGGTCCGCATCTATCCGCCCAAAAAAATGAACAGACACGGAAACAAACGACGTTCGTGTGCATGTAGCCTAAATCCCAGGCTGATTTTTGCAAATCTGACATGCGTCACTTTATGTGCTAATAACTTTGGAACACATTTACTTATCCAAGCCGTTCTGAGATTGTTTTCTCGTGACACATTGTACTTCATGATAGTCATAAATTTGAATCAGTATATGACACCTTTTATGAAAAAAATCCCAAATTTACCCCAAATTTTGAAAAATTCACAATTTTCTAAATTTGAATTTCTCTACTTTTAAAACAGATAGTAATACCTCATAAAATAGTTATCAATCAACATTCCCCATGTGTCTGCTTTATGTTGGCATCATTCTGTAAATGGCATTTTATTTTTTAGGACGTTAGAAGGCTTCAAATTTTAGAAGCAATTTTTCTAATTTTTACCAAAATTTCCAAAACCATTTTTTTTAATCACCAATTTAGTTATAAAGTGATTTTGAGGGGCTTATGTAATTGAAACCCCCTATTATTGACCCTATTTTAAAAACTACACCCCTCAAATTATTCAAAACTGATGTTACAAACTTTGTTAACCCTTGATGTGTTCCACAAGAATGAAATGAAAATGAGGTTAAATTTCAACATTTCACTTTTTTGGTAGATTTTTTTATGTTAATCAATATTTACTTGCAACACAGCAAGGGTTAACAGCAAAATAAACCTCAATATGCATTACATCGATTCTGTAGTTTACAGAAATACCCCATATGTGCCAGTAGTCATAAGGAAAGCAGCGCAGAGTTTGCTAGAATGGTTTTTAGGCGCCATTTTGTATTTGAAGACACCCTGAGGTACCACTACAGTGTAGACCCCTCCAGGAGTATTTCAAGGTGTGTAGTAAGCACTTTGACCTATCAGGCGTTTCACAGAATTAGGAAATACTTGGCTGAGAAAATGAAAAATTAAAATTTTTTCCAGAAAAAGTTGCTTTACACCAAAATTTTTCACTTTTCACAAGGGCTAACAGTACAAAATGCACCCAACATTTTCTTACCCATTTCCCCCTGAATACGGCAACACCCCAATTTTTCACTTTTATAAGGGGTTAAAGGAGAAAATGCACCCCAGTATGTGTTCCCCATTTACTCCTCATTCAGGAAACATCCCATAGGTGCTTGTAGCCTGCTATATGGGCGCATAGCAGGGCTCTAGAAGCAAAGTGCAAATATGGATTTGGCAGGCCTGAATAAATAGACATTGATTTTAGGTGCCATGTCGCATGTTAAAAAATTCCTGAGGAAATCATTTTGGAAAGAGCACCCCCGTGCGAACATTTTAAGTGGTGGAAAGGGTACTTTTCAGCAAACAGGAGGCAGAAACACTTGTTAAAGGATTTTAAAGCACACATTTGTGAAAATAAAAAATTACTAGCAGACCCCAGTTTTTCACTTTCACAAGGGGTTAAAGGAGAAAATTCACCCCATTTGTTCCCCATTTTCTCCCCATTCAGGAAACACCCCATATGTGCTTGTAGCCTGCCGTATGGGGGCATAGCAGGGCTGTAGAGGCAAACTGCAAAATATGGATTTGGCAGGCCTGAATAAATAGACATGGCTTTTACGTGACATGTCGCATGTTAAAAAAAATTCCTGAGGTCCCCAGAAATTAAAAACCCCAAGAAGTGACCCCATTTTGGAAAGAGCATCCCCGTACGAACATTTTAAGTGGTGGAAAGGGTACTTTTCAGCAAACAGGCGACTCACAGAAGGCAGAAACACTTGTTAAAGGATTTCAAAGCATCCTGTATCCTTTGCCCATTTTTCCTCACCGTTAAACTTTATTATTTTACCCAACCCCTTCCTTATTATCCTATACACTTGAGAGATAGTGACCCTAATTGTCGTACATTGATAGCAAAAATCTATAGACTTCCGGTTCCGGCGCACGCATGGGCGGCAGGGAGTGAGAACAGCTCCGTGCCCCACCGCCCGATAAACCATCTAAACCGCCGCACCAGCCTGCTGATAAACTGTGTCGGAGCGCTGATTACAGCTCCGACGACATCATGGACAAATTTGTGCAGAAAAGCGGCGGCTGCACACCTGACTCGCCGGGACCGCACCAGAGACCCGCGCATCCGCGGGGTAAGATGGCGGCAGCGGCAGATAAGGCAGACAAGTCACAGAGGGTCACCAGGTCTGCTTCCCAACCCCCCCCCCCCCCCCCCCCTACACACACACCTCTACAGGGCGATTCAGACCAGGAACAGCAGGAGGGGGACGACAGGGAGCCCTTACCTAGCCCTGCAATAGATTTGCCTGCGGTCTGCAAAGAAATGGCGATGGCGGTAGCTCAGCTGTTAGCACCAGATATCAAATCCACCTTGGAGGCGACGGTCGCCACCACGCTCCAACAATTACAAAATGAAGTCTCCAGCCACACCGTACAAATAGCAGAAATGGAGCAGCGGATCCTTATGATAGAGGCGGAGCTGGAGAAAACGAAGTCCCAAAGCAGGGAAGCGCTTTACAATAATTAAGCCCTCAAGGAGAAACTAGACGACCTGGAGAATCGCTCCAGGAGAAACAACTTGCGAATAGTGGGGCTGCCAGAATCCATTCCGCCAAGCCAACTTGGCGCTGGGCCTACAGGGCGTGTTCACGGTGGAGAGGGCACACAGATTGGGCCCCCAACAGACACCAAGCCAAGAGAAGGGCAATTCAACCCCCGCGCTGAGGCCTAGAAACTCGATAGCGCGATACCTGAATTACGCGGCGAAAGAGGAGATCCTCAGTAAATACCGGCGCTCCCCTCACCAGCTTATGGTACGGGGTCACAAACTCCTGCTCTTTGGGGACTATTCGGCAGAGGTGGCTAGGCGCAGGCAGGCATTTTTGGATATTTGCTCCACCCTAGCCAAAATAAAGGTCAAGTTCTTGCTTCAGTATCCCGCTCTCCTCAGAGTGTTCCGAGAGGATGGTACCGTCCAGACTTTCCAGACCACGAAAGAGGCACAAGAGGGACTGCGGGTCAAGGAGGACTCTGGTGACGCTCGCTCCAGCACACCCGGGAGATTCCAAGGAACAAGTCGAGGGAGAAAAGAGGGTAGACCACCACACAGGGGATCTCAGCGAGCAACGAGAGAGTCCGGCAGCCAGGGGCCTATTTTCTCTCAGAGCCAGGATCCATCCTGGGGATGACGAGGCGGTTCTTTGGCCCCTTTTTTCTTCGGGACACGTGAGCGAATGATTATTCTGAACGTTTCCTGAGTCTCCTTAGCGAGAGACGCTGGGCTGGTGTTCTATTGGGGGACAGTTGGAGGGGTGGAAATGGCCAAGGCGAGTAGAGAATTTTATGCAAAAGGCGAAGTGGGCACATATCCGAGATTAATATGTTGTATAGCATGCCAGATAGTTGCAACGGCTATGCATATGTTTTGAAAAAAGTGAAGTTAAAAGGTTATGTTATAACGTTGCTTAAGAGGAAAATGGGTGGGGTTCTTATGAGAGGGGGGAGGGAGGGGGGCGGGTGCTTCTGACCATTCCGAATACCTTAGGTTCACTCGGTCAACTAAGGCTAGATTGGGTAGGGAGCCCTGATACAGGGCAGCTATTGTCTCCACGGGACGCGTCTCAGTCAGATCAACAACACGGTCCCACACCATGCGGATAGTGACATGGAATGTAAAGGGACTGAGATCCCCATTAAAGAGGATCCCTATTCTCCGCCACCTCCAAAAATTGGACATAGATGTGTCCTTGCTACAAGAGATGCATCTCGAGGAGACAGCTCTTTGGAGATTGAAAAAAATGTGGGTGGGTCAAGTGGTTGGCTCCTCCTCGTTAGGGAATAAGGCGGGGGGTTCTTGTCCATTTTCACAAACGTCTACGGACCACTATCACCTCCGTTGACACATTGGTAGAAGGGAGGATGCTAAGGGTGAAATTGCAGTTGCAGGGGGGTACCCTAACAATATTCAATGTGTATGCCCCAAATTCCTGTCAAACCGAGTTCTATAACAAACTGGGATCCAGTATTTTGCAAGAGGGCCAGGGTCCCTTAATAGTGGCAGGGGACTTTAACAGAGTTCATATAGTAGAGGAAGATAGGCGACAGAGTACCACACGAGGGGCCCCGAGGAAGGGAGAGTCTTCCACTCTCCTACCACTACTGCGAGACACAGGGTTGGTGGATGCCTGGAGACACCATCATCCGATGGAGAGGGAATACACACATTATTCACATTCACAAATGTCCTGGTCACGAATAGACTACATATTGATCTCCTTAAACATGCTTTTAAAAGTCCAGAGGGTGGCAGTACTGGACTTGGCCCGGTGCTGCTGCGTCTAATTGACGAGATACTACGTGGACCGGACTATGTATGGAGACTCCCCCAACACCTCTTATTAGACGAAGACTTCCCCGACAGACTCAGGGGGTGGTGGTGGGAATTCCTACAGGACAACAGCGAACATATATGTTTAAGGAGCCATATATGTTTAAGGAGCAGCTTATGTTCCTGCGTGCCATAATGGATTTGCGTCCGTAAGTAATATTTTCATAATCTACGAATGATGTTATAGTAATGTGAATAATATGATGTAACGTATATATCAGCTAACTATATTTGAGCCTTCAATGCAATTTTGATGTGGGCTTGGTGTCTAAGAAATATTAGTAATAATATCCCATCTGTCATGTGTATGCGCCTATATATTTTTTGTGCAGATTGTATCCAAAAGTGCTAAATGTATTTTTCATATAATGGTGTGGATTCTTTCAAATTGTGTCAAGTATAGCTGGCCTTAGTTGCCAATAGCAACCAGTATCATTCTTCTATTTTGTTATTTTTGGATTTTGGATAAATTAACAGGGGAATGTCCGAGAAACACATGACACCCATTTGATAACTGTTCACTAATGTTTTTCCACCTTTTTTAATAGAACGGAGGACAACCTTGAGGAGGACGTGGAGGAGCCTTTGGAGCAGCACTCCAGTGCCTGTGAGGCAGAAGGGCCATCCTCGCCACCTCCTACTGATGTTGAAGAAGGGAGAGCATCCAGTGCGTCCCAAGCGACTGCTCCCCCTCCTATGGAAGTTGAGGCAGCATTGGCAGGCCACACACGCCGAAAGAGACCAGCCCAGCCTGTGCACACCTCAGTAAACCTGCAGGTGCTTGAGTACCTCAATCATGCACGCCATGAGGACACTTTTGACCTCTACGCAAGGAGTCTGGCCACCCACTTTCGGAATCTGCCTCCAGAACGATACTTTCATATCCAATCGGTAATCAGTATTGCTCTGGAGGCAGCCACTCCTCCTAATGTTCCTTCGGATCTTTTTAGGGCCTGTGAGTACTGGCGGATATATGGCAACACCAGTGGGCCTGTGCCAAGGCCACCTCTGCAAATGTACCCACAGCCATCCCAATACCCTCCTCAAGGGCAACACTATGGCCCCCCACCTCAGCATTATGGGCCTACATACAGTGGAGAGGCCGCTTACCGGGCAAACGGGCCCCTCATCTTCACAGAGTATGCCAGCGCCACAGCCAGGTCCCTCCTCACATGCCACTTACCATGGCCCACAGTATGAGGCAGGCGCATCCTCGCCCACATGTTTTGTTCAGTTATCATTTTTTATAGTGTATTTTATTTAGTTATGTTGGCCAGGACAGGAGGTCCTATCAGCAAAAAATATAAAGGTGAAACTGATAATCTTTATTAAACACGTTTATTTTGGTTATTTACTTGTCTGCTTTTTCTTAATGAACACTTTATTATTTAACGTTATTGTTTACAGACTCATTCCACATCTCCCTCGGGATACTTTTTATTATCATACATTACACACACAATGTACACTATGGATGTATTGGAATGTGTTTTACAGTATTCAAATAACTATACCCTTTATTTCAAGTACACAAGGCCAAATACGTTCTTTATTCAACATCTTCAGAATACATGTCCGTCATTAAAATATCATGTACTACAATGTACACACTTTTATTTAAACATTACATTAATAATATATAGTAAAGTAGCCACAATACTCCTACTAGACAAAAAAAAAACATAGTCTCCTGGGACATCGCAGAGAATATCAGATAGCAGTGAGCAGGGATGGGCAAAGTGCGGCTCTCCAGCTGTTGCAGAACTCCAACTCCCAGCCTGCCAAGACTGCCTACAGCTATCAGCCTACAGCAGGGAATGGTTGGAGTTGTATTTTAGCCACAGCTGTAGAGCCACACTTTTTCCAACACTGGACTAGAGACATGTGAGTGCATCTGACAGGTGTTTCAGTGTTTATTTTCTGGTGGTTGTGGGGCGGATCACACCTCTACACAGATGGTGCTTGGGGTCGGTGAAGAGGGCTACTTTCCTTTCGCCTCTCAGGGTGTACTTAGCTCAGCATATTTACCAATGATGGTTGTTTGGGTATCCTGTGCGCCCCGCTCATCTCAAGCTAAGTTCTCCTGATTTTCCTAGTTGTGTGTTTTGCCTCGGTCTCAGGGAGACGATGGGCCCTTCACGGTGAAAGGTAAGGGATATTTCATCCCCTGCTCTCTATATTTGGCCTTGGGACAGTATGAGCAGGGAATACTGTAGGTTCCAGCGTATGAGTTTGCACACCATGAGGACTTGCTCATACTGTCACCTGTCATGGCGAGGCTCCCGCCTGGATTGGAGGTCACCTTTCACTCTTCACTAGATTTGAGGCATAGTGTGTGTACTTGGTCATGTTTGTTAATTTGTTGTTCCCCTTAACCACAATTACCGTTATTGATGATTTCGCAAATATAACACATCACATTGCTCGGTTCCTATTAATGAGGTATTAGTCCATATTTCACAGACATTTATAATAAACATATTGTGTAGAAATATCAATAGAATATCAGCTATTGGTATATTTCGCACATTCTGATAAATCTCCCCCGGATGTCTGCCAAATATGTAAGCTCGCAACCCACGTCAAGGGTCCTCATTGTCTTGCGAGTCCCTAACTACAAAAATATGAACAAACTAACTAAAAAAAATATCCATCCAGGATGTATCCACTCTATATAGTCATCTTGAGTGAAATTCGAAATAAATTTAGGTATCACTGCGGGAATATTGCCGGGAAGTAAAAGGAAAAGAACCAGCTGGAGAAGAAAAATAATCTGCAAATAATTCCCTCACCCTCAGTCCTGCTGAACCAGCTCTTCCGAGTTGAGAGGGCTCTCCATGGTCTGGTGCTGTAAAGGCTTGGGTATCTTCGTCCTGAGTAGCCTCATATACAGGGCCGTCTTTAATATTGATTGGACCCTGGGCAAAAATTTACTTGGGCCCCCTGGATCCCGCTTTCCCACACCTTAGAAGGCAATCACGCTCTCCACCACAACACACACACACATAAAAAATCCACACACCTGGTAGAGTACAGTGAATGACTGTAAATACTTCCAGTTCTGAAGACTCCAGCGGCTCAGGATCAGTGCTCTGGAAGTGGGCACCGCTCTGCAGGAAGGAGACCGGGGCTCGGCTTACCCTAGTGTTCCAGTGCACCCCAGCACCCCACAGTATGCAGTATAGCACCCTATAGTATACAGCAACCCACAGTATGCAGTATAGTACCCTATAGTATACAGCACCCCACAGTATGCAGTATAGTACCCTATAGTATACAGCAACCCACAGTATGCAGTATAGTACCCTATAGTATACAGCAACCCACAGTATGCAGTATAGCACCCTATAGTATACAGCACCACACAGTATGCAGTTTAGCACCCCACACTATACAGTACCCCACAGTATAATAGTAGAGCAGTATAGCAGCCCACAGTATACAGCACCCCACAGTATACAACTCACAGTATACAGCACCCCAAACAATACACGATACAGCCCCCCACACTATACAGTACAGCAGTATAGCACTCCACACTATACCGCACCCTCAGTATACATTATACAGACCCCCACAGTATACAGTACAGCAGTATAGCCCCCCCACACTATACAGGCCCCCCCACACTATACAGCCCCCCACAGTATACAGGCCCCCACCCCCACAGTATACAGCCCCCCCCCCCCCCCGTAGTATACAGGCCCCCACACAGTATACAGGCCCCCACACAGTATACAGGCCCCCCACACAGTATACAGGCCCCCACACAGTATACAGGCCCCCACACAGTATACAATCCCACACAGTATACAGTCCCACACAGTATACAGCCCCCCACAGTATACAGCCCACCACACAGTATACAGCCCACACACAGTATACAGCCCACCACACAGTATACAGCCCACCACACAGTATACAGCCCCCCACACAGTATACAGCCCACCACGCAGTATACAGCCCCCCACACAGTATACAGCCCACCACACAATATACAGCCCCCCACACAGTATACAGCCCCCCACACAGTATACAGTCCCACCACACAGTATACAGCCCACCACACAGTATACAGGCCTCCACACAGTATACAGGCCCCCACACAGTATACAGCACCCCACTATACAGTAGTTTACAGTATATTAACATAACAGCCCCTGTCACCTTTTTCTAATGTAATCTTCACACAAAAAAAGCTCCACAGTTAACTTCTGCAACACTCCACAGGACCTGTGATGACCTCATAGCCATGTGACCAGTAATTGCTAGGTTACTGGTCACATGGTGATGATGTCATTAAGGTCCTAAATCACAACTTTAACACAGTACGATCATGATGCCTGGAATCCTGGTAGAGCTGACAGCCTGACACCCGGGGCAGTGGCTAGCAGGGCTCAAGAGGCAGCTGCCTTGGGCCCCCCAGGAGCAACTGGGCCCGGGGCAGCTGCCCCTTTTGCCCCTTGGTAAAGACGGCCCTGCTCATATATACAAATGTAATTATGGAGGACTACACACGCTTTGATGACTGTGTTTACATTTTCCGGGGCCATCTGGATGGCAGAAAGAAAGATACGCCATTCGCTGGCTAAGATCCCGAAGGCACACTCCACATATCTTCGGCCACGGCTTAGGCGATAATTGAAGGTTTTCCTTTTTGCGTCCAATCCTCGACTGGGAAAGGGACGCATGAGGTTTGGAGGGAGTGCAAATCCCTCATCACCAACTACGACAAAGCGTGCAGGTGGTCCAGAGGATCCAGGAAGAGGAGCTGGCTGGGGAATGTCCAGTTGGTTGGTCTGAAGCCACCGACTCATTCTGGAAGCCCGGAAGATGTGAGCATCTACCGAACTTCCATAGGCCCCGATATCTACAATTATAAACCTGTAGTTTGTGTCAACCAAGGCCAACAAAACTGCTTTTATAATTATAGAATCGGGACCCTGAGTTCGGTGGCTTCTTCACCCGTATGTGCTTTCCATCAAGGGCACCAATACAGTTGGGAAATTGTGCCCTCTCCAGGAAGCCCTGGGCAATATTTAGCCACTGCTGTCTTGTTGGTTGTGGCAGCTCGCAGCCGCAACCAAACAGTGGCACAGGTTCCCCTTACTATGCCAGCTATGGTTGAGGTCCCCATGCGAAACTCGAAGTGGAGTGACGAAAAAGAATTCCCTGTGGCCAAAAATCTGTAGGGAAACAGAAAAAATTACATTTAAGTATGAAAACACTGTAACCATACTCTCTTTTAGGGCTCAGGCACACAAACTTGTGCTGGCTGTTATGTGCATTGGGGACCGCTATTTGCGGCCCTAAATGCATGGCAGCATCCGTGCGCATGGCGCAGACAGATCCAGACCCATTCAACTTGAAGGGGTATGTGATCTGTGTACGCCCCCAAAAAGTGGTGCTTGCACTCGTTTTTGCCGGGGCTGAGGCACGTACTGAAAACATCATCTATAAATCCACAATAATTTACTTTTATGTCTTTATAACTACACACTATTTTACCTACCGGAGAGTTATTATGAGCCGTTCCTCTGCAGAAACACAATGACACATGTTGGTGTCCATGAAGGTCAACCCAGGCCTCAACTCCGCCAAAAGCAGATCAAAGGTGGAAATGGACATTCGGCAGTAAACAAAAATTTTTGCAGGGTGCGCACGAAGGTCGGAATACAGGCTGGCAAACTGACCTTTACTAGCCCTCTGCGCCATAATCGGATGAACCCACATTCTCTTCCTCTGCGGTTCCTCCTCAATACTTTCTCTCCGCTCCCCTAAGCAACGGGATACCAGCCAGTGCAAAAGCACATGGTCAGTATACGATAAGTAGAAAGCAGACATCCTGCTAAGGAACAAAATCAAACACACAACACAACAGCTTCTATCCACAAAAAATTGAGCTTTCCCAAAAAGAAGAGCATGCTGGGGGTATTTATATGTCTGGATAATGAACATGTGACTCAAAAGGATTGTTGCGTATTTTTTCACGCGCGGAAAAAACGCAGGCAATCCGCATGTCACCCGCGCGGAAAAAACGCAAACCCTGAATGCAATCGCAGTGAAAACTGACTTGTTTTAGTGTCAAAATCGCACCATTTTCCCTGAACGCATCCGGCCCCAATCCGCAACGCCCGTGTGAAAGAGGCCTTAGGCTGGGTTCACACGAGCGTGTCCGGATTAGTTCCGGATGCGTCCCGGTGTGTTGCGGCAAACCCGCGCGAGTAGGAATGCAATTGCAGTCAGTTTTGACTGCGATTGCGTTCCGTTGTTCAGTTTTTATCGTGCGTGTGCAATGTGTTTTGCACGCGCGTGATAAAAAACCGACTGTGGTACCCAGACCCGAACTTCTTCACAGAAGTTCAGGTTTGGGTTCGGTGTTGTGTAGATGTTATTATTTTCCCTTATAACATGGTTATAAGGGAAAATAATAGCATTCTGAAAACAGAATGCATAGTAGGTGATCAGTTGAGGGTTAAAAAAAATAAAAAAAATTAACTCACCTTCTCCGTTTGTTCGCGTAAGTCCCGGTCTCTTCTTTACTTCTCAAAAGATGAACTATGGGCTAAAGGACCTTTGATGACGTAAGATCACATGCTCCAATCACATGGTGATGGACCATGTGATTGGAGCATGTGATCTTACGTCATCAAAGGTCCTTTAGCCCATAGTTCATCTTTTTAAAGAACTAAAGACCGGGAGAACTACGCGAACAAGAGGACAAGGTGAGTTAATTTTTTTTATTTTTTAACCCTCAATTGACCTTCTACTAAGCATTCTGTATTCAGAATGCTATTATTTTCCCTTATAACCATGTTATAAGGGAAAATAATACAGTGTATAGACAGTCACCTAGCAACCGTGCGTGAAAATCGCACCGCATCCGCACTTGCTTGCAGATGCTTGCGATTTTCACGCAACCCCATTCACTTCTATGGGGCCTGCGTTGCGTGAAAAACGCAGAATATAGAGCATGCTGCGATTTTCACGCAACGCATAAGTGATGCGTGAAAATCATCGCTCATCTGAACAGCCCCATTGAAATGAATGGGTCCAGATTCAGTGCGGGTGCAATGCGTTCACCTACCGCATTGCACCCGCGCGGAAATCTCGCCCATGTGAACGCAGCCTTAAACTACTAGCGAAACTCCTGGCCACCAGGTTAGCCTCAGTGTTGCCGGCGATAATTAGGGATCATCAGGTTGGTTTCATGAAAGGCAGGTCCGCGGTAACTAACATAAGGAGGGTTTTAGCAGTTCAGGACAGTCTGAGGGGAAAATCAGGAGTGGGGACTCCGGCTCTTTTGGCAGTGGATGCCGAAAAAGCTTTCGATAACGTGAGTTGGCAATGGCTAGGGAAGGTTTTAGACTCTATAGGCCTAACGGGAGAATTCCGGAACTGCGTACGTGCCCTTGTACTCCCAACCCCAAGCGAAGGTTAGCATGCCTGGTTTTCTCTCCAGTACAATGCGCCTAGAGAAGGGGACACCGCAGGGATGCCCCTTATCCCCCCTACTATTCAATTTAGCAATGGAGCCATTGGTGCGGTACCTTAAAGAGACAAATTTATTCGAGGGAATAAGAATAGGCAGAGAGGAGGTGAAACTTGCATGCTTCGCAGAC
This sequence comes from Bufo bufo, assembly GCF_905171765.1. Classification (NCBI taxonomy): domain Eukaryota; kingdom Metazoa; phylum Chordata; class Amphibia; order Anura; family Bufonidae; genus Bufo; species Bufo bufo. Next base: position 47,563,089 of record NC_053390.1, read on the forward strand.
GACTTATTGTTGTTCATAGACTCCCCAAACACCCAGCTTCAGGGGATACTAGAGTCCCTGGCATACTATGGCTCAGTCACGGGATACAAAATAAACGTTTCCAAAAGCCAACTTCTTTTCTTCACCCGCACTCCATCTGACACAGCATACTACAATAATGTGGAGGTCAGAAATGACTACATGACGTAACTGGGTATAAAAGTGGGACGAGACCGGGGAAACTTTATTCCCTAAATTATCCTCCTTTGATACAAAAGATAGTACAAGACTTGATCAAGTGGAGAGATCTCCCACTGTCCCTGAGTGGTAGGGCGCATTTAATCAAAATGTCTTGTTTCTCACGATTATTGTACCCTCTGCAGACTATCCCCCTATTATTGAAACATGCGGACATTGTGAGGTTACAGTCGGCTTCCACGGCTTTTCTTTGGACAAATAAAAGACCCCGGATAGCATACAGCAAACTCACAATGCTGAAATGGGAGGGAGGACTCCAACTGCCAAATATTAGGCACTTCAATTTAGCGGCCCTTTTCCGCCATGTGAGGGATTGGATATGGGGATCCGCCCACTTCTGGGCAACACCGTTAGAGAGGGAACTGGCGCAGCCATGGCACCGGGGAGCGCTTCTTCACTCCAGGCTACGTGACGTCCCTCCCCAAATTAAACATAGTGTAATATTAAGAGACACGATGATGGCATGGAAAGCCACGAGGAATATATAGAGAGTCCCATTCTATTTGTCGCCACAAATGCCCTTATGGACACTTCCGGCATTCCCCCAAGGTAGAGAGAATAAAATGTTTAAAGTATGGAGAGAAAAGGGGATGCAGCGATTGAGCCACGTGTTAGACCCATCAGGTCAGGCCTTGACTCCGTGGGAGGACTTAAAAACCAAATACCAGCTGACGGACGCTCATTTCCTCTCGTACCATCGGGTAAAATCTTACTGCAACTCACAAGCAACCGAGCTGGGAGAGGCGGATAGGCTGCTGTGGTTGGAGGCGCTTCCCCATTCTTAACTAACTGTGATACATAAATTATACCATACTTTTCCCAATACTTGTATTCTGCAATTAATTGAAATTCTCTCAAATTGCTATTACACCACAAAGGTGAAAAATGTGAAGTGTTCAAGATTCCTAGTATTCTTTTAATTTTTTTCCCAGGCCAAGTCAACCATTAGACATATTGGGCACTTTTTCCCTTTATTTTTAATATATCCTGTCTCTAATATGCTAAATATATTATACTTTGGGCCATTAAAGCCCCTTTCTAGATATTCTTTTATATTATTTCCCCTGGATTTTAGCCACTGGACTTGAGAGACCAAATAATATCCGTGGAAAAAGGGAACCGATAGCCCTCCATCCTCTTCCGCTAACCAAAGATATTTTTGTTTTAGTTTTACCCTTTTTCTTCCCCAGATTAAGTCATTCAGCAGTTGTTCCAGATGGTTAAAGAAACAATCCTCTATTCAAACTGGACAGGCTGCCAAAATATACAAAATCTGGGGAAGTAACACCAGAATGGGGGAATATATATAAAAATATAAAAAGGACAACGATTTCTAGTAACTTTAGGATAATTTACTTTAATATTATACATGGAATATACACTCACCTAAAGAATTATTAGGAACACCATACTAATGCGGTGTTGGACCCCCTTTTGCCTTCAGAACTGCCTTAGTTCTACGTGGCATTGATTCAACAAGGTGCTAATAGCATTCTTTAGAAATGTTGGCCCATATTGATAGGATAGCATCTTGCAGTTGATGGAGATTTGAGGGATGCACATCCAGGGCACGAAGCTCCCGTTCCACCACATCCCAAAGATGCTCTATTGGGTTAAGATCTGGTGACTGTGGGGGCCATTTTAGTACAGTGAACTCATTGTCATGTTCAAGAAACCAATTTGAAATGATTCGAGCTTTGTGACATGGTGCATTATACTGCTGGAAGTAGCCATCAAAGGATGGATACATGTTCTCATTCTGTTTACGCCAAATTCGGACTCTACCATTTGAATGTCTCAACAGAAATCGAGACTCATCAGACCAGGCAACATTTTTCCAGTCTTCAACAGTCCAATTTTGGTGAGCTTGTGCAAATTGTAGCCTCTTTTTCCTATTTGTAGTGGAGATGAGTGGTACCCGGTGGGGTCTTCTGCTGTTGTAGCCCATCCGCCTCAAGGTTGTGCGTGTTGTGGCTTCACAAATGCTTTGCTGCATACCTCGGTTGTAACGAGTGGTTATTTCAGTCAACGTTGCTCTTCTATCAGCTTGAATCAGTCGGCCCATTCTCCTCTGACCTCTAGCATCCACAAGGCATTTTTGCCCACAGGACTGCCGCATACTGGATGTTTTTCCCTTTTCACACTATTCTTTGTAAACCCTAGAAATGGTTGTGCGTGAAAATCCCAGTAACTGAGCAGATTGTGAAATACTCAGATCGGCCCGTCTGGCACCAACAACCATGCCACGCTCAAAATTGCTTAAATCGCCTTTCTTTCCCATTCTGACATTCAGTTTGGAGTTCAGGAGATTGTCTTGACCAGGACCACACCCCTAAATGCATTGAAGCAACTGCCATGTGATTGGTTGACCAGATAATTGCATTAATGAGAAATAAAGCAGGTGTTCCTAATAATTCTTTAGGTGAGTGTATATGACTCCATTACTGCTAAGTAAGATCTACAAAGAACGAAAATCAAATTGTTGGAAATGTAGAGAAGAGGCTGCCGATTATATGCATCTGATATGGAGCTGTTTAAAACTGCAATCCTTTTGGAGAGAGGTTTTTGGTCTCCTAAGTGCAGAGTCCCTAGTATCTCTCCCACTGAAACCGGAAGTGGCTGTCCTGGGCAGTATCCAATTATCAATTAGGGGAAAAAGAAAAAAAAAAGATCTGGATAACAGGTCTTATGGCGGCAAGAGTTATTATCGCAAGAGAGTGGGGCTCCAAAAGAGCACACAATATTATCGAGTGGAAAAATTTATTGGCCAGGATCGAGAGGTTTGAGGAATATGCAATAAGTAGTACAATCAGTCGCTGATGGGCGGTGACGTCGCCCGGCCGGGGGTAGGGCGGTGGGGAGAGAGAGAGAGATTAAAAATAATGTATACCCCTTAGGGGGGATCGATTATCGTGCCCACCGAGACAGCCATCACAGGGCGGGGAGACTGAGGGGGGTGGTTGATTTAAGGTGGGGGATAAATTAATTTGAATAGACAATGAGAGGTCTGAGTATAAGCAATGTGGAGCTCAGAGGGGAGTTTGGTAATCCCCCAAAATAGAACAGATTGCTTACTACTTTTGTACTGTTTCTGTTTACAGTGATCTATAATTTATTATGATGACTGTTTTTTTAGAGTGTATATTGATGTACTCAGATTTTGTATTATCAAATTGCATTTTAATTTTGTATTATGAAAGGAATTTAAAAAAATATAAAAATTAAAATAAAAAAAAGGATTTCAAAGCACACATTTGTGAAAATAAAAAATTTCTAGCAGACCCCAATTTTTCACTTTCACAAGGGGTTAAAGGAGAAAATGCACCCCAGTATGTGTTCCCCATTCTGGAAACACCCCATATGTGCTTGTAGCCTGCCGTATGGGCGCATAGCAGGGATCTAGAGGCCAAGTGCAAAATATGGATTTTGCAGGCTTGAATAAATAGACATGGATATGAGGTGCCATGTCGCATGTTAAAAAATTCCTGAGGTCCCCAAAAATTTAAAACTCCAAAAAGTGACCCCATTTTGGAAAGAGCACCCCCATGCGAACATTTTAAGTGGTGGAAAGGGTACTTTTCAGCAAAAAGGTGTCTCACAGAAGGCAGAAACACTTGTTAAAGGATTTCAAAGCACACATTTGTGAAAATGAAAAATTACTAGCAGACCCCAATTTTTCACTTTCACAAGGGGTTAAAGGAGAAAATGCACCCCAGTATGTGTTCCCCATTTTCTCCCCATTCAGAAAACACCCCATATGTGCTTGTAGCCTGCCGTATGGGCACATAGCAGGGCTTTAGAAGCAAAGTACAAAATATGGATTTGGCAGGCCTGAATAAAAAGACATGATTTTAGGGGCCATGTCGCATGTTAAAAAATTCCTGAGGTCCCCAGAAATTAAAAACTCCAAGAAGTGACCCCATTTTGGAAAGAGCACGCTCATGCAAACATTTTAAGTGGTGGAAAGGGTACTTTTCAGCAAACAGGTGTCTCACAGAAGGCAGAAACACTTGTTAAAGGATTTCAAAGCACACATTTGTGAAAATAATATTTTTTTAGCAGACCCCAATTTTTCACTTTCACAAGGGGTTAAAGGAGAAAATACACCCCAGTATGTGTTCCCCATTTACTCCCCATTCTGAAAACACCCCATATGTGCTTGTAGCCTGCCGTATGGGCACATAGCAGGGCTTTAGAAGCAAAGTACAAAATATGGATTTGGCAGGCCTGAATAAATAGACATGGATTTTAGGTGACATGTCGCATGTTAAAAAATTCCTGAGGTCCCCAGAAATTAAAAACTCCAAGAAGTGACCCCATTTTGGAAAGAGCACGCCCATGCGAACACTTTAAGTGGTGGAAAGGGTACTTTTAAGCAAACAGGTGTCTTACAGAAGGCAGAAACACTTGTTAAAGAACTTTACGTTGAAGTGGTCAAGGATGGGCCTAATTTTGAACAGACGGTCAAATGCGGGGTCATTCTGGGGTGGGCACTGTGCATTATCGTTGCAATGCAAAAATGTCAATATTGCTTGGAATCGATTAAGGGCCATGGCATTACTGTAAATTGGAGTGTGGTACAAGACTTCCGCACTCCAATACTGATTAATCTTTGGTTTCTTTGCTAAGCCCATATGCAGAAAGAGCCTCCAAAAGGTCATTATCTCTGCTGCATTTACTGGGGTCCAACCTTGGGGTCTAGCGTATGGTATTGTGGGGTTCTGGGCATGGACGTAGGAAGCGGGGGGGGACGGATCCCCCCCAGGAAATACAGCGCGGGACACAGGCCGGAAGAGGCCTGCATCGCATCGCTGCCAAAGAGGTAAGTATAAGTGTTAATTTTTTTAAATATATATACAATACTTTTACTGGAACATGATTGGGGGGGCCAGGCCCTGTTATTACTGGCACATAATGGGGGGGGGGGGGGGGCTCTGTTATTACTGCCACATAATGGGGGGGGCCCTATTATTACTGGCACATAATGGGGGGGGGGCTGTTATTACTGGCACATAATGGGGGGGGCCTGTTATTACTGGCACATAATGGGGGGGCTGTTATTACTGGCACATGATTGGGGGGGCCCTGTTATTACTGGCACATGATTGGGGGGGATGTTATTACTGGCACATAATGAGGGGGGGGCCTGTTATTACTGGCACATGATTGGGGGGCTGTTATTACTGGCACATGATTGGGGGGGGCTGTTATTACTGGCACATGATTGGGGGGGCTTTTATTACTGGCACATGATTGGGGGGCCTGTTATTACTGGCACATGATTGGGGGGCTGTTATTACTGGCACATGATTGGGGGGGCTGTTATTACTGGCACATGATTGGGGGGCTGTTATTACTGGCACATGATTGGGGGGCTGTTATTACTGGCACATGATTGGGGGGCTGTTATTACTGGCACATGATTGGGGGGCTGTTATTACTGGCACATGATTGGGGGGCTGTTATTACTGGCACATGATTGGGCGGGCTGTTATTACTGGCACATGATTGGGGGGGCTGTTATTACTGGCTGATGAGAGGCGCTGGGGGGGCTGATGAGAGGCACTGGGGGCTGCTGAAGAGGCACTGGGGGCTGCTGGAGAGGCACTGGGGCTGCTATGAGGCATGGGGCTCTTATCTGAGGTCTGATTGGGGGTCATTCATATTGGGGTCGGGGCTGAGGTGTGTTCTGAGGTCTTATTAACATTGGGGATCTTACTGGGGCTGTTAGCCGAGGTCCGATTAACATTGGGGGTCTGATTGGTGGTCTGACCTGAGGTGTAATGAAAAATATTTTTTTTCTTATTGTGCCCACTTCCAGCCCGGAGCCCAGCTGCCCAGAGCACTGATCCGGAGCAGCTTGGGGAAAAAGGCCTCACAGTCTCCCACACTCCTTCTGCCTGGCCAAAGCCAGCCAGCACCCCTGGGTCTTCAGAACTGTAAGTAAATTATATATGCCAGAGAAAGTACCCGCCCCGGGTGCCAAATACCCTAGGCACGCCACTGCCCCCAGGTTAGGAATCTAAATCTTTTGTTATCATTCAGTATTATCATTCTTCTTTAAATTTTGTCTTTTCTGGAACCTTAGCTTTATGCTTAAAAGTCAGTTTGAGTGAAGAAAGTCAGAATGGATATCCGCAAGTTTTTTACAAAGCCTAGTAAAGCAAATACATCCTCATCAAGCTCAGAAGCATGTCGACAAAAAGATATCACTGAATCACCAGTCAGGCATCATTTTGTTGAGCCAGAAAAGGAATATGCTGAGACAGTGTCTTCAGAAGCAGTTGGCCTCATGAGTGACTCAAGTAGTGCTGGTTCCAAAGCTTTCCATGGCTGCACTATAGTTTTACTCTTGAAGGGGTACTAGGTTTCTACTGTGCTAAAGCAGCCGTCCTGAATCTGACTCAACTCGAAAAGAACACTGAGCCAGCATGTGTGTGTGTAGGCTTTAGAAATTGGAAAAAAGCTATTGAAAAGTTTAAAAAACATCTGAGTTGTTCTGCTCATACATATTCTATAAAGCAACTATTGCATCATAAAGGTTCGCAACCCATTAATGCTCAGCTTTCACTACAAATTCAACAGCAACAGAATGATGCATGGCTGTGTCTCATCGAGATAGTACAGTCAATAGCCCTGTTGGCAAAACAAGGTCTCCCTCTTCGTGGCCATGAAGACAATGATGGCAATTTTAAACAGTTTCTGCTTGCACGAGCAGATGATGTGTCTTATCTAAAAAATTGGATATCACACAAAGCAGAATACATGAGTCCCGACATTCGAAATGAGATTTTGAAGTTATTGTCTCACACCGTATTACGCCTTATTCGGAAACAGATTGGGAATAATGCCTTTGCAATTATTGTTGATGGCACACAAGATATATCTGGTCAAGAACAAGAAAGTTTCTGTATCCGCTATGTTAATGAAGACTTGTACCCACATGAGGACTTCATAGGCTTATAGCAAGTTGATGAAACAAGAGGATCTGCAATCGCGCAGATTGTCAAGGATGCTTTATGCCGTAATGGGCTTTGTATGTCAATGTTGCGTGGGCAAACATATGATGGAGCTTCAAATATGGCTGGTAAATATCATGGTGCCCAGGCATTAATCAAGCAGGAACATCTACTTGCCATTTATGTCCATTGCGGTGCACATTGCACAAATTTAGTTATGCTGGCCGCAGCACATCAATGTCCAATAATGGAAGATGCACTTATGTGTGTGCAAGATCTTGGCAAACTCTTTGGGCAATCTATGAAATGCAGAACCACACTTTCAGAAATTGTGCATCATGAAGCTGAAGGGCCTCTTAGTCTTGCATATTAAACCATTGTGCCCAACACGCTGGACTGTTAGAGTGAAGCCTGTGAAAAAAATTCTGGATAATTACCAGCTGATTTTGGAAACACTGGGGTGGGCACTCTATGCAAATACCAGAAGTAGTGGAGATAGAAATCCACGTGCACGTGGCCTACTACAACAATTTAGGCTAAGGGAAAACTCTACTAGGTCTTCAAATCTCTCTTAGCGTCATGGAGATCTTAGAATGCCTGAATGTAGCCTTGCAAGGCAGAGAACAAACCATATCAGGACTTTTAGCAAGTGTACAACGGACCCATGATGCTATACAAAAGTTACGATGTGACACGTCCTTTGAAAGAGTTCTTGCTACCACTATTAATTTAGTGGACAAAATACCAGCTAAAAGAGGTTACTGTACCAAGGCAACCAAATATTCCTAAACGTCTTCAACATGGGCCAACTGAACAATTTCATGCAAAGACTGTGAAGGAATACTATTGTCCTCAGTATTTCCAAATAATGGATATTATATCGACACAGTTAATGCAGCGCTTTGACCAAGAGGGCTTATTACTTGTATATGAAAAACTGGAACATTATCTGTTGGACAGGACAAGCTAGTGAAGTTCTTCCCCAGTATCCAGAGATTGAACATCATCTTCTCTCTGCCCAGATAACCACCTTATCAAGTGTTTACGAGTACACTTCAGTCTCTGAGGTTGTAGATATTTTGCGACAGATGCCTGCCGGAGAAAGATGCTTTTTCTCTCAAGTAGAAAAAATGGTCAGAATCCTATTAACTATTCCTGCTTCTTCCTGTGAAGCTGAGAGAAGTTTTAGTGCACTGCGTGGATTAAAAACCTGGTTGAGGTCCACAATGACCCAGAAACGTTTGAACCATGTTGCTATATTCAACATCCATAGAGACATAATGGATGAAGTAGACATCGAAGCCACAAAGCCATAGTAAAGGAATTTACAATGTGTTGTGATCGCCGCCAAAAAGTTTTTGGATTTTAAAAACTTGTGTTCTTTAGATTTGGTTTAAAGAGGACCTTTCCCTAGATGAAAAAATCTAAACTAACTATACAGACATGTAGAGCGGCGCCCGGGGATCTCCCTGCACTTACTGTTATACCTGGGCTCCGCTCCGTTCTCCGGTTATAGCCTCCGGTATCTTCATAGTTAGGCTCCACTCAGGGGAACCTGCCGGCGTCTCCTTCTCCCATGCTGTAGCACTGGCCAATCGCAGTGCTCAGCTCATAGCCTGAGAGAGAAAAAAAAACCTCTCAGGCTATGAGCTGAGCGCTGCGATTGGCCAGTGCTACAGCATGGGAGAAGGAGACGCCGGCAGGTTCCCCTGGGTGGAGCCTAACATGTGAAGATACCGGAGCCTATACCGGGCGAACGGAGCGGCGCCCGGGGATAACAGTAAGTGCAGGGAGATCCCAGCCAATAGCAGCGCTGGCAGGGGACGCCAAACACTGGTGTCCCCTGCCTGACCAGTTCAGCACCAGTCACCCCTGTACAAACCGTGTTGCACCCCCCTCCATGGATGAAAAATCATCCGGAGCTGCGATTGGCAGGTCTGCAGAAATCGGCCAACCGCAGCGATCCATGTTGCAGGGGGGCAGAAAAACCTCCCTCTGCCCCTTGGGAAGATGGCTACCTGCCGTCCTGAGCAGCCATCATCACCCAGTCACCGAGCGATTTCGCTCAAGGACCGGGTGAACACAGCGCTGGTATTTTAAACCCGGTTCCCAGCACCGTACAGCTACGGCGCTGGTACCCTACGGGTTAAATCAGTTGGGAGATGCACTGCTAGCATTCAGTAGATACCCTGCACCCAACCATAATGTCTCCCAGTGAGGTTCATTTATTGTCCATGTAAAATATAGGTTACAGAATATATGATATAGAAGTTGACATGGCTCCTTCGCTCAATGTACAGCGCCACCCCTGTCTACAGGTTGTGTGCGGTATTGCAGATCAGCTGCATTAAAATAAGTGGGGATGAGTTGCCGTACTAATCACACATGGGGTGACTAAGCAGTGGTGTTACAAGAGGCGACTGGCTTGCTGGTTTTACCGGGTGACACGCGAAAAGTATGACAGAATCCGACCTGCCCAAAGATGCAGGGACCTGAACGGGGACCACTATCAGCATCTTTTGTAACTTGAGGGGAATTAAAAATAACTATCCATCTTGTCATACTATCGCTGGAGGCGGTTACGTTTTCGTGGGCCACCCCCGTACTAAAAAGAGCTCGGAAAACATGAAAAAGGGGTATTCCCATCTCAGACAATGGGGGCATATCGCTAGGATAGGCGCGGGGCCTACGTTTGGGACCCGCCCCTACACTGAGAAAGGAGCGGTGAAGGTGGTGGCCGGAAGACCCCGGATTTTCCAGGGTCCAGCCACCGCCATAGAAGTTACAGCCACTGCTCCCATTCATTTCTATGGGACCGACAGAAATAGCTGTTTCGGCGGCCCCACCGAAATGAATGGAGGGTGGCTGCGCCTGCGCCCTCCACAACCTTCAGGGATCCATTCTCGATGTAGGTGTAGGGTCAGAATATGGCAATGTAAAAAAAAATATATAATTCTTCTCACTAATACGCAAAACTATACATTTGTGGTATCGCAGGCTTCGTACTGACCTGGAGAATGAAGAGCTCAAGTCAGTTTTACTGCATAGTGAACGCCATAAAAAAAAAAAACTATGGCAGCATTGTGGGTTTTTTTTATTTCCAATTCCACCCCATTTGGAATTTTTTTCCTGCTTCACTATGTAAATGGAAAAAAATAAAAAAGATCTTGTCTGTCGTCATTACATGAGAACAGGTTCTGCATCTCCTTACATCAGGGAAGCCGGCCTAGGGGGGAGGAGTGCTTTTTTTATTTTACTTAAAGGGGTTATCCCATGGTTAATGTAAAAAAATGAAAATCAACATCATAGAGTACATGACAATCTCTTTCTAACAAAGCTAGAACCAGCCCTGTACCTCACATGGATCCAGAGATCTCCCCATGCATTGCTACAATTGGTCTGCCAGGCCTGGGTATAAAATGGAGGTTTTTAAGTCGATTTGTTTGTCTTGATGAAGGGCCAAGATGTTGTAGCCCGAAACGCGTCACAGCAAAGTGTCCTATTTGATGTCGAATAAAGCATTTTTTATTCAGAGGAGCTGGATTCCATTGTTTTTTCATATTTTGCCACCGCTGTATCAGCTCTGCAGACAGAACCACACATGATGGGATTAGATACAGCAGCTCTGCAGGCAGTATCACATCATAGGATTAGATACAGCAGCTCTGCAGACAGTATCACACATGATGGGATTAGATACAGCAGCTCTGCAGACAGAACCACACATGATGGGATTAGATACAGCAGCTCTGCAGGCAGTATCACACAATGGGATTAGATACACAGCTCTGCAGACAGTATCACACGATGGGATTAGATACACAGCTCTGCAGACAGTATCACACATGATGGGATTAGATACAGCAGCTCAGCAGACAGTATCGCACATGATGGGATTAGATACAGCAGCTCAGCAGACAGTATCGCACATGATAGGATGAGATACAATGGCAGATGGCCTAATTTACACACAGGAGGACTGCAAATGATATGCACTCGGCACTTGATTGTCTTATATCCCTCCGCCACTCACACCGGCCCAGCCTGCGGATGACTATCGCGTTGCTAGGCTGCGCAGTGACTGCCCAGTAGCGAGGCGTAAGGCGGGGGTGCTGGAGGCGCCTCTGCTGTATGGTTTACGACGAGAGGCGGAGGATGGAGCCCCCGGTGCTGCCCCGGCAGAGAACAGTAACGAGGCGGCTGAGACACTGAATGCTGTTTATTACTTCAGGTAACGAGGCTCCGCCGGGTCTAACTGACAGGAACTGAATTAACTTTTCAGAAGCTTTATTCTGCTCTCCTCTGATAGGATGGCTTGTCTTAGCGGGCGTGTCTAATTGGCTGACGAACATTCTGTTATCCACAGTCGGCTCTGATTGGCTGCCCGTTCGCGTATTTGCTGATTGGCTGAATGTTTGTTAGTACGTTTTTATTGGCTGGCGGTGCTATTTCCTGCTCTGTGATTGGTCAGCCGCTCGCAGCTGAGATTTTCGCCCTGTGACGGAATGTAGCGCTAGTTTACATTACGCGGTTTCCATTACTGTCATTTAGTCGTTATTCTGTCCAATTGTTCTCAGATCCTATCATGAGAAAATCCATGTGTGTGTGTCATGTTTTCTACTGCAACCTGGTGGTTTTCCTTCCTACACCCAGGAAGGAGTGGGGAAAATCCGCTGTGTGAACATGCCCTTTAATTGACATGCTGCAGAGTCCGATTTTTCCTACGTATTTCCGTAAAACACTGCGGATTTGCTGCATACAAATCTATAGAGGAAACTGCAGCGCTTCGGTCCCGTTTGGGGGACGTGTCCTCATGCAGTTAATCTGAGGACTCCCCCAGGCACTATTGGCCCCAGCCGCCCCATGGGTACTGTAGGCGTTTGCTCCCAGTTTTGTGACATATTACATTATTTTGCAGCCACATTGTATGAAGACTCTGACGTGTGATGGAGAAATGGCCACATCCAGCTCCCCGGATTCCTCAGTCTCCATTTCCTCGCTCCTGGCCAGCTGCAGCCTCAGGAGCAGCAATCATAGTGATGGCGTCCGACCCGCGGCCACTATACAGTACAAGGACAGGCTGTATGACTCTGCGTCCAAAGCCCTGGAGGATTATATTATGGACTATGAGGCGGCCAGCACCGGACAAATCACCGTCCGCCCGTCCACCACACTTACATCTCCGACCAAAAGAGGTAAGTCACCTAATGAGGGCAGAGGATACACTGGAGGTCAGGGGAGGTAAGTCATGTAATGAGGGAAGAGGGTACCACGGAGGTCAGAGGAGGTAAGTCGTGTAATGAGAGCAGAGGATACATCGGAGGTCAGAGGAGGTAAGTCATGTAATGAGGGAAGAGGGTACCACGGAGGTCAGAGGAGGTAAGTTATGTAATGAGAGCAGAGGATACATCGGAGGTCAGAGGAGGTAAGTCATGTAATGGGGGCAGAGAATACACCGGAGGTCAGAGGAGGTAAATCATGTAATGGGGGCAGAGGATACACCGGAGGTCAGAGGAGGTAAGTCATGTAATTGGGGCAGAGGATACACTGGAGCTCAGAGTAGGTAAGTCATGTAATGAGAGCAGAGGATACATCGGAGGTCAGAGGAGGTAAGTCATGTAATGGGGGCAGAGAATACACCGGAGGTCAGAGGAGGTAAATCATGTAATGGGGGCAGAGGATACACCGGAGGTAAGTCATGTAATGGGGGCAGAGGAAACCACGGAGGTCAGAGGAGGTAAGTCATGTAATTGGGGCAGAGGATACACTGGAGCTCAGAGTAGGTAAGTCATGTAATGAGAGCAGAGGATACACCGGAGGTCAGAGGAGGTAAGTCATGTAATGGGGGCAGAGAATACACCGGAGGTCAGAGGAGGTAAATCATGTAATGGGGGCAGAGGATACACCGGAGGTAAGTCATGTAATGGGGGCAGAGGAAACCACGGAGGTCAGAGGAGGTAAGTCATGTAATGGGGGCAGAGGATACACCAGAGGTCAGAGGAGGTAAGTCATGTAATGGGGGCAGAGAATACACTGGAGGTCAGAGGAGGTAAGCCATGTAATGAGGCTGCGGGTACACTGGAGGTTAGAGGAGGTAAGTCATGTAATGAGAGCAGAGGGTACACCGGAGGTCAGAGGAGGAAAGTCATTTAATGAGGCTGCGGGTACACTGGAGGTTAGAGGAGGTAAGTCATGTAATGAGGGTACACTGGAGGTCAGAGAAGGTAAGTTGTGTAATGAGGCTGCGGGTACACTGGAGGTTAGAGGAGGTAAGTCATGTAATGAGGGTACACTGGAGGCCATACCAGAACACATGATTTGCATAGTAAGAAAATCTTTAATTGCAGCATGAATGGCGCAATAAATTAACTTTTTTTTTTTTTTTGCAGCGCGTCCCACGGTCCGGCGCACACGGCCCCTGACCCGGAGCAGATACGTTGCCCGTGATCCCGATCTGCTCAGCCTGACCACAGACGACCTCCTGGGCTTCCCTCCTGATGGGTCTCTACCCTTCTCTCAAGCTTCAGAGCGGAAACGTAGGAAAAACCTGAAAACACAATATGGATTTTCTCCCCAAGTGACTTTACCCTTAACCCCTTCATCACTCAGAGGGACAGCCTTGTCCACCCTTGACCTCCGAGACCATAGACTCCGCTCCCAGGACCTTCAGAGGCTGAAAGAGATAACTCAACGGGATCATTCGTGGCGAGAAACGGAGAGGGAAAACGATTCGGGGCTTTACAACAACGTGACGTCCGTACTCTATAAGAGTTACCCACGCTGGTTGACCAGTCAGAAGTCTGAACTGGGGGTGTCTGGCATCACCAGTATTCCTGAAGTCGGATATCCAGTCTGGTTGAGGGACCACAGACTTCTGGATGACGTAGATAACCACTTGACTGGCGCTCTTCATAGAGATGGTCCAGGCTCTTCATTGGACCATTTACAAATCCCGCGTTATGACCTGCGAGGCTACAAAGCGGTTAATTCCAGCAGCTTCAGGGACAGTATGAAGCCTCCAGCCCGCTCTGATTTGGATATCGTGCAGCATTTACATACGCCTAGGAAAAGTAAGCATCACCCCCACTGCTCTTCCTGGCAGCGGATATTATCTCCTTCCTGGCAGGTTTTCTTAGGCAAACTTCATTGTATCGTGTTTTATTCTCTCATTATAGATCGTCCTGTGCAGAAGTCAGAACAAACAGGTGACGTCACCCGCCAAGACCTGTCACAGGAGCCCCCCTGTTATAACCAAAGCCCCCGAACTGAGGACGTCCTGGAGGTCGAGCGCTCGTGGGAAAAAGTCCCCTATTCATAGTAAGATATTGGGGCGGTTGCTGCGTCTCTGCTGTTGTGTTGCACCCTCGTGCCCCCGCCGCTAGTCCCTGGCATTGCTAGCATAAGGCACTGTGTGCACGTTGCCCAGGTTTATTACCAGGCAAACTTCCCATTTAACTGTACCCGTGTTCTCCCTCGCTGCTGGTGCCGCATGATGGTTCTGGGTCACCACCGCCGCTGTGTCAACATCCTTGGTGATGCTTGCAGATTTTTTTTTTAAGTACCATGGCAGCACTCAAATTACTCCAGCCACACACGTACCATAGCTGTCAGGTGAATGCTTGTCTGGTAGCTATCTCCTAAACCAGGCATCCTCAAACTGCGGCCCTACAGCTGTTGCAAAACTACAACTCCCAGCATGCCTGAACAGCCTACAGGTATCAGCCTACAGCAGGGCATTGTGGGAGTTGTAGTTTTACAACAGCTGGAGGGCTGCAGTTTGAGGATGCCTGTCCTAAACCTTCCCATAAAACGTGCACACTTGGCAGAGCATGCATGTTTATCTACTAGGTCATAGAGAGACAAGCTACTACCAGGCTCTTTTGGCCACCCCTAGTGTGGATGTGACTCACTTCCCCCCCCCCCCTGCCGGCTGATGTCGAGGGCGATAACCGGCAGATTGGATTTGATTGCTCAATCCTTTGAAGTCTGGCTGTAGCTTTCTCCCTCTTCTTAGTCATTGCACATGCATGCTCAGCCGGGCCGAGCAATAGTATTCAGCTATCTCTCATGTGTGGCCAGCTCAACTCTCAAACTTGCTGAAATCTGATGTGCTTAAAGAGGTTGTTCATCCCCCGGGGACCTTTTCTACATACTGTACCGGACCCGCGGTGGTCATCATAACTTGCCTGATCCCTGCCGCTGGGTTCTGATTCCATCACTGGTCCGCCTGCTCTGCAGAACCCGGGTTCCCCACGTCAACATCTGGTTTGACGTTAGGTCATGTGACTGCTGCAGCCAGTGACTGGCCATTGCAGCGATGTATCACCCCCATGCATCAAGTCACTAGGCCAGTGCATGCATGGGTCACTGCTGCAGCCAGTCATTGGCCGGATGTTGACGAGGGGGACTGCAGAGCAGGCAGGCAGGGTCTCTGATGGAAGCAGAACCTAGCAGCAGGGTTCAGTAAGTATTATTACCACCGCGGGTCCAGCAGTGCCGTGAGGTTTGTAGAATAGGGCCCCAGGAGTGAACAGGCCTTTTAATGGTGAGTTTACACGTCTGGGTCGAAACGTGATTTTTGCAGGAATTTGAACAGATCACTGCGCAAATTGCACTTTGACCACGAGGAGTTGACTGACGCAATGGCCATTTACATATCAGATTAACAGCTGTAGGGGCCCCTACAAAGCACATCCACCTCTGCAGCAATGTATGGGGATATTCAGAACTGAGCAATTGATTAATTATTGAATTCTTATTTTCAGCAAATCCCCTGTCCATGTCCTGTGTGAAGACGAGGAAAGTAAAGGGCTCAAGTCTTTTAAATCAAACCTTGTGGAAGATTTCCTTAAAGATTGTGTCCAGCAGGAGAAGGCGGTAAGTGACATGTTGGAGAGATTTTTCTCTAAGCAAAAAAATAAAATAAAAATATATCCTTTATGAAGGTCGCTGTATATTTGTAATGTATTTCTTTTAGCTTTTATTGCTCCTATGTTTTATTCTGGGCTCTGATCACATGACCATGTTCTTGCAGCTCTGCCTCCTTTCCCCAGTCGTCTCCATGACACCAAGTCCCAAGTCCTGAGATTGACTTCCTTCTGATTGGACAGGAAAAACACAGAGAGGTTAAAACCCCCACCCCCTCCTCACATCACCAGTGTTTTTCCTGTCCCATCAGGATAGGAAGCAGGAGAGGTGCACGGAGCTCGTTTGGGCTCACCTGGAGTTTTTTTTTTTTTTTTTCATCTGGGCCGAGGTCGGATCTGCAGTGCAGCTCTCCCTCCTCCGTTTGGTTAGGCCTGGGCTCGGGCACATAGGTAGTGCCCCTGCGAAGATTCCCTCTGCGGCGGTCCCGGAGGGCTTGATGCAGAGGGAAGGAGGAACACGGCGGATCGGCACTGTGATGTGTCCCTTCCGGCCGGCAGGCGGATGACGTCAGACGCCGGGGGCGGAGCTAAGCGCGCTGACGTCATCAACATGCGCCACAGGTCCTGCAGCATGAGAAGCACATGGAGGAACGCTCAGGACCTGTGTAACGGCGCCCTGCATAGCGCGGCTCACATATTTTGGTGAAGCATCTCTGAAGCGGTCGGGAGTCAAGATGAGCACCCCCCTCACGCCGGGCTCTGGAACCGAGCCTGCATCAAACCCTGGGACAGTGAGTAACCTGTTCTCAGGTACATGCCTTGTATGGTGGGTTCAGTCTGCTCATCCTTTCCTCCCTTACCATTTCAGGGAGAAAAGGATTCGGCTTCTGCAGCCAAAAAAACTAGAAAATGTGGTATTTGCTGCAAAAGATTGTCTAACACTGGATCCAAGCCCCTGTGTAAAGAATGTACTGCCAGTGTCATCAAGTCTGAGTCTTCTAGTCTAATTGAAGACATTAGAAAAGTGGTAAAAGAAGAGGTTCAGCTAGCCTTAACTACCAGAGAACCTACTCCTCCCAAAGTTCCCCCCACTCAGGACGCCCGTAGTGTTAAATCACTTATCCTGGATTCCGACTCTGAGGGGCTGGCGGTCTCAGACTCCGAATCTGTCCAAAAACACCCGGCATCTTCAGATGAAGAGGGCGAATATAAGCGCTTCCTGTTCAATCCTGAAGATATTGATGAACTTATCAGGGCCATCAGGGCCACCATTCAGATGGAGATGCCTAAAACCCCTAGGTCTACCCAGCAAGAAATTTTTGGGGGTCTAGGTGAAAGGAAGAAGGCCGTTTTTCCAGTCCCTGATAGTGTCCAAAAATTAATTAGGTCTGAATGGGAAAAACCGGATAAAGGATCCTTTATCCCAAGAGGAATTAAGAGGCGCTACCCCTTTAGCCAAGAGGACTGTACGGATTGGGAGACCATTCCCAAAGTAGACGCGCCAGTGGCCAAGGTAGCAAAACATACGGCCCTACCGTTTGAAGACTCAGCACAATTGAAAGATCCTCTAGACAGGAAAGCGGAGAGTCTCTTGCGAAAGACCTGGGAGACTACGGCGGCCCTTCTCAAACCGGGCGTTGCCTCCACATGTGTGGCCAGAACACTGAACCTTTGGCTAGACCAGCTAGAGATACATCTGGTCAATAAGACACCACGGGATCAAATTCTAGAGAGCTTGCCTCTATTAAAGATGGCAACCTCCTTTCTAGCAGACGCAGCTGCTGAATCAGTTAAACTGTCCGCCCGTACAGCTGTTCTCTCAAATACAGCGAGAAGGGCACTATGGCTTAAAGCGTGGTCAGGAGATATCACATCTAAAAATAAATTAATCGCACTCCCCTTCCACGGTCAGTACGTTTTCGGAGAAGATCTAGATAAAATCCTAGACAACGCGACAAATAAAAAAAGAGGGTTTCCAGAGGAAAGATATAAACAAAAAAGGCAGCCCTTTCGTGACCGATTTTTTCAACCCGAAAATAAAAAAGATAAAGGGAAGACTGGGAGGTGGAGCTATGCGAAGGGAGGCAGGGGGAGAAGCTTCCTCTTCAACCCAAATCGGGCCGAAGCCTCCTCATCCAACAACAAACAATGACGCCATACCAGTGGGGGGAAGACTCGGCTCCTTTCTAAGATCTTGGGAGCATGTAACAAACAGCCGGTGGATCTTAAGTATTATACAAGAGGGTTATCTGATAGATCTTCTCTCTTCCCCTCCACAGAAATATGTGATCACTACCCTTCCCCCATCTCAAACTGCGACCTTAAAAAACGACATAAAAAACCTATTAACCTTGGACGCCATAGAGCCCGTCCCGAAAAATCAGACAGGACTGGGATTCTATTCCCGCCTCTTCATTATAAAGAAACCAAACGGGAAATCCAGGGTAATTATAAATCTGAAACATCTAAACAAATACGTAAGATATCAAAAATTCAAAATGGAGACCCTGAAGTCAGCAGTGAAACTCTTAAAAAAGGATGCAGTGATGGCCACAATAGATTTAAGCGACGCCTATTATCACGTCCCAATTCACAGGTCATCAAGGGAATTCCTAAGGTTCGCAATAGAATTGGAGGGAAACATTCAGCATTTCCAGTTCAGGTGTCTCCCCTTCGGGATCTCTTCTGCCCCAAGGGTTTTTACCAAAATAATGGCGGAAGCCTTGACAACCTTGAGAGAAAAGGCAATTTGTGTGATCCCCTATCTGGACGACCTACTGGTAGTGGCGGACAACATAGAGACCATGGGAATCCATCTCGGGTTAGTCCTGGATCATCTACAGAGCCTAGGTTGGCTCATCAATTGGAAAAAATCGGATTTAATCCCATCCAAACGGAAAGTTTTTCTGGGCATTACTCTAGACACAGTCTCCCAAAGATCCTTTCTACCACCTCAAAAGATAGTAAAACTTCAGACAGCTTTGAGGAAGTTCAAGAAGGAGAAATTCTGTTCAATAAGACAGGCCATGAAGGTACTAGGGAGTCTGTCCGCTTGCATTCCAGCAGTTGCCTGGGCACAGTTCCATCTAAGACCACTCCAGAAATTCATCTTAGACAAATGGAACAGATCGCAATTAACCCTAGAGAGGAAAATATTCTTAGATGCAGAGACCAAAAAATCACTAACTTGGTGGCTCAGCAATTCGAACCTAGAAAACGGGATTTTCTGGGCACAAGATCTCCCTCTAGTCATCACAACAGATGCCAGCCTCCACGGGTGGGGAGCGGTCGTCCAGGGGAACTCCTACCAGGGAACATGGGGGAATTACGTGAGCCAGCAATCCTCAAATTTCAAGGAGCTGAGGGCAGTGTGGGAAGCACTGAAACACACAAGTCAGCTGGCAAAGGGTCGTCACGTCCTAGTCTACTCGGACAACGCTACAGCCGTGGCCTTTATCCAACACCAGGGAGGCACAAGGCATCGCCCGCTACAGAACCTGGCAAACAAAATCTTTTCCTGGGCAGAAGGCAACATTCAATCTCTTTCAGCGGTTCATTTGAAGGGAGTTTTAAACATTCAGGCCGATTACCTAAGCCGGCACAGACTAGACCCAGGGGAATGGATGTTAGCTCCAGAAGCCTTCCATTTAATCACGAAGAAATGGGGCAGGCCGACGATAGACCTGTTTGCATCCAGGAGAAATCATCAGCTAAACCAGTTCTTCTCCCTCAACCCCAGGGATCATCCTCGGGCAGTAGACGCCCTCAACCAGAGTTGGACAACAAACTTAGTCTACGCCTTCCCCCCATTTCCGCTTATCCCCAGAGTGTTACAGAAGTTCCTAAAAGAAAAGTGTACACTAATCCTGATAACCCCCTTCTGGCCCAAGAGAAGTTGGTTCTCCCTCTTGAAAGCCCTCAGCGTGGAAGCTCCTCTCCTTTTACCTCAAAGGCCGGACCTTCTAAGTCAGGGACCTATTTCTCACCCAGACCTGAAAATACTAAAGTTAACAGCCTGGATTCTGAAGAATCCAACTTATTAAACTTTGGTCTATCAAAAAAAGTAGTGAACACCTTACTCCTTAGCAGGAAACAGAGTACCAACGACAAGTACCAAAAAATATGGAAGAAATTTGCTGATTGGTCTGGGACCTCCTTCAACCAGTTTAGAGCCAACATCTCACTAATCCTGGATTTTCTTCAAGAAGGGCTAGATTTAGGTCTATCCCCCAATACCCTTAGGGTCCAGGTATCGGCTTTAGGAGCACTATATAATACCAAGCTAACGGAACATCCCTGGATATCCAGATTCCTTAAGGCGGCAGATAGGATCAGACCTACAATTAGAAACATGGTGCCACCATGGAACCTTAATACAGTACTAGGGGGTCTAACCTCCGATCCATTCGAACCTCTGGACTCTATCCACATCAGATGGCTTACCATTAAAACGATTTTTCTGGTGGCAATAACCTCAGCCAGAAGGGTCTGTGAGCTGCAGGCCTTGTCCATCCAAGAACCATTCCTTGCAATATTTGAGGACAAATTAATTTTCAAATTAGATCCGACTTTCCTCCCCAAGGTAGTCTCGACCTTCCATAGGTCTCAGGACATTGTTCTCCCCTCGTTCTGTGACGATCCGAAAAACGATCAAGAAATCACTTACCACACATTAGATGTCCGGAGAGCGGTCTTAAAGTACCTGGAAGCTACCAGCCTTTGGAGAAAAGACAAAAATCTGTTTGTCCAATTTTCAGGTCCTAACAAAGGGAAGAAAGCGGCAAAAAGTTCCATCTCCAGATGGATTAAGATGGCAATCTCCGAAGCATATAAAGCTCAGGGAAAAGACGTCCCTGCTTCCCTAAAAGCACATTCTACGAGAGGCATGGCTGCCTCCTGGGCGGAAAAAGCCTCAGCCTCCTTACAACAGATTTGCAGGGCAGCAACATGGAAAAGAGTTCATACTTTCACTAAGCACTACAGACTAGATGTAGCTGCTAATGACGACCTAAGATTTGGACGTAAGGTCCTGTCGGCAGTTGTCCCCCCCTAATTGTATCTTTGATATTGTCTCAGGACTTGGTGTCATGGAGACGACTGGGGAAAAGAGTATTACACTCACCGGTAATCCGGTTTCCTGGAAGTCTCCATGACACCACATATATCCCACCCTTTTTTTCTGCTATTAGCTATTATCCTTTCATCCTGGGGTTCTTCGTTAAAATACACTGGTGATGTGAGGAGGGGGTGGGGGTTTTAACCTCTCTGTGTTTTTCCTGTCCAATCAGAAGGAAGTCAATCTCAGGACTTGGGACTTGGTGTCATGGAGACTTCCAGGAAACCGGATTACCGGTGAGTGTAATACTCTTTTCCTGTGATGTCATGTCCATGGGCGGGGCAGTGATTGGAGAGCGTCTATGGAACTAGCTGGGTGGGAGAAGCTATAAGCTAGCTGGGTGGAGTTAGGGGCGGGGCTGGAGCTGTGGCAGAGGAAGGAGTAGTGCATCATGGGTTTGGTTGGATACAGGAACAGGAAGTGCTACATACAGGATGGAAACAAACAGAGGGATTGGTTTACATGGTGAAAACAGGTCACGTGAGACTTAGGCTGCATTCACACGTCCGTGGTGTGTTGCGGACCCATTTTGCGGACGTGTGAATGGAGCCTTAAAGGGGTTGTCCACTTTATCCTCAGGATAGATCATCAATATCAGACAGGCGGAGGGGGGGGGTTCGACTCCCAATACCCCCGCTAATCAGCTGTATGAAGAGAAGGCCATTCTCAGTGTGAGCACTGCATTCTCTTCATTATATACTTGCTCACCATCGCTACCGCAGCGGTAATTACAGCTCAGCCGTCTCATTCACATCTATGGGACGGCTCCTTCCTATGCACTTGAATAGGAAGGTGTAATTACACTGCGAGCAGGTAAACAATGAAGGGAAGGCAGCTCTTGCTTGGAGCGTAGCCTTCTCTTCAACCAGCTGGTCGGTGAGGGTGCTGGGCATCGGACCCCCATCGATCTGATATTGATGACCTATCCTGAGGATAAGTCATCAATATGAATAAAGCGGACAACCCCTTTAACCATCTTCGTTGTGCTGCAGCAGACAGGACAGTGGGGGGAGGCTACTGCTGCAGACTACACTATTGCATTACAATATTTGTTTTGCCCTTATATCTATGGGAAGTCTGCTATGTGCAAATGTCTCCTCCATAGTCAGTGACCCATTTCCCCCTCTTATGAGAGTAATCTCAGTGAGGGTTTCCTGACATGTAGGAGCATCCTGCTGCATTAAGAGCTTCGTACTGGAGCAAATGTCAGCTCTCCTCCACAGTGTCCAATAGTCCCCCTGATTGTCACATTGAATAAAAATATCAGATACTATATAGGACCAGAAATAATGCCACTCGTGGACTGCGTGTGGTATTGACGCTCCAATCCCTTGTTTAGGACCTTTTTATGAAATAGGACAGTACGGGCTGTATTACACCAACACATTATCTGACAGATTTTCTGACCAATCATTGTTTAGATGGCTATTTACACACACAGATCCTTTGTTCTACACACCAAGTAGTGGTCTGATTGGACAGATATTAGTCAGATAATCTGTTGGTGTATTACAGCCCTTAGAAACTAGAAGAATGGTCTCCCTGGAGAACCTGGTTCATTCTTGCATTATACAGACGGCCCCTTTATCTTAGTGGTCACTGTGTAATACTTCATTTCTCCTCTGGTGGCGCCGCAGGGGAATAAAACATGTGTTTGCTTGTTACAGCTGATCGCTCAGGGTCTGGTTATTTTCTCAGGACCCCACTTATTAAAAAAGGGTTTTCCAAAGCCGACATAACTTTAAAGGGAACCTGTCATCAACTTAATGCTGCCCATACTAACAGCAGTATAAGGCCTATTGCACACGACCGTATGGCTTTTTCAGTGTTTTGCGATCCGTTTTTCACGGATCCGTTGTTCCGTTTTTTGTTTCCGTTTCTGTTCTGTTTTTCCGTTCCGTTTTTCCGTATGGCATATACAGTATACAGTAATTACATAGATAAAATTGGGCTTGGCATAACATTTTCAATAGATGGTTCAGCAAAAAACGGAACGGAAACGGAAGACATACGGATGCATTTCCGTATGTGTTCCGTTTTTTTTGCGGACCCATTGACTTGAATGGAGCCACGGACTGTGATTTGCGGGCAATAATAGGACATGTTCTATGTTAAAACGGAACGGAAAAACGGAAATACGGAAACGGAATGCATACGGAGTACATTCCGTTTTTTTTGCGGAACCATTGAAATGAATGGTTCCGTATACGGACCGTATACGGAACGCAAAAAACGTCCAGTAAACGGGAAAAAAAAACGTCCATGTGCAATAGGCCTAAAGTAGAGACAGGTAACTTGATTTCAGCGGTCTGTCATTTATAAGTTAAAAGTAAGTGGTTGCCAAGAACCAACATCACAATCATTGCAGACTAGGAAAAGAGTCATGGCCACCTGAGAAGAGTCCTGGTTATTCATGAATTCCTGCTCTCCTGTCCACCTACTGATGGCTGACAGTCTTCTACCTAGTTTTCTCTCTAGGAGAGAACTGCCAATCGTCAGCAGATTTTTTTTTTTTTTTTTTTTTTTTTTGTGTGTCTCTTCTGTAAAGAATTGGAACCCAATCTTAAAGAAAACGCATGGAAGACGCATTAAATATACATATACGCTTTTGTACGATTCATTTGAGATAAACATATAAGTTTATATGTGAAATTAATTATACCTTTGATGGATGGAAAATATACATGTGATCCAGTAAAGGAATCCAGACCATGTTTTTTGGGATACAGGGCCTTACGGATAATTACCGCTCCCCCAATAGGAGAATTTCCCTATAAATAGTCACACTTATTAAAACACTGCTAACCACTGAGGAAGGAGTGTGACACTCCGAAACGCGTCTGGTTTGGTTCTAAAAGCAATGCGACAAATGCCGGACAATTAGAAGTTCAACTTTACAAATAGAAGTAACTCTAATGTGCCGGAAAGAAGTAAGACGCCGAGCGCTCCAATTTTCCAGGTCCGGAGTTCCGATCACGCAGGACACCGTGTGATAGACCACGTGAGACGCTGGCGTCTCTCACATCGCCTCGCATATCCGAACTAAGGGTCCATTCACACATCCATGTGTGTTTTGCGGATCCGCAAAACACGAACATCGGCAATGTGCGTTCCGCATTTTGCAGACCGCACATCGCCGGCACTAATAGAATAACTAATGGAATATGCCTATTCTTGTCCGCAATTGCGGACAAGAATATAGGACATGTTCTATTTTTTTTCAGGAACGGAAATGCGGACCCGGATTAGCGGGTCCGCATTTCCGGATCAGGGCCGCACCCATAGAAATGAATGGGTCCGCAATTCCTTGCGGAACGAAATTGCGGATGTGTGAATGGAGCCTTAGAGGGATAGTACACCCAGGCACCGCTCCACATACTGAAGCAGAGACAGGCACCCCAACCTAAAGGAGGGGTAATGTAAATTAAGCCGCTGGCTTACAACACTTTACTTGGTGACTTTTAATTTATTACTTTTTAAATACATTTTTAAAGGAAATATTAAGTGGCCACTTCTATTATTTTAAGTCTGACTATGAACATGATCTATTGACCAATTACTGTTGTTGTCATGGTCCAACTACGCATTACAACCATATGAAAAACTTTTTTTGCTTCCAAAATGTCTATACAAAAACATTCATGTTACAATCCCATAACCAGCCACAAGCGCATTTTCTTTGAGAGATATTGGCGGTATATGCGATTTTATATGACCATATCACAAGCATTCACCTAATTAACGGGATCCCTCATTTCTATGTAGGGGCTATATGTTACACGTTATTAACTATGTGTTACTAATTAATAGTATATGACCAATATTGTGATTATATGATCACAAACAATTAACGGGATCCCCAATTTCCACCTCATCACCACGACGGCTACAAGGAGATTGACCCCTGACCTCTGTAGGGGCAGGAACAGAGAGAGGGTTTAAATCCCCCCCTCCCACCACCAACACCAGTGTTTCCTGTCCCTACAGAGGACAGGGGCAGAGAGAGTCTCCCTGCGGGGAGATGAAGATGGTAATAATTTCCTGGCACCTACCGGTGTTCCCCCTGCCCTCCTGCGGTCGGTGTACTAATGCTGGGCAGGGGTGAGGAGGGAGGCCTCGCTCCATTATTAGATGTGAGCCTGCTCCCGGCTGCGATCTCCCGCCGACGCCGAGTCTGGGGCGTTCGCCGGGTGCGCACCAAAGCGCTTCTGGGGCGGCCGACGTCACTTCCGGTGGACGGAGGGAAGTGACGTCATCCAGGAAGCGTCTCCAGATTCAAATTTTCGGCGCCAGCAAGCGCTGAACGCCCGATCTGTGCGGTGTACCTGGAGCTGTGTTGGTCATGTCGGCTGAACCCCGCTCCCCTGGAGACCCTCCTGTGCTGCCTACAGTAAGTCCCCTGTGGGGAAGCGCTCGTTGCTCTGCTACTTGTTTTGAAAACACTGTACCAGGTTGCATACTCCTTCTCCTCCACTTCTCAGGCTTGGGGCTTTTTTCTCTCCTCGACTTTTACCTATGGCTGATAGGGATTATTTCCCCCAGGTTCCTAAGGAGGTCCAGAAAAGGATCAAGAAACAGGCCAAATGCGTGTCCTGCCTCAAACGGCTTCCGGACGAGTATCGCAAAAAGCTCTGCAAGGACTGTATCTCTAGCGTCATTGCAGAAGAACAGCCTTCCTTCCTTGAGGAACTGAGGTCCATGATTCGTAATGAAGTAAAGACCTCCTTATCCCAAATTTCCCCCCCTCCCCGGGATTCGCCTCCACCGAAAAGGCGAAGGGAACCATCTCCCTCCTTATCTGACCCGGAGGTAACAGGGGAAGATGCGTCTACATCTAGAGCCTGGGAAGACGAGGAGCTTCTCTCTGATACCGATATGGCTGAGTCAGAGAGGAAGTTTTGCTTTTCGCTAGAGGAGATGCCAGACCTTCTAAGGGCTGTCCGGGCTACGATGGGTATAGAAGACACCCCAAAAGCCCACTCAATACAAGATGAGATGTTTGGGAGACTCCGGGTTAAGAAAACCTGTGTATTTCCAATCAATGAAAATATCCGAGATATGGTTTTGGACGAATGGTCCAACCCCGAAAAACGGTTGGGGGTTTCCAAATCCTTCAAGAACCGTTTATTATTTGATTCAAATGAGGTGAAGATCTTCAATGAGACTCCCAAAGGGGACATTCAGGTCGCCAAGGTCAATAAAAAGACTGCCTTGCCCTTTGAAGATACCTCGCAATTACGTGATCCTATGGATAGGAAGGCAGATAGTCTCCTGAAAAAATCATGGGAGGCGGCCATGATTAATCTGAAAAAAAACATCGCGGCCACCTCGGTAGCCAGGTCCATGAGGATATGGCTAGACGAGTTAGGAAATCATATTAGGGATAATACCCCTAGGGAAGAGCTACTCAGGTCCCTTCCCTTATTGAAATCAGCCACAGCTTTTATGGCAGACGCCTCGGCCGAATCTGTTAGATTCGCCGCAAAGGATGCGGGGCTTTCCAACGCTGCCCGCCGCGCCTTGTGGATGAAAAGCTGGTCGGGTGACAACACTTCAAAGATGAAGCTGTGTGCTATCCCGTTTTCGGGGGAATATGTATTTGGCCCGGTCTTGGACCGTATCCTGGAAAAGGCCGCAGATAAGAAGAAGGGCTTTCCTGAGGAAAAATCTTTTAAAAGGAAATATCCCTTTCGGGCCCCCTCTAGCCAGAATAAACCCTTTAGGGATAAGGGAAAGTCAGGGCGTTGGAGCTATTACAAAGGGGGCAGGGGTAGAGGTAATCCCTCTTCTTCCCAAAATAAATCCGATAAACAATGACGCCAGCGTAGGGGGGAGATTGAGGAGATTTCTGACTCCGTGGGAGTCCATCTCCCCGAATCCTTGGGTCCGGGACATCGTAAAATCCGGCTATCGGATCGAACTTTCCTCATTTCCCCCAAACCGCTTCGTCATTACGAACCCAGGCTCCCCCAACACTCGTCTAAAAATTCTACAAGGAGTTCAGAGCCTTCTGGCTATGGACGTGATAGTACGGGTCCCCCCTTCTCAACTGGGGCAGGGCTTCTATTCAAGCCTTTTCCTAGTGGAGAAGAAAGAGGGGTCTTTCCGTACAATTATAAACTTGAAAGCCCTAAACAAGTTTATAACTTATCGAAAGTTCAGGATGGAATCCCTAAAATCCCTGATCCCCTTAATAGGGAAGAACGCCCTAATGTGCTCAGTAGATCTTCAGGATGCCTACTATCATGTCTCCAATTCATCCAGAATCCCAGAGGCTCCTAAGATTTGCTATTCAGGATCACAAGGGGATAACCAACCACTTCCAGTTTACGGCCCTCCCCTTTGGGATATCGTCTGCGCCCAGAATCTTTACGAAGCTGGTGGTCGAGATGGTAGCCTTCCTGAGACACAAAGGACTAGTGATCGTTCCATACCTGGACGACTTCCTCCTAGTCGGGAACTCAGAGGACGATCTAAAATCGGACTTACTAACCTTCCTATCTCTCATCCAAGATCTGGGATGGTTGGTGAACCAGAAAAAGTCACATCTGGTACCGTCCAGCACTATCCAGTTTCTGGGGGTCATCCTGGACTCCCGGGCTCAGCGTACCTTCCTTCCACCAGACAAAATCAAAGGCCTCCAACTGAAGATCCATCGGTTTCAGAGCAGAAGGTCTTGTCCCATAAGAGAGGCTATGAGCCTCCTGGGCCTTCTTTCATCCTGCATCCCATCCGTTCCCTGGAGCCAGTCTCACTTTCGATCACTTCAGCTATGGATCCTCAGATCTTGGGACAGGCGACAGTCCTCACTGAACCACAAGGTTCTGATTCCCACCGCGGTGAAGGTCTCCCTAAACTGGTGGAGACACTTAGCCAACCTGTCCTTGGGAGTCGCCTGGGAGAAGACCCCCTACATCCAAGTTCTCACGGACGCGAGCGAGAAAGGATGGGGTGCGAAAGTGGGAGATCACTTCTTTCAAGGCTCCTGGGTTTCGGTAACCCGCTCCCAATCTTCCAATTTCAGGGAGCTAGAAGCGGTCCGGAAAGCCCTGAAGGCGGCAGAAGCCCTCCTTGTGGGTCACCACATAAAAATACTCTCCGACAATACGACGACAGTGGCGTACCTTTCTCATCTGGGAGGCACAAGGTCAGAGAAACTGATGTCAATCTCAAGAAAAATCTTCGACTGGGCAGAGTCCCGCGTGAAGTCCATCTCCGCAATCCATCTAAAAGGGATCCTAAACGTGGAGGCAGACTATCTCAGTCGTCAGTGGATAGACCATACCGAGTGGTCCCTGAATCAGGACGTGTTCCAGACTCTCGTAGAGAAGTGGGGTGTCCCACAGGTGGACCTGTTTGCGTCCAAGAAAAACGCAAAAGTACCAACATTCTGCTCCTTGAACCCTCGGGACAACCCTTGGGCTCTGGACGCGCTGACGATTCCCTGGGACTGGGATCTCGGCTACGCATTCCCACCCTTGCCTCTGCTTCCCAGGGTAATTCAAAAGCTCAACTCAGAAAACTCGACTTTGATCCTAATAGCCCCCTATTGGCCGAAAAGGAGCTGGTTCACTTTACTAAAGAACCTATCGATAGAAGATCCATGGCCTCTTCCCTCCAGGAGGGACCTTCTTCATCAGGGGCCGATACTGCACCCAAATTCGAGTTTTCTCAAGCTATCGGCCTGGATCCTGAAGTCCAGAGGTTGAGATCTCAAGGACTTTCCGATCAAGTGATTTCAACCCTTAAAGCAAGTAGGAAGAAAGTCACCTTTTCGATATACCTAAAAATTTGGAAGCGTTTTTGTTCTTGGAGCGGCAATCCTGCCCCAAATCTGGAGCCACCCAACTTCCAGAGGATCTTAGATTTCCTCCAGCAGGGACTTGAATTGGGTCTCAGGCCTTCCACCCTGAAGGTACAGGTCTCGGCCCTAGCCTGTTTTTTTTATCTAGACCTAGCCAATCATCGCTGGATCAAAAGGTTTATGAGAGCCGCTTCCCGACTTCGTCCCTCCCTGAAAACTAGGATCCCCAATTGGGACCTCAATACGGTACTCACAGGCCTGACCCTCGCCCCGTTTGAGCCCTTGGATAGCTGTTCTATCAAACATCTCTCTCTAAAAACAGCCTTTTTAGTGGCCATCACGTCCGCAAGAAGGTTAGGCGAGATTCAGGCCCTATCCATTCAGGAGCCCTACCTCCGCATCACCGATGACCGAATTATCCTAAGATTAGATCCAGGTTTTCTACCTAAGGTAGTATCAGATTTCCACCGGAACCAGGAGATAATCCTTCCTTCCTTCTGCAGTAATCCCTCTAATGATAGAGAGGCTAGCTTCCATTCCCTGGACGTGAGACGTTCAGTACTACGTTATCTTGAGGTATCTAAAGGTTTCCGTAGATCTAACAACCTATTCATCCTCTTCTCCGGTAAGAATAAGGGCCTAAAAGCCTCCAGGTCCTCCTTAGCTCGATGGATCAGGGATTCCATTTCCTTTTCTTATGAGTCTCAGGGTCTTCCTTGCCCCACAAATTTGAGAGCCCACTCTACTCGAGCTATGTCCTCTTCCCAAGCAGAGCGAGCAGGAGCTTCCCTGGAGGATATCTGTAAAGCTGCCACTTGGTCCCACAGGTGGACCTGTTTGCGTCCAAGAAAAACGCAAAAGTACCAACATTCTGCTCCTTGAACCCTCGGGACAACCCTTGGGCTCTGGACGCGCTGACGATTCCCTGGGACTGGGATCTCGGCTACGCATTCCCACCCTTGCCTCTGCTTCCCAGGGTAATTCAAAAGCTCAACTCAGAAAACTCGACTTTGATCCTAATAGCCCCCTATTGGCCGAAAAGGAGCTGGTTCACTTTACTAAAGAACCTATCGATAGAAGATCCATGGCCTCTTCCCTCCAGGAGGGACCTTCTTCATCAGGGGCCGATACTGCACCCAAATTCGAGTTTTCTCAAGCTATCGGCCTGGATCCTGAAGTCCAGAGGTTGAGATCTCAAGGACTTTCCGATCAAGTGATTTCAACCCTTAAAGCAAGTAGGAAGAAAGTCACCTTTTCGATATACCTAAAAATTTGGAAGCGTTTTTGTTCTTGGAGCGGCAATCCTGCCCCAAATCTGGAGCCACCCAACTTCCAGAGGATCTTAGATTTCCTCCAGCAGGGACTTGAATTGGGTCTCAGGCCTTCCACCCTGAAGGTACAGGTCTCGGCCCTAGCCTGTTTTTTTTATCTAGACCTAGCCAATCATCGCTGGATCAAAAGGTTTATGAGAGCCGCTTCCCGACTTCGTCCCTCCCTGAAAACTAGGATCCCCAATTGGGACCTCAATACGGTACTCACAGGCCTGACCCTCGCCCCGTTTGAGCCCTTGGATAGCTGTTCTATCAAACATCTCTCTCTAAAAACAGCCTTTTTAGTGGCCATCACGTCCGCAAGAAGGTTAGGCGAGATTCAGGCCCTATCCATTCAGGAGCCCTACCTCCGCATCACCGATGACCGAATTATCCTAAGATTAGATCCAGGTTTTCTACCTAAGGTAGTATCAGATTTCCACCGGAACCAGGAGATAATCCTTCCTTCCTTCTGCAGTAATCCCTCTAATGATAGAGAGGCTAGCTTCCATTCCCTGGACGTGAGACGTTCAGTACTACGTTATCTTGAGGTATCTAAAGGTTTCCGTAGATCTAACAACCTATTCATCCTCTTCTCCGGTAAGAATAAGGGCCTAAAAGCCTCCAGGTCCTCCTTAGCTCGATGGATCAGGGATTCCATTTCCTTTTCTTATGAGTCTCAGGGTCTTCCTTGCCCCACAAATTTGAGAGCCCACTCTACTCGAGCTATGTCCTCTTCCCAAGCAGAGCGAGCAGGAGCTTCCCTGGAGGATATCTGTAAAGCTGCCACTTGGTCTAACATTCACACCTTCACTAAACATTATAGGTTAGACCTATCCAGTTCAGACCTGTCTTTTGGACGTAAGGTCCTTCAGGCGGTCGTCCCCCCCTAGGCGATAATTTTGTATATCTCCTTGTAGCCGTCGTGGTGATGAGGTGGAAAGCCGGAATTAGACTTACCGGTAATTCAGTTTCCACGAGATCACCACGACGGCACGTATTTTCCCTACCCCTTACTTATTTTCTATGAGGTTATGAAGTAATACCCTCTTGATTTACTATGTTTGTTCTCACCACCTTTTTTGTTTGATTGTCTCTGTAATTTTGGACACACTGGTGTTGGTGGTGGGAGGGGGGGATTTAAACCCTCTCTCTGTTCCTGCCCCTACAGAGGTCAGGGGTCAATCTCCTTGTAGCCGTCGTGGTGATCTCGTGGAAACTGAATTACCGGTAAGTCTAATTCCGGCTTTTTATGCAATTTTTATACAGGTGTTATTTGTATGCAAGTGTTATATGTTATTAACTATGTGTCACTAAATTATGTGTTATCAATTTTAAATTTCACGTCATTTAATAAATCTGTTAGCATTTTTTATACTAAAGCTTTGTAATCCATACTCTATCCAGATATTTTGAGTGCCTTTTCAAACGCTTGTTTCTACTTCAAATTTTCCTTATTGGCATTGGGTGTTGCCGTTGAAAGTGAGCACCTGATTCAAGTATTGCAGATTATGAATAACCATGACTCTTCTCAGGTAGATGTGACTCTTTTCCAGGCCTGGGCTGCGATGACTATGATGCTGGTTCTCAGCAACCACTTACTTTTAGCTCATGAGTGACACACCGCTGACATCAGCATTTCTGTCACTATTTTATGCTGCCCTCAGTGATGTCGGCATAAAGCTGATGACAGGTTCCCTTTAAAGCTTTGACTGGGAAGACTGACTCCTTTAACCTCTACTGAAGACAGTGTGCATTTTGCTTTCAATTTCCAGGCAAATGCGTTTTCCGGAGGGAATCACCACGGTCCAGTAGAGGCTCTGAAACACATGCTCTTCAATATGCAGGCGTTCCAGCAAAACTTCAAGCAGGAAACCAGCACCGAGCATCTAAAGGAGTTCCAGAAAGTGAGTGGCAGCTGATTTGGGGACGGGTTTCCTCTCCTAATGACCCCAGGAAATGATGAGGTGCTTATTAACCCCTAATGGCCAGGCTTGAAAAGGCCTTAATGATTGTACAAAAAAATTGGGGGTGTTTTTAATGCGACACCGAGGGCTTTTTTTATCTTTTTGTTTTAGCTTTTTGTGACACCAAATTAAATTATTAAAATAAGTTCCTTATTTTGTGTAGGTCTTTTTGATATATATTATGTATAGTTTTGTGTGAACAGAGCGACTATTGCAACTGTTTTACTTGGCATGGGCATTTTAGCTTTTTTTTTTCTTGTATTTTATTATTATTTATTATTTTTTTTTACTTTTTTAAAGTGTTAGTTTAGCACATAATATGTCCCCCAAGAGGCCATTGAATGACTTCTTCAAGGTGCTTTTTTTTTATTTATTGTTTAACACTCCTCCCTGTGGGGACATTCTACACAGGCAGAGCTGATTAGGGTATGCTAAGACCCTGCAGCTCTGCTATTCCCCAAAACACCAGCATAGCCGCTACCTCTATTCACTACATGGCACTCATTGAGCACTGTGCACCAAGCAGAAGCACAGACCTCTGGGTCCCCGGTAATCCTACATGTGCAGCGCTCCGGATTAAACCCAACACCAAGTGCCATACATGTACTGCACTTGGTCGTAAGGGGGTTAAAGGGGTATTCTCAGCTAGGAAATGTATGGCTTGTCGATAGGATATGCCATAAATGTGTGATAACTAAAATCCATTCCCATCTCCAAAATGGGGGCCCCAAAGTGAATGTAGAGCAAGCCATTAACTGCTATAAGACTTCCAAAATAGCCAGGCACTGGCTTGATTATTTTCGGAAGTCCCATAAATAGAGGGGTGGCCGTGGTTGCCTGGCTTGCTCTCCAATTTTTGCTATGGGACTTTAAAAAAAAAAAAAAAAACCTGAACCGGTGCTCAGCTACTTTTGGAAGTCCCATAGTGGTGGAGGAAGGGGTAGAGTGTATGCGCAGTTTGCGCTCCATTCACTTCAAAGATGAGACCTGCAGCTATCGGGCATTATTGGCATATCCCATTGATATTCCATAAATGTCTCAGATAGTCAGATAGTGGTGGTCTTATCACTAATTGGAATGAGGAAAGGGATGTTATCTTTTCTAATCGACCAAAGCAGGTTTTATGGCCCCAAGTCATTAAGTCAACCAGGATATGAACTGATTAAATTGCAGCAATTCAGTTATTTATTGATTCAGATTGTTAAACTCACATTTTTATCTCGCTAGATTTCAACAGAAGCAGAGACTGAAATCCAGAAGGCAGATCAAGAGATTTTTCCAGTCAATAAATCTTTACAAAAGTAAGTTCTGGTCACTTAGCCTTCTACTTTGTGACAGCGAGAAAGTACATTCCAGATAGACACAAAAGTGGAAAACTTTCCTCAAATTCAAAGGGGTTCTCTAGGATTTTTCAGATGACCTATCCTCACGAATGGGCATCAATATGACATTGGTGAGGGTCCGACACCCGGCACCACCACTGACCATCTCTATGAAGTGGCCGCAGCACTTACTGGAGCTCTGGTGAGCGCCACAGCGTTCTCGTAGCTTACCAAGCACAGCGCCAACCATTTGATAGTGGCTGTTCTCAGTAGACTTGAATTGGGACTGAGCTGCACCTAGGCGCCATGTGACCGATGAACGTGATGTCACATCTTCTAGCAAGAGGCCTAAGCGCTCACTGAGCACCTCAGTCTCTTCAAACAGCTGATCGGTGGGGATGCCAGGAGTCTGACCCCCCTCTGATCTGATATTGATGACTCATCCTAAGGATAGACCATCAATACAAAAATCCTGGAGAACCCCTTTAGGATCTTACGTTTTTCTGTTTTTTACTCCCTGCTTTGCAGGAGCCATCATTATTTTTATTTTTTCCCATTTACATAGACTTATGAAAGCTTGTTATTTTTGCACTTTCTAAGATCACTATTTAATATTGCGTACAATGTAGTGGGAAGCTGGAAAAAAAATATTCCATATGGGGTGGAATTGGAAAAAGAAACGCAGTTCTGCCACAGTTTTATGGGTTTGGTTTTTACAGTGTTCCCTATGCTGTAAAACTGACCTGTTCCCTTCGTTCTGTGGGTCAGTACGATTACAGTGATACCACATTTATATAGTTTTTATATATTAGGGTACTTTCACACTAGCGTTTTTCTTTTCCGGCATAGAGTTCCGTCCTAGGGGCTCTATACCAGAAAAGATCTGATGAGTTTTATCCCCATGCATTCTGAATGGAGAGTAATCCGTTCAGGATGCATCAGGGTGTCTTCAGTTAAGTCTTTTTGACTGATCAGGCAAAAGATAAAACCGTAGCATGCTACGGTTTTATCTCCGGCCAAAAAAACTGAAGACTTGCCAGATCCGGCATTTTTTTTCCATAGGAATGTATTAGTGCCGAATCCGGCATTCAAAATGCGCAGACCGAAAAAAGGTGAAATAAATAAATACCGGATCCGTTTTGCTGGATGACACCGGAAAGACTGATCTGGCATTTTAATACATTTTTCAGACTGATCAGGATCCTGATCAGTCTTACAAATGCCATCAGTTGGCATACGTTTTGCTCGATCCGCCAGGCAGTTCCAGCGACGGAACTGCTTGCCGGATCACTACAGTTTCCTACTAACTCCCAAAACATCCCAACGATTAATTGACTTCCTATGAAATTGACTGTTTGTTTGTGTGGAAACTAGATTGGGAGCCCCATTAGTAACAGGGATTGATGTGAGTGATGAGCATCTCTGTACTGCGCTGGGAATTTGGCGCTATAAAACAACAGACTACATAGCTATAATACTGTCATTGTAGTGTTGGTTTTCATCAGTTTCGCCTCTTATCAACTACTTATGATGTATCCTAATATTATAACGTAACTTTCTGACAATAGGGATCCATCTTCTGGGACCGAGGGGCCACAACCCTGGTAATGCAGAGCAGCCTCACTCTGATAGCAGATAGCTCCCGGTGCTGGTCAGAAATAAGTCAGATCCCTAGGGGTTCCAGTAATCGCACTCCTCCTGATCAGCAAGTTATGGCGTATCGTAAACTTTAGGGGAAAGTCAGATATTTCAGTTTTTTGCCTGAAAATTCACTTTAGATTCAGCTGTTTTTCTGTATTTCCCTCCAGAGCTCTGCACCATTTGTCCCGGCTCAAGGAGCTGGTAGGTGACTGTAACCTGAAGAAACAGGAAGACCACAGGACCGATGTCCTAACGTAGCTGTGGGCCCGATGAATGCTACTTTACTACTAGTATTATTGGATCTTTCATTTTTATAAATGCGTTTTATACTAAGTTTGCAGAAATACATGTTCCTCCTCTGTCTTGAGCTGCAACTGCTTGGATCATTGGAATAGGTCATCATTATCTGATCAGTGGAGGTCCCACTCCTCGGAGGCTGACCGTTCTCTGCCGTATTTCTGTGTACATAAACCCCTTCATCTTCCCGTCCCCAGTGTTCTTAAAGGGGTTGGCCCATCTCATACATTGGCAGCATATCACTAGGATATGCAACTAATGTCAGATAAGTGTGTTCCACCTCTAGGACCCGCACTTGTCTCTAGAACGGAGCCCGCAAAGTGAAGGAGAGCTTGTGGTCCATGCACGGCTGCCCTCCATTCATTTCTATGGGAGTGCCGAAAATAGCAGAGCACCTTGTTCAGCACTCCCATAGAAATGAATGGAGGGCAGCCAAGCATGCACAGTTCACTCTCCTTCACTTTGCGGGTTCCATTCTAGAGATGGGACCCGCACCTATCAGACATTGGTGTCATATCCTAGCGATATGCCACCAACATGTGAGATGGGCCAACCCCTTTAAATCTTGGACAGACCTGCATTGATTCCAGCACTACTTGTCACCTTCTTTGGAGTCACACATCTGCACCTCGGCAGTTTTGCCCATTTTGGAGCTACTGCTGTGGACAGACTTTGCATTCTGTTATGAGCCTAGCACACAAGGTCCTAACGGTGATCAGCATCATAGCCTTGCATACACCCTGGCATCCAACTGTGGGCCGGACCTGACTGTATGGCCTAGTCACAGCTGCATTTCCTATGCTTGCAGCACCGTTAGTGATGAAATAGGTC
Source organism: Bufo bufo (assembly GCF_905171765.1). Classification (NCBI taxonomy): domain Eukaryota; kingdom Metazoa; phylum Chordata; class Amphibia; order Anura; family Bufonidae; genus Bufo; species Bufo bufo. The sequence continues at coordinate 47,599,440 of NC_053390.1, forward strand.
AGTTTGGTGAGGACGTGCAACATTGAGCATACACCATCTCAGCCTCCCTGCCTGGAGTATGGTATGACTGGGAGAGTCGTGTCCTACTCAACATGGCTGTCTGCTCAGAGAAAGGTGAGGATTAGCAGATTCTAGACACCACTGAACCTGCTTATCTTCAGGGGATTGAAGAATCAGATATGTTCAAATCCAACATGAAAAATTATTTTTTTCCTCTGACATTTATCTAAAGGCGGGGGCTAACCACTTATATACGATGAACTGTACCAGAGATTTGCCCTCAAAATCAAGCATAACATTAAAGCCAGCTGCCAAAACAGCTCTGATCCGTTAAGGAATGGACACCACCAGATCTCTAAAGGTGTCCAACAGTAACTATAGGATCGGACCAGACAGATTAACCTTCACTCCCCTCGTAGATTAATGAGGCTTACGCGTCCATGACTCAGTCACCGGTAGTCCTTCCTTAGACCTCGTTTGATATCTACTAAACACAACATACTGGGCACCCCTCACCAGGCACTCTGTTTGCAGATGCTGAGATCCTTCCGCTTACTGTGTTGTTCACTTGCAGCCAGATTGAAGTCTAGCAACGATAACATAGTAAATAAGGCCACTTTCATGTTACAATAATTTGCATCCATGACCAAACTGCAGCCAGCACTAGGTAGTGGGTGGGGGGGAGAGCATTACAGACATAGCTTTTAACATAAGCAGTAGTGTGAATATGAAGTTTTATTCTGTTCAGTGTAAGTGGCCAGGAGTAGAAGCTTCACTGTGAAGTGCTCTGTCTACATTAAAGAAGACCTTTCACCAGAATCAAGTATGTAAACTGACTATACAGACGTGTAGAGCGGCGCCCAGGGATCTCCCTGCACTTACTATTATCCCTGGGCGCCGCTCCGTTCTCCGTTCATAACCTCCGGTATGGTCATAGTTAGGCTCCACCCAGGGGAACCTGCCGGCGTCAGGCTATGAGCTGAGCGCTGCGATTGGCCAGTGCTACAGCATAGGAGAAGGAGACCGCGGCAGGTTCCCCTGGGTGGAGCCTAACTATGACCATACCGGAGGTTATGAACGGAGAACGGAGCGGCGCCCAGGTATAATAGTAAGTGCAGGGAGATCCCTGGGCGCCGCTCTACACGTCTGTATAGTCAGTTTACATACTTGATTCTGATGAAAGGTCCTCTTTAAGGCTACTTTCACACTTGTGGTAGCCTTTTCCGGCAGACTGTTCCGGCGGGGGAAGAACCTGCCGGTTCCGTGCTACCGCAAGTCCACCGTGCTGCCGGAGGTCCACTCCGGCCCCATTCACTATAATGCCGAGAGGCGGCCGGAATAAAACTACTGCACTCTGTGGTTTTTGTCTGGAGCGGACCTCCGGCGGCACAGTGGACTTGCGGTAGCACGGATCCGGTAGGCTTTCTCCCCCCGTCGGAAAAGGCTACCGCAAGTGTGAAAGTAGCTTAAGCTGTCTCGTACCCCTCTGCTCGGAGTGACATCTATAGCATCCAACCAGTAGACCAGTATAGCTGTCACTCAGAGGGATTGTAAAAGAAGTGAAGCTCCGCCTGATGGACATTTGCAGAAGCAGAATCTGGCAGAACAATAGTTTATATTCACACTACTTCTGATAATAAAAGCTCCAGAAAAGTTTATCCTGCTCTCCACAGCCTTCGCCTAGGGGTGGGAGTATGGTCAGAACTACTGACAGACTTCCTTTAAGCCAAAATCATGAGTAGATCACAGGAACAAGAGAGACCTGCAGTACACGGCTGATTACAATAGGGAAGCTGTGGCCAGGCAGCGTTTTACTCTGCAGCAAGGAAGGACCCCCATACATAAAGTCCATATGCTATAATCTTGCAGCTGATCAAATATTGAGCACTGGTGTGTATTTACACTCCTCAATATTGAAATTAAAACAGCGAGAAGGGCAAGCCGTAAGGTTATGCTGATTGGGGAGGTAGCAGGTGTCGCTAAGATCTGCAGATGATGACATTTTCAAACACCTAGCTCCAATCTGTGGCATGTGGGAGGGGTATAAATGCCAGATGAAAGCAAAAAATTTTAACCACATGAAACCTCAAAAATTGTCATGTGTAATGATTGTACGATGGCTCCTGTTCATTGATGTGTCGGTTATCAACACTTGTCACACACTAAGGCCTCATGCACACGACCGTGGTGTGTTTTGCTGATCCGCAAAACACGGATGGCGTCCGTGCACGTTACGCAATTTGCGGAACGGCGCGGACAGCCTTTAATATAAATGCCTATTCTTGTCCGCAAAGCGCGGACAAGAATAGGACATGTTTATATTTTTTTAGCGGGGCCACGGAACAACGGATGCGGACAACACACGGAGTGCTGTTTGCATCTTTTGCGGCCCCATTAAAGTGAATGGGTCCGCATCCGAGCCGCCAAAACTCGGATGCGGACCAAAACAACGGCCGTGTGCATGTAGCCTAAGAGGGACAGAATCCATGAGCTGAGAGGCCTTGGTTTATCACTCCGGCAGATCGCTCCATTAGGCTGAGAGTCAGCACTGCTCAACGTTGTGTGTCCCGGTGGGTGGGAGAACGACGAACTGGAATGACAGAAAGAGGTGCACAGAGTCCGATCAGAAGAATGGCGCGTAGTGATCCATTCTGTACTGCAAGTGAACTTGGCTGTCACATCCCAAGCCTAGGGCGGCTAACAGTGTCTACACAAACCATCAGAAGATGTCTGCACGACACTGGGCTACAAGCCAGACGTCCAGCAACAGGTGTTACACTAACCTAACGCCACACCTCTCAGAGGCTATCATAGTACACAGCAAGACAGCAATGGAGGTCTATCCTCTTCAGCGATGTGTCCCACTTTGGTCTTGGACGAAATGATAGCCGGAGATTGGTTCATGCCATGAAGGGAACATCACACTGGTCCTGCTCCCATGATTATGGTGTGGGGTGGCATAATGTATGGTAGCTGCCCCCGCTAGTCTTCATTTCAGGTACACTAACTTCATTTCAAGCATTACATTTATTTGGTAATGTTACAGCAATTTCTCCAGGAGCTGTTTTTGAACAGGACAACACCAGACCGCATATTGCTCGTGCTACTGTGAGCAGCCTGCGCGGCCTAGACGTGCTACAATGGCCTGCAGCATCTCCGGACTTGTCTTCCATCGAGCACTTCTGGGACGTGACTGGTCGGGAATTGGAAAGGGAGCTGCCAGCAGTGCATCTTGATGATTCACGTGCCCAAGTGCATTCAGTGTGGCAGAACATTCCCCAGACAACCATTAATAAACTCATTGAGAGCATGCCAAGGCGTCTAAGTGCCTGTATTTCTGCACGTAACACTCATACTCAATAAATCAAGATGTTTTGAATATTTTATTTTTTTATCACTTGTATATCATTAACAATGGCTATCGATTCTGTGATTTCCATAATTCCTTTTCCTTCTTGGTGTTGCAATTTCAGTTTTGAAAATTATTTTCCCCATCTTCCGTGGTAAAACACTCCATAAATACCTGCCGCAGGTTAGTCTTATCTGTGGTTCAGGAGATAAGAGGTGCCAATACTACATTGATAGATGTAAAACATTTGTCTCCATCTGTTGACATATGTGCATTGTTCCCCTGCAGAGTCATTGCCCTCAACACGAATAAACCAAGATATACCCCGGAAGGTTTTTACAATACAGTCGATAATAAGACTAGCGCTATGGGGGAAATAAATACATTTACATAGATAAGGTTTGCTATCGGAAGGTACTAGTTCTGGAGGAGACCCTGCTGATGTAGGGAGTCTTGCAGGCAATGCAAAAGGAAATGAGCTATCCTGAAGGTTTGCTATGAACATGTAGAAGCCCCTACACTTCAACCAATTTCTGCAGTTTAGTTTTATGTGTCTTTTTGGCTGATCCTCAACCAATATGGCCACCTGTTCTGCTCCGGCTGAGACTGCCACGTCTTTCAGACTCCTGAATGGGGAAGTCTACTTAGGGTGGCAGAGATATGTGAATGCTGGGTGTATTCATGCATAATTATGCAGTGGTCCATGCCAGTTCCATTCATGGTACCTCAATGGGTTGTGTGAAAGGGCAGGACCTTGCATTGCATGACACTGCAGTTAAATACATATTGACAGGGATAGTCACCAACAACAAGGGGCCCATGTGCAAAAGCAATACAGTAACCCCTTTTTTTTTTATGTCTGTGGGGTACTAGCTATAGATAAAAATCACAGAAAAATAAAGATGAAAAACATCCTGCACGATATGATAAGTAGATATGCGGATGTGCACGGCTACATTTATGGAAAAAAAATCACAGAAAATAATGCACAAATACAATAGATGCAAACATAACATATGGACTAAGCCCTCACTCTGATGTGATGAAATCCGAGACTCTCAGCCAATATATTTTGATCAAAACACATCTGTGCCCGCCTACCAGCACCAAGGTGGTCTCAGCCAACCTTGATTAGGTGGTACATATAGGTGCGCTTGCTCTTCCTCTCATTGGTTGCTGACTGCACACAGAGGTAACTAGGAGCAGCACACTATATGTGCAGAGTCTGCTCTCCTGAAATAGATGCCCAAAGGCATAGGTAGGTTTAGAGTAGGACCTGCCTAAATGAGACCACCTTGACGCGGGTAGGCGGGCACAGATGTGTTTTGATCTAAATATATTGGCTCAGATTTTATCATATCAGAGTGAGGGCTTAGTCCATATATAATTTTGCATCTATTGCGTTAGTGCATTATTTTCTGTACTAGCTGTAGATAGCCTCATTTATGACTGTCTAGAAAAAGTTTTGCCTGCCTGCCTGCCTGCCGCCACCATCGGGGAGAAGATTTACAAAGCTCCCATTAAAGGGATTTGCCGGGCTCAATTATTTGACCTATCCTCAAGATAGGTCATCAATAACAGATCTTTGGGGGTCTGACACACCGCACCCTGGCCGGTACCAGCTAGAAATAAGGACTTTGTATTGTTTGAAAGCTGACATTCCAAGTAGAGTTGAGCAGACACCTGGATGTACGGGTTCGGCCAAACTTGAAAAAAAAGTTTGGGTTCGGGACCCGAACTTGACCCCGAACCCCATCGAAGTCAATGGGGACCTGAACTTTCTCTAAAATAGTCCTGGGAAGGGCTAGAGGGCTGCAAAAGGCATCAAACTGTGCTTAAGAGCATGGCAACTGTTCTGCAAACAAATGTGGATAGGGAAATGACTTAAAATAACCTAAAAAATAGAAAAATTAAAAATAACAATCTTGATCTAGGAGTAGGAGGTTGAGGAGGCGGTGGATGTGGCGGTGTAGGTTGACGTGGCGGTGTAGGTGGAAGCGGCGGTGAAGGAGGAATAGGTAGCCAACACTGATTTGTGTTATTTTTTATTTTTAAATTGGAGTATCCCCCAAAATATTGGGACATATAACAAAATAAAACAAAGAATAAGTGCACTTGAGTACAAGAATGGATGGTTGAGGCTGGTATAAATGCCTATTCTGCACAAGGTACGGACAAGTCTTGTGGGATCCATGCCTGGTTCATTTTAATAAACGTAAGGCTACTTTCACACTAGCGTTCGGGTGTCCGCTCGTGCGCACCGTTTGAAGGGGCTCACGAGCGGCCCCGAACACATCCGTCTGGCCCCAATGCATTCTCAGTGGAGGCGGATCCGCTGAGAATGCATCCGCCTGCCAGCGCTCAGCCTCCGCTCCGCTCAGTGAGCGGACACCTGAACGCTGCTTGCAGCGTTCGGGTGTCCGCCTGGCCGTGCGGAGGCGAGCGGATCCGTCCACACTTACAATGTAAGTCAATGGGGACGGATCCGCTTGAAGATGACACAATGTGGCTCAATCTTCAAGCGGATCCGTTCCCCATTGACTTACAATGTAAAGTCTGAACGGATCCGCTCAGACAACTTTCACACTTAGAAAATTTTCTAAGTTTTAATGCAGACGCATCCGTTCTGAACGGATGCGAACGTTTGCATTATAGGAGCGGATCCGTCTGATGAAACATCAGACGGATCCGCTCCGAACGCTAGTGTGAAAGTAGCCTAAGCTTGTCCACATTGGCTGCGGCCTGTGATAATGCTCTCTGCCGTGCTAAACACACATTCACACTATACACTGGCTGCAGGGCAGGTCAGCACCTCCAAGGCTGACAAAGCTTTTCCACATTTTGGCCATGCTAACCCTGCCTTCTCAGGTGCTGGCGGTGCCCCAGCTGCGTTGGCGACCTCTTCCTCCTCCTCTGCCTTCGCCTTGTGCTTCCACTGTGCCCCCGCTGTCAGGTGGGAATGCTATCATCAGCGTGCGCTTGTAGCCGCGCATCTTCCGATCAGTAACAGATGTTTTCACTAAATTTAGTTCCCTGTCAGCAATGCAGAGCAGGGGTTCATTCACGGCAAAAGGGGGTTCATGTCACCCAGCAATACATCAGAGGATTTTGAGAGATTTAGGCCCCTGTCACCCAGGCACAGCAGGGGTTCATTCACGGCAAAAGGGGGTTCATGTCACCCCGCAATAGAACAGAGGATTTTGAGAGATTTAGGCCCCTGTCACCCAGGCACAGCAGGGGTTCATTCACGGCAAAAGGGGGTTCATGTCACCCAGCAATACAACAGAGGATTTTTTTGAGATTTAGGCCCATGTCACCCAGGCACAGCAGGGGTTTGTATACGCCAAAAATGGTAAAATGTCACCCGACAATTGAAAATAAAAAAAATTTCAATTTAGGGAACTAAATTTGGCACTTTTTTGCATTAAAATGGCTCTAAAATAGTCCTTGAAAAGACTAGAGGGATGTAAAAGGCAGTACAATGTGCTTAAGAGCATGGCAACTGCTCTGCAAACAAATGTGGATAGGGAAATAACAAAATAAAATAAAATAACTAAAAATTACTAATTATTAACCTGCAACTCAGAGAAGGAGGTGGATATGGAGTCGGAGGTTGAGGAGGCGGTGAATGTGGTGTTGTCGGTGGAGGCAGCAATGGAGGAGGAACAGGTAGCCAACAATGTTTTATTTTTATTTTTTATTGGGGTAGGTAGCCCCCAAAATATTGGGACAAATAAAAAAAAAAAGAAAACAAAGAATCATTGCACTTGACTTGAGTACAAGAATGTATATTTGATGGTGGTATAAATGTCTATTCTGCACAAGGTACAGACAAGTCTTGTGGGATCCATGCCTGGTTCATTTTAATGAACGTGATCTTGTCCACGTTGGCTGTGGACAGGCGGCTGCGTCTGTCTGTAATGACGCCTCCTGCCGTGCTAAATACACGTTCAGAGAGTACACTGGCTGCAGGGCAGGCCAGCACCTCCAAGGCATACAGGACAAGCTCAGGCCATGTGCCCAATTTGGAGACCCAGAAGTTGAAGGGGGCAGACCCGTCATTCAGTACATGTAGGTGTGTGCATACATACTGCTCCACCATGTTGGCAAAATGCTGCCTCCTGCTAAGACGTTCCATATCAGCTGGTGGTGCTGGTTTTTGTGGCGTGCTGACAAAGCTTTTCCACGTTTCGGCCATGCTAACCCTGCCTTCTGTGGTGCTGGCGGTGCCCCAGCTGAAGTGGCGACCTCTTCCTCGTCCTCTGCCTTCGCCTTGTGCTTCCACTGTGCCCCCACTGTCAGGTGGGAATGCCACCAGCAGCACGTCTACCAGCGTGCACTTGTACTCGCGCATCTTACAATCACGCTCCAGTGATGGAATTAAGGACGGTACGTTGTCCTTGTAACGGGGATCCAGCAGCGTGGCCACCCAGTAATCAGCACAAGTTAGAATGTGGGGAACTCGGCGGTCGTTGCGGAGACACTGCAGCATGTTATCGCTCATGTGTGCCAGGCTGCCCAGAGGCAACGAAAAGCTGTCCTCTGTGGGAGGTGTATCATCTGTGTCCTCTGTATCCCCCCATCCACGCACCAGTGATGGCCATGAGCTGGTCTGCGTGCCACCCTGTTGTGAACATGGTTCCTCCTCCTGCATCTCCTCCTCATCCTCCACCTCCTCATCCTCCAGAACTGTGCCCTGGCTGGACAATTGTGTACCTTGGGTTTGTGGGTGCAGGAACCCACCCTCGGAGCCACTTGGGAATGACTGGCCGGAAACCCTACGAAATGATCCCTCTTCCTCCTCCTGTGCCACATCCTCTTCCATCATCGCCAGGAGTGTTTTTTTAAGGAGGCATAGAAGTGGGATAGTAACGCTGAGAACGGCGTTATCGGCACTGGCCATGTTGGTGGAGTACTCGAAACAGCGCAACAAGGAACACAGGTCTCGCATGGAGGCCCAGTCATTGGTGGTGAAGTGGTGCTGTTCCGCCGAGCGACTCACCCGTGCGTGCTGCAGCTGATAATCCACTATCGCCTGCTGCACAGTCTGGCCAGCATGTGCAAGTGCAGCACGCCAGACCTGCAGGGTATTGCGAAGTGAGGTCACGGTTATGGGCAATCGAGGGTTACTCACTGTTCATAGGAGAACCCTGGGCAGGCATGCGGTAGTGAAGGAGAGGCTGACACAAAGTTCCTCTGGGGCACACTCTGTATGTAGAGACCAGGCCTGATGGTGGATGAGGTGCCCTGGATGTTGCAGGTGTTTTGAGTGCCTGGGGCAAGGTCCCTTTAAGGATCGTGACGCCAGTGCCTGTAACGGTGGCACACCGGTTTCCAGTAGCAATAAGTGAGGTACACAGGTGGTATAGTGAACCAAACGTTGCTTTACTTTAAACAGTCCAACTTTGTACATCAAGATGGTAATGCAGTCCCTTATATCATATGCTTCACAAGCAGGCTTATTTCAAATACTGGCAGGTATAATCTTGCAAGATACTTGGAGGGTAAACGATCAATGCTTCACAGCCCTGGCTGCGCTATCTCACAGCTATTCTGGCTGGCTGTATCCCAAGGCCCGGATGCCTAATTGCTGGCTTTAATCCTTGGTAAATAATCTTCCTCCCGTATTGACCCTTGCTCCTACTTTTGTAGTACCTCTGCCCATAAGTTTACTTATCTTAATTGGATGCAATGGCACTGCTGGGTTTGAGGGTAACTGCAGGTTTCTCCCAGGAGGCAAGTTCTTCTTCTGGGGTGACTCTTCTGAGCTAATCTTAGACTCAGGAACTTCAGGCTGACTAGGTTACACTTCTAGCCACCTGGACTGAACTAACTCTTCCCTGTCTGGGCCTACCTATTTATACTCAGGGCTCTCTAGCTCCCTCTAACGTCTAGGAGGCTGAACTACACCCTAACAGGCCTGACACCCAAATAACACAGGGAAATGCACATTAAACATCACATTAATGCAATAGACATGTTAACCCTTGTGTAGTGCCCACCTTTACCTAGGGGGACACTACACAAGGTGGAGTTCCACCTTGTGGGCACATCGCATATGAGGTGGTGAGCTGGAAGGCCGAAGTTACGTAGCAACGCTGACAGGCGAGCAGCAGCAGGGTGAGAATGCCGAAAGCGCACACAGACGGCCCGCACTTTATGCAGCAGCTCTGACATATCGGGGTAATTTTTAAGGAATCTCTGCACCACCAAATTCAGCACATGCGCCAGGCAAGGGATGTGCTTCAAACCGGCTAGTCCCAGAGCTGCTACGAGATTTCGCCAATTATCGCAAACCACCAGGCCGGGCTTGATGCTGACTGACACCAACCACTCATCGGTCTGTTGTTCCATGCCCCTCCACAGCTCCTGCGCGGTGTGGGGTTTGTCCCCCAAACAAAACTGCCTGCTGTCATTTACCCCTGGCTGTGGTGAAGTTGGTGGTGAAGGTCTGTCGCTGACCGGATGAGGAGTTGGTAGAGGATGAGGAAGCGGAGAAGGAGGAGGAAGCAACAGGAGGCAAACTGAAGCGCCCTGCAATCCTCGGTGGTGGAAGGACATGCGCCAAACTGCTATCCGCCTCAGGCCCAGCCGCCACTGCATTTACCCAGTGTGCTGTTATGGAGATATAATGGCCCTGACCATGCTTACTGGTCCACGTATCCGTAGTCAGGTGCACCTTGCCACAGATGGCGTTGCGCAGTGCACACCTGATTTTGTCCCCTACTTGGTTGTGCAGGGAAGGGATGGCTCGCCTTGAAAAGTAGTGGCGGCTGGGCACGACGTACTGTGGGACAGCCACCACCATAAGGCCTTTAAAACTATCTGTCTCCACCAGACGGAATGACAGCATTTCAAAGGCAAGTCATTTAGAAATGCTGGCATTCAGGGCTAGGGATCGCGGGTGGGTAGGGGGGTACTTCCTCTTCCTCTCCAGCGTTCGGGATATGGAGAGCTGAACGCTTCCGTGTGACATTGTGGAGATGCTTGGTAACCCAGGTGTTGGTGTTGCTGGGAGATCCTCTGTTTGTGGGGTGGCAGGTGGCACTGTCACTCCAGAGGGGGATGAAGAGGCCGCGACTGCAGGAGGAGCCAGAGACCTTACTTGGTTCTTGAGGTGTCTACTGCACTGCAGCTCGTGCTTTGCACTTAAATGCCTGGTCATGCAGGTTGTGCTCAGGTTGAGAACGTTTATGCCTCGCTTCAGGCTCTGATTGCACAGCGTGCAAACCACTCGGGTCTTGTCGTCAGCACATTGTCTGAAGAACTGCCACGCCAGTCTGTTATTAATGATGTGTTTGATCCGGTAATCTGATGCTCCATACATGACAAAAACTATGTTTTAATCGACATCAGCGCTATCTTGCCGGTCAGTCTGAAGTCAAGGGGGCAGCGGCCTCCTTGCTTCAAGTCAAGATAAGCTCGCCCCCTAACCGTCCCCTCTTCTGGGTGATTGACATCCTGCAGTGCGGCCTGGGATCGCGTTAGTCTCACGCATGCGCGCTGCGCTCCTTGTTACTGCGCGATCCCGACTCCTGCAGTCAGCTGGGTTTCATCAGCACACTGCGCATGCGCTAGACTATCGCCACTATTCTGATGTAGGGTGGCCAAACGTCCGGTTTTAGGCCAGACAGTCCGGTTTTCTGTCTGAGCGTGAGCTGCAGCAACTGACTGAGGCTTCTCTCACCCCCAGTCAGTCACGAGAGCCGCAGACATGGCTCCCTGTGGCTGACTAAGGGGGAGAGAAGCTCCCCGGGCTGCCCCCAGCTCACCTTCCCCTCAGAAAGTTCTTCCCTCTTCTTCCATTCGTTTTTTTACAGCCTGTGATGGGGGCGTGGCTTCACTGAGCAGGGGGGGTGGTTTATCTGTTTGGGGGCGTGGTCGGTGAGGTCCGGCTTTCTGGGGTGAAGACAGTGGCCACCCTATTCTTAGGCCTAGTTCACACTAATGTTTTTTTTGCGAGTGTACGGGCCGTTTTTTGGTGTTCCGTATACAGTCCGTATACGGAACCATTCATTTCAATGGTTCCGCAAAAAAAACGGAATGTGTTCCGTATGCATTTTGTTTCTGTTTTTCCGTTCCGTTGAAAGATAGAACATGTCCTATATTTGGCCGCAAATCACGTTCCGTGGCTCAGTTAAAGTCAATGGGTCCGCAAAAAAAACGGAACACATACAGAAATGCATCCGTATGTCTTCCATATCTGTTCCGTTTTTGCTGAACCATCTATTGAAAATGTTCTGCCCAGCCCAATTTTTTCTATGTAATTACTGTATACTGTATATGCCATACGGAAAAACGGAAACACAACGGAACTCAAAAACGGAACAACGTATCCGTGAAAAACGGACCCAAAAAAACTATAAAAGCCATACGTTCGTGTGAACTAGGCCTTATGTAAATGACCTATTCTGAGGATAGTTCTTCAAGATTTAAGCCCTGGAAAACCCCATGCATGTATAGATTCTTCCGGCAGTGTTATCAGGGTTGGGCGAGATTACTCCCATCTGTATCTGCACTCAGATCTCTCACTGACATGTGGCTGCGATTGTTTCAGAGACGTAAACAGAGTCAAGGTTAAAGATCTTCATGCAAATGTGAAGTCATGAGCTGGTACTGAAACTGGCAGGGAATTTATACTGTACGCCCACTGAGTGTCTAGAAAATGTATTACATCTGTGTGCCACGCTAGTGGTAATAATAGTGATAAACCACCTTAAATGGCATCATTAAGGGACAGTAACCACCATGTCGACGTCTAGACTATGTTTGTTGCCACCATACACATCAGAGTACTCTTTCTTGGCCAACCCCACCAATTTTGCCAGAAATTACCAACAATCTAATGAGTATGGGGAGTTTTTAATTTCCCCCCCACAGATGATGTCAGGGTAGAGAGGGATCAGTTTACAATACCTGACCTGCAGGACCCCAGACTTGGGAGTATAAAGTTTTGTATTTTTATGTATTTATATTGTTATGTATTTTGTATATTTTGGGCCGTTCGCACCAGTTAAAGGGGTTATCCGAGACTAACAAATGTTCCCCCATATGCCGGGCCCCTCACACTGAATCTACTTACCTGGCTCCCCGCACCGCTCCTCGTCCCCACACCGCCGCAGCTGCTTCTCCCCATGCGCAGATGAAAACATCTGGTGTCGGGGGAGCAGCCAATGGCAGGTGGTGATGGGGACAAGCCTCCCTAGCATCGCGGGTGATGCTAGGGAGGCTCATCCCCGTCAACATCTGCCATTGGCTGCTCTCCCCCAACACCGGATGTTTTCATTCCCGTGCGGGGAGTAGTGGCGGTACTGGACCGGGAGCGACGCGGGGAGCCAGGTAAGTAGATTCAGTGTGAGGGGCCCGGCATATGGGGGAGCATTTGTTAGTCTCGGATAACCCCTTTAAGGAGTGGATGGCGATGATTGGTAAGGAACAGTGCTAACCACCCTGTTCCTCCCCCTTGGTAGGAGGGGTCCGGCTTCCTGCTAGGAGGTGGAGTTCCTGAACAGCCTTAGAGAGGAGAGGAAGCACACTGCAGAGCTCCTGCTCCTGAGATTCTCTAGAGGGAACCATTACAAATGAGTCCTCAAGTACATCCTTGAGAAGTCAGACACCAGAGTGATCATCCAAGACCAGTATTAAAGACACTGCTGTAAGGTTAGGAACTACGGCTAAGACACCCATCACCCAGAATACTACTAGGCTAGTACAATACCAGGGCTAAATAGCAGCCATCCAACCTTCCTCAAAATTCCTTACTGGTGCCAGAAGATTGCACTTGGAAATTGCTACACTTTGCACTTATCAAAAAAAGACTGTTCTACGTTTTCTACTGGCCTCCTTCTTCAACGCTACATTTCCACTGCACCGATCCTAAGGAAGTACACTGTGACACAACACCTCATCAGGACCACTACCACTCCTATCCTCTGCATTGGTTCCTCCGGGGCTCGCCATAGATCCTTTTGTTTTGCTGACAGATAAGCCACCACCACTTTCTCCTCTCTCCCCATTGAAAACACATACAAGTTCAGCCAAGCTGAGTGTGTAGGTACATGGAAGAGTCAGGAGACCTACTGGAGGTGTGTGGGAACCTGCAAACCTAAAACCTGCAATGGGGCACAGTCTTACCCAGAGGTGATGTAAACAGCACTCTGCTCAGGAATGCAACGTAATTGGCCTGGAAGGCTCTCACCATCTTTTCTCTGGTCTCAGTCTGCTCTGTCTGCACCACGCTCTGCTCTGCACGCCAACAACCAAATGTTCTCGTGATGGCACTTTCCATTCCACTTCAGCCCCCAGAACCAGCTCTCTTCCTTTTGTGTCCTGTACTAAGGCAAGTTTTTTACCTTGCTCATACATATCACTCAATGATCACACCACTTTCATCCATGGTTCCAAATTAAAGAGTATCTATCATCTCAGACTTTGGTGGCATATCACTAGGATATCCCACCAATGTCAGATAGGTGTGGATTCTACCTCTGAGACCTGCACCTATCTCCAGCATGAGCTGTTGAAAGTGAAGGAGAGCACACCATGCATTCATTTCTATGGGAACTCAGAAAATAGCCAAGCGAGCGCACACAGCTATTTTCGGAAGACCCATTGAAATGAATAGAGAGTGCACCGCGCAGCCACTGCTCCATTCACCTTATGGGGCTGCTGGAAATGGGCGAGCCAGCCCTCGGCTATTTTCGGAACGTCCACAGAAATTTAATTATTTCTATTTCGGTCAAATATTCACTACCATCTGCATCATTCCTCTTTTTTTTCCAGCTCAGTTCCTTCCCGTCTGGCCTCCCATGACTGTCCTTACCCACAGTCACCATGTATCACTTTTGATTCATTCCACTTACTCCCCCCATCCTCAGTCCTCACTTCCACTAATTGCATTCTCTTCTTTTTTTCTTTTTTTTTTTTTTTACATATTTCCGTTATTTGTTTTCTTGTAAACTTCAAAATTTATGTGAATATTTACCACTCATGAAACTATTTAAAATCCTTTATAACTTCCTGAACATCAATCATCTAAACTGTGTCTAATTTTATTGCATTTTCTGTTTCGGGTCCATTCGGAGGTCACCGGGCCCTTACACTTCCGGGTTCGTGCCTATAAATGGTGTTTTTACTGCCATGTTGGTTCATGTGTCTGATGTCTGATGAAAAATGCGGGCCCCCTTCCATACATGTTACCAGAGTTTCATTTTTTTCTATGTATTTTACATAATAAATAATTGCTATTTATTTTCTAAACAGCGCCCCCGCTGTACCCTGTTTATTCTTCTTTTTTTTTGTGTACCTGAGTTTTCAAAAAAATGTTTGCATAATGGCTGTGCTTCTTTGTAGAATCATAACTGTGAAGGAACAGTTATATTGGGCTTCCCTAAAGTCTGTTTCAGCCATATTATTTCCTGTTTCAGCTGCAAAGCTAGATGCAATTCACTCAGAAGCAGGGGTATTTTCCTTCTGCCAGTACTGTATGCAGTACCTCACTTCCCTTACTTCCCTCTATGTTTGTTTTCCGCTCCGGAGCTCACAGAACAGATAAGGAGGGAAAAATCACTCTTATAGACACACAGGAGGCTCCTGTAATGTTCAGAAGCAGTGTAGAAGCAGTTCTTTTATCAGGCTCAAGATCTCAGCTACAACTAGGTGGAAGTAAGACCCCTAGTGACCATGACTTTTTGTTTCAGGTGGATACAAGGAAATATTATAAATGAAGAGATCTATAAATTTGCTAGTTACTGTCACGGATGGTGTTGCAGAAAGCTGGAACTTATAAATAAACATCTGACTGGCTTGATCACAAACTAAGGAGCATATGGGTGAGCCCTATAAAACCCCTAGAGCTCTCCCTGACTGCTATGCCCATGCAAAGGTCTTTATGGTAGACGATTGCATGCCCACGTACCTTATACAGTGTGACACCTGAAAACCCTATAATAGTTAGGGGACACGACCACCGGTTCCCTGCACTTAATACGGACGGAGTCAGGGTCACCTAGAATCAAGCCAGCAAGGAAACACAAATAAAGGAAAAGGACCTATCTGAGGAATCAGCAGTAGCAGCCTCCAGCAGTGAACAACTCATCCAGGAAGAAGTATAAACCGCAAAGTGAGGCAGTATGGGAGGGAATATAAAGGGATACAATTAGTGTAAATAGGTGACAGCTGGCAGAAGGAAAGGAGATGACAAAGTGAAACCAAAACAAAGAACGTCATGCAAGAGGTAGAGAAGAACGTCTAACAGACCTTCTCACAGGACTGGCGGTGACAGTTACACCATTCTCTATTAAGTGAAATACAATTGTGTGAAAGTGCAGTGACTCTTAAACTCTGTCCATAGGCTGAAGAGACACAGGGGCAGATTTATCACGAAGGGTATATTTAAAGTCAGTTTTGCAGGAGCATTCATTCCCATCATACGTGTCAATTTGTGTCACATACTTACCTGTCCGGACTCCAGCGGCGAGATCTCCAACTTCAGCGTGACTGCACCGGGAGAGGTGCTGCTAAGCCACGCCCCTAGGTGACGCAACAGAATCCCTTGCAACAGGATGCAATGCTCTGTTTTGTCTCCACAGTGGGCGTGTGCTGTGGAGAGTCCGCCAGAAGTGACTATAAGAAGAATTCACTATAATGGGGAGCGGGTCAAAATCTGCAGTGTGCCGCGGTATCTGTCCAGCTGCCTCTCTGCATATTTTCCGTGCTACAGCCAGATCTCCGGCCGGTCCCATTATAGTAAATGGGGCCAGGCGTACTTCTGCCAGCACATGTGTGAAAACGGTAGTATGGATATGGCAGGCTGTTTCCCTGCCGGAACAGCCTGCCAGAAAAGCTTACCACCAGTGTGGAACTGGACTTAGAGTTATCCCGCTCTTCATCAGCGCAGGGCGCACTATTAACGGTACAGGCAGTGCACTGAATGTAGGCAGGCTATTATAGCTAAGTACATGGAAGATAGTCTCAGAGTGCTGACTGGCAAGCTTGCGCCTAAGTTTATTGGACCATATAAAATGTTGTCTGTAATTAATCCAGTATCATTTCCTCTTCAGCTGCCTGCATCTTTCAGAATTCATGAAGTCCTTGCTTAAAAGATATGTTTTTCCTGCTCCCCCTAAACCGCCTGCTCCAATGGTTTTTCTGGATGAGAGAGAATTCTTGGTTCAAGGTACCTACAGTACTTAAAGGAATTGTGTCACCAAACATGTCATCTGCCCGTTAAAACCAGATAGCAGCACACTCCTTTTTTTAAATCTGATTTTATTTCCTGATTGCAGATTTTTTTATTCTATTTCCTGAACATGATTATGGGGGCGGCCATCTTGCCTGAACTCTTCTTAACAGCATTTACGCAACATTAAAAAATATTGCTTAACGGCAGCCCCATGGGCCATAGACACAAAGGTCGGAGGGGGGACCTCAATGACTTCTATGGGAGAGTCTTCTAGACATGCTCTGTGACCCGTGTAGAGGCCATAGTACATGAAAAGAAGGTGGATCCTGTCTTATCTATACACAGAGGTGATATCAATACAGGCAACATTAGTATGACACATAAGCAGGTAACTGCAGTAAAGTGATCTGTACAGAACAAGAAGTGGCCCCTATTATTAGACAGTGGCGAGAGCGAAAACTGCATTATTTTATGGTTTTTGTTTAAATATAGATAGTGACATGGAAGATTAGAAATTACATTGTCAAAAATTCATAAAAAATATGTTAATCATGAAAATGTAAATTTAAACAATATTGATTTAAACAATAGGTCATTTTCTGATGACACATGGTCCTGAGAAGGGAACATGGGTGTCGGCTCAGGACGTCCATGCTCCTCGCCTTATTAGGAGGTTCCATGCAAAATTTCCATCGATGCCTGCTCCCCAGGTCCGGTGTCCCCTTGTAGGGGGGGGGGGGGGGCAATGTCACAAACTTACCTGTCCAGGCTCCAGCGGCGAGATCTCCAGCTTCACCGCGACTGTGCTGGGAGAGTCGTGCTGCAAAGCTACACCCCCTTGGGACGCGACAGAATCCCTTGCAACAGGATGCAATGCTCTGATCCTGAGACTTGGTGCTCTATGTAAACCCCTTCCTGGCCATACACCTTTGCCAGTGATAGTTTAAGACTGCCTAGCTGTGCTTCTGGTTCTTTGTGCATGTGGATTGCTGATATTGTTATTGACCTCGGCTTGCCTTTGACCCACTCATGTTTTGGTACTGTGCTTCCCGTCTGGTCCTGACTTTGGCTTGGATTTATGACTACCCTCTGTCTTGCGATTTTGTACAGTTTTGTCCTTCTGGTTCTGCTGACCCTTTCAAGTACAACACCATCTCTTTGTTGTTCTGTCTCTGTGTGTGTCTGTCTTGCACTGTAGCAGAGTAGTGTCACGATGGTGTCAAGAGCCACGCCTGACTCCGTTATACCCGGGGTCAGGAAGTCGCAGCGGGTGGCTGCGCGCTCTATGTCTAAAGATAGCGCTGTTACTTAATGGTAGCTTTCTGGGTTTGCCTTGCAACCCTTTTTGTCTCACTCAGGGATCCGTAGCTTCTTCTCCTCAGCTGTTTCTTGTCCAGCACTCCCAACCTCCTTATATTCCCATCTCTCACTTCTCTGGTTGCCAGATATAGAGCTTCCTGCCTGGACTTCTATACTGACCCACTGGAGCTGTGTAGCTGTGTTCCCTGGTTGTTGTTCCAGAACGTTACCCTCCGGATCCCTGTTGGGCTTTGGTGGTCTGCTGTTGTCGCCCACCTGGGATTATATGTTTGTCTGTATTGTCTGTCCTCTCCTTGGTGATTTCCTCTTAGTGTCAGTGGTGCGGACTAGTGATCCCACCGCCCCGTTCACTACGTAGGGCTCATCTTAGGGAAAGCCAGGGTTTAGGCACGTGATCGGCGTACGGGTGAGGAACCCGTCTAGGGATGTCAGGGCAGTCAGGTGCCAGCCTCAAGGTGAGTCAGGGGTCACCATCTTGCCCTCTCCCTTGGACAGGGCCTTCCCATTTCCCTCCCTTTGCATGACGCCGGTCATTACAAGTAGAGAATGTTGACCAGTTGCGGACTTGCCATCTAGGGCTTGCACTGCAAGTTGGCAGAGAAAGAGGGCGGGGTTCCAGTTAGGGCTCACTGTCCGCTTAATTTTGTGCAATTAAGCTAAAAAAAGTCACAAGGTTTGATGAAGATTGGGGGTCTGATTTAAGGTATGATCTGAGGTGTGATGAAGCAGCTTGGGGGGGTCTGATGAGGATTAGGGGTCTGATTTGAGGTCTGATTTGAGGGTCTGATCAGAGGTCTGATGAAGATTGCAGGTTTGATCTGAGGTCTTATGAAGATTGGGTGTCTGATGAAGACTGGGGGTCTGATCTGAGGTCTGATTAAGATTTAGAGTCTGATCTGAGGCCTGATGATGTTTGTGGGGTCTGATCTGAGATCTAATGAAATTATTGTCCTCCGCTAAAATCCTGGTGTGTCTTATGGTGCATAAAATAAGACATAATCCCCGAACTCACTTTCAACTCCCTGCCATAAACCAGCAAGCGGTCCATGTTCTGTATTCTTTTGCACCCCCTTTCCGACTCCTAAACTCAGAGAAACAATACTGCAGAATCCTAGATCCTTCCTTAGAATATAGGGCATGGGCCATTTACTGCGGAGGAGTGAAAGTGAGTTCAGGGATAACAATTACATTCTTGGAATCTGGGTCTCTTCACTTATGCATGCATTATAGTAGTTCAGCGGGATTTTCATGCTGGCAGATTCCATTTAAAGATAAATACCAGTATAAATTAAAGGGTATGAATACTTTTGAAACTTTTTTGTGTTGCTACAAAGCATCTGAAATAAAAAGGGAAGCCACTTCATGAAACAGGAGAGTATGTTTAGCTAACGATATTAATGATGATACTATGGATAATAGTTAATATCCCCCTTTACCCTAGAGTGGCAAGTCGATTGATCTTTGTACCCAATTACAATATCGCTTGTCTTTGATGTCACCAGGATCAACATACAACCCTCACATATAAGATATCAGACACCCTTATTACTCCAACACAATGGAATTTAAAGCATCAACCATTTAGTTAGAACACACCACTCATGGTCTGACAGAATAGACAAGGTGTACATGTCTGAAGATGGGCAAGTCTTTGGAATGGGAGACGGTGCACGACACTTCTCCCCGAGGACAAAGGGATCAGCAATGATACTGTCAGGGGAGATTTGTACTTTGTGTCGTCCTATTCCGACATCCATCTTTTTTTTTTTACTGCCAGCTGTTTGGGGGATCATTTTTTTCTGGCGAGACCACAAAAACAACGGTGCCATCAATGGGATTTTTTGGGCGTTCACTGCATGTGATATATAAAATCTTTATTATGTTTGTAATTTATTTGATGTTTATATATATTGTTTTAATATATTGGACATTTTCAGAAATGGCAATGCCAATTATGTTTGTCTTGATTCCCCCTGCAGCGGTGAAGGATGCGACACTGCAGTCCTCTCATAGGTTTGTCGCATCCTCCAGCAGGCAATGACTAAAATCTATGGCAGCCTCCTGCCTACCGCCCTTGTCACTATCCCTTTTCTCGCCACTTTTCAGAAGGAGGGAGAAAAGTCCTATATTTCACTGCAAAAATGCCATGCAACAAAATCTGCAACATAAATGGCGTAAATCACAGAAAATTAGTAAATTGCTGAAAAAGGAAGGATAACAAACTCATTTGATAAATAGCCCTCGTAGTTTTGCATTGGAGCTGTATACAGAAAACGGTTGAATATTTTTTTTTTATCAACTTTATTTGCTACATTTTTAATTTTAGATGCATTAGAGGGATTAAAAATGGTTGCAGATGTGTTCATTCCCTAAAAAGCTCATCCAAAAGTGACCCTTTTACCATCAGATACTAAGAAGCCCATAGGACGCACGTCCCTCGTGAATCACTGGCTGTCAGTAGTGATGATCGAGCATGCTCGGCTGAACACCAGTTCGGCTCGAGCATCTCGATGCTTGGCACATGGCGGTATTCAGCCGAATACCACATGTGCCAGAGCGCAATGCTTGAGTCTCCACCCCGCACTTTTCTTGGCTGCTATGCAGCCAAGAAACGTGCGGGTAAATACTGCCCTCACTGTAATGCCGTAGCCATGTTGGTTACTGGCATTACAGTGATTGGCTGGCCGGAATGCGTCATCGAGTGCTATATAGCACCCGATGACGCATGTTCGGCTCATTCTTAGTCAGGGAGAGCTGTGCTGAGGAAGGGGCAGACAGTGTAGGGAGTTATTTAAGAATATTTTTGCCACCAAAACTTTTCAGAGACCCAAAAGTCCTTTTAAGGACTATTGTGTGTGGCAGCAGAAATATATGATTTTTAGCGCAATCTGCGCTAAATTGCTAAAACTTTACAGACCCAAAAGTCCTTCTAAGGACTATTGTGTGTGGCAGCAATATCTATTTTTAGCGCAACCTGCGCTAAATAGCGAACAATAGTTAGGCCGCTGCAGACAGCGACATTAGCTGCGCCACATCTCCAGTGTAAAGTGTGCGCATCCCAAAAATATCTGTGACATCCAGTGTACTTTTTCCATAGACGGTGTCCGCTGCGGACAGTGACATTAGCTGCGCTACATCTCCAGTGTAAAGTGTGCGCATCAAAAAAAAATCTGTGACATCCAGTGTAGTTTTTCCGTAGACGGTGTCCGCTGCGGACAGTGACATTAGCTGCGCCACATCTCCAGTGTAAAGTGTGCGCCTCCAAAAAATATCTGTGACATACAGTGTACTTTTTCCGTAGACGGGGTCCGCTGCGGACAGTGACATTAGCTGCGTCACATCTCCAGTGTAAAGTGTGCGCCTCCAAAAAATATCTGACATACAGTGTACTTTTTCAATAGACGGTGTCCGCTGCGGACAGTGACATTAGCTGCGCCACATCTCCAGTGTAAAGTGTGCGCCTCCAAAAAATATCTGTGACATCCAATGTACTTTTTCCGTAGACGGCGTCCGCTGCGGACAGTGACATAAGCTGCGCCCACATCTCCAGTGTAAAGTGTACGCATCCCAAAATAATCTGTGACATCCAGTGTACTTTTTCCATAGACGGTGTCCACTTCTGACAGTGACATTACCAGCGCCACATCTCCAGTGTAACGTGTGCGGTTAAAAAATTTATTTGTGACATATAGTGTACTTCTTTGCATAGACGCTGCGGACAGTGACATTACTGGTGGTACCTCTCCTGTAGACGTTTCCTCCCCCCAAATACCTGTGACATTCCCTGTAATTTTTTATTAGCCGCTGGTGACAGCATTGACATTATCAGCGGGATATCTCCTGTGTGATTTTTCCACATCCTAAATACCTTTTTAAATTTGTTTGCGCATACACTTCCAAATCCTACTCTACTGTACGTGTGACAGACTTTCAATAATATATAACATTTATTTTGAAGAAGGCGAGCAGTAAGGGACGGGGAAGTGGCCGTGATGCTGATGGGGCACACAGAGGCCGTGGCCCTGGGCGTGGTGAAACTGTGCCTGCAGCCAGAGCACAAGAAAAACAATCATCCACGATACTTAGCTTCATGTCCATGTTTGCAGGGCGGCGCAGGACAATGCTCTCGAAGTCAGACCAGTGCGACCAGGTGGTCGGTTGGATTGCAGCAGATAATGCTTCCAGTCGGTTAAACACCACCCTGTCTTCCACCAAGTTCAGTCTCAGTAGCCAAGAGTCTGCTCAACCCAATCCTCACCCTGATCCTCCTTCCTCCCACCATGGAGAGTCTGGGCAAACAAGTGATCCCACACTCGGATATTCCGAGGACCTCTTTTCCTTGCCATTCCTTGATTTGGCCCTCTCGCTGAAGCTGATATGCTTAGGGGACAAACAGCACACCGCCGCAGAGCTGTGGCAGGGGATAAGAGACCAGACTGAGCTGTGGCTCTCGCCACTCAACCTACAACCAGGCATGGTTGTGTCTGATAATGGCCGTAACTTGGTTGCGGCTTTGGAGCTCGGCAAGCTCACACACGTCCCAAGCCTAGCCCATGTCTTAAACTTAGTGGTTCAGCGGTTTCTCAAAACCAACCCCAATTTGTCTGAGCTACTGGTGAAGGTGCGCCGCGTGTCTGCACATTTCTGCAAGTCATCGACAGCTTCAGCCGGTCTGTCAACGCTGCAGCAGCGCTTGAAATTTCCATCTGACAACGCTGGCAGCAGAGTCCGTAGTTCCTTGGCCAACCGAGGAGGGGAGACGAGGGGAACACACAGCAGTTCCAACAGAGGCAGGGCAACACTCTCCAAACCCTGGGACAGTTTTATGACACCCCACCAGCACCGTCACCCTGATGCGCGGCCTAGTGTCACAAGGAGGGAAAAATTTTGGAAGATGGTGAAGGAGTACATAGCAGACCGTGTCAGCGTCCTCAGTGATCCCTCAGTGCCTTACAACTATTGGGTGTCCAAGCTGGACACGTGGCACGAACTGGCGCTCTACGCCTTGGAGGTGCTGCCCTGCCGCCAGCGTTTTGTCTGAGCGGGTATTTAGTGCTGCTGGTGGCATTATAACAGATAAGCGTATCCGCCTGTCTACTGAAAATGCTGACAGGTTTACTCTTATAAAAATGAACAAGACCTGGATTGACCATGACTTCTCGACTCCACCAGAGGAAAGCTGATGAACATAAAGGCACTTTAAATGTGTTGTTTATAATGTACTGAATACACAGTATTTCCATGCACCCCTTCCACCACAAACAAGGTTATATGGTTGAATCTTCCTTTTCTCATCCTCCTCTTCCATCATATCACAATGCTTATTCGTCGCATATAATACCCTCGCATATATGCCCTTCGCATATAATTTTTTAGAGGGTCAGCTCACCAGCAGGTCCACACCTACAATGTTTTACAGGGTCATCTCACCAGCAGGCCCTAGCATATAATTTTTTAGAGTGTCACCAGCAGGCCATCACCTACAATTCCAGTCTTACTATCCAAGAGTCTGGTTAACAAAATCCTCACCGCCGGGGGTCGCATAACTAGTTATCACGGAGGAGTCTCGTTCGTTATCGGAATTAACCAGACAAATCGCTCCACCAACTAAGAACGTCCATGCATCACCCCCACAGAATCGAGAAAGAGCTATCAATCTGTCAATCCTTCCCGTATCCGGGCCGGGTGAGGTTTCCCGTGTTGAGTCAAATTAAGCCGCAGGCTCCACTCCTTGTGGTGCCCTTCCGTCAATTCCTTTTAAGTTTCAGCTTTGCAACTATACTCCCCCCGGAACCCAAAGACTTTGGTTTCTAACCAACACTGACTATCTCCCACTAACTATCTGTATTATATATATATATGCTAACTAACTAACTAATGTGTGGCGGAACCCGCCTCGCCACTGGGCATTGGAGAGGCCTGACTACCCGCCTCCTACCTACTGACTATGGCCCCTGGTGAATTTGTACGTTGAATGCAATTTGGGCATATGGTATTTTGTATTGCTGTGTGTTGTGGACTGTATATATCTTGCCCTGGCTGTAATGTTTGTTAGGTTACAGCCACTGCTGTTCTGTGCCTCTTCTCCTCCCCCTTTTTCCTGTCCCATTGTTTCCCCGGCAGGGTGTTGTCGCAGGGACCCTGGGAGACCAGTTTAAACCAGCTGCTCTGTCCCTCCTCAATCTCCCATCAGCCCTTGCTATTGTCTGGCCCCACCCTTCCTTGTACCATAGTCCTAGGTACCCTATTGTATGTAAATTAGGCTGTTGGGGGGGTTTGAAGTAGGTGTGCTGTGTCTAAATAAAGTTCAGTTCCTGTTTTAACCCTCAAGGTGAAGTGTCGTCTCATTCTTGGGGGAGCATTTATTGCATGCTGTCCCAGTTTGACTGCTAGGAGTGTAAACCTATTCGTATGGTTTCCTATTCTACTGCCTACAGCATTCATATGCTTGAAGAGGATTTATATGCTTCTTCGGTTCAGTGATTGTGGTGTCTGCCAGAGTGCTTGGAAACCTCAGGAAACGTTAGGAGCATCCGTCAACGGAGGTACTCAGTCTAGGGGTGCCAGGTGATCCGTTACATAATGTAATTAAACAGGACAGCACAGAGCACAGCAATGACACTGCTGTCTCTCTCAGATCTGCAAAATACTGCATACAAGGGCTGCTGGGGAGATTCTTATACTGTATAGTAAGGGGTAGGCAATTTTCCTATTGGTTGCTAGGGATGTTGCTAAGCTCAGACAAAGACATTGCAGCCTTCTCATTAGCCTACAAGCAAGAAGGGAGGTTACTGATGAAAAAAAAAATCTAGAATATTAGAAATTACTAATATATAGCACTGTATTCTAAATATTCGCGAATTCTCGAAGTGCCGATATTCGCGATTAGTATTCGCTATTCGAATATTCGCGCCCAACACTAATTAACACTAGCTGTCAGTTCTTACCACATGATTCGTTTTCCTTTACAGCCTTTAGGTCCCTCGTCCATATTACATATTGGAGGAAATTGAGTAGCGTCTCAGCAGCAGACTGTGCATTCCCTTATTACAGTTCCTTGTCCTTGAACAATTTCCTGCAATAAACTTTCTTCATCCTTTCATCGATTAGACACCTTTGGACCATTTCTTCTGTCTGTACAGCAGCTATCTAAACTTCCTAGCTCATGCTTACCGTCACTGTTACCTGAAATACTAAGATAAAGCAATAGTCATCTGATAAGGGTATTCCAAGCTGTTTGTGAAATTTCTCTTCTTCCTCGTTTCATACCCTTGTACACACTCGGGATTATTTTTTTCTTTAAGGCCCATTCACACGACCGTATTTCAATGGGTCCGCAAAAGATGCGGGCCGCACACCGTGTGTGGCCCGCATCCGTACTTCTGTTCTGCGGACCCGCAAAAAAGATAGAGCATGTCTTATTCTTGTCCACAATTGTGGACAAGAATAGACACTTCTATCATAGGGCTGGCGCATAAAGAAGAACGTACGCGGCCGGCATCCGTATTTTGTCGATCGGCAATTTGCGGACTGCAAAACACATACGGTCATGTGAATAGCTTCAAAATTCAAAATATTTTTTATACTGTATTTTTCACTCCATAAGATGCACCTAGGAGTTAGAGGAAGAAAATAAGAAAAAATTATTTCATCAGACCGCAGCTCAAACCCCCAATCCTCATCAGACCACAGATCAGACGCCCAATCCTCATCAGACCTCAGATCAGACCTCCAATCTTCATCATTCCTTAAATCAGACCCCCAATCTTTATCAGACCTCAGGTCAGAATCCCATTCCTCATCAGACCCCAGATCAGACCTCAGATCAGACCCTGAATCCTCATTAGACCTCAGATCAGACTCCCATTCCTCATCAGACCTCAGATCAGACCTCTAATCTTCATCAAACCTCAGATCAGACCCCCAACCTTCATCAGACCTCAGGTCAGACCCCCATTCCTCATTAGACCTCAGATCAGACCTCCAATCTTCATCAGACCACAGATCAGACCTCCAATCTTCATCAGACATTAGATCAGACCCCAAATTCTCATTAGACCCCAGATCAGACCCCCATTCCTCATTCGACCTCAGATCAGACCCCATAGCAGACCGTGATTTCTCATTAGAATTCAGATAAGACCCCATCAGTCATAAAATAAATAAACTTACCACTCCAGCTCTAAACCGCGCCGCCACTCTGCAGTTCCAACAGCTGCTCTTGCACTCATCACTCCCTAGTCTTCTCTGGGCCAACGCTGCACTGTGACAGGTCATAGTGTGTGCGCTACGTCCTGACATTGTACGTGATTAGGACAGTGCAGAACGGCACCCTGGGGAGCCCACAAGACGTAATGCCATTTCCCCCCCACTTTTGGGAGAAAAAAGGGATCTATTTATCTGATACAGAGCTCCAAACCCCCTGCTTATACATAATACATATAAAACATAATATTCTGGTTCCCTACAGCTGCCACTGGATGGAGTTTAGGAGCTTACTGCATGCTATGTTAATAAAGCGGTTGTCTAGGATTTTTTCTTGTTTATAAATCCCATCCCCACTTGGCGAGACCAGTGAAGACAGCTATATTTACCGTCGCCCCACTGCTCGGTTCCACCTCCCAGGTTGTCTACACTGCACTTCCAACCCCCCACTTTCTGCATGGATGGGGTCATGCGTGCCACTGCAGCCAATGGCTGGCCTCAGCATTGGCATGTCCTTAAAGGGATTCTGTCATGAGATTTTAGCCCTATAAGCTAAACATATGCCCATGTCCGTACTAATAACATGAATCCTAAACTGGCCTTATTAAACCTGCTTGTGGCTCTATTAGCCCAAAAAACTGGTTTTTATAACCTGTCAATCACCTACCTAAGGTGCCCAAGGGGTTTTCCGTTAATACCGGGTGCCTGGCCACACCCATCGCCGTCTGGTGCCCAGCGCCGCTGGCGATTAAGACTAGGAAGGCGGCGCTGGGCACCAGACGGCGATGGGTGCGGCCAGGCACCCGGTATTAACGGAAAACCCCTTGGGCACCCCTAGGTAGGTGATTGACAGGTTATAAAAACCTGTTTTTTGGGCTAATAGAGCCACAAGCAGGTTTAATAAGGCCAGTTTTGGATTCATGTTATTAGTACGGACATGGGCATATGTTTAGCTTATAGGGCTAAAATCTCATGACAGAATCCCTTTAAGTGACATGTGACCCAGGAGTTACATGTCACCACTGAGACCAGTCATTGGCTGCTGTGGCACACCTGACCCCATCCATGAGTACGTTGTACTGATTAGTCTTTATTTATATAAAGCTGGAAACCCCCTTCAGGGTGCGTCCACAGGGGGTCTATACGCCCTGATTTTCTGCCAAAACTGTCGGTGTAAAATCTGCAACGGTATACAGTAGCTGCAAAGTGGATGATAACGAAATCTCATCCAGATGCTTAAAAAATCTGCATGGAATCCACCTGGAGATTGACATGTGGTTGGGATTTCATGCATTAGGTGAAATCTGCGGCAAAATCCACAACAAAATCTGGATGTAACTCATGCACGTATTACCACTAATGTATACATTTTCTGTGTAAAAGGCAGATAACAGTTAGTAGACTGCAATTATCAGCCATTAGGTGGGGCTGTTTACCTCACCCCATAAGGAGGACCAGTCAGAACAGTTTACAGACAGACAGGGTGTGTAGAAATGTTTGGAAAGGATGCCAGTGTTGAGAGGAGGTGCAAGCAGAAGCCCTCTGAAGACCAAGCGACTGCCTTAGGGCACACCCTGGCGGAGGGCGGAAAAATGACCTTTTTTAAAAAAAAAAAATATTTACTCTTGTGAGTTACGTACGCAGCGCCGCCGACCACC
This sequence comes from Bufo bufo, assembly GCF_905171765.1. Lineage (NCBI taxonomy): Eukaryota > Metazoa > Chordata > Amphibia > Anura > Bufonidae > Bufo > Bufo bufo. Next base: position 47,627,155 of record NC_053390.1, read on the forward strand.
CGCCCCAGCCTGCATGCGCCGTGTGGCCCCGCCCCTCACTCACAGAGCGGCACCAGCACGGCAACACAGTCACGGGGTCAGGCCAGGGGGGTGTGACTGGCGAGTGGCGCAGCGGCGGCGGGCGGCAGCAGGGACTGGAGCTGACTGTGTCTGTGAGTCTGACTCACACACAGCCAGATTTCCTAGCAGCAGGACAGGTAGGTGATCACTGATGAGCGCACTAGCGCCAGAGTGCACGGCATAAATGTGTTTAAAAAAAATTATTACACAAACAACAATCATAAATGGGGGGGGGGGGTGACCGTGACATGATGCGAGGGGGGGCAATGTTTGTAGTCTGTGACATGGGGATGGGGCCAGGGCCGTCCGGGGGAGGTATGATGTGTCATGGAGGGGGAAATGTGACATAATAGGGGGTAATGATGTGATCATGATGTGACACGAAGGGGGTGATGTGACATGGTTTGGAGGGGGAGAAATGTGACATGGATGGAGGGGGAGAAATGTGACATTGAGGGAGTGAAATGTGACATGGAGGGGGAGAAATCTGACATGGGGGGAGAAATCTGACATGGGGGTGATGTGACAGAGGGGAATGGGATTATGTAAAAAGGAGGGGGAGAAATGTGACATGGAGGGGGATACATGTGACATGGAGGGCTGATGAATGGGGGCTGATGGCTGACATGGGGGCTAATGGATGACATGGGGGGCTAATGGCTGACATGGGGGCATGATGGCTGACATGGGGGGCTGATGGATGGGGGCTGATGTCTGACATGGGGGTCTGATCTGAGGTCTGATTAACATTGGGAGTCTGATTGCTGGTCTGACCTGAGGTGTAATGGAAAATATTTTTTTTCTTATTATCCTCCTATAAAACCTAGGTGCGTCTTAGAGGGTGAAAAATACGGTCCTCAAACCAGCGATTGTCTAAAGCAGAGAGAAGATACCAGGACCACACAGAGGAGAAGCCAGCTGCTTCAGACGGGACCAGGGCCAGGTGAGCTGCGAGGTGGAGGGGGACGTTGGCGCCAAAATAAAATGTAGCTTAGTTTGTGTTGGCAAAAATCCTTGCACCGACCCTGTGCCCACCATACTACATCCCACGGTGGAAACCTGAAGTAACTTTAACAATAACTACAACTTGTGAAAAAGGTGCAGAGCTTAGTCTGATATTGGGGTCCACCCTGAGGTTGCATGGTAAGAAAGAGTTGCACCCGTATTTCTGGATCTTATGAGTAAGTCAGCTAAAGAAGTGAGGTTTGAGGAAAATTGCTTTAAAGAGACATTGTGTTACTGCAGCCGTGTAACATGTGAGATTTGTGGACATTGCCCTTGTATAAGAACTGCCAGTCCATGCATGCAGAGAACTGTCAGTAATGCACCTGAACTTGATTCTTCAGTAAAGAACCTTTCTGCTGTTAACTTGGCCTCGGTATTTCCTGCACTGCTACACTGCACCAACATCTGCAGCTAACAGGACACCCTGCCTTGTGCCTCACAACTCATCACCAACAAGGGCTCCTCAAACAACCATCAGGCAGGAGAACCTCAGAACCAGGGTGTGTCCCGAGGGGAGTAAAGGTGCAGCCTTCCCATCACTGCGCGGTCCAGGGGAGCGTTATAGTGAGTAACAACTACAACCACCATTATTGGTACTATCACTTGTATCTTCTTCAGATAGATAGATAGATAGATAGATAGATAGATAGATAGATAGATAGATAGATAGATAGATAGATATGAGATAGATAGATAGATAGATAGATAGATAGACAGACAGATAGATAGATAGATAGATAGATAGATAGATAATAGATAGATAGATAGATAGATAGATAGGAGATAGACAGATATTAGATAGATAGATAGATAGATAGATAGATATGAGATAGATAGATAGATATGAGATAGATAGATATGAGATAGATAGATATGAGATAGATAGATAGATAGATAGATAGATAGATAGATAGATAGATAGATAGATAGATAGATAGATATGAGAGAGAGAGAGATAGATACAGGATGTAATGATGCAAATATAGGATCTCACTATCTAATCCTCTTTTGCATGATAAATAATTGCCCTGTATATACAGGTGAAACTCAAAAAATTAGAATATCATGCAAAGTCCATTTATTTCAGTAATGCAACTTAAAATTAGCATTTTGTGAAAAGGTTCAATATTCTAGGCTCAAAGTGTCACACTCTAGTCAGCTAATTATTCCATACCCCCTGAGCAAAGGGGACCTGAGATTGTGACTTTGGGGTTTTATAAGCTGTAAAACATAATCATCCAAATTATACCAAATAAATCTTTGATATATCTCGCTTTGCATGCAATAAGTCTATCTCATATGTTAGTTTCACCTGTTAAGCTGCATTACTGAAATAAATGAACTTTGCACGATATTCTAATTTTCCGAGTTTCACCTGTATATGTGTGCAGAACTTTCCACAGAAGTTTTGGCCACAATCTTTCTGTATATCACAGCCCTCTCACATGCAGAGGGGGAAGGGGGTGACTACCCTCATCATTGGGTAACGACAATGTTCTCCATGTGGCTATTCTGTGCACACAATTCTTCTGATATCTCAGGAAAAGTGATGAAAGTTGAATTTCTTAACTTTTCCTGTTGCAGTTGAGTGCCCTATCAGCATGAGTCACAGCCCATCTACTGAGGAACTGCCACACACCTCCCAGTCCTCCCAGTCTTTTGGAGAGACCTCCAGGGCTGCCATTGGCTGTTTCAGCCTGCAGCACTCCTTACACACAGTCACCACTTGTTTCCTTGTGAGACAACTATAAAAGGTGTGCAGCATCTCAGAGGATCCACACTGCACCCAGGAGCCCTGAGCACATCACCTACCAGACCCGCTGTCCCCTGACAACTCCGCTGGGCCAGCACCATGAACAACCCGGGGTTTGAGCTGCAAGAAGACGGACTGGAGAGATATCACTCCAACGTAAAAGTGCAAAAAATCTATTATGAATGTACACATGTAAGTATTTATCTATCTATCTATCTCATATCTATCTATTATCTATATACTATCTATCTATCTATCTATCTATCTTCTATCTATCATCTATCATCTATCTATCTATTATCTATATATTATCTATCTATCTATTATCTATCTATCTATTATCTATATATTATCTATCTATCTATTATCTATCTATTTATTATCTATCTATCTATCTATCTATCTATCTATCTATCTATTATCTATCTATCTATCTATCTATCTATCTATCTATCTCATATCTATCTATCATCTATCTATCTATTATCTATTATCTATCTATCTCATATCTATCTATCTATCTATCTATCTATCTATCTATCTATCTATCATCTATCTATCTATCTATCTATCTATCATCTATCTATCTATCTATCTATCTATCTATTATCTATCTATCTATCTATCTATTATCTATCTATCTATCTATCTATCTATCTATCTATTATCTATCTCTATATCTATCTATCTATTATCTATCTATCTATCTATCTATCTATATCATTATCTATTATCTATCTATCTATCTATCTATCTCATATCTATCTATCTATCTATATATTATCTATCTATCTATCTATCTATCTACCTCATATCTATCTATCTCATATCTATCTATCTATCTATCTATTATCTATCTATCTATCTATCTATCTCATATCTATCTATCTATCTATCTATCTATCTATTTATCTAGTCACATATATTTCAAATTTTACCAATTTAGCAGTGAATATAAGGGATTGAGTCGTCCTGCTGTTTTCATCGATAAATGTCTTCGAGTCGCTGCCCGGTTTTGTTATTGCTTGGCAGGAAGGACCTGACATGTCTGGTTTGTTTTCTTCACAAAATAACAATTCAGGAGCATCTCTTCTTATAATGCTGTTTGCGTTGCTCCTCTGTTATTCCTTCAAGAATTGCATGTATGAACTGACAACTGTGTGTTACCATCCTTCTTGTTAAAGCGGTGTGGCCCTACACAGTTAGATACTGTCAGCACTGATCACACTTGGTTGTCTATTTATTCGTACATACATTTCTAGTAGGAATAACAGAGGGACTGCACAATGCAGAATTATGAGAAAAGATTTTAGTACTTACTAAAACAGACATGTCAAGAGAACTGTCCGGTTGTCTTTAAGCCCTTCTCTTGAATGTCAAGACCCTCTTCGTTTAAAGCAATTTTGGGGGGCTCCAGTGCAATACGATGACGCCCGGCCATTATTGAGCACGGATCTGTGCTCTTCTTGCAGGATGAGAAGAAGCATTGCTCGCTGATGAAAATTTTCTTGGTCTGCTTCCTGGCTTGTCTGATAACCACCGCTGTCGGAGTGCTGATTCTGTGTCTGGTTTATCTGGGTCATTTTGGTCCGACGACATCTCAGCAGGTTCTGATTCCTTTTTTCCCGGCTAGTAAAGACCCTCCACAGAACACCAATAACACCAGTGCCACCAGAGAGCCCCGCTTCAGCTTCATGAGTCAGCTCGGGAAATCCAAGGTAAGGTCACAACTGGTGGGAAACAAGTCAAATCTCATTTTTGGGCAAAAATATCTAACAGGAAGCATGTAGTACTGCTGCTTGGAAGGATTGGGACCCACCAAAGGTTGGCTTCATCCACCTTCTGCTCAGGGGAAGCGAGGTCATGTTAGCAGACTACGTAGACAAGAGATCAGCCCTCATCTCCCAGGCTGGGGATAGAGAAGAGCAAATACTTTCTTGTCTCTGTGGTCCAGGAGCATCATGGGAGGGTCCATTATATTTTACAGTCCTCACCTACAGTATGCTCCAGATTTAACGAGAAGCGGCTTTATGTAATACAGTATTCATGTCTGACTGAGGACTTACAGATGAATCAGTGTCTTCAGACTTCTCTTGGAACCGACCTTCCTTCCCTTTCTATCTATCTATCTATCTATCTATCTATCTATCTATCCATATATCTATCTCAATGTATTTAGCAGCATTTCAGGTCTATCCAGGACCAGCCTTATGAAACATTATGATGTGACCCTACATTCCTCTGGACGTACGTTGGCCACACATAGACCTGAGTAATGTTATTTCACCCCCTTACAATAACACTTCTCTCATCTTACTCACATTTAGCATACACCAATGTTTTTTACTATTTCATCCGGACAGATTGAAAAAAAATCTACATGTGCTGTGCTTCAAGGAAATGTCCTACACATCAGCTTTTATAAACCTCTCAGGTTCTTGTGGCATTGATGGTCATTAAGGGTTATCCGGTCCAGAAGATCCATTTTCATAGTCTACACCCTATTAGGGAAATCTTGGTTAATATAGAAGATTTAGGATTCTTATGTTGGTCAGAGTGAAGAGTGGTTACATAGAGCGTCCCTCACTTTGGAGGACCCGTCCTGTCCTGTATTACGTAGACAAGCCATTGATATGAATGGACACTGTGTAATACTTTATTTCCCCTGTGATGGCGCTGCGGGGAAAATGAACACTTATTGCCAGGTTTCCACACAGATTACAGCTGATCACTGGTGGTCTAGCAGGAGGACGCTTTGTGAGTTGCTTGTATGAAACTCCATTCTTTATGCAACCTTCTCATCTGGTGAGGTGGATCCGCTAAGTCCTTAGCTGTAGAGCAGATCTTGAAGTAGCAAGAACAGGCGGTGCTGGAGTAGCAGGCAGTAGGATCTTTGTAACAGGGCTGGAGGTCCATGGAGCTGTAGGCTTGATGTAGTAGAGTTTGACTGAAGGCTGATATAGCAGAGTTGACCAGAGGGCCAATGAGTTGAACTGAGTGTGTAATAGTCAGTTTCTCTTGTCTTCCAGGTTTTTTCATTTGAAGGAGGAGCGATCCAGTGGGCCCGTTACCGAAACAACCACAAAGACTACTCCAACGAGAAGGAGATGCAGTTTGGTGCCAGCATCAATCAACATCAATCTAAAATGACGGTGGGGACGCTGCAGATCCTCGGTAAAGGGCTAAGGGCCCCACACTGGCATTTCAATGCCAACGAGCACGGCTTCCTGGTGCAGGTACCCGTCTCACAGTATTGCCAGTTCATTCTTATGTTAATTCGTTGCCTCAGACTAACGAACCGCACGATGGGTCATTGCAGGGCAAGGCATGGATCGGGGTCGTAGATGAGGGTGGCGATGATGTCACCACCTACAACGTCACCGCCGGCCAAGTCATCTTCTTTCCAAAGAACACGCTGCACTGGGTGAAGAACGTGGGCAATGAAGATTGCCTTTTCGTCCTCTTCTTTACTACCCACGATGAGCTCAGCACCCTGGACGTGGATGATGCCTTTTACAAGACCCCAGAAGATATAGCTGCCAGGTCCTTAAAGGTCAGTTGTATGCTCAAGTCGTCCTGGTCCGTAAAGTGGTGCTAGGAACTGTTACTCCATGCTTCATTGCTTGCTGTTCTATGCATGGATTGATGTAGGCACCATAGGTACATATGGAGGCACCAAATGGTGGCACATAGAGACACCCAATGGTGGCACATGGAATAATATGGATCGTATGTAATCTTTATGCCACCGTACACAGTATGTGCATCTGACAAGAGCAGATTCAGTCTAAAAAAATGCCCGATACCCAACCCTGTCCCTTGGAGATCGACACAAACTTTTGGTGGCACTTCCCCCCGTTCTCTTTCCATGATCCCTACTAAAAACTTCACCCTGGTCTAAAACAAAAAGGGGAAAAAACATCCCAAACCTCTGACATGAATATGTATGAGACAGATTCGTGTCCCCGCTAGACTTCGATGGGCAATGTAGCTAAGCTGGAGCCACTGACAATAATGTAGCAGAGCTAACAAAGGAGGGGTGTAGTTAGGAAATCCTGGACTATGAGAAGTACAAACGTACTGGGTGAAGGTTTACTGTATAACTCCATCTCTAGGGGGGGATACCCCTGCTAGTATGGTGGCAGCGGGCCCCCTCACCTACTGGGCCCCTGTGCAGCTTCACCTTTGGTGCATCCAGGCCAGGCATGATATAACTCATGTCTTCTGCATGTAACCATAAGGCAGAGGGCAATATATCCTTAGTGGTGACCTCTGTGTCACAGATACTACTGACTTAGAATCGATTTGCCCAAGTTAGTGATAATATCTGATTTGTTTTTTTCATCCGTTTTAGCCAGTAGGTGGCGTAAACTTTATAAGAACCTTTAAGGAACCGAAAGAAGATCAAGCAATAAACCTTCCCAAAAACTTGGTGGAACTGATCCAAAATGCCAGCTATGTTCAGTCCAACTACTCCAATGTCTGGAAGTACTTTTACGACTTGAAAGGTAAAGATTTCCTGCGTTAGATGTATGACATGCTCTCGGTGGGGAGGGGGTATGAATCTAGTATCTAGGGGGTATGAATCTTGTATCTAGAATGATAAAAGCTCAGAGATGGGACTATTTGGTCCATATTGCCTCAAGTTTTATGTACTTGGTGTCCTCTGCTGCTGTCATACTCTCCATTCACTTCAATGGGAGCTGCAGTAACCAGCTCCGTCCACTACACAATGGATGGGACTGTAGTTCTGAAACCACAGCTACTGCAGAAGAGCTAATTGGTGGGGGTTTCAGGGTGTCAGACCCCCGCCGATCAGATACTGATGGCCAACAAGTACCAGAAGTCCCTTTAAAGGCATTGTCTGCTTTCTTCATAAGTTTCAGAAATGCCACTGATACCACTAAATTGCTTTAGGGCTTACCTTAGCCCGCATGGAGAAGCCCCCCGTGCCCACGGGTACCAATGTTAACCAGCTGTGGCATCCATATCTTACCAATATACCAGCTGATTCATCTACTGCACAGGTGCCAACGTGCAGGTGCAGGATGTCAGCTGTTTCCTCTACTGCTAGGCGCCAACGCGCAGGTGGGGGACATCCAGACCTTACCAATATGCCAACTGTGTCCTCTACTGCACAGGCGTCAACGCGCAGGTGCGGGACTTCCAGACCTTATCAATATGCCAGCTGTGTCCTCTACTGCACAGGCACCGACAGCTGTGTCCTCTACTGCACAGGCGCCGATGGGCAGTGCAGATGCAGGACGACAGCTGTGTTCTCTACTGCACAGGCGCCGATGGGCAGTGCAGATGCAGGACGACAGCTGTGTTCTCTACTGCACAGGCGCCGATGGGCAGTGCAGATGCAGGACGACAGCTGTGTTCTCTAATGCACAGGCACCAACGCACAGACGCAGGACATCCATAAAGTTATAGACCCTGTCCTACACCGTCATGCCAACATATGGAAACACGTCTGTAATGTATAGGAAATTGAGAGCAGCAAACTGAATTTTTTTTCCCCAAAAACAGTGCCACACCTGTTTACTGTTTTTTTGCGGTATTTGCAGCTTAGTTACATTGACTTCACTGGAGCTGAGCTGCCATACCAGGCACAAACACAGACAGATGTGGCGCTGTTTATGGAAGAAGGCAGCCATGTTTGTCTACTTTTGTACAACCCTTTCCCCTGCTGAAGATTAATTGCGGTGATCATTGTTGGCCCCCCAGTCTGTGGTCATCTTGGATTTTTTTTTCCCTCTTTTCTGTTAAAAGTCTAAAAGAAGTAAGTGTTAGATTTTCCTGCAGCGCCACCACAGGAGAAACAAAGCATTACACAGTGTCCATTTACATGAATGTGTTGTCTGTGTAACATAGGACAGTTCTGGTCCTCCAGAGTGAGAGACGCTCTTTGTAGCTGTTCTTCACTCTGGTCCAGAGACGAGGACCCTGAGCAGAAGACCCCCGATAATAACCCTGAATTGCCCAATAGGATATATGGAAATGGGGTTTTCCAATACCCCTTCAATCAGTATTTTTGCCCTAAACCTGAGACGGGGCCGTACGAGGTTCTGCATGGTCTTTTTCCTGAGGTCGAGGCAACGTGTTGTAATATTTTCTTTCCGGAGTTGCTGGTGTATTTCTTGGAAAAAGTGAATGTCGTCCTTTTCTGAGATGAAAAGAAGCAGATGTCGGGTCATTTAATGTAAGATTTCAAGAAAAATGCTGACACGAGTTGTGTACGGGCGGGAGCGGTAGAGAAAATGTCCCACGATGCCCCAAATCCTCATTTTACCTTCTGCGGGACGTTCTTGATCATACAGCAGAATAAGCAGCTCGTGACTGCATATCCTCAGGATGAAGCAGAATCCACAGCACTCTTGATAAAGACACTCTGTCGAAACCTCACTATGTTTGTTGCCTAAATAAATCACAAGGATTTTCATTGAATGGACGAGTGCTGTGGATTCTGCTTCATCCGGTTCATTTGGGACTCTCAAGCCTGTGTCCCCATCCGTGGGCACCACCTATCCCAAGGATCATTAGCAAGTATCCTAAAGATTGAGATATATATAGAACATCCCCCCCATCGGGTTGGAGTGCTGCTTAATACTGACTGCATATCCTCAGGTCGTCCTCTTAGGTCAAGATGCTAAATAGACTATTTATCTGTCTCCGTAAAAGCTGGGTGACAACTCCTACAAGGGGCTATCACCCTGCTTTTGATTAGAGGGGTCTGAGCAATGGGACTCCTACCGATCACGACAATGGGTCCTGTGTCTAATCTACTATCTATCTATCTATCTATCTATCCATCCATCCATTATCTATCATCTATCTATCTATTGTGGGGACTGGCTCTGGTAGACAGGATTAGCGGATGCAGTATAGAGGCAACAACAAGTTCTTTGGATCAAACAGTTCAGTGTTTTATTCACACTTTAGGCAAGTGACAAACAAGCAGTCATATTCAAACAAAAAGTCACCTTGCGGTGTAAACCAACCTGTTTTTACGCCAAACAGGTAGTAAACCTTCATCCAGACACCAGGCTCCCAGATCCCAACACAGAGACCTGGCATCTGAGCCCAGCTGCCTATTTAAGGACAGCCAGGTGCTGCCAAAACCCAGACCGGCATTTACAATCCAGTCCGGTATTTGACCTCACCTGGCTGTAAATCAGCCCCACAGCACATGCTGGGAGGAAAATACCTGTTTTCCCAGACCAAACCTCTCACTGTGTCACACTATCTATCTATCTATCTATCTATCTATCTATCTATCTATCTATCTATCTCATATCTATCTATCTATCTATCTATCTATCTATCTATCTATTTATGTATCTTATATCTATCTCATATCTATCTATCTATCTATCTATCTGTCTATCTATCTGTCTATCTATCTATCTATCTATCTATCTATCTATCTATCATCTATCTATCTATCTATCTATCTATCTATCTATCTATCATCTATCTATCTATCTATCTATCTATCTATCTCATATCTATCTATCTATCTCATATCTATCTATCTATCTATCTATCTATCTCATATCTATCTGTCTAAGGGTACTTTCACACTAGCGTTATAAGAATCTGGCAGGCAGTTCTGTTGCCGGAATTGCCTGCCGGATCCTGAAATCCGTATGCAAACGAATATTTTGTTTTTCCGGATCTGGATTCGTTAGACTTATGCATTGAAATACCGGATCCGTCTTTCCAGTATCATCCGGAATAACGGATCCGGTATTTAATTCTTTCAAAGCTAGAAAGAACTGAGCATGCGCAGACCGGAAAACCGGATTCAGCGATGCAGAAATTTACGGAACACTTGGTACTGGATCTGGCATTAATACATTTCAATGGAAATTAATGCCTGATCCGGCAAGTGCGGTAGTGTTCCGTGATTTTGGCCGGAAAAAATACCGTACAAGGGACGGAACGGAAGACATCCTGATGCATACTGAACAGATTTCTTTCCATTCAGAATGCATTGGGACAAAACGGATGCGTTTTTCCGGTATTGAGACCTTTTAGCGGATTTCAATACCGGAAAAGAATAACGCTAGTGTGAAAGTACCCTTATATCTATTATCTATCTATCTATCTATCTATCTATCTATCTATCTATCTATCTATCTATCTATCTATCTATCTATCTATCTCATATCTATCTATCTAGTGTTACCTGTGGTGTTACATAGGACTGCAGGTAAGCCTATGGCATGATCTTATCTATACTAGAAGAAACCATTAGAAATGACGGAGCCGTTTCTTGCACATTAGCTCACGCCTATATGTACGGTATATTTTAGGGTCCAGAGAGTTTGTCTTCCCTGGAGGAATCATACAGTGGGCTCGCTACCGCAAAAACGGAGTCGGCCTCAATGAGACTGAGAAAATCTACAGTGAATCCGTCAATTCAGTAAGTTCTGCGGAGTGTAATCCGTTTTTATACAGGGCGATTAGTGGCTAGTGATGGTAGTCTTGGAAATATTCCTGGTGGTCTGGAGGTGGAGGGGTTATATTCAGATCCATTATATATGGTGGTCTAGGCCAGGGGGATTATGGATTAATTTCTATTATGGGTCTGTGGTTAACACCTACCTCTGCGTCAGGTAAATCCGGTAGAATAAGGAATTACCGTATTTGGCGTAGCCGGACAACTCTGGGACCTGCCGGATCCCTAATCATTATAATTGCATCTGTCGGTTTCCGGCATTAATGGCGACTCTCTGCCAGAGAAATACTGCTGCTGTTTTTTTTTTCTGCCAGACAGCCGTCATTCTCACTGAACACCTGATAGATCCGATTATAGCGATTATTTTGGTAATTCTGGTAGTCTGCTCCTCTGCCGGAACAGAATACCGAATTTCATGAAACGCAGATATCGACGTTAAATACGTTATCAATGGCGGTGGTCTAGATTTGGGCCGTGTACTTATATTATTTTATGTAATCTACCATAAATAGCTGCAGATACTTTTAGAAGTTGGCGTGTGCTTTTCTGAAACAGAGCGCCAAATCTCCTGCTTCTAGTCATAGAAACACCCTACTAAAGGGAGCCTGTCACCAGGAAATTCACTGATAAACTGGACATGATGCTTTGTAGGACAAGCGTCGCTGAATGTAATGATACCTTTCACTTACAGATCCATTGCTTCATTCTGAAAAAAAATAATACTTGTAATCCATATGCAAATGAGCACTTAAAGGGAACCTGTCATGTGGATATTTGATTATAATCTAACTAATTATATACAATCATTAACTACTAAAAAGTACCTTAGATGTATTCACTTACTGGTGTGACAGATGGTTACCTCATAATATACACACAAAGATGCCGCATGCTGCATGCCAATGAGCTGATTTGAGTCCGGCGTGATGTCAGTGAGTCCAGCGTATATTTAATTCAGAGCTATAGCCACTCCCCTGCCCACCTGCTGCTGATTCATATGGAAAATAACTGTCAATCAGCAGCAGGTGGGCGGGGAGAGTCAGGAGCTCATGAATATTCATGACTCATCATTATCAGCTGGAGCTTTTCAATACAAGATGTTGGCAGATTGACTGGGTGAATTAAAGAAAGTGACCCAGCATTGTGCTAAGAGAATCAGTCACTTATTTATGTTACCCTTAGTTAGGACACCATAAAACTGGTGACAGGTTCCCTTTAAGTGCACCGAGGGGGGGGGGGGGAGGGGCAAGCCACTCTGTGCACCCTTGCTCTTCCTGCTTCCTCTGCTAGCCCCTCTCTCTTCTTCTTGACCGATAGTGATCGTGCCTGGCCCTGTCAATTGAGACATAAGAAATTTACCATAGGCAGAGGAAGGGGAGGAGCAAGGGTGCACAGAGTAAGGGTTTGGACCCGCCCTCGATGCACTTAAAAGGGTTTTCCAGGATGTTTTTTTACTGACGACCTATCCTCTGGATAAGTCATCACGAGAAAAAGGGAGTTTTCCCGTGATGATACTTCTGATCTTCATGCCCTACTATCAGATTGGAGTATTTTTGACAACCATGTATTATTCTCCTCTAGCACGCTGACACCCTTACTCTGGGTACCCTCCGAATAAAGTCAAATGGTTTGAGACAGCCACATTTCCACTTCAATGCACATGAGATGGGGTATGTCATCAGCGGATGCGGTCAAGTAAGTGTCCATTCAAAAACATTCACTTACATATTAAGAAAAATCCACATAGAGCAATTCCCCTGTATACTATTGGAATTGCTCCCTTTTTTCAAGGAAGGCAGCACTGTGTTTGCCTAAATCATTTATACAGGGAGGCAATACTAGAAAAATAGGGAGACAATACTGTCTACTTCGTTTAAAGGGAGGCAGTACTATGTGTACCTACATCGTTTACAGAGAGAGATAGGGAGGCAGTACTATGTGTACCTACATCATTTACAGAGAGAGATAGGGAGGCAGTACTATGTGTACCTACATCGTTTACAGAGAGAGATAGGGAGGCAGTACTATCTGTATCTACATCATTTACAGAGAGAGATAGGGAGGCAGTACTATGTGTACCTACATCGTTTACAGAGAGAGATAGGGAGGCAGTACTATCTGTACTTACATCGTTTACAGAGAGATAGGGAGGCAGTACTATCTGTATCTACATCATTTACAGAGAGAGATAGGGAGGCAGTACTATCTGTATCTACATCATTTACAGAGAGAGATAGGGAGGCAGTACTATCTGTATCTACATCATTTACAGAGAGAGACGGGGAGGAAGTACTATCTGTACCTACATGATTTACAGGGAGAGACAGGGAGGCAGTGCTATCTGTACCTACATCATTTACATGGAGAGACAGGGAGGCAGTACTACCTGTACCTACATCATTTACAGGTAGTGAGTGGAAGGCAGTATTATCTGTACCTATATTATTTACAGGGTGTAAGAGGAAGACAGTACTACCCTTACCTACATTATTTACAGGGAGAGACAGGGAGGCAGTACTATCTGTACTGATGTAATTTACAGGGAGAGACAGGGAAGCAGTACTATTTGTGCCTGCATAAAGTGCTGGGAGACAGTACTATCTGTGCTTACATAATTTATAGGAAAATACAGGGAGGCTTTATTATCTGTGTATACATAAAGAGGGGTTTACCAGAACCAGTAAGAAACTGATCGCTGGGGGGCGTTCGAATGCTGGGACCATCACTGATCACGAGTACGAGGATTCCGTGTCCCCCATTGGTGCTTCTGTCGAGCATGTGCACCCTGGCTTATTTCAAAGTCTGTGGGACTGGCAGAGATATTAAGGGCTATGTACACCTTCGGGGGAATTTCTTTTTTTTTATGATTGCATTTTACTCATTTTGGCTAAAAATCATTTTTTCAGTGTTTATTAAAAATATTGAGCTGTTCTGTCACAAAGGCTTAACTGTTTCTTTAGCTGTGTGACTGGTACTTTCACTTTGTGCTGGTGATCTAATAAACCTTATCTCTAAACTACTAAATAGTCATAAGCACTTATTTAAGCCACATTCTTATCATTATAATAAGAATTGAGCTATAATGAATGTTTATAGGGTTTAAGAGATCAGTGTTAAGGATGGAACAGAGTGAAAATTCAGAGCCTGCTACAAGAGAATCTCTAGGCTGCACAGACTGGGGCTCAAAATTTTTAAGAAAAACAAATTGAAAAAATTATTTTTAGCTCAACATACAGTACAGACCAAAAGTTTGGACACACCTTCTCATTCAAAGAGTTTTTTTTATTTTCATGACTATGAAAATTGTAGATTCACACTGAAGGCATCAAAACTATGAATTAACACATGTGGAATTATATACATAACAAACAAGTGTGAAACAACTGAAAATATGTCATATTCTAGGTTCTTCAAAGTAGCCACCTTTTGCTTTGATTACTGCTTTGCACACTCTTGGCATTCTCTTGATGAGCTTCAAGAGGTAGTCCCCTGAAATGGTTTTCACTTCACAGGTGTGCCCTGTCAGGTTTAATAAGTGGGATTTCTTGCCTTATAAATGGGGTTGGGACCATCAGTTGCGTTGAGTAGAAGTCAGGTGGATACACAGCTGATAGTCCTACTGAATAGACTGTTAGAATTTGTATTATGGCAAGAAAAAAGCAGCTAAGTAAAGAAAAACGAGTGGCCATCATTACTTTAAGAAATGAAGGTCAGTCAGTCAGCCGAAAAAATGGGAAAACTTTGAAAGTAAGGGCTATTTGACCATGAAGGAGAGTGATGGGGTGCTGCGCCAGATGACCTGGCCTCCACAGTCACCGGACCTGAACCCAATCGAGATGGTTTGGGGTGAGCTGGACTGCAGAGTGAAGGCAAAAGGGCCAAGTGCTAAGCATCTCTGGGAACTCCTTCAAGACTGTTGGAAGACCATTTCAGGGGACTACCTCTTGAAGCTCATCAAGAGAATGCCAAGAGTGTGCAAAGCAGTAATCAAAGCACAAGGTGGCTACTTTGAAGAACCTAGAATATGACATATTTTTAGTTGTTTCACACTTGTTTGTTATGTATATAATTCCACATGTGTTAATTCATAGTTTTGATGCCTTCATAGTCATGAAAATAAAGATAACTCTTTGAATGAGAAGGTGTGTCCAAACTTTTGGTCTGTACTGTACATGAGTACAATACAAAAATAAACAGAAATGCCCCCAAAGCTGTTCATAGCCTTTAAGTGTTGATTCTGGGGGGGGGGGGGGGGGGAGCCTTCAATGCAAAGAAGGCAACACTGTTCCTGTACAGTTTAAAGTAATAAATGGAGATCCACCTTTTGGCATCTTCTGATCTGTTACTCTTTGTGCATATATTTTACTTCTCAGATTGGAATCGTTGGCGACAGACC
The DNA here is from genome assembly GCF_905171765.1 of Bufo bufo. Lineage (NCBI taxonomy): Eukaryota > Metazoa > Chordata > Amphibia > Anura > Bufonidae > Bufo > Bufo bufo. Next base: position 47,642,836 of record NC_053390.1, read on the forward strand.
CGTCCCGGACTTCACGGTTGGCATTGGTGATGTATTCTTCTTTCCAATTGGGACTCAGCATTACATCAAAAGCACGTGTGATGAGGATTTATTCATGATCCTGGCTTTCAGTACCGGAAATCAGGTGACACATTAGAAATATTTTTTCCCTGTGTGATTAAATTTTTTAAAAAATATAATGTTCTAACTGTCTTCATGTATTTCCGCAGCTGGAAACACTGGATATGGATGATTATTTCCACGCCACATCCGACCACATCCTCGCTCAGTTATTCCTAAAGAAGCAGGGAGAATTTAAGAAGATTCCGAAGTTTAAGGACGATCAAGCGGTTAATATGCCATAGACCTTGGTGTCCATTATCCAGGCTCTTACCAGCACCTTACTGGTTACATACTGGTGTAATCTCTTGACCCCTTCTACACCATTTTATGATAGATCGAAGGCTGGCATTACATTGCAAAACTTTTTCCCAATGGCTGGACTGTCCCATTGGGGTCTTCATAAACTGGTCGTATTGTCATATGTTGGTAAATGTTGCAAAGGATCTTGAAAAATTAGACCGTCGGTGATTGAATCGTACGGAAGTGATTGACCAGGGTACGCACTGATGGACAAAACATGATGGACCAAATGTAATTTTATGAGCAAAGGACTCTTTTGGGCCAATGGCGATGCTCCAGTTGGAGAGAAATGTGATCAATGGTTAAACAAGAATAATGGTGCCACATAGACTGGTGTAACTTGAAGCTCCTGCGCCCTAATGCAAAACGGAAGCTCCACCTACCATGTGACATTTATAATACGGGTGCCCTTTTAATGTAGGAGAGTGGCCCCCTTAGACACTAGGAGCCGGGTCTCGCTTCTACCTCTGAAACCCTTAAAGCTATGTCCTTATTTAGGCTGCCCCACTTGGGCAATGTTATAGAGTGTCCCTCTCCATGAACCACAGCAGAGGGTTTGTAAGTATCAGAAGCTTCTGCCATGGTGGTGCCAGCTTGCCATTCATCGGAGTGGTCACCATGTAATGCTCTGTTTGGCCTGCAGGGGTCACTGTGGTCACTATATGATTGCCAACATCTGATTAGCTGATCTCTAACCAAATGCATTTCAAAAATTGGTTGTCTTCATGACACAGCCCCTTTAAAGCTGTTGTCCCAAGATTTAAGGAAGCACTCCATTTTTATTCTTTCGGTCTTCCATTTGTAACATTGGCAAGGGACAAGGTCTCTCCGTGTAGTACTCTCTCCCTTATCGATGGTCCAAATGAGGGGCCAAAATAAAAACAAAATGGAGCACCTCTTTAAACTTACCCCCTATCCACTGGATGGAAGGATGCACACTGCCGCTCCAGCCAATCGCGAAGGGACCGCTGGAGATAGTGGAGTACAGCGCTAAGGATGAGCAGCATGTGCGGCTTTCTCCATTCATTGCTATGGGACTTCCAAAAATAGCCAAGCGCAAATCTTTTAAAACTTTTTTTTCTACACATTTATGGAGCGACATATCTATGACTGATTGTAAGCGACTATGGCTCTCCTGGTTATAACAAGAACCGGATGTGTTGCTCATAGCAGCCAATCAGAATTCAGCTTGAATTTGTTTAAACTAGGTCAAAGAATAAAATCAGTGTTCTAATTGGTTGCTACAGGAAAAATGTCTATTTTTTGCCTGCAGTAGTTGTGATACGTGAGGCCCACTTTATTCTATACTGTGACTTTATGTGCATATTATGTACAGTATGTTTTGCATACAAAATGTGATAAAATAATGTTAATAAAATTGATATGAGCCATCCAGAGCGGTTATTTTTAATATTTTGAATGCCTTTTTACTTATGTGGTAGTGATGGTGGTGATCCTAGTCTCCTAGGTGTGGGTACACTGGCTATGTTAACCTATAATCGTCAGTAATTGAGAAGGGACATCAGGGAGGGTGTTGTTTGAAGCCACCCATAAATATAGAGCCTAAACCAGACCCATTAAAAAGTTGGACCACACTGGACCTACTAAATACAGACCCCAGATCAGACCCACTAAATACATTCAGACCCCAGACCAGACCCTCTAAATAAATACAGACCCCAGACCCACTAAATAAATACAGACCTCAGACCAAATCCATACAGATCAGACCAGACCCACTAAATACATATGGGGTCATTTATCAAACTGGTGTAAAGTAGAACTGGCTTAGTCGCCCATAGCTACCAATCAGATTCCACCTTTCATTTTTGACAGCTCGTTTGGAAAATGAAAGGTGGAATCTGATTGGTTGCTATGGGCAACTAAGCCAGTTCTACATTACACCAGTATAATAAATGACCCCCATAGACCAGACCCACTAAATAAATACAGACTCCAGATCAGACCCACTAAATAAATACAGACTCCAGACCAGACCCATTAAATACATACAGACTCTAGACCAGTCCCACTAAATACAGACCCCAGACCAGACCCACTGTATACAGTCAGGTCCATAAATATTGGGACATCGACACAATTCTAACATGTTTGGCTCTATACACCACCACAATGGATTTGCAATGAAACGAACAAGATGTGATTTAACTGCAGACTGTCAGCTTTAATTTGAGGGGATTTACATCCAAATCAGGTGAAGGGTGTAGGAATTACAACAGTTGCATATGTGCCTCCCACTTGTTAAGGAACCAAAAGTAATGGGACAATTGGCTTCTCGGCTGTTCCATGGCCAGGTGTGTTATTCCCTCATTATCCTAATTACAATGAGCAGATAGAAGGTCCAGAGTTCATTTCAAGTGTGCTATTTGCATTTGGAATCTGTTGCTGTCAACTCTCAAGATGAGATCCAAAGAGCTGTCAATATCAGTGAAGAAAGCCATCATTAAGCTGAAAAAACAAAACAAACCCATAAGAGAGATAGCAAAAACATTAGGCGTGGCCAAAACAACTGTTTGAAACATTCTTTAAAAGAAGGAATGCACCGGTGAGCTCAGCAACACCAAAAGACCCGGAAGACCACGGAAAACAACTGGTGGATGACCGAAGAATTCTTTCCCTGGTGAAGAAAACACCCTTCACAACAGTTGGCCAGATCAAGAACACTCTCTAGGAGGTAGGTGTATGTGTGTCAAAGTCAACAATCAAGAGAAGACTTCACCAGAGTGAATACAGAGGGTTCACCACAAGATGTAAACCATTGGTGAGCCTCAAAAACAGGAAGGCCAGATTAGAGTTTGCCAAACGACATCTAAAATAGCCTTCACAGTTCTGGAACAACATCCTATGGACAGATGAGACCAATATCAACTTGTACAAGAGTGATGGGAAGAGAAGATTATGGAGAAGGAAAGGAACTTCTCAAGATCCTAAGCATACCACCTCATCAGTGAAGCATGGTGGTGGTAGTGTCATGGCATGGGCATGTATGGCTGCCAATGGAACTGGTTCTCTTATATTTATTGATGATGTGACTGCTGACAAAAGCAGCAGGATGAATTCTGAAGTGTTTCGGGCAATATTATCTGCTCATATTTAGCCAAATGCTTCAGAACTCTTCACAGTGCAGATGGACAATGACCCAAATCATACTGCAAAAGCAACCAAAAAGTTTTTTAAGGGAAAGAAGTGGAATGTTATGCAATGGCCAAGTCGATCACCTGACCTGAATCCGATTGAGCATGCATTTCACTGGCTGAAGACAAAACGGAGGGGAAAATGCCCCAAGAACAAGCAGGAACTGAAGACAGTTGCAGTAGAGGCCTGGCAGAGCATCACCGGGGATGAAACCCAGCGTCTGGTGATGTCTATGCGTTCCAGACTTCAGGCTGTGATTGACTGCAAAGGATTTGCAACCAAGTATTAAAAAGTGAAAGTTTGAATTATGATTATTATTCTGTCCCATTACTTTTGGTTCCTTAACAAGTGGGAGGCACATATGCAAACTGTTGTAATTCCTGCACCGTTCTCCTGATTTGGATGTAAATACCCTCAAATTAAAGCTGACAGTCTGCAGGTAAAGCACATATTCTTCGTTTCATTTCAAATCCATTGTGGTGGTGTATAGAGCCAAAAATGTTAGAATTGTGTCGATGTCCCAATATTTATGGACCTGACTGTAAATACAGAGCCCGAACCAGACCCACTAAATACAGACTCCAGACCAGACCCACTAAATAAATACAGACTCCAGATCAGACCCACTAAATACAGACTCCAGATCAGACCCACTAAATAAATACAGACTCCAGATCAGACCCACTAAATAAATACAGACTCCAGATCAGACCCATTAAATACATACAGACTCCAGACCAGACCCACCAAATTAATACAGAGCCCAAACCAGACTGAATAAATAAATAAAGGCTCCAGACTAAACCCACCAAATACAGGCCCATAACTAGAGCCACTAAATAGACAGACCCCCAGACCAGATCAGGCCCACTAAATACATACAGACTCCAGACCAGACCCATTAAAGGGGTTCTGCAGTTTGTTTTAACTGATGATCTATCCTCTGGATAGATCATCAGCATCTGATCGGCGGGGTTCCGACACCCGGGACCCCCGCCGATCAGCTGTTTGAGAAGGCAACCATGTATTATATGTCTCATAGACCTTCAAGGGGTTGTCCCATAAAAAATATTCTACATTTTTTAAACCAGCAGCTGGATCCGAATGCTTTTTGTTATTGCATGTAGTTAAACATTTAGCATAGCCGCTGAGTTATTCATTAAAATGTATCTGTACACCGACACCTGCTGTTTGCTTTTTTCAAATTTCTCTGTTCACCTCCTGAGATGGAAGCACATGCTCAGTTCCATCATTAAAATGCCACCAACTGCAGCAGAAAGGACACGCCTACTGAGAAAGGACTCTCCCCTTGAGCTGTCAGCTTGATAAAAATCTAGCAGAGCAATGAATGAGGAGATCTCTGGATCCATGTGAGGTACAGGACTGGTTCTAGCTTTGTTAGAGGTTGTCATGTACTGTATGATGTCTGATTTTTATATTTTACATTAATCAGGGAATACCCCTTTCAGCTGACACCTGGAGCGGGTGATTTTACCACAACAAATGCTGCCAATAATTAACCACCTCCGGACCGCCTAACGCAGGATCGCGTTCCGGAGGTGGCAGCCCTGCGCACAGTCACGCATATATGCGTCATCTCGCGAGACGCGAGATTTCCTGTGAACGCGCGCACACAGGCGCGCGCGCTCACAGGAACGGAAGGTAAGAGAGTGGATCTCCAGCCTGCCAGCGGCGATCGTTCGCTGGCAGGCTGGAGATGTGTTTTTTTTAACCCCTAACAGGTATATTAGACGCTGTTTTGATAACAGCGTCTAATATACCTGCTACCTGGTCCTCTGGTGGTCCCCTTTGTTTGGATCGACCACCAGAGGACACAGGTAGCTCAGTAAAGTCCCACCAAGCACCACTACACTACACTACACCCCCCCCCCCCCCCGTCACTTATTAACCCCTTATTAGCCCCTGATCACCCCTGATCACCCCCCTGTCATTGATTACCCCCCTGTCATTGATCAACCCCCTGTAAAGCTCCATAAGACGTCCGCATGATTTTTACGGATCCACTGATAGATGGATCGGATCCGCAAAACGCATCCGGACGTCTGAATGAAGCCTTACAGGGGCATGATCAATGACTGTGGTTATCACCCCATATAGACTCCCTGATCACCCCCCTGTCATTGATTACACCCCTGTCATTGATTACCCCCCTGTAAAGCTCCATTCAGACGTCCGCATGATTTTTACGGATCCACTGATAGATGGATCGGATCCGCAAAACGCATCCGGACGTCTGAATGAAGCCTTACAGGGGCATGATCAATGACTGTGGTTATCACCCCATATAGACTCCCTGATCACCCCCCTGTCATTGATTACACCCCTGTCATTGATCAACCCCCTGTAAAGCTCCATTCAGATGTCCGCATGATTTTTACGGATCCACTGATAGATGGATCGGATCCGCAAAACGCATCCGGACGTCTGAATGAAGCCTTACAGGGGCATGATCAATGACTGTGGTTATCACCCCATATAGACTCCCTGATCACCCCCCTGTCATTGATCACCCCCCTGTAAAGCTCCATTCAGATGTCCGCATGATTTTTACGGATGCACTGATAGATGGATCGGATCCGCAAAACGCATCCGGACGTCTGAATGAAACCTTACAGGGGCATGATCAATGACTGTGGTTATCACCCCATATAGACTCCCTGATCACCCCCCTGTCATTGATTACACCCCTGTCATTGATTACCCCCCTGTAAAGCTCCATTCAGACGTCCGCATGATTTTTACGGATCCACTGATAGATGGATCGGATCCGCAAAACGCATACGGACGTCTGAATGAAGCCTTACAGGGGCGTGATCAATGACTGTGGTTATCACCCCATATAGACTCCCTGATCACCCCCCTGTCATTGATTACACCCCTGTCATTGATCAACCCCCTGTAAAGCTCCATTCAGATGTCCGCATGATTTTTACGGATCCACTGATAGATGGATCGGATCTGCAAAACACATACGGACGTCTCCCTGGAGCCTTCCAGGGGGAGTGATCAATGACTGTGGTGATCACCCCATATAGACTCCCTGATCACCCCCCTGTCATTGATCACCCCCCCTGTCATTGATCACCCCCCCTGTCATTGATCACCCCCCTGTCATTGATCACCCCCCTGTCATTGATCACCCCCCCTGTCATTGATCACCCCCCCTGTCATTGATCACCCCCCTGTAAGGCTCCATTCAGACATTTTTTTGGCCCAAGTTAGCGGAATTATTTTTTTTTTTCTTACAAAGTCTCATATTCCACTAACTTGTGTCAAAAAATAAAATCTCACATGAACTCACCATACCCCTCACGGAATCCAAATGCGTAAAATTTTTTAGACATTTATATTCCAGACTTCTTCTCACGCTTTAGGGCCCCTAGAATGCCAGGGCAGTATAAATACCCCACATGTGACCCCATTTCGGAAAGAAGACACCCCCAGGTATTCCGTGAGGGGCATATTGAGTCCATGAAAGATTGAAATTTTTGTCCCAAGTTAGCGGAATGGGAGACTTTGTGAGAAAAAAATTAAAAATATCAATTTCCGCTAACTTGTGCCAAAAAAAAAAAAATTTCTATGAACTCGCCATGCCCCTCATTGAATACCTTGGGGTGTCTTCTTTCCAAAATGGGGTCACATGTGGGGTATTTATACTGCCCTGGCATTCTAGGGGCCCCAAAGCGTGAGAAGAAGTCTGGTATCCAAATGTCTAAAAATGCCCTCCTAAAAGGACTTTGGGCACCTTTGCGCATCTAGGCTGCAAAAAAGTGTCACACATCTGGTATCGCCGTACTCAGAAGAAGTTGGGGAATGTGTTTTGGGGTGTCATTTTACATATACCCATGCTGGGTGAGAGAAATATCTTGGTCAAATGCCAACTTTGTATAAAAAAATGGGAAAAGTTGTCTTTTGCCAAGATATTTCTCTCACCCAGCATGGGTATATGTAAAATGACACCCCAAAACACATTCCCCAACTTCTCCTGAATACGGCGATACCACATGTGTGACACTTTTTTGCAGCCTAGGTGGGCAAAGGGGCCCATATTCCAAAGAGCACCTTTAGGATTTCACAGGTCATTTACCTACTTACCACACATTAGGGCCCCTGGAAAATGCCAGGGCAGTATAACTACCCCACAAGTGACCCCATTTTGGAAAGAAGACACCCCAAGGTATTCCGTGAGGGGCATGGCGAGTTCCTAGAAATTTTTATTTTTTGTCACAAGTTAGTGGAAAATGCTGATTTTTTTTTTTTTTTTTTTTCATACAAAGTCTCATATTCCACTAACTTGTGACAAAAAATAAAAACTTCCATGAACTCACTATGCCCATCAGCGAATACCTTGGGGTCTCTTCTTTCCAAAATGGGGTCACTTGTCGGGTAGTTATACTGCCCTGGCATTCTAGGGGCCCAAATGTGTGGTAAGGAGTTTGAAATCAAATTCTGTAAAAAATGACCAGTGAAATCCGAAAGGTGCTCTTTGGAATATGGGCCCCTTTGCCCACCTAGGCTGCAAAAAAGTGTCACACATCTGGTATCTCCGTACTCAGGAGAAGTTGGGGAATGTGTTTTGGGGTGTCATTTTACATATACCCATGCTGGGTGAGAGAAATATCTTGGCAAAAGACAACTTTTCCCATTTTTTTATACAAAGTTGGCATTTGACCAAGATATTTATCTCACCCAGCATGGGTATATGTAAAAAGACACCCCAAAACACATTCCTCAACTTCTCCTGAATACAGAGATACCAGATGTGTGACACTTTTTTGCAGCCTAGGTGGGCAAAGGGGCCCATATTCCAAAGAGCACCTTTCGGATTTCACTCGTCATTTTTTACAGAATTTGATTTCAAACTCCTTACCACACATTTGGGCCCCTAGAATGCCAGGGCAGTATAACTACCCCACAAGTGACCCCATTTTGGAAAGAAGAGACCCCAAGGTATTCGCTGATGGGCATAGTTAGTTCATGGAAGTTTTTATTTTTTGTCACAAGTTAGTGGAATATGAGACTTTGTATGAAAAAAAAAAAAAAAAAAAAAATCAGCATTTTCCACTAACTTGTGACAAAAAATAAAAAATTCTAGGAACTTGCCATGCCCCTCACGGAATACCTTGGGGTGTCTTCTTTCCAAAATGGGGTCACTTGTGGGGTAGTTATACTGCCCTGGCATTCTAGGGGCCCAAATGTGTGGTAAGGAGTTTGAAATCAAATTCTGTAAAGAATGACCTGTGAAATCCGAAAGGTGCTCTTTGGAATATGGGCCCCTTTGCCCACCTAGGCTGCAAAAAAGTGTCACACATCTGGTATCTCCGTATTCAGGAGAAGTTGGGGAATGTGTTTTGGGGTGTCATTTTACATATACCCATGCTGGGTGAGAGAAATATCTTGGCAAAAGACAACTTTTCCCATTTTTTTATACAAAGTTGGCATTTGACCAAGATATTTATCTCACCCAGCATCGGTATATGTAAAATGACACCCCAAAACACATTCCTCAACTTCTCCTGAATACAGAGATACCAGATGTGTGACACTTTTTTGCAGCCTAGGTGGGCAAAGGGGCCCATATTCCAAAGAGCACCTTTCGGATTTCACTCGTCATTTTTTACAGAATTTGATTTCAAACTCCTTACCACACATTTGGGCCCCTAGAATGCCAGGGCAGTATAACTACCCCACAAGTGACCCCATTTTGGAAAGAAGAGACCCCAAGGTATTTCGTGATGGGCATAGTGAGTTCATAGAAGTTTTTATTTTTTGTCACAAGTTAGTGGAATATGAGACTTTGTAAGAAAAAAAAAAAAAAAAATCATCATTTTCCGCTAACTTGTGACAAAAAATAAAAAGTTCTATGAACTCACTATGCCCATCAGCGAATACCTTAGGGTGTGTACTTTCCGAAATGGGGTCATTTGTGGGGTGTTTTTACTGTCTGGCCATTGTAGAACCTCAGGAAACATGACAGGTGCTCAGAAAGTCAGAGCTGCTTCAAAAAGCGGAAATTCACATTTTTGTACCATAGTTTGTAAACGCTATAACTTTTACCCAAAGCATTTTTTTTTTACCCAAACATTTTTTTTTATCAAAGACATGTAGAACAATAAATTTAGAGCAAAATTTATATATGGATGTAGTTTTTTTTGCAAAATTTTACAACTGAAAGTGAAAAATGTCATTTTTTTGCAAAAAAATCGTTAAATTTCAATTAATAACAAAAAAAGTAAAAATGTCAGCAGCAATGAAATACCACCAAATGAAAGCTCTATTAGTGAGAAGAAAAGGAGGTAAAATTCATTTGGGTGGTAAGTTGCATGACCGAGCAATAAACGGTGAAAGTAGTGTAGGTCAGAAGTGTAAAAAGTGGCCTGGTCTTTCAGGGTGTTTAAGCACTGGGGGCTGAGGTGGTTAATATTAGTGCAAAAAAAAAAAACGTGACAATGGAAACACCACCAAAAAACTGTGTGAAAGAATAATTATAGTCATCCCCAAGTGACCTTTTTTGACCTTTGAGGGACAGATACTAAAAAGTAAAAAAAAAATACCCCAAGAAAACCCTAGCCAAGAAGTCATTATCACTACCCAAGTGGACAGGTAATATACTAAAATTTACAGTAGACGATAACAAATGCAAATGAAAGGTTTATTTTATGAAATTATAGTATTTTTACCAGAAAAAATATTGTTTTAAAAATATATTTTTACTGTTATTTCAATTTATGAAATCAAAAGGTTTAACCCCTTCTACTCTGGGACAGTTTTCGCCCTCCTGTCCTCCTGGAACACTTTTACTTATCCAAGCCATTCTGAGATTGTTTTCTCATGACACATTGTACTTCATGACAGTCAATTTGAGTCAATATACACTGCTCAAAAAAATAAAGGGAACACTTAAACAACACAATGTAACTCCAAGTCAATCACACTTCTATGAAATCAAACTGTCCACTTAGGAAGCAACACTGAGTCTGGAGACGCTGTGGAGAACGTTCTGCTGCCTGCAACATCCTCCAGCATGACCGGTTTGGCATTGGGTCAGTAATGGTGTGGGGTGGCATTTCTTTGGAGGGCCGCACAGCCCTCCATGTGCTCGCCAGAGGTAGCCTGACTGCCATTAGGTACCGAGATGAGATCCTCAGACCCCTTGTGAGACCATATGCTGGTGCGGTTGGCCCTGGGTTCCTCCTAATGCAAGACAATGCTAGACCTCATGTGGCTGGAGTGTGTCAGCAGTTCCTGCAAGACGAAGGCATTAATGCTATGGACTGGCCCGCCCGTTCCCCAGACCTGAATCCAATTGAGCACATCTGGGACATCATGTCTCGCTCTATCCACCAACGTCACGTTGCACCACAGACTGTCCAGGAGTTGGCAGATGCTTTAGTCCAGGTCTGGGAGGAGATCCCTCAGGAGACCGTCCACCACCTCATCAGGAGCATGCACAGGCGTTGTAGGGAGGTAATACAGGCACGTGGAGGCCACACACACTACTGAGCCTCATTTTGACTTGTTTTAAGGACATTACATCAAAGTTGGATCAGCCTGTAGTGTGTTTTTCCACTTTAATTTTGAGTGTGACTCCAAATCCAGACCTCCATGGGTTGAAAAATTTTATTTCCATCTTTTAATTTTTGTGTGATTTTGTTGTCAGCACATTCAACTATGTAAAGAACAAAGTATTTCAGAAGAATATTTAATTAATTCAGATCTAGGATGTGTTATTTTTGTGTTCCTTTTATTTTTTTGAGCAGTGTATTTCACCTTTATTTGTGAAAAAATCCCAAATTTACCAAAAAGTTTGAAAAATTTGCAATTTTCAAAATGTAAATTTCTCTGCCTTTAAAACAGATACCTCATAAAATATGTATTACTTAACATTCCCCTTATGTCTACTTTATGTTGGCATCATTTTGTAAATGTCATTTTATTTTTTTAGGACGTTAGAAGGCTTAGAATTTTAGAAGCAATTCTTAAAATGTTTAAGAAAATTTCCAAAACCCACTTTTTAAGGACCAGTTCAGGTCTGAAGTCACTTTATGGGGCTTACATAGTGGAAATCCCCCCATAAGTGACCCTATTGTAGAAACTACACCCCTCAAGTTACTCAAAACAGATTTTACAAACTTTGTTAACCATAAAGGAAAATGGAGATAAAATTTCTTTTTTTTGGCAGATTTTCCATTTTAATCCATTTATTTCTTTAACACATCGAGGGTTAACAGCCAAACAAAACTCAATATTTATGGCCCTGATTCTGCGGTTTACAGAAACACCCCACATGTGGTTGTAAACTGATGTAAGGGCACACAGCAGGGCGCAGAAGAAAAGGAACGCCATATGGTTTTTGGAAGGCAGGTTTTGCTGAACTGGTTTTTAGATGCCATGTCCCATTTGAAGCCCCCATGATGCACCCTTACAGTAGAAACTCCCAAAAAGTGACCCCATTTTGGAAACTAGGGGATAAGGTGCCAGTTTTATTGGTACTATTTTGGGGTACATATGATTTTTAATTGCTTTATATTACGTTTTTTGTGAGGCAAGGTAACCAAAAAATGGCTGTTTTGGCACCGTTTTTATCTTTTACAACATTCATCTGACAGGTTAGATCATGTGCTATTTTTATAGGGCAGGTTGTTACGGACGCAATGATATCAAATATGTCTACTTTCTTTGTTTGTTTCAGTTTTACATAAAGCATTTTTGAAAAAAAATGATGTTTTTGTGTCTCCATTTTCTGAACGCCTTATTTTTTTATTTTTCTGCCGATCGTCTTGTGCAGGGGCTCGTTTTTTGCAGAAAGAGTTGAGATTTTTATTGGTACCATTTTTGGGTACATATGATTATTTGATCATTCATTATTACACTTTATGGGGCAAAGTGATCAAAAAAATTTGTTGTTTTAGCACAGATTTTATTTATTTATTTTTATAACGTTCAACTGAGGGGTTAGGTCATGTGACATTTTTATAGAGCAGAACATTACAGACGTGGCAATACCTAATATGTATACTTTCTCTGATTTATTTAAGTTTTACACAATAATAGCAGTTTTGAAGCAAAAAAAAACATATTTTAGTGTCTCCATTGTCTGAGAGTCATATTTTTTTTTATTTTCTGACCGATTGTCTTAGGTAGGGTCTAATTTTTTGTGGGATGAGGTGACGATTTGATTGGTACTTTTTTGGGGGGCATACGCCTTTTTAATCGCTTGGTGTTACAATTTTTGTGATGTAAGGTGACAAAACATGGCTTTTTTGGCGTTTTTTTTTTTTTTTTTACGGTGCTCAGCTAAGGGTTTAGTTCATGTGATATTTTTATAGAGCTGGTTGTTACAGACGTGGCGATACCTAATATGTATACTTTTATTATTTATTTCACTTTAACATAATAATAGCATATTTGAAACAAAAAATCATGTTTTAATGTCTCCATGTTCTGAGAGCTATAGTTTTTATTTTTTTTTAGCAATTTTCTTATGTAGGTGCTAATTTTTTGCGGGATGAGGTGACAGTTTTATTGGTAACATTTTGTGGGACATATGCCTTTTTGGTCATACTTTTTGTGATGTAAGGTGACAAAAAATACTTTTTTTTACAAAGTTTTTTTTTTTTTTTATGGTGTTTATCGGACGGGGTGGATCATGTGATATATTTATAGAGCCAGTCGTTACGGACGGAGTGTTACCTAATATGTGTGTTATTTTTTCCTTTTTTTATTATAAAATCAGGGGAAAGGGGCGTTTTGTTCTTTTCTTACTTAAAACTTTATTTATTTTTTATTAAAAACACTTTTTTTTTAACTTTATTTCTGGGACTTCAACTTTTGAGGGTCTGATCCCCTCTGCAATGCATTACAATACATCTGTATTGTAATGCCTTGCCTGTTAGTGTATTACACAAAGTAATACACTAATAGGTTGCCTAGGAGACGGGCCTGGATCTCCTCGGCCCCCGTAGAAGGCAGGACCCGATGGCGTGCACGGCATCAGGCTGCCTAGTTACCCATCGGGTCTCCGCCACAGCAGCATGGGGACCTGATGGGCTCCCTCACCCGCCGCATGCACCTTCTATGACGCGGTCAGTGCTGACTGCGGCATAAAAGGGGTTAATCTGCCGGCGGGGATTAATCTACAGCAGGGGCCCGGCTATCATAGACTTGCGGGCCCCTGCAGTGATCAGGTGCGCACCGCTCCGGTGCCCGCCCGATCACCATGACGTAATAGTACGTCAAAATGCGGCAAGTCACTTGCCGCCATGACGTACTATTACGTCATATGTCGGGAAGGGGTTAAAGGGGTTGTCTCACTTCAGCAAGTGGCATTTATCATGTAGAGAAAGTTAATAAAAGGCACTTACTAATGCATTGTGATTGTCCATATTGCTTCCTTTGCAGGCTAAATTCATTTTTCCATCACATTATACACTGCTCGTTTCCATGGTTACGACCACCCTGCAATCCATCAGTGGTGGCCGTGCTTGTACACTATAGGCAAAAAGCATCGGCCTCTTTGGTGGCTGGGACCACTAGAGCGCACAAAGGCCAACACTTTTTCCTATAGTGTGCAAGCAAGACCACCACTGATGGATTGCAGGGTGGTCCTAACCATGGAAACAAGCAGCGTATAATGTGATGGAAAAATTAACCTAGCCAGCAAAGGAGGCAATATGGACAATCACAATGACTTTGCCGTGTATTAACTTTATCTACATAAAGAATGCTATTTATGGTGAGACAACCCCTTTAACCTCTTAAGGACACAGGGCGTACAGGTACGCCCTGATGTCCTGGCGTGGCGGTGATCGGAACAAGGTGCCTGCTCAAATCATTGAGCAGGCACCTTGGGTCAATGCGCAGGGGGGTCCCGTGACCCCCCCGGTTCGGCGATCGCTGCAAACCGCAGGTCAATTCATACCTGTGGTTTGCGGCTTTTACGGGAGTTGCGGCGGGTGGTCGGAGGTGCCATAGGGTCCCCGTGCGGCTGTAAGGAGGGCCCGATGGCATGTAAGGAAGCGCGATGCCTTCCTGAGGCATCTGCGCTGCCTTCCGGTGGAGAGCCTGTATTACTCATACAGCCAATGCATTCCAATACAGTATTGGAATGCATTGTAAAGGGGATTAGACCCCCAAAAGTTGAAGTCCCAAAGTGTGACAAAAAAATTAAGTAAAAAAATTAAAAAAAAATTAATTTCCCCCAAATAAAATTAAAAAAAATTGGTAAAAAATAGGGAAAAAAAAGTAGACATATTAGGTATCGCCGCTTCCGTATCAACCGGCTCTATAAACATATCACATGACCTAACCCCTCAGATGAACACCGTCAAAAAAATTAAATAAAAACTGCTAAATAAACCATTTTTTTTTCACCTTACATCACAAAAACAACACCAAGCGATCAAAAAGGCGTATGCCCCCCAAAATAGTACCAATCTAACCATCACCTCATCCTGCAAAAAATGAGCTCCTACCTAAGACAATCGCCCCCAAAAAATAAAAAAACTATGGCTCAGAATATGGAGATACTAAAACATCATTTTTTTTGTTTTAAAAAAGCTGTTATTGTGTAAAACTTCAGTAAATTAAAAAAAGTATATATATTAGGTATCACCGCGTCTGTAATAACTTGCTCTATTAAAATATCACATGACCTAACCACTCAAGTGAACACTGTAAAAAAAAAAGCCATTTTTTGTCACCTTACATCACAAAAAGTGTAATAGCATGCGATCAAATAGTCTTATGCACCCCAAAATAGTGCCAATCAAACCGTCATCTCATCCCGCAAAAAATTAGACCCTACCTAAGATAATCGCCCAAAAACTGAAAAATCTATTGCTCTCAGAATATGGAGACACTAAAACATGATTTTTTTTTGTTTCAAAAATGATATTATTGTGTAAAACTTACATAAATAAAACAAAAGTATACATATTAGGCATCGCCGCATCCGTAATAACATGCTCTATAAAAATATCACATGGCCTAACCCCTCAGGTGAATACCATAAAAAAAAACAGTGTAAAAAATGCCATTTTTTGTCACCTTACATCACAAAAAGTGTAATAGCAAGCGATCAAAAAGTCATATGCACCCCAAAATAGGGCCAATCAAACCGTCATCTCATCCCGCAAAACTCATAACCTACCCAAGATAATCGCCCCAAAACTGAAAAAACTATGGCTCTCAGACTATTTCAAAAATGAAATCGTGTAAAAAACTTACATAAATAAAAAAAATGTATACATATTAGGTATTGCCGCGTCCGTAATAATATGCTCTATAAAAATATCACATGACCTAACCCCTCAGGTGAATACCGTAAAAAAAAAAAAAACTGTCAGATGAATGTTGTAAATAACGAAAAAAATAAAAAACGGTGCCAAAACAGCTTTTTCTTGTTACCTTGCCTCACAAAAAGTGTAATATAGAGCAACCAAAAATCATATGTACCCTAAACTAGTACCAACAATACTGCCACCCTATCCCGTAGTTTCTAAAATGGGGCCACTTTTTTGGAGTTTCTACTCTAGGGTTGCATCAGGGGGGCTTCAAGCGGGACATGGTGTCAAAAAACCAGTCCAGCAAAATCTGCCTTCCAGAAACCGTATGGCATTCCTTTCCTTCTGCGCCCTGCCGTGTGCCTGTACAGCTGTTTACGACCACATATGGGGTGTTTCTGTAAACTACAGAATCAAGGCCATAAATATTGAGTTTTGTTTGGCTGTTAACCCTTGCTTTGTAACTGGAAAAAAAATATTATAATGGAAAATCTGCCAAAAAAATCAAATTTTTAAATTGTATCTCTATTTTCCATTTATTCTTGTGGAACACCTAAAGGGTTAACAAAGTTTGTAAAATCAGTTTTGAATACCTTGAGGGGTGTAGTTTATAGAATGGGGTCATTTTTGGGTGGTTTCTATTATGTAAGCCTCGCAAAGTGACTTCAGACCTGAACTGGTCCCTAAAAATTGGGTTTTTGAAAATTTCTGAAAAATTTCAAGATTTGCTTCTAAACTTCTAAGCCTTGTAACATCCCCAAAAAATAAAATATCATTCTCAAAATGATCTAAACATGAAGTAGACATATGGGGAATGTAAAGTAATAACTATTTTTGGAGGTATTACTATGTATTATAGAAGTAGAGAAATGAAAACTTTAAAATTTGCTAATTTTTCCAAATTTTTTGTAAATTTGGTATTTTTTTTATAAATAAAAATGTTTTTTTTTTTACTCCATTTTACCAGTGTCATGAAGTACAATATGTGACGAAAAAACAATCTCAGAACGGCCTGGATAAGTCAAAGAGTTTTAAAGTTATCACCACTTAAGGTGACACTGGAGATTTGCAAAAAATGGCCTGGTCCTTAAAGGGTTTCTATCACTTCGTATCACATATTTAGGTGTCAGACACTAGCGATCCGCTAGTGTCTGCTCTAACAAACCATCCTAATATGATAGGTTTTGGGGCAGCCGTTTTGCTAAAATAACAACTTATATCTATATGCTAATGAGCCTCTAGGTGCTATGGGGGCGTCATTAGCACCTAGAGGCTCCGTCTACCTTCATAAACTGTCGCCGCCCAGCGCGTCCCTCCAGCCCGCCCATCTCCTGCTGAATGCGATCCTCTCCGTGCGCGTCTCTGTTCTGCGCATGCGCAGTGAATGTCTGACCGCTTCCCTGCTCAGACATCTCCACTGCGCCTGTTCCTCGGAGCACTATGATGTCATCGGCGCAGGCGCAGTGGAGATGTCTGAGCAGGGAAGCGGTCAGACATTCACTGCGCATGCGCAGAACAGAGACGCACACGGAGAGGATCGCATTCAGCAGGAGATGGGCGGGCTGGAGGGACGCGCTGGGCGGCGACAGTTTATGAAGGTAGACGGAGCCTCTAGGTGCTAATGACGCCCCCATAGCACCTAGAGGCTCATTAGCATATAGATATAAGTTGTTATTTTAGCAAAACGGCTGCCCAAAAGCTATCATATTAGGATGGTTTGTTAGAGCAGACACTAGCGGATCGCTAGTGTCTGACACCTAAATATGTGATACCAAGTGATAGAAACCCTTTAAGGTGAAAATGAGCCTGTCCCTAAGGGGTTAAACCAACATGGTCCCACAGCCACCTCTCCCCATTTCCCATTGTGAGCCAAACTCTTCATTGCCCCCATCCCCAGTGTCCCTCCCTCCAGTATAACATACTTCCCTCATCCATCCCCTGTGCTTTATTTCGCTCCTCTATAAGTGCGCCCCCCCCCCCCCCCCTCGCCCGGCCGCCATTTTCTCGAAGCCTAAAGACAGAAGACTAGAGGCAGCGGGCAACAATCACGTGACCACGCCGACGACAAAAACAAGCGACTCTGCCAGGAAGTAAGATGGCGACTCGGCGTCACGTGGTCCGGCATGCCGCCGCGTTGCATTGTGGGGGGGCTCAGGAACAGTCAGGGCCCGGCGTGACGCGGCAGAACAGAAATTTTTGCTGCCGGTGGATAGAGGCGGCTGTACTGGAAAATGGTGGGGGTGAAGGTGATCGCGGGAGACGCGGATTTCCAGCCGGAGCTGAGCTCTGCCGGTTCTAGGCTCAGTGTGGTCAAGTTCACCATGAGAGGGTAAGAAGAGGAGCAGGGCTGAGGGGGTGCAAGGATAATACAGACCCTTCAGACTACTTCCTGACGGACTCCACACTCCTTGCTGACGGGCTCCCCACTGCATCCTGTCACTGTGGGGCTGGTGACATTTAGAGGGGGTCTTCTGACAGTAGTCAGTGGTGGTCTATATGGTGGCAGTCACTTACTGAGTCTATTTTGGATGAGCGACTCCATTTGCTTCTGTCCCATTGTATTCAGGGTCGGGAGACCCCCACAGTTGGACGTGGAGGGTGTATCTAATCCATAGACCCCCAATTCACCTCGCTAGAAGTCCCCTTTATTTATAAGTTATATTTATTAGGTTTTATGTAAATATGAAAATATCCGCATTTTCTAATGAGCTTTTCTCACTGTTTTCAAGAGCTCTGCTTGCTGTCGCCGCATAGCGATTTAATACTTTTCACGGCTGAGATTCTGTTACAGTTGTGTCTAGGCAAGGCAGTCCACTGTGTGCGAAATGCACCAGCAGCACAAATGTCTGCCCTGATAGTTTGTTACAATGTGTTAGTGCAGGTAACGTGTATCAGTCTGGAGTTTACGGCCTGACTTACAAAACAGTTGTCTACGACAGATGCAACTGTAACAAATGCTCAGCTGTTAGAAGTGTTAGCTCTGAATTGGTTTCCAGTCTTTGGATGAAAAGAAGAATATTTCAATTTACTAAAAGCAAGCGGAGGTCCTGAAATTGGAATGTAAATTGGTTATTAGCATGTAGTTGGCACTAAGGGCTTTTGAAACGAACATACAGTGATTCCACCAGCAGAATAGTGAGTGCAGCTCTGGAGTATAATACAGGATGTAACTCGGGATCAGTACAGGATAAGTAATGTAATGTATGTACAAAGCGACTCCACCAGCAGAATAGTGAGTGCAGCTCTGGAGTATAATACAGGATGTAACTCAGGATCAGTACAGGATAAGTAATGTATGTACACAGTGACTGCACCAGCAGAATAGTGAGTGCAGCTCTGGAGTATAATACAGGATGTAACTCAGGATCAGTACAGGATAAGTAATGTATGTACACAGTGACTCCACCAGCAGAATAGTGAGTGCAGCTCTGGAGTATAATACAGGATGTAACTCAGGATCAGTACAGGATAAGTAATGTAATGTATGTACACAGTGACTGCACCAGCAGAATTGTGAGTGCAGCTCTGGAGTATAATACAGGACGTAACTCGGGATCAGTACAGGACATCTAACTTTTGCAGTCTGGGGGTAGTAGTTGTGTCTGGTAGTGACGATGCCTCTTCTCCTCCATGTCTGTGAATCACCGCTGCTGATCTGGTCTTAGTAATAAGATGGCGTGCTTTAGTCTAATCGTTATTAAGTAAATTGGATTGTCCCCGTCCCGCGTCCTCCCCCGCACAGGGTTAGTCTCTCTCGTGTTGGTTTTTGCCTCCGTTCTATTTCCCGGTTGTTGTTTTTCAGGTGCACCCCCTGTGTGAGGATAGCGCCGGCGTTCACATCGCTGAGCAATAAGTATCCGCAGGCCGTCTTTCTGGAAGTAGATGTACATCAGTGCCAAGTAAGTAACCTGCCCCCGACCCGCGGGGGGCCGCCTGATGTACTCAGCCCTCCCAGTCATGTGTACTGCTGCTCCAGTCACCTACAGGCCGGAGTGATGGGTATAATGGTGCCGTCAGTGTCACGGTCTCCGACAATGCTGGAACCAGTATGGCCGTCCGAAACCTTAAAGGGGTTTTCCCACAATAATTGTTTAGCACCTATCCACAGGCTAGGTTATAATTAAAGGGGTTTTCTGAGATATCCTCCGGACAGGTCATCTGTATCTGACTGGTGGGGGTCTGACACCCGGGACCCCCGCCAATCCACTTTCCCTAGGCCATGTGACGTCAGGTTCATTGGTCACAATACCTAGGCGCATTTTCTTCAATGGAGCGGAGCTGCCATCCCAAGCACAACCGCGATCACGTGGACTGTGCTGTGCTAGGTGAGCACCAGTGCCTTTTCAGACAGCTGATCGGCGGGGGTCCCCGGTGTCCCACCCCCACGATCAATTATTGATGACATGGCACCGCTGCGGACAGTCACTGGCTGCAGCGCTATCCTCAGGATAGGTCATCAATATCAGATCGGCGGGGGGTCTGACTCCCGACACTCCCGCCGATCAGCTGTCTGAAGACAAATCGGTGCTTGTACGAGCGCTGTCGTCTCTTTGTTGTTTATCGGCACGTCATCGCAACCGCAGCGGCCAGCAGTGTAATTACATCTCCGCTTCCCCCATTCTCTTTAATGGGACAGCTCTGTAGTATTCAAGTGTCTAGGACGGAGCTGTCCCATAGAGGTGAGCGGGGATGCCTTGGATCTAATTACACCTGCTCACCGCTGCGGTTGCGAGGCGGCAGGAGCATGGCCTTCTCTTCAAACAGCCGGGAATCTGACCCCCCGCCGATCTGATATTGATGACCTATCCTGGGGGAGAACCCCTTTAATGAGTCAGAGGAGAGGGACGTGAACTGGGGTCAACCATCTAATGTGTATGGGATCTCCCAGCTTTCCCCGAGATATCTGGGGGGGAAGGAGGAGGATTGGGCAGTTGAATTTCAGTATGCCCGATCCTTATGGTCTCGAGGGAATTAAGCCATTGTCAGAGGTGGCAGCAGCTTATTCCTCATTTAAAACACATGCATGCTCGGCTGAGCCACGCTTGCTTGTGTGTGGGGTGTCGGGAGAGATGGCGGTCACTTGTCAGCTGTATGAAAGCAGCTGTAAACTGACATTAATTTGCATTTCCTTTCAGGAATTTAAAAACTCCTGCTAGAGGAGGACAAAGTTTTTGTAAATATTGAGTTAAAAAAAAATACACCTTTTATGAGGAAGCGTCCCTTTTAAGTTAAACTGCTTTCCCATGAGAACTGTAATCGCCTATGCACAGGTTATGTAAGAAGTGTGTGATCACTGAGACCCCCCAGTGATCGGGGGTCATTGAATCCCCTCTATGGATGGAGTGGTAGAATGCAGGTTTGACCACCACTCCCTTCAGCTTTGCCGTTTCCGGCAGTCCCACAGAACTATGGGCAGCGATGGTCATGCTTGTGTACTTCTGCCCCATTCACACAAGGGATTCAGGGGACCCTAGTGTCCAGGATTAGTAAATGGCCCCGTGGTTGGACCCCCCCTTCCCCCTCAGCGATCACACGTTTGTCTCCTAACCCTTTAAAGGGGTTGTTCACTCCAGGGGTCCTTTTCCTCAGATTCCGCCAGTGTGGTTGACCTGTGCTGCTAATCATACACACTTGGTCCCAACCATGTCTTGCCCGCTGGCTCTGCAGGTAAGGGGTCTCCCGGCATCAACATCTTTTTTTGTCGTTGGTCACGTCAGCGCTGCAGCCAGTGACTGTTTGTCACCCATGCAGGGTCACACATGACAACTGCAGCCAGTCTTTGACGGCTGCGGTCACATACCCCACGTGAAACCAGATGTTGATTTTGTATTTTTTTTTTGGGGGGAGGTGGGATTTTGGAGACCAAGGACCTGCACAGCCAGTAGGGCAGTGGGGGAAGGGGGGGGGGGGACCGAGGACCTGCACAGCCAGTAGGGCAGTGGGGGAAGGGGGGGGGGACCAAGGACCTGCACAGCCAGTAGGGCAGTGGGGGAAGGGGGGGCAGACCGAGGACCTGCACAGCCAGTAGGGCAGCGGGAAATAGGGGCGACCGAGGACCTGCACAGCCGGTAGGGCAGCAATGGGGGGGGGGTGTCTGTAGAAAAGGTCTCCAGGGAGCAGAATCTGATAATCAACCCCACCCACTTTAACTGTTTAACCCCTAATGTGCTCATGTGAAGAGGACCCCTTTTACCGCTGTCTGGTTATGCTTTGAATCCTATTGCTCACACGCTTGCTGTGTTCACGTTTTAGGCGACAGCCGCAGCCAATAATATATCCGCGACTCCCACGTTTTTATTCTTCCGAAATAAAGTGAAAATCGACCAGTACCAAGGGGCAGACGCCGCCGGCCTAGAAGACAAGATCAAACAGCACTTAGAAAATGACCCAGGGAACAACGAGGACACAGATATTCCCAAAGGCTATGTACGTATAACTGGCAGTCATCTCATCCTGAGGTTCTCCAGCTGTCTGGCCATGCTGGGTGTTGTAGTGTTTCTGGAGATCTCTAAATATATTTCTGTCCCACAAATGCGCTCGCCGGGTGTCTAATGGAGGCCCCCAGGTCTGCCTTCTGTGCAGACCTAATAGATTGCCTGTCAGGTTTCCACTAATGTATATAATACACTGTACTACATAAGTAGTGTGGTGTATTAGGGAATCGATCCCGTCAAAGTCCACTGGTGGGATTTTCAATGAAAATAATTGGGGGGGGGGGGGAAACAAAACCTCTCCACACATTTGGTATCGCAGAATCTGAGACGACCTGATCTACACAAAGATCATGTCATTTATTTCGATAGGTGAGTGCAGGTAAAAACAACAAAAAACCTACAATGCCAAAGTTGCTGTTTTTGCTTAACCGGAAAAAAAAAGGAATAAAAAGTGATCAAAATGTATTATGTACCCCAAAATAGTACCAATGAAGACTACAAGCCATCCCGCAAAAATGAAGCTCAGTAGTAAGAAAAATAAGTTATGGGTCTTGGGATACGGTGATGCAAAAAGATTTTAGTTATTTTTTTATTTTTTTTAAAAAGGGCTTTTATTGTGCAAAAGTAGTAAAATTTTAATAAAAACAATGTGTTTGGTATCGCTGTTATCAATACCACAGAACCCGCCCAGAAACAATTAGTAAAACTTAATCCATGAGTTGTGTACCCCAGAATGCTGCCATTAAAATATAGTTGTCCTGCAAACGGTTAAACTGTGTGCCCAGTTTAGAAAACCCTTTTTCCTGCACCCTATTAGGTTTCTGCATGCAGTTTTGGAAGCCAAATTCAGGAGTGGATCATAAAACGAGCGAAAGTATAAAGGACAGATTGGTCCTTTTTTTTTTTTTTTTTTTTTCTTCATTCACTCCAGGTTGTCTTTCAAAACTGCGTCCGGAAACCTGACCATGTGGTCGCACCCGTAGAGAAGTCTGAGTGAATGGAGCGGGGAGTGCCTCTGTACAGGATTCTCATCTGCCGGAGTCGAGAGCGGTTACTAAGAGCGTCTCTCCATCTGGAGGTCCTGTCCAGTCCTGCATTACACAGACTGCCCACTGATATGAATGGGCCCTGTGTAATGCTTCATTTCTCCTGTGGTGGCGCTGTAGGTACATAGAATACTTACTGTCAAGTATCCCCTCAGATTACAGCTGATCTTTGGGGCTTCCCGCTGGAAGATACTTTGGAAATCCCTTGAAAAAAAATAAATGTGATCACACAGTGGAGATCCCCGTTTTCTAGGCACCCAATAGGGGCTCTGGATGGGGGCTACCTGTGCACTCGCTGTCTTCTGTGGTGGTACCTGTGTGGTATTAGGATTTGTCTCTGATAGACAGGGGCGTTGTAGGGTCTCAAAAGATCCGGGGCCCAAGACCAAATGAATATAGCACAATTCTCTAAGTCAACCAGTCACCCCCCCCCCCCCCCCCCCCCACCTCTGCAAACTCGAGCACTGAAGACATTTTACTGTACTTGCTATACAGCAGCACGTACCTCTCACATCCAGGGCCTTCCAGGTGACGTCTCCTCTCATGTAGATCTTTTCTGTCATCATCTTCTCCATTCAGTCCGGACAACTTCTCTTAGCCGCCTCGTCTCTGCAGAGTGTGACGCACAGACATCTTTAGGTTCCTTACTTTTCTGTACCCCCGAATACTATCCTGAAGAAAAATGAGTGCCCCTCCATAGCAATAGTGCTCCTCATAGTCCCACCAATAGTAATTCCCTTCTAGAATACCCTCATTAGTAATACTGCCCCCTACAGTGATAGTGCTCCCCAAGAGTGCCTCCATTAGTTAAGGAGCCCTCCGGTATTATTAATGTCCTTACAGAGCCCCTAGTAGAAATAAGGCCCCCCCTATCGTTATCCCAGTGGTAATAAAGCTTTCTACAGACCCCTCAGTAGTAATAAGGCCTCCACATTGCTCTTAGTAGAAATAATGTGGATCTAGAAGTCCCTCCTATAGAGCCCCCAGTAGTAATAAGAACGCTTAATGTCCCCTGGATTTAAAATGTCCCCACAGTGTGCCCCTAGTATTTATACTGCCCTCTACTGTTATAATGCTCACCCTGAAGTGCCCCAGTATTTATATCGCCCCCTACTGTTATAATGCCCACACAGTGCCCCCAGTATTTATACTGCCCCCTGTAGTTATATTCCTCCGTTTACTGTCCTCAGAAATTATAACTCCTCAGCCCCTCCACCATACAGTCCCATGTAAATAACATTATTTCCCTCCTCCGCCATAGAGTCCCATGTAAATACCAGCACACCATCTCTCCTGACCCCTCCAAAATACAGTCCCACATAAATAACATCACCCCCTCCCTAGCCACCTTCAACATACAGTCCCATGTAAATAACACCCTTCAATATTCAGTCCCAAGTAAATAACCTCACACCACCACACTGTCCCACGTAAATAACGTCAGCCCTAACATACAGTCCCAGTTAAATAACCACAACTCCCAGCATTGCTCTGCCTCTCCCTTCACTTACCTCTCCTCATGTAGCAGACCTCACCTCAGCCTCTTCCCAGGGCTTCTCTTCACTGCTGAGCCGTCCTCTCCTGCACTGGTCACATGATGGTGACATCATCGCAGGTCCTTTTCAGCTACTGCATTTAGAACTGATCACATGGACTGTGATGTCACCACAGGTTTTTCAGCAATTGCAAGACGTTAGATTCCATTGTGTTGCTGTCCTGAGGATTGCAATACAGTTGGATCGATCTGGCAGGCAGTACATTCAGGGCCTGGGGCAAAACATCAGGGGCCCAGGTCCCGAATGTTGTAACCTAGCAACGCCCCTGCTGATAGATTTGCAGCAGAGAGTACAGTGACTGAGTTCTTCATCTGAACAGGATTATTACTGCATCGAGCACCGGGATTGAGATGAATGTGACCGACAAAATCTGCAGCGTGTGAACAGGGACTTCATAGTAGCTTATATTGCTGTATTCCTTTCTAGGCCTTTAATTGACCCGACTCATCCTTGTTCTCTTCCTCCTGTAGATGGACTTGATGCCTTTTATAAGTAAAGCTGGATGTGAATGTCTCAACGAGAGCGATGACCACGGCTTTGAAAACTGTTTGCGGAAAGACCCCACGTACCTGGAATCAGACTGCGATGAGCAGGTACTGGAGATCTATACAGATCAGAAGATCTGCGAGGACCCCCGGTCACCGGTCTAAAGCACTTTCTGCTTGGCCATGTGTATGGGGCGTCCAGTTTGGACCCTCTTTACCCTTCTTATCGGATGAAGGAGCTTAGTGACAGGGACAAATGTCTGTTGTCTCCTTTCTTCCTAATCCAGCAAGCCCCCCCCTCTCAGTATATGGTTTGGTCTAGCATTGCAGCTCTTCTCCATTAGAGTCAATGGAGCAGAGCTGCAATACCGAACACAACCTGTGAACCGGGCTGGGGCTGGTGCTGTTTTTAGAAGAAAGCATTCATGTTTTTCTGATCTTGGGCCACCCCTTTAAGATCTGTGTACCTATGCCTTCCATACAACGATCAGGGGCATGGACAGCTATACGTAAACCGATTGTCTGAGATTAGATAACTGGGCCTAATTTCTAGAGGCGGCGCCACTCGCGTCCAGTTCCCTGCACAGGTAGGTGGTCGGGGAAGATCGTGTGTTGACGCAGTAATACACCAGCACTATTCATTCTCAGGATCATAAAGTGATGGCATATCCTAACTGTCTCCTGTCACTTTGTAAGATAGGATAACCCTTTAAAGGGTTATCCCATGTTGGATATTGGGGGCATATCACTAGGATATGCCCCCAATCTGGGACCCACACCTATAACGACAATGGAGGGCGCATCGCCCATGTGCAGCCTCCCTTATGGGACTGCCGAAAATAGCCGATTTCTGTGAGCCCCATAGAAGTCATTGGAGCGGTGCACTTCCCTTTTGTTTCAATGGGACTTCTGAAAATAGCGCCACTCGTCTATTTTCGTCAGCCCCATAGAAATGGAGGGTGGCTGTGCATGTGTGGTGCGCCCTCCGGCACTTTTCAGGCTCCGCTCTAAGTATAGGTGCAGGTCCCAGAGGTGGGACCCCCACCTATCAGACATTGGGAGCTTATCCTAGCAATATACCAACATTGTTCCAGACGGGACAACCCCTTTAAGAAGCTGTGCAAGAGAAACAAAGAAGTAAACGATGACGATTCCTCTTGAATAACAGCCAGCAGAGATCTCGATAACCAAAAAATGAAGTTATGTCGGAAATTAGTACATTTCTTTTTTTTTTTTTTTTTTTTTTCATTATGCAAAAAATTGCATTTATTTGTAGAAAACGAAACTCCCCGTAAAACCCTGCTCTGCTGCAGACCCAGAGGCCACCCCTTGGGGATCTAATCATTTTAGTCGTTATTCGCCAGACTTGCTGAAAATGTGTATAATTACATCTGATGCCTGGTTTCTGACTGTTTTCTCCCCACCCCCCCCCCCAGCTCCTGATCACCGTAGCCTTCAACCAGCCGGTGAAGTTATACTCCATGAAGCTCCAGGGTCCTGATAACGGTGAGTGAATTGGGGCCTCACTTTGCCTGTGGATTATTTACATCATGTCATCCTGAGATTTGAACCTTGTAAAATCTGCCCTAGCATTAATATTTTCCAGTATTGAGATCCGTCATAGGGTCTCAATACTGGAAAAAAACGCTTCAGGTTTGTCCCCATTCATTGTCAATGGGGACAAAGCGTAACTGAACAGAACGGAGTGCACCAAAATGCATTCCGTTCCGTTCTCATACTGGAGAGAAAACCGCAGCATGGTGCGGTTTGCTTTCCGTCCTGGGATGCGGAGCAAGACGGATCCGTCATGACCCACAATGCAAGTCAATGGGGATGGATCCGTTTAACTCAGAATCTGACCCTATAGAAAACGGATCCGTCCCCCATTGACTTTCAGTGGAGTTCATGACGGATCCCTCTTGGCAATGTTAAAGATAATACAACCGGATCCGTTCATAACGGATGCAGACGGTTGTATTACCAATTGCTGAACTCTACCGGATCCAGCAAAAACGCTAGTGTCAAAGCAACCTAAGAACACTGGCTCAAGGACCCAGGTGAAACCTCTTCATTACAGAGACCATTTAAGGGGGGTTTCCAGGGCTTAGGATGGGTCATCAATATCAGATCGGCAGGGGTCCGACTCTCAGCACCCCCTGATGATCAGCTATTTTTACTAGTTGTGATGCCAGAACTAGGCACCAGAAAGACACATGTCCGCACACCGTGTAGTGGCTGCGTCTAGTTACTCCAGAGCTGCCCTCATTCACTTGATAGGTCCTTATACATCAATATCAGGATGGCGAGCTTCCACCTCCCAGCACCCCCTCCGGTGACACTAGACAATAACAGTGTCAAATGTTTTTCTAAAGTGGTCCTTTAAATGAATGAAAGCGTTCCTCCATCCAGAGCTGCAAACTTTCCATGGCTCCTGAACCATTGTTGCGGTCTCTTTTCTAAGCCCAGCTGTCTGTTCTCCTGCCTCTGGAGTGGGAAGTAGCAGTCTAAGGGCCCACACAACTGATTTTGAAAAACACACTTAAAAAGTCAGCGCGGAATTCGTTTTTTTGCTCCTTTTTGATGCGTCTTTTTTTTTTTTTTAATCAATGCGTGTTCAATACAAAGCTGAATGATCAGCTTGAGGTTTTTGAAGCATATCTGTGCCAACGAAGTGTGGTAAACGCATGGACTTACATGGAGCTGCTTCCTGTTAATTTTAATGGGAGATTCCCGCTGGGTTCGCACCAGAGCGTACTGAACGTACGATCTGTATGCGCGATTGTACGGGCGTTTACAATCGCGCCGCGAAGACAAGCGAACGCCCATTGTCGCGCGTTCCCGGAAGTCTATGTCCGGGAACGAGCGACACTACGCCCCAAAGAAGCTCCTGAACTTCTTGGGGCGTCGGGCGTTTTACAGCGCGATCGTATGTGCTGTAAAACGCCCAGGTGAGAACCATGCCGATAGGGAAGCATTAGTTTCTCCTTGTTGAGCGTTTTACAGCGCGTAGGAACGCGCTGTAAAACGCTCAGGTCTGAACCGGCTGTCAGCGCTGATTCTGCCCCAGGATAGGGCACGCTGCTTCTTTTTTACACTTGTAAAAGAAATAAAAAATAGCAAGTGCTGCTTCCCATTGAAATGAATGGGAGGCTCTTTTGAGGCATTTTTGGAACTGATTTTGAGGCAGAAATGCGCCAAAGACTCAGTATGAACTGGCCCCAATAGTTACAACTGTCAGATACATTTCTTCAAGGGATTTCTTATGACCCGGTCCCTCCCATTGATAGATGGTGAAACATGATCTGGTAGCATATCGGTGATTTGTTTTGTCCATAAGGGATGCTGGACATCAACCTCACAGGTTTCACAAGTCTTTTGTTTTTAAAGGATAGAAAGCTAAAATAGGAAGCAGGTGACCTCTCCTCCTATGTGACATTAGTGAGGGAGGAGCTGAGTGACATGAAGGATCTACCCTCTTCTCCTAATTGATATGCATTTGGCAGGAAGTAACTACCTTCTCCTATTTGACACAAGTGATGGAGGAAGTGGCCACCTTCCTTTCTATCTGACGGTGAGAGAGGAAGCCGCTACCTTTGTTTCTGTTGGTGATGGAGGAAGTAGCTGCCTCCTCCTCCTAGTTGATACGCATGTGGCCAGAAGTAGCTGCCTTCTTATCCATGAGTCATGGAAGAAGCAGCCACCTTCCTTTATGTTTGAAGTTTGGTCAGGGGGGAAGCAGCTTCTTTCTATTTGCCCAGTGAGGGAGAAAGAAGCTACTTTCCTATCTGACATTGGCGACAGAGGAAGTATCCTCCCTCTCCTCCTAGTTGATATGCATGTAACAGGAGGTGGCTTCCTTCCCCTATTTGACAACAGTGATGGAGGAGGACATAGCTACCTTCTATTTATCATGATTGATAAGGTGCCTACATTCTATTCGACATGTGTGATGGTAGACGTAGCTACCCTCTCCTCTTAGTTAATGAGTGTGGAGGAAGTAGCTGCTTTCTCTTATTTGAGAGTAATGGAGGAAGTAGCTGCCTTCCTTTCCATTTCACATTGGTGATGGAGGAAGTAGCTATCTTCTCCTCCTAGTTAATTTGCCTGTGGGAGGAAGTAGCTACCTTCCTTTCTATTTGATACGAGTGAGGTTGGAAACAGATATCCTCTACTCCTAGTTGATATGAGCGAGGGAGGAGCAGCTACTCGATCCTTCTATTTGATATGAGCGAGGGAGGAGCAGCTACTCGATCCTTCTATTTGATATGAGCGAGGGAGGAGCAGCTACTCGATCCTTCTATTTGATATGAGCGAGGGAGGAGCAGCTACTCGATCCTTCTATTTGATATGAGCGAGGGAGGAGCAGCTACTCGATCCTTCTATTTGATATGAGCGAGGGAGGAGCAGCTACTCGATCCTTCTATTTGATATGAGTGAGGGAGGAGCAGCTACTCGATCCTTCTATTTGATATGAGTGAGGGAGGAGCAGCTACTCGATCCTTCTATTTGATGTGAGTGAGGGAGGAGCAGCTACTCAATCCTTCTATTTGATATGAGTGAGGAAGAAAGCAGCTACCTTCTCATACTATTTGACATAAGTAAAGGAGGTGGTAGCTAATTTCCCATATTTATCCATATTTACCATCCACCCTGAGATCCAATGTCAGCAATAGGTGACCACTGTCAGGGAAGTTTTAGGGCTGCACTATCCCCATCTTCTTGCACGGGCACCCTAGGCAGTGACTTCACAGCTGGGCAGCAGTCCCTACGCTGGAATAAGTGTGAGGGCGGCACGTAAACAGGAAACGACAAACACTAATAGAATAGTCGTACAGTAAAGGGTCAAATGGCAGTTGGGACAATGAAGTGCAGAAACGCCAGAGGCAAATGAGAAAAACAAACACGTCAAAAAGTCAGAGCCAGGAGATCGATACAATACCAAATCGCCTGAAGCCAAAAACGTAGTCACAATACCAATCAAAAAATCCCAAGCCAAAGGAGTCTTCAATACCACAGAGAAAAACAGCAGGGGGAGCCATAGGACAAGAAATTCGCCGTCATCTGCACACGCAGTCGCAGGCCTTTTAAATTGAGGAGGAAGCTGCACACATCGGCGTCCCTGCACGGCGTGCCACCTAATTTCCCAGGGCTCCGATGTCAGAACCGGCCACCCAACAGCCCTGGTTCTCTGGGCAACTGGACGCTGCGGGCGGGTGAACCATAACGCCCAAACCCGGAGCGATGATATCTAGTGTTAGGTTTACATAAACCGCTATACAGACCCTTCCTCTGGTAGGAAGTAGTATTTAGATACCCTACACACTTTTTTACTTCCAGCATTTCTTTTTGCTTATTTCTTTAATGCAAAGTTGTATACAAAGGCCAGGGAGCTATCCCCCGGCGCATGTTAATTCCACTTAACCTGTGAGTGCCTTTTCCTTTCATCAGACCACTGCGTTCACTTTGAATCGCTTCAACATTTTAATTACATAAACAAAGACTGTGCAGAATTCTGTTACTCCCCGACCCGCACCGCCATGCTGGCGTCCTCCAGGTCTCCTGCTGACTGCACTTAGACCCGTAGTTCCTTTTGTTCTGCTGAGTGGAAGTAACCTCTGAAGTGTTCTTAATGCTTCTGTTTGTAGTTTGTGTCTTTTTTTAATCTTTTTCCTGGTTGCATTTTACATTGGTGAATGTTTATTCCGTTCCTTTTCGATTTCTGGATAACCTGGAGTTTTGGTAGTGCTTGAATCGTCAGGAAGCCATCTTTGCCGTTCCAGTCCTACAAAAAATGCTTCATGTTGCGTTTTTTTTTTTTTTAATTTACATTTTTGAAACTGCATTTTATTACCATGTTTTCTCATGAGTCAAGTGTGTGATATTCTCAGCACTGTTTGGGTGGCCAACAATTGCTATGTATTTGAATATATCCAGTATCTCCCTGCAGCCACCACTAGGGGACAGTTGAGTTCAGTGTATATTTCTGTATGTAGTGAGCTCCCTCTAGTGGCGGCTGCAGGCAAACATTATAACATTTTGCTTTCTGTCTGATTGCAGTGAAGCAGGGGATTTTGGAGCTCTATAGAAGAAAATGGAGCTCCCCTCACCTATAAGAAATCGATCCACACTTGATGTTGCTTCCCCCGTCAGTTACAGCTGCTAACTGCCAGACTCATGAACATGAATGCACTAATGCCACTGGGTTCTAATTTAGAAAAGGGACTGTCCAATGAAAGCAGTCGCGTTTTTTTTGTTTTTTGTTTTTTTTTTCTCTGCGCTTTTCAAGTCACATTTTTGTGACTGGCCACTAGAGGGCACAATCTCTTATAGGATTTATCAGAACAGGGGCTTGGGACGTACGGTAATCAGAATTTAAAGGAAAAAAGAAAAAGCTCAGCAGTTGGCCATACCAGAAAATGATAAAAGCAGCACATTCACCTATTAGATCTTTGGATGTAACGTCGACAGAAAGTCGGTGTAAATGTCACTCCAAATTTTATTATGCCACATATGACATAGTTACATTTGACACAATTTATGCCATTTTTGTTAATCTCTTTAATGATTTACATGAGCTTTTAGCACACCCGGTGACATGTCTTTAATCTGTCATCCGGTATTTCAGAGCGTCTGATTGTACAGCAGAAAACCACCACTTTCATTCTTGGCGGTTTTGCTGCAGAAACTGTGCCGTTCACTTGCCGCCCAAAGGACCTCAGTCAGGTGAATGGAGCCAGAATTTTCTGCAACAAATCTACTGCGTGTGAATAGATGTTCAAATTTCTGGTGGGAGAGTCATGAATGTCGCCTATTTCTCTATGATCGTCTGACAGTCCAGTCTTGGACGAAAGGAAATTGCCCCCAGCACTGAAGTGGTTAAAATGGACTTGTTTCCCCCCCCCTTGCAGGTCAAGGCCCAAAGTATGTCAAAATCTTCATAAACCTCCCGCGCTCCATGGATTTTGACGAAGCGATGAGGAGTGAACCCACCCAAGCTCTGGAGTTGTCGGCGGATGATATTAAGGAGGACGGCATTGTACAGCTGCGCTATGTGAAGTTCCAGAATGTAAACAGTGTAACGGTAAGTAGTCACCTCCTAAAGGCACTTACCTGCTGGCAGAGCACCTTCATTCAGGAAAATACCTCTCGGCCCATCTTCTTACTGTCCAGACCAATGTTTCTCAACCAGTGGCTCTCCAGCTGTTGCAAAACTACAACCCCCAGCATGTAGACCTATGCTTGTAGTTGTATTCTTGCAACAGCTAGTAAATATCTGATTAAAGGGCTTCTGTCACCCCACTAAACTGTTTTTTTTTGGGGTACTTATAATCCCTATACTGCGATTTATCCATACATAATGTGATTAATCATTTTGGTTCAGTAGATTCTGCTAAAAACTTACTTTTATAATATGTAAATTACCTGTCTACCAGCAAGTAGGGCGGTTACTTGCTGGTAGCAGCCGCATCCTCCTATCATAATGACGCCCCCTCCGCATGTTGATTGACAGGGCCAGCGAACGGGATCTTTCTCTGGCTGGCCCTGTCTGCTATCAAGATCTCGCGCCTGCACCGTAACAGTATTCAATCGGCGCAGGCGCACTGAGAGGCGGACGCTCGCTCGTCCACTCCATCCTCAATGTGCCGATGACGTCACATCTACACCCGGCGCAGGCGCATTGAGGATGGAGCGGCCGAGCGAGCGTCCTCCCCTCAGTGCGCCTGCGCCGACTGAAGACAGGTACGGCGCAGGCGCCAGATTTTGAATGCAGACAGGGCCAGCAGAGAAAGATCCCGTTCGCTGGCCCTGTCAATCAACATGCGGAGGGGGCGTCATTATGATAGGAGGATGCGGCTGCTACCAGCAAGTAACCGCCCTACTTGCTGGTAGACAGGTAATTTGCATATTATAAAAGTACGTTTTTAGCAGAATCTACTGAACCAAAATGATTAATCACATTATGTATGGATAAATCGCAGTATAGGGATTATAAGTACCCCAAAAAAAAAAAACACAGTTTAGTGGGGTGACAGAATCCCTTTAAGGCCTCTTGCACATGAACGTGTTTTCTTTCCGTGCCAGGTCCGTTTTTTTGCGGACCGTATGCGGAACCATTCATTTCAATGGGTCTGCAAAAAAAACTGAAGGTACTCGGTGTGCATTCCGTTTCCGTATTTCTGTTCCGCTAAAAGATAGAACTTGTCCTATTATTGTCCGCACATAATGGACAAGGATAGTGCTGTTCTATTAGGGGCCAGTTGTTCCGTTCCGCAAAATAGAGAATGCACACGTTCCGCAAAATACATACGGTTGTGTGCAAGTGGCCTAAAAGGGTTTCCCTTTAATGGTTTTTTTTTTTTTTAGCAAGTGCCCACATCGTGCCTCTTTAAACAGAAAATTCATATTTACCTGCTCAATGCCGCTCCTGTCCCCCGCCGTCTCCGGTGCGCGGACATGGTCACCACATACTCCACTGCAGTCAGTAACTGGCTTCATCTATGATGTGCCGCTTGTGGCCACATCACCACTGAGGCCAGTCATTGGCTGGAGGAGTACATGTGAAAACTGAAGATGGAGACTAGAGAACGTGTCAGGCGGAAGCCTGCGGGCACCTCCTAAAAGATCATTATTACTGGAAAACCCTTTTAACCAGAAATTTACAAGACCAGTGGTCCCCGCCCGTGGCTCTTCAGCTGTCGCTAGAATACAACTACAAGCGTATCCAGAAGACCTAGACGCTGGGAGTTGTAGTTAGAGAGCCACAGTTGGGGGATCATTGGTTTTGTAAATATCTGATTAAAGGGGTGTTGTGCAGCATTAGAAAAATGGGTCTGCTACTCTTCTTCTTTTAAAAAAAAAAATCCTCAAATACCGCCACTGCGCTGCATCAGGTATTGCATCTTGGATCCATTTACTTTGGTGGGAATGAGTTACAGTACCAGGCACCGGCCATGAATAAGAGGGGCGCTGTTTATAGAAAAAAAACCTGGAAACCCTTTTAAAACCCAAAGGTTTCACTTTTTTTTTTTTTTTTTTGCCAAAGGCTCAGAATGGGTTAAAAAAGTGATACCCACCCTATCCTTCCTATGCTACTCCCTTTCCCTGCTGCTTTCTATTTCCTGCACTCTCATCCCGCAGGAAATGTCTGCTCGACCAGTCACAGGCTGAGGTGGGTTTTCCCTTCGGGATGATCTGAGTGGTCATTTCCTGTGTGTTGAGAGGAACCAGTGTAAAAAATTTTTTTTTTACCTGCCAAACAGCTGGGAGTCAGACATCCACGATCAGATATTGATGGCCTAGCCTGAGTATTTAAATCCTAGAAAGCCCCATTACCTCTGTATTCCAATAACATCCATGGGGTTCAGGAAGCAGAGATTTGAGGTGCTGTTTGCTGCGGCCCTTGCACCCTACAGCTTCTCATTCTGTCCTCTTGCTGCCTGTGACACGGAGATAGAGAGCACTAGTCACCCATAGATTTCCCCTTTAGGTTCACAAAAAAAAAGGGGGCAGCTACTGAACCCCCGAATAACAACTTATCGCCTATCTACAGATCAGGGGATTTGTCTGATTGGCGGGAGACGGTTTGCTGGAGCCCCCGCTGATTATGATCACAAGGGACCTGAGTTCTCCCCATTTCAAGGGGGTGTCCATTGCTTGTCGCTCTCCACCAGTCCCAAAGAGTTGAATGGAGCAGCAGACATGTACGACCAGGGGAACACTGGACCCCTGCTTTTGGGATCTGCGGCGGCTCTAGGGGTCAGACCCTTGCCGTTCAGATACTTAGCCCCTATGCCAGGGATGGCCAACATGCACCACGATCAGTCAGAGTAGATCTGTGCTGAAACTACACAGCATTGCGTATTGGATAGAGCTGGTAGCCATTGATTTCAGTGCACGGCACATTGGACAGAGCTTTGCAGTCTCTGCTGATCTGTTGTGGTGCAGGTTGTCTGAACCCGGCCGATGATCTTGATGGTGTAATATAAAAGTAATGGACAACCCCTTTAAAGTGACAATCAAAAGCCTGATCCATGGAAGCATAAGATTGCTCCTCCATGAGGGGGTTAACAGAAACTTCCCAGGCCGTCAGGGGCCATTCTGTGAAGGTCCTTTTTCTTGGCCGTAATTGGCGGTGGCCGCGTCGGGCTCATTAGCTTGCTTCATTGCCCCGACTCTCGTAGATAAATTATTTTTTAAGTTCTATTTCCGCTCCGTAACATCCACCAGTCTTTAAATAACCCATTCTGCCGCGCGGCGCACAGGTGGCTGCTCTGCAGTGACATTGCTAGGACAGTTCCAATTTGTGAAATCTGTGAAATTTGCCGGGCTAATTGATATGTGGACTAATTAAATTATGTCTTTTATTGCTCGGCCACCTGATCCGTTCACAGCAGATTCATCATCTCTATCCCCCAGCGTCGTCTTAACCGGCCGCTAATCATTCTTCTTTCAGCTATTTGTCCAGTCCAATCAGGGTGACGAGGAGGCGACAAGAATCACATACTTCACTTTTATTGGGACCCCGGTACAGGCAACAAACATGAACGACTTCAAGAGAGTGAGTTGGGGGAGGGGGAGGGACGCGTGGGGGGAGGTAATGTCTTGTACGTAGCAGCCGGTCGCATTACATTTCTACGAATATCTGTTCAGTGTCAAAAAAGGCATAGGAAATGGAGCAAATTGTGCTGCGATTTCCCTCTATGTAATTTGCCACTGCTATTCATTTTATTTTTTATCTCAAGCTCCCCTTTATAGATGTAGAATTAAATGAGAAAATCCTGCCAGGTACCACTAGGGGGAGCTAATCGTACATGGTTTATACATTAAATCCAATAATAAACTCCCTCTAGTAGCCAGAATTTTACCGGTTTCTTCTGAAGTAGATAATTGATGGTCTAGCCTTAGGATAGGCGAGCAGTGTACTGGGTTGTAGGGGTCCAATTCTCAATTCCCCAACTGGTAAACTGTTAAAGGGTACAGCATCCCCCTTCATAATTTAAAGGTACCGCTCTGTACTTTTAGTAGCGGCTATGTCTGGTATGAGGGTCCTCTATAGCTTCATCCCTTTCTTGTGAATTGGACAGAGCTAACCAAAACTGCGGGCCCGTGCTTGGTGTAGAATAAAGGGGATGTGGCACTTGCCAGGAGCACTATGGTCCCTTCAGTCTGGGGTGCCGAGAGGCGGATCGCAGCTGATCTGATACTTTTGATCAGCTTGAGAACTCCAAAGCGTGGTAATCGGCACCCGAAGAAATCCTCGGCAGTCGGGTGCCGTGCTTTCACACTAAACCAATGCACACCCACTGATTTGCTGGCAGTGGTCCTGTACATGGCACATCGCCCTTTTCGGTCCAGCGAGGGCAGGAGCCACAGCGCTAGAATGGCAGGATTGTGAAAGGCTAGTGCTCTTGTTCGTTTGCACACTGCTCCTTCTTGCCCCCAATCATCCCCCTTTCCCCCCTCCAAATGCCCCTCTATCATGTAGGGATGCCCATTTGGCTTTGCCCTGCCGAATAAGCATTATGTAGGTAATTACAACAACTAATAATATAATAAATGCACTGCGATATAAAATGACTGCAATGTTTTCTGAGTGATTAAACAATTGCAGGTTTAAGGTCCCTACTGTGACATAGAAAAAAGGGGAAAGTCCAAAAAGTATTTTGGAAAAAGAAGAAAACAAAGTTTTTTTAAATTTTTTTTGTTTTTGCTTTCAAACTCTTAAAATAAAAATAAAAAAACTGAAAAATATATATAATTGGTATCTGTACATCAGTAATGGCCTGTTCAATAAGGGTCCGTGTGTGCGGATCCGCAAAACATGGACACCGGCACTATAATAGAAAATGCCTAATCTTGTCCGCTATTGCGGACAAGAATAGGACATGTTCTATTTTTTTTCGGGAAAGGAATTGCGGACATCGAAGTGCGGATCTGCATTTCTGTATCCGGGCAGCACATCGTGTGGCCCCATAGAAATTAATGGGTCCACAATCCCGTTCCGCAAAATGCGGAACAGAATTGCGGACGTGTGAATGGAGCCTAAAATGATTACTTTACCTGTTCTCACTGGTGAAAATAGGTTTAAAAAAATAGTAAAATACAGTAGTTTATTTTTTTTTGTTCATTCCTGCTCCTGAAAAATGCAATTAAGAGCCCATTCACGCGACCCTATACGCCGTGCCCATGTTGTGAAATGCAGACAATGGGTCTGCAAAATATGGGCACCGCCCGTGTGAACTCCACATAGTGGATGCCCACCCATTGACTTGCGATCAGCCAAATTTGGCTAAAGATAGGACATGTCCTATCTTTTGCAGAGCGAAGGCACGGATTGGAAGCCCACAGAACACTCTGAAGCTCTTCGTGATCTTTCGGGTCTGTGCCCCCTCACTGCAAAAGATAGCACATGTCCTATATTTTGCGGATTGCAGAACCATTTAAGTGAGTGAGTCCTCACCACAATACGGCATTTGACATGGCCGGTGCCTGTGTTTTGCGGACCACTATTTGCAATCCGCAACACAGGCACAACGACCACACGGTCGTGTGAATGGGCCGTAAAGTTGATTGAAATAAAAAAAAAAAAAATATATATATATATATAATTACACACACCCCATAATGGCACAAATGGAAACCAAAACTTGTCCCACAAAAAATAATCCTTCACACAGCCCCGTTGACTGAAAAAGAAGGGCTTTGCTGTGACAGATACAGATAAAAAAAAAAAAGTTTTTATTTTGCAAAGGTTAAAAAATAAAACCATATAAATTTTATATTGCGACGCCGTACTGATGCCCAGAAACAAAATAAAACGCCAAAAACAATGGCGGTATTGCTGTGTTTTTTACATCTTAAACCCCTCCCCAAAATGTATATACTTTTAGCTCTATAAGACGCATCTGGGTTTTAAAGCAGGAAAATCAAACAAATATTTTTGATTAAAAAATATACCTCTCCCTCTCTGGATGGTGCTGTCAGATCCAGCACGCTTTTCCTGCAGCGTAGCACTATGACTAGATGTTGCACGGCGCCATGTCATTGTGCACTGTACACAGTCGAGACACAGCAGAGCGCCCTGCCGGCAAAAGACCAGGGAGTGGTGCATAAAGCCAGCACTAGGAGCGCTGTATTCGCCGATCCCCGATCCTACTGTGTACTAATGAGAGACATGAAGCGCTCATTTGTACTTTTTAACACACTCTGCCATCTCCCCCCTCCCCCCCACTGTTGGGGAAGGTGCGTCTTATAAAGCAAAAATATGGTATGTTACACAGTACATTAGATGTGCCACCAAGAAATAAAGCTCTCCTTCTGCCATGAAATCGGAAAAATATAAATAAATTGTGGCCCTTGAAATGTGGAGATGAAAAAAAATCTACAGTCCGAAGTAGGCTGCATCCTTTTGGGGTTAACAAACGTGGCCGCAAAATTCTTACGCCCAAAATACATGTGGCTTTAAGGGGTTAAAAAAAAATGCTAAACCTAGAAATAAAAAAACGTAAAAACTGATGAACTTGCCTTCACTTGGCAGATTTTGTTGCAGAAATTTCAGCAGCTGAAAATCTGCTCCATTCTCCTCAGTGGGAGCAGCGCTGCTTCACTACCGCAACGGACGGAGCTGCGTAGTTCTGACGCCAGTTTTAGTTACCTACTTGTTATAATGCCCCTTCCTATTCTTTTGATTCCCTCTCGGAATGTCCAGCCAACGTGTCAGGTGGTCAGACGTGCTCAGTAACTCGGACCAATCGCCCAGATCTTCTCGTACATGGGTGGGGGGAGTGATTCCTGCTACCGCACAGCCAGCCACTAAGATTCAGTACAGTAGAGGGGGCTTCTTCTCCCCATCTCTGAAGAGAGTAGGTGGTAATCACAAGAGAAGTGTCATATTTAATCAGAAGACGTATGCAGACTATTACAAACCCAGCAGAGGGGGGAGGACCCTGCTACAGCCAGACGTATGATAGTGAGGAGAAGAGGTGTAGATTAATGGCGGAAGTGCTGGGATTATTTATTTTATAATTTTTTTTTTTTTTTTTTTTTTTATTCTTTTGTTACTGTTCCCTTAAAAATTACTCAATTATTTATATTTTTTATTTTTTTGTCTTTTTTCCAGGTTGTAGGCAAGAAGGGGGAGAGTCACTGAGCAGATGTCCGATGCCTGGGAAGTCACTGTAACACGTTTCGGGGTCATCACAACAAGAGCAATTTCCGACCGATTTAAATGTCCCATTCAGAAATAATTCCCAATAAACCATTTGCTTTTTGTTATGTTTCATACCTGTGATTTTATTGGAATCTGGCTCTGCTCATTTGTAAATAAATAGGACTACTTTTGCCAAATCACTTTTGTGTCGGAGGACTTCAATAGGCGTCATCTTTAATTGTGTCTGGAAACCATAGAAGAAGAAAAAAAGCTTTGCAGCCCACAGCTATTGTTCTCAGGTGTCACAATAGTTGCTGGGAAGTAAAAGGCACTTTGCTGGAGGTGCAAAGTTATGTCTGGGGGTCCCTGTCACACCAGTAAACTCTGCCATGTAGCGCACCTCGTCTCAGCCTCATAGGCCTGCTAAGCTGCACTCTATTGCCCCGCTAATATGGTGACCCCTTATGTGCCCCCCCCCCCCCCCATACTATATGATGCGCTCTGA
Source organism: Bufo bufo (assembly GCF_905171765.1). Taxonomy (NCBI): domain Eukaryota; kingdom Metazoa; phylum Chordata; class Amphibia; order Anura; family Bufonidae; genus Bufo; species Bufo bufo. Next base: position 47,682,874 of record NC_053390.1, read on the forward strand.
TGTGCCTCATGATAAACAGAGCAGATCTCGTGTTGCTGTTCTGCGCCGGTCTGTTTAGCGGCTTCATTGCTACTGCAAGCGCCAAACCAGCAGCTGTAAAGTGAATAGCGGAGCATGGAGGTGACAGCCCCCAGCTTCACCATTTATATTCAACTGTATCCGCATCCTGAAGATGTGGCCGAGACTGAAAGCTGGGTGGGGGTTTGGCTGCCAGGGGGCAGCAGGGACCCCACTTAATCCCTGGGGTCCCAAGTAATTGCATGAGCTACATAGCGGCCAAATCTCCCACCGTCCATTAAAGGGGTATTCCGTTTGAAGGTATTCCCTATCCACAGCGCTTGCAGTGCTATTTTGTGTCATGGGAATGCAATAAAATAAAACCCCTTCTATGCCGCGGTCCGCGCTGACGGCGACATAGAAGAGGTTTGTGTCAGGTGAACGATCGCATCGATTCCCCGCGCTGCTGTGGCGGGGACTCGATGTCTCAGAAGACAGCCCGATGCCGTGCAGAGGCTGCCCAATGCCTTGCACGGCATCGGGAACTGCCTCCTACGGGAGCCGAGGAGATCCAGCATCAGGCCCGTCTCCTAGGCAACCTGTTAGTGTATGACTCAGTGTCCTACACTATCAGGCAATGCATTACAATACAGATGTATTGTAATGCATTGCAGAGGGGATCAGACCCCCAAAAGTGTGTGCCATAAATAAAGTAAAGTAAAAAAAAAAGTTTTTAATAAAATTAATAAAGTAATAAAATTAATAAAGCAAAGAAAAAAAAAAGCCCTTTTCCCCTTATTTTATAATAAAAAAATGAAAAAAAAAAACAAAACCCACACATTAGGTATCGCTGTGTCCGTAATGACCGGCTCTATAAATATATCACATGATCCACCCTGTCCGATAAACACCATAAAAAAAAAAGCAATTTGTCACCTTACATCACAAAAAGCACAACACCAAGCTATCAAAAAGCCGTATGCCCACCAAAATGGTATCAATAAAACGGTCACCTCATCCCACAAAAAATGAGCCCCTACCTAAGACAATCGCCCAAAAAAAAAAAACTATAGCTCTCAGAACATGGAGACACTAAAACATCATTTTTGGGGTTTCAAAACTATAATTGTGCTAAAGTGAAATACATTTAAAAAAATATATATACATATTAGGTATCGCCACGTCTGTAACAACCAGCTCTATAAAAATATTACATTACCTAACCACTCAGGTGAACACCCTAAAAAAAAAACTGTGTAAAAAAAAAAGGCATTTTTGTCACATTACATCACAAAAATTGCAACAGCAAGTGATCAAAAAGGCGTATGCCCCCCAAAATAGTACCAATCAGACCGTCGCCTCATCCCGCATAAAATGAGACCCTACCTAAGAGAATCGGTCAAAAAATAATAAAATCTATGGCTCTCAGACTGACACTACAATATTATTTTGGTTTCAAAAATGCTATGTGCATAACGATCTGCTCTATAAAAAGTCCCATGACCTAATCCCTCAGGTAAACGCTATATAAATAAAAAATAAAAATCTGTGCTAAAACATCAATTTTTTTTGTTACCTTGCCTCACAAAAAACGTAATATAGAGCAATAAAAAAATCATATGTACCCCAAAATAGTACCAATAAAACTGGCACCTTATCCCGTAGTTTCCAAAATGTGGTCACTTTTTTGAGTTTCTACCGTAGGGGTGCATCAGGGGGGCTTCAAATAAGACATGGCATCTAAAAACCAGTTCAGCTAAATTTGCCTTCCAAAAACCATATGGCGTTCCTTTCCTTCTGTGCAATACCGTGTGCCTGTACAGCAGTTTACAATCACATGTGGGGTGTTTCTGTAAACCGCAGAATCGGGGTAATAAATATTGAGTTTTATATGTCTGTTAACCCTTGCTTTGCTATTGGAAAAAATGGATTAAAATGGAAAATCTGCCAAAAAAGTGAAATTATGACATTTCATCTCCATTTTGCATCAATTCTTGTGGAACACCTAAAGGGTTAACAAAGTTTGTAAAATCAGTTTTGTATACCTTGAGGGGTGTAGTTTCTAAAATGGGGTCATTTTTCGGTGGTTTCTATTATGTAAGGCTCAGACCTGAACTGGTCCTTAACCCCTTATTTCATCTTAAGGACCAGGCCATTTTTTGCAAATCTGACCAGTGTCACTAAGTGCTGATAACTTTAAAACGCTTTGGCCTCATGCACACGACCATTGTTGTGTTCCGTTCCGCAAAATGGGGTTCCGTGATCAGTTTTTGTTTCCGTGTGTCTTCCGTTATTTTTGGAGGATCACCAGACATGAAGGAAAGTAAAAAAAAAAGACAGGTTTGCCATGCAAATGATAGGAAAAAAACGGACGCGGATGACAATCTTGTGTGCCTCTGTTTTTTAGCGGTCCCATTGACTTGAATGGGTCCGCGAACCGTTTTCCGCAAAAATAATAAGACAGGTTATATTTTTTTTGGACGGACTGGAACCACGGATCACGGACACGGATGACAAACGGTGCATTAGTAGAGTTTTCAACGGACCCATTAAAAGTCAATGGGTCCGCAGAAAATCACGATAAACGGCACAACGGTCGTGTGCATGAGGCCTTTGACTTATGGAGGCCATTCTGAGATTGTTTTTTCGTCACATATTGTACTTCATAACACTGGTAAAATGAAGTAAAAAAAAAATTCATTTTTATTTATAAAAAAATACCAAATTTACCAAAAATTTCTAAAAAATTGCAGATTTCCAAGTTTCAATTTCTCTACTTCTATAATACATAGTAATACCTCCAAAAATAGTTATTACTTTACATTCCCCATATGTCTACTTCATGTTTGGATCATTTTGGGAATGATATTTTATTTTTTGGGGATGTTACAAGGCTTAGAAGTTTAGAAGCAAATCTTGAAATTTTTCTGAAATTTTCAAAAACCCAATTTTTAGGGACCAGTTCAGGTCTGAAGTCACTTTGCGAGGCTTACATAATAGAAACCACCCAAAAATGACCCCATTCTATAAACTACACCACTCAAGGTATTCAAAACTGATTTTACAAACTTTGTTTACCCTTTAGATGTTCCTCAAGAATTAATGGAAAATAGAGATACAATTTCAAAATTTCACTTTTTTGGCAGATTTTCCATTTTAATAATTTTTTTTCCAGTTACAAAGCAAGGGTTAACAGCCAAACCAAACTCAATATTTATGGCCCTGATTCTGTAGTTTACAGAAACACCCCATATGTGGTCGTAAACAGCTGTACGGGCACACGGCAGGGCGCAGAAGGAAAGGAATGCCATGCGGTTTTTGGAAGGCAGATTTTGCTGGACTGTTTTTTTTGACACCATGTCCCATTTGAAGCCCCCCTGATGCACCCCTAGAGTAGAAACTCCAAAAAAGTGGCCCCATTTTAGAAACTACGGGATAGGGTGGCAGTATTGTTGTTACTAGTTTAGGGTACATATGATTTTTGGTTGCTCTATATTACACTTTTTGTGAGGCAAGATAACAAGAAATAGTTGTTTTGGCACCGTTTCTTATTTTTTGTTATTTACAACATTCATCATACAGGTTAGATCATGTGATATTTTTATAGACCAGGTTGTCACGGATGCGGCGATACCTAATATCTATACTTTATTTTTTTTTATTTATGTAAGTTTTACACAATGATTTCATTTTTGAAGCAAAAAAATCATGTTTTAGGGTTTCCATAGTCTGAGAGCCATAATTTTTTCAGTTTTTGGGCGATTACCTTGGGTAGGGTATGATTTTTCGGGATGAGATGACTGTTTTATTGGCACTATTTTGGGGTGCATATGACTTTTTGATGGCATGCCATTACACTTTTTGTGATGTAAGGTGACAAAAAATTGTTTATTTAGCACAGTTTTTATTTTTTACGGTGTTCATCTGAGAGGTTAGGTCATGTGATATTTTTATGGAGTCGGTCGTTACGAACGCGGTGATACCAAATATGTATACTTTTTTTTTTATTTATGTAAGTTTTACACTAACTGCTTTTTTCAAAAACAAAAAATGATGTTTTAGTGTCTCCATATTCTGAGCCATAGTTTTTTTATTTTTTGGGCGATTGTCTCAGGGGCTCATTTTTTGTGGGATGAGGTCACGGCTAGATTGGTACTATTTTGGTGGGCAAACGCCTTTTTGATCGCTTGCTGTTGTACTTTTTGTGATGTAAGGTGACAAAAAAATGGTTTATTTAGCACAGTTTTAATTTTTTACGGTGTTCATCTGAGGGGTTAGGTCATGTGATATGTTTATAGAGCCGGTCGATACGGACGCGGCGATACCTAATATGTATACTTTATTTTTTTCCCCCTATCTTTTACCAATTTTTTTTAACTTTATTTGGGGAAAATTCCATTTTGGTTTATTTTTACTTGAAACTTTAATTTTTTGGGGGGGAAAACTTTATTTTCTCAACTTTTTTTTTAACTTTATTTTTTGTCCTACTTTGGGACTTGAACTTTATTCCTTTACAATGCATTCCAATACTTCTGTATTGGAATGCATTGGCTGTATGAGTAATACTGTGTGTATTACTTATACAGCTTCCGGGGCCTGTGAGATCCAGGCCACATTTTACAAAAACACATCTGAAGTCTCCCAAAAGCATGTGGGAAAAGGTTTTATAGTCTGATGAAACCAAGGCCATAATTCCAAAATATATGTATGGCCCAAAAACAACACTGCACATCACCAAAAGAACACCATACCCACAGTGAAACATGGTGATGGCAGCATCATGCTTTGGGGCTGTTTTTCTTCAGCTGGAACTGGGGCCTTAATTAAGCTAGAGGGAATTATGAACAGTTCCAAATACCAGTCAATATTGGCACAAAACCTTCAGACTTCTGCTAGAAAGCTGAACATGAAGAGGAACTTCATCTTTCAGCATAACAACGACCCAAAGCATACATCCAAATCAACAAAGGAATGACTTCACCAGAAGAAGATTAAAGTTTTGGAATGGCCCAGACCTGAATCCGATTTGAAAATCTGTGGGGTGATCTGAAGAGGGCTGTGCACAGGAGATGCCCTCGCAATCTGACAGATTTAGAGTGTTTTTGCAAATCTTGCCAAGTCAATTCAGAATGAATACAGAGGGTTCACCACAAGATGTAAACCATTGGTGAGCCTCAAAAACAGGAAGGCCAGATTAGAGTTTGCCAAACGACGTCTAAAAAAGCCTTCACAGTTCTGGAACAACATCCTATGGACAGATGAGACCAAGATCAACTTGTACCAGAGTGATGGGAAGAGAAGAGTATGGAGAAGGAAAGGAACTGCTCATGATCCTAAGCATACCACCTCATCAGTGAAGCATGGTGATGGTAGTGTCATGGCGTGGGCATGTATGGCTGCCAATGGAACTGGTTCTCTTGTATTTATTGATGTGACTGCTGACAAAAGCAGCAGGATGAATTCTAAAGTGTTTCGGGCAATATTATCTGCTCATATTCAGCCAAATGCTTCAGAACTCATTGGACGGCGCTTCACAGTACAGATGGACAATGACCCAAAGCATACTGCAAAAGCAACCAAAGAGTTTTTTAAGGGAAAGAAGTGGAATGTTATGCATTAGCCAAGTCAATCACCTGACCTGAATCCGATTGAGCATGCATTTCACTTGCTGAAGACAAAACTGAAGGGAAAATGCCCCAAGAACAAGCAGGAACTAAAGACAGTTGCAGTAGAGGCCTGGCAGAGCATCACCAGGGATGAAACCCAGCGTCTGGTGATGTTGTCTATGCGTTCCAGACTTCAGGCTGTAATTGACTGCAAAGGATTTGCAACCAAGTATTAAAAAGTGGAAGTTTGATTTATGATTATTCTGTCCCATTACTTTTGGTCCCTTAACAAGTGGGAGGCACATATGCAAACTGTTGTAATTCCTACACCGTTCACCTGATTTGGATGTAAATACCCTCAAATTAAAGCTGACAGTCTGCAGTTAAAGCACATCCATTGTGGTGGTGTATAGAACCAAAAATGTTAGAATTGTGTTGATGTCCCAATATTTATGGACCTGACTGTAGGTCACATTAAAGGTGGAAAAAGTTCTGAAATGATTTATCTTTGTCTCATTTTTTTACATCACAGAAACCTCACATTTTAACAGGGGTGTGTAGACTTTTTATATCCACTGTGTGTGTGTGTGTGTGTGTATATTTATGTATATATATATATATATATATTACAGTACAGACCAAAAGTTTGGACACACCTTCTCCTTCAAAGAGTTTTCTTTATTTTCATGACTATGTAAATTGTAGATTCACACTGAAGGCATCAAAACTATGAATTGACACATGTGGAATTATATACACTGCTCAAAAAAATAAAGGGAACACTTAAACAACACAATGTAACTCCAAGTCAATCACACTTCTGTGAAATCAAACTGTCCACTTAGGAAGCAACACTGAGTGACAATCAATTTCACATGCTGTTGTGCAAATTGGATAGACAACAGGTGGAAATTATAGGCAATTAGAAAGACACCCCCAATAAAGGAGTGGTTCTGCAGGTGGTGAGCACAGACCACTTCTCAGTTCCTATGGTTCCTGGCTGATGTTTTGGTCACTTTTGAATGCTGGCGGTGCTTTCACTCTAGTGGTAGCATGAGACGGAGTCTACAACCCACACAAGTGGCTCAGGTAGTGAAGCTTATCCAGGATGGCACATCAATGCGAGCTGTGGCAAGAAGGTTTGCTGTGTCTGTCAGCGTAGCCTCCAGAGCATGGAGGCGCTACCAGGAGACAGGCCAGTACATCAGGAGACGTGGAGAAGGCCGTAGGAGGGCAACAACCCAGCAGCAGGACCGCTACCTCCGCCTTTGTGCAAGGAGGAACAGGAGGAGCACTGCCAGAGCCCTTCAAAATGACCTCCAGCAGGCCACAAATGTGCATGTGTCTGCTCAAACGGTCAGAAACAGACTCCATGAGGGTGATATGAGGGCCCAACGTCCACAGGTGGGGGTTGTGCTTACAGCCCAACACCGTGCAGGACGTTTGGCATTTGCCGCTCAAACGGTCAGAAACAGACTCCATGAGGGTGATATGAGGGCCCAACGTCCACAGGTGGGGGTTGTGCTTACAGCCCAACACCGTGCAGGACGTTTGGCATTTGCCAGAGAACACCAAGATTGGCAAATTCGCCACTGGCGCCCTGTGCTCTTCACAGATGAAAGCAGGTTCACACTGAGCACATGTGACAAACGTGACACAGTCTGGAGACGCCGTGGAGAACGTTCTGCTGCCTGCAACATCCTCCAGCATGACCGGTTTGGCATTGGGTCAGTAATGGTGCGAGGTGGCATTTCTTTGGAGGGCCGCACAGCCCTCCATGTGCTCGCCAGAGGTAGCCTGACTGCCATTAGGTACCGAGATGAGATCCTCAGACCCCTTGTGAGACCATTTGCTGGTGCGGTTGGCCCTGGGTTCCTCCTAATGCAAGACAATGCTAGACCTCATGTGGCTGGAGTGTGTCAGCAGTTCCTGCAAGACGAAGGCATTGATGCTATGGATTGGCCCGCCCGTTCCCCAGACCTGAATCCAATTGAGCACATCTGGGACATCACGTCTCGCTGTATCCACCAACGTCACGTTGCACCACAGACTGTCCAGGAGTTGGCAGATGCTTTAGTCCAGGTCTGGGAGGAGATCCCTCAGGAGACCGTCCGCCACCTCATCAGGAGCATGCACAGGCGTTGTAGGGAGGTCATACAGGCACGTGGAGGCCACACACACTACTGAGCCTCATTTTGACTTGTTTTAAGGACATTACATCAAAGTTGGATCAGCCTGTAGTGTGTTTTTCCACTTTAATTTTGAGTGTGACTCCAAATCCAGACCTCCAAGGGTTAAAAAATTTGATTTCCATTTTTTTATTTTTGTGTGATTTTGTTGTCAGCACATTCAACTATGTAAAGAACAAAGTATTTCAGAAGAATATTTTATTAATTCAGATCTAGGATGTGTTATTTTTGTGTTCCCTTTATTTTTTTGAGCAGTGTACATAACAAACAAGTGTGAAACAAGTGAAAATATGTCCTATTCTAGGTTCTTCAAAGTAGCCACCTTTTGCTTTGATTACTGCTTTGCACACTCTTGGCATTCTCTTGATGAGCTTCAAGAGGTAGTCCCCTGAAATGGTCTTCACTTCACAGGTGTGCCCTGTCAGGTTTAATAAGTGGGATTTCTTGCCTTATAAATGGGGTTGGGACCATTAGTTGCGTTGAGGAGAAGTCAGGTGGATACACAGCTGATAGTCCTACTGAATAGACTGTTAGAATTTGTATTATGGCAAGAAAAAAGCAGCTAAGTAAAGAAAAACGAGTGGCCATCATTACTTTAAGAAATGAAGGTCAGTCAGTCAGCCGAAAAATTGGGAAAACGTTGAAAGTAAGGGCTATTTGACTATGAAGGAGAGTGATGTGGTGCTGCGCCAGATGACCTGGCCTCCACAGTCACCGGACCTGAACCCAATCGAGATGGTTTGGGGTGAGCTGGACCGCAGAGTGAAGGCAAAAGGGCCAACAAGTGCTAAGCATCTCTGGGAACTCCTTCAAGACTGTTGGAAGACCATTTCAGGGGACTACCTCCTTGAAGCTCATCAAGAGAATACCAAGAGTGTGCAAAGCAGTAATCAAAGCAAAAGGTGGCTACTTTGAAGAACCTAGAATATGACATATTTTCAGTTGTTTCACACTTGTTTGTTATGTATATAATTCCACATGTGTTAATTCATAGTTTTGATGCCTTCATAGTCATGAAAATAAAGAAAACTCTTTGAATGAGAAGGTGTGTCCAAACTTTTGGTCTGTACTGTGTATATATATATATATATATGGATTGCTGTTATAATATGTGTATGGAGGATCGACTCTATTAATCGTTATGGATAGACACTGTGATTCAGTAATGTGACTACTAGAGGTCACCAATGAAAATGCGCTTATGCACCCTGCCTTACTTGCTGAATCTTCCGACCCCGCATCTGAAAGTTGAGGTGATGCAAATTAAGGGCTCATTCACACGACCGTAAGCCGTCCGTGCCCGTATTGCGGACCGCAAACCCATTGACTTGAATGGGTCTGCAAGCCTCCAGATACGTTGCAGAGCGGAGGCATGGATGGGAAGCACTACGAAGTGCTTCAGTGAGCTTTTGGGTCTGTCTCCGCACCGCAAAAGATAGGACAAGTCCTATCTTTTGCTGTATGCTGCAGATCGCGGACCCGCAATACAGGATTCACACGGCCAGTGACCAGATGTGGACGGACTACGATCGTGTGAATGAGCCCTACCAATCCTAATCTAATTGGTACAGATCGGTTAAAAAATCAGGATGTGTAGTTATGAAGCCACCCCCAGATGAAGGTATGCCGAACCGTGCATCGGGGAGGGTGTCATCCTGGCTGGATCGAAGACCATAAGTAATATGATTTCCTCCTGTTGATGACAGAATGATATGGTGACTTTGACCATAATAGTTATTATCCTTGCAGGTACTAGTTTTCTCTACCAGCCATTAGCACTTACACTTTATGTTTTTATAGGCTCTTTTTATTTGTTAAGGGACCAGAGAATGCCATTTTTTTGAGATTATAGATTTATGCAGTATTTTTCGCCCCAAAAAGTTGCACCTGCCCATAAGACGCAACTAGGTTTTAGAGGAGGAGAATAAAAAATATTTTTAATCCGACCTCAGCTCACAGCCCCAATCAGACCCCCAATAAGACCTCAGCTCAGACCCCAATGTGAATGACCCCCAATAAGACCTCAGATAAGAGCCCCAATCTAAATCAGACCTCAGATGAGACCCCCGTGCCTCAGATCAGCCCCCATATAGAAAAAGGTGATTTTTGCTTTTTATTTATTTACACCTATTAAATTAATTCCTAAGGTTAGTACAGTCATGTGGATACCAGAAATGTGTAGGTTTTTGTATAATGCACATACAATAACATTTATTTTCTTTTAACCTGTTCCCACTCTGCACCATTACAGTGGGTCACAAAAAGTAGCTAGCGTGAGCCACTGTACTTTTGTGGCACAGTCATGGCATGGACACACGTTCAACACCAATTTCTCACTGCTGGAATCGGAGAAAGCATAATCCAATCCAGTGTAGCCACTTAGATGCTGCAGTCAATGCTGACAGCAGCATCTACATGGTTAGAGAGAAGGGGGGGGGGGGCAGGGGCGTAACGATCGCGGTCGCAGGGAGTGCGACTGCGACCGGGCCCGGCGGGGGGAGGGGGCCCGCTGTACTAACATGTAATGAAGCGCTGTGAAGGGGCCCGGCATGAAGTACAGTGACAATGCCGGGCCCCGTCAGGGCGCTCCATTACATGTTTAATATGAGGCAAGGTGGGGGAGGTTTGCGCAGAGGGGGTGGGAGGAAGAGGGAGGACGCGCGCACTCACTCACATACACTCGGCCCGGCAGTTCTTGTCACTGCCGGGCTGTCTCCAGATCATCAGTGAAGCAGGAGCTCTAGCGCTCCCTCTGCTGGCCGCACATCGGGCTGCTGGCTGTGGGAGGAGCTCTGAAGGCCCGGGAAACTGCCTTTAGTACAGCCAGCAGCGCGATGTGAGTGTGGCAGCGCAACATCAGGGAAGAGGGTAAGTATGTGTTTTTTTTTTATTTTCCTAACACTGCAGACTGGGGGCAAAGGGGAAGGGGGGGGGGGGGTTGATGGGCACAACTAGAGTGAGGGGGCACAAAAGTGGGCATCTCTACTGAGGGGGCACCTAATCTGCCATAACTACTGTGAGGGGGGCACATAATCTGGCATAACCACTGTGAGGGGCACATATGTGGGCATATCTAATGTGAGGGGCACATAATCTGGCATAACCACTGTAGGGGGGCACATATCTGGCATAACTACTGTGAGGGGGGCACATATAAAGGCATAACTATGAGATGGCACATATAAAGGCATAACTACTGTGAGGGGGGCACATAATCTGGCATAACCACTGTGAGGGGCACATATGTGGGCATATTTAATGTGAGGGGCACATAATATGGCATAACCACTGTAGGGGGCACATATCTGGTCATAACTACTGTGAGGGGCACATAGTCTGGCATAACTACTGTGAGGGGGAACATATCTGGCCATATCCACTGTGAGGGGCACATATCTGGGCATAACTACTGTGAGTGGGCACATATCTGGGCATAACCACTGTGAGCGGGCACATATCTGGGCATATCCACTGTGAGGGGCACATATCTGGGCATATCCACTGTGAGGGGCACATATCTGGCATAAATACCGTGAGGGGGCATATATTTGGCATAACTACTGTTAGGGGGCACATATTTGGCATAACTACTGTGAGGGGCACATATCTGGGCATAACTACTGTGACAGGAACAAAGGTGGGCATAACTGCTGTGAGGGGCCACAAGAAGGACATAACTTTTGTGAAGGGACCACAAGGTGGGCTTAATTACTGTGAAAGGCCACAAGATGGGCATTACTACTGTGAGGGGCCACAATGTGGACATTAGTACTGTGTGGTAGCACTTAGGGGAAATGTCCTAAATTACCCTGCTATACATTGGCATAGCTCAGTCTACCAGGCCAGCAGAGCGCCCCCAGCTGGTAGTTTCACAGGGGTAGTCACCATCCCTTCCTTATGTGATTATTCTTTTTTTTTCTATCACCACAGGGACCTTGTTCTGGATCCAGCGGACATCACACCGACGCCAGCGACACCCTGGATGAGGTAGGACCAGATTTTATTAGGATTGGGTGAGTGTAGCCATGCATTGGGCTCTTTCACACGAGCGGATCCCGTGTGGCTAATCTGCTGTGTGAAAGAGAGCCAAGCCCCGCTCCGGACAGCAGAGACACCGAGCAGTAACATGATTGATAATGCTCCATGCCTCTCTATGATCGTTTTGCTACAAAATCACGGTGACCACTTTATCTCCCTGTGATTTTTTAGTAAAAAGGTCACAGAGAGGCACGGAGCATTATCAATCGCGTTACTGCTCCGTGTCTCTGCTGTCCGGAATGGGGCTTGGCCCTCATTCACGCAGCGGACTAGCCACACGGGAAAGCCATTAGTAAGAAAATCTGCCGCTTCTTTATAAAAATCGGGGGGTAGGGGGGCCCCGATACAAAGTTTGCACTGGGGCCCATAACACTCTAGTTACGCCACTGGGGGGGGGGGTTCCCTCTCCAACCACATAACCTCTTCTACAATGCAACAGTGGGGTGCTCAGATGTTTCTATGACAGCCAGGAGCCTAACAATGGCCCCCCGTTTAGGGTTGAAACCTGGCTGTTGAATCACTGACCTAGCTGGTATTACAACTGGGAGGCCAGTGCCGGCATTTAATTTATACCGACTACTTTAGTTGCCAATGACGTATATCATAGGGCCTTGCTACTAAGGGTTCTTTCTAAGGCTGTATACAGATTTTAAACCTGAGAATCTATCCATACACTTGAGAAAGAGTCGGGTTAAATAAGAGCAACATATGTCTTGTGGGTAGCTAGCATGGCTTAGATTGTTAGCTTAAAAAGACTTGGGTCTCATCTCTAGCTGCTATACAGCCTGAGATAGAGCAGATTGATGCAGATTCCCCTTCAGTCAGCTATTGCAGCCAATATGGACCAGGTGAGGGGAAAAAAACATTCCTGTGGAGTGAGACGGTACCAGAGCAAAAGAAAAGCAGTTAAGCCACAAGATTAATCCCAATAGAAAGCAGGAAAGATATCCACACACTGCTTAGAACCGGGTGAGTAAATGTGAAACACAGTAAACAGGACTTTGGTCTTTGCTGCATGTGGAATGGGTTGCAGCATCTTGCTCCTACCATATTTTTGAGAGATTTGTACACCTGTGGTTAATTTTGGAAGATCACAAAGTGTGTTAAGAGCGAGACTTAGGGACTACTACTGCCGCTGCCTATATACAGCCAATGGAAAAAAACAAGCTCTGCGAAATACCTCAAAATTCTTCCTTACCCATCATCTGCAGTAAAAAAGACTGTTCTTTGCTATCACTACACTGGGCCAGCCCATTGCCTCCACCATCCGCCGGGCCCTGCCAAACACCAGGCAGGAGCTCTCAAAGAGCCCATGGAGTGGCCTGAGGGAAGAAGGGGTGCAGACTCTATTCACTATAAAGCTGAGGGTGAGCCAGGGTGAGATCGCCACCGTGAACTATGAGTACTACTACCACCATCATAGCCACTACCACTCCTCCCATCTTTGCCTGCCCTCCGTGTTTCTGCAGTTGCATTAAAACATCATCAGGCAGTCTCTGAGTAAAAAGTGGATCACTGTTTGTGTATATGCCATTATCAGACACAGCAAAAAAAAAAAAAGGGCATAGAAATGACACACTGTGCCTAGCATATACACACCTACCAAAAATAAGGCACTTAAACCCATGTGTAATACATAATAATGCAGTACAGTGACATAAAAGCAGAGATAAGACATGTCCAAGGTGGCTAACGCATCTCATATACAGAGGTATAATACTAATAAGTAAAATATAAGGGCTACAATAAATAAATAGTATGACTATGAATAAGTAAAAAAATAATACTTAATAATGAATAATAGTAACTGTGATAAACTCACCGCTCGTATCAATACCCACACAAAACCAGGGGCGTTGCTAGGTTAAAACATTCGGGGCCTGGCTTCCTGAGGGGAATCAGATAAGGGGTGAACTGAGATTTTTTTGGGGTTCAGTAGGTTCACATTACATTAATACATCAACAGGTACAGTCTCAACGTGCAAGGTGGATCCCGCATATGCATATATGCCATTAGCTACACTAATATATTCTCTGGGCAAGCTGGGCTCCTGCATAGGCGTGCATGGTACATGGCTAAGGTGCAGCAATAAAATAAAATCTCTAGTTTTTATTTTCATGTAAATAGAGGGGGTTTGTACGTGAAAAAATGAGATTTAGAAAAAAATATTTTTACCTTTTTTACATAAATTTTATTTTTAAAACACTTTTTTGTACTTTTTTCTATATTCCACTAGGGGAACTTACATAGTTACATAGTTGATACGGTTGAAAAAAGACATAAGTCCATCAAGTTCAACCAAGGAATAGGTGGGGACGTGAATCCCAGAAGGAAGTGAGACTGTTTTTTACTTTTAAGAATTCATCTAAACCCTTTTTTAAAACTGTCCACTGTTCCTGCTGTGACCACGTCCTGAGGAAGTCTATTCCATAGATTCACAGTTCTTACAGTAAAGAAGCTTTGACGCTTCTGGAGACTGAACTTTTTCTTCTCTAGTCGGAGGCAGTGCCCCCTTGTCTTTTGAGGGCATTTTACATGGAACAGTTTTTCACCATAATTTTTGTATGGCCCATTTATATTTTTGTATAAGTTAATCATGTCCCCCCTTAGTCATCTCTTCTCAAGACTAAATAAATTAAATTCTTTTAATCTTTCTTCATAACTAAGACCCTTTATGCCCCTTATCAGTTTAGTCGCTCTCCTCTGTACTTTTTGCAGCTGCAGTGCGTCCTTTCTACGGACTGGTGCCCAGAACTGAACTGCATATTCCAGATGAGGCCGCACCAATGCTTTGTAAAGTGGTAATATTACATCCCTGCCCGCGAGTCCATGCCTCGTTTCAAAGCATGACAATATCCTGGTGGCCTTCGAAGCAGCTGATTGACATGTATGCTGTAATTTAATCTACCATCCACAAGGACACCCAAATCCTTCTCTATAAGTGACTCCCCCAGTGTTACATCACCTATGACATATGACGCACGGAGATTATTACTACCAAAATGCATAACTTTGCATTTATCCACATTGAACCTCATTTGTCAAGTTAATGCTCAATCACTGTGTGTTCAAATCAGCTTGTATTTTATAGATATTCTGACTCCGATGGTTGTGACAGCGATCTATCCCCTGTGAGACCTCTATGTCTAGCCTGTATAAGCAGATATAATCATTGCGGACAATCCTCATCAGATAGCTGAACTCTCCAATATCGTGTTTGTCCACAAAGTTGCTTTATTCTGTACATCAGACAACAGGATACAGCAGAATGAATGGATCTCAGTATTATGCGGTCAAAAGATGATACTTTCTTTAGCGTACCATGTAGAATACATGTGTCCCTGTTACATGAGGCTTGTTAGCTGCATCCATGACACAGGAAGTGCTGTACTCAAGAAGGGTGGAGCATCACACAAAGGAAATGTGTCATAGATCTCAGGGAAGGGAACATGGAAAAAACAAGTGCATTACCAAAAAAAGGCCACTAGATGGCAGCATATAACTAACCATAGAAATATCCATAGAAAATGGTACAAAAGAATAAACTATATAAATTCCCATGTACATTAATGTAAATATTAACTGTGTAACAGCATACTCCCCGTCTGGCATTGTAAATGTCACTACTTATACCATAACGGTAGTTATACAAATGCAAATAAACAACAGTGCAATTTGCTTTGATGTCTGAAGACCTGAAAAACATAAAGGAAAACATGTGTATAATGCAAGAACTATAATGTAAGGCTTAAAGTTGTATCAATTAAAGTTCAAGACACTTCCTTCTTGAAGTCACAGGTAGGATCCAGCAGCATACGCAAGCAAGTTCATTCTCCAAAGGGCAAGAGCAGAATAAGTTCCGTGATAGGTCTGATGAAAGTCTTTACTGTCGCTTGTCTTGCAACTTTCACCTCCACCTTGCGTACCTCACTGTCATCACTAGGAACGCTCTATACAATAAGTCCCATAGGCCACTTGATTCTTTTGGCTTGCTGGTCCTTGAGCAGAACGAGATCTCCAACTTGTATGTTCGGGTTCAGGCGTTGCCATTTCCTGCGTCCTTG
Source organism: Bufo bufo (assembly GCF_905171765.1). Lineage (NCBI taxonomy): Eukaryota > Metazoa > Chordata > Amphibia > Anura > Bufonidae > Bufo > Bufo bufo. The sequence goes on from NC_053390.1 coordinate 47,698,769, forward strand.
CAGAGTAGAAAGATACTCCATCTTCCAACGATTCCAGAAGCAGTTGGCGAGGTGTTGTACTCGCTTCCACTGGTCATAGCACACATTTCCTGCTTTAAAGTTTTCAGGTGGAACAGGAACGGACCCAAGCTTCTGGTTAAGCAGGGTAGCTGGGGTAAGGATAGTTGGGGTCTCTGGATCTGTAGACACTGGAACAAGTGGTATGATCTTGAGGTATGCAACAGCGGTTATGGCCTCAGTAGATGCATCTGAGAAGATGTGAAGCTCTTTTCTCTGGCTAGTAGCAAGGAAAGCTGAAGTGTAGCAGCGTGGTATACGGATTCCATCTAAGGCATGTAGAGATTGCTTCCAGGACTCCCACTTTAAAAGCTTGTCTGATGGCAGTGGAGCATCCCAATCTTTAATAGACTCTGAGAGCTGTCTAAGTAAGGCTTTACCTTGTATGGTGATGGGAGCCACAAATCCCACTAGATCGTATAGGCTGTCCACCACTGACAGAACACCACGCTTGGTAAATGGCTTGTCTGCAGAGCTGACTTGAAAGCCAAAGGTGTCTTTTAATAAGTCCCACCGTAGGCACAGACTTCTCTGTACAGGTGGCATGTCCATCCCCAGATTTAAGTCTTTAAACCCTGTGGCTTTTATAACCGCAACACTATTTGAGGCAATCTTGTGTAGTCTGAGGTTAGCCTCAGAAAGCTTACCTTGTGTCCTTTGGAGCAGGTCTATGGCTTCTTTGTCTGTAGGTAAAGACTTAAGTCCATCATCAACATAAAAGTCTCTCAAAGTGTCGAGCATCCACGCCATACTCGTTTTCTCCATCAAGGGCAGTCCTTCGTAAACCGTATATTGCAACAGCGGGTGAGGGACTATTGCTAAAAACATTTACCTTCATGCGGTATTCAATAATCTCATTGTCCATGTTGTTGTTACGGTGCCACAGAAACCTTAGGAAGTTCCTATGGTCTTCGCGTACAATAAAGCAATGAAACATTTGCTCAATATCAGCAGTTATGGCAACTGGTTCTCTTCTAAACCTCATAAGTACACCTACAAGGTTGTTGGTTAGATTCGGGCCAGTGAGAAGAACATTGTTTAGGGAGACGCCTTGATGCTTGGCACTGGAGTCAAATACTATCATGATTTGTTTTGGCTTACGTGGATGATACACTCCGAAGAAAGGCAGATACCAGCACTCATCGTGTCTTTGAAGTGGTGGCGCTGGTTCGGGGTGATCATTGTCAAAGACCTTTTTCATAAAGGCGATGAAATTTAAGGCCTGTTCTTTAGTGTTCGTTGAAGTGAGTTGAATCTGGATAGAGCCTGTTCACAATTGGTTGGGAGTTTGGCCTTTGCAGCACGAAGAAGTAATGGTGCAACCCAGATGTTAGACTCATCCTGGAAGAATTCTTTGTCCATTATTTTGATGAACTCTCTGTCTTCAACTGACAAGGCTATTTTGTTGTCATTACTTGTAGTACAAAACACTGTGGTACCTAGGTTGTCATCACAAATGACAGGAGTAACATCAGGTACTTGGATGATGTCAAGAGGCTTCTCCTTTACTTCATAATGGTGAGTGCACTGTTTGAAGTGGGATGTACGTCCATTTACCAACACGTACGTTTTGAAGGAGTGGATCTCAGATGACGTACGCATCCTGGCCAAGCTTACATCGCCCACTATTACCCAGCCTAGGTCAAGTCTTTGTGCATAAGGGGCATCGTCATGTCCATCTCACTGGTCGCGTACTTTATGTACTCTGAGAATGTCCCTTTCTAGCAGGACTAAGATTTCAGCACTCATGTCCATTGCAGGAATCTCATCAACAAGGTGCCCTAAGTGAGGATGTTTATATGCAGCTTCTGGAGTGGGAATCTCTTCCCTTTCGTCTGGTATCTAGTCACACTCAACTAATGCTGGTAGGGGTATGCCCTCTCCCACGTTGATATGAGAGACTATAAACCCATCGACCCTTCTGCCGAAAATGTCTCTACACAACCAGAACAGGTTCTGAGAGTATACGGTGTGAAAAATACAATGCAACAGCTCTCTGCAAAATAAATCAAGTACAATAAAGTATTCTAATGCTAATGCTATGCTTATTTTGTAAATTAGAGATGCTTGGCAAATACATTTTGTACAAAATTATTTGGACCCGTCTGCCACACGTCAAGGCGATCTCTGTAAGACGGGAACCTAACACTAAATTAAACCTGTTATGTGCCATGACAGCTACCATAAAATTCAGGGAGTGTAGGTTCCACATGCATGCTGGGCCCCCTTTGATTTTTGTCATTTTTGTATTTTGTGTTTTCAGCCATAGCAACGTGCACCTGCGCATTGGGATGTGCTGACTGACCCCCTTTTTTTCTTTGCAGTATACGGTGTGGCATGACCCTCTGTGCCAAAGATCTCAAAGGGATCTGTTGCTCTGTTCATCTATTATGGCATACATCCTAGCAGCTTTCTCAGGATGATCTCTTGGGTATATCTTGACTAGGCATATCTTGCCACAGCATTTGTGATCCATGCCTTTTCCACAGACTTCTGTGCATGAAGAAGAAACATTATCTTTGGCTGGGGCATGACTTTGTTGCTCCCGCCATGATCTGAGACAGGAGTGGAGGTAGGTAGCTGCTGCGGGTTGTCTGGAAGTGGAGTAGGGTGTAAAGCAGTAACATGTCTGTCGCTACTGCATTCTGTGCACTTGATGACCACTTTCGCAGTCTTTAACAAAATGGCTATAAGAAACACAGCACTTGTTAGCATATCGCAAGTTTCTGGAGAATCTCCCTGCACTCTTGTAAAGCCTTTGCCTTTGCCCTAAGCCCACGACATTTCTTAAGAGGGTGAGGCTTCTTGTGAATAGGACACTGACTAGTGTTGATCGCGAATATTCTAATCGCTAATTTTTATTGCGAATATTGGCACTTCGAGAATTCGTGAATATCTAGAATATAGTGCTATATCTTCGTAATCGCGAATATTCTAGATTTTTTTTTCATCAGTATCCATGATCCCTCACTGCTTCTTGTCTGTGGGCCAATGAGAAGGCTGCAAAATACTTTAGGAGTAGTGTTGATCACAAATTTTCGTATCGCAAATTTTTCAAATGCCGATTTTTGCAATCAAGAATATAATGACTGGGGATCTCGAATTCGCAAGTATATGACGAATATTCGCGAAATATTGCCCCGCTCATCACTGACACTGACGATTAAGGTCTTTATCTCTGTCATCCACAACGCCCTGATCAGTAGGTGAGGTTGTGAGGGGTGAGATGTCTGTGCTTTTAACAGATATTGCTCTATTAAAGTCTCTGTTTAGCTGCTGTGTTATCATACCTTGATGATGATGAGGATGAAGCAGGCAAGTTGGGTTCACTGAAGCTGAATCTGGGATCATTTCTCGTCCAGGCTTGATCACTAATGAGATATATTGGAATGGCTCACCCTCCAAATTGCAGGGAGTGGGTGCTCCCCCTAAAAAGGTAACCCCAATTGTACAATTGATCACTAATGAACTTGCAAAAGTATGAGAATAGAGGAAAGCATACGCTATAGTCTCTTTTGTACCTTGAGCCCTGTTGTGCCCATTTCTCTTGCAGGCCGTATAGCAGTTTAGACACCACTGGGTTGACACCATTTGCGGTGTCCAGGAAGCTTAGTCCAGGTAGACGTGGGTCTGTTTTTGCCAACTCTAGCTCCATGAGGAGGTCACTTAAATCTTGGAGCTTGCGATAGTCTTTGTTCCCTATTTTTTGGGAAGTTTTGCAGTCTCCTGAATAGAGCACTTTCTATGGCTTCAGAGCTACCATATGCTTGCTCAGGTCTTGCCCATGCAGCAATAAGACCTGCATCTAGGTGGTCAACATGTACTGTTCTCAGTATTTTAACACAATCTGCAGATTCTGGCCCCAGCCACTTTATGAGCAAATCAAGTTCCTCCTTAGTAGTAAGGTTGAGATCAGCAATAGCAGCCTTGAAGGTTGATCTCCAGGCCCTGTAGCTCTCTGGACAGTCATCAAACCTTGAGAGGCTGGTGTTAATGAACTCATAGCCTACCATATCTGGCAAAGTCATTTGAGTCTGATCTCTCACTCTTTGGTTCAAAAGTAACTTGTGGAACCCCTTGGGTGTGAAAATTCTCTGGTGATGTAGGGTGAAGTTTACCAGGGTAAAATGATATTGCATGAGCGTTTAACTGTGGTGTAGTCTCTAAGGCTTGTGCTGGCTTGTCACTGGAAGTCACCTTGTTGGCAGTGTTGTAGACTTGAAGAGGCTTAGGCATATGGAGCTGAGAGGTCTCTGTGTTGAGAGTCAGAACAGTGTTGTTAGTAGGAGGTATAGGAGATGACTCTGTATCTTTGCAAATGTTATGCTTTAGTACATATTCACTGGTGCGTTCAGCTGGATCTTCCAGTTCTGCTGGGATAAGGCAGTCTGAATTAGTACTTTGTCCCATTGCTTGTTCAAGGACTTTCAGCCTTGCTAGGGAAGCTGCTTCCTTCCCCTCTATTTGCTGAATCTTTATTTTTGAATCTGCCTCTGCTTGTTGAGCAGCCATTTGTGCTTGGAGAGCTTTGCTTTGAGCTTCCATCTCGGCTTGATGAGCTACCATCTCAGGAGGCAAGCCGCCTTGTGTGCTTTTACCTCTGCTTCCTTTCTGGTAAAAGAGCTTTGCGCTTTTTTTGATTCCGCATCAGCGCAGGCCTCTATTAGCTTGTCGCTTATATTGAACATCTTGAGCTAGAGGATCTAGAAGAAAGTGCAGTGCGCTTGGTTAAGGTGGATCTGTGAGATCTGGTCTCCTGCAGTTGAGTAATGTGAAGTTCTGCCTTAAACTTAGCATTTTGCACTGAGAGATCCCTTTGTTGGTTCAGTGCATCAGTCCTGGTCAGTTCTGCTGATGAATCCTCTATATTAGAGTCCTGCAAGAAAGCTTAGTATTTTGCAGACAGCCGCTGGTAGCATTCATACACAGTGAATAGGTGACCTATAGAGTCTCTTAATTCAGCTGGTTGACCTTTAAAGTGTGACAAAACTGACATGCAGTGTGAGGTTCTGTCCCAGAGGTCTGACAGATTACTGGAGAACTCATCTCTAGTGGCTTCATAGTTTTCTCTGGGTTTATGTGTCTGTTTTATTGTACGTTTGGGTCTTACACTCTGTTCGGTAATATCTGCAGAATCTGCTCCCTGTACGTCTGATGGTTCAGATGCATGATGTATCTGCGTTGGTTCAGCCATAAAAGAGTGTTCAGAGCCTTGTCTAGACATTTTTTTTTAACGGTTTTGCGAAAAATGGTACTTTCTCTTTAAGAAGACGAACAGCAGCTTAGACAGGTGAGATAACACAGTTCAATGTAAAGAAACACTTTTCAACATTAACGTGGAGTGCAGTAAGCTTGTGCGACCATGTGCTTTCACAAGATGGCGGATGGCACTGAGCTTGATTGCAGATTAGGCACACACATATACACAGCAGGCTGTAGGAATTCTATACATCTTTCGACTATTCTGACTCCGATGGTTGTGACAGCGATCTATCCCTTGTGAGACCTCTATGCCTAGCCTGTATAAGCAGATATAATCACTGCGGACAATCCTCATCAGATAGCTAAACTCACCAATACCGAGTTCATCCACAACGTTGCTTTATTCTGTACATCAGACAACAGGATACAGCAGAATGAAGGGATCTTAGTATTATGCGGTCAAAAGATGATACTTTCTTTAGCGTACCATGTAGAATACATGTGTCCCTGTTACATGAGGCTTGTTAGCTGCATCCATGACACAGGAAGTTCTGTACTCAAGAAGAAGGGTGGAGCATCACACAAAGTAAATGTGTCATAGATCTCAGGGAAGGGAACATGGAAAAAACAAGTGCATTACCAAAAAAAGGCCACTAGATGGTAGAATATAATTAACTATAGAAATATCCATAGAAAATGGTACAAAAGAATAAACTATATAAATTCCCATGTACATTAATGTAAATATTAACTGTGTAACAGCATAATGGACATCTTCCATAGACTGTACAGTTCTACATAGCTTATTGTCATCTGCAAAAATAGAAATGGTGCTATTATTCCTGTACTCGATATCATTAATAAATAAATTAAATAATAGAGGGTCCAACACTGAACCTTGGGGTACACCACTTATAACCCAGGACCATTCTGAATAGGAATCATTGACCAGAACTCTCTGGAGACAGTCCTTAGCCAGTTTCAATCCAATTACAGACTATACTTTCCAAGCCTATAGACCTTACTTTACCTATTAAACATGTCACGGTCACGTACACGCACACACAGGGGGAAGGATAGTAACCACTGCGCTCCACCCTCACCCCTGGCCCTGCCTACTTGCCTAGCAAGTCCTGATGACAGGGGACAACTGGACGGCAAGACAAACAACGGATAGTGAATGGACCGAGTCAATACCAAGAGAGCGACGAAGTACAAATGGAGAAAGCAGAGAATAGTCAGGAGAAGCCGGGGTCAAATACCAGGAGAGTAATTAAGTACCACAGGAATGAACAAGAACAGGTCAGGTCACAAGCCAAAGGTCAAGCCAAGAGGTCACGTCAGGAACTTAGGAGCAAGCAGTAGCGGGTCAAAAACAGGCACGGGTCAAAATCCAGATAACGCAGGGAACACAGTAACAAATAGCCTTGGACAATTAATCACAGGCAACCTGTGGCTAGCAGGTTGCCTGTTTATATAGTGGAGAGAAGAGGTCATGTGACGTGGCCGGCGCCACATGACCTCCCCCCTGTCTGTAGCCGAGTGCACAGAGAGGAAGCGTGCGGCCGGGCGCGCTCTGCCCCCGTTACCCCGGCAACCAAGACGCTCCCCGCTCGGCGCTACAGTAGGACACGGCGTGCGTGTCTGCCGCTGTGTCCCCCCAGGGCGCCGGCAGCGCAGGGGAGGAGAAGCACGCCGCCGGCGCCCTGTGACAAAACGTCTATGAGGGACAGTATCAAAAGCCTTTGCAAAATCCAGAAACACTACATCCACAGCCGCCCCTCTGGCCAGGCTTCTGCTCACCTCCTCATGAAAACAAATCAGGTTAGTCTGACAACTTCTGTCCTTGGTAAACCCATGCTGGTTATCACTTATAATATTAATTACAGTCACATACTCCTGTATATAGTCACTTAAGATTCCTTCAAACATTTTTCCCACAACAGAGGTTAAACTAACTGTTCTATAATTACCTCTGAAGGACCTAGATCCTTTTTTAATTATGGGCACCACATTTGCCTTGCTCCAATCACTTGGCACTGTACCAGTACCAAGAGAATCTTTAAAAATTATAAACAGGGGCACAGCAATGTCTGCAACTGAACTCTTTAAGCACTCTTCGGTGTAATCCATCTGGACCCGGAGCCTTATTCACATTTACCTTATTTAACTTAGCTTGGACCATATCTACAGTTATACAATTGAGTACATTACTGCAGTGTTTCCCAACCAGTGTGCCTCCAGCTGTTGCAAAACTACAACTCCCAGCATGCCCGGACAGCCTTTGGCTGTGCGGGCATGCTGGGAGTTGTAGTTTTGCAACAGCTGGAGGCACACTGGTTGGGAAACACTGCATTACTGGATGTACTAACAGCTCCAGTACCACAGATATCAGCTCCTTTCTCTTCTTTTGTATATACAGAGCTAAAAAACCCATCTAGTATCTCTGCCTTTTCCTTATCTTCAGTGACTACCCCCCTCCTTTACCATTATTTAGGGGCCCTACATGCTCGGACCTTGTTTTTTTTTTTAGCATTTATATATTTAAAGAATTTCTTGGGATTTGTTTTGCTCTCTTTTGCCACCTGCTGTTCGTTTTGTATTTTTGCTAATTTTATCTTCTTTTTACAGATTTTATTAAGCCCCTTGTAATCTTCAAATGCTACAGCTGACCCCTCAGATTTGAATTTTTTAAATGCCTTTTTTTTGTCTTTTATTGCCCTTTTTACAGTAGGGGGTAAATTTTAGCCGTTTATACTTGTTACCTAAAGAAATAATTTATTTAGTGCAATTACTCAATGTGGCTCTCCCATTTATCCTCAGTATTATTATGTGACAGTAGCTGCTCCCAGTCTATGCCCTGAAATGCGGCCCTCAACCCAGGGAAATTAGCCTTTTTAAAATTCAATGTCTTTGCTCTGCCTGACAGAGTTTGCTTCCTATAGTTTAGGGGGAATATAATTATATTGTGGTCACTATTACATAGTGTTTCTCAATAATACATGATTGCATGATTGATAATACACTTCTGTACTGCAGTGTATAATGTAATGTGCTGTAAAACTAACAGAATGCCAAAGGCCTTTGTACATACCGGCAAATTTACTTGGGTAAAAAGGTGCTAATACTTTGAGGGGCATTTATAAACCTATTTACGTCATTAATGTGGCATTAAAAAGTGGCAAATTATGGTGGCGCACACGCCATTTTTGCTCCATAATCTGCAACCTTTTGAGCTTCTTGCTACTTTTCTAAATTGCATAGCATGAGGGGGCACCAGAAACTGTAGAAGTTATAGCTCCGGCCTGCAGTATTTTTCAGTTTCTGGAGCACGGAGTCCCTAAAAACTCGATCGCTAATTTCTTGAGGATTCTGAGTTCCTACCCTTAATAAATTAGGTACCTTTTACTCCAGCACACAGGGATCAAGACTGTTGTGTGGGAACACCAATCTTGGTAAGTCCCCCTTTCAGTTTTGTGATATTTAAAAAAAAAATTTCAGAGTGACCCCCAAAAATCTTATTACGCCTATTCACCTTTATGGCAGGAGAACAAAATCAATAAGAACCCTAAAATATATAGTGTCACAGCGAGAGAAAATGTTGGTTCTTACTGTCAGAAATCTTTTCCATCCGTCCGAAAGTGATAATCATTGCCGCTGTTACTGTAGTATGTATCAGGTATTGCTAGAGATGGGGTCTGCATATGCTAAAGAATCAGGAATAGACACGTATTCACTATGTCTGATGGGGGAGTTGATAACATGCACAGTCCATTTTACTTTCCTCCTGGCACTCTCTCTATGCTAGCTTAGATCAGGGGCTGCTTCAACCTGCTCTATCTCAGGCTGTATAGCAGCTAGAGATGTGAGCCAAGTTTTCCTTATAAGTTTACAATCTAAGCCATGCTTGTTAGCCACAAGGCATATACAAGGCATATACAGCTGTCATTTAACCTAACTCTATCTTCAGCTGTATCATTGTTTGCTTTAAAAGCTGTAGGAAATGACTGGCAACTAATGCAGTCTTTAAATATCGGCACTGTACTCCCATTGGCAATACCAGCTAGGTCAGTGGTTTACCAGCCAGGTGGCATCCCTACCTGGGGGTCATTGTTAGGTCTCTGGCTTCCAAGGAAACCCTCCAGCACCCCAAAGTTAGCATTGACTGTTGGATCTAAGTGGCTAAAATGGATTGGAGTGATCACCTAATCCCAGCAGTGAGAGCATGGTGCCAGATGTGCAGTAATAGTATAGCCGCTCATTCTAGCAAAATCTAAACGCATCAGGTATCCACATGACTGTACTAACCTGAGGAATTAATTTAGCTGCTATAAATCACCTTTTACTATAGTCACAAAATTTCACACTAAAAAAAAAAAAGACTGAAAAAATGTATCACGCAATAGATCAGGGATCAAACTTCAGCAGTCCAGCTGCTATGAAACTACAACTCTCGGAATGCACACTTGCTTGGCTGTTCTTATAACTGCAACAGCATTGGAGGATTCTTGGAGTTGTAGTTCCAGAACAGCTGGAGTGCCGGACGTTGCTGATATGCAATAGATTGTATGTGCCATCATATAATCTAGAAAGTCAGGAAGTGCAGCCACAGGAGTAGATGATGCTGGATGAGTTGGGTGCCGAGGGTTCTATAATAATAAAATTGTCCTGCATTTCCCATCATCTCACAGAGATCTTTATCTTTCCTCATATATTTATTTTATGCACTTACATAGTGCTTCTATATTCCGCAGCTCTTTAGAGACATTAGCATCAAGCTGGGCTCACAATCTAAGTTCCCTATCAGTATGTCTTTGGAGTGCGGGAGGAAACCAGAGCACCCAGAGGAAACCCACGTAAACACAGGGAGAACATACAAATTCCATGATGTCCTTGGTCGGATTCGAATCCAGGACCCCAGCGCAGCAAGGCACCAGTGCTAACCACTGAGCCACTGTGCTGCCCATACTAATGTAAGCACAGATAGTACTGCTTCCAGTCTCTATAATAATGTAGTTACAGATAGTACTGCCTCCCTGTCTCTCCCTGTAAATGATGTAGGTACAGATAGTACTGCCGCCCTGTCTCTCCCTGTAAATGATGTAGCTACAGATAGTACTTCCTCCCTGTCTTTCCCTATAAATGATGTAGGTAAAAATATTACTGCCTCCCTGTCTCTTCCTGTAAAGGATGTAGGTACAAATAGTACTTCCTCTCTGTCTCTTAATATAATAATGTAGATACAGATAGTACTGGTTCCCTCTCTCTTCCTATGATAATGTAGGTAAAAATAGTACTGGTTCCCTCTCTCTTTCTATAATATTGAAGGTACTGTGGGGTTTCGCTCTGGGAGATAGGGTAAGCGGACGCAGTACAGAGGCAAAATACAAGTTCTTAACTCAAACTTCAGTGTTTATTCACACTTGCGGCAGTTGCATAAAACATCACGTCACCTTGCAGTCTTTGGTGTTAATTCACACACAATGGAAAGTTCCTATTGCACAAGTCACCTTGTTGGCAGTTCTGCCTCCAGTAGTCCACAGCAGGTTTTAGGGGGCCTGTTCCCCCTGCACATGGGTCTCAGCCCTCCAGTCCGGCACAAAACCTCAGATCCCAACACAGAGACTCAGCTGCTAAGCCCAGCTGCCTATTTAAGGACAGCCAGGTGCTGCCAAAACCCGGATCGGCACTTAAACTCTGGTCCGGTATTTGACCTCACCTGGCTGGAAACCAGCCCAGCTGCACATGTTGGGAGGAAAATACCTGCCTTCCCAGACAAAACCCCTCTCTGTGTCACAGTACAGGTAGTACTGCCTCCCTGTCACTTCATGTAATTATGTAGGTACACATAATAATACCTCTCTGTCTCTCTCTGTAAATCATGTAGGTACAGATTGTACTGCCTCCCTGTCTCTCTCTCTAAATGATGTATGCACAGATAGTACTGCCTCCCTGTCTCTCCCTGTACATGATGTAGATACAGATAGTCCTGCCTCCCTGTCTCTCCCTGTAAATGGTGTAGGTTCAGATAGTACTGCCTCCCTGTGTTTCCCTGTAATGATTTGGGTACAGATAGTACTGCCTCCCTGTCTCTCCCTAGTAAATGATTTAGGTACAGATAGTACTGCCTGCCTGTCTCCTCCTATAAATTATGTAGGTACAGATAGTACTGTCTCCCTGTCTCTTCCTATATTAATGTAGGTACAGATAGTACTGCTTCCCTGTATCTCCCTGTAACAGTGCACTTAGGGATAGTACTGTCTCCCCATATAACAATGTAGGTAAGTTTTGCCTCCTTCTGTATTAATGTATAATTCCAAATGGTCACAGCACTCAACAATAACCTGGCTTAATTGGGGTTACACTTGTTCCACCTCAGAAACCACATTTTTAGTATTTGTATAATTAGAGAGCTGTCACGCCCTGCCCTGCGAGTGACTTGCTGCACGTGAATCTATCTGACAGATTGCTTTGTTGTGGCTTTGGGCAGGATCCCACCCCCTCACAGGTTCTGTTCATTAGTTAGTTAGTGATGCTATTTATACCTGCCTCTCACTATAGCCCCTGCGGTTTATAGTTTCTCCTGGAGTTCTCTGCTGGTGTTTGGTGGATCTCCTGCTCCCAGTTTGTCTTCAGTTAAGTCCTCCTTCCTTCCATTCTGTTGTTTGTACTGGCTAGGCCTTAGGTAGACGCTGGTTCCTTCATCTTGTGCAAGGAACCGGTTGTCTTTTAGCCTGCTCCCTAGCTGAGGGTTTGTGTCAGTTGCAGCAGGGCTTAGGTTCGAGTGCATGAACACTTCTACCATCGAGATTTGTTCATGTTGGTAGCAGTCAGAGAAAGGCTCAGGGATTGTCAGGAGGTGACCTTTCCCTGTTCCCTAGCTGTGGGGCCTAGCCTGCTGTTTATTTTAATTTTGTTGTGTTTGGTTTGCTTCCCTTCCCTCACCTTCCGTGACAACAGCACTCCGTTTGGTTGATATGATAAGTGATATTTATTCAGCCGGATATAATGATGCACAATGTACAGTTATGGCAACGTTTCGGGCTAAATGAAAGCCCTTCATCAGGCCAAAATCAGGCCACACATGAAACGCCGGCACTGGGATTAATGTAGGTAATGTCTGTATTAATGTAGGTACAGATAGTGCTGCATCCCTGTGTCTTCCTATAACAATGTAGGTATGGAAAGTACTAACTATCTCTATAACATTGTAGCTAATTACTGCCTCTCTTAATGATGTAGGTACAGATAGCACTGCCTCTCTGGCTTTCCATATAACAATGTAGATAAGTACTGTTTCTAGGACTCTCCATGTGATGATGTAGGAAAACATAGTACTGCCTCCCTGCCTCTTCCTAATACACTGTAGGTAAGTACTGCCTTGCTGACTCTCCCTATAATAGTTTACACACAGATAACACTGCCTCTCTGTCCCTTCCTGTGATAAGGTAGGTTCAGATAGTACTTCCTCCCTGTCTGTCACTGTAAATGATGTAGGTACAGATAGTACTGCTTTCCTAGCTCTCCCTGTAGATGATGTAGGTACAGATAGTAATGCTTCCCTGTCTCTCCCTGCAATAATTTAGATACAGACAGTACTGCCTTCCAGTCTCGACATATAATAATGTAGGTACAGATAGTACTACCTCCCTGTCACTCCTTGCAAATCATGTAGGAACACAGTGTTGGCCTGAGGTTCCTTAGCCCTACCAGAGAAGATGATTCTGAGGACCACCCTCTATCTACACAGAACATGTACACGTCACTATTTATTACATAGTAATCTTGGTTGTTACATTGTATACACCCCATAAGAAATAGACCCTAGTGGTAAGTGATGGCTCTAAAGTCACTTCCAAACGAGGTTATCTTCTTCAGGACCTTTGGTCCTCATTATTGTGCAGATCATCCAGAAATGTAATCTAAATGGCTTTAATGGAAGGAGAACGTTCCCTCGCACATTCTTTTCTCTTTATTGTGCCACATGCTTTATCTGTATATTGGATTTTTTAAGGAACAAAAGTAATCTGATAAGGAAATTTCCCAGTCCTGGCAGACAGCCTACACTTTCAGAGGTTAACCATATAGGAAAGTTGTTTGTAACCTGATTCTTGCTCCTCTATAGAAAATGGGACTCCGGGCAACAGGCAAAGCAAGGGCCCCCTGTACTAAATTTGTATCAAACGTGAACCCACTGGTGATCTAGGTTTGGTTCAGCAGAACCGTCCAGTCTACAATTGTAATGTGACCACATCAGAGCTGCAGTGTTACACTCCGGCCACTAGATGTCACTGACAGCACAGCTAAATCCTCACCCGCTCCATGATGTATGATAATCAGGAGCCATTATCTCCTGGTGCAATTGTTTCTCTCTCCTCACATTTCCCCCTTTAAATACATTTATTAAATCCTATATTCTTTCACATCTGTGTTTCAATTAATTTTATGTGCATGGTAAAAAAGCAGCTTTTAAGTCCACCTATTACAGATAAGACTGGTGTCCTGTAAAATATATTAGCTTCTGACCCGCTGCGGCAAACTGAGTGACCGTTTCCTAACTTCACTACAAAGTGGCTGCAGACGTTGCAGCGGAGAGAGGAAATTACATTGCGCTGGGGTCTGATGTATGGGGTCGTTACAAAATTACAGCTGATACGCTTTCTATTCGGTGAGGCCCGAGAACAATGAATCTTTTCTACATTTAATGAAGGAATTAACAGGATGATTGTACACAGTGCGCCTCCTGCGCAGCGCTGTGGTGTAAGGGAGCGCTATGTCACAGCACCTGAACACGACTAGTGCTACTAGCATTACTACACTAATTCTAGCATTACTACTACTATTACTAGCATTACTACCACTATTACCAGCATTACTACCACTATTACTAGCATTACTACACTACTACCAGCATTACTACCACTATTACTAGCATTACTACTACTATTACTAGCATTACTACCACTATTACTAGCATTACTACACTATTACTAGCATTACTACTACTATTATTAGCATTATTACTATCATTACTACTAGTAGCATTACTACACTATTATTAGCATTACTACTATTATTACTACCATTACTACGGCTATTACTATCATTACTACCACTATTACTAGTATTATTACTACTATTACTATCATTACTATTCTATTACTATCATTACTGCCCTATAACTATCATTACTATTACTGGTATTGCTACCTTATTGCAATCATTACTACTGCTATTACTACTCTAAAATATCTTTACTATTAGTATTACTATTGACATTCTGACTGTAACTTCTATAATTACTATTACTAGCTATTATTGTCATTATTACTATTACTCTATTACCATCATTAAAGAGGACCTTTTCACCGATCCTGACATTGTGAACTAAGTTTCTTTTCTCCCAGGCTGTGAGCTGTGCGCTGCGATTGGCCAGCGCTACAGCCTAGGAGAAGGAGAAGCCCACAGGACAAGGGCAGTCTCCGCCTACTATAACCAAGTCCCTGGGCGCCGCTGTATATGTCATGATACTTAGTTCACAATGTCAGGATCGGTGAAAGGTCCTCTTTAATACTATTACTAGTATTACTACACAGTTGAGTCCCATTATTCTAATGTATTCTTATATCCAGAGGAACTGCCATGTGCAGCACGGACAGCGGCCAGACGGGCTGGGAGAGACTCAGTAAGGTCCTGGTAGGTGGTCACAGGTATCTGTAGCCATACTGACTGCAGTGCATCCCACAGCTGCTGGAGGGGGATCCATAGAGCGAACAGGACCATCAAGGTGGTCCCACAGATGTTCATTGGGTTCAAGTCTGGGGAATTAGGGGCAGGGTAGTACTTGAAGTCTTGGTCAGGTTCTTCCAACCAATGTCAGACATTTCTAGCCGTGTGACATGTCGCGTTGTCTTGCTGGAAGATCCCATCTGTCCCAGGGAAGACAATCAGCATGTATGGGTAAACGTGATCTGTTAGGATGGATTCCTACCCAAATGTGCCTTCTACATGGATGACTGGTCCGGAGAATGCCACGGAAACCCCCCAGACGATAACGCTGCCCCCACCAGCTTGTGTTCCTCCAGCAATGGTTGTAGGGTGTTTGTGCTCTGATGACACGCCAATGTCCATCCTTTCCATGACTCATGGGAGAAGACAACCCTTTACCAATTAGATGAAGTCCAATTCTGATACTGCCGAGAAAATTGAAGCCTTTTCTGCTGATGCAGCTTCATTATCAGAGCTGCAGTGACCATTGTCTGCTCCAGAGCCCCATACACAGTAGGGTCACTGAACTGTTGTGTTAGACACACGTCTTGTAGACCCTGGATCATTTGGGTGGTGAGCTGCTTCACTGTAGCGCATCGGCTCGCCTCGCACACCTCTCAAATCAGTGGCACATGGTGCTCCGCAGTTTCCATGTTGCTTATTTGCAGTGGTGCCATTTCTTCGCTCACCATACACTTTCACCACAGCCGCAGAGAACAGTTCACACTGTGCAGTTTCAGAAATACTTCCAGCCTTGGCCGAAAGCCAATAATCATCCCTTTTTCAGAACTTTGATAAATTGCCCCTATTATCCATGACAGTAGTGTTGAGCAAAGCAAAACATTTGAAGAGGAATTGGGTCTAAAGTTTAGGAAAACTTTGATTTGCAACCAATCTGAATTTCCTCGCCCTTTGTGGTAACAAATCAGTTTTTCCTAAAATGGCGGCTGCACGTGTTACAAACTGAAAGTAAGAAGCCTGGGAACATGAGATCACCCATAATGCCGTGCAGCCAGCCAATCCACCGGTAGCCATCCCCTGTCACAGCCCTGTAAAACCCTTATCCTGCGTGGTCTCCGCCATTATTCTGTGAGCTGAGCTTAGGGAGAAATGTGGCAAGTGCTTATATGCTACAGACAGTGTTGCTGAAAACAATTATTAGAAGAATATTGGAGAGGGAGAGTGCAGGGAGACTGTAGGGACAGTGCAGGGAGACTGCAGGGACAGTGCAGGGAGACTACAGGGAGACTGTAGGGACAGTGCAGGGAGAGTACAGGGAGACTGTAGGGACAGTGCAGGGAGAGTACAGGTAGACTGCAGGGACAGTGCAGGGAGACTACAGGGAGACTGTAGGGACAGTGCAGGGAGAGTACAGGGAGACTATAGGGACAGTGCAGGGAGAGTACAGGTAGACTGTAAGGACAGTGCAGGGAGATTACAGGTAGACTGTAAGGACAGTGCAGGGAGATTACAGGTAGACTGTAGGGACGGTGCAGGGAGAGTACAGGGAGACCGCAGGGAGACTTATATCACATCAGTTTTATTTATTTATTCCTACATTAGATGTAAATTTAATTCAATACCAATAGGATGGAAGGCTTTATTATTCCGGTGCCAGTGTGCCAACCAATACCATCCAGTCTGCTCCTCTTAGGGAGGGCCATGTCTTAATGATCACCATCCTCATCTTTTGCTGGCTTTACTTCTTCCAAATCATCCTTCAAAGTCTCCATGTCCTAGAAAAGTCAGCAAGATGCAGAGCGAGGAGGAGCTGGATGTTCCTGATTACATATTGTCATTGATATTAGATGATGTGGAAATGGAGGAAAAGCAGATGGCAGAAGAAGGGCTCCCAGCTGTAGGGCAGGAGAGCGCTGGGGTTGTAGAAGTGGGTACAGTCCCTGCTTAAAGGTGCCATTAACAATGAAGACTTTACAGTGCGGTCTTCATTATTAAATCAAAGGCAGCTGTGAGCTAATTGGCCGCATGGTTCTTCATCGCAGCATGGCCGCAACCCACATGCAACACAGCTGCTCCATGTGGCTGTACCCTAAGGCAGAGTGGCCTGGGTATACCTGATTTATAGTGATTTGTGATGAATTAATTAGCAACGAATCGAATTTCTTGGCAAAGCTGCCGAATCAAATTTTTCAAAACTCATTTCTACATGACAGCAACGACGGATATGTGTGCAGACAGGCTATCACACACCTTATATACCCACCGAGCCCTCTCAGCACACGGGACTTCCTTCATGAGCTGCATGCTGCCGACCTTGAAAGTAGGAAGTGGTTAGAATAATGGGACTCGACTGTGTACTATCATTACTACTATTGCTATTTTTATTATTAGTACTACTTTGACTATTAAAGCTACTATCATTACTACTATTATTACTATCATTATTGCCATTATTACTACTGTCTGTACTACTACTTTTACTATTACTGCTACTATTTATATCTTTACTACTATTATTACTATTGTCAATACTACTACTATTTCTATGATTACTACTGTCCTTACTACTATTACTATAATTAATTCCACTATTGATATTATTACGTCTATCATTACCGCTATTACTATTGTTATTTTTATTATGACTACTACTTGTACTATTATTGTTACTACTACCATTGCTACTACTACTACTAATACTACTTGTACGGTTTCTACATTTATCACTACTTTTAGTACTGTTGTTACTACTAGTAATACAACTACTACAACTACCACCACTACTACTACTTCTACCAGTACTACTATTACTACTACCACTACTAATATTCCTTTTTTTATTTCCACTGTTACTAGTTTTATTATTACTACTACTGCTACAATTACTAGTACTACTTTCTGTTATTACAATTATTTTTATCACGTACGGTATTACCACTGTTACTATTAGTCCTGATTTTATTAGTGTGACTAATACTGTTATTCCTGCCACCACTTCTGCTGCCATTACTACAGTGTTATTACTAGTACTACTGACTACTTTTACTATCACCACTGCTGCTATTTTTACTACTATTGCTACTATTACTTTTGCAATTACTATTACTGCTACAATTTCTGGTACTACTGCTATTACTACTAGTACAGCTATTATTACTACTGCTGCTATTACTACCACTACTACTTTTATTTCAACCACTTTTACTACCATTACAGCTGTTATTAATATTACTGCTAATATGTCTATTACTATCCCCACATACTCTTGCATTAAAGGGTTTATCTCATGACTAATGTAAAAAATTAAAACCAGACATCATAGAGTACATGACAGTCTCTTTATAACAAAGCTAGACCCAGCCCTGTACCTCACATGGATCCAGAGATCTCCCCATTCATTGCTCTGCTAGATTTATATCAAGCTGACAGCTCAAGGGGAGTGTCCTTTCTGCTGCAGCTCAGGAAGCGTGTCCATTCTGCTGAGCTCTCTCCTTATCACAGCTCGGGAGGAGGCAGGATGAAACTGAGCATGTGCGGCCATCTCAGTGAGCAGGTCAAAGAAATTAGAAAAAAACAAACAGCAGGTGGCGCTATACAGATACATTTTATTGAATAACAAAAAATTTTATTATATGCAATTACAAAACTACTCAGATCCAGGTGCTGGTTTAAAAACTGTAGAATATTTTTCGTGGGACAACTCCTTAAATCCTCCCTGTCCCTGCCTGCATTGAGTCATAGTCAGACATAACTTCGACGCACATCCACCGCCGCTTCTAAATCTACGTCAGCTCCCTTGCTGGTATAGATTTAGACCATTTTCTAAGCCTAAAAAAGGTGTAGAAAATGACTAATGAGACGGGTCTGCCGGCCCCTTCCCCTGCCGCTGCCATGCCCACTTTCTTAGATCTGGCGTGAGCGGAGAAAAATTTGCAGATCGTGGTTCAAATAACCTTTGCGCCACAATCTGCACCAGAAATGTGCCTAATGTAGATGTATTTCTGGTTAGTAAATGACCCCTATGTCTTTACTGCTTATGATTATCTATCTATCTATCTATCTATCTATCTATCTATCTATCTATCTATCTCATATCTATCTATCTATCTATCTATTATCTATCTATCTATTATCTATCTATCTATCTATCTATCTAATCTATCTATTATCTATCTATCTATCTATCTATTATCTATCTATCTATCTATCTATCTATCTATCTATCTCATATCTATCTATCTATCTATCTATCCATTATCTATCTATCTATCTATCTATCTATCTATCTATCCATCATTATCTATCTATCTATCTATCTATCTATCTATCTATCTATCTATTATCTATCTATCTATCTATCTCATATCTATCTCCTATCTATCTATCTATCTATCTATCTATCTATCTATCTATCTATTATCTATCTATCTATCTATCTATCTATCTATCTATCTATTATCTATCTATCTATCTATCTATCTATCTATCTATCTATCTATCTATTATCTATCTATCTATCTATCTATCTATCTATCTATCTATCATCTATCTCATATCTATGTATGTAGGTGGTACGGTGTGCTGCTACTTTATTTGTTTGCTGTATTATTGCCGGGTAGCTTGCACCTGCGATTTGTCTCAGGAGGTGCTGTTCCGTTTTTTGCTTATATATATATATATATCTATGTATCTATCTACTATTTATCTATTATCTATCTCATATCTATCTATCTATCTATCTATCTATCTATCTATCTATCCATCCATCCACGTGTTTCATATCTATCTATCTATCTACCATTTTTCTATCTCTTTATCTCATATCTATCTATCTATCTATCTAACTCTATCTATCTATCTATCTATCTATCTATCTATCTCATATCTATCTATCTATCTATCTATCTATCTATCTATCTATCTATCTATCTAGCTCTATCTATCTATCTATCTATCTATCTCATATCTATCTATCTATCTATCTATCTAGCTCTATCTATCTATCTATCTATCTATCTATCTATCTATCTATCTATCTATCTAGCTCTATCTATCTATCTATCTATCTATCTATCTATCTATCTATCTATCTATCTATCTATCTATCTATCTATCTATCTATCTATCTAATATCTATCTATCTATCTATCTAGCTCTATCTATCTATCTATCTATCTATCTATCTATCTATCTATCTATCTATCTATCTATCTATCTATCTATCTATCCACCCATTCATCCACCATTTTTAAAAGCCCTGCACACAACTGAAAGTAAATCAGATCTCAGTCCTCGGGAGGTCTCGCTCCTTGAGGATGTTATCTTCCTCGGTGCAGGGCTGTGCAGTCATTCCTTGCTCGGTGGTATGACGCCTGTAATGATGGATACTACTGAGTATTCACATTGTACACGGTCATCAAAGCAAACACAATGTTATTACAAGGCATACAAATGCAGACGCCATCGCTGAGATCCATGTTGTGTTATCTGTAAAGCACCTAGTGCCCTAATTCCTTACTCATGAAGACACCGGGGACCTGCCGGCACAGCCAAGAAGATGCTAAGGTGCATTATTGAAGAACATCATTTAGTAAGCATTGGTTATGGCCTTTATTTAGACTTTTTCACACACTCGCATAAATATTCATACCGCGCCATCTGTTTTCTCACTTTTGTATTAATTATGAGTGGGAAGATGTCTACAACAACACTACACAACTGCCCCCCTATTCAGTCCCTTTATAGACGCTCCTTCACATACACGTCAGTCTTGGCCCGATCATTATTCACTTCTATTTAGGGGGACACACATGTTTTTGGGCCATTATCTATGAGAATGTTCATTGTCCAAACTGGAGGGAGACTGAGGGGGTTGAATTTATTTGCAAAAGGAAATTTGGTCATCTCCATTTTCCCACATTTCATAGTAATGTTCCTGTAAAAGCCATCTAACAGCGAGCATGACCGCCATTACAGTTCAGGGGTCTGAGAGAGATAGGTGACCCCACCATTGTGGAGGAGGCATGGAACAACAAAAAGGCCACCCTTACAGCACCCACGCCAGGCTGGCTTTTGGTTGATACCCTGCGCAGTAGCTTCTATGGGATTCTATGGAGTAACAATGGCCAAATAATACAGTCATACAGTGCCCAGATAATATCATCATATAGAAACCAAATAATACAGTCATACAGTGATGTGATCATACAGAGACTAAATAATGCACTATATACAGTATATACTAGACCGAAATCCTCTACAATATAAATACTGGGCTTATTGTGTACTGCATAATGTCACCAGGATTTTGGGTATAGAGCTGAGGACATGGGCTGCTAGATGGGCGCTAGCACATCTGCAATACCCAGTCCCCATAGCTCTGTGTGCTTTTATTGTGTTAAAAAACAGTTTTGATCCATATGCAAATGAACCTGATATGAGTCCTGTGTCCGGAGATGAGTCCAGCGGAAAGGAGCCCAGCACCGCCCCGCGTCCTCCGAATCTCCTCCTTGCTGGCTGACGTCACAGAGCTGGAGCGCCGAAATCTCGCGATGCGCGAGCTAGCGCATGCGTAGTTCGTTCCCTGTGCTGATGCCAGCACAGGAAATAAACATGATGCCGACACTGCGCATGCGCTAGCTCGCGCATCGCGAGATTTCGGCGCTCCAGCTCTGTGACGTCAGCCAGCAAGGAGGAGATTCAAACTGGTGTTAAAATTGAAAATTTGGCCAATATATCCTTATATATAAAGGACATATCTGAGCCCGAGCACTGCATCCACAGGCAACATTTACAGTCTTGTGAAAAAATTAGGACACCCTTTGAAAGCATGTGGTTTTTTGTAACATTTTTAATAAATGGTTATTTCATCTCCGTTTCAACAATACAGAGAGATTAAAGTAATCCAACTAAACAAAGAAAACTGAAGAAAAGTCTTTTCAAGATCTTCTGTAAATGTCATTCAACAAAAATGCCTATTCTAACTGAGGAAAAAGATAGGACACCCTTGCCCCTAATAGCGAGTGTTACCTCCTTTGGCTGAAATAACTGCAGTGAAACGGTTCTTGTAGCCATCTACCAGTCTTCGACATCGGTCTGAGGAAATTTTACCCCACTCCTCAATGCAGAACTTTTTCAGCTGTGAGATGTTTGAGGGGTTTCTTGCACGTACAGCCCTTTTCAAGTCACCCCACAGCATCTCAATGGGATTCAAATCTGACTTTGACTTGGCCATTCCAGGACTCTCCATTTCTTCTTTTTCAGCCAATCTTTGGTTGATTTACTAGTATGTTTTGGGTCATTGTCATGTTGCATGGTCCAGTTCCGCTTCAGCTTTAATTTTCTAACTGATGGTCTCACATGTTCTTCAAGCACCTTCTGATACACAGTAGAATTCATCGTGGATTCTATGATGGTGAGCTGACCAGGTCCTGCTGCAGCAAAGCAGCCCCAAACCATGACACTTCCACCTCCATGCTTCACAGTTGGTATGAGGTTCTTTTCTTGGAATGCTGTGTTTGGTTTACGCCAAACATGTCCTCTGCTGTTGTGTCCAAATAATTCAATTTTGGACTCATCTGTCCAAAGAACATTATTCCAGAAGTCCTGGTCTTTGTCAACTTTATCGCTGGCAAATGTCAGTCTGGCCTCGATGTTTCTCTTGGAAAGCAAAGGTTTCCTCCTTGCACACCTCCCATGCAAGTTAAACTTGTACAGTCTCTTTCTGATTGTAGAGGCATGTACTTCTACATCAACAGTAGCCAGAGCCTGCTGTAGTTCTCGAGATGACACTTTAGGGTTTTTTGGATACCTCTTTTAGCATCTTGCGGTCTGCTCTTGGGGTGAACTTGCTGGGGCGACCAGTCCTGGGCATGTTGGCAGTTGTTTTGAAAGCCCTCCACTTGTAGACTATCTTCCGGACAGTGGAATGGCTGATTTCAAAATCTTTTGAGATCTTTTTAAATCCCTTCCCAGACTCATAGGCTGCTACAATCTTTTTTCTGAAGTCCTCTGACAGCTCTTTTGCTCTCACCATGGTGCTCACTCTCACTTCAACAGTCAGGAGCACACCAAACTAAATGTCTGAGGTTTAAATAGGGCAAGCCTCATTCAACATGCAGAGTAACGATCTACTAATTATGTGCACCTGGTGTGATATACCTGTGTGAGATCTGAGCCAATTTAAGAGGGAATACATGTGAGGGTGTCCTATCTTTTCCTCAGTTAGAATAGGCATTTTTGTAGAATGACATTTACAGAAGATCTTGAAAAGACTTTTCTTCAGTCTTCTTTGTTTAGTTGGATTACTTTAATCTCTCTGTATTGTTGAAACGGAGATGAAATAACCATTTATTAAAAATGTTACAAAAAACCACATGCTTTCAAAGGGTGTCCTAATTTTTTCACATGACTGTAGGTGCACCTGTGAGGCCTGGGCCTTATCAGTCAGTCTTGGGTGGGACTCACAGCCTCCTCCCTCCTCCCATTGCAAGCATGGCTGCATGCTGGAGGTAACAGGGAGTTTTCTGTGAGTCGGACCTTACGCTCCTGTAATTCGCCCACAGGCTCCTGGTATTGCCCATACGGCACAGGTAGGTTAGCGTTAGGTCCCGAGCTACTTGAGATACCTTGGCGTAGTGCCCGGGCTCAGATATGTCCTTCATATAAGGATATATTGTCTAAATTTTAACACCAGTTTGAGGGTTTAGTCAGACTTGTTTGTTTGCATCCACAGTAGTGCACCTTCCTTATTAATGTTTATTTCATATAGCTATTTACATCCACACATTTTTCTATCTTGTGTAGGATGTCTTTTTGTGGTATTTGTGGTCCGCTGCGGGCATCCTCCACTGTATGCATTTTTGCTGGGGATCGCCATTAGCAATGGGCCACAAGTGCAGGATCTGCTCCCCTGGGTATAGATGCACCACTGCATATGGGGTTGAGCACTTCCTGCCTTTTGACACCATGCCATTTTTTGTAGTTTGTATATGTCTGAGATTACATGAAGAGACAGAAGGAATTGAGCAAGCCTACATCCATAGAAGATCTGTGGTTAGTTCTCTAAAATGTCTAGAACAACCCTCCTGCTGAGCTCCATCAAAAACTGAGCACAATTGTACCTAGAAGAATGGATACTGTTTTGAAGAGGGTGGTCAAACCAAATAGTGATTGGCTTTAGATTTCTCTTTTCTTCGTTCACTTTTCATATTGTTTATTGATAAAAATAAACTATTAACTATTAAAAAAACAGTAGAAAACAGTGAAAGGTATTTTATCTATTCTGTCATACGCTCTGCCAATGCTCTGTAAGCTAAACACAACAACAGCAGCTGCACAAGTCTCTCTGCTAGTTTGTTACAATGTATCAGTCTGGAGTCCGGGCTGTTAAGCTCACAGAGCATTGTCTAGACTGGATACAATTATATCCACTTCTCAGCTGAGAGCAGGACTGACTATGGACAGGGTTGCTGCCTTTGAATGGAAACAAGAGTGTTATTTTTCACTGACAGAAAGCAGTGATCTTGACAATGATGGGGAATTGAACCTATTGCAAAGTTGTAGAACTTTTCATTTATACACTGTTAAGCTTTATTTACATGAAACCAAAAGCTCCTTTAAGGGCTAATTCAGTCACCTTTTGGTTGAGGTCTAACCAAACAACAACTCAACACAACGCCGAGAGCCAAATGTTATCATAACATGCTGGGAGATGTAGTCCTCCCAGCAGCTGGAGAGTCAGAGCTTAAAAGCTATGCACACCTACGGGGGCAAATTTTTATGATAGTATTTTACTCATTTTGGGCAAAAATGTTTATTCAAAATATTGAGCCGTTCTGTCACAAAGAGTTAACTGTTTATCTAGCTGTGTAGCTGTGTGAATTGGACTTTCACTTTGTCCTGGTCATTTAATAAATCTAAAAGGTTATAAACATTATTTAAGACACATTCATATGAGTAAGATAAGCATTGAGCTATAATGAGTGTTTAAGGTCAGATATTAGAGATAAAAAGCCGTCAGCTGAGCTGCCTGACAGAAAGAGTAAAAATACAGATCCTGCTACTATAGAATCTCAAGGCTGTACAGAGAAAGGGGCTCAACATTTTTAATAAAAATTAATAAGACCAATTGAAAAATAATTTCTAACTCAAAATGAGTACAATGCAATAATAATAATAATTAAAAATAAATTGTCCCCAAAGTTTTACATAGCCTTTAAAGAACACCAGTCAGTAAGATCAACCCTATTAAACAAGCCCTACTGTCACGAGACGCCGGGGCGCTCACTCTCCTCAGTGCCGCCGGCGTCCTGTTTCTGTGCAGGAGAGAGGACGCGCACAGCGTCCTTGTCTCCTTGGTGATAAGGGGCGGGAAGGACCGGCCGCGCATGTCTCCTCCGCGCGGTCGGCGTCCTCAGTTCCCCCAGCAACCAGGCGGGATCTGAGCACCGAGCTGGGCACTCGGTGCTCAGCTGTACTTCGTGCTGAGGGTCATGTGACGCTGGCCACGTCACATGACCCCAGCTAGCCAGTATTTAACAGGCAGCCTGCTGGCCACAGGTTGCCTGTTAATTTTTGGTTCCTGGCGATTTGTTTGACTCCTGAATACTTACCTTATCCTGTTCCCTGACGATCCTTTGCCTGCTCCTCCTGTACTGTGCATCCCTCCTGGTATTTTGACCTCGGCTCCCACCTGACTACTCTTTGCTGACTCCTGTGGTACTTCTCTACTCTCCTGGTATTTGACCCCGGCTTCTCCTGACCATTCTTTGCTTAACCCTCTGTACTGCATGGCTCTCTTGGTTCTGACCCGGCCCGTTCACGTTCCGTATTTTGTCTTGTCTGTCTTCCCTGCACATATTCTAAGTTAGGGACTGCCGTCCAGTTGTCCCCTGTCATCAGGACTCGTGAGGCAAGTAGGCAGGGCCAGGGGTGAGGGGGGAGCGCAGTGGGTCACTATCCTCCCCCCCCTGTGTGTGTGTGTGGACGTGACCGTTACAGATTAACAGGCCCCATAACTACTGTATTATGAATCCTCTGGTGACCCTGACTGACCATGTCTCTGTAACATCCAGAGTATGTCACTAAAACTCTGTCACCCAGCTTCATGATGTAAGATGTGAATGTGTTAATATCCTGTGTAATATGACATTATATTTATCTGTATTTATTATATTTGCTGTAATTCCCAAATGTACACCAGCAGGTGGCAGCAGTATGTAGCAGATAGTCTGTAGGAAAGTTAGTATACCTAGACTGGAATAGACCCATTCCAGGCTAGCTTCCCCTATCTGAGGAGGAGTGGAATTGTTCCCACTCATACTTCAGAGGGAGGACAGAATGTTCTAGTAAGTGTACCAGCCACCCCCTGTTGGGGTAGGCTGTGGTTGATAGGAGCTCCCAGAAACAGGGACCCCCCAAACCAAGGATCCAAGCCTCGGCTGAGGCCCTAGATCAACCTTCCCAGCCTGAGTCCCTTACCTCAGCTGGTAGACCCAAGGAAGCAGCCATCACAGAACTATCAGATCTCCAGGAAGCCACCATTATCCCCTGCGAGCAAGTCCTGTAAGTAAAGATCCAAGACCAAGAGAAGATAAGTACCTCTTCAGCTAGTCAGACCCAAACTAAGCAGACCTCAGACAGAGCAGAAGATAGATACCTGCCAGTTTCTCTAGGCATATGATCAGATGCAGAATACTTATAAATTCCTGCCACATATTGCCAAAACCTGCTGGGACCCTAGACTAAAGCTGTAACTTGTATGAATCAAAGCTGCATATCATAACACCAAGTAAAGACAAGTTGGACCCTATTATCTGTGTGGAATTCCATCATTCCTCCATTACTCCTATTAATAGCACTCATTTTGTTGCATGTGAGCCAGGATACAGGAGTCCAGCCGTACCACAGGTAGGAGACACCGTTGACACTATACAGAGACAATATCCCCATCTGGCATTCCTCACCTGGTACGAGAGCTCATACCATCTTAAAGGGCCCTACTACAGTACCTGCGCAAGCTGCAACTGGCGTCACGAACTTTATTACATATTCTACTGACCCACTGCATGGCATGCCCACTGACCCAGTGTCCTGCTCATTGCATCTCTAACCTGACTCAGATGTGCAGGAGCTAGGGGGAGGAAACTTCGTTCTTTTGAGTAAGGGCAAGGTGCTTCCACTCCTCAGGCCTCCAGTCCACATTTTGAGCCTCAGATCAAGCTCCCAGAACCCTTTTCTGGAGACCAGAAGAGGTTTCTA
This sequence comes from Bufo bufo, assembly GCF_905171765.1. Taxonomy (NCBI): domain Eukaryota; kingdom Metazoa; phylum Chordata; class Amphibia; order Anura; family Bufonidae; genus Bufo; species Bufo bufo. The sequence goes on from NC_053390.1 coordinate 47,726,018, forward strand.
CCCTTTAAGGAGAGTTGCAAACTCTACTTCCGTTTGCGCCCCGTTTGCGCCCAGGATTGGGCATTCTCTTTACCTGCTGGCGCCAGTTGTCTAACTTCTGTGGAGGTTTTTTTTCAGACCCTGGGTACCCTCTATGACGAACCAGACAGGGCTCTGGTAGCCGAGACGGCTCTAAAAGCACTGGTTCAAGGCCATCTCCCTGCGGAGGAGTATTGCACCCAATTCAGACGGTGGTGTGTCCCCTCAGGATGGAACGAACCAGCCCTGAAGAGTCAGTTTAGGTCCGGTCTGTCTGATAATTTAAAGGATCTGTTAGTCAGTTATCAAATTCTAGAGACCTTAGAAGAGATGATGACCCTAGTTGTCCGACTTGACCGACGAGTTAGAGAGAGACGACAAGAGCGACAGTTCTGTTCTCAGATGGTGGTTAAAGCCAGAGGCCTTTTCCAGGACACACTGAGGTCTCCAACCGAGGACCCATGCAGGTTGGCATGACCGCGGGAAATCTTTGCAGCAGACGCGGAGAGAAGAGTGCTTCTACTGTGGTGATCCTGACCATTGGGATCAACAAGTGTCCTAAGAAGGTCCTCTCAGACAAGTCTCCTAAGGCAACCTAAAGACCAGGTACACCTGTTTTTTCTAAATGTAAGCTTTTGGTACCCATAACTATTTCTCTGGGGGTTAGTAAGTGGCAGGGTAAGGCCTTTATTGATTCCGGCTCACACCGGCCAGCTTTTATTGACTTGAATATGCTGGTAAATGGGGTATTCCAATGTTTGTTTTACTTACACCTATCCATGTCATGGCTATTGTTGACCCCTCCCCTGATTGGTGGTACGGTGAGGTCATGTACCTCTGAGATTTCTCTAATCGTGGGTGTGTGCGCTCTGAGAGATGTTCTCTTTTAGTCTTGGAGGAACCTACGGTTGAGGTGGTGGTACTAGGGTTGCCTTGGCTCCGTTTACATAACCCCCACTATAGATTGGTCCAAAGGGGAGTTGGTGAATTGGGACCTAAGTGTGACTCATGCTTATCCGTGATACAGGCTGGGGTTCTCAGTAAGATCTAATACATTATCCTCAGTCATAAGGAGGTATTCTGATGTATTCTCATCCCCTACTCCAGAGGTTCTACCCCCCCCATAGACCTTATGATTGCGCCATAGAGCTAATTGAGGGTGCCAAGTTTCCTAAAGGGCGAATTTATAATCTTTCTAAGCCCGAACGCAAGGCCATGGAAGATTATATTAAGGAGAGCCTTGATAAAGGACATATTAGACCTTCAGTCTCTCCTATGGGAGCAGGGTTTTTCTTTGTTAAGAAGAAGGATGGTGGTCTTAGGCCTTGTATTGATTACCGGAGATTAAATAGAATCACTGTCCAGAATAGATACTCTCTCCCATTGATTCTGGATTTATTTAACCAGGTTCTGGGGGCAACCTGGTTTTCCAAGATTGACCTGAAAGGGGCATACAATCTAATCCGAATCAAGGAGGGAGACGAATGGAAGACAGCGTTCAATACTCCGGCAGGACACTTTGAATATCAGGTGATGCCTTTTGGACTCAGCAATGCCCCAACTTAATGAACGATATTCTTAGGGAGTTCTTAGGTAAATTTATTATTGTCTATATTAAGGACATTTTGATATTCTCTCCTGATTTCGACTCTCATGTGTCTCATGTCAAACAAGTTTTATAGGTGTTGAGGGAGAATCAGCTATCCAATAAACAAGAGAAATGTGTCTTTGGTGTACAGGAGATACTGTTTCAAAGGCATGTTCTGACTCCTCACGCCTTTAAGATGGATCCTGGTAAGGTACTAACAATTAAGGAATGGGTAAGGCCTTCATCCTTAAAGGCCTTACAACGGTTTTTGGGTTTCGCTAATTACTATCGTAAATTTATTATGAATTTTTCTGTAATTGCTAAACCGTTGACCGACCTTACTAAGAAAGGGGCGGATTTGGAGAATTGGTCTACTGAGGCCATTTCTTCATTTGAAACATTAAAAAAGGCATTTAGTAGCGCTCCCATTCTGATCCAGGCTGATCAGGAGAGACCTTTTATTGTGGAGGTGGATGCGTCTGAGGACGGCGCAGGAGCAGTCCTTTCACAAGGTCCTGCTAGCCTCACTAACCTGAGACCGTGTGCCTTCTTTTCCAGGAAATTCTCTCCCACGGAGAGAAACTACGACATAGGGAATAGGGAGCTGCTGGCTATTAAATGGGCATTTGAAGAGTGGAGAAATATTTTGGAGGGGGCAAGGCATCGGGTAACTGATGTCACTGACCATAAAAACCTAATGTTTCTCGAGTCTGCTAAGAGGTTGAATCCCCGTCAAGCCAGATGGGCTCTGTTTTTTACCTGTTTTGATTTCTCCATTACGTTCAGGCCGGGAAGTAAAAATGTGATGGCAGACGCACTATCTCGGAGCTTCCATGCTTTTCAACCCACTCAGGCACCGCCTGAATCCATCTTACCAGCAAACATCATCTTAGCAGCTCTAACCCAGGATATCTCGGCTCGTATTAAGGCTGAACAACATCTGGCACCAGCATCCACCCCAACAGATAAGTTGTTTGTTCCCATACAATGTCGTCTCCAGCTGTTGGGTGAATGTCACGATTCTGCCTTTTGTGGACATCCGGGTTTTGCGGACACTAAGGATCTGGGTTCTAGATCTTATTGGTGGCCCACTCTGACCAGTCCTACGTGTCAGCCTGTGAAGTTTGTGCCAGGTCCAAGACACCTAGGACTCGCCCTGCTGGTATCCTACGACCCCTACCCATTCCCAGTAGACCCTGGTCCCATATCTCGATGGACTTTATAACAGACTTACCGCCGGCGGAGGGTAAGACTGTGGTTTGGGTAGTGGTCGATAGGTTTAGCAAGATGGTTCATTTCATTCCCCTGTCTAAACTTCCGAATGCCAAAACCCTGGCATCTATTTTTGTGAGAGAGATTGTTCGTGTACATGGTATCCCGGAAAATATTGTTTCTGACAGGGGTGTGCAGTTTGTGTCCAAATTCTGGAGGGCCTTCTGTCAAAGATGTAAAATTTCATTGTCTTTTTCTTCCGCCTACCATCCTGAGAGTAACGGGCAGACTGAACGCCTTAATCAGTCTGTGGAACAATTCTTGAGGTTATATGGAAACGCTGGTGACCAGCAATTATGGGTCAAATTCCTTCCGTTGGCTGAATTTTCTTTGAATAACCATGTTAATTCTTCTGCTGGGGTTTCACCTTTTTTTTTTTGTAACTATGGTTTCCATCCCCGCTTTCATTCTGGGTCATCCGTCTCCTCCTCTAACCCTGAGGCGGATAGGCTCTCTTCTGAACTGTGCACAGTTTGGGCCCGGGTTCAAATGAACCTAGAAAAGGCTCAAAGTTCTCAAAAACTCAAAGCCGATAGGAAACGTTCAAGGGGGGTGAATTTTATGGTTGGGGATAAGGTATGGTTATCCTCCAAGAATCTCTCTCTCAAGGTAGATTCTAAAAAATTTGCTCCTCGTTTTATTGGACCATATAAGGTCATGGAAGTGATTTACCCGGTTTCGTTTAGGTTGGAGATGCCCGAGTCATTCAACATTCATAATGTGTTCCATAAATCTCTACTTAAAAAATATGTTGAACCGGCAGTACCATCAAAAGCCTCGCCTCTGCCGGTTCTTGTTAATGATACTGTCGATTATGTGGTGTCTAAAATAGTGGACGTCAGGAAGGTGCGTAATTCCTTGCAGTACCTGATTCACTGGAAGGGGTATGGACCTGAAGAAAGATCTTGGGTACCCGCCAGGGAGGTTCATGCTCCTAGACTTGTTCGAAAATTTCATTTAGAACACCCTGAAAGGCCATCGCCTGAAGTCTTGGGTCCGGTGGCCCCGCATAAAAGGGGGGGTACTGTCACGAGACACCGGGGCGCTCACTCTCCTCAGCGCCGCTGGCGTCCCGTTTCTGTGCAGGAGCGAGGACGCGCACATCGTCCTCGTCTCCTTGGTGATAAGGGGCGGGACGGACCGGCCGCGCATGTCTCCTCCGCGCGGCCGGCGTCCTCAGTTCCCCCAGCAACCAGGTGGGATCTGAGCACCGAGCTGGGCACTCGGTGCTCAGCTGTACTTCGTGCTGCGGGTCATGTGCTGCTGGCCACAGGTTGCCTGTTAATTTTTGGTTCCTGGCGATTTGTTTGACTCCTGAATACTTACCTTATCCTGTTCCCTGACGATCCTTTGCCTGCTCCTCCTGTACTGCGCATCCCTCCTGGTATTTTGACCTCGCTTCCCACCTGACTACTCTTTGCTGACTCCTGTGGTACTTCTCTACTCTCCTGGTATTTGACCCCGGCTTCTCCTGACCATTCTTTGCTTTAACCCTCTGTACTGCGTAGCTCTCTTGGTTCTGACCCGGCCCGTTCACGTTCCGTATTTTGTCTTGTCTGTCTTCCCTGCACGTATCCTAAGTTAGGGACTGCCGTCCAGTTGTCCCCTGTCATCAGGACTCGTGAGGCAAGTAGGCAGAGCCCGGGGTGAGGGTGGAGCGCAGTGGTCACTATCCTCCCCCCCTGTGTGTGTGTGGACGTGATTGTTACACCTACTGTTTGGTAGGATTGATCCTGCTGATTAAAATTGTATCTGTCTTATGAAAATCGGCTGCTGCCTTCCTGAGAAAAAAGACTTTGATTGTTTAGGCAATTGGGGACCTCAGTGCACGGAATGGCTAGGCTCCGCCCCTTTGTGCACACAGAAGCTCTCATTTGCATAAATAATGAAAGTAATTTTTTCTCAGAAACACCAGAACCGATTTCACACAAGACAGATATAATTTAAATCAGCAGGACCAACTCTACCAGGACGTGTGTTTGGTTTAATAGGGTTGAGCCTGCTGACATGTGCTTTTAAAGGGCCACTGATCTAGATCAGTATTTTAATAAATTACATGTTTTCGCTTCTGGCTGGTTGAACTTTTGTTCCAGACTGGGTAACGACGTATCTATGAAATATTGATGGACTGACGGTAATTACTACATTCTGTGAACGCATATGGAAATTAGAGGCGCTCGTATTGCGGTGTGCTTCTTAATGTTAAGTCCGTCTTTTGTTTTTCTTTACTTTAAGGCCTCTTTCGCATGATCGATACATATTGTGTCCGGATCTGTTCAGGAAAAAAGCTGATGGTTTTGCAGACAAGTGCAGTGAGTTTTGTCTGCGACTGCGTTCAGCGGTTCAGCTTCATTCTGCGCGTGCGCAATCAGTTTTGATGTGTTTTTCACATGTGTCAAAAAAAGAAACCCTGAAGAATTACAAACAACATCTCCTAGCAACCATCAGTGAAAAAAAAATTGCATCCGGATGCAATGCGTTTTTCATGGAGGCCCCATTAATTTCTATGGGACCAGGGCCGCGTGAAAAACGCAGAATAACGGCTAATCCACACAACTGTATGTATTTTGAGGTCCGCAAAACACGGATCAGCAGAAAACAGGATGACATCCGTGTGACCTTTTTTTGCGGATCCATTGTAGCAAATCCTATCCTTGTCCGCAAAACTGACAAGAATAGGACATGTTCTATTTTTTTTGCGGAATGGATATGCGGACACACGGACACGGAATGCACAAGTCATTTCCGTTTTTTTCCAAGCCCCATTGAAGTGAATGGTTCTACATACTGTCCTGTAAAAAACGGAATGGCAATGGAAAAAAATATGTCCTATAGAACATGCTGCGATTTTCACGTAACGCAGATATGATGCGTGAAAAAAAAAGCTCATGTGCACAGACCCATAGAAATGAATGGGTCAGGATTCAGTGCGAGTGCATTGCACCCGTACGGAAATCTCGCTCGCGTGAAAGGGGCTTAATGCCTCCAAAATATAAAAATGAAACCAATTAGAAAGTAGCGCCTTGATTAACAATATCCTACCGCTTTGTGTATGCAGCTCCTGTGCAGACCTATGGACGCCGGACCGATGCAGCTGCTGCTTCACGGATAAATGGTACTACACACAAGCCGTCCACACAGGTGGGATTTGCTGCACGTTCTTTTCAAGGAAAATTCTCAAGACAAATCCACATCGAACAGTGCAGATTTGGTGCAGATACACCTCTGCGGATTTTCCTGCTGATGATAAAAAACTAAATAAAAAAAAGCCTAAAAAAAATCCACAATACATAGCAAGGATTCAAAATTTCCCATTGAAGTCAATGGGGAAATCCACAACAAATTTGTGAACATCATACAACAGAAAACGGCATTTAAAACATTTCAATATGGAAAATATCAGTATCCTGCAGACAGGTATTTTATAAAAATCTCATTCACTTGCCTTGTACTGTAAACTGCTGAAGATTTTGCTATAGGTAAAATTTGGCGCCAGAATTTTGGTGCACTTGGTTCCATCTCAAGCCATGCCCCTTTCATGTAAGCCACGCCCCTTTTCTACTAACGCATACCTCCTTTTCGAGTGAGGCGCTACAAATTTCTAATGCACTTAAAGGAGTTTTCCCACCAAAAATATTCAACATTTTTCAAAGCAGCACCCGGATCTGAGTACTTTTTCATTTGCATATAATTAAAAATGTATTATAGCCAGTGCGCAATTCAATAAAATGGATCTGTATAGTGCCACCTGCTGTTTGCATTTTCCTCTGTCCACCTTAGTGACATTAATAAGGTGGTCGCACATGCTCAGTCCCATCATTCAATTGCCACTAGCCGTACTGTTAGAAACTGTGACAGTTACAGGGAGAGAGCTGCTGCAAAAAGGACACGCCTCCTGAGCTGTATAGGGAGAGAGCTGCTGCATAAAGGACACGCCTCCTGAGCTGTATAGGGAGAGAGCTGCTGCATAAAGGACACGCCTCCTGAGCTGTATAGGGAGAGAGCTGCAGCAGAAAAGACATGTTCCCTGAGCTGTGATAGGGAGAGAGCTGTAGCAGAAAGGACATGCTCCCTGTGCTGTGATAGGGAGAGAGCTGTAGCAGAAAGGACATGCTCCCTGTGCTGTGATAGGGAGAGAGCTGTAGCAGAAAGGACATGCTCCCTGTGCTGTGATAGGGAGAGAGCTGTAGCAAAAAAGACATGATCCCTGTGCTGTGAAAGGAAGAGAGCTGCAGCAGAAAATACATGATCCCTGTGCTGTGCTAGGGAGAGAGCTGCTGCAGAAAGGACACGCTCCCTGTGCTGTGATAGGGAGAGAGCTGCTGCAGAAAGGACATGCTCCCTGTGCTGTGATAGGGAGAGAGCTGCAGGAGAAAGGACACACCCCTCGAGCTGTGATACAGAGAGAGCTGCATTAGAAAGGGCACAACCCCTGAGCTGCCAGCTTGAAATAAATCTAGCAGAGCAATTGGAGCAATGAATGGGGAGATCTCTGGATCCACGTGAGGTACAGGACTGGTTCTTAGAAAGAGATTGTCATGTACTGTATGATGTCGGATTTTAATTTTTACATTAGTCATGAGATAACCCCTTTAATATATGTGATACATGGCCTGGGCACCAAAATACTAGCTCAATTTGAGGCAGAATTCTGGTCCATTTTCATTAGTACATCCGGCCCAATGTGCTACACGTGCATGAGCAGCAATTTTATCCATGTATCCACAGACTGGATAGAGGTAGAAAGATGGAGACCACGGGGTAGAATATTAAATGACTGTCAAGGCTTTAGACAGCAGGGAACGCCCACTGAGCTCTGAAATTGCAGCTCCACAAGCTCAGCTCCTCCATTCCTTGAATTTTCCAAATAAACTTCTCCATCCAGATCCAGAATAAAACAAAGATATTCTTTAAAGACAAGTGTCTAACTTCCGTCACTTCCAGGGATCTCTATATGTGTTCCCTTCATACATTTAGGTCTGCTTCCCTGTAGGGGGCACATAATTATCATTTATTTCTTTAATATTCTATTTCTGTTTAATTTTCACTTTTTATTTTCATACGGAAATCCCGAATTCAAGTAATTTTTTTTATTTTTTTTTAGCGGATCAGTTAATTTGGCCAATGGAAACAAGGTGGTCCAACCAAACAGATGGCCCCTATTTTGGGTGGTGGGTGTATAACTTATAGTAATAAATATTCATTCAAATATATCATAATAATTTTCATGTTTATGCCTTTTTTGTTCTTTTTTTTAATTGTAAAATTTTATACATTTTTGTCATTTATTAGAGCATTTTTCCACTCTTTTTTGATATGTGCACAAATGTTACTTTAACGCCTAGAGTAAGACATTTACTACAAACTGTTTCTTTCATGGCATTTTTGCATTTTTATCAAAATGTAGCATGTTTTGGGTATTTTTTCAGGCATTTACCCTTTAGTTGCTGCTTTATGATGAAAATGGCAAATATGTTAAACAAAAATAGAAAAAATAAAATAAAAGTACAAATGCAATGTAAACATGCCATGCAAACCTCATATTTGCGATAGGCAGAAGTGGCGTTCCTACGCCGACCTCGCAGTACCCCTTTTTAGGGAAAGTAGAGAGGGCGGAAATGGGCGGGACCAGCAGGACCCGCACATTTATCTTCTTTCACGCCAATTTTCTGGTGTAAAATAAGACTGAAATCTATGTCGGCTCGGAGATGGTATGGATTTCAGTTTTGGCGCACAGACTGCCGGAAGGATGCCCCTAATTTATGGCCAAGTCATGAAATAGGTTCATCCTCTGGCAGTGCAGGAAATATTATAGACCAGCATAAGACGCTGATGTATGATAAATTCTCTCCTTTGACTATAGTGAATTTTATAATTTACTATAGACTTTACATTCAGAAAGTGGAAAAATACTGTAATAAATGCAGTGAGAAAGGCAAAAACTGCAAAAATGAACCCAAAAAACTACGTGTGAAACCAGCCAATTGTATCATACACAATACTGAAATATTGAGTTCATAACTCTGCTAAAGTCATCTTCTGAACAACAGAGGTATATTCTCCAAGCTTAGGACGGAGGAAGTTTGTTGCACGACACAGGGAGAGCCAGGGTAAGGACTGCCACTGTGAACTGTGAGTACTACTACCACCATCATTACCACTACCATTCCTCCCATCCTCGCCTCCCCTTTGGGTCACTGCATTATCAGTGAGGGTGTGTGCCCCTGCAGTCTGACACTATCCAATCAGTGCTGTCAATGTTATACTGTGCAGGGACACGCCCCCAACAGGTAATACCCATCTGGACCTTCATTGCAAACTGATGGTAATTTATTCATAACTTCTTGCAGGAATAATAGAGGAATGGCACAACATAGAGTCATAAGAATAGATGCTCCGGAACTGTTTTTTCACGGGGAATGCAATGTCTATGTATATACGTCAGAAATAAAAACTAGGTTCTGCCTGGCTGCTTAGAGACTCCGCTGTCAGAGCACAGGGAAGGAAGTGTTGTCATAGGGACACATGCACGTGAGCGTATCTCATAGGTTGCCCCGCGAGAATGGTATTAAACTAGACCACATACCTTCCCCTGTAGATTGGCAGTGCAGTGTTATCATAGGGACACAGGACCTAATAACAGTCAGTTGGTGGAGACTCAGCTGTCAGCGCAATGAAGGAAGTGTTGTCATAGGGACATGTGCACATTAGCTCATCTCATCTCAGCTCATCTCAAAGGAAGCCTGGAATTTATGGGAACTGGGTATTGCGGATGTGCTAGCGGCCATCTAGCAACCCATGTCCTCAGCTCTATACCCAAAATCCCGGTGACAGGTTCCCTTTAAACTTGACTACAGTGTAGAATGGCAGTGCAGTGTTATCATAGGGGTGCGGGACCCTATCAATAACAGTTTCCTTCATTTGCTTATATGTCTGTGCATCAGATATGGAAACTAGGGGGGTCATTTATCAAACTGGTGTAAAGTAGAACTGGCTTAGTTGCCCATAGCAACCAATCAGATTCCACCTTTCATTTTTCACAGCTCCTTTGGAAAATGAAAGTTGGAATCTGATTGGTTGCTATGGACAACTAAGACGGTTCTGCTTTACACCAGTTTTTAAAATGACCCCCCTAGATTCTGACTGTTTGGTGGAGACCCAGTTGATCTAGGCCTGGGAAGGAAGTGCTGTCATAGGCACAGATGCACACAGGGTTATTTGACTGATGGCTATTCATGGGCACAGGAAGAAATAGAAACTAAGGGGGTCATTTATTATATAGAAATATACATGTATTAGGCGTATTTCTGGTGCACATTGCAGCACAAAGGTTATTTGCGCCGCAATCTGCGTCTATTCCCTAAAAAAGTGGGCTTGGGCGGTAGGCCCGTCTAATTAATCATTTTCTACACCTGCTTTAGGCGTAGAAAATGGTCTAAATGTAAGCCGGATAAGCAAAAGTTATGGAGAGACCTGCGCCTCTTAATAACTCCAGAGGATCCACCGCCAGATATACCACCAGATCTTCGCCGAATAAAAAAAAAAAATTTGCTTCGTGATAAAGCGCATTTCTTTGCGAATAGTGGGTGAAATGACAGGGAGCGGCGATTACACCGGTCCCCATCATTGTAACCCTCGGATTCCACGTTCGTAGCTGATTGCGGCATCTGATATAAATAAGTGTGTAATATTTTTAAAAAAAACATACTTACCTGATCCATTTGCTCGTGAAATCCCACTCGGCCCGTGATCACGTCACCATGCTGGTGTGGTGACATCATACGTCACCGCGCACCGGATTTCGTGCGAGATTTTCAAGCAAGATGGCGACGGCCAGCCCGCTGCGAGCAAATGGATCAGGTAAGGCCTCATGCACACGACCGTTGTGTGCATCCGCGGCCGTTGTTCCATTTTCCGTTTTTTTTTCGCGGACCCATTGACTTTCAATGGGTCCGTGGAAAAATCGGAAAATGCACCGTTTGGCTTCCGCGTCCGTGATCCGTTTTTCCAGTCCGTGAAAAAAATATGACCTGTCCTATTTTTTTCACGGACAACGGTTCACGGACCCATTCAAGTCAATGGGTCCGTGAAAAATCACGGATGCACACAAGATAGTAATCCGCGTCCGTGTCCGTTTTTCCTATCATTTTCAATGCAAACTTGACTTAGTTTTTTTTTTTCACTTTTCATGTCCGTGGATCCTCCAAAAATCAAGGAAGACCCACGGAATAAAAAACGGTCACAGATCACGGAACAACGGAAATCCGTTTTGCGGACTGCAAAAAAAAACGGTCGTGTGCATGAGGCCTAAGTATGATATTTTTTTATTTTTATTTTTTACACTATTTTAGGTTAAATCAATTCGCTACTGCGAAGCACGAGGAAATTCGGCTTTGCGACAAATTTATCCTGAAATCCTTTGTGGACTTCCATTCCCTCAACGCTAGTTATTAAGATCTAGACTTAATAAATGACCCCTAAATCCTTAGTGGTTGGTGGATACCCAGTTGACAAAACAGAGGGAAGGAAGTGTTGTCATAGGGGGCGCACCACCAATGAGGCCAGGTGAGGCGATCGCCTCAGGCAGCACCAGGTAGGGGCAAGAGGGGGGCAGCTGAAGGGCCATGGGCTGAAGGGAAGGGGTTAGGTTAAGAAATTGGTATTGGGGAGGGGGCCGCCGTTTCAGTTTTCGCCTCAGGCAGCAGAAAGGCTAGGTGCACCCCTGGGGAAGATGCACACAGGCTTATCTGTCTGGAAAGGAGAATCTGACAGGTTAGCGGAGACTCAGTTGACATAGCCGAGGAAAGGAAGTGTTGTCATAGGGGCAGATGCCCACGAGCTTATCTAACTGAAGGCTAACCACGGGCACGGGAAGAATGACCAATCTAGGGCAGGCTTTAGTGCAGATATTATGGAAGCTCCCCTTTAAGGACAAGCTTCGGTACAAGTCGTGCATGAAGTGCAGCCATTGAAATGTATTTAGTGAGAATGTCACCGCCATCTCCCATGTATGATAATATTATTTCGAAATCTGCAGCTGTTTGCAGTGCTCGTGAGCAGCGGAGGGTCCTGGGAGATTGCGGAATGGCAGGAACTGCCTCTAACTATTGTAATCTACAAGATTATCCCATTAATCATATTTGTCAGTGGAAGTACCTTGGTTTGTGATAGAAGTGTTCTTTCTCCCTGGGTACGGCGCTGGCAAAAAAGAGTCTAATTGAAAACAAAGAAGTGACAAAATCAAAATGCTCTCAAGTACTTAGAGCTGCGACTTCTGCGTGGAATGAATAAAGAGCGGCACCACAGCGTGCTCCGCCGCACAGACGAGCCGGCCGCAGCCGCCTGGATTACCGTCTTACTGGGGTTTTGCTGAAAACGCTTTTTTATTTCCTTACAGCATCTGATATATGATAAAGCAGAAACTGATTTGAACCCCTTAGTAACCAGACCAGAAAGGTTTATACCATGGTTGATGAAAAAAAAATGAAAATCAGACATCGTAAAGCACATGACAATACATTTCTAACAAAGCTAGAACCAGCCCTGTACTTCACATAGATCCACATTCACTGCTCCAATTGCTAGATTATCTTCAGCCTGGCAGCTCAGGGGGCATGCCCTTTCTGCTGCAGCTCTCTCCCTGTAACTGCCACGGCTACTAACAGAACATATGGCTGGAGGCAGTTGAAGATTTAAACTGAGCGGGTGCGACCAACTTTGGATGCAATTTTTGTTTGCATGTTACTCATGTTTGCCTAAAAATCATATTTTCAATTGGCCTTTATTAAAAATATTGAGCTGTTCTGTCACAAAGGGTTAACAGTTTTTCTAACTGTGTGACTGGTACTTTCACTTTGTGCCGATCATCTAATAAACCTTGGGGCACATTTGTCAAGACTGGCGTTTATGCCGATCTTAATAAAGCCCTGCACTGGTGGTGAATCCGCCGGAGTTATGTAGAGGCGCTGGCCTCTTCATAACTTCAGCGGATCCATCGCCAGTCTTCTTAGCTTTTAAGCTGTCTTACATTTAGACCTTTTTCTACGCCTGAAACAGGTGTAGAAAATGGTAAATGAGACGTGCCAGCTGGCCCCTCTCCTTCCCTGCCCTCACCACGCCCACCATTTTAGACCTGGCGTGAACAGGGAGAAGTTGCAGATTGCGGTGCAACTAACTGTTACGTCACAATCTGCGCCTGAAACATGCCTAATTTAGGCGTATTTCAGATTATTAAATGACCCCCTTATCTCTAAACTACTAACAGGTCATAAACACTTTTTTAAGCCACATTCTTATCAGTAAAATAAGAACTGAGCTATAATGTGTGTTTATAATGTCAGAGAGCAGAGATAAGGAGTCTGTCTGCTCCCCAGATGACGGAAAAGACAGAGTAAAATGCAATCATAAAAAGCATGCCCCTGAAGGTCTACATAGCCTTTAAATTCCATGTACTCTGTTCAGTCTATACAGCAAAGCTGGCAAGTGAGCTTTAACGTCCAGTGTAAAAACTGAAACATTTTAATATTATAAGTTTTCTATGTGCATAACCATATAAAAAATGTCATAAATGTGTTTATAATAACAATTTGATTTGAATAGCGTCCATTTGTGACAAGAAGTACAGAATATTATCTAATATCTTTCTAGATTGAAAGTGTCACTTGCTAGTTCACTAGTAATGTAAATGGACACCAATGGATAATGTAATTATTTTTTCCTTTCGCATTTCCCGCCACATGGGGTCTGATACAATAAAGAGGAAAGCAAGTTTGTTTTTCATTGCTTTTTCTTTTTTCTTGATAAAAATCATGACTATTTCACGATCGCGCAAATAAACCTTCTGTATTTTTAATTCACGTTTCGATGCTAATGAATGGAATGGAACATATGCGCCTTGTGTTTACCGATGTGCACAAATTCCTTTTTAATCTTTTACATTTTCTTTGTTTCCTTGTGTGTGTTAGAGGACTACTCCATCTTACAAAAAAAAAGATCACTAAAATGTCCACATATCGTGTTAAAGGGGTATTCCGATTTTAATTATTACATTTATTTATTGAGAGAGTAGGATGGTGAAGAATTCTAATATATATACATTAAAAATGTTGCTTGTAGAACTTAATTATATCCATACAGTAGCCTCTCCCTAAAGACAAAAAATGGTATGGCCCATTTTAGTCCTGTAAAATGCATCCATAGCATAGAGAGCTGGATAGGACTAAACATGGCATCAGTCATGTGAGCTGTCATGTGACCCTCACAAGTCTGATGTGTCTTGGCTATCAGTTAACTGTCAGGTATCTAAAATGGGAATAGTAAAGTATTGAGGATCAGAACATGTACAGTATATAATGCACTATAGCAGTATCTCATCATGTCTGCCAGTGTCTGTGTAGAAACATCTCTGTGTGTTGTGTTTTTTTTTTTTACACTACACTTTATTAACAACATGACAACATCACCTAGAGCCAGGAAGCCATTTTACAAATCACTTAGAGACAGGCTGCCATGTAAATAGGCACAGTGATGTAGCTACTGTAATATCCACAATAAAATTCAAGGTTCCAGCACTAGTCCTATTTACTTATCACATGGATGTGTCCTGTGTGCTGACCCAGCACATGTACGACATGTAACAACTTCTGCTTATTGAATGTCAGGGATTATATGATGAGAAGAGTGTCACATAATTACACAGGCCGATGCAAACTGAAGGTGAATTTGCTCTTTCATCGGCTGATCGCCTGCTGGATTATATGAGCAAATTATCGGGAACGAGTGTCACTTTTAATGATTGTTCCCAATAATTTGCCTGATTATTGTTTGGTATAAGAGGGGCTTAAAGGGCATCTGTCAGCAGTTTTGTACCTATGACACTGGCTGACCTGTTACATGTGCTCTTGGCAGCTGAAGACATCTGTGTTGTTCCCATGTTCATATGTGCCTGCATTGCTGAGAAAAATGAGGTTTTAATATATGCAAATGAGCCTCTAGGAGCAACGGGGGCATTGCCATTACATTCAAAGGGCTCTGTTCTCTCTGCAACTGCCAGCCCCCTTCCCCTGCACTTTGACGAGACCAGGCGTCATGACGTGTTCACTGCCTGGCTCTGTCAATCAAAGTGGAGAGGGTGCAGCAGTTGCAGAGAGAGCTGAGCCTCGAGGTGTAACGTCAACGCCCCTTTGCTCCTAGAGGCTTATTTTTCTCAGCAATGCGGGCACATATGAACATGGGACCAACACAGATGCCTTTAGCTGCCAAGAGCACATGTAACAGGTCAGCCAGTGTCATAGGTACAAATCTGCTTCTCTTTGTAACTCCCTTGTCAAATTGTGAAGGTCTGCCACTAGTGTGCTCGCGCCAATTTTCTGTTACCAACTCCAAAGACGTAACCTGGATCCCTAGCAGCAAAGTCCATCCGGCCTGAAGACCCTAGGGGTAGCCTTAGCTTTCTACAATGTGAAGTTGCAGTTTTTGGGTTTACTACCTGTAGCCTGGTGACCTTAGTACTTCCTAACATATGGTAAGACCAAGGTCACCGTGTGCAATGCAAACTTTTCATGTACGTTATCTTTGTACATAAACTGTAATATGGTGCTAATAAATTTTGATATTATATTGTAATACTTTTATTTTAAGCCGCTTTTTGCTCAGTATTATATTACCTTGTATTTTTTTTTTTGCATTTGTTTCATCTTCTGTTTAATGAACAATAGTATTTTATGTCGATAAGGAACACACAAGAAGGAGGCTTAAGTTATCTTTGTATATTTAATTAAAACGTTGCGAGGTTTGGGAAGTTAAAGCCCTCTCTATATCATAGCCTCGGAACGAATTTTAAAATGTTAATGAAAAATTCCTGCAATTTCTCATTACATTAGACCAGTCGAGCATAGTTTATACACTAACGACATCAAATTATTTTTCTCTAGTGACAAATTTTAAACCAGGATTAAGCCGGGAACACCACTTATACAAAGGAGCGCATTACAATACATTCATACAATTAATGCCGCACTCATTTCATTTACCAACATCCATCTTTTAAACGCTTTGACCTTTTCTTAATGCAAGGTGATTTGCGGGGAAATATTTAAATATTAATCATCTCGCTTCACTTTTAATACCGCAAGCCGTACACTCACACTTCATAGAGTGAGGACGACTGGTGCAGTTTATGTTTTGGGAACTTTTATGGTTTAAAGCAACATTGTATATAAAAAAAATGATGGGTATTGAACGAATGGAAGGAAACATTTTGCTAAATATGTGATTTTTTAAGCAGAGGTGTGTCCTATAGCAACTGGGTTTCCTTTTCCTGGTCTGTGCCCTTGGAAAGGTCTCGCGACCCCCTAACCAGTCACTCAGCAAAGATCATTAGCACAGTATGGTACTATAGTTTGAGACATAATGGATGCAACTACCACTGCAGCAGACACTATGAAGGAAATGTAGCGAAGAGCTACAATCCATAGAAAAGTGTCACAATTCCAAATTTGTGACAAAATTCTCAACTTTTTGCCATTTTACGACACTCTTGTTGCTTTTACAAAGAGTGGGCAGAACATTAGCGGAATGTGACGGGTGAGACTTTCTTTGCATGACACATTCAATGATATATGCACTGGAAAACTGGCGCACCTCACACCTGAAACTTACACCAGCTCGTTGATTTCATTCTTTGGTGCATGAACCACCCAAGGGTGCGCCGAAATTCTAGCACATTGTACACCATTGAGAATTATTATTAAGACTCGAAAGCCATGAGTCCATTATTTCCACCAGCCCAGGTAAAAGATCCTAACATCTTATTTGTTGTAGGAGAGATTCAGTGGCAATGTAATATAGGACATCAAAGGGGCCAAGGAAACCAGTTGGAGGTCCAATCTTTTGTTTCCAAATTTTTTGTTTCAGATTTCCGAATCAAATTTAACAAATCTGGTTTTGTGTCCCTCTAATAAGAACTTCTTGCATCTCACCTCTTTAGCCATGACATTGGTCTTCTAACCAGTGCTAGCTATGAGCACTATAGATAAACAATTGCTCAAGACTCAGTGTTGGACTGAGGTTTCTGGGGTCCATGAGAGGTAATCATTGAGGACCCACCCTGCATCTACAATAGAACATATGCAATCTACTTATAATTACATTGTACACAATGGACTAATAGGTTTTTATTGACTATCCCATAAGAAATAGACCCTAGTGGTACGTGACGGTTCCAACATCACCTCCAAATGGGGTTGTCTTCTGCCAGACTTTTGTGTCCCATTACTGTGTTAGATCCTGGGCCCACCAGATGATACTCTGGCAGTCTAATGGGTCACTCTAACTTTGCTATGCATCCATTCATAAAGTCTTAAGCAGGGGTGCACCTAGCCTTTTTCCTCTGCCTGAGGCTAAAACTGAAACGGCACCCCCAATGCCAATTTCTTAACCTAACCCATTTGCCACAATGAAAGTGCTCATTGCCCATGGCCAATTCTGCTGCCCCTTTCTTGCCCCTACCTGGTGCTGCTTGAGGCGATCACCTCACCTGGCCTCATTGGTGGTGCACCCCTGGTGCTGAGCACTGACTTTGTTTGGTGGCACAAAGAATACCCCTGGTTCCATATTACAGACCTGTAGGCACTTCTTGTGTCATGGCATGGGCTTCTATAATGCTCTGTATTCTCCTTTAGAAACAATTCATCCATTGAAGGATTAATCCTCTGTAACATGGCATGTGTCAGAACGTGGTACAATTTTGTTCTTCTCATCAATTTTGCCTAAACCCTCCATATGACTCCTTATAAAAGTGGAGCCTTATGGAGGTACAGCATCGACCCATAACAGGGTATGGGTGCAAGTTTCCTAATACAACTAGAGATGAGCGAAGTTTTGGAAAATTCGATTTAGCTGCTTCGCCGAATTTTACAAAAAATGTCCCTTTGTGACGAATTACTTAGTCACGAAGTGAATTTTTTTGTAAGTAGCGGGTGCAATGACAGGGAGCTGCGATAGCGGCGCCCCCCCCATCATTGTACCCCTCAGATACAGCGTTTATACATGATCGCAACATTTGAGAGTAAAAACAGTGTAAAATTAACACAATTTTTTGTTACTCATGCTTACTGCCTCCATTTGCTTGTGATGGGCTGGCCACTGCCATCTTGCTTGAAGATCTGGTGCAAAATCTGGTGCAAAGTCTGACGCGGCCTGAGATGATGTCACCACGCACGGGATTTTGGCCGAGATCTTTAATCGAGATGGCAGTGGCCGGCACGTCGCGAGCAAATGGAGGTGGTAATTATGATTTTTTTTTTGTTTTTTTTAAAATAATATTTCAGGTTAAATCTATTTGCTACCACGAAGGAGTAGGAAATTCGGCTTTGCGGCAAATCTAATTCATCCTGAAATTCAGATTGAATTTGACTTCATTGGATTCGATTTGCTCAATTATAAATACAACCTATAGTCTCAATTAGACCAAGTGCACATGAATGCATCTATAGGAGTGCAGATTTTCAGTTGTGCTCGAGCCTAAGGGAACCCAAATGCTTATGTTGCCCCATACAAGTAAGAACTCTGAGTCTGAGTCCATTCCGCAAAAGATGTGGACAGCAAAAGGTGTTCCGTTCCGTGAGATAGATAGAGCATGTCATATTCTTGTCCGCAATAGGCATTTTTATGGTAGCGGCGACCATGTGTGGTCCACAAATTGTGGAACGCACACGGACCGGTATCCGTGCTTTGCGGATCCGCAATTTGTGAATGCGCCCTAAATCAATATTATAAATTACTTATGGAAAAGAGAGATCGTTACAGATTTTGTAGGGAGTCCCTGGAACTTGAAGTCACCCCTCTCTGCACCCATGGGTCATTAGGGTGCCGTACAGGAGTGTTGCTAGGTTAAAACATTCTACTGGTACTGCCTGCTAGCTAGATACAACTGTATTGCCCTCCTCAGTAAGTCAATACAATTGAATCTAATGCACTGGAAAAGCTGAAGGACCTGTGATGACATCACCACAGGTCATGTGACCAGTAAAACAGGCAGTGGTTGAGGACCTATGATGATGTCACCATCATGTGACCAGTTCAGGAGAGGATGGCAGTGAAGAGAAGTCCTGGGGAAGAAGCTGTGGTGATGTCTGTACATGAGGATAGGTAAGTGAAGGGAGAGGCAGAGCAATGCTGGGAGTTGTGGTTATTTAACTGTGACTGTATGTTAGGGGTGAAGGGAGGGATGATATTTACATGGGACTGAATTTTGAGGAGGTAATATTATTTATATGAGGCTGCATGTTGGAGGTGGCTGGGGCAGGGTGATGTTATTTACATAGGACTGTATGTTGAAGGTGGCTGTGGAAGGGGGTGATGCTATTTACATAGGACTGAATGTTGAGGGGGTGATTTTATTTACATGGGACTGTGTGCTGAAGGCAGCTGTGGGAGGGGGTGATGTTATTTACATGGGACTGTGTGTTAAAGGCGGCTGTGCGAGGGGTAATGTTATTTACATGGGACTGTATGTTGATGGTGGCTGTGGGAGGGAGTGATGTTATTTACATGGGACTGTATGTTGATGGCGGCTGTGAGAGGGAGTGGTGTTATTTAAATGGGGCTGTATATAGATGGCGGTTGTGGGAGGGAGTGATGTTATTCACATGGGACTGAATGTTGGAGGTGGCTGGGGAGGGGGTGATGTTATTTACATGGGACTGTGTGTTGAAGGCGGCTGTGTGAGGGAGTAATATTATTTACATGGGACTGAATGTTGAGGGGTGTGATGTTTACATGGGATTGCATGTTGGAGGTGGCGGGGGAGGGAATTATATTGTTTACATGGGACTGTATATTAGGGGGGCTGAAGGGAAGGAAATTATGTTATTTACATGGGACTGTATTTTAGAAGGGGTTGTAGAGAGGGATGTTATTTACATGGGACTGTATGGTGGAGGGAGGAATATAACTTATTGGGGGCATTGTAAATACTGGGGCACTTCAGGGCGAGCATTATAACAGTAGGGGGCACTGTAGGGCATTTTAAATCCAGGGGACTTACTACTGCTGAGGGCTCTATAGGAGGGACTTATAGATCTGCCTTATTTCTACTAAGACCACTACGGGGGCCTTATTACTGCTGAGGGATCTGTAGAGAGCTTTATTACCACTGGGGGAACAATAGGGGGCCTTATTTCAACTGGGAGCTCTGTGAGGGTATTATTAATACTGGAGGGCTCTTCTACTAATGGGGGCACTCTTGGGGAGCATTATCACAGTTGGGGGCACTGTAGGTGGCAATATTACTAATGAGGGCATTCTAGAAGGGAATTACTATTGGTGGGACTATGAGGAGCACTATTACTATGGGGCAGTAATATTTCTTCAGGATAGTATTTGCCAGTAATGGGGGGGTACAGCGAGCAGCAGGATAACACTGTGGGGACTCGAGGTTGGGGGATGATGATGAGAAAAGTGGGGAACATAAGATGTCTATTAGTGTTGATCGAGCACCAAAGTGCTTGGGTGCTCGAGTAGAACACTTTGGGATGCTCAGGTGCTCTACAGAGTAAGTCAATGGGAGAACCCGAGCATTATACTAGGCACCCCCTGCTCTGAAGAGGGGAGGGTGCCTGGTTCACAGGACAAGGTCAGAAATTGAAGGAAACACCACTGAAATGGTTTGGAAACAGCATGGGGAGGATGTCTGGATGCATCTTGGACTCCCAGGTCGCTGCTGGGAACGATGTTGTCCGAGTATTACGCCACTTTTACAGACTGACAATAATACGCACAAAACCGAAGATAAAATGTATTTTAGAGGAAACATTGTTAGGAAACATTCTTTCCTGTATATTTACTTGTATATAAAGTGCAAGTGCTGCCAAAAATTACAAGGAAGAGGCACTCCGATACAACCTGCATATCACATAAAGGAGGGCCTCATTCACATTGTGGTACAATTGTTCAGGTAGTGGGACTCCTACACTCATAAAGCCTATAAACTAAGTAAGTGGGCTGCCAAAAATTACAAGGAAACGGCGCTCCAATACACCCTTTATTACACATAAGTGAGGGCATCGTACACACCCTTGAAAAATTATTATTGATGAGGGGACCCTCAAAAACATTAGGAGCAAGGGTCTGCTAATGACCCTCTAAAACATTAGGGACGAGGGCCTGCTGCTGATCTGACCATCTAAAACATTATGGGCGAGGGCCTGCTGGTGACCCTCTAAAACATTAGGAGCGAGGGCAGCCTAATAAGCATGTTGATATGATGGTGAAGGAGGAGGGGGAGAAAAGGAAGATTGAACAATATACCCTTATTTGTGGTGGAAGGGGTGCATGGGAATACAGTGTATTCAATACACCATAAAAGCCACATTTAAAGTGCCTTTATGTTCAGCCGCTTTCCTCTGGTGGAGAAGAGAAGTCAGGGCAATCCAGGTCTTGTTCATTTTAATAAGAGTCAACCTGTCAGCATTTTCAGTTGACAGGCGGATGCGCTTATCAGTTATTTTGCCCCCAGCAGCAGTAAATACCCGCTCTGACAAAACGCTGGCGGCAGGGCAGGCCAGCAGCTCCAAGGCGTAGAGCGCCAGTTCGTGCCACGTGTCCAGCTTGGACACCCAATAGTTGTAAGGCACAGAGGGATCACTGAGGACGCTGACACGGTCTGCTACATGCTCCTTCACCATCTTCCAAAACTTTTCCCTCCTTGTGACACTAGGCCGTGCATCAGGGTGAGGGTGCTGGCGGGGTGTCATGAAACTGTCTCAGGCCTTGCAGAATGTTGCCCTGCCTCTGTTTGAACTGCTGTGTGTCCCCCTCGTCTCCACTCCACGGTTGCCCAAGGAACTACGTACTCTGCCACCAGCGTTGTCAGCTGGAAATTTTGCTCGTCCTCTTCACCACAGGAATGAGAAGTTCTCTTTGTAGCGGGCGTCGAGAAGGGTGAACAACCAGTAATCGGAATTGTCCAAAATGCGTATAATGCGAGAGTCACAGGAAAGGCAGCCTAACATGAAGTCAGCCATGTGTGCCAGAGACCCGACAGACAAGACTTTGCAGTCCTCATCAGGAGGATGACTCTCAATCTCCTAATCCTCTTCCTCCTCTTCGGCCCATCCACGCTGAACTGATGGAATAAACCTACTATGGGTACTACCCTCTGTAGCGGAGGCAACCGTCTCCTGCTCCTCCTCCTCCTCCTCATCATCCAATTCGCGCTGAGAAGACGAACTGAGGGTGATCTGGCTCTCACCCTGTGTACTGTCTTCCCCCATTTCCACCTCTTCCACATGCAAAGCGTCCACCTTCATTGTGAGCAGCAAGCGTTTCAGTAGACACAGAAGTGGGATGGTTATGCTGATAATAACGGCATCGCCGCTTAACATCTGTGTTGATTCCTCAGTGTTGCGTAAAACCTCACAGAGGTCAGACATCCATGCCCATTCGTCGATTGTGAAGAGAGCAAGCTGACTGGAAAGGTGACGATCATGTTGCAGCTGGTATTCCACTACTGCCCTCTGCTGCTCACAAAGCATGGCCAACATGTGGACGTAAAGTTCCAGCACTTGCTCACGTCGCACAACAGTCAGTGAGCTGGCAATTGCAAGCGCTGCTGCAGCATTGCCAGACAGGCGGCAGCTGTAGATGACTTTCGGAAATGGGCACACACGTGGTGCACCTTCACCAGTAGCACAGGCAAATTGGGTAGGTTTTGAGAAACCGCTGAACCACTAAGTTGAACACATGGTATGTGTGTGAGCTTGCCGAGCTCCAAAGCCGACACCAAGTTACAGCCATTATCAGACACAACCATGCCTGGTTGTAGTTTGAGTGGCGAGAGCCACAGCTCAGTCTGGTCCCTTATCCCCTGCCACAGCTCTACGGCGGTGTGCTGTTTGTCACCTAACCAGATCAGTTTAAGCATGGCCTGTTGCCTCTTCCCCACTGCAGTGCTACACTGCTTCCAGCTACCCGCTGATGTTTGACTGGTGCCGCAAGATGATAATTCAGAAGTAGAAGTGGAGGAGGAGGCGGAGGAGTAGAAGGGGGGTTGCAGCCACTAATGTAGGTGGTGGTAAAAACCCTGATGGAATTAGGGCCCGCAATCCTTGGCGTCGGTAGCACCTGTGCCATCCAAGGGTACGACTCGCTCCCAGCCTCCACAACGTTCACCCAGTGTGCCATAAGGGAAATGTAGCGTCCCTGGCCAAAAGCACTTGTCCATGTGTCATTCGTTAAGTGGACCTTCCCAATAACTGCGTTGGTCAGGGCACGTGCTGGTGTAAGGCGGGGACGGCACACAGGGAAAAATCATGGTAGCTGGAGACTGGGTAACGAGGGACTGCCACTGCCATCAGGCTGCGGAAAGCCTCAGTGTCCACAAGCCTAAATGGCAACATTTCCAGGGCCAGCAATTTGGAAAGGTGCGCATTTAGTGCTATGGCCTGTGGGTGGGTAGCTGGGTATTTTTGCTTTCATTCAAAGGCCTGGGGTATGGACATCTGAACTCTGCGCTGGGACACAGAAGTGGTTGTACTAGCTGATGGTGTTTGCGAAGGTCCAGGTGCAGGGCGCGAGGCATCCGGGCCTGCGTCTTGGACAGGAGATTGGCCAGCACATAACACAGGGAAAGAGCAGGCAGTGGTGTGACCCACAGACACTGATTATGGACCCATGCGTTCTGTCCACCTATTAGTGTGATTTGATGCTATGTGGTGGATCATGCTGGTGGTGGTGAGGTTGCTAGTGTTCACGCCCCTGCTAAAAAAAGCACCAGACTGCGGAACACCTATCCTTTGGCAAGGGAGACTGCCACAAGGGGATGCTCCGGGGAACAGTTGCGGGCCTGTTTGTTGTGGCCCGCCTTCTCCCTTTTGCCACCCCACTGCCTCTTCCAGTCTGTTGCGGTGCTGCGGATCCCTCCACCTCTGTACTGATGTCCTCGCTCAACTTGCCACCTTCCCAGGTTGGGTCAGTGATTTCATCATCCACCACCTCCTCTTCCACTTCCTCACTCTGGTCATCCTCCTGACTTTTTGACCTAACAAGAACCTCACTTATTGACAACTGTGTCTCATCCTCAACCTCTTGAGACACTATTTGCCGTTGACTTATTGGCAACTGTGTCCCATCATCATCATCCACCTCGTGAAACATTAATTGCCGCTCCCCACCATCATCTTCTTCTGACTGTGGATGCTCAAGAGTTTGGGAATCAGTGCACAAGATTTCCTCATGTCCTTCTTCAAGCGGGCTTGGCGAGAGGCCCAAATCAAGGAATAGCGATGAAAAGAGCTCCTCAGAAGATCCGAGTGTGGGATCACTTGTTTGCCAAGACTCTCCATGATGGAAGGAAGGAGGATCAAGGTGAGGATTCTGTTGACCGGACTATTAGCTATTGAGACTGGACTTTGTGGAAGACAGGGTGGTGCTTAGCCGACTGGAAGCATTATCTGCTGCAATCCAACCGACCACCTGGTCGCACTGGTGTGACTTCAAGAGTGGTGTCCTGCGCCACCCTGCAAACTGGACATCAAGCTATCTATCGTGGATGAGTATGTTTCTTGTGCTCTGGCAGGAGGCACAGTTTCACCGCGCCCAGGGCCACGGCCTCTGCGTGCACCATCAGCAGCACGGCCACTTCCCCGTCTCTTACTGCTCGCCTTGAGCATATTAATGGTATATATGCTTGCAAGTATGTCATACGTACAGTGCGCAAATAAATTACATTAAATGTCACAGATATTTAGGATGCGCAAACGTTATACAGGAGATCTAGCGCAGGTAATGTTGCTGTCACCAGCGGCTAAGAAAAAATTACATTGAATGTCACAGATATTTAGGATGCGCAAACGTTATACAGGAGATGTAGCGCAGGTAATGTCACTGTCACCAGCGGCTAAGAAAAAATTACACTGAATGTCACAGATATTTAGGATGCGCAAACGTTATACAGGAGACGCAGCGCAGGTAATGTCACTGTCACCAGCGGCTAAGAAAAAATTGCAATGAATGTCACAGATATTTAGGATGCGCAAACGTTATACAGGAGATTTGGTGCAGGTAATGTTGCTGTCACCAGCGGCTGAGAAAAAATTACACTGAATGTCACAGATATTTAGGATGAGCAAACGTTATACAGAAGATGTAGCGCAGGTACTGTTGCTGTCAGCAGCGGCCAAACAATTGCACTGAATATCACAGATATTTAGGATGCGCAAATGTAACACAACAGATGTAACAGAGGTTGTGTCACTGTCAGCAGCGGCCAAACAATTGCACGCAATTTATCGCAGGTTGCGCTAATAATATATATTGTAGCTGGATAAAACAATAGTCCTTAAAAGGACTTTTGGGTCTCTAACACCTTTCAACACTCAACCCTGCCTTGACTAAGACTAAGCCGAACCACATGCTATATAGCACCCGATGACGCATTTTGGCCAGCCAATCACTGTAATGCCAGTAACCAACATGGCTACAACATTACAGTGAGTGCCAGTACTTCCCTGCACGTTTATTTGGCTGCTTAGCAGCCAACAAACGTGCGGGAAGGAGACTCGAGTATCGCACTCGAGCACACGCGGTGTTCGGCCGAGTCAAAATGGTGTTCGGCCGAGCATGCTCGCCCAAAACTAATGTCTATGTGCCACACTCTGCAGAGACGAGGAGGCTGAGATAAGTTGTCCAGACCGAATGGTAAAGATGATGACAGGGAAGATCTACATCGGAGGAGACATCACCTGGAAGGCACTGGATGTGAGAGGTATGTGCTGCTGTATAGCAAGTACAGCAAAATGCGGTGTGCCGGGGGGGGGGAAGGCTGTTGAGGGTCAACTTAGAGAATTGGGCCATATTTATTGAGCTTGGAGCCCAGATCTTTTGAGACCCTAGCAACACCCCTGGTGCCGTATCTGTCAGAGGTATATGTCTTGAGGATTATAGGCATAAAGAGACATCCATAGCCTGTAGGCTTCCATTTTTTTTCCGGATGCCTCTATATGGAATAGCACAGCATAGAGTAAGGTATACAGTCGTAGACGAACCTAACAGGACACTCTTTTTTACCTCTGTTGGGTGAATGGGAGCCTTTGGATAAGTTTGACTTACGTGCCGGAAGCTTTCACAGCTTTTATGGCAATGGACATGGCATACAGTATGTAGTGCTGGCAGGGTCAAAAAACTATTTTTCAAAAATAACCAAAAACTGGGTTTTCTGAATGGGAGATCCTATAGGAACATTCATCCATGCATTCAAATTCATTACTCCCGTTTAGCATGACGTCTTCTTTTTGGATAATTGAAATATTTCACCCCCCTTAATAATATAGATTTGAACAATTAATTACAGCAGTGCATTTATTACATCTGTGCATTACTCCAGTAATTTGTATATTTTAATGACTGCCCATAAAACCGTTCTGCCTGGGATCTGGAATGGTATAATAGCTCTCTGCTGTTCTCTTTGGTGCATTCTGACCTATATAACGGAGCACGGCAGCTTTTCTCCTTTTTGAAATAACTGGCCGCTAGAGAAATTTAGGACTGAGCGAGCAGAAGTCGCGCTGGCGCTCCTCCAATAAGCCACTGATGTGTAACTAATACTGTATTATTAACACTAGGAGAAATTTTCAACTTTTGGTATCTTGGTGAAGCATAGACAATAAAAATTGCCTGGTGACTTCTCTGTAACCTTTCTAACATATATTTTACTCCCCGAGACCACTCTCCCTCTACATTAAATTCACAGATAATAAAAACGACAGATTACAAGCGTGTCACTCATTACAACGCAGCCTTCCAAGAATGTTTTTTTTTTTTTTTTTAAAGGTTTTCACTTCCTTCTTGAAAATCAAAGGTATATTTATTTCACATCACAGTGTTCGTGCAGAGATGGCGGCAGAGATTGGGTAATGTTGTCTCGTAGATACAACCGTTGTGTGCGGTAACTTGTACTGTATTCAAGGGGCATAGAGGCTCCTGACAAGAACATCGTATTGCCTCTCTAGAGATCACAGGTCAGATCACACATTGTGTGCCGTACTGGGCACCTGATATAATAAGGACATAGCCGGTGCAGAGAGGGTCGACCAAGGGAATTAAAAGGGGCTATGCCATAATTGATGTAAAAAATTAAAATCAGACACCATATAGTACATGACAATCTCTTTCTAACGAATCTAGAACTAGCCCTGTACCTCCCATGGATCCAGAGATCTCCACATTACCTGCTCCAATTGGTCTGCTAGATTCTCTTCATGGGGTATGTTCCTTCTGCTGCAGCTCTCTCCCTGTAACTGACCCATCTTCTAACAGAACATATGGCTGGTGGCAGTTGAAGATTTAAACTAAGTGTGTGCGACCAGCTCAGTGAGACGGACAAGAAATAAGCAAAAGAACAAAACAGGAGGTGGCGTTATACATTTTTTTGAACAGCTCAGTGGCTATTCTAAATGTTTAATTATATGCAATTAGAGATTTTTTAAAAACCGACAATCAGTATCAGGTGTACAGCACCTGTAATAGCCGGTTAAATAGACAGCTTTTTATACTAGGCATACACTGCATTTTTTTGGAGGGGCAACATCAGCTTAAAATTATGCAACTGTGAAAACATTAGCAGAAGACTACTTCTCTTTGTAACAGACAGGGTGTTGTCCTGGTGGTTTTCCTGGTTTCACTCTTTAATCCCTGTACAGGGATCTGGACTTCGCTTCAGGGGACTAACCAAGCCGCTACCTCCTTGTCTAGTTCTGGTGTAATTGCCCGGTAACCCGTGGGGATCAGAAACACCAGTGAGAGGCACCAAGAGGGTCAAACAATACTCATAGTCAGGAAACTAGCAGAAGGTCAGGGCAGGAGGAGTTCATGCGTATCCGTCAAACAGGTCAGAGATCACAGCAGGTGGCAATGGGTCAAAACGATAAACTGGCAATGGTCAGGGCAGGAGATATGGAGTAGAATCAATAGTCAGGCAGGAATTTGATACAAAGGTAGTTAGTAGGGATGAGTGAATCGACTTCGGATGAAAAACTTAGTTTGAATACTGTACGGAGCGAGTGCTCCGTCAGTATTTGAATGTATTGGCTCCGATGAGCCGAAGTTATTACTTGGCGAAGTCTCGCGAGACTTCGCTTAATAACTTCATAAATTAATTTCTACTGTAAAAAACATTTCTGGAACTTGGGTTCGGTTCCAAGGTACCACATGATAGCAGCAGGCATGGACTACTATGGGCCCATACTGCAACTCTGATCCAAAGCATCCTTTGCCTGTCTTGTTGTGCCTTTCCTGCCCTCCAGGTATACTGCTGCCATTGCTAACGAGACCTCACCATCACACTTTTCTCTGTTGTGGCTCCTTTAACCTTCTTGTTCTCCATAAGCTGCTCAGCCTCATGGGGGTGAATCTGTAAAGACTTCCAGAGCAGAGCAACCTCACTAGCATGGCTTTGTTCTGCTATAGCTCCAACAGCCTTCTTGTTCTCTGGTGGAGCTTTCAAGACTACCAGAGGTGAATGACCTGTAACATGGTAGCAGTTAAAGTACTGGAGGTAGTGTATATCTCACTCAGAATCCGCAGATGTGTGAGGTAAACAGAATCCAGAAAATATGGGTTGTTTCATCAAAGGGTAGTTTGCTGGGACACTTTTCTTTAAAGTGTTTTATGGGCTGAATTTTTTAATGGAATGGTTGTTAGGTTGGTAGTAGGACCTGCCATTCTCTCCTCACTCCAGTACAACACTTTTCCCTAGCCTGAAGCAATCCCAGGTGTACTGCAGGGATCATTACTGGAGGAATAAATCCAGGGCTCCAAAGTTCATTCAGTGTCACAGTCTGAGACCTGCAACACATGCTTGCTGTGCAAAGCCTGATCCTGTTTGATGAAAATGTCTATGTGAGGAAAAACCTATGTTTAGTTAGTTCCCAGATGCAGTGGTTGTCAGGAGATTACCTATCAAAGATACTGGGCATGGTTATACTGGGAGGTTTGCCATAACGATCAGTCAAGTTGCAGCTGACCTTTCTGTGAGGCTAGAAGCCAAGCCAATGAGGTTCCTGGCACAGGGTTTAATCCCAAAGCTAGGAGGGGCATTTAAGTTTGCTACTCAGTCATTGCCAGTTGCCTATGACTGCATATTGGATCCTGGCTCTGCTTGTACTTCTGTGCTTTGTCTCTGAACTGAAGACATGCTCATTAACCCTCTGTGTACTGACCTTGGCTTGTTTTCAGGGCTAATCCTTCGACTGTTGATTTGGCTTCTACCGATTCTAATGGCATTCTGACTGTGTTTTGTTTCTCGATTAACCTCTTAACTGCTTTTTTGGCACTATCAGTCATAGAATGTGTCAGCAGATAAGAACCATTTGGCCCATCTAGTGTGCCCAATATACTGAATACTATGAATAGCCCCTGGCCCTATCTTATATGAAGGATGGCCTTATGCCTATCCCATGCATGCTTAAACTCCTTCACTGTATTTGCAGCTACCACTTCTGCAGGAAGGCTATTCCATGCATCCACTACTCTCTCAGTAAAGTAATACTTCCTGATATTACTTGTAAACCTTTGCCCTCTAATTTAAAACTATGTCCTCTTGTAGCAGTTTTTCTTCTTTTAAATATTCTCTCCTCTTTTACCTTGTTGATTCCCTTTATGTATTTAAAAGTTTCTACCATATCCCCTCTGTCTCGTCTTTCTTCCAAGCTATACATGTAAGGTCCTTTAACCTTTCCTGGTAAGTTTTATCCTGCAATCCATGTACTAGTTTAGTAGCTCTTCTCTGAACTCTCTCCAAAGTATCAATATCCTTCTGGAGATATGGTCTCCAGTACTGCACAAAATACTCCAAATGAGGTCTCACTAATGCTCTGTAGAGCGGCATGAGCACCTCCCTCTTTCTACTGGTAATGCCTCTCCCTATACACCCAAGCATTCTACTAGCATTTCCTGCTATGACATTGTCTGCCTACCTTTAAGTCTTCTGAAAAAATGACCCCTAAATCCCTTTCCTCAGATACTGAGGTTAGGACTGTATCACAGATTTTATATTCTGCTCTTGGATTTTTACGCCCCAGGTGCATTATCTTGCACTTATCAACATTAAATTTTAGTTGCCAGATTTTTGACCATTCCTCTAGTTTTCCTAAGTCCTTTTCCATTTGGTGTATCCCTCCAGGAACATCAACCCTGTTACAAATCTTTTTGTCATCAGCAAAAAGACACACCTTACGATCGAGGCCTTCTGCAATTTCGCTGATAAAGATATTAAACAATATGGGTCCCAGGACAGATCCCTGAGGTACCCCACTGGTAACAAGACTATGGTCTGAATATACTCCATTGACTACAACCCTCTGTTGTCTGTCCCTCAGCCACTGCCTAATCCATTCAACAATATGGGAGTCCAAGCTCAAAGACGGCAATTTATTGATAAGCCTTCTATGTGGGACAGTATCAAAAGCCTTACTAAAGTCTAGATAAGCGATGTCTACTGCACCTCCGCCATCTATTATTTTAGTCACCCAATCAAAAAAATCAATAAGATTAGTTTGACATGATCTCCCTGACGTAAACCCATGCTGTTTTTCATCTTTCAATCCATGGGATTTTAGATGTTCCACAATCCTCTCCTTAAGTATGGTTTCCATTAATTTCCCCACTATTGATCTCAGGCTTACTGGCCTATAGTTGCCCGATTCCTCCCTACTACTTTTCTTGTGAATGGGCACATTTGCTAATTTCCAATCTTCTGGGATGACTCCTGTTACCAGTGATTGGTTAAATAAATCTGTTAATGGTTTTGTTAGTACACCGCTAAGCTCTTTTAATAGCTTTGGGTGTATCCCTTTAGGCCCCTGTGACTTATTTGTATTCATTTTAGACTGCTAACTTAGAACCTCTTTCTCTGTAAAGACACATGCATCAAAAGATTCATCAGTCTTCCTCTCCTAGTTCTTACTCTACAAGTCTCCTACTCTTTGCAGCTGGGTCATCCTGGTAGATCTGCTTCTAGTGAGCTTGCACCAGTTTTCTTCGTCTTACTCCACAGACGTAACCAAGGTCCCTGGTAGCCAAGTCCAAGACCATCCAGCCTTGCAACGAGCTCTGGTGAAGAACCTACGGTTAGATTTCTCATGAGAGGTCCATAAAAAATGCCTCCTAATATAATTATTAGACATATTTTTACAATAAAATGACAGTTTCAATGCCTTTCTGAAGGTTTTCTAATGTTTGGCTGTGGAATGATGTCTTGGCGCTGAGTACACAGCTCGCCACAATTATATCAGCAACTTATTTTACAAAAGCACAATGTTACTGTGCATATACACAGGAGGCTGGCAGAAGGCTCTGATTTTATCCCATGTATCCTTTACACAACATCTGCCCGAGTGCACAAGGATCCAGTGGAATGTCTTTACAAGGTGTAAAACTACGAGCGCACTTGGCAAGAGGCTGAGGAAGAATAAAGTTATCACTGCAGACCTTTGAAGGAAACAATCTGGGATTTGTTCGTCACTTACAGGATGATGCCTCATAAGATGTCCATAGAACACCATTGTTTCATCTACTTCTCCTCTATATCATGTATCATGTACACGGGCTCTGGGGCTGCCACGTGCGGAGGAACTGCAGGATACGAGAATTTATTTTTTATACTTTACACAGAATTTTATAAACTTCACACTAATTTGATTAGTACTAGCAGAATTACCCAGATTCACACGGATCTATTTCATTTGTTGTATGTGTGTGGTAAAAAGACTTCCACAGCGCCCCCATAACTGTGACATGCATAGTGCCCCCA
Organism: Bufo bufo; assembly: GCF_905171765.1. Taxonomy (NCBI): domain Eukaryota; kingdom Metazoa; phylum Chordata; class Amphibia; order Anura; family Bufonidae; genus Bufo; species Bufo bufo. The sequence continues at coordinate 47,757,703 of NC_053390.1, forward strand.
TAAGTGACATACACAGAGCCCCCATCACAGTGACATGCACAGTGCCCCCATAACAGTCAAAGGACAAAAAAAGGACAAAATTACAGTAGTTATATTATTGTACATAGGCGGCAGTATTATATATTTGTACATAGAGGACAGTAATGTAGCATTTATATTCGTGTACATAGGAGCACTTTTATAGTAGTTATATTCTTGTACATAGGAGGCAGTATTATAGTAGTTATATTCTTGTACATAGGAGGCAGTATTATACTAGTTAGATTCTTGTACACAGGAGCAGTATTATAGTAGTTATATTCTTATACATAGGAGGCAGTATTATAGTAGTTATATTTTTGTATGTAGCAGCAATATTATAGTAGTTATAGTCTTGTACATAGGAGCAGTATTATAGTAGTAAGGCTAGGTCTACACGACGACATTTGTTGCGCGACATTTTGTTGCACCAATGTCGCGCGACAATTTTGATAATGGCAGTCTATGGTGTCGCACTGCAACATGCAACATGCTGCGACTGCGACGCAACAGTTGCAGAAAATCCATTCGAGATGGATTTTTCTGCGACTGTCGCGTTGCAGTCGCAGCATGTCACATGTTGCAGTGCAACACCATAGACTGCCATTATAAAAATTGCCGCGCGACATTAGTGCAACAAAATGTTGCGCAACAAATGTTGCAGTGTAGTTGTGCCCTATCTGTCACGTGGCTTATTGTCGCGCGACAAATGTCGTCGTGTAGACCTAGCCTTATATTCTTGTATGTAGGAGCAGTATTATAGTAGTTATATACTTGTACATTGGAGCAGGGGAGGGCTGGCAGCCTTAGTCCTGGGGGGCAAATCCAGTCAAGTGGCCCATTTTTATTTTGCAGACTTTTCTTTTCTTTTATACAGGAACACATTGCATTTAATGCCCCCCAATGTGGCACGTGTAGCGTGCTGCACCGATTCTTTTGCCTGGCCATTTCTAAAAGCCCTGTAGGAATGGAATTTTTTAGCCTCACCCATTATTAAAACCCCCTCCTACATATAATAGGCCACTCCCAACAAACACTGTACAGCTGAAATTCTATAGTTGAGGCCTGTCTCTACACATCATACGGAGAGGGAAGGGCCTGTCCTGGCTGCACTGCCTGCTTATACAACAAGCTAAAGCCAGGAAGCTCCTCCGCTCTCCTCCCTCCCAAGATCCTGCTCAATGCTTGTGGTTCCCCCCACCATCTGCCACCCGCTCATGGCCTGCTGCCCCCTTTGGCTGTCCTCACCCAGCTCTGAATCCTCCTTCTGCAAATTGCAGGGGGAGGAGTCGGAGCATCTCCTCTCCTACATAGCCCCCCATACCTCTTACATCCAGTGATGTCACCTTTGTTCTCTTTCTCTTTCTTCTCTTTCTCTTTCTTATCTTCTCCATTCAGACCAGACCTCCATGATGATTTTTCAGCCATCTCCTGTCTCTGCAGAGATTGACAAACAGACATTAGTTTCCCACATTTCCATCATCTTCACATCTTCTGAACACCCTTTTCTGCCACCCCAATACTATACTGCAGTAGCAGTCCCCCTGGAAATACTACTACCACACAGATAGTGCCCCCTTCAACAATTATTGTCACACAGTGCTCTAAAAAATAACTGCGCCCAGACACTAATAGTATAAAGATAATGTCCCCCAAAAATAATTGTGCTAAGCTGATACTATGCCAGGGTGCTCCCCAAAATCCCACCAATAGAAATAATTCTCTGCCAGAGCACACTTAGTAGTAATAATGCCCCTATAGTGCCCATACTAGTAATCATGTTCCTCATAGCCCCCCAGGAGTAGTAAAGCTCCGCATAATACCTCCTAGTAGTAATAATTCTCCCTATAATATGACAGTACATAAAATACCTCCACTTAGTGCCCGCAGTTGAGCTAATGTCCCCATAGTGTGCAAATAAATAAAAAGCCCCTTTAGAGACCCCAGATGCCCCCGTAGTGCTCCTTCCCCACATAATGTGCTAGTAACAAATGCCCCCATAGTGCCCCCCAAAAAACGGGCAAGGAATAAATGCCACCAGAGTGCCACCCCCAAAAAATGGGGCTCTAAGAAATGCCAGATGCCCCCATAGTGCCAGCTCCCCCCGCAAAGAAAAAAAAAACAAAACACTAATACTTACCTTCATCAGCAGTGATGCAATGCAGGCCTCTTCCAGCCTGTGTCCCTGCTGTGTGCGATGATAATGACGTCATCGCGCCGCCTGGGCCGGCCTCTGATAGGTCGCAGGCATTAGTGACTGCAGCCTATCAGAAGAACAGGGAAGGGAGACGCCTCTCCCTCCCCTGCCCTGCTGCAGCACAGGCATCTGTATCGCTGTCCTGAGGACGGCGATACAGATAAATATGGAGATGAGCGCTTCCACAATGGAAGCGTTCATCTCCTACTGCCCCCCCACCGCTGCCGGCAACTAGAACCAGGGCCGCGCCGCCTGTGGTGATCGGCGTTATGGCCCTGAGGAATTAAAGGGCTTCTGTCACCCCCCCAAAACTCATTTTTCATTTTTGGGCATATTAAAATCCTTATTGGACGACTATTCCCTATATAGGGCTCTTACCTTGTTCTGTGGCTTCGTTTCATTAAAAATCGAGCTTTTAAAATATGCAAATGACTTCACTACCAGCAAGTAGGGCGTCTACTTGCTGGTAGCCGCCGCATCCTCCTTTTAAAAAAATGCCCCCTCCTCCAGTTGATTGACACTGCCAGCGAGCGCTCTCCTCCTCCGGCTGGCCCTGTCTGCAATTCAAATCCCGCGCCTGCGCCTTACGTGTCTTCATTCGGCGCAGGTGCTCTGAGAGAAGGACGCTCGCTTCCTTAGCACTCCCTCAGTGCGCCTGCGACGATGATGTCCTCTCTTTCGTGTTTAGAGGTGACGTCATCGGCGCAGGCGCACTGAGGGAGTGCTGAGGAAGCGAGCGTCCTTCTCTCAGAGCGCCTGCGCCGAATGGAGAAACGTAAGGCGCAGGCGCGGGATTTGAAATGCAGCCAGGGCCAGCCGGAGGAGGAGAGCGCTCGCTGGCCCTGTCAATCAACTGGAGGAGGGGGCGGTTTTTTAAAAGGATGATGCGGCGGCTACCAGCAAGTAGACGCCCTACTTGCTGGTAGTGAAGTCATTTGCATATTTTAAAAGCTCGATTTTTAATGAAACGAAGCCACAGAACAAGGTAAGAGCCCTATATAGGGAATAGTCATACAATAAGGATTTTAATATGCCCAAAAATGAAAAATGAGTTTTGGGGGGTGACAGAAGCCCTTAAAAAAAAATATATATATATTCGTTAAAGACGGCCCAGCGGACGTTTTTAACATGCTTTAGGGCAGCCAGGGGGGCAATTGCCTCCCTGCTCTCCGTCCCAGCCCGCCCCTGCATTGGAGAAGTATTATACTAGTTATATACTTGTAAAACTATATATCGATCTGCTCAGCTCCTCATGCTCTATAACATGCTGCCTGCAGATTGCCCTGAATTTCATGGTAACAGTTTCTCTTTCAATTACTTTATTATTATTTTTAGAGATGAGCAATTTGAAGTTGACGAAGTCGAATTCGATCCGAATTTCAGTAAAAATTTGATTCGCACCGAATCAGAATTTCCTTGCGCTTCGTGGTAACGAACCACATTTTTTCCTAAAATGGCTGCTGCACTTGTTAGTATATGGAGCAAAGAACTCTGGGAATGAGGGATCACCCACAATGCCAGGGTGCAATAGGAGTGTGTACAGCCTGGGTTATAGGAGCGATTCTATTACACCTTGCTGCAAATTGGTGTTATACTGCTGCTTTTAGGTTGTTTGCACTATATGATACATCACCTTGTTTGTGATTGGGGTGCAAGTTCTCTGATACAAAAAGGAGGGTTAAGCAGCACTCCAGGTCCCGATATAGGGACAGTTGCCAATAGAAACCTAGATAGGTCGGTGCTCGCGGATGGGGAGCCTGGCTGGGGGTCCCATAGGTATACAGCATGGGTGTCAAACATGCGGCCCGCGGGCCGCATGCGGCCCGCAATGAATATCTTTGCGGCCCGGCAGTCTAGTATCTCTGAACATGAGCGCGCTGCTATCGGCGCGCTCATGTTCTCTCAGCAGCACGGGGAGAAGGAAGCTGTCCTCCCTCCCCCCTGTGCTGCTGCCACCAATGAGAAGAGAGGGGGGGAGGAGGGGCGGGCGCACTGCGCCACCAATGAGGAGAGAGGGGCGGAGGAGGGGCGGGCGCACTGAGCCACCAATGATAGGACTATTCCCATTTCCCACACAGAGCGGCGCCCAGCGATGTCTCCGCACTCACCATTAGTCCTGGGCGCCGCTCCGTTCGCCTGCAGTGCTCCATTACTGTCTCCTCTCCTGCTCCACATGCTGATTACTATCGGAGGGATGGGGAGGAGACATCAGCTTCACTAGTGGGCGTTCCTTCTTCCTGCGCTGTGATTGGACAGCGCTACAGCCAGGAAGAAGGAACGCCCACTAGTGAAGCTGATGTCTCCTCCCATCGCTCCGATAGTAAACAGCAGCATGTGGAGCAGGAGAGGAGACAGTAATGGAGCACTGCAGGCGAACGGAGCAGCGCCCAGGACTAATGGTGAGTGCTGAGACATCGCTGGGCGCCGCTCTGTGTGGCCTGATAGTAAGAGTCAGTCTTTAACACAATACACAGGGACCTCCCCCCCCCCCCTCATTGGTGGTGCAGTGGCAGCTTCTGATCAGAGCCCCAGCTGTGTAAGCCTGGGGCTCCGATCAGTTACCATGGCAGCCAGGACGCTACAGAAGCCCTGGTTGCCATGGTAACATCCCTGATGCTGTGTGCACAAGGCACAGAGCAGCAGGGACAGTGTGAAGTCCTACTCACCCTAATAGCTGAATAGGACAAGGGATGAAAGATCCCAGGTTCTCGCCCCTAAGGCTACTTTCACACTTGCGTTCAGAGCGGATCCGTCTGAGACGGATCCGCTCATATAATGCAGACGGTGGATCCGTTCAGAACGGATCCGTCTGCATTATATTGTAAAAAATTTTTTTTTTTTTTTGATGCGGCCCACATAAACTTAAATTTTTTTTTTTTTGGCCCATGTTAGCCTTTGAGTTTGACATGCTTGGTATACAGATAAAGAAGAAAATCCATGGATTTTCTTCTTTATCAGTTCTCTGATACAGCCATTCACAGGGTGTATTAATAGGAAAGATACATACATCCTATTAGCCGTTCTGTGTTGATGTTACATTTTTTAACTTTTTTTTGGGGGTGTATTAATAGGGGAAAAAAAGGGAAAAATATATGTTGCCGTTCAGAAGTACATTGTACTACAGCCATTTACGGGGTGTATTAATAGGATAGATACTTACGTCCTATTAGCCACCCTGCGTTGATTTCATATTGTTTCATTTTGTTTTGGGGGGGTGTATTAATAGGAAAAAAAAAGAAAAAATATGTCATAAGTGCGCGTCGAAGTTACATTGTACTACAGCCATTTACGCGGTGTATTAAAGGGAAATATACATACGTCCCATTATTTGTTCTGAGGTGAATTGTGATTGTTATATTTCTTTTTTGGGGGTGTAGTAATAGGAAAAAAAAAAATCTTAATTGCCGTTCAGCGGTGAAGTAACATTGTACTATAGCCATTTACGTTGTGTATAAAAAGGAAATATATGTACCTGTCCCATTAGCCGTGCTGTGGTGAATTGTTATATTTCCTTTTTTTTTATGTACAAATAGGAAAAAAAAGGAAATAAAATATGTCATAATTGGCGTTCAGCGGTGAAGTTACATTGTACTACAGCCATTTACAGCTGGTTCAGACCTGAGCGTACTGACCTAAGCGCTCTGTATGCGCGATTCTCCGGGCGTCTCACATACGCGGCTCCGAAAGTATGCGAACGCCCATTGTCGCGCGTTCCCAGAAGTCTATGTACGGGAACGCGCGACACTATGCCCCAAAGAAGCTCCTGTACTTCTTGGGGGCGTAGGGCGTTTTACAGCGCATTCGTACGCGCTGTAAAACGCTCAGGTGAGAACCATGCCCATAGGGAAGCATTGGTTCTTGCCTGTTGAGCGTTTTACAGCGCGTAGGAACGCGCTGTAAAACGCTCAGTTGTGAACCCAGCCTCAAGTGGTGTATAAAAAGGAAATATACATACGTCCCATTAGCCATTCTGCGGTGAATTGTGATTGTTATATTTTTTTGGGGGGGATGTAAAAATAAGAAAAAGAATACGCCCTAATTGCCGTTCTGCGGTGAATTGCGATTATTCTTTTTTTGGGGGGGGGGAGTTTATTATTCAGAAAAAAATATATATGCCTAAATTGCCATTCAGCGGTAAAGTAACATTGTACTACAGCCTTCACCGCTTCCTGGTCCTCCGGTACTAATGAAGCGCTTCCAAAATGGAAGCGTTTCATTAGTATTCGCCCCATAAGACCCAGGGGCGAAAAATACAGGAAACTTTAAAAAAAAACAAAAAACATTTTTTTCCGATCCCCCCCCCTAAGAGCCACGCCTGTCATCTGCATGTCATACTGACTCACAGTATTATTTCTCTACCACAGGAGACTCCCTATGCGTGTTACTGCAAGGCACAGTGTTCTACACCACTATAAAGGCTCTCTGCAGACAGGAAATAGATGTTTTTTAATGCGATTCGTCAGAAATAAATTCGGATCGAATCAAATATTTTCGGAAAATTTGGCGAACCGATCAAATAGAATTTTTGAGAAATTCGCTCATCTCTAATTTTTTTATTTTATTGTATTGTGTTATAAATTTGTAATCTTTTGTAATGTTATTTATTTATTTATTTATATTTAACCACTTCCCGCAACTGTAACGCCGAAAGGCGTCATTGCGGCGGCTCCCCCAGGCTACGCTAACGCCAATAGGCGTCATCTCGCGTGAGCCGAGATTTCCTGTGAACGCGCGCACACAGGCGCGCGCGCTCACAGGAACGGAAGGTAAGAGAGTTGATCTCCAGCCTGCCAGCGGCGATCGTTCGCTGGCAGGCTGGAGATGTGTTTTTTTTAACCCCTAACAGGTATATTAGACGCTGTTTTGATAACAGCGTCTAATATACCTGCTACCTGGTCCTCTGGTGGTCCCCTTTGTTTGGATCGACCACCAGAGGACACAGGTAGCTCAGTAAAGTAGCACCAAGCACCACTACACTACACTACACCCCCCCCCCGTCACTTATTAACCCCTTATTAGCCCCTGATCACCCCATATAGACTCCCTGATCACCCCCTGTCATTGATTACCCCCCTGTCATTGATCACCCCCCTGTAAAGCTCCATTCAGACGTCCGCATGATTTTTACGGATCCACTGATAGATGGATCGGATCCGCAAAACGCATCCGGACGTCTGAATGAAGCCTTACAGGGGCGTGATCAATGACTGTGGTGATCACCCCATATAGACTCCCTGATCACCCCCCTGTCATTGATTACCCCCCTGTCATTGATTACCCCCCTGTAAAGCTCCATTCAGACGTCCGCATGATTTTTACGGATCCACTGATAGATGGATCGGATCCGCAAAACGCATCCGGACGTCTGAATGAAGCCTTACAGGGGCATGATCAATGACTGTGGTTATCACCCCATATAGACTCCCTGATCACCCCCCTGTAAAGCTCCATTCAGATGTCCGCATGATTTTTACGGATGCACTGATAGATGGATCGGATCCGCAAAACGCATCCGGACGTCTGAATGAAGCCTTACAGGGGCATGATCAATGATTGTGGTGATCACCCCATATAGACTCCCTGATCACCCCCCTGTCATTGATTACACCCCTGTCATTGATCACCCCCCTGTAAAGCTCCATTCAGATGTCCGCATGATTTTTACGGATGCACTGATAGATGGATCGGATCCGCAAAACGCATACAGACGTCTGAATGAAGCCTTACAGGGGCATGATCAATGACTGTGGTGATCACCCCCCTGTCATTGATTACCCCCCTGTAAAGCTCCATTCAGATGTCCGCATGATTTTTACGGATGCACTGATAGATGGATCGGATCCGCAAAACGCATCCGGACGTCTGAATGAAGCCTTACAGGGGCGTGATCAATGACTGTGGTTATCACCCCATATAGACTCCCTGATCACCCCCCTGTCATTGATTACACCCCTGTCATTGATCACCCCCCTGTAAAGCTCCATTCAGATGTCCGCATGATTTTTACGGATCCACTGATAGATGGATCGGATCCGCAAAACGCATCCGGACGTCTGAATGAAGCCTTACAGGGGCATGATCAATGACTGTGGTGATCACCCCATATAGACTCCCTGATCACCCCCCTGTCATTGATTACCCCCCTGTCATTGATTACCCCCCTGTAAAGCTCCATTCAGATGTCCGCATGATTTTTACGGATCCACTGATAGATGGATCGGATCCGCAAAACGCATCCGGACGTCTGAATGAAGCCTTACAGGGGCGTGATCAATGACTGTGGTGATCACCCCATATAGACTCCCTGATCACCCCCCTGTCATTGATTACCCCCCTGTCATTGATTACCCCCCTGTAAAGCTCCATTCAGATGTCCGCATGATTTTTACGGATCCACTGATAGATGGATCGGATCCGCAAAACGCATCCGGACGTCTGAATGAAGCCTTACAGGGGCGTGATCAATGACTGTGGTGATCACCCCATATAGACTCCCTGATCACCCCCCTGTCATTGATTACCCCCCTGTAAAGCTCCATTCAGATGTCCGCATGATTTTTACGGATGCACTGATAGATGGATCGGATCCGCAAAACGCATACGGACGTCTGAATGAAGCCTTACACGGGCGTGATCAATGACTGTGGTTATCACCCCATACAGACTCCCTGATCACCCCCCTGTCATTGATCACCCCCCTGTCATTGATCACCCCCCCTGTCATTGATCACCCCCCTGTCATTGATCACCCCCCTGTCATTGATCACCCCCCCTGTCATTGATCACCCCCCCTGTCATTGATCACCCCCCCTGTCATTGATCACCCCCCCTGTCATTGATCACCCCCCCTGTCATTGATCACCCCCCCTGTCATTGATCACCCCCCCTGTCATTGACCACCCCCCCTGTCATTGATCACCCCCCCTGTCATTGATCCCCCCCCTGTCATTGATTACCCCCCCTGTCATTGATCACCCCCCCTGTCATTGATCACCCCCCTGTCATTGATCACCCCTCTGTAAGGCTCCATTCAGACATTTTTTTGGCCCAAGTTAGCGGAATTATTATTTTTTTTTTCTTACAAAGTCTCATATTCCACTAACTTGTGTCAAAAAATGAAATCTCACATGAACTCACCATACCCCTCACGGAAACCAAATGCGTAAAATTTTTTAGACATTTATATTCCAGACTTCTTCTCACGCTTTAGGGCCCCTAGAATGCCAGGGCAGTATAAATACCCCACATGTGACCCCATTTCGGAAAGAAGACACCCCCAGGTATTCCGTGAGGGGCATATTGAGTCCATGAAAGATTGAAATTTTTGTCCCAAGTTAGCGGAAAGGGAGACTTTGTGAGAAAAAAATTAAAAATATCAATTTCCGCTAACTTGTGCCAAAAAAAAAAAATTTCTATGAACTCGCCATGCCCCTCATTGAATACCTTGGGGTGTCTTCTTTCCAAAATGGGGTCACATGTGGGGTATTTATACTGCCCTGGCATTCTAGGGGCCCCAAAGCGTGAGAAGAAGTCTGGTATCCAAATGTCTAAAAATGCCCTCCTAAAAGGAATTTGGGCACCTTTGCGCATCTAGGCTGCAATAAAGTGTCACACATCTGGTATCGCCGTACTCAGGAGAAGTTGGGGAATGTGTTTTGGGGTGTCATTTTACATATACCCATGCTGGGTGAGAGAAATATCTTGGTCAAATGCCAACTTTGTATAAAAAAATGGGAAAAGTTGTCTTTTGCCAAGATATTTCTCTCACCCAGCAAGGGTATATGTAAAATGACACCCCAAAACACATTCCCCAACTTCTCCTGAATACGGCGATACCACATGTGTGACACTTTTTTGCAGCCTAGGTGGGCAAAGGGGCCCATATTCCAAAGAGCACCTTTAGGATTTCACAGGTCATTTACCTACTTACCACACATTAGGGCCCCTGGAAAATGCCAGGGCAGTATAACTACCCCACAAGTGACCCCATTTTGGAAAGAAGACACCCCAAGGTATTCCGTGAGGGGCATGGCAAGTTCCTAGAATTTTTTATTTTTTGTCACAAGTTAGTGGAAAATGCAGATTTTTTTTTTTTTTTTTTTTTCATACAAAGTCTCATATTCCACTAACTTGTGACAAAAAATAAAAACTTCCATGAACTCACTATGCCCATCAGCGAATACCTTGGGGTCTCTTCTTTCCAAAATGGGGTCACTTGTGGGGTAGTTATACTGCCCTGGCATTCTAGGGGCCCAAATGTGTGGTAAGGAGTTTGAAATCAAATTCTGTAAAAAATGACCTGTGAAATCCGAAAGGTGCTCTTTGGAATATGGGCCCCTTTGCCCACCTAGGCTGCAAAAAAGTGTCACACATCTGGTATCCCCGTACTCAGGAGAAGGTGGGGAATGTGTTTTGGGGTGTCATTTTACATATACCCCTGCTGGGTGAGAGAAATATCTTGGCAAAAGACAACTTTTCCCATTTTTTTATACAAAGTTGGCATTTGACCAAGATATTTATCTCACCCAGCATGGGTATATGTAAAAAGACACCCCAAAACACATTCCTCAACTTCTCCTGAATACAGAGATACCAGATGTGTGACACTTTTTTGCAGCCTAGGTGGGCAAAGGGGCCCATATTCCAAAGAGCACCTTTCGGATTTCACAGGTCATTTTTTACAGAATTTGATTTCAAACTCCTTACCACACATTCGGGCCCCTAGAATGCCAGGGCAGTATAACTACCCCACAAGTGACCCCATTTTGGAAAGAAGAGACCCCAAGGTATTCGCTGATGGGCATAGTGAGTTCATGGAAGTTTTTATTTTTTGTCACAAGTTAGTGGAATATGAGACTTTGTATGAAAAAAAATAAAAAATAAAAAATCATCATTTTCCACTAACTTGTGACAAAAAATAAAAAATTCTAGGAACTTGCCATGCCCCTCACGGAATACCTTGGGGTGTCTTCTTTCCAAAATGGGGTCACTTGTGGGGTAGTTATACTGCCCTGGCATTCTAGGGGCCCAAATGTGTGGTAAGGAGTTTGAAATCAAATTCTGTAAAAAATGACGAGTGAAATCCGAAAGGTGCTCTTTGGAATATGGGCCCCTTTGCCCACCTAGGCTGCAAAAAAGTGTCACACATCTGGTATCTCCGTACTCAGGAGAAGGTGGGGAATGTGTTTTGGGGTGTCATTTTACATATACCCATGCTGGGTGAGAGAAATATCTTGGCAAAAGACAACTTTTCCCATTTTTTTATACAAAGTTGGCATTTGACCAAGATATTTATCTCACCCAGCATGGGTATATGTAAAATGACACCCCAAAACACATTCCTCAACTTCTCCTGAGTACGTAGATACCAGATGTGTGACACTTTTTTGCAGCCTAGGTGGGCAAAGGGGCCCATATTCCAAAGAGCACCTTTCGGATTTCACTGGTCATTTTTTACAGAATTTGATTTCAAACTCCTTACCACACATTTGGGCCACTAGAATGCCAGGGCAGTATAACTACCCCACAAGTGACCCCATTTTGGAAAGAAGAGACCCCAAGGTATTTCGTGATGGGCATAATGAGTTCATGGAAGTTTTTATTTTTTGTCACAAGTTAGTGGAATATGAGACTTTGTAGGAAAAAAAATAAAATAAAAAAAAATCATCATTTTCCGCTAACTTGTGACAAAAAATAAAAAGTTCTATGAACTCACTATGCCCATCAGCGAATACCTTAGGGTGTGTACTTTCCGAAATGGGGTCATTTGTGGGGTGTTTGTACTGTCTGGGCATTGTAGAACCTCAGGAAACATGACAGGTGCTCAGAAAGTCAGAGCTGCTTCAAAAAGCGGAAATTCACATTTTTGTACCATAGTTTGTAAACGCTATAACTTTTACCCAAACCATTTTTTTTTTACCCAAACATTTTTTTTTTATCAAAGACATGTAGAACTATAAATTTAGAGCAAAATTTCTATATGGATCTCGTTTTTTTTTGCAAAATTTTACAACTGAAAGTGAAAAATGTCATTTTTTTGCAAAAAAATCGTTAAATTTCGATTAATAACAAAAAAAGTAAAAATGTCAGCAGCAATGAAATACCACCAAATGAAAGCTCTATTAGTGAGAAGAAAAGGAGGTAAAATTCATTTGGGTGGTAAGTTGCATGACCGAGCAATAAACGGTGAAAGTAGTGTAGTGCCGATTTGTAAAAAAGGGCCTGGTCTTTAGGGGGGTATAAACCTGTGGTCCTTAAGTGGTTAAACACTTTATTTTTATCACATCATTCTATTAGACTATTATTCATTTTTACATTTTAAGTTACAAACAATAATTTCTTTAAAAATTTAGATTTTTCATAATTTTTAATTTTCAACTACTCCAGGAGATTTATAATGTGACAAAGCATGTGTACCCTTGAAACCTGATGCCACTCTATACTGGCACTATCCAGAGGGGCTGTTCATTAGGGCACCAGCTTGTCACATGGATTATGAAAAATAGCATCTTTTGGTGTAATTTTTCTCCATTAATAAGTCTCTCAGTGACTGCTCCATCCCATGTCATGTGGTGAGTGCAACATGTTCAGCAGTCTGTGGGTTTAGCGGGTACCCTCGCCTGTGTACAGGGCACTTATCATTTTTCAATCAGCTTCTGTAGAAGTACAAGAAGAGTCACGAGGAAAACAAGGCTTTGAGACGTACACTGAATTCATTCTGGAAATGAGGCCCATTATTAACCCCACCAGTAAAGTCAGCAGTGCATTAAAATGGAGTAAAATCTGTTTGTCTAGCTGACATCAGTAATGGGCCCTAAGTATACTAGATTGACATTATTAACCAGTATACAAAGGACATTCGTTATCCGGGCATTCTGAGATATCAAATTAGTATAATTTTCATTAGGCAGTAATTGGCCAAAGAAGCGGAACTATTTCATATGTTAGCTCTGCTGGCCTGTCCTGAATAGAGCTTTTAATATTATTTCCTTTTTATTAAGCATATGCAATATAATATTTTAGATTTCCAACAACACAACTTAAGAAACTGAGTGCTAAGGTCACCCCCTACCAAAATAGCCTCAATTTGTAAAGTAATGATAGTGAATGAATAAAAAATAATGCCTATAAAATAGAGAAATAATACACATATTTCTTACTAGAGTTTTTTTGTACTTTTTTTTATTATAGTAAAATGTAATTTATTGCTCATCTTTTTCTTTTGCATTATTATTAAATTTAAAATGATTTTGTTACTTTTAGGTTTTCAGAATTTTCAGCTCAATAACAATAAGTGATCCTTTTGAAATATTTTTTGAATAATAGTCCAATTTTACCTTCTCTTGGGTAAAAGAAAAATTTGGGCGCCAGGTTTTGTACTGTTATTTTACTCACTTATATAGCGCTGACATATTCTGCAGCGCTTTAAAAACATCAGCGTCACTCTGTCCCCAATGGGGCTCGCAATCTAAGGTACCATAGATTTCCCCCCGAAATATATGTATGAAAGCTTTGTAATAAACCTGTTTCAATTTTTTAAAGTGAAGTATTGTTATATCCTAGTAATATTTATATATATTTTTTTCTTTTCTTTTTTTTACACTATGGCAAAACCCCTGAAAATGTTTTTCTCTTTATGGGAACCATTATAATGGAAGAATCCTATTGCTGTATTCTGTGGAATCCTTAAAGGGAATGTATTACTTATATTTTAGTTTTACTAATTAAAACCAGATATTGAAGTATATTCCCTTTTTTCTAACCTGTTTTTATTTTCTGATGTTAGATTTTTGTATTGTTTTTTTGTTGTTGTACAAGAACATGAGAACGGCCCTCTTGTTTGAGCAGTTATGTTTAGTTCAGATACTTGCTTAACAACAGCGACATGAACCATATCAGCCTGTAGTTTGGAGATTACTTCATTGTGTGGTGAGGGGGAGTAGATAAGTTTTGACATCGTCTTTTGTGAATGGTTGATCCTGGGTTATAGACTCCTTAACATCGAATTTGTATCACCAAGAAAGAAAAGTTCTGGAATTATGGAAATAAATGGATTGATAGACATGGTAATAATATGCAAATGATAAAAAAGTGTAAACAAATGTCGAAAACATCTTGATTTATTCAGTATTGAGTATGAGTGCCACACACAGAAATCCACACACTTAGGCCTAGTTCACACGAACGTATGGCTTTTATAGTTTTTTGCGGTCCGTTTTTCACGGATCCGTTGTTCCGTTTTTGAGTTCCGTTGTGTTTCCGTTTCTGTTCCGTTTTTCCGTTCTGTTTTTCCGTATGGCATATACAGTATACAGTAATTACATAGAAAAAATTGGGCTGGGCATAACATTTTCAATAGATGGTTCAGAAAAAACGGAACGGATACGGAAGACATACGGATGCATTTCCGTATGTGTTCAGTTTTTTTTGCGGACCTATTGACTTTAATGGAGCCACTGAACGTGATTTGCGGCCAAATATAGGACATGTTCTATCTTTCAACGGAACGGAAAAACGGAAATACGGAAAAGGAATGCATACGGAACACATTCCGTTTTTTTTGCGGAACCATTGAAATGAATGGTTCCGTATACGAACCGTATACGGAACACAAAAAAACGGCCCATACACCCGCAAAAAAAACGTTTGTGTGAACTAGGCCTTAGACGCCTTGACATGCTATCAGTGAGGTTAGTAATGGTTGTCTGTGGAACGTTCTGACATTCTGAAGGCACTTTGGAATGCAAATCATCCAGATCTGCTGATGGCAGCTCCCTTGATGGGGGACAAACCTGTGCGCCATTCTTCTAATTAGATGATCCGTCCGTGCAGCGGTTCTTCTCTGTGCACCGCTTGTTGTCATTCCATACAGGACACACAATGTTGAACAGTGCTGTGATCTGCCGGAGGAATAAACCAAGGCCTCTCAGTGAAAGGTTTCTGTTTCTTACATTTTGCGGTAAGTGGTGATAACTGGCATGTCAATGTACAGACGGCATCACACAATCATCTCAAATGACTTGATCCAATTTTTTTAAGTTTCAAGTGGAAAAAAAAACTTTGTTTTCAATGTGACTTTTATTCCCCTCCCACATGCCACAGATTGGAGTTAGGTGCTTGAAAATTGGATAATCTTCAGATCTTAGCGACATCTGCTAATTGCTCCATTTGAAAAACCTTATGGCTTGACCTTCTTGGTGTGGCAATTTCAATGCTAAGAAGTGTATATATAAAGTCAGGTCCATAAATATTGGGACATTGACCCAATTCTACAATTTTTGCCTCTATACACAACCACAATGGATTTGAAATGAAACGAACAAGATGTGCTTTAACTGCAGACTGTCAGCTTTAATTTGAGGGTATTTACATCCAAATCAGGTGAACGGTGTAGGAATTACAACAGTTTGCATATGTACCTCCCACTTGTTAAGGAACCAAAAGTAATGGGACAGAATAATAATCATAAATCAAACTTTCACTTTTTAATACTTGGTTGCAAATCCTTTGCAGTCAATTACAGCCTAAAGTCTGGAACGCATAGACATCACCAGACGCTGGGTTTCATCCCTGGTGATGCTCTGCCAGCCTCTACTGCAACTGTCTTCAGTTTCTGCTTGTTCTTGGGGCATTTTCCCTTCAGTTTTGTCTTTAGCAAGTGAAATGCATGCTCAATCGGATTCAGGTCAGGTGATTGACTTGGCCATTGCAGAACATTCCACTTGTTTCCCTTAAAAAAACTCTTTGTCCATCTGCACTGTGAAGCGCCGTCCAATGGGTTCTGAAGCATTTGGCTGAATATGAGCAGATAATATTGCCAGAAACACTTCAGAATTCATCCTGCTGCTTTTGTCAGCACTCACATCATCAATAAATACAAGAGAACCAGTTCCATTGGCAGCCATACATGCCCACACCATGACACTACCACTACCATGCTTCACTGATGAGGTGGCATGCTTAGGATCATGAGCAGTTCCTTTCCTTCTCCATACTCTTCTCTTCCCATCACTCTTCTACAAGTTGATCTTGGTCTCATCTGTCCATAGGATGTTGTTCCAGAACTGTGAAGGCTTTTTTAGATGTCGTTTGACAAACTCTAATCTGGCCTTCCTGTTTTTGAGGCTCACCAATGGTTTACATCTTGTGGTGAACCCTCTGTATTCGCTCTGGTGAAGTCTTCTCTTGATTGTTGACTTTGACACACATACACCTACCTACTGGAGAGTGTTCTTGACCTAGCCAACGGTTGTGAAGGGTGTTTTCTTCACCAGGGAAAGAATTCTTCGGTCATCCACCACAGTTGTTTTCCTTGGTCTTCCGGGTCTTTTGGTGTTGCTGAGCTCACCGATGCGTTCCTTCTTTTTAAGAATGTTCCAAACAGTTGTTTTGGCCACGCCTAATGTTTTTGCTATCTCTCTGATTTTTTTTTTTTTTTCAGCCTAACGATGGCTTGCTTCACTGATAGTGACAGCTCTTTGGATCTCATCTTGAGAGTTGACAGCAACAGATTCCAAATGCAAATAGCAGACTAGAAATGAACTCTGGACCTTTTATCTGCTCATTGTAATTGGGATAATGAGGGAATAACACACACCTGGCCATGGAACAGCTGAGAAGCCAATTGTCCCATTACTTTTGGTTCCTTAACAAGTGGGAGGCGCATATGCAAACTGTTGTATTTCCTACACCGTTCACCTGATTTTGATGTAAATACCCTCAAATTACAGCTGACAGTCTGCAGTTAAAGGGTTTCTGTCACCCCACAAAACTCATTATTTTTTTTTTGGATAGTTAGATTGCTCATAGTGCGATATAGCAGAATATAATGCTCTTACTTACTTTCATGCGGCCGATTCTTTATAAAACGAAGTTTTATAATATGTAAATGAGGGCTCTACCAGCAAGTAGGGCGTCTACTTGCTGGTAGCTGCTGCAGAAATCCGCCCCCTCGCCGTGTTGATTGACAGGGCCAGCCGTGATCTCCTCCTCCGGCCGGCCCTGTCAGTAGTTCAAAAATCGCGCGCCTCTGGTCATTCGGCGCAGGCGCTCTGAGATGAGGAGGCTCGTCTCCTCAGCACTCCCTCAGTGCGCCTGCGCCGATGACGTCTTTTCTTTCGGTGATGTCATCGGCGCAGGCGCACTGAGGGAGTGCTGAGGAGGAGAGCGTCCTTCTCTCAGAGCGCCTGCGCCGAATGACCAGAGGCGCGCGATTTTTGAACTACTGACAGGGCCGGCCGGAGGAGGAGATCACGGCTGGCCCTGTCAATCAACACGGCGATGGGGCGGATTTCTGCAGCAGCTACCAGCAAGTAGACGCCCTACTTGCTGGTAGAGCCCTCATTTACATATTATAAAACTTCGTTTTATAAAGAATCGGCCGCATGAAAGTAAGTAAGACTATTATATTCTCCTATATCGCCCTATAAGGAATCTAACTATCCAAAAAAAAAAAAAAGAGTTTTGTGGGGTGACAGAAACCCTTTAAAGCACATCTCCTTAGTTTCATTTCAAATCCATTGTGGTGGTGTATAGAGCCAAAAATGTTAAAATTGTGTTGATGTCCCAATATTTATGGACCTGACTGTAGGTGCTACAAGGCATTGTAATCATGTCAATGATGATACTGAGATGACTGCTGAGAATTGATCTCTACAAAATGGGAAGCGTCAGCCTACTATGAAGATCAGCGGCCAGAGTGAAAACTGCAGGATTCTACAATTTTCTTTAAACATTGATATGTGCTGTGGAAGTGTTCATAGACCAGACCAAAAAACTATGGGTCATTTTATTTTCACTTCACACATGCTTGCTACTTTTAGTTGGTCTATCACATAAAATCCCAATAAAATACATTTACGTTTGTAGGTGTAAAGTGAAAAAATATGGAAAAATTCAAGGAGTGTGAACACTTTTTCAAGGCATTGTACATTACATCATGGGGGTAAAAAGGAGGAGTCAGTAAAAGGAAGATGTGTCCCAATCCTTCAAAAGCAGAAATCAAAAAAGTTAAAAAAAACTTTTCACATGTTCCGTTAAGGAATTCCATGTGTCAGTCTTAGACACAGTGTTATTTTTGTTTTTGTCTATTACTAGATATCACATCCACCACATGGGGCTTTTGTCCAGTCCCAATTTTGGGGTTAGTAGGCATTTATGGGGTGGAGCTTATGTCTAGATATTTGGTATTCAGATGCTGGTAAGCATACGTTCTCATACTTTCATGAATAATAATCCAAGAGCTTTTTTTTATTGACTATGTTATGTTTTCATGTTGATGATTTCTGCTGTGTGAATGTTTTATGTTGATGCTTTATGTTTTTATTGAGTTTCTCAGTTGATATAATTTATTTTTATCATGTTGAGTTTTTTTTATGTGTTTCTGTTTATATTAGAAGTTTTTCAGTTGATTTTTTAAATGTTTTTTTGCTGGTATCAAATGTCTTTATGTAGATTTTTTTATGTACTTTCTGTTCCTATGGCTATTTTTTACTATGATGATTTTTTAAATGTTTTTCTGTTGTTATGGTATGTTTTAATGTTGATTTTTTTATGTCTATTTAATATCATTCATTTTTATTATGTTGATTTTTTATGTTTTTGTGTTGACATCATATACTTTATGTTGATTTTTTTAACGGTTTTCTGTTGATACTGTTTAATTTTGTTATGCAGATTTTTTTTATGTTTTTCTATTGATATTGTAAGTTTTTATGTTGATTTTTTTATGTTTATTTAATATCATTCATTTTTATTATGTTGATATTTTATGATTTTCTGTTGATATCATTTTTTATAATATGCATATTTTTAATGTTTTTCTGTCAAGTTTTTGTTATGTTGATTTTTCTATGTTTTGTGGTTGATATCGTATGTTTTTATTATGCTGAGTAAATCTAGTTGAAATGTAAACACAAAAAACAACTCATTGAATCCAAAATACTGATCCGCGATCTAAGCTTTTGTAGCAAGTCTTTTTTTCACAATGATTTTAATTAACGTAAATTACAATAAGGTGAATATTGGCAAATAATAAACCCCAGATCTCAACGTATGGGCAGATATTTAACCTACCCATTGTCTGCCAAGCTGCGGCTTTGGACCAAAGTTATTCCTGAGATCCTTTGAAACGGATAAAACATTAGTTACTTCAAAAAACTAAATTCTGTTTGAGTCGAATAACTCTTAAAGATCTTTCTGAAAATCTACTTCCTATGACTGCCATTTGGGAGCTTGTCATCCCGGAGTGCGGCAAAAGTTCTGTCTAGATGCCCTTGGCCCGTTGCCCAGTACACTGAATACCAGGACAGCAGCTGTCTCCTTTGATAGTATAATTCAAATCATAGAGCTTTACCACGCTCTTGTCCAGCCAGACATAAAATAATTTGGTTTCTTAAATGGCAAAGAGTCTACAAATGACAATCTTAGACTAAACACTTGATGAGTTTGCCGCTATTGGAAATAGATTTCCTGCACAAAATTATTTTCCTTGTAAAAGCATAGGTTACTGTACAAGACGCCCACAGATGTCATAGGCTACATTGTCTAGACGAGCCAGATGTTGTATATATATTCGCTTGCACAAAGGGAGTATGCTAGACATGGCTATAAAAAATATGCAGTATATATGTTTCACAGAGGTTTAATGCAAAATCTGTAAAGGACCCCCTCCCAACTACTATTTATAATATTGGTGACTTTCGGAAGGACTAAAAATGACTTATTAATCTCTCTAAGGAATGTGTAAGGAGCAATAGTTGCTGTGCGGGGAGAGGGAGGAGGGAGGGGGAGGTGATCATTTCCCAATTACTACTGTCTGTAGTAGGATCCTGTGTTATCGTGCTCTTGAGTTATGACCTTTCATTATAATCCTGCGTCTTATGATTATGAGAAGACTGCTGCCCCCTAGTGTAGGCAATACAAGCAAAAAAAGCATTATCCTATTGAAGGCTCAGTGGCCAGAGCAAAAACTCATTTGTTGACAATATTTTATGCTTAAATGTACTGTCAACCTCAGCCCTATGCAGTATGTTTATGGAGATAGGGTACGGGTTAGTTAAGGGGGATTTTTAAAATTAGAACAAAATCAAGGTCTTTTTTCCACTCAGGACTGAACCATTATTCACTATAGGCTGAACCTTGCATTGCAGTTCATCCTGAATCATGTAAATGAGACTAAACTGTAATACCAGACCTAACCTGTAAGCAACAGTGGCACAGACAACCTGGACCAGGCATCCTCAAATTGCGGCCCTCCAGCTGTTGCAAAACTACAACTCCCAGCATGCCTGAACAGCCTACAGGTATCCGCCTACAGCAGGGCATTGTGGGAGTTGTAGTTTTACAACAGCTGGAGGGCCGCAGTTTGAGGATGCCTGACCTGGACTAATCCCAGACAACCCCTTTAAAAGGGCATCTGTCAGAAGATTTGTATCTATGAAACTGGCCGACCTGTTGTATGTGCTCTTGGCAGCTGAAGACATCTGTGTTGTTCCCATGTTCATATGTGCCTGCATTGCTGAGAAAGTCTTAATATATGCAAATGAGCCTCTAGGAGCAACAGGGGCGTTTCCATTACACCTAGAGGCTCTGCTCTTTCTACAACTGCTACTTTGATTGACAGGGACAGTGTAAATGTGATCACACCTGCCTGGCCCTGTCAATCCAAGTGCAGAGGGTGCGACAGTTGCAGAGAGAGCAGATTCTCTTAGTGAAATGGTAACACCCCTATTGCTCCTAAAGGCTCATTTGCATATATAAAAACTAAATTTTTTCGACATATGAACATGGGACCAACACAGATGTCTTCAGCGTGCACATGCAACAGGTCAGCCAGTGTCATAGGGACACATCTGCTGACAGATGCCCTTTAAATAATGTTTGTATTGAGTACCATCAAATGCCATCAAAAAGCTAGACTCGCATTGTTCGTGCATAGTGGTGTTCACTAGTCATGAAATAAATGAATCTCTGCATGTATTTCTCTATTGTTACCACTCATTCTATGATATCTTTACCTGATTTAGTGCAGTGTACAACTCGAGAAAAGAAAGGTGCCAGTTTTTAAGCCTCATACACATACAATCCTAGAACAAAATGCATAAAAATCCCTCCATCTGGTCCACCCAACCCCATAAGTTAATTATCCAGAATACTCTGCAATGTCTTTGCAGCTGTTGTTTTTCCTGGGTGTCGTAGGAATTTTTGTGAAAATGAAATAGATTTTTTTTTTATGATTACTGTTGCACATCAAAAGTCTTTTTCCATCTGGCACTTGAAATAAGTAAAATAACGCCCCATAATATATTAAGCTTTTGCTTCTTCCTATGGGAAATCCATTATTGTTGGCTATTTAGAGAGGGATAGCAGATGCAAGTCACGTGGCAGAAGACGCACCTAGCAAAATGGACCTTTATTAATTGGGGTAGTTACTTTTTTGCAGTTGTCATTTTTTGCTACTGGAATTATAAATACTCAATTTTGTGAAAGTTAATAGAGTATATAATTTTTTATATTTTTATATGTTATGTTATTGTCCTTTTTTATAGCAATATTAATTAAGTCATTTAGTACCATACACCTTTTGTAGAGAGGGTTGTAGACAATGTAATATGTGATGTGTTAAAAGGGTTCTCTGGTTTCATAATTAAATTTTTTATCTGCCCAGTATACCCAGAACACTGCATATTTTCCCCATATACCTATTTTTCATGCCAGTGCTTTCCATTCTCAGCATCACTGCATCCTGGCAGGATGTTTACATGCAGAACTTCCTGTTTTCCAACCAATCCCGGCATGCTTTGCTCTCAAACGTTTCTCAGGGATTGCGCCGCCTACCACACTGTTCCCTCTGCAGTAGTCATGCCCCTACACCTCTTCTCTTCTCTCCTCTCCATTAAGGCAATGTCTGTCCACATAGCCTATTAGGGAAAATGGATATCATAGAGATGGGTTTCCTGCTTGGACCTCCTCTCTAAAAGAAAGAATGGAGAGCCAGTCCTTAAACGGACTTCTGTTCTACTGGCCTCCAGCAGGGTTGGACTGGCCCACCAAAGTACCAAAGGATGTTTCGGTAGGCCTAGGCTCTAATACCATAGTTTGGCCCAAAGGTTCTGGAGAAAAAACCTATGGGGTCTATTTCTTTAATTCAAAGCCTAATTGACCTAAGATGATATTGGGATCCAATAATAATTTCCTCTGATGGGCCCACGAAACCCCAATCTGACACTGGCCTTCAGCCAGGATTTATCTAAATGATCTACATGTGATACTTTGCTTCTCCTGCAGGATCATCTGTGTGTCATGACGGTGTCACGACCTATCACTGACCCTGTGGTGCCTGGAGTCAGAAGGTCGCAGCGAGTGACTACTCGCTACTATAGGTTTCTCAAGAGACCTAGTGGTGAGAATGGATTCTGGTCCAGGTTTTCCTGCTTAGGTTTGCGATCCTTTTTGTCCCATTTAGGAATCGGTATCTTTTCCTTTCAGCTGTTCTCTGTCAGCCACTCCCAACTATTATATATTTTCCCTTTCTGCTTCCCTTGTTCTATTCTGACCTCTAGTGGAGTTGATGTGGAGCTGTTGGAACTGGAGCTGTTGGATCTCCGGTTCTCTCCTGTTTGTTGTCTCCCTTCGAGGATTGTTTGTGGTGTTTGTGTTGTTTGTCCTTTCCCTGTTGTTACCCTAGGTGTCAGTGGTGAGGACTAGTGCTCCTACCGCCCTACTCACTACCTAGGGCCTATTTCAGGGTAAGCAAGGGATGAGGCACATGATTGGCATACAGGTTAGCAGCCCGTCTAGGGACATCAGGGCAGCCAGGTGCCAGTGCTAGGTGAGTTAGGGGTCACCACTTCTCCCTCTCCCTAGTGAAAAGGTACTCCTCTTCCCTCCCCTTTGCGCCGAACGTCTGTTACCTGCCCATGGGCGTCCGCAGAAATTTTTCCAGGAGGGGGGCATAATTTTATTGACATTTAAACAGGCACGTGTATGAAGCCTAACTGCAGATATAAGAGGGTGGAACGGAACCCCGTTTGTGTACAGGGACTAAACTTTAAAATAGGAAGCCACCACAAAAGGAAAGACCAATTCTTCTTATTTCACTTGAATGTCTATTAATTCTATATTATTTTTGCACCCTTTGTTATAGTCTCAGCAATATGTTAATTTGCATTTTGTCGCCAACAAATGAAATGTTGTGTTCTGTACCTGAACGCTTCCAGGCTTTTGTCATATGTAACTTACAAGCAGATGGTCTGCAGAATACCAGGCCTACCACCAGTATTACCGCCTGCCTGCCTGGTCACCCTGACCAGGCGGGCAGGCGGTATATGATTGAAGGCGCAATACTGCCTGGTATATGGACAGCAGAGATGGCATCCTCTGGGCAGTACTGTCTATGGTCATCCTTCACCAGCACCCTGACTGCCACCTGCTTGGCCTGGCTCTCATGGCACTTCACTGCCTGCTGCTTGGCTGTCAGTGACTCACCCCACACCTAACACTCAGGGTCAGGGAGTGACTCCGTAGTCACACTGTGACACTGACTGACTGTCACTCACTGATAGCCAAGCAGGTGGCAGTCAGGGAGCTTCTGAAGGATGAATTGACCATAGACAGTACTGCCCAGAGGATGCCATATCTGCTGTCCATATAATACCAGTATTGCCCCTTCATATACCACCTGGTCACCCCACACCTAACACTCAGGGAGTACTGTCATCAATAAAAACAATAATAGGTTTAATCGTGGCTGGCCCACACATCTGGTTCATCAATCAGTTTGGAGATTTAATTTGTGGACGTTCATACAGAAGAAACTGTATATTGTGTGGCACAGTGTAGGCTGTATGTGTATAACATAAATATATTTTACATGAAAACTTACAATTACTTGGCTTGGCCCTTGGGGATCTCGGACGCCACTTCCACACTT
Source organism: Bufo bufo (assembly GCF_905171765.1). NCBI lineage: Eukaryota > Metazoa > Chordata > Amphibia > Anura > Bufonidae > Bufo > Bufo bufo. Next base: position 47,781,849 of record NC_053390.1, read on the forward strand.
TGGCCGGGGGCTCGGCGGAGCTGATGGGTTTTATCCTAATGAGAAAGATTTCATAATAAGGATTTGGAGAATGGGCAGAGGGAGAGCAGAGCAGGGAGAGGCTGGTGCTGCTACTAGGGGGTCATACCATGGGGGAGTAATAAAGCCCACCATAATGCCCCCCCCCCCCCGTAGTAATAATTCTCCTTATATTAGACAGTGCAAAAAATACCCCCTTGTAATGCCCCCAGTTGAGCTAATGTCCCCATAGTGCCCCCATAATGTACCAGTATAAAATACCCCTATATAGTGCCCCCAGTAAATGCTGCATAGTGCTCCTCTCCCCCTTCGTCCTAGTGCCCCCATAATGTACCAGTATAAAATGCCCCATATATAGTGCCCCAGTAGATGCCCCTCAGTGTCCCCCATAATTTGCAAGCATAAAATACCCCTTCTTAGTGCCCCCCGTAGATGACCCCATAGTATTCCTCTCCCCCTTCCCCATAGTACCCACCATAATGTGTCCCAGTATAAACTACTACTGTACAGAGCCCTCCATATAACATACCACTTCTTTGTAGCTTCGCCCTGAGTAGATGCCCCTATAGTGCCCACCAATAATGTGTTGGCAAGAAGTGCCCCCATAGTGCCCACCAATAATGTGCTAGTAAGAAGTGACCCCATAGTGCAACCTAATAATGTGCCAGTAAAAAGTGCCCCCAATCATGCCCCCCCGGGCCCCGGCCTTAATGTCACATTTCTCCCCCTCCATGTCACGTCACATTATTTCTCCCCCTCTCCATCATGGCAGCACACTTCCCACCCGTGACCCTCCACAACCCCCCCCACCCTTATGGCACATTTCTCCCCCTCAGGCCCATGGGCCAGTGTCAGCAGCACATCTCTCCCCCCCCCCCCAGGCACATTTCTCCCACACTCCATCTCATGAGCCAGACCAGTGGCAGACATGGGATCCATCATGGATCCCATGTCTGCCACTGGTCTGGCCCATGAGATGGAGTGGGAGAAATGTGCCTTGGGGGGGGGGGGGGGGGGGGAAGAGATGTGCTGCTGACACTGCCATCATTCACCATGTCATCATGATCCATCATCCATCCACTTGTTGTTATGATGTACTTATGTTGTGAATCTGATTTATCTTTCTTTTTCTTTGTACAATATAAAGGCTGTAATAATGTTCACTTACTACTTCTGTGACTGTTGGACAGTTGGAATAGGAAACTTCTTCACTTGTCTTGGAACTTGTTGGAGCCGTTACTGAACTTGGCTCAGGGTCAGTGACAGGCAGCTCTACTCTGGGGGCGGAGCTCACTGGCAACATCACGTTCAGTGCCTGTGCTGTGCGGCAGCTGCTCCAGCAGTCACTGTCTGAGTCTAGAGTCTAGACAGGCAGGCCAGGCAGCGGAGCTCAGAGCGGCTCACTCTTTCAGGCCGGTCGTGCGCTCAGTCAGTGTGCTGTCAGCTGTTGTTAGCCGGCCTGCGGCCGCCCGCGCCCCGCAACTAATTAGTAGTAACGTTCTTAATAGTACTGGGTTAGTTGCGGCGCCAGGGGGGGCACTTTGGTGGAGTTAGTCACAGCTTGCCAGGTATTTCATCTGCAGATGCCACTATTGGGGAAATGTAGTATTACACAGTGCCTATTAAAATCAGTGGCCATCCACAAGACAAGCACAGCTGTAGTCCTCCAGAACATAGACTGCTCCTCAAAGTCAAACTTCTTCTGGCTCATAGAGAGGGGGCTCCACCTCTAGGATGTCCATATGTACTAGTACGACATATTATTATTTTCTTTATTAGGCATCCACTTTAGGTTTGAGAAAGAGATGATATGAGACAGTTGAGAACAGAAGATAGGAAGATGTCAACAAGAGTTGACCAAGACTCGTAGTGTAGATTGAGAAATGAAGGGAGCACAATGACAATGAGGACAAGAAGAGATGGTATAGGTGTTGGAGACACTGGTTGAGTCCCTGGACAAAGTGGAGTGAAGACTGAATTAGAGTGGAGCGGTTGCAGATGTTAGAAGGACAGAAGAGTACGTAGTAATAGCCTTCAGACTGAGGAGTCAGGAGGTCACCATCAAATACTATGGAAAGAGGGTAGGCATGTTAGTAATACTCAATTTCCATGCACCAACATGTGTTTTTCAAGATGTTTCCATGGGACAGTCATTACCAAAATTATAATTACTCACAATTTTCTGTTAATTTGGTTTCCAAGGCTTCTTTTAACCGACGGCATATCATTGACAATCATATTATATTTCAATAGAGTCAAGCAAATCCTATTATCGCTTTTAGCTCGGCAAAACAATTTCTGTTTTTTTGTTTGCATAAAACATTTTTATAAATATTCAAAAATATTAAAAACTAAACATCAAAACCCTCAATTTCAGCAAATGGATAGCGAACAAGCACTAACCGTCGTTCCATCACAATTACAGGGTTAAGAGGTGAGGACTACGGCATAGGAAGCCATGGCTGGATTCTCTTTCCATACATTTCACTGAGGCAGCCATGCATAATTCATAGAGAATTAGTGGGTGAGAAATTAAACTGCAAGAAATTATTGATTTGCTTGCATAGACAATTAAAAAAAGAGCACTTTATGGTCGCGGGGGAGGGGTAAAGCACGACCGTATCTTGGAGCGATACAAGTTGCTTTACAATTTACAGCCTTTTATCGGAGCTTGATTTGGCAGGGATCTAACGTGCTGAAACAGTTTAATGTCATTAAAAGTTTCTGAGCATTATGCTTCTCGCCATGAGTACGTACATTACATAAGCCTCCTCCATAAAGATAGTTTGATGTATGAAAAAAATCTTCAGCCAAAGCAAGTTCCCTTTCTACAACATAGGGAGAACTTGTGTGCCAGGTGTTGACTTTAAAGATTCAGTATGAGTAGATATGCCCGAAATCGCGATCTGGAGTGAGTGAGGCAAACTCACTTTGATGCATTTTGTGTAATTTTATGGCTTTTTTCCAAAAACAATGAAACCTTATTAAGATGACCACCAAAAATTGGATGTGTCCTACCTAGCTAGCTGGCCAGTACCTGCTCCACCCCGACCTACCACTAATTGAAATTGAAAATTGGAATTGGAGTGGTGGTGGCTGTACTCATGGAACTCCTGTCCATGCTGAAGACTCATAACTGAATCCACCAAGTCATGGCCCATGGGAACACACTGCAGCTTTGCTGGAAACTGCTGGACAGACAAGGGCAAGGCAAGAAAGCAAGGCAAAGTTAACACTTGTAGATGGACATTAATATCTTACCTAGTTGATACGGTTGAAAAAAGATATAAGTCCATCTAGTTCAACCAAGGGATAGGTGGGGATGCGAATCCCAGAAGGGCATTTTACATGGAACAGTTTTTCACCGTATTTTTTGTACGGCCCATTTATATTTTTGTATAAATTAATCATGTCCCCCCTTAGACGTCTCTTCTCAAGACTAAATAAATTCAATTCTTTTAATCTTTCTTCATAACTAAGACCCTCTATGCCCCTTATCAGTTTAGTCATTCTGCTCTGTACTTATTCCAGCTGCAGTGCATGCTTTCTATGGACTGGTGCCCAGAACTGAACTGCATATTCCAGATGAGGCCGCACCAATGCTTTGTAAAGTGGTAGTATTACATCCCTGCGCCGAGAGTCCATGCCTCGTTTAATGCATGACAATATCCTGGTGGCCTTAGAAGCAGCTGATTGACATTGTATTCTAATAAATAAAACTACAGCATCAGGATTTGAATCTTGATAGTAGAGATTTTTATTTTACATACGACAATATTCAAGTGTGCGACGTTTCTGCATGCAGGCCTTCTTCAGACACTGTCCGTAACAAAAAAATAAAACGAAAACCATAAAGTTCTTGACCATAATACACATCAGAATACGGTCTAGATATAGAAATAAAAACCAGGCTGGGTGTGCCAGCACCTCAGACCACTGCTTGACACGGAGCCTTGTCTCGTTATTGGGGGGATCCGCTGTATGCTGTTAGAGACTGATTGCCAGGAGTGTAAGCTGATTCCTGTTCGTCTGCTAGCAGCTATTCGTGAGGTTCCATTTTGGAGTGCTATTTTGTATCCAGTTTGGGAGTTTGGTGTTCTGCAGTAGCTGGGCCTGTCTCTCAGAAAGGGGCATATCGCCTAAACAGATTTTAACCCCTTGTCTGCTGAAACGGTCCGTTACACCGTGGAAGTTCGGGTTTGCCGGGTTCGGCAGAACTTCAGGTCAAAGTTCGGGTTCGCGACCCGAACTTGACCCCGAACCCGGACCCTATTAAAGTCAATGGGGACCCGAACTTCACTTTATTATTTTCCGTTATAACGGAAAATAATAGCCTTTTTAAAACAGAATGCTAAATAAAATGGCCATGGAGGGGTTAAAAATAATACCTCATCCACTTGATCGCGCAGGTCTTCTTTCTTCAGGACCTGCGAAAGGACCTGCGATGACGCCACGTGGTGATGTCATCGCAGGTCCTGAAGAAAGAAGACCTGCGCGATCAGGGCTGTGCAATCAAGTGGATTAGGTGAGTTTTTAAAATTATTTTTAACCCCTCCATGGCCATTTTATTTAGCATTCTGTCTTAAATAATAAAATCACCCGAACACCGAACCCGAACTTCAGTGCTTTATATGACCTCGGGGATGTAACACTGGGAGAGTCACTTATAGAGAAGGATTGGGGTGTCCTCGTAGATGGTAGATTAAATAACAGCATACAATGTCATTGGTTGTAATAAATCGTTGTCACACTCTGTAGATTTGCTGTAAGTAGGGTTCCAACCCCGTTTATAGCAATAAATAAAACTACAGCATCAGGATTTGAATCTTGATATTAGAGATTTTTATTTTACATAGGGCAATATCCAAGTGTGCGACGTTTCGGCATGCAGGCCTTCTTCAGACACTGTCCGTAACAAAAAAATAAAACGAAAACCATAAAGTTCTTGACCATAATACACATCAGAATACGGTCTAGATATACATGTGGTTATGTTCAATAGAAACAACGTAATTTTCATATAACATAACAATATTCACTGATTCTAGTATAACATTAACATTTGTATAGGTAGATTACATTGCTAGAGCTAGCATTCCTGGTAAATGACTCCCTCAATCGGAGTTATAAAGCTGTTTTACGACATTATATTACAAAAATCCAAGGAAAATTTCTGTATTATGTAGTTCCATTTCAGATGTTTTGATCGCAGTATAGATCTGTGTATAATATAAGGAATGATAGGAATATAAAGGAAGAAGAGCCCAGTATGTAAAGAATTTGTCTAAAACAATTTCAAGTAACAGGATTGGATTTGGAGTACTTACCTATGCCTCAGTGATGAAGTGGAATAAGAAGGATGCAGTGAAAATGAGAATATGTGCAGTCACATGTGTCCAGGAGAAGCGTCTAACTATGGTAGGACGCTTGCCTGTTTATGTAGGGGAAGAGGGGGGAAGTACCTCTCCCCGTTTGCAGTGCTCCTGTGTGTGCGTTCCACCAGGCCCGGAAGTTGGGGCTTGTGGAATGCATAGGAGAGATCAGGGAGATTAAATATACTGTAAATATAATAATTTTGCGGGAGAGAGTACGCTGATTGAAGAGCTTAATAAATCGCTATAATTGCTAAATGTAGAGGCCGCTCAGAACGGGCGGCTAGTATTGATACGTGGCCTGTGTGGAGGAATTCTCTGGTGCTCATGCGCAGAAGGGTGCGTTCCACCGGCCGGCGCTGTGGAACGCACAGGGAGAGTTGTGCGTTCCACTGCTAATACAGCGTACTCAGGAGGATGAATACAGAGTCAGAAGAAAGGGGAGGATATATGGGAATTAGAAAAGAATATAGTAAAGTATAGTTAGAATGTAGTAAAGTGGTGGAAATAGAGAACATGAGAGAATGTAGTAAAAGAAGAAAAGGGTGGAGATTATATAACCTAAGAAATAGAGATAGGAGTAAAAGTAGGGGGTTACAGAAAGATAAATTAAAGAGGAAATAAAATAAAAATAAAGAAATAATAAAATAAAGAAATAATAAAAGGTGAAATAAAAGAAAAAAGAAAAGAAAAAAAGAAAAGAAAAGAAAAAATAATAAGATAAATAATAATAGATAAAGAATAGGGGGAAATGAAAGGTGGCTTAGTGAAATGAGATGGAAAAAAGGAAGAGAAAGAGGGGACTAAAGGCATGGAAAAAAGGTATAGTAAAATTAGAAAGATATGGTAGATTGAAAAAGAATGGTGACTGATTAAAAGGATATCATGCTGCGGCAATAGGAGTGTCCAAATGGTTAACGGGCCTGAAAATAGAAGAAAAGGGGGGTTAAATCCATCATACAGCTATAATAACAGATGTACAGTAATTAAAGAAAACTCTGTATCTCGTATTCCCAGTTCAGACTCTTGGGTGTTAGGCTCTGTAGTCTGTGGATCCAATACGTATTTTTAGCTGTTTGGCTCTGTCACCTCCTCGTCTTAGGGGGGGAACATTTTCCACCACTTGGAATTTTAGTTGAGCAATATTGTGCCTAGCGTGATTGAAGTGAGCCGAGACAGGTAGAAAGAGTTTTTTTCTCCTAATTGTGGATTTATGTTGGCAGATCCGTTCGCGGATCTTCTGGGTAGTTTCTCCAACGTAAATTAAACCACATGTACATTTCAGAATATGCACTACATAGTCAGAGTCGCATGTAGAGTTGAGCGGACACCTGGATGTTCGGGTTCGACGGGTTCGGCCGAACTTTACAAAAAAGTTAGAGTTCGGTACCCGAACTTGACCCTGAACCCCATTGAAGTAAATGGGGACCTGAACTTTTGAGCACTAAAATGGCTGTATAAAAAAGTCATGGAAAGGGCTAGAGGGCTGCAAATGGCATCAAAATGTGGTTAAGAACATGGCAAGTGCTCTGCAAACAAATGTGGATAGGGAAATGACTTAAAATAACATAAAATACATAAAAATAAAAAATTATAATCTTGATCTTGGAGGACGAGGTCAATATGGAGTAGGAGTTAGAGGAGGCGGTGGGTGTGGTGTTGTGGGTGGAAGCGGCGGCGGTGGAGGGACACTGCTTTTTGGTTTTATTTTTTAAATTTTAAATTTTTTGTTTAAATTAGGGTACACCGCGAAACATTGGGAAATATAAACTGTTATAACCCCCTCCAGCCGTGCTAAACAAACATTCAGACAATACACTGGCTGCAGGGCAGGCCAGCACCTCCAAGGGGTAAAGGGCAAGCTCAGGCCATGTGCCCAAATTGTAGACCCAGAAGTTGAAGGGGGCAGATCCATCAGTCAGTACGTGTAGGAGTGTGCACACATACTGCTCCACCATGTCACACGTCCCTGTGATGTTCACGGTCCAATTGGATATCTGCTCTATCAACTTTCGATGTTCTTTTCTGCGCCTACCATGTTTATCACGGTTAGCGGCGAATCAGGGTTCCACGCCGGAGAGGGAGCTTGAGAAAGGGAGACCACATCCAAGGGAGGTCAATGGCTGCAATGTGATCAAGCTGAAATGTGGGACAAGTTATTAAAGCAGAAGGATCGAATGAAAGGGCCAATTAAAGACAAATTTTTGAAATTTAGGTCCCTGCCACCTATGCAGAGCAGGGGTTTTTCATCTCCAGAAATGGGTTAAAGTCACCCAACAATGGAACAGATGATTTTTTTAAATTTCGGTCCCTGGGGGCGTGGCCTGGTCAGCCCTGAAGATGGCCGCATAGAAGGAGAGCTCCCGCTCTGAACTCTCAGACTCTCAGCGACTGCCACAGCGACTTAAAGCACCGTTACAACACCAAGAATGGCTACCAAACAGATGGGGAAGAGGAAGGGGCCGAGAGGGAAAGGCTCGCTGCAGCTGGAGCACTTCTTCCACGCCGACCGGGCAGGCAGAGATGGCGCAGCATCAGAAGCGCGGGTAAGAAGTCCGCCCTGCTCAAACCTCCTGCCCTCACCACCGCGCCCCGCGGCAGCCTCCTCCCCGCTCCCCCCAGTGGACCAGCTATTTTCCCTGAATGGGAACTGGGACTCCCTGCAATCCTCCGGTCTGGAGGGTGATGAACTTACCTCAATAGGAGCCTCAGGCAGGCATCGGTGATCCCCAGTCCCTGGGCAAGATGGCGACAGCACCTCCTCCCCCATGAAGGAAGCAGGCACCCTGTCAGCAGGGTCACAGCAGCAGAAATGTGTTTACAGCATCAAGGGGCAAGATGATATCCCCTCTCTGCTCAATCCTCAAACAGAGGAACCAGACATATTTTCGAATTTCCAAGCCTCAGACAATGTGGTCTCTGAGGCCACCCTCAAAGATATGTTAACTGCGCTGCGCTCCTCCTTACACACGGACTTTACTAAAATCATATCCCCCTTCCATAAAGAACTCTCTGACATTGGGGACAGAGTCTCGCATGTGGAATCAAAGATGGCGGCCTTTTCGGAGGCCCACAATGAAGTGGTTGACTCCCACAACTGTTTGGACGAGAAAGTAGACACGCTGCAGGAACAATATTATGTTTCGCAACATCCCGGAGTCAGTTCCCGGTCCGGAACTTAGGGACTCTCTGCAACAATTCACCAAGCACCTGCTCCCAGATTGCTTGGCTTATTTACTCAGTATTGATCGTGCGCATCAAGTACCTAAACCTCCCAACCTTCCGGACGCAGTTCCGCGGGACGTACTCGCACGGTACACCTTCTACCACATCAAAGAGCAGCTTATGGAAAAAGCGCAGAAACAGCAACCACTCAAGGAGCCATATTCCACGCTGAAACTATTTACTGATCTCTCAGCAGCCACTTTGCAGGCGCGCAGACGCTTAGCGCCCCTGACATCCATCCTGAGGAAACATGCTATTCCTTATCGGGATTTCCTACAAAGATTCTCATCAACAAGAAAGAAACGTTCTTCGCAGCCTCCTCTATTGCGGACGGCATGGCGCTGTTATCCAAATGGAACATCCCGTTGGAAAACAACCCCCCTCGGGATAACAGAGCGCCCCCAACGAAGATGACCAACGAATGGCATGAGGTCCCTACAACATGACTGTATGTCAATTGCTAGTCTTACATGCCTATCTGCCTCTTCCTTCCCCGATTCACTATGGGTGAGGGAGACTGGGAGATTTTTTTAATCGTTGAATGATGATTTTCACTGTTTTCACCCCCGATCTCATCTGTGCCCCTCAGAGGAACTACCATCTCTGTTTCTGGGCACAGCTAATGTTAATTTGCTGTTATGTTTTGTTTACCACTTACCATTTGTTTCTTACAGCACCTTGCAGTACCAGGGATTTAAAGGACGAGGCCTTACGATGTACGACCACCGGAGGAGCTGGGCAACCCCCTTACCTCCGACATAATAGTACCAATAATGTAACATATCATCAGGTACCTACCCACAATGGTTCTTAAGATATTGTCAATGAATGTGGGGGGGTTGAACAGCCCCTTCAACAGGTCGGTCATGTGGAGGGAGTTGTGCTCCCAAAAATGTGACATTGCTTGCTTGCAGGAGACGCATGTATCAACTTCCAATCTGCCCAAACTTCACCATAAAAACTATCCTACTACCATACATTCATCATTCCCCCAAAAAAGAGAGGAGTTCTCATAGCCTTTGGAGCCTCTGTAGCGGTTCAGATCTGCCAAACTTGGATTGACCCCCAAAGCCGTTATATTATAGTACACTGCCTATTGAATGCAGTGGAATATACTATCCTCAACCTTTACGCCCCCAACTCTCATACCGAACGTTTTCTAAACCGCATACTTAACAAACTAAAGAAAATCCAAAAGGGACACTTGATAATCTGTGCAGACTTCAACTCCGTATGCAACCCTTCTCTGGATTCCACCGCGAACCCCCAATCTCGAAGGATTGGGGTCACTAAAGTGGCTTGGGCCTTGGGGGTATATGATGTATGGCGTCTCCTGCATGTTAATGAAAAAGATTATACATACTACTCAGGGGTGCATAAGACTTATTCACGTATTGACATGTTCTGGGTTGACAGGTCTCTGATAGATAAATCCCTGGCAGTAGAAATTGGGTCTATACAATGGTCGGACCATGCCCCAGTGGTACTAACCCTATCTGAGGGCCCCTCCAAAGTCTCAGACTATGTCTGGAGACTGAACACTTACTTACTATCTCTCCCATCGGTGGAAAAGGAGACTCCTCCCTAGGCGAATTCTTCATTTTGAATAAATCCCCAGATATCCAGCCCTATACTTTGTGGAACTGTCACAAGGCGTACATGAGGGAAGACTTAATGAAACAGAGCAGTATATGGCGTAAAAAAAGAGACAAGGATATTCAAGATGCTATGCATTCTATCCAACAACTTGAATCCCTGAATAAGCAGTCCCTCTCTGAGGCCCGCACAGCTTAGCTTACCAAAGCCAGATTGCATCTGAGATCCCTCCTCATGTACGCTTATGAGAGGTCCCTAAAACGCCTTAAATTTCAGTACTATGCCCAAGACAATAAATCCGGAAAACTCCTAGCAAATAGGCTTAAACAATTAGCACTTAAATCTAGAATACAAGGCATAAACCACCCTGTGACTGGGCAGACGGTTTCTGCCCCCAGGGATATAGCATATGCGTTTCGAGAATACTATTCTCGCCTATATAACCTTAAAGACGACACAACCATACCACAGCCATCTCTAATAGATATAAACTCCTTTCTTGACCGAATACATTTGCCGTCATTGCTGAGGAGTTGGAATCCCTTAACGAACTGATCTCCTTAGAGGAAATTCGCACTGTGATTCGCTCTCTCCCGCTGAATAAAGCCCCTGGCCCCGATGGCTTCTCTTCACTATACTACAAGAAGTTTAGTCACCGCCTTACTGAACACCTCTTGCCAGTCTTCTCCACAGCCATGGAAACGGGTTCCTTCCCGGCAGAAATGTTGGAGGCTCTTATAGTCACCATCCCGAAACCAGGCAAATCTCCACTGAATACTACAAGCTATCGTCCCATATCATTACTGAATTGTGATGTCAAGCTGTACGCCAAGATATTAGCGAATAAGCTTTTGAATGTAATCCCCTCCCTGATTTCCATAGACCAAACTGGATTTGTGCCGGGGAGACAAGCCCTGGACAACACCAGGAGACTATAGGCGCTGTTACAGACGGCTGAGCTTGCAACCACCCCGACCGCGTTCTTGACGCTGGATGCTGAGAAGGCATTTGATCGTGTTAGCTGGCCTTATGCCTTCTCGGCCCTGAGGAAATTTGGACTCTCGGGCCCGATATACTCGGCCATCTCCGCCTTATACTCAAACCCTTGCGCTAGAGTATTTACTAATGGAGCTCTTTCCAATGTCTTTAACTTGACAACTGGGACTAGACAGGGATGCCCGTAGTCCCCCCTGTTCTTCATCCTATTCATACATCCTATCCATAGAGCCCTTAGCGGAACTGATTCAACGGGACCCGGAAGTAGTGGGCGTGGAGATGGGCTCCATTGAACACAAGGTAGCACTTTTTGCAGATGACGTAATCGTGATCTGTATATGCCCTGAGTCATCCCTTCGGAGAGTGTTTGCTTTGCTACAGATATTTGGTCAGGTCTCCTATTACAAACTAAACATAGACAAGTCACAATGCCTCCCTGTTAATATCCCTGCTGAACAAATGAGCCAACTGAAGAATCTATTCCCACTAGACTGGCAACAGGAGAGTATATCATATCTTGGCGTACAGCTGACGCACCCAGGACATTCTACACTAATCCATCCCCGCTAGAAGATCTGGCTAAAGACATAAAAAATATGAAGAAACTCTTTATATCTTGGTTCGGAAGAGTAGCTGCTTATAAAATGTTATTTCTCCCAAGACCCCTCTATCTCTTCAGAACCTTGCCAGTCCCAATCCCAATATCCTTTTTCAATACTGCCAAGCGGCAGATGATGGGTTTTATATGGGACTCGAAGCATCCCAGAGTAGCGTACTCCATTCTAACGAGACACAGAAAAGAGGGAGGACTGGGGGTTCCTAATTTGAAACACTATCTCACGGCCTGCCTCTTAGACCAGTTGGTCCATTGGTGGAACGACTCAGCAGACAAACACTGGGTAACAATGGAAAGGACCTCGCTCACCCTCTCTTCCCTCTACTCCCTATTAGTGAGAACGGCGTGGAAACTCCCCTCCCGTGAATCCCCCTTGCAAGCTATTAAATTGTCTCTTTCAGCCTGGAAAACGTTATTAGACAACTCCACCTCAGGAGATATGCTATCCCCCAGTCTCTTATCGATATCCTGTCTAACTGACCACATCCAAGGTCTGAACCTCAGGACATGGTCTGCTTGTGGGATCCGATCTGTACAGGACATGTTAGGCTCAGACAAGGCCTTATTATTCTCCCATATCCATAGCAAGTTCCACATTTCCAATAGAGAGTTTTATAAATTCCTACAGATTAGGTCCTTTTTAGATAAGGGTGAGAAAACCTTATTGTACATGCCTCAGGTGGTTAAGAGGTACCTCCACGACAGGTTTCCAAAAAAGGGGGGCATCTCCCTCTTCTATGGCCTCCTTACACAAAAGGATGAATGGTCTAAGCCACCCCCCCCTAAAGAAATGGGAGACAGATCTGGGTCGGACCTTTTCCAAGGATCAGTGGCATGCCGCATTCCGATTGACCCATTCAGCCTTCTGCTGTGTGAGCCACCAAGAGGCGATCTTCAAAACAAGCCTGCGGTGGTATTTCACGCCGTCCAGACTGCATTTGATGTTTCCCTCAGCCAGTCCCGCCTGCTGGAGACAGTGTGGGGGCAGAGGTTCTCTCCTCCACACCCTCTGGGCCTGCCCGAAGATTACTTATCTCTGGAGAGAAGTTCAGGACCTCTTAAAAAGCCTTCTCCCTACTCCCATAGCTGTGTCCCCAGAAGCAGCCCTCCTCTTTATCAACATCGATACCCTGCCATATACCCACAGATAAATAACGGCCCACGTGCTTATGGCCGCCAAGCTGGTTATTACTAGGCACTGGAAAACCCCAGACACCCCTTCCCTCCGTGAGGTGGTGGCGTTGGTGAATTCCACTTGTATGCACGAAAGAATGTGGTACACCCGATTGCCCACAATGTCTAGGTTCAATGCATTATGGTCGGAATAGATATCCAGTCCATGGTACGAGTCTTAGTCAATATCTGGGAGATCCCACCCTCGAAGGAAACCATAGGGAACAGCTTAAATTGCCTTCGCTCATTTCAACTGACCTCTGGTATGCTGCCCTGAGGGGCTGCCCCTTTTATTACCCTGTGCCCTGGTGCTGCTTATGTTGTTCTTTATGCTCGTTTGTTTGTTTGCATACCTACAGATACGATACCAATAGCCACCCAGTGTGCATTTATATTCTCAATTCTGTATTGTGGAGACTTCCACATCTTCATTATGCGCATGGCGTGCGAGACAGCTTTTTCTATTTGATGTCGTATTGTAATAATGATACTGAATTATGTTTATTAATGTCTTGAAACTTTAATAAAATTTGCGTGATGAAAAACAAATAAATTCACAGCAAAAATGGTAAAATGTCACCCAAGAATGTAACAGAAAAATTTGTGAAATGTATTAACCTGTCTACTAGGTAGTGCAGGGGTATATCACAGCCAAAAATTGGCGAATGTCACCCGACAATGTAACAGAAAAATTAGTGAAATGTATTAACCTGTCTACTAGGTAGAGCAGGGGTATATCACAGCCAAAAATTGGTGAATGTCACCCAAAAATGTAACAGAAAAATTTGTGAAATTTATTAACCTGTCTACTAGGTAGAGCAGGTGTATATCACAGCCAAAAATTGGTGAATGTCAACCGACAATGTAACAGAAAAATGAGTGAAATTTGTTTACCTGTCTACAAGGTAGAGCAGGGGTATATCACAGCCAAAAATTGGTGAATGTCACCCGAAAATGTAACAGACAAATTTGTGAAATGACATAAAATAAAATGAAATACGCACAAATTTAAAAAAATAATCTTGATGTATGAGGTGGAGGTCCATATGGTGTAGGAGGTTGAGGCGGTGGAGGAGGACGAGGTAGCCAACACTGGTTTTAGGTTTTATTTATTTATTTTTAAATTAGGAAACACCCCAAAAGAGTGGGAAATATAAAAAATACAACAATGAGCAATTGCCCTGTAGTATAACAATGGCTGGGTAAGGCCGGTATACATGTCTATTCTGCACAAGGTACGGACAAGTCCTGTGGGATCCATGCCTGGTTAATTTTAATGAACGTGAGTTTGTCCACATTGGCTGTGGACAGGCGGCTGCGCTTGTCTGTGATAACCCCCTCCTGCCGTGCTAATTACACGTTCAGACAATACTCTGGCTGCATGGCAGGCTAGCACCTCCAAGGCGTAAAGGGCAAGCTCAGGCCATGTGCCCACTTTGGAGACCCAGAAGTTGAAGGGGGCAGACCCGTCATTCAGTACGTGTAGGCGTGTGCACACATACTGCTCCACCATGTTGCTGAAATGCTGCCTCTTGCTAAGACGTTCCATATCAGCTCGTGGTGCTGGTTGTTGTGGCGTGCTGACAAAGCTTTTCCACATTTCGGCCATGCTAACCCTGCATTCTGAGGTACTGGTGGTGCCACAGCTGCGTTGGCGACCTCTTACTCCTCCTCTGCTTTCGCCTTGTGCTTCTACTGTGGCCCCACTTTCAGGTGGGAATGCCACCAGCAGCGCGCCCACCCTCGGAGCCACTTGTGAATGACTGCCTAGAAACCCTATGAAATGATCCCTCTTCCTCCTCCTCCTCCTGTGCCACATCCTCTTCCATCATCGCCAGAAGCGTTTTTTCAAGGAGGCATAGTAACACTGAGAACGGCGTTATCGGCACTGGCCATGTTGGTGGAGTACTCGAAACAGCGCAACAAGGAACACAGGTCCTGCATGGAGGCCCAGTCATTGGTGGTGAAGTGGTGCTTTTCTGCAGAGTGACTCACCCGTGCGTGCTGCAGCTGAAACTCCACTATCGCCTGCTGCGGCTCGCACAGTCTGGCCAGCATGTGCAAGGTGGAGTTGCACCTTGTGGGCACGTCGCATATGAGGCAGTGAGTGGGAAGGCCGAAGTTACGCTGCAGCGCTGACAGGCGAGCAGCAGCAGGGTGAGAACGCCGAAAGCACGCACAGAGGGCCCGCACTTTCTGCAGCAGCTCTGACATATCGGGGTAATTTTTAAGAAACCTTTGAACCACCAAATTCAGCACATGCGCCAGGCAAGGGATGAGCGTCAAACCGGCTAGTCCCAGAGCTGCTACGAGATTTCGCCCATTATCGCACACCACCAGGCCGGGCTTGAGGCTCACTGGCACCAACCACTCATCGGTCTGTTGTTCCATGCCCCTCCACAGCTCCTGCGCGGTGTGGGGTTTGTCCCCCAAACAGAACTGCCTGCTGTCGTTTACCCCTGGCTGTGCTGAAGTTGGTGGTGAAGGTGTTACGCTGACCGGATGAGGAGCTGGTAGAGGATGAGGAAGCGAAGTAGGAGGAGGAAGCAACAGGAGGCAAACTGAAGTGCCCTGCAATCCTCGGTGGTGGAAGGACATGCGCCAAACTGCTATCCGCCTCAGGCCCAGCCGCCACTGCATTTACCCAGTGTGCTGTTAGGGAGATATAACGTCCCTGACTGTGCTTACTGGTCCACGTATCCGTAGTTAGGTGGACCTTGCCACAGATGGAGTTGCGAAGTGCACACCTGATTTTGTCCCCTACTTGGTTGTGCAGGGAAGGGATGGCTCGCCTTGAAAAGTAGTGACGGCTGAGCATGACGTACTGTAGGACAGCCACCACCATAAGGCTTTTAAGACTCTTCGTATCCATTACAAAGGACAGTAATTTTGAAATGCTGGCATTCAGGGTCAGGGATCGCGGGTGGGTAGGGGGGTACTTGATCTTCCTCTCCAATGTTTGGGAGATGGAGAGCTGAACGCTTCCGTGGGACATTGTGGAGATGCTTGGTGACCCAGGTGGTGGTGTTGCTGGCAGATCCTCTGTTTGCGGGGTTGCAGGTGGCACTGTCACTCCAGAGGTGGATGAAGAGGCCGAGACTGCAGCAGAAGAGGAAGCAGGAGGAGCCAGAGACCTTTCTTTGTTTTTGAGGTGTCTACTCCACTGCAGCTCGTGCTTTGCACTTAGTTGCCTGGTCATGCAGGTTGTGCTCAGGTTGAGAACGTTTACGCCTCGCTTCAGGCTCTGATTGCACAGTGTGCAAACCACTCGTGTTTTGTCGTCAGCACATTGTCTGAAGACCTGCCACGCTTGGGAACTCCTTGGAGCTGGCTTTGGTGTGCTCGGTCCCTTGCTGCGTTGGGCAGTAGCAGACGTACTGTCTAGGGGACGGCTGCTCTGTTTTTGCACCCTGCTCCCTCTTCTGCTGTGTTGGTGGCTTTGTGCGACCACCGTCTCTTCCTCGGAACTACACAGGTCACTCACATGACCTTGATTCCATGTGAGGTCGAAGGACCTCATCGTCCTCCACATCATCTTTCACCCAGTCTTCACCCCTGCCCTCCTTGTCGTTCTGCACACTTTCGAAAGCCACAGCTTTCGTCATCATCCGAGACGTGCTGCAGTGGTCCTCCCTTGTACTCATCTTGAAACATAAGTCATTGGGCATCGGTGCACTCAATCTCTTCCACTTCTGGGGCAGGGCTAGGTGGATGGCCCTGGGAAACCCTGCTAGCACAGTCATCAAAAAGCAGAAGAGACTGCTGCATGACTTGAGTCTCAGACTGCTTGGCTGATTTGTAAGGGGGTGAGGTAAAAGACTGATGGACATCGGCTGCAGGTGCCAACTCTGATCCTTCAGCAGGAGACTGGGTGGGAGACAATGTGAAGGAACTGGAGGCATTGTCAGCAACCCAATCTACTATCGCCTGTACTTGTTCTGGCCTCACCATTCGTAGAGCCGCATTAGACCCGACCAAATAACGCTGAAGGTTCTGTCGCCTACTCGCACCTGAGGAAGGTGTTTCACTTGTGCATTTAGTTGGTACAGATAGACCACGTCCTCTCCCTGCAACAGGAGCTCCACCAGCAGCACCACGACCGGGGCCACGTCCCTTATTCTCCTCATTCTCAAAAATATTTGTATTTTTCCCAAAATGTTTTTTTTTTTTTATAACAGAAGATAACAGCTGTATCTAACGCGTGTATTTCACACTGACAGATGCAGAAAAGGCTGCAAATTTAGTATTTTTCCCAAAATGGGTGTTTTTTTTATAACAGAAGATCTAACGCGTGTATTTTACACTGACAGATGCAGCAATGGCTGTAAATTTTGTATTTTTCCCAAAATGGGTGTTTTTTTTAATAACAGAAGATAACAGCAGTATCTAACGCGTGTATTTCACACTGACAGATGCAGCAAAGGCTGCAAATTTAGTATTTTCCCAAAATGGGTGTTTTTTTTATAACAGAAGATAGCAGCAGTATCTAACGTGTGTATTTCACACTGACAGATGCAGCAAAGGCTGCAAATTTAGTATTTTTTCCAAAATGGGTGTTTTTTTTAAATAACAGAAGATAACAGCAGTATCTAACGCGTGTATTTCACACTAACAGATGCCGCAAAGACTGCAAATTTAGTATTTTTCCCAAAATGGGTGTTTTTTAAAACCTAGAAAATTATTGCTGTATTTACAGCTTAAATTGCACACTGACAAATGCTGCATAGGCCCCAGATAGAGGGAATTGCCAAAAATGGGTGCTTTAAACCCAGAAAATTATTGCTGTATTTTAAGCTTGTATTTAACAATGATAGATGCAGCAAACGCCGCAAAATTTGGATTTTGCCCTAAATGGGTGTTTTTTTTAATAATAGAATATGACAGCAGTATATAACGCTTGTATTTCACACTGACAGATGCAGCAAGGGTTGTAAAATTTGGTATTTTGCAAAAAAGTGTGTTTCTTAAAACCCAGAAAATTATTTCTAGCTTAAATTGCACACTGACAAATGCTGCAGAGGCCCAAGATGGAGGGTATTGCCAAAAATGGGTGCTTTTTTAAACCCAGAAAATTTGTGCAATATTTCAAGCTTGTATTTAACAATGACAAATGCTGCAATGGCCACAGATGTAGGGTCTTGCCAAAAATGGGTGATTTTTTTAAACCCAGAATATAATTGCAGTACTTCAAGCTTCTATTTGACTGTCACAAATGCACATATGCTGTGCTGGTGCACTGAGCTTGCATAAAATGGCCGCAGCCGCCCACCTAACTAACAGACGGATAAAAGTTATTTTTCTGTGTCACTGGGCTCAGGGCAGGGTAAAAAGATTGTGCACTGCACCCACAAAACAAAATCTATGTAGATCGCTGAGTTCACAAGCACTTCAGATTAAAGATTCTGTCCTATTCTCTCCCTCACAGCAGCAGCATCCTCTACCTACACTAGTAAGAGCAGAGTGACGTGCAGTGCTACGTGACTCCAGCTTATATAGAGGCTGGGTCACATGCTACACTGGCCAATCACAGCAATGCCATTAGTAGGCATCGCTGTGATGGCTTCTAAGGGCACACAAGTTAAACGCTTGTTGATTGGCTGCTCCGCCGAACACCGAACCCAAACTTTTACTGAAAAGTTCGGGTTCGGGTCCGGGGTCTAAAAATCCTAAAGTTCGGTACGAACCCGAACTTTACAGTTCGGGTTCGCTCAACCCAAGTCGCATGTAAAAAACTCTCGTATTGGGATTGATTTTCCAGTATATGGATGGAGGACCTCCGAGCCCTTAAGATCATGTGAGCATTGTATGCAGTGATGGCATGTAAAAGTGCCTCGTCTTTGTGTGTATGAGAAGGTTTGTCTGGGTGCTATAATTGAGGCACCCGTAGATTCTTAGGCCGTCGGTTACAGGGTAAGATGGGTGCACTAAATTCCGGTATCTGTGGATATGCTCTTTGCAAGATGTGCCAATGGCCTCGGATGATGTTCAGAATTTTACGGTCACATGGGTGGTACGTGTGTACAAATGGTATGCGTTTTATATGTTCTGTGAGTTTTGGTTTAATTGGTTGATTCAGTATATACGAAGGGTAGCCATGGTCGAGAAATCTGGCCTTCATATCTTCTAGTCTTAGTGACTGTGGGGACATGTTGCACAATTCTACTGACTCTCTGAAGTTGTGAGCCTGGTAGGGCTTTCTTGGTACTAGGGGGATGGAAACTGGTGTAATGTAGTAAGTTATTGCGGTCTGTGGGTTTTCTGTAAAGATCTGTACTTAGGCTACCGGTTTCTTCCCTCGTTACTATGGTATCTAGAAAGTTGATGGATGTGTGGTCATGGTAAATGGTGAATTGTAATTCTGGGTAAATTGAATTGAGGAGATTATGGAAGCTCATAAGTGATTAGAGTGTTCCTTGCCAGATGCAGAAAATATCATCGATATACCATTTCCATGTGATGACATGGTTACAGCAAGATGGATTAGTGTATAGATATGTACTTTCAAAGTAGTCCATGTAACAACCCCCTTCTACCTGTGCTGGCTCACTTCGATCACGCTAGGCACAATATTGCTCAACTAAAATTCCAAGTGGTGGAACATGTTCCCTCCCCCTAAGACGAGGAGGTGACAGAGCCAAACAGCTAAAAATACGTGAAACGTATTGGATCCACAGACCACAAGATAGAGTTACATGTGGCACTGCCGATACTTTCCAGCAAACCCGAATGCTCCACGACTATCTCCTGATACCTCCTTATAAACCAGTCACAGAGGTGCACAATCCTTAAAGTACAGTCATCCAAATCTTCCAAAACAAGACGAAGAAATAGGCAGCACTCACCACTGGTTCTTTTCTTCTTTTATTTCATATATCAAATATCCAAAACGGCTGGGTTGCAGTTAGCCAATTTCACATACAGCGGCGACGGCCGTTTTGCGCACAAAAAGTCACGCTTCCTCAGGCCACTACGTCAGCACGTATCTACGTGCTGACCTCTTATACTATGCATCCAGTTGTCATAGAAACCATAAACAACCAAACGCACCAAATATAAAAGTCAATTAAAAACAATGAACAAACACAAGTTCGCTATTACAAAAACACATTTAAATCATTTTGGTCATTCAGACCTAACTGACCTGGTGCTCCCGTTCGGATTATCCATTTTGCTTCCTTTTGCAAGAGAAGGCGATGTCCATCCCCACCCTAAGGTGGGGGAGAAATTACCTCCACTCCGGCAAACCGAAGCGCTTCTACACTTCCTCCATGCGCCTCTTTTACATGATCAATTAGTCTGCGACAGCTCTTTCCCGTTCTTATGGAATTAAAGCATTTGTTATTATAGCTGTTGGATTTAATCCCCATTTCTTCTATTTTCAGGCCCATTAACCATTTGGACACTCCTATTGCCGCAGCATGATATCCTTTTAATCAGTCACCATTATTTTTCAATCTACCATATCTTTCTAATTTTACCATACCTTTTTTAAATGCGTTTAGTCCCCTCTTTCTCTTCCTTTTTTCCATCTCATTTCACTAAGCCACCTTTTATTTCCCCCTATTCTTTATCTCTTATTATTTATCTTATTTTATTTATTTTTTTATCTTTTATTATTTCTTTATTTTATTTTATTTCCTCTTTAATTTATCTTTCTGTAATCCCCCTACTTTTACTCCTATCTCTATTTTTTAGGTTATGCAATCGCCACCCTTTTCTTATTTTACTACATTCTCTCATATTCTCTATTTCCACTACTTTTCTATATTCTTTTCTAATTCCCATATATCCTCCCCTTTCTTCTGCCTCTGTAGTCATCCTCCTGAGTATGCTGTATTATCAGTGGAATGCACAACTCTCCCTGGGCTCTTCTTCCTTTATATTCCTATCGTTCCTTATATTATACACAGATCTATACTGCGATCAAAACATCTGAAATGGAACTACATAATACAGAAATTTTCCTTGGATTTTTGTAATATAATGTTGTAAAACAGCTTTATAACACAGATTGAGGGAGTCATTTACCAGGAATGCTAGCTCTAGCAATGTAATCTACCTATACAAATATTAATGTTATACTAGAATCAGTGAATATTGTTATGTTATATGAAAATTACGTTGTTTCTATTGAACATAACCACATGTACAGTACAGACCAAAAGTTTGGACACACCTTCTCATTCAAAGAGTTTTCTTTATTTTCATGACTATGAAAATTGTAGATTCACACTGAAGGCATCAAAACTATGAATTAACACATGTGGAATTATATACATAACAAACAAGTGTGAAACAACTGAAAATATGTCATATTCTAGGTTCTTCAAAGTAGCCACCTTTTGCTTTGATTACTGCTTTGCACACTCTTGGCATTCTCTTGATGAGCTTCAAGAGGTAGTCCCCTGAAATGGTTTTCACTTCACAGGTGTGCCCTGTCAGGTTTAATAAGTGGGATTTCTTGCCTTATAAATGGGGTTGGGACCATCAGTTGCGTTGAGGAGAAGTCAGGTGGATACACAGCTGATAGTCCTACTGAATAGACTGTTAGAATTTGTATTATGGCAAGAAAAAAGCAGCTAAGTAAAGAAAAACGAGTGGCCATCATTACTTTAAGAAATGAAGGTCAGTCAGTCAGCCGAAAAATTGGGAAAACTTTGAAAGTAAGGGCTATTTGACCATGAAGGAGAGTGATGGGGTGCTGCGCCAGATGACCTGGCCTCCACAGTCACCGGACCTGAGCCCAATCGAGATGGTTTGGGGTGAGCTGGACCGCAGAGTGAAGGCAAAAGGGCCAACAAGTGCTAAGCATCTCTGGGAACTCCTTCAAGACTGTTGGAAGACCATTTCAGGGGACTACCTCTTGAAGCTCATCAAGAGAATGCCAAGAGTGTGCAAAGCAGTAATCAAAGCAAAAGGTGGCTACTTTGAAGAACCTAGAATATGACATATTTTCAGTTGTTTCACACTTGTTTGTTATGTATATAATTCCACATGTGTTAATTCATAGTTTTGATGCCTTCATAGTAATGAAAATAAAGAAAACTCTTTGAATGAGAAGGTGTGTCCAAACTTTTGGTCTGTACTGTATATCTCGACCGTATTCTGATGTGTATTCTGGTCAAGAACTTTATGGTTTTCGTTTTATTTTTTTGTTACGGACAGTGTCTGAAGAAGGCCTGCGTGCCGAAACATCGCACACTTGAATATTGCCGTATGTAAAATAAAAATCTCTACTATCAAGATTCAAATCCTGATGCTGTAGTTTTATTTATTACTATAAACGGGGTTGGAACCCTACTTACAGCAAATCTACAGAGTGTGAAACGATTTATTACAACCAATGACATTGTATGCTGTTATTTAATCTACCATCTACGAGGACACCTCAATCCTTCTCTATAAGTGACTCTCCCAGTGTTACATCACCGAGGACATATGAAGCACTGAAGTTCGGGTTCGGTGTTCGGGTGATTTTATTATTTAAGACAGAATGCTAAATAAAATGGCCATGGAGGGGTTAAAAATAATTAAACAAACTCACCTAATCCACTTGATTGCGCAGCCCTGATCGCGCAGGTCTTCTTTCTTCAGGACCTGCGATGACATCACCACGTGGCGTCATCGCAGGTCCTTTCGCAGGTCCTGAAGAAAGAAGACCTGCGCGATCAAGTGGATGAGGTATTATTTTTAACCCCTCCATGGCCATTTTATTTAGCATTCTGTTTTAAAAAGGCTATTATTTTCCGTTATAACGGAAAATAATAAAGTGAAGTTCGGGTCCCCATTGACTTTATTGGGGTTCGGGGTCAAGTTCGGGTCGCGAACCCGAACTTTGACCTGAAGTTCGGCCGAACCCGGCGAACCCGAACGTCCACGGGTTCACTTATCCCTAATTATTACTACCAAAATGCATAACTTTACATTTATCCACATTGAACATGATTTGCCAAGTTGATGCCCAATCACTGAGTGTTCAAGTCAGCTTGTAGTTTATGGACATCTTCCATAGACTGTACAGTACTACATAGCTTTGTGTCATCTGCTAAAATAGAAATGGTGCTATTAATCCAGTCCTCGATATCATTAATAAATAAATTAAATAATAAAGGGCCGAGCACTGAACCTTGGGGTACACCACTTATAACCCGGGACCATTCTGAATAGGAATCATTGACCACAACTCTGGACACGGTCCTTCAGCCAGTTTTCAATCCAATTACAAACTATACTTTTCAAGCCTATAGACCTTACTTTACCTATCAAACGTCTATGAGGGACAGTATCAAAAGCCTTTGCAAAATCCAGAAACACTACATCCACAGACGCCCCTCTGTCCAGGCTACTACTCACCTTCTCATAAAAACAAATCAGGTTAGTCTGACAACTTCTGTCCTTGGTAAACCCATGCTGGTTATCACTTATAATATTATTTACAGTCACATACTCCTGTATATAGTCCCTTAAGAGTCCTTCAAACATATTTCCCACAACATAAGTTAAACTAACTGGTCTATTACATGTTAAGGACCTAGATCCTTTTTTGAATATGGGCACCACGTTTACCTTGCGCCAATCACTTGGCACTGTACCAGTACCTAGAGAATCTTTAAAAACTATAAACAGGGGCACAGCAATGACTGAACTGAGCAAATTAAGCACTCTTAGGTGTAATCCATCTGGACCCGGAGCCTTGTTCACATTTACCTTATTTAACTTATCTAGGACCATATCTACAGTTATAC
Source organism: Bufo bufo (assembly GCF_905171765.1). Taxonomy (NCBI): domain Eukaryota; kingdom Metazoa; phylum Chordata; class Amphibia; order Anura; family Bufonidae; genus Bufo; species Bufo bufo. The sequence goes on from NC_053390.1 coordinate 47,805,590, forward strand.
AATTGAGTATATTACTGGATGTACTAACAGCTCCAGCACCACAGATATCAGCTCCTTTCTCTTCTTTTGTATATACAGAGCTAAAAAAAACATTTAGTAAATCTGCCTTTTTCTTATCTTCAGTGACTTACACCGCCTTTACCATTATTTAGGGGACCTACCTGCTCGGACCTTGGTTTTTTAGCATTTATATACTTAAAGAATTTTTGGGGATTTGTTTTGCTCTCTTTTGCCACCTGCTGTTCGTTTTGTATTTTTGCTAATTTTATCTCTTTTTTTTAGATTTTATTAAGCCCTTTGTAATCTTCAAACGCTACAGCTGTCCCCTCAGATTTGTATTTTTTAAATGCCCTTTTTTGTCTTTTATTGCCCTTATTACAGTAGCTGTAAGCTGTGGGGGGGAGGGAAGGGTAATTTTAGCCATTTATACTTGTTACCTAAAGGAATACATTTTTTGTGCAATTACTCAATGTGAATTTAAAGCTCTCCCATTTATCCTCAGTATTATTATGTGACAGTACAGTAGCTGCTCCCAGTCTATGCCCTGAAATGCTGCCCTCAACCCAGGGAAATTAGCCTTTTTAAAATTCAGTGTCTTTGCTCTGCCCGACAGAGTTTGCTTCTTATAGTTTAGGAGGAATATAATTATATGGTGGTCACTATTACCTAGTGTTTCTCGAACAGTAACATTTCCAACAAGCTCTGCATCATTAGAAATTACCGGATCCAACAGAGCATCCCCCCTAGAGGGAGCCTCTACAAACTGGCCCATAATGTGGTCCTGCAGAAAGTTGAGGAATTTTCTCCCCTTTGAGGTTGAGGCAGAATCATGACCCCAGTCAAAGTCTGGGAAGTTAAAATGTCACCATTATGACCACTGTACCAGCCTATGCAGCCCGCTCTAGTTGGTTATACAGTTTCGTTTCTATCTCCTCTGTGATGTTAGGGGGTCTATAGATTACACCAAGTATTATTTTTTCAGTGTTTAATGTAAAGGGGGAATATTAATCACCAATATTTATGCAAATATTGATAATTAATATTCATAAATGGGAGGAGCCAACTATTGATGACTCCGCCCATTTATACCTTTATATAATAACAATACTTTCGCTATGCTTTACCCTAGTCACTTATGCTAACTGCATGCGCCTTACTAACTAACTATCGCCAATAACTACACGTTACACAGATAGTTACAAATATAACAGTATTTATTAACAATACACTACGCAAAACACTAACAATACAGCACTAGATATACAGTCCTAAACTACACTACACATTCCCATATTCCACCCATAAACTAACTAGACAATTCACACATACAAGTAATTAACAATAACCCACCCGTCTGTACTCACTGTCCCTACGGGGTTAACGGTGGCACTGCAAGGGAGTGCAGGCCACAGACACTATAGATTCAGCACTGCAAGGGTTACTTGCAAGTGAGTGCTGAGGTTTTCCAGGGGTACAGCAGGGATCAGGGACACAGCAGGGAGTGGGGGTTATCAGGGGTACAAATAGGGCCACAGGATCAGGGGTACAACAGGGGAACAGGCTGACAGGGTTAACAAGGGGAACAGGGGACTTAAGGGTTCCACAGGATCAGGGGTACAACCAGGGGAGAGCAGGCACACAGGGAACCAGGGGATGTGATATATGGGAGAGGGTATAGTTGGTGGGATAGGGGTTTGGGAAGGGTTACACAGGAACTAGGGGTGAGGGTTCCAGGGGTTATAGGGAGGACCAGGGGTTTAATGGGGTTGCCAGGGGTAACAGGGTTAGGATATCGTTGGTGGGATAGGGGTTAATAGGGGGTGATACTTATGCTCGTTCGTCCGGGGGGGGGGTCCCGATCCTCTCTCCTGAGGCCTTGAGCGCCGATCGCGCTCTCCTAGATGAAGGGGGGGGGTCCGGTCCGGTCAGCTGCCACGTGGGAGGCCCTGACTCCCGGAGCGCAGGACGCGCTCCTCTTCCAGGTGGGGGCCCAGATGTTTAACCCCGAGTGCCAGGGCCGCCGGATATTTATCCCCCGGCAGCCCGCACTCCCACGCCCACCAGGGGGCGCGCGCGCGCGCCCCCATCATCCACGTGGGCCGGCGCAGTGATATGACGTCACTGCGCCGGCCAGCACATCGGGGACGCGCTGCAGACAGGCGGGAGAAGCCTTTGATCTCCCGCCTGCTGCACCTCGCATTCCGGACAGTGCGATAGTAATCGCACTGTCGGAATGCACATAATAGAAGGAGGAGAGGCTTCTCCCCTTCTATCATGTGTAATTATCCCCAGCGGCGCTGGGGATAATTACAACAAAGGGCTCAGATTCTGTTGAATCTGAGCTCTTTGTATCCATCAGGATGACCGGACCCTTGTCCGGTCATTCTGATGCAATTAGCCAGATTGCATCGGTGCGAATGCTTGGGGCACATTCACACCGATGCACCTGGTTTCAGTTGTAGGAGGGGGGGGGGGGATATATATAATATACATGTGTATTGATGCTTGGGGCACATCCATACACATGTATACATTAATCATACATTCTATGCACAAGCCCCTACACTATAAGGGGGCACAAGCCCCTACACCATAAGGGGGCACAAGCCCTTACACCATAAGGGGGCACGAGCCCCTACACCAGGGGTACTCAACTAGCGGACCGCGGTCCAAATACGGACCGCGGCCGCCAGTTGTCCGGACCCCGGCCATCCTTCAGAGCGCTGCTCCTCTCCTGCAGAGCGCACTTCCACCTGTCCCACAGCGCAGTGAGACAGGGCTTCCTCCACATGTAAGCGCTCCTCCTCCTGCACACTCTGGCAGCTCTGCTCAATACAGCGGCGGGCACAGGAGCTGATAGTTCTCAGCAGCGCAGGAGGAGTCTCTCCCTCCCCCCTGTGCTGCTGCTGTGCCCGCCGCTGCCAATAAGAAGAGGCAGGAGGAGGAGGGGAGGGGCTGTGGCCACTGCGCCACCAATGAAGAAAACTGACCTGTATTACAAATACAGGAGGCGGGTGCTGGAATCAAATAGCCGGCACCCGACCTCTGTGACAGGGAGCTGCGATCAGCTGCAGTTGAGTTAACCCTTCAGGTGCGGTACCTGAGGGGTTAATTGTAGCTGATCGCAGCCCCCTGTCACAAAGGTCGGGTGCCGGCTATTTGATTCCGGCACCCGCCTCCTGTATTTGTATAAGAAACGTTGGTGGCACAGTGCGCCCCCCCCCCCTAGTATAAGAAACATTGGTGGCGCAGTGCGCCCCCCCCCCCCTTCCCCATTATAATAAACATTGGTGGCTCAGTGGGAAGTGCCAATGAGGGTTAAAAATAATAAAAGAAAATTAACTCACCTCCTCCAGTTCATCGCGTAAATGCCGGTCTCCAGTTCTTACTTCTTTCTTCAGGACCTGTGGTGACGTCACTGAGCTCATCACATGGCCCATTACCATGGTGATGGATCATGTGATGAGCTCAGTGATGTCACCACAGGTCCTGAAGAAAGAAGTAAGAACTGGAGACCGGCAGTTACGCGATCAACTGGAGGAGGTGAGTAAATTTTTTTTTAACCCTCATTGGCACTGCCCACTGCACCACCAATGTTTATTATATTGGGGGGGGCGCACTGCGCCACCAATGTTTATTATACTGGGGTGATGGGGGGGCGCACTGCGCCACCAATGTTTATTATTTTGAGGGGGGGCGCACTGCGCCACCAATGTTTATTATATTGGGGGGCACACTGCGCCACCAATGTTTATTATATTGGGGGGCACACTGCGCCACCAATGTTTATTATATTGGGGGGCACACTGCGCCACCAATGTTTATTATATTGGGGGGCACACTGCGCCACCAATGTTTATTATATTGAGGGGGGGCGCACTGCGCCACCAATGTTTATTATACTGGGGTGATGGGGGGGCACACTGCGCCACCAATGTTTATTATACTGGGGTGATGGGGGGGCACACTGCTCCACCAATGTTTATTATTTTGAGGGGGGGCGCACTGCGCCACCAATGTTTATTATATTGGGGGGGCACACTGCGCCACCAATGTTTATTATATTGAGGGGGGGCGCACTGCGCCACTAATGTTTATTATACTGGGGTGATGGGGGGGCACACTGCGCCACCAATGTTTATTATACTGGGGTGATGGGGGGGCGCACTGCGCCACCAATGTTTATTATATTGAGGGGGGGCGCACTGCGCCACCAATGTTTATTGTGATGGGGGGGGTGCACTGCGCCACCAATGTTTATTATACTGGGGTGATGGGGGGGCGCACTGCGCCACCAATGTTTATTATATTGAGGGGGGGGCGCACTGCGCCACCAATGTTTATTGTGATGGGGGGGTGCACTGCGCCACCAATGTTTATTATTTTGAGGGGGGGCGCACTGCGCCACCAATGTTTATTATATTGAGGGGGCCGCCAGACGAAAAAGTCGGACATGTAGTACTTTTAGTCTGGCGGCCTCTCACCGTGCTGCGCCGTAACTCTGCCCCCATCCCCATTATAGTCGATGGGCACAGAGCAGCGGCACGGCGAAGTAATGGCAAGATGGATCTGACAGGGTGAGCAGTCTGTCGGATCCATCCTGCTGCAAGTGTGAAAGTACCCTTACTAATGAGCGCTTCCATCATGGAACGCCCATTAGTACAGCCTTTACCTCCACCGCTACTTGTGCTAGTAAAAAAAAATATATATTACGTAATTACGGTACCTCCACCTCCATTTGCTCACGCTGTGGAGAACACTCCCTGCTGACTAGAAGCTCAGGACAGGACCTACAAGACGTCATCACGTTAGAGCACCGGTCCTGAGCTTGCAGTCAGCAGCGAATGTTCACCGCAGCCAGGTGAATGCAAATTATTTTTTTTTTTTTTGCAAAAGCAGAGAAGGGGGGCAATACTCTTACTGGGGGCACTAATGGGGACATTATTCTTACTGGGGCACTAATGTGGCCATTACTAATTCTGGGACTTACCCGGGGCGCTCCACTATAACGTCAGAGCGCTCCACGCGCATGTATCACATGATCGCATGGCATCTTTACTGTTGGCGTTCAGCTCGGACCTTCACCTGACTGCAGACCCTGGTATGTGGACCTTTAATAAAACTAGTTGAGTACCCCTGCCCTACACCATAAGGGGGCACGAGCCCCTACACCATAAGGGGGCACGAGCCCCTACACCATAAGGGGGCACGAGCCCCTACACCATAAGGGGGCACAAGCCCCTACACCATAAGGGGGCACAAGCCCCTACATCACCAGGGGGCACATATTTCCCACAGGGGCCACCATGAGCCCCTGGGGATCACCATGGGCAGACGTGCGCAGATGCTAGGCACATTTGCGCACATCGTCCCATGATGCTATGTCTAATGTATGCACATATATACCATACATGCCCGCACGTGTTTGCAGGCATGCATGGATATATATGCATACGTCTCAACCGTTCCTCAACAGTTTATATCCCTTTGAACTTCCACCCATAAGGTTTTTACATCCTCACCATCCTCACCAACAATTGCCTCCTTCACACTTGTCTTCAGATCACTCCTCACATACAGGCACACGCCACCACCTTTTCTATTGACCCTGTCTTTCCTAAATAGCGTAAAACCCTCAATATTTACAGCCCAGTCATGCGAAGAGTCCAACCATGTCTCAGCCACACCAACCATGTCTATGTGTTGTTCTAGTACCATAGCCTCCAGCTCCCCCATTTTTCTAGCTAGACTTCTGGCATTTGTGAAAATACATTTTAAATTACTATTACCTGTAAATAGAGTTGAGCGAACCTGAACTGTAAAGTTCGGGTTCGTACCGAACTTTAGGTTTTTCGGCACCCGGACCCGAACCCGAACATTTACGTAAAAGTTCGGGTTCGGGTTCGGTGTTCGGCGCTTTCTTGGCGCTTTTTGAAAGGCTGCACAGCAGCCAATCAACAAGCGTCATTCTACTTGCCCCAAAAGGCCATCACAGCCATGCCTACTATTGGCATGGCTGTGATTGGCCAACTGCAGCATGTGACCCAGCCTCTATTTAAGCTGGAGTCACGTAGTTCCGCCCGTCACTCTGCTCGGATTAGTGTAGGGAGAGTCTGCAGCTGCTGTGAGGGAGAGATCAGGGATAAATCCTATCAAGAACTGTTTTTTGTACTCAGCGATCTACAGCAAATGTGTTTTGTGGGTGCAGTCACCATTTTTTTAAGCCTGCCCTGAGCCAACTACTGCTGAAAACGAACTTTTTTTTCTTCAGTTAGTCAATATCAATACATAATCGGCAGCAATTTTATGCAACGATAGTGCACCAGCACAGGCTATCTGCATGTCTGCAAGTCCAGAAATACAGCTTTTTGCTTACTGGGGTTAAAAAAATACATCTGTTAAATATAGTGCACATGTGAGATTACACGTGCATAAGTGACTGTCACATTTAGGACAGAAATACAGCTTTTTGGTTACTGGGGTGAAAAAACCCTCTAATATACTGCACATCTGGGATTAGACAAGCATAAGTGACTGTCACATTTAGGCCAGAAATATGGCTTTGGCATACTGTGGTGAAAAAAGCCTCTAATATATTGCACATCTGGGATTACACGTGCATAAGTGACTGTCACATTTAGGCCATAAATACGGCTTTGGCATACTGGGGTGAAAAAAGCCTCTGATATATTGCACATCTGGGATTACACATGCATAAGTGACTGTCACATTTAGGCTAGAAATACGGCTTTTTGGTTACTGGGGTGAAAAAAACCTCTGATATACTGCACATCTGGGATAAGACGTTCATAAGTGAGTGTCACATTTAGGCCACAAAAACCGCTGTCATATAGAGTTAAAAAAAAAATTTTTTAGTGCCATACCCTACATCAGGGTTTTTATTGGCAGTTAATTATTTTTAACAGACTTAACCACTTTTTACTTTGCTTTGTAAACGCTAACTATGAGGCAAACATCTAATTAGGGACGCGGTCATGGTCGTGGTGGTGGTGTTGGTGGAGCCTCTGGTGCAGGGAGAGGACGTGGCTGTTCTGTCACAGCTACACGTCCTACTGAACTTACTACCTCAGGTCCCAGTAGCCGCCAGAATCTACACCGATATTTGGTCGGGCCTAATGCCGTTCTAAGGATGGTAAGGCCTGAGCAAGTACAGTCGCTAGTCAATTGGGTGGCCGACAGTGGATCCAGCACGTTCACATTATCTCCCACCCAGTCTTCTGCAGAAAGAGCACAGGTGGCGCCTGAAACCCATGCCCATCAGTCTGTCACATCACCCCCGTGCATATCGGGGAACCTGTCTGAGCCTCAAGTCATGCAGCCGTCTCTTATGCTGTTTGAAGACTGCTGGCAGGGTTTCCCAAGGGCATCCACCTAGCCCTTCCCCAGGGGTGGAAGACATAGAATGCACTGACGCACCTGATGAGGACATGGGAATACCACCTCAGCACGTCTCTGATGATGACGAAACACAGGTGCCAACTGCTGCGTCTTTCTGCAGTGTGCAGACCGAAAAGGAGGTCAGGGAGGAAGACTGGGTGGAAGATGATGCAGGGGACGATGAGGTCCTAGACCCCACATGGAATGAAGGTCGTGCCACTGACTTTCAGAGTTCGGAGGAAGAGGCAGTGGTGAGACCGAGCCAACAGCGTAGCAAAAGAGGGAACAGGGTGCAAAAGCAGAGCAGCCGTCGCCAAAACAGTTCGCCTGCTACTGGCCACCGTCACCAGGGACCGAGCACACCAAAGGCAGTTTCAAGGAGTTCCCTGGCATGGCACTTCTTCACACAATGTGCTGACGACAAGACCCGAGTGGTTTGCACGCTGTGCCATCAGAGCCTCAAGCAAGGCATTAACGTTCTGAACCTTAGCACAACCTGCATGACCAGGCATCTACATGCGAGACACGGGCTGCAGTGGAGTAAGCACCTTCAAAACCAAGAAAGGGCTAAGGCCCCTCCTGCTCCCTCTTCTGCTGCTGCCTCGGCCTCTTCCTCTGCCTCTGGAGGAACGTTGGCACATGCCGCCCAGCAAACAGAGGATGTGCCACCAACAACACCACCTCCGTCACCAAGCATCTCCACCATGTCACACGGAAGCGTTCATCTCTCCTTCTCACAAACCTTTGAGAAAAAGCGTAAATTCCCACCTAGCCACCCTCGATCCCTGGCCCTGAATGCCAGCATTTCTAAACTGCTGGCCTTTGAAATGCTGTCATTCAGGCTGGTGGAGACGGACAGCTTCAAACAGCTCATGTCGCTTGCTGTCCCACAGTACGTCATTCCCAGCCGCCACTACTTCTCCAGGAGAGCCGTGCCCTCCCTGCACAACCAAGTATTGGATAAAATCAAGTGTGCACTGCGCAACGCCATCTGTGGCAAGGTCCACCTAACCACAGATACGTGGACCAGTAAGCACGGCCAGGGACGCTATATCTCCCTAACTGCACACTGGGTAAATGTAGTGGCGGCTGGGCCCCAGGCGGAGAGCTGTTTTGCGCACGTCCTTCCGCCGCCAAGGATCGCAGGGCATCATTCTTTGCCTCCTGTTGCCTCCTCTTCCTACTCGGCTTCCTCCTCCTCTTCTACCACCTCCTCATCCGGTCAGCGACAGACCTTCACCACCAACTTCAGCACAGCCAGGGGCAAACGTCAGCAGGCCGTTCTGAAACTGATGTGTTTGGGGGACAGGCCCCACACCGCGCAGGAGTTGTGGCGGGGTATAGAACAACAGACTGACGAGTGGTTGCTGCCAGTGGGCCTCAAGCCTGGCCTGGTGGTGTGCGATAATGGGCGAAATCTCGTTGCAGCTCTGGGACTAGCCGGTTTGACGCACATCCCTTGCCTGGCGTATGTGCTGAATTTGGTGGTGCAGAAATTCATTCACAACTACCCCGACATGTCAGAGCTGCTGCTTAAAGTGCGGGCCGTCTGTGCGCGCTTCCGGCGTTCTCATCCTGCCGCCACTCGGCTGTCTGCTCTACAGCGTAACTTCGGCCTTCCCGCTCACCGCCTCATATGCGACGTGCCCACCAGGTGGAACTCCACCTTGCACGTGCTGGAGAGACTGTGCGAGCAGCAGCAGGCCATAGTGGAGTTTCAGCTGCAGCACGCACAGGTGAGTCGCACTGCGGAACAGCACCACTTCACCACCAATGACTGGGCCTCCATGCGAGACCTGTGTGCCCTGTTGCGCTGTTTCGAGTACTCCACCAACATGGCCAGTGGCGATGACGCCGTTATCAGCGTTACAATACCACTTCTATGTCTCCTTGAGAAAACACTTAGGGCGATGATGGAAAAGGATGTGGCCCAGGACGAGGAGGAGGAAGAGGGGTCATCTCTAACACTTTCAGGCCAGTCTTTTAGAAGTGGCTCAGAAAGAGGATTTTTGCAACAGCAGAGGCCAGGTACAAATGTGGCCAGCCAGGGCCCACTACTGGAGGACGAGGAGAAGGAGGATGAGGAGGAGGTAGAGGAGGATGGGGATGAAGCATGTTCACAGCGGGGTGGCATCCAACGCAGCTCGGGCCCATCACTGGTGCGTGGCTGGGGGGATACGGAGGACGCAGACGATACGCCTCCCACAGAGGACAGCTTGTCCTTACCTCTGGGCAGCCTGGCACACATGAGTGACTACATGCTGCAGTGCCTGCGCAACGACAGCAGAGTTGCCCACATTTTAGCGTGTGCTGACTACTGGGTGGCCACCCTGCTGGATCCCCGGTACAAAGACAATGTGCTGTCCTTAATTCCCTCACTGGAGCGTGATCGGAAGATGCGCGACTACAGAGCATTCCCGACTGACGCCGGGGGACAAGTGGAAGCGCAAGGCGAAGGCAGGGGAGGAGGAAGAGGTCACCAACGCAGCTGTGTCAGCGCCAGCACCTCAGAAGGCAAGGTTAGCATGGCCAACATCGCCACAACAACCGGCCCCAACTGCTGATATGGAGCCATAGGCGTGCGCAGCCTATTGCATTAGGGTGTGCACCCTAAAGCACAAACACACACGCCCCGCGCACGTGTGTATTTATGTATAATCTATATATATATATAGGAAACCGGACAGCACTCCAGATAAAAATAAGTGGTTTATTCACCCATGTGGTGTAGGCAACGTTTCAGCTCATACAAAGAGCATTTTTCAAGCAGCCTTTGTATGATCTGAAATGTTGCCTAAACTTTTCTTTAGAGTTTAAAGCAGTTTCAGCACTATAATAAAATAATTTACTTACAAAAGAAGCTATTCAGTCGTCTGCTGTGCCGTCCTCTGCTTGCTTCCGCGGATCTTCCCCTCCTTTCAGTCTCTCCATAGTGCACAGGTGCACTGTTATGGGGGATCTGTGGATGACACATTTTTATGGGGGATCTGTGGATGACATATGACTGAGGAGGGCTATCAGGGGACATTATACAGGGGTAATTTAACTGAGGGGTATCAGGGTAAATTATACAGGGGGTAATATAACTACGGGGTATCAGGCTACACTATACAGGGGTAAAATAACTGAGGAGGGCTATCAAGGACATTATACAGGGGTAATATAAGTTATATTACCTCTGTATAATGTCCCCTGATAGCCCTCCTAAGTTATATCACCCCTGTATAATAATGTCCCCTGATACCCCTTAGTTATATTACCCCTGTATAATAATGTCCCCTGATACCCCTTAGTTATATTACCCCTGTATAATAATGTACACTGATACCCCTTAGTTATATTACCCCTGTATAATAATGTACACTGATACCCCTTAGTTATATTACCCCGCCCTGTATAATTTAACCTGATACCCCTCAGTTGTATTATATAACTGAGGGGTATCAGGGTACATTTTACAGGGGTAATATAATTGAGCAGGGCTATCAGGGACATAATACAGGGGTGAGGGGTAAGATAAGTTATATTACCCCTGTAAAATGTCTGATAGTAGCCTAGCCCTCCTCAGTTATATTGCCCCTCATGTACCCTGATACCCCTAGTTATATTAACCCCTGTATAATTTACCCTGATATCCCTCAGATATATTATATAACTGAGGGATATCAGGGTAATACTGGCGACAACAGAGGATTCGTAGCACAGGGGGGTACATACTTCTTTTTTTATATGCCCTCACCTCACCAGCTAGCAGGCGGCCAGGCGCGCAGGGTACTCAGATGCAGCGTGACGTGACGTCAACTCAGCCTGCGCCGCACAGCACGCACTCCCTCTCTGCCTCCGCCGGGTCCAGGACTCCGCCCCCTATTTGAATACTAGCCACCGCCCGCCGGCAGCCCACAGCCAGGCCCAGGTATTGTAAATTAATTGACAGTGCGGCGGGCGGCGGCAGCCAGCAAAACAGATAAGGGGAATCAGTTGGGGGGCAGTGCGCACGGAGGTGACAAACCTATTAGGGTGTGCCCAGGCACACCCGGCACACTACGTGCGCACGCCTATGTATGGAGCGTGTTAGCAGGAGGCAGCATTTGAACAACATGGTGGAACAGTACCTGTGCACACGCCTACACGTACTGACTGATGGTTCTGCCCCATTCAACTTCTGGGTCTCCAAATTGTCCACATGGCCAGAGCTTGCCCTGTATGCCTTGGAGGTGCTGGCCTGCCCTGCAGCCAGTGTACTCTCTGAAGGTGTATTTAGCACAGCAGGAGGCGTCATTACAGACAGACGCAGCCGCCTGTCCACAGCCAACGTGGACAAGCTCACGTTCATTAAAATGAAGCAGGCATGGATCCCACAAGACTTGTCTGTACCTTGTGCAGAATAGACATTTATACCACCATCAAACATACATTCTTGTACTAAAGTCAAGTGCAATGATTCTTTGTTTTATTTATTTTTTATTTGTCCTAATATTTTGGGGGCTACCTACCCCAATAAAAAATAAAAAAAAACATTGTTGGCTGCCTCCTCCTCCTCTATTGCTGCCTCCACCTACAACACCACACTTACCGCCTCCTCAACCTCCGACTCCATATCCACCTCCTTCTCTGAGTTGCAGGTTAATAATTTGTAATTTTTTGTTATTTTATTTCATTTTAAGTTATTTCCCTATCCACATTTGTTTGCAGAGCAGTTGCCATGCTCTTAAGCACATTGTACTGCCTTTTACATCCCTCTAGTCTTTTCAAGGACTATTTTAGAGCCATTTTAATGCAAAAAAGTGCCAATTTTAGTGCCCTAAATTGAAAAAAATCTTATTTTCAATTGTCGGGTGACATTTTACCATTTTTGGCGTATACAAACCCCTGCTGTGCCTGGGTGACAGGGGCCTAAATCTCTCAAAATCCTCTGTTCTATTGCGGGGTGACATGAACCCCCTTTTGCCGTGAATGAACCCCTGCTGTGCCTGGGTGACAGGGGCCTAAATCTCTCAAAATCCTCTGTTCTATTGCTGGGTGACATGAACCCCCTTTTGCCGTGAATGAACCCCTGCTCTGCATTGCTGACAGGGAACTAAATTTAGTGAAAACATCTGTTACTGATCGGAAGATGCGCGGCTACAAGCGCACGCTGATGATAGCATTCCCACCTGACAGCGGGGGCACAGTGGAAGCACAAGGCGAAGGCAGAGGAGGAGGAAGAGGTCGCCAACGCAGCTGGGGCACCGCCAGCACCTGAGAAGGCAGGGTTAGCATGGCCAAAATGTGGAAAAGCTTTGTCAGCCTTGGAGCTGCTGACCTGCCCTGCAGCCAGTGTATAGTGTGAACGTGTGTTTAGCACGGTAGAGAGCGTTATCACAGGCCGCAGCCAATGTGGACAAGCTTACTTTTATTAAAATGAACCAGGCATGGATCCCACAGGACTTGTCCGTACCTTGTGCAGAATAGACATTTATACCAGCCTCACCCATCCATTCTTGTACTCAAGTGCACTTATTCTTTGTTTTATTTTGTTATATGTCGCAATATTTTGGGGGATACCCCATTTTAAAAATAAAAAAATATTAAAAATCAGTTGGCTACCTATTCCTCCTTCACCGCCGCTTCCACCTACACCGCCACGTCAACCTACACCGCCACATCCACCCATCCACCGCCTCCTCAACCTCTTACTCCTAGATCCAGATTGTTATTTTTAATTTTTCAGTATTTTATGTTATTTTAAGTCATTTCCCTATCCACATTTGTTTGCAGAACAGTTGCCATGCTCTTAAGCACATTTTGATGCCTTTTGCAGCCCTCTAGCCCTTTCCAGGACTATTTTAGAGCCATTTTAGTGCCCAAAAGTTCGGGTCCCCATTGACTTCAATGGGGTTGGGGTTCGGGTTCGGGGTCAAGTTCGGGTCACGAACCCGAACTTTTTTTTCAAGTTCGGCCGAACCTGCAGAACCCGAACATCCAGGTGTCCGCTCAACTCTACCTGTAAAGTGAATATCCAGGATTTTTTGGTAACTTGGTTGATGTTTGTATGTAACAGGTTCTTGTTACCAGCAGTTCTACTTTTCATCTGCATAGGACCTCCTTGTGTTTGCCATGGGTCTGATCAGAACAGGCACTCCCACCGATCAGCTATTTTAAGAGGAGAGCCACAGCATCCTCACAGCTTACCATGCTTGGTATCGCACCTTAGGGCCATTCATTTAAATTGGACTGAACTGCACATAGGCCATGTGACTGATGAATGTGACATCACTGGTCTCTTCTAACTGCTTATTGGCGTGTGCTGGGAGTCGGACCCTCGCTGATCTGATAATGTTGAGCGAATCAAAGTTAAAGGGGTTGGCCACTTTCTGGCAACTGCTAACCAAAGTGTTTGTAAGATGACGATATGGCACTCACTAATACAGTTTTTGTTGATATTCTGCACCATTTTCTATATTTCATAAAGTATTCTCCCTTGTTGGCCACATCTTTTGTGCTGTCCACATAGAGGTCCTGTCCATAAAATGGCTGCTGATGGAGGGTCATCTGACCAGACACATCACTGTCTCCCTTTCTCAAATACACTATGCCTGTACTAAACTCCCAACAGGGCAAGTGCAGATGGCAGATGTGGTGTATTTGAGTTGAGAAGGCCGAGTGATGTGTCTGGAGTAATTTTTGTCTTGTCACATGACCCTCCATCAGCAGCCATCTTATGGACAGATCTCCTGTGTGGACAGCACAGAAGATTTGCCTAACAAGGGGACATGGCTTATGAAATATAGGAAACAGCACAGAAAATCAGCAATGGCTAGATTAGTAAGTGTCATATAGTCATCTTATATACACATTAGTCAAAAGTAGCCAGAAAGTGGCCAACCTCTTTAATGAAGTGGACTTTGATCACAAAGTGGAGGTCACATAAACCTCCTAATGTGACCCTCAGAGCCACCATCAGCATTGAACGCGGCATCTGAGGGGTTTAATGACGTGGGGCCGCGCGATCACTGTTCCCCATCATTGCATCTGCTACATACACTGGAATGCGATTTGTGACAAAGTAATTTGTCCCAAATCAAATTTCTTTGTGAACTTGGGCGAAGCAGCCGAATGGAATTTTGGCAAACTTCGCTCATCTCTATTAATGACCTATCCTGAGAATAGGCAATCAATATTAAACACCTGGAAAAGTCTTTAAGTTTTAGAATTTATTAGGGGAGGCCTAGGCCTCGTGGCCCACTGTGTGACCAAGAAGAGATGAAAAATTTGCTGGTGGTCACAAAAATGTAAGTGAATCCCCAAAAAACTGATATATACACACAGCCATGTGATTCTTTTCAATGTAGTATAGCAATGTATTATTGAATTGCTCAGAAAATCCTTAGTGGGACAAAAAAAAAAAAAAGATGCTTCTATAGTATAAAAATAATAAACCATAAAAATATGTATTTGGTATCACTGCAGATAGTGATGCATTTCGGGTCCCTGCTGGTCTCTACTATGAGGTCCTCACAGGAAATGAGCTCTCAGCCAACTACTGGCTGAGGCAGGTGAACGTGGTGGCCAGTGATTGGCTGAGTGCTCATTTCCTGTGTGTCCAGAAGGAACAGGAAGTTGAGACCAATGAGAACCTAGGAGGCACGAGAACGGGAGTAACTGAGGATGCGTGAGATGTCACAATTTTGTTTTACTTTTTTTAATGCCAGTCTGATCCTTAAAGGGGTGGTCTCACTTCAGCAAATGGCATTTATCTTCTAGAGAAAGTTAATACAAGGCCCTTACTAATGTATTGTGATTATCCATATTGCCTTCTTTGCTGGCTGGATTCATTTTTCCATCACATTACACACTGCTCATTTCCATGGTTACGACCACCCTGCAGTTCATCAGCAGTGGTCGTGCTTGCACACTATAGGAAAAAGCAATGGCCTCTATGGTGGCCTGGACCGTGGGAGCTCACATAGGCTGGTGCTTTGTCCTATAGTGAGCAAGCACGGCCACCACTGCTGCTGAATTACGGGGTGGTCGTAACCATTGAAATCAGCAGGGTATAATGTGATGGAAAAATGAAAGGAAGCAATATGGACAATCAAAATACATCAGTAAGGGCCTTGCATTAACTTCGTCTACATAACAAATGCTATATGCTGAAGAGAGACAACCCCTTTAAAAAAAATAAAATAAACACCAATAAATATGTACAAACAATTGTTGAAAAATAGCACATAAAAGAGTGAGCTATAAAAAAGCATATACAGTATATATATATATATATATATATATATATACACACACACAGTATATTTATATATATATACTGCATAAATAAGTAATGATAGAAATATTAAGTTACTTAATTCCATTAGAACTGTGGAATTAGTCAGGGGTGATTAATATTTTAATATCAGGTTTCTTGCAGTTTTCACAAGTCACTTAACCTTTTATTTTGTCCTCGTGAACCCATCAGAAATCTTTAATGCATTTCATCGTTCTTCAATCTGATGGAGCCATGTAATTTTACTAGTGTTTACAGCGTCGCAGTAAATGACTGACACAGTATTTATTAATATTTCCGTGAGTACTTTATCTGTCATCTGCGAGCAGAAGGAAATATCAGTGAATGATTTACTTGGATCAGAGCAATGGCACAAGAAAATGTCCTATTAATGATTTTCTTGGTACTGTATCATGGTGTCCATTCAAAGGAAATTTCTCCAATATGTTATTTTACGGTCACCGATTAGATGACAGTCTGTAGGAGAGAAATTATGTGTTTGCAATTTTTTTTAAAACTGTGTTTGATATTTACTT
Organism: Bufo bufo; assembly: GCF_905171765.1. Taxonomy (NCBI): domain Eukaryota; kingdom Metazoa; phylum Chordata; class Amphibia; order Anura; family Bufonidae; genus Bufo; species Bufo bufo. The sequence continues at coordinate 47,821,784 of NC_053390.1, forward strand.
ATAACTTTTAAGTACTTTCCTGGGGGCGGCCATATTGGAGGCACACGGTTTCCGTATTGTCAATATAGACAGTGCTGTAGGGTGTGTCATTCTTTATGGCAGCTTCATTAAACGGGAGCCAATGATAAGAATAGTCTATAGATTGTTACAACTTCTAAGAAAAGGGATGTAAAGAGCTCTTAACAAGCTCTGCCTCTGATGCCACCAGATATAAGGCAGCTATTCTATAAGTCAACGTTCGACCTTTTAAACAGGCCTTGAGACACGACTCGGATATTAAATAAGCCAGCATCTCATCTGCAGACAGCTGTTTTAGGGTGATTGCTCCTCATCAGTGCAGAGCAGAGAGAGAGCGCCTAAAAGGCATGAGGAGTGTTATGGAGAGCGCCTAAAAGACATGAGGAGTGTTATAAGCCTGGCATAGCTACCTTACATCTGGCGGCATTAGAGGCAGAGCTTGCTAAGAGCTCATTTGCATACCCTTTCTGAGAATTCCTCATAATTTGCCTGGCCTATAAAACTCCTCACGCCTTTTAGGCGCTCTCCATAAGGAGATAGAGCATCCCCTGAAGGCTCCAGGAAGAGATGGATTACAACCCCTCATGCCCCAGGGATTGACAGGAGAGCTGCATACTAAACATTATCTGTGTGTATAGGAAAAAAAAATAAACTTGCACTATTATTTACAAGATATACTATGTCCTGAATTACAGGGGTTTTAGGGTGGATAAAAAAATCTTTAAAAAAGTGGCAGAAGGGGTTATAAAATAAGGCAAACAATACTCATATCAGCAACCCCTCCACCACTGATGGTTACTGCTTCCTGGTCTTGATGTTCAGGAACCCCCCTCCCTCCGTTGGCTAAGGCCAGTCACCACTGTGGCCACTGATTAGTTGCCTTGTTATTTCCTACATGTTGAGAGGCATTCAGACTCAGTAAACATTGGAACAGCAGCAGCGGGGGTATCGTAAGGTGAGTATTGGTTTTATTTTGTTTTTAGCCCATTCTGTCCCTTTTTGTCCTCCGTAAAACTCATTTAATGAAAACCTTCATATAAAAACATCACTGATGACCTATAGGCATAGTCCATGATTTGCAGCCTACCTAGCTAGTTAGATGGTCCAAAAAATGTAGCTTTCAAGTTTTTATACATTTAAAGTCCAATTTATTAAGGGGTTTGCACCTATAAAAGAGTCAGGGGGAGGTTATATTGGAAAATGACTACAAGTGACTAGTGTTGAGCGCGAATATTCGAATTACGAATTTTAATCGTGAATATCGGCACTTTGAGAATTCGCGAATATTTCGAATATAGTGCTATATACTCGTTTTTCTAATATTTGCCATTTTTTCCATCTGAACACATGATTCCTCCCTGCTTCTTGCTTGTGGGCCAATGAGTCATTGGCCCACAAGCAACTTATGCAGGGAGGAATGGTAACTTCAGATGGAAAAAAATGACGAATATTCTAAAAAACTAATATATAGCACTATATTCTATAGTGCTATATATTCGTTTTTGATCCAAGCCTGTATTGATCGCGTAATATTCGCATATTACGCGATCATTACCTTGCCGATTTTCAAGTAAAAAAAAATAAATTTGAGTATAACGAATATTCGAATTCGCGAATATTCGACAAATATTCTACAAAATATTCGCGAAATATCATGAATTCGAATATGACCCCTGCCGCTCATCGCTGCAAGTGACATCACCATCATCATCTTGGTATGCAACAAGAGGCGGCTGGTTGGAATAAGTCAGTTTCTGCCATCTTTAGGAATGGGTGAAAGTTCACATGGAAAACTATTTTATTTCAATGGAATTTCTCTTTAGTTTCCGACGCCAACTATAACTATATGTTACAGGACACTCTTAGCCATCTCTTCACGATTTCCAGTCCTATCCACAGACCACTATCCAGCCCTTTAAACCTTGAGTTGTTTACTTAGTCTCGGCAGGATTCCTCAGATCTGACGAGAGCCTATGGAGAACATCTCCGTAACTTTTGAGTGACATTCCGATTCCCTGACCCTCAAAGCTCAATATATTTTACTTAGACATCACTGGAGGGGAGCCTACTTGAACTCCAGGTTTCGCCTATTTGATCAGGTCTTCACACTGTCACCGAACGTAATCAGAGACGGCTCAGGCTGACTTTGACCTATTCGACTCACAAGATAAAATATGAAATTGAGGACATGTCCATGACGGCGGAGAGACGTGTTACCTCTGGATATTTCCGCTAGATCCAATTTGAAACCTATTTGTATAATGTGGATGTAAAGTATAAGCGCCTGGCCTACGTTATTGTCATGTAACGCTCTCTGAACTATGTAGGGTATTGTTTTTTGTTTTTTTTGTGGAAATGCACTTTCGAGATTGAATGGAGTGTATAGAGTGCAGAAGAGCGGGGGCTGCCTCACCCTGAGCCAAGCAGTGCGTGATAAATCTCTGCCTTATCTGAACGTTACAGTCGTGCCATCACTATTATTTGGTATTAAGTATCAGAGAGGGAGTAAGCGGGTTCCCACTGGCAGCCAGTTTTGTTGATTGCAACAAGCCCCGCTGGGATGTTAGAATGATTGCCAGATCTTTGCTATAACTTCCAAACCTGTAGAAGGTTCCAAACGGCTTAATTTTCAATTTCTTCTCTTTGACTAAAGGCTTATATTTTTTTTCAATATTCAATCAGAAATGCAAAGAAAACAAACAATTAGTACAGGAAAATCTCTCCGCTTTTATGTGGAACTAATGAATAGGATAAAGTCCAATTTGGCATGGCAGAAAGAAATAAATGGGCCACCAATGGATGACTACCGCTTGACCGTCCTTGCTTTGTTCTTATGCACATAAATACGTGTGCGCGGACGGAACAATAGATGCTCGGTCCCATGTTAATTCCCTTAAAATTGATGTTTAACCTCATTCGGCTTCATGGGCCAATTATACAGATTATAACGTAGAAGAAGAAGAATTGTAAAAAAATATATAAATGAGATAATAGAAATGCTGGGAACACCTCGAAGAAAGGGTTTTACCAGGGGGAGCTCACGTGTCATGTACATACTGTACCTGCCGTTCACTGACATGTAGGAAGTAGTCTGCTCCACTTACATTGCAGATCGGCGGTGTTGTGTCATAGATAGATAAATAGATAGACAGACATAGACAGACAGGTAGGTACATAGATAGATAGATAATAATAATGAAAGCGGCACAGCAATCAAAAAAGTAACGGTGTGCCAGCGGCTGTGGAGGCGATTCAACATCCAAGTAAAAATAAAATAAAAAATTCCACGGCACTCCCACACAGGGCCGCACCACCAATTAGGCGCGGTGAGGCTATCGCCTCAGGCGGCGCGGCCCCGGTGACAAGTGGGGGGCGGAGGCAGGGCACAGGGAGATGAGCGCTTCCATTGTGGATTTGTACATCTCCATAGTCTGTATTGTCATCCTCAGGACAGCGATACAGATGGATGCTGCGGGGCAGGGGAGAGGCGTCTCACTTCCCCGTTCCTCTGATAGGCTGCAGGCCTAGTTCCTGCAGCCTATCAGAGGCCAGTGCAGGCGGCGCGATGATGTCATCGCTCCACCTGAGCAGTACAGCGCAGGACACAGGTCGGAAGAGGCCTGCATCGCATCGCTGCCAGCCTGATGGAGGTAAGTATGTGAGTTTATTTTTTTTATATGGTACAATACAGGAGAGGAGCGCTATGGGGGCACTGTGGGGGCACTTGTTACTGGCACATGATTGGGGTCATCTATGGGGGCACTTCTTACTGGCACATTATTGGCTCTGCTGAGGCCACAAAGAAGGGGTATTTTATATGGGGGACACTATGGGGGAAGGGGAGGAGAGGAACACTGTGGGGGCATCTACTGAGGCCACAAAGAAGGGGTATTTTATATGGGGGGCTCTGTATAGGGGCATTTTATACTGGGACACATTATGGTGGGTACTATGGGGAAGGGGGGAGAGGAGTACTATGGGGTCATCTACAGCGGGCACTATATAGGGGTATTTTATACTGGCACATTATGGGGGCACTATGGGGACATTAGCTCCACTGGGGGCATTAAAAGGGGTATTTGTTGCACTGGCACACATTATAAGGGGGCATTTTTTGCACTATCACATTATAAGGAGAATTATTACTACTGGGGGGCATTATGGTGGGCTTTATTACTACTGGGGATCTATGGGGAACATGATTACTAGTATGGGCACTATGGAAGCATTATAACTTCTGGGGCACAGTGGGGACATGTTGGGGGCACTGTAGGAGCACTATTACTAGCTCTGGCAGAGAATTAGTACTGTCCATATAAAGAAAAACGCAGTCGGCACTGCCTAATGTGGGTAATGTCCAACAGGATCCACACCTGCACTATAAACATGCGTCAGTTCAGTGGTGCTCTGCCAAATAGACATATATTCAAGTAGTTGAAAGAAGAAAAAACGCGGCACTCACCATCAACTTCCTTTTTGCAGCTTTATTGTAAGTAAAATCACGGTAGATGTAGGGCACCGCACAGCTACAGCAGGCAACAGCCGTTTCGCGTTGGATTGCGCTTTGTCAACTACAGAGAATTATTACTATTGGTGGGACTTTTGGGAGCACTATTACTGTGGGGGCACCCTGGCACAGTATCAGCTTAGCACAGTTATTTTTTGGGGACGTTATGTTTACACTTGTCACGTTGCGGTTCACCGTGCCCTGTGATGCCGTGCAGGCTGGCTGCATGCACCCTGGCGTACTGGCTGCAGGCCAAAATCCTGTGCAGGCTGGTTGCTAGGGGCTGCGTGCTGGCTGCGGTATCTGTTGTGAACCTGCCCGTGTAAGTGTGTACCCCTTTTACCGTATCTGTGTTTGCATCTGTGTATCCTGGTTGCCAAGGGCAAAGCCCTGTTTTGTGTTTCCTGGTTGCCATGGGCAATGCCCGGTACTGCAGCCTTGTGCTGTGATCTGGTTCCCTGACCTTTAAGGGTTAATCCCCCTGAGTTGCTCTGAGGGTGTGTTCCTCACAGGTACACTCGAGGCGGGTATTTCTTCCTGGTATCTGTGTGTTCTGGGTCAGTTCTGTTTTAGTTGATCTGTCGGTCAGTCTTGTTTGTTCTGTGCCTAGTTATGATGTGTTCGCCTCTTGCTACTGATGCTTGGGGTCCCTGCTGCCGTTCATGTCTGTCCATGTTTCTGTGTGATATTCCTTGTTCTGCTTTAATGTTTCTGTTTGGTTGTTATGTCTTTGCCTGTTTATGTCTGTTTCTGAATCTGTCCATAGCTTAGCAGGGCTGTATCTGCGTCCGAGCGCTTAGCAGAGCGTATCTGCGTCTGTTTCTGTTATGCCCGTTTCTGTTCTTGTTTGTGGCAGTTTACTCTGCTTCTGTTCATGTCTGTTTGTCCGCCTGCGAAAGTGGGTTCCTAGTTTACCCGGAGGGGGAATCGCCATCCGTGTGCAGCTCTGCCTGGGGCCGCTTAGCTCCCACTGCTTGCGGCGCAGGTAACTGCTTCTGGCTAGTGTTGATTGAGCACCAAGTGCTCGGGTGCTCTGGCTGAACACATCGGTATGCTCATGTGTTCTACCGAGCACAATGTAAAACAATGGGAGAACCCCAGGCACCCCCTGCTCGGAAAATAGGATATCTGGTTTACAAATAAAGGTTAGAAATGGTTTGGAAACATCATTAAGAGGATAGCTGGATGCGTCTTGGACTATTATCTGTGACATACAATAGACAACCACACAAAGGCTATGTGCCAAAAGCCAGGTATGTGGAAGCCAACAATCTATCCATGAGACAGATAACAGTCAGCATACCTTACAAAGGCAGCCTTGTGCTCTATGAGACATTCCAAACCAGCTCTCATCTGACTGAGAGCCAGTAAGCCTCAAAGTTGCTTCACATCTGTTGGATGACTTGGGTAGACTTGCGCACCTAAATCAATATCATTAGGGTGACAAAAAGTTTTCTGATTGTCCTAACATAATATTCAATAACCTTTCTATACAGTTTTGTCATGTAAAAACTCATTTGCATAAACATGGGCTTATGGGAAAGACATGCAAATGAGCAGAATCTGCCTTGTTTTTCAACTGAAAAACCATTTGCCTGGAAAATTCGCGATCTACGCTGTTCATGAGTCATAAACAGTGCCATCTATTGGTTTCATAGTCTTATGACTAGTAGCACAGTTTTGCAAAAAATACAGATGATGTCCGTGTGCATTCCGTATTTTGCGGAACAGAACAGCTGGCCCCTAATAGAACAGTCCTATCCTTGTCCGTAATACAGACGATAATAGGACATGTTCTATTCTTTTGTGGAATAGAAATATGGACATATGGAAACTTCCATATATTTTTTTGCGGACCCATTGAAATGAATGATTCCGAATACGGTCCGCAAAAAAACGGAACAGACACGGAAAGAAAATACTTTCGTGTCTATGAGCTCTAAAGCATAAGAGACAAATAGGTAGATAAATAGATAGATAGATAGATGATAGATAGATTGGATGAAAGGTTAGATATGAGAGGTATAATTAGCTAGTTAGTTAGACAGATATTAGATAGAATATGAGGTAAGGGGATGTATTGCATATAGATAGTTCTATGTCTTTCACTTGGTTGTGTCATTATTACTGACTCCGTTGTCTAATTTCTGAGATTTTCACACCTAACAGTTTGAGAAGCCGGATTTATGTACAGAAAAAAAAAAATCACCATTATCAGTTATTGGACTGAATGTAGACACATTGCTCATGATCAGAGACTTTTACAATGTGATTGAACATTTTGCTTTCAATCATCAGATGAACTAACATTACACATATCTCATGTAGAGCTCGGCTGTCACCCTGTCAGGTTATTTAAGTGACAACTATCTGAATTAGAGCTGTATCTTAAAGGGATAATCCAGGATAAAAAAAAGAGGCTCTGTCTTTTTCCTATAAAGCAGGTGAGCTGCAGTAACGCACACTGCACACGGGCAGGAGTGGCGCTGTCTCTGAAAAATAAGCAGAGCCTTCTTTCTAATCCTGGGCAACACCTGCTGAGAGTGTGAGGCTAGATCACACTGAACAGACAGTTGTGCCCACCAGGGCGGCAGTCAGGCTGCATTCTTTGAGATAAAAAATTAAAATATTCATATCTAGTTGAAGCTCATCTCCAGTGTCAAAGGGGTTTCTGGCCTTGGAGCCAACAACCTTAATAGTCATAACCTATGGCCAATTAAAAGAAAAAATCTTGCTGTCCCGCCGGTCCCTTGCAGCATCCAAGTCTCTGCTGGACGGGAAGCGGCTTGGCCACATGACTGCTGCAGCCAATCACTGGCCTCGGCACTGAACATGTCCTAGAATGACAAATCATGTGTGACCGTTGAGGCCAGTGATTGGCCGAAGCAGTTTTGTGACCAAGCCATCTCCAATCTGGTGGGGACCTGAAGTGGCCGAGAATGGGGCACAAGTTAGCACCAGTGGGGATGTCAGCCCATAGATAGAACAACCCCTTTAACTTTTCTGTTCTTGCACCTTTCCGCCTGTATCTTGGTTGTTTTTGTAAATTATAGAGCAGCATGCTTTACTGTATGACCTCTACATACTTCTTGGCGTCTCTATACTTCCCTTTTTATCTGTTGCCCCATACACCAGGTGGCTTCATTCTTAATACTTTAGACTAACTCTAAGCTCTGCCTCAGTTCTTCTCAGGAACCCAAAATGGTTCCTATTATGGTTGAGACCTCTGTGACCACTCTCTGAACCATCACTCGTGTACAGTACGTGGTCATCTCCTTAACTCCAACTACTGTATGGTACTATTCCTGTGACACAGCACAGGACTCTGTGGCTGGGCTGCTCCTCAACCACACTCTGCACACTTGTACTCACACAGGAACTGTGCTGCTATCCTCCCTTCTGGTCCAAGCCAAATATCTTGTCCCGACTGTCTTGACTAAGCATCTGGCGCCCTCTACTTGGGATGCAAGTGTGCAGGAATTACACACTGTAGCAGCCTCTTTGTGTGTTATATATGGGTGGAGATATGTTACTGCAGAGAGTCATGATGGTGGTCACAGAGGCTGAAGGTTAAGAGTTTGCCTGGGAACTCAATGTTGCACTGTTATCACTTTCAGGAAGAGAGAAGTAAACATAGATTGTGCAAGGGCTTGTAAGACTGAACCTTAGTATTCATTTAATGGAGTGAGTTAGACTTTGCTATGCTATGTAAAGTAGATGGCAGATAGCTGACCCCATAGATGGTAAAATTCTCACCTCCTCAGACCAATTATTAGGAATGACAAAAACTAATCCTGTAAAACTGCAGTCTTTACATCGGCCACTGGAGCACACACAACAGGCTGACATGATCTGTTTTTTTTTGCAGCTCACTTGTGACCTTCCTTTGCTGTGTAGACTGGTGCAGGGTCAACAGGGTAATCTTATTATTATTAGAATTAGAATTTAATGGCAGATAGCAGCTCAATTTTCATGTTCTATTTTTTTTGCATTACGGTGCCTCCATTCCGTACTGACATTCCGTATTGCGGACCCATTCAAGTGAATGGCTCCACATCCGTGATGTGGGGTGCACATAGCCGGTACCTGCATATTGTGGACCTGCTGTTTGCGGGCCACAATACAGGTACGGCTGAACAAAGCCCTGTATGCAGCTCCCTGTCACCCTTTGTCTCTGGAAGAGGGGATATTCCTATTATATCTCATCTGGGAGACTCTTTAGGTCCATGACCACTTTTCAGATGTACTGTCTATATAAACAATACAGAATGGAAATGCGTGTCTCCAATATGAGCACTCCCTGAAGATGTTAAGTTCTTAAAAATAAAACATAATTAGCTACAAGATAAAAAAAAAAAATAATAAAAAACACTATTTTACTTCTATAGACTGAAACTTGATAAAATGTATTGGGTCATTTATTAAGTCCGATGATTTCGACGCCGGTGTTATTACCCCTTTAGCTGGCGCATGATGCGCCTAATAGGCCAGTGCCTCTACATAACTTAGGCACATCCACCGCCGGTCTAGATGAAGGGAGCTGGCGCAAATTTAGATCATTTTCTACTCCTAAAACAGGCGTAGAAAAAGATAAATGACCCCCATAGTTCTTAATCCAATCCCTTTAAAAAAAATAAAATGTTAAAGTTCAAAATGATACAAAATGAATCCAATATTATTTTGATTCAAAAATGATACAAAATTCTAAATACAATTTAAAACGAATCATTCATTAAAACTGAAAATAAATAATTACATTTTACATTTTAAAAATAACCCTCTCCTCTCTCCGTATCTGCTAGATGGAAGAGATTAGGACCCCGTGCTTTCCGGTCTAAATTAAGAAAGTCGTTTATCAGGTGTCCCATTCCCTAATGAAAATGTAGAATTTTTTTGAACAATTATAAATGGGTTTCTAGAATGATTTATACTTGGGAATATTGTAATTTTTTTTAAAGAAACTACTGTCTTTAAATCTTTACAAAATTCTGTACTTGGAGGACAAATTCTGACTCCTGGAGTCAGCCCCACGCCTGCAGCACGGAGCGTTCCTGTGGTTTGCCTCTTGTTGTCCAAACAGCTGTTCTTGATAGACCTCCCTGCAGGTATCTGTTTGGATATTAGTGATGCTTCACAGGACTGTACATCAGAAGGAATGAATGTGTAATTACATTACAACATGCTTCATCTACGTAGACTCACTTTGACTAAGTCGCTGATAACTGGCTCAATGGGATGAAGTTTCCGAGCCGGCAGTGGGTAATATATTATCTGGGAATGTATAAATATGGAGAAGCCCTTCTTTAACTCAATCTCAAGGTGAACTTTACAGTTTGAAGGGAAGATTATCAATAAAAAATCCATCCAGTTTACTGTAAAATAAAGCCCTCCTGACTCGAAACGTAATGAGGTCTAGATAGGAGTTGTTCTTCATAAATCAATATAGTCACCTTGTGGTCGTAGCCATCAAATTACCATCAATTTTCTGGGTAAGTGGATGAAGTTTTGACAAGCTTCCATGAATAAGGTTGAAAATGTATAAAATGTTATGGATAAAAGACATTCATGTCATTGAATGAAGAATACATGCAGGGTAAGGGCTTAACCCCCAGAGGAACAAGCCCATTTTTTTTTGTATTTTTTCGATTCAGAATTTTTATTATTTGCATATAGCTTGTTTTGGCAGGAAAATCTTCAGTGTACATATATGTTTATAAATTTAATAAAATCTAAAGGAGTTCTTCAGTTGTTAACTGATCTATCCTCTGGATAGATCATCAGCATCTTATAGGCGGGGATCCGACACCCGCCGCCGGCTAAGCTACTAGTCATGATGTCACTCGGCCTGCAATATACATCGAGAAGGCTGTGGTGCTCCTGGACCGCCGCTGCCTTCTCAAACAGCTGATTGGCGGGGGTCCCTAATATTTCAGACCAATGCTGAATAATTATGGTATTCCCCTTTTGGTCACAGTGGCCGAGCTCAGGAATTGACACACAATAAAATATTTCAGTAGAATTTTTTTTCTGCTTAAAGGAGTACTCCAAAAGGATAACAGTTTTTATATAAGTGATAGAATCAGTGGCGTACATAGAAGAGTAAGGGCCCCATAGCAAGGATCAAACCGCCCCCCCCCCCCACAGGACAGAAGGGTTTCCACCTAAACCCCTTTCAATGACCCTTGGGCCATTTTTCCACTGCCTCATTTGCTAAAAGTTGTTCCTTTTAGAGAGTAGAGTCCTGACCAAGTTTTCACCTCCAGTAGAAGAGGGGATAATCCCAACTAAGACACTGGGCCCCCTCTTGCCCTGGGCCCCATAGCAGTCGCATGGTCTGCCGCTATGGTAGTTACTCCCCTGGATAGAATGGGTTGAAATAGAAGTGTTACTCAACCCTGTTCTGATGCTTACCAGTTCCCCGCTACTCTCCTCTTCCTGATCCCAGTTCAACCACAAGAAGTGACAGAAGACGCTGCCCAACCAATCACTGCTGGGAGCCGTGAACACCTCAGTCAGTGATTGGCTGAGCAGGAATCTACAGGCATTTCCTGTCTGTCGACCTGGGACCAGGAAGTGGAAACCAGTGGAGACCTGGTAAGCATCAGAACAGCAGACGTGGTGATCAGTAAGGTGAGTAATGCTTTTTTTAAAAATAACCTTCTCCCCCCTTTTTTTTTTTCGTCTTTTTTCTTTAACTTAGGTCATATTGCAATATATGATTAGTAAAACATTATGTCTATAACTCAGTTTTGACATTTGCCATGTGGCCCAGTAATTTCTATGTATACGCCTGGTTTGTAGCATGCCACTCTCAGGTCCTAGTAACAGTAAGTAAATATTGAAAAATTCGATTTGGCTGCTTTACCGAATTTTACAAAAAAAATTTGCTTTGTGACAAATTTCTCCGTCAAAAAGCAAATTTTTTTGTAAGTAGTGGGTGCAGTGACAGGGAGAGGTGATTGCGCCGGTCCTCATCGTTGTACCCCTCAGATGCCGCGTTCATAGCTGATCGTGGCATCTGACAGCAATAATGCAGTGTAAAATAAAAAAATTAATAAAATTATCTTACACTCCATTTGATTGCAAAGAGCCAGCATCTTGATTAAAGATCTAGTGCGAAATCTTGCGCGGCCTGTAATGACGTCATCATGTCAACCGGCATGGTGACATCATACGTCACCGCACACGGGATTTCGTGCTAGATCTTCAATCAAGATGACGGCCGGCTCTTCACGCTGAAACAGATGAGGGAAGTATGATTTTTTCTTTTTTTTTTACCGCCATTCAGGGAAAATTGATTTGCTACAGCGAATCAAATTTTCACGGAAATTCGGATCAAATTCCACTTTGTCCAGATCAATTTGCTGAACACTACCTAGTAATATTGACAGTAGGAGATTATGGTGTTGAATGTGTAGGAGACATTGACTTAGTTCCCCTCTCCCCTATCAGTGGTTATCATTAACATTCTGTATGTATGCAGCTAGATTATGGAAATTATAATGGCAGCAGAAGAATAGTGTGCTGCATATTCAGGAAGAAGTGACCTACCCATGGGTTATGTTAGTAAGGCAATGTTATATGTGATAGGGGTTGTATCATGAACACTCTGTAAACAGATGATGGTAATGTCCACAGCAGCAGGAGAGGAGTATGAAGACCTTGTAGAAGGCAGTGACCGGTCCACTCATGATATTACTAAGAACATTACTGTGTATGGACGGACAGATGCTGTGCCTAATTTTTGACAAGGCAGATACAGCCATGCTATGATAAATCTGCCCGGTATGTCTATATGTAACAATGGCTGTATTATCTATAAGCAGGACAGTGGTGGACAGACTATAATGGAGGCAGTGACCTAATGTGATGCTATGACATGGTGCAAAAAGTGGCTAAAAAAAGGCTTAAATTAATCTACAGCTATAGTAGAGAGAAACTTGTCATTTCAGGGCTCATGCACACCGCCATAAAGTTGCTCCCTACTACCTCAGTGTTCTATTCATATGACCGTATGTATTTTGCTGTCAGCAAAATGCGGGTCCACAAAAAACACGGATGATGTCCATGTGAGGTCTCTGTTGCATCTGTTTTTTTTTTTTTTGCAGACCCATTGTCTATCTTTTTTGCGGGACAACAGAACAGACATACGGATGCTGAGGCCCCTTTGAAATAAATGGGTCCGCATCCAGTACGCAAAAAATGTGGATCGGATACGGACGAAAAATATGGTTGCGTGAATGGCGCCTTATGCAGAGCCATAATATGGCGCCCATACACATTATTGTATCTCTGTATACACCTTCAATTTAATACAGAATAACAAAGAGGATTTTTCTCTGTTTAATCCTACAAATCCAATAGAAAAAAGTGGGATGCTCCATCTGAGCATATATGGCACCTCTATATGGCGGCAGTTGTATAGGCTCCATGCACAGACTCAAGACTCGCACCGTACGCATGAGCCCTTTCTCATTAGTGCACACACATATCTCATCATGATATCATAAGTTGGACAAGTTAGCCAACTCAGCTGTCAAAAATCTGACAAACTCCACTCATCTAAACCTGTACATGTTGCTCGCAGGAGTTAATGCACGTCATTATGTTGATTTATCCATTAGTTAGCCCCGATTTTCTCCCTGAAATTAGTCTATCCCTTTATTTTTGGACAATACAATTTTTGCCATTTTTATTTCAAAGCACGTCTGTTCCCTTGGACCAGTCACAAAACATTGCATGGGCGAATCTCCAACCGGACTGTAAATTCAATTCTGCCGGGCTGATATATTGAAGCTGACACATTTCACCTGGTTAATAGCGAGACGGGGAACATAGATTGTATTTTGTACACAGTGTAAAACATCAGGAATTCTGCGCATTCCCAAACCTTCCCTCACACAGGCTCGTCTGCTTTTTGTCTCGTTTATGTGTCAGCAAGTTTTGCTTTGACTTTATTATTACTTTTTTTTTTAAAGTTTGCCAAAAGTTAGCGTGTCTGTAATGCTATTTTTTTATTCTGTTTTATTTCTGAAGAACACTCTGTACGGGTGGAAATTTTGTCGAATTTTAGCTTAGAACTTGAAAAGAATTCAAGTCTTGCAAAGTGAACTTTCTCTTTGAATAATAGGAGTTTGAAGCCTTTCATGTATAATTCAGATATTGTACTCAGGGGAATAGTCTCAGTCAAGTGTATTCCCTCATTTCATTTAAATTAATACAATTAAGTTGTAGGTCTTAGTATCTCACTATGGGTAATCATGTAGGATGCATGCAAATGTCTTCTTCTGCCCAACACCCACATGGACACATGTAGTAATAGGCCAAAGAAACTGGACCTGCTGTATTTTCTTTTGAAGTAGCTTTGCTAGTCATCCGACTGTCTGTTTCAATTAGAATTTGTACAAAGTTTTTCCGGCATTAAATACTGGTGACTCATGCTTCTGTACATTGAGGAAACAAAACAGCAGCTACACCAGCGTATGGCCCAGTACAGAAGAGCCAGGTCCTGTGGTCAGGACTCAGCTGAGTACCTACATCTTGAGCACAGTGGATACTCGTTTGATGATGAGTTTTGCATCTTAAACACAGTGGAGGACTGGTTCAAAACAGGTGTCAAAAAGCTATTTATGTTACATTGGAGAAACAAAGCTTGAATACAGGTAGAGGGGTGCAATATCTATTGTCAGCCACTTACAATGCTGTTCTAACACTTCACCAAGGCAGTTTAACCCAAAGCTTCAGTCATGCAAATGCAATCAACATCTCACCTTAATGAGCTCCTTGACATTGTGTTGATTATGATTAGAGATGAGCGAATCAAAGCTGACGATCCGAATTTCAGGAACAATTTGATTCCTCGCGCTTCATGGTAACGAATCGCAATTTTTACTAAAATGGCAGCTAAAATGGTGGCTACACGTGTGAGGACATGGGGCAAGGAACTCTGGTAAGGTGGGATGCCATGCCATAATGCCAGGCATCCTCAAACTGCGGCCCTCCAGCTGTTGCAAAACTACAACTCCCAGCATGCCCGAACAGCCTATAGGTATCAGCCTACAGCAGGGCATTGTGGGAGTTGTAGTTTTACAACAGCTGGAGGGCCGCATTATGAGGATGCCTGCATAATGCCATGCATGCAGCCAATCAGCAGCCAGCCCTGTGATGTCACAGCCCTATAAACAGTGGTGGATTATTATTGGGGCGTTTGGGTCGGCAGCCCCGGGCCCAGGGTGAGTGAAGGGCCCACCACCAGACCCAAAGTTACTAAAATATATCTGCAGTAGCGACGCACAGCCAGCGCTTCACTTACACGCGCCGCTGCGCTGCCTGCTGCAGTGCAGACAGTAACAACCGGCCGGCTTGCTTGATCCCGCCCCCGTCAGCGCCGCGGTGGAAGGAGTTAAAAATGAAGCAGGGCGGATTCGGTGAAAGACAGAGTGCCGAGGAGAGGAGGGGGGGCACGTGACTCAGTCAGTCACTCACTGTAGCTCCGCCTCCTCCGTCACAGAACACAGAAGGCGCGCTGCAGTGCCCCCGATCTTCTCAGTGCCACCACTACTATTGCCACTGCCAGCGCCAGGAGTCAGGACAGCCTGGCTGGAGTGGCTGGGTCTGTGAGAGAAAGCAGCAAGGAGGGAGGACCTGCTTCGTCGGGGTTAACTTCCAGCATTCCAGTGAGCAGGCACAGCAGCAGCCAAAGCCAGTACATTTTATTGAATGGTGATGGCCTGGGCAGCAGGGCAGTGGGACTGTGGGTTGTGTCTGTGAGTGAGAGGCAGAGCAGCAGTGGCCATTTTAGTCAGATTACAGGTTACAGCCACTCTGCAGCTTTGGCTCTAATCTGACTGAAATGGCTGCTGCTGTCTGGCCTCTGCTCTGCCTCTTTTTCACAGGTGCCACTGCCCATCACAAAGTGTGTTTGACTATAAAAATGGTGGATTATTACACCAAGTGTTTGATATTAAAATGGTGGATTACAATTGATCCTTCTCTTTACAGGTGCCTAGCCCAGCACACCAAGTTTTTGACCATCAAAATGCTGAATTATTAATCCCTGTATGATATAGGGATTAATAATCCAGCATTTTGATGTTCAAACACTTGGTGTGCTGGTCTGGGCACGTGTGAGGAGAAGGATCAATAGTAATCCACCATTTTGATGTTCAAACACTACCACGCTACCACGGACCCTAAATTATGATTCCTGTTTGCAGAATCCATAATGGAATTCTTAGATAACCCATACCTTATATACCGAACTTGAAAACAGAAGTTCGCTCAACACTACTGGGCACCTGTGAGGAGAGAGACAG
The DNA here is from genome assembly GCF_905171765.1 of Bufo bufo. Taxonomy (NCBI): domain Eukaryota; kingdom Metazoa; phylum Chordata; class Amphibia; order Anura; family Bufonidae; genus Bufo; species Bufo bufo. Next base: position 47,837,624 of record NC_053390.1, read on the forward strand.
AGCAGTGGCACAGAGACATTGGCCAGCAGCCGCCATTTCAGTCAGAACCGAGCCAAACCTCCAGAGTGGTTCCTCCCCAAATATAGAGATTACTAATCCACCATCATGTTATATTTATTCTACAGATCTGCTTATTCCACTATCATTACCTCCTGTGAAATCCAGCATCTCACAGAAGTAAAAAACACAAGGACAGACAGCCCTACAAGAGGATCACAAGCCATTCATTTTGACGGTAAGAAGCTGTGTCTGTGCAAACTGTTTGGTAGGCAGGTCGCTGGAGAGAAATTCCCTTTAAAGGGGTTGACCACTTTCTGGTAATTGTTGACCAATGTGTTTCTGAGATGATATGACACTTACCTATAGTCCTTGGTGAAATTCTGCACCATTTTCTATATTTCATAAGGTATTCTCCCTTGTTTACAAAGTCTCTTGTGCTGTCCACACAGAGGTCCTGTCCATAAGATGGCCGATAATGGAGGGTCATGTGACCAGGCAAATCACCTCCATGTGATGTCTCCTCTATTCAAAGCCACTGCATCTGCCATCTGTACTTGTTCTGTTGGGAGTTTAGTACAGGTGCAGTGTGTTTGAATGGATGAGCCATCAAATGGAGGTGACATTATACACTGCTAGTTTCCATAGGTACGACCACCCTATAATGCAGCAGCGGTGGTCGTGCTAGCACACTATAGGAGAAAGTTCCAGACTCACTGGTGGCCGGGACCACATGAGTGCACAATCTTTCCTATAGTGTGCTAGCATTACCACTACTGATGGATTGCAGGGTGGTCATAATAAGCATGAAAATGAGCAGTTTTATAATGTGATGGAAAAATGCATCCAGCAAAGGAAGCAATATGGACAATCACAATAAATTAGTAAGTGCCTCGTGTTAACTTTCTCTACATGATAAATGCCACTTACTGAAGTGAGACAAAGCCTTATACTGGGGTCTCATTATGCACAAGGCACATTTACTTGCGCCAACCTTGGAGGCAGTTACTGGGTGGAGAGTGCACATATGATTTTTTAAATATTTTTTGTAATATTTTTGGATGCTAGATTGTTCGTTTCCTGAACATGATTATGGGGGATGTTATAAATGTATGTGGTCTGTAAGAGTGTATGTCCTCTGACACTTACTATTGTATACAGTATGGCACTATTGTACATTTTCCAAACTGGTTGTACAGAAAACTGACTTAGTTGTCCCGAGCAACCAATCAGATCCCACCTTTCATTTTTCAGATCTCATTTGGGAAATGAAAGGTGGAATCTGATTGTTTGCTATAAGTAACCAAGTCACTTTACCTTTTAATTTAGTTTGGATAAATCTTTCCCTGTAATAAAAAAAAAAAATAATCCATTTAATATATTATTTGAAGGACCATTTACCATTGTTATAAAAACTTCAATAAAGGTTCGAAGTTTGCAAAGAATTTCATGTTGTGTAGTTATCTTTAAATATTTACTATAAATATGGGGCAGAACAACGAATGGGGGGGGGGGGGGGGGGGGCGGGGTCATTGATAAATAGAGGAAAGGGGCCCAAGTTTGGGAAACAGCCCCGGGCCTATGATGCACTTAATCCGCCCCTGCCTATAAATACACGGCCATCTTGGATTCAGACATTTTCCAGCGCTCGGAGTGCAGGGACAGACGTGAGAAGGCTCTAGGGACAGCAATAGGAAAAACCTCATTGTGACTGAAAAAACGATTTATAAGTGCAGGGTAAGGATAGGGAGGAATCATTTCACAGCATCTTAGTGCAGGGAGAGACGTCAGAAGGCGCTAGGGACAGTGCTAGAAAAGTGATTTACAAGTGCAGGGAAAGATTATTTGGGGATGCAAATAGCCATTATACAGCTCTGTCATTCCAGCAATTTGTTCTTGGGGTGCAAGTGCCATGTTGAAAAGCCTTTAGTGGCTTTTATCTTTTCAAACAAGAAAAATATGTGTTGAAAGCGTTTAGTGGCCTATTTCAGTACAAAAAGAAAAAAATATTAGTCGCTTTTTTAATTTGCTTTTAATTTATTTAGTTAAGCTAAAAGTGTCAGACAGAGAAGTGCCAGGCAATGCACAAAGGAGTGGCAGAGGCCTAAATGTTTCTGGCGCAGGCAGAGGTCGCAGCAGAGTAAGGGGGTCATGGCAGCAGGAGTCGCAGCGAGAGGCCTGAGCTCTCGGTGTCATCTAGCAGTCGTGTCTTGACCAGCAATCCAGCGGTTTTTGATTGCTTAACTCTGTCATCCACTTCATTCCAAGTGAATTCAGACACCCCCAGCCAACAGTCGGTGGGTTTGTCAGACACAATCCTTAGTTGGCATGGGCTAGGAGCAGGTCCTCTGCCCTCCCCTTCCTCAACCTGCCTCTGTCCTTTCCTCCATTAGGCGGGCAACTAGTGATGAGGAGAGTGGCGTGGGAGAAGGTGTTGCGAGCAGTCAGGCTCCAGACCCAGAGACAGTTGAGGAGGACATCAGTGACATGCAGACAGTACTCGATGATGATGATGATGTAGCTGATCGCACTTGGGAGCTGGGTGATGAAGGGGCTTCATTCTTTTTTCTTCTTTATATAATAATGTAATATTATAAAATCCAGTGTCTCCATGATAAATCTGCAGCGTGGGAGCTTCTACACACTTTTAAAATAATCCTTCAGCGGGGCGAATAGATGCCGAATAACCAGGACGCTCCATGACCTTCCCAGGTGCTTCTGTCGGGAGCAGCGGTTCATTTCTGAGACATCCATATAGTGAGGGAGAATCCAAAGACCCTCTCCATCTCCGTGCACTAAAGGATGTCCTCCTTCCCATCCATGATCACTGGGAACTCGTGATGTTTTTCCTGACGAAGAGACCAGGGGCTGGTGGTTATGGTTTGAATCTTGATGAACTTCGCTACTCTTCCGGGCTCCAAGCAATCTTGCAGCTTTGTCTTCTCATTGTCTGTAGCTACTAGAGGCCTTTTCATGCCAGGCAGGTTCCCCCAGAAGTATCTGGCTCGATGAGCAGCCGATACCACACTTGCATAAATCTTGACAGGATTCGTCTCCAGGTGGATAGAAATTGTTTTTGGAATGCTTTCTCCATCGCAAACAACGTTGTCGAATAACCAGAATACTGGCTGATTCTCTCTTGTCTTAGGCAACACTTAATGTTTTTTTTATTAAATTTATTAAATATTTAATAAATGGAATCAAAACTTGATTAAAATTATAAGAAACTAAACTTAAACTCGCCAATATATGATCCCAATCTTCGATGGAAATTCCCGGACAATTTTCCAAGCCTTTGGTGCAGGAGAACGTGTATTATTTAATCGTACAGAGCCGAAGTGGCCTCCTCATGCTGCTGCCACCTCCACACTTTGTCGTCGTGCCACTCTGTGGCCTCCTTATGCTGCTGCCACCTCTACAATCTCTCGTCATCGTGCTACTCTGTGGCCTCCTCATGCTGCTGCCACCTCCACAATCTCTTGTTGTTGTGCCACTCTGCGGCCTCCTCATGCTGCTGACACCTCCACCATCTCTTGTCGTCGTGCTACTCTGGCCTTCTTATGCTGCTGACACCTCCAGACTCTGTCATTGGGCCACTCTGTGATCTCCTCATGTTTCTTCCATCTCACCATCCGTTGTGCTACTCTGTGGTCTCCTAATGCTGCCGCCACCTCCAGACTCTGTCATTGGGCCACTCTGTGGTCTCCTCATGCTGCTTCCACATCACCACTATGTCATAGGTCCACTCTGTGCACTTCTCATGCTGTTCTAACCCTCCCCACTTCATGACTGGTCCACTATTTTGGCTTTTGGCCTTGCTGACATCCTCATTTATTTGACCTTTCTTCTGATCTGTCAGAAGGAAGGAAAAATTAGACGCACAGCGGATCCTGTCTGTGTAGCAGCTGTAAGGCCTCTTTCACATGGGCGTGTCCGGATTAGGTCCAGATGCGTCCGGGTGCATTGCGGCAAACCCGCGCGAGTAGGAACACAATTGCAGTCAGTTTTGACTGCGATTGCGTTCCGATGTTCAGTTTTTATCGCGCGGGTGCAATGTGTTTTGTGTTTTTTTGAACTGTGGTACAACAGTTACAGAAGTTCAGGTTTGGGTTACACAACTTTACAGAAGTTCAGGTTTGGGTTAGTTGTAGTGTAGATTGTATTATTTCCCCTTATAACATGGTTATAAGGGAAAATGATAGCATTCTGAATACAGAATGCATAGTAAAATAGGGCTGGAGGGGTTAAAAAAATTTAAAAATAATTTAACTCACCTTAATCCACTTGTTCGCGCAGCCCGCATCTCTTCTGTCTTCATCTGTGAGCAATAGGACCTTTGATGACGTCACTGCGTTCATCACATGGTCCATCACATGATCCATCACCATGGTATTAAGATCATGTGATGAGCGTAGTGACGTCATCAAAGGTCCTATTGCTCACAGATAAAGACAGAAGAGATGCCGGCTGCGCGAACAAGTGGATTAAGGTGAGTTAAATTATTTTGTATTTTTTTTTAACCCCTCCAGCCCTATTTTACTATGCATTCTGTATTCAGAATGCTATTATTTTCCCTTATAACCATGTTATAAGGGGAAATAATAATGATCGGGTCCCCATCCCGATCGTCACCTAGCAACCGTGCGTGAAAATCGCACCGCATCCGCACTTGCTTGTGGATGCTTGCGATTTTCACGCAACCCCATTCATTTCTATGGGGCCTGCGTTACGTGAAAAACGCACAAAGAGGAGCATGCAGCAAGTGATGCGTGAAAATCACCGCTCGTGTGCACAGCCCCCCTTATAGAAATGAATGGGTCCGGATTCAGTGCGGGTGCAATGCATTCAACTCACGCATCGCATCCGCGCGGAATACTCGCCCATGTGAAAGGGGCCTAAGGCCTGTATGGTCCCATCAGAATTGGCTTATGATTTGGTAGCCAAAAGCAGCAGTGGGTACAAAACACAGAAGACATGCAAATATTCCATTCACGTGTCATCTCTGTTTTAGATCCACTTCAGGTTTTTTTTGCATTAGCAATACTGATGGATTACTGACCGAGTGAAGGCGGATGCTTCAGACAGGATCTATTTTTTGGGGGTTATTGTTCTGACGGATCAGAGGAAGGGCAAAAAAATCAGTGACGTCAACACAAACTTACTGCTGACACCCTCTCCACTCTGTCGGGGGGCTCTACCTGTATAAGCGTTTACTAGAACAGGTTCTGTAGACATCTATGTGGAATCAGCTGACGACGGTGTAAAAGGACTTAGCTTCTTCTTGGCACTAAAATCGACCTGTAAGGCTGAGTTGATACTTGAGTTATTTGGTCAGTTTTGGCCCCGTGACTGCCCAAATAAGTGAAAGGTGCAGTGATTCTAAGAGCGACGCCTGTCATCTGCATGTTATACTGACTCACAGTATTATTTCTCTACCACAGTAGACTCCCTATGCGTGTTACTGCAAGGCACAGTGTTCTACACCACTATAAAGGCTCTCTGCAGCCAGGAAATAGCTGTTTTTTAACATAATTCGCCGCGAATAAATTCGGACCGAACTGAATTTTTTCAAAAAAAACTCAGTGAACTGGCGAATTCAATTTTTGAAATTGATCAGAAACCTCCTCCACCACTGGCATCCGTAGCTATGTCTGGCCTTGTATTGAATATGTCTCTTTGCATCTAATACCCAATAGAATGGAATATGAAAGAGGGGAAACTCATGCTGACCTAGAGGAACATCGTGGGATGGTGGAGAAGATCGGTATGTGAGCTTGCAGGCATGTGCCTAGGGTGCTTATCATGAGAAATTGGAATCTTTAACAAAATTTGAGGAATGTTAATGGTTAACACATCTGTAGATGAAGGATAACTAGCTATGACTGAATGAAGCTATTGAAATATTTTAAGGAAAAAGGGCTGAACTTTGGAGAAAAGACTTTATATGTCTACTAGAACTGTAGATTCCAGAATAATATGACATTTTTTATTTTGGCGGTAGACACCATCAACATCATAGTAATATGACCCAGGGGCTAAGAAATGAATGTTCCTTGAACGTCTTGTTCCTTGGACATATATTCTACAGAATGAATTCCCTACAATAGTTGCACCTATTATACAACACACCTTGCTTTTTTTAATAATGCTACATGAAAAATGGCTTAATGGGTTAGAGAGCAATTGTCATATCTTGCTTCCTCGATATTGGTGTCTTTTAGGAGGCGACAGTCGATTTGTTGTAGTAGTTTCAATCCATTGAGAAGCGCTGTGTTGTCCATTTTTTATAAGCCTACAAGTCCTGGAGGCCAGCAGATCATCTGCACTTCAGCTGATATTAGGAACCAGGCGGCTTTTGCCCTGGTCATGTGGTGAGCATTCGCAATCTTATGTATTTTCTGAGCATGTCTTCTAGGAGGAATGGTCAATCAATAAAACTGAAGCCAGTGGAGCAAAAAAGTTGTCTTAAACGGATTCTCCCATCTGAGCCATTCAAGGAATATTGATAGAATATGCCATAAATGTCCAGTGGCAGTGGGTGTGTCCCCTACTTCTGGGACCTACTTGTATCTGAAGAATGGGGCCTCACTTTGCTTCCCAAAGTGAATGGAGGGCAAGTCACGCATGCGTAGCCATCCCTCCATTCACCACTATAGGAATTTTGAAAATAGCTGAGCGCTGGCTCTGAATGCAAAGCACCCTTTCCATTCACTGCTATGGGAATTCCAAAAATAGCTGAGTGAGTGTAATTGTCTTTTGGAAGTTCTAAAGCAGTTAATGGAGGAGTGACCGCAAATGGGCGGCATGCTCTCCATTTTTAAGATAGGAATGGGTCCCAGAAGTAGGACCCACACTTATCTGACATGTATTAGACCTTTATAGCATATCCTATTGTTATGCCATAAATGTCCCTTTTGTAAATACCTCCTTTATAAGACAACTCCTTCAACATTATCAATTTTGGGATCAACAAAAGTAGAAGTAGATGATCACTTTAACCTCTTAACGGAAAAACCCTCCCAAAAATGTCACTTATGTGTCTGCAGTACATCTTGTTGGCTCACAACTCAGGAGACACTATTGAATTTTAACCCCTTAGTGACATAATTAATTTTAGCCATAAGGATCAATAATATTTTCACCCTTTGTGTTCCAGCAGTCATAACTTTTAAATGTTTTCTTCTAAATTCTTTTTTTATTTTGCTGGATTAGTTGTATGTTTTTTAGGAACCATTTTGGGGTATATATTGTGTAGTAAATAACTTTTATTATTTTATTTTTAGGGTGAAATATAAAGAAAACTGCAATTTCAACATTATTTTGTGGAATTTATTCACGACATTCACTATGTGGTAAAAATAACATAATTTTATTATGTGGGTCACTACAATGATGATAATGCCACATTTCTATATATATATTTTTACTATCTTTCCATTCCTCCTGCAGCCTGTCAGCTCTGCAACTGCTCCCCCTCCTCCTCCAGACTGAAGGAGAGGGGGGGGGGGGGGGCTCTTTACTGCTCATATCTCTGGTTTGGTAGCAGCTAGAGATGGGCCTTTTATTGTTTGAAAGCTGGCATTTCAATCATTCACAGCATTATCTTCACTAAATGGGAAGGTATCACTGTTAGAAATCAGGATGCAGTGAATGCAGCTAAAAGTGAAAGTAAAAGCAGGTTACATAGTTACATAGTTAATTCAGTTGAAAAAAGACATGCGTCCATCAAGTTCAACCAAGGGATAGGTAGGGATGCGAATCCCAAAAGGAATTGAGATTCTGATTTCTACACCTTTTCATAAGCATTAATGTTTTTTACATTTAAGAATTCGTCTAAACCCTTTTTGAACAGTTGTCTACTGTTCCTGCTGGGACCACTTCCGGAGGAAGCCTATTCCACAGCTTGACAGTTCTTACAGTAAAGAAGCTTTGACGCTCCGGAGACTGAACTTTTTCCTCTCCAATCGGAGGCAGTGCCCCCTTGTCTTTTAAGCAAATTTTACATGGAACAGCTTTTCACCGTATTTTTTGTATGGCCCATTTATATATTTCTTATGTACTTCTTCCAGCTGTAGTGCGTCCTTTCTATGTACTGGTGCCCAGAACTGAACTGCATATTCCAGATGAGGCTGCACCAATGCTTTATAAAGTGGTAATATTACAACCCTGCCCCGCGAGTCCATGCCTCATTTAATACATGACAATATCCTGGCGGCCTTAGAAGCAGCTGATTGACATTGTATGCTGTAATTTAATCTACCATCTACAAGGACACCCAAATCCTTCTCTATAAGTGACTCTCCCAGTGCTACATCACCTAGGACATATGAAGCACAGAGATTATTACTACCAAGATGCATAACTTTACATTTGTCCACATTGAACCTCATTTGCCAAGTTGATGCCCAATCACTCAGTGTTCAATTCAGCTTGTAGTTTGTGGACATCTTCCATAGACTGTACAGTTCTACACATTTTAGTGTCATCTACAAAAATAGATATGGTGCTATTAATCCTGTCCTCAATATCATTAATAAATAAATTAAATAATAAAGGGCCCAGCACTGAACCTTGGGGTACACCACTTATAACCTTGGACCATTCTGAATAGGAATCATTGACCACAACTCTCTGGACACAGTCCTTCAGCCAATTTTCAATCCAATTACAAACTATACTTTCCAAGCCTATATGTTTATAATTACCTGTGGAGGACCTTAATCCTTTTTTGAATATGGGCACCACATTTGCCTTGTGACAATCACATGGCACTGTACCAGTACCTAGAGAATCTAGGGGGTCACAGCAATGACTGAACTAAGCGCTTTAAGAACTCTTGGGTGTAATCCATCTGGACCCGGAGCCTTGTTCATATTTACCCTCTTTAACTTCTCTTGGACCATATCTACAGTTAGCCAATTGAGTATATCACTGGATGTACTAACAGCCCCGGCGCCACAGAGATCAGCTCCTTTCTCTTATTTTGTATATACAGAGCTAAAAAACCTATTTAGTAACTCTGCCTTTTCCTTATCTTCAGTGACTACCCCCCCTTTACCATTATTTAGTGGCCCTACCTGCTCAGACCTAGGTTTTTTAGCATTTATATATTTAAAGAATTTTTGGGGATTTGTTTTGCTCTCTTTTGCTACTTGCTGTTCGTTTTGTATTTTTGCTAATTTTATCTCCTTTTTTACAGATTTTATTAAGCCCTTTGTAATCTTTAAAGGCTACAGCTGACCCCTCAGATTTGTATTTTTATATGCTCTCTTTTTGTCTTTTATTGCCCTTTTTACAGTAAGCCATGGGGGGGTTTAATTTTAGCCGTTTATACTTGTTATCTAAAGGGATACATTTTTTAGTGCAATTACTCAATGTGGATTTGAAGCTCTCCCATTTATCCTCAGTATTATTTTGTGACAGTACAGTAGCTGCTCCCAGTCTATGCCCTGAAATGCTGCCCTCAACCCAAGGAAATTAGCCTTTTTGAAATTCAGTGTCTTTGCTCTGCCTGACAGAGCTTTTTATAGTTTAGGGGGAATATAATTATATTGTGGTCACTATTAACTAGTGTTTCTCGAACAGTAACAAGCTCTGCATCATTATATATTACCAGATCCAACAGAGCATCGCCCCTAGAGGGAGCTTCTACAAACTGGCCCATAAAGTGGTCCTGCAGCAAGTTGAGGAATTTTCTCTCCTTTGCGGTTGAGCCAGAATCATGACCCCAGTCAATGTCTGGGAAGTTAAAATCTCCCATTATGACCACTGTACCAGCCTTTGCCTCCCGCTCGATTTGGTTATACAGTTGCGTTTCTATCTCTTTTGTGATGTTAGGGGGTCTATAGATTACACCAAGTATTATTTTTTCAGTGTTTATATCCCTTTGAACTTCCACCCATAAGGTTTCCACATCCCCACCATCCTCACACACAATTGCCTCTTTCACACTTGTCTGCAGATCACTCCTCGCATCCAGGCACACGCCACCACCTTTTCTATTGACCCGGTCTTTCCTAAATAGTGTAAAGCCCTCAATATTAACAGCCCAGTCATGCGAAGAGTCCAACCATGTCTCAGCCACACCAACTACATCTATGTGCTCTTCTAGTACTATAGCCTCCAGCTCCCCCATTTTTCTAGCTAGACTTTTGGCATTTGTGAAATACATTTTAAATTACTATTACCTATAAAGTGAATATCCGGGATTTTTTGGCTACCTTGGTTTATTTTTTGTATGTAACAGGTTCTTGTCACCAGCAGTTCTATTTTTCATAAATGCATAGTTATGCCCAGTCTTCTCCCTATTTTCCTCGCTAACCCCAGCCCCCACTAAATCCCCACTGTCCCCTTCTATAACCCACTCTCTATCTACACTATCTACCCCCTTATTAGTATGACCTCCCCCATCCCCCCAGATCCTAGTTTAAAAGCTTCTCCAGCTGTCTAATAATTTTTTTCTCCCAGGACAGTTGCACCCTCCCCATTAAGGTGCAGCCCGTCCCTACTGTAGAGCCTGTAACCGACCGAGAAGTCGGACCAGTTCTCCATGAACCCAAACTTGTACTTCCTGCACTAGCTTCTGAGCCACTTATTTAACTCCCTAAGCTCCCGTTGTCTTTTTGGTGATGCTCGTGGCACTGGTAGTATTATTGAAAACACTACCTTGGAGGTCCTGAACTTGAGCTTCTCACCTAGTTCCCTAAAATCGTTTCTAAGGACCTTCCATCTCCCACTGACTTTGTCATTGGTGCCAGTGTGTACCAAGACCGCCGGGTCTTCCCCAGCCCCACCCAGCAATCTGTCAATCCGATCCGCAATATGCCGAACCCGAGCACCCGGCAGACAACACACTGTTCGTCATGCACGGTCTCGGCGACAGATTTTACCACAATTATTCCTGACTCGATTTTTAACAGTGATATCTCCTGCTAATCTTGGGCTAATGCTGTCATTTCAGTCTTGTATGAAAGCCTGGAATGTCAGCTGCTACCAGTCAGGATATATCAACAGCTAAAGCAACCACCCCCTTCCACTTTTGCTCGAGCCCAGCTCCGGCAGAACAATTTTCTCACAGCCGGAGCTGAGCTCGATAGTTAAAGGGGTATTCTGGTTATATCAAGTTATCCCCTATCCACACGATAAGGGATAACTATTAGATTGGTGGGTCCCCCACCGATCACAAGAATGGAGCCCCCAAGAAATGAAGGCGTGGGTGCTTGTAAATGCGCATGGTCACTCCATAAATATCTATGGGAGTTCTGGAGATGAAAGCCAAGCGCCTTTTCTACCACCCGCTACGTTCCTTTCAGAGGGGGCTCCTCAGGGTTTGAGATCCTCATTCTCACGTTTGGTAAGACTCCCACCGATCTTTCCTGTGCATGGGGGATAACTTGATATAACTGGACTACCCCTTTAAGAGCTTAGAATGGAAATATGATTGACGGACCTAATGACTTCTTGTCACCAAACCCAAGATTTGTCTAATGTGACATTATTCTTCCATAAGGTTTTATAGATGGGAATGTATTATGAGGCTGACATAAATATCACAAGTGTACATGAAGGAGAGGTGCACTCGGCACTAGTTAATCTGTGTTCAAAGTCTGTTCCTATCATCCTAAATCATGTTTAAAAGGAATCTGCTCCTGAAAAGATCACCTTGTAATTATAAATGTTCTTTTCATTCCACGGCTCCCTCGGCTTCCTTTGCTCTTGACACATTCACCTACCACTGTTTCCCACCTGTCACTAATCACACAAACAGCATTATCTTCTGAACCATTAGGCATTCTGTAAATGCTTTATTTATTCCACAAGCCAGAAATAAAGTCTTCAAATATTAGAACACTATCAACGTATCAAATGACATCTCGAGAGAAGAAAGTGAATTTAAATGTGAACTACACACTGCCGAAGCAGAACGGAAAAGGCATGCAGAAATGTACAAAAAATATAGTGCATTAAACATAATATAATCATGAGGATGGTCATAGCAGCAGGAGACAAGTATGCCGGTTTTGTGGGGAGCAGTGACTTAATTTTATTATGTTAGTGAGGACAGAACTACTGTGATAAAGTGGGCAATAAGAATACAGGAAAGCCACCTGTTTCAAGGAAATGGTGGCAACCGAAGATTAGTGTGCTGGTTTTCTGGGGAGCAGTGACTTGATTTGATTATGTTAGTGATGGAGCAAAGAACTACTTGTGATGAAGCGTACAATAATAGAATACAATGTCACTACTTGTTTCAAGAATGGAGCATTAATTGAACACAATGTAACCACTAGTTTTAAATGAATGGTGACAGCAGGAAAAGGGTATGCTAGTTTTGCGTGGTGCAGTGACTTGAGTTGATTTTTTTTTAGTGAGGACAAAGTTACTTGTGATGAACTGGGCAATGATAGAGCATGATGTAACCACTAATTTCATGGGGATCATAACAGCAGCTTAGTGGTGAGCTGGTTTTGTGGGGAGCAGTGACTTGAATGTTTTAGTGAAACACAGAGCTACATGTGATGAAGAGGACAATGGTACTACACAATGTAACCACTAGTTTCATGTAAACGGTGACAGCAGCAGAAGTTTATGCTAGTTTTGTGCAGTGCAGTGACTTCAAGTGATTATTTTAGTGTGGAAAAAGGTACATTTGTGCAGAGGACAATAATAGGGCACAATGTAACCACTGGTTTAATGGAAAGAATACCAGCAGGATAAAGATGTGCTGTTTTGTGGGGAGCAGTGACTTGTTTATTTTAGTGAGACAAAGCTACATGTGATGAGAGCAATAATAGAACACAGAGGAACCACTCGTTTAATGGCAATGATGACAGCAGAAGTTTATGCCAGTTTTGTTGGGCACAGTGACTTAAGTTGACTATTGTAGTAAGGACAAAATTGTATGTGATGCAGTGGACAATGATGGAACACAATGAAGCACAACTTGTATTATGGGAATGGTGACAGCAGAATAGCTGTGTACTGGTTTTGTGGGATCATTGACTTGATTTGATTGTTTTAGTGAGATCCCTGCTCATAAGAGCTTACACTCTGCAGGAGAGAGGTCCCTGCTCATAAGAGCTTACACTCTAATGGATAGAGGTCCCTGCCCATAACAGCTTACACTCTACAGTAGAGAGGTCTCTGCCCATAAGAACTTACACTCTACAGGAAAGAGGCCCTGCCCAAAAGAGCTTACATTCTACAGAAGAAAGGACCTGCCAACACTGGCGTACATACAGGGGTCGCAGTTGCGACCGGGCCCGGCACTCCAGGGGGCCCGACCGCCTGTGGACCACTGGCCCTGCCGGCCCGCCCTGCAGTAGTGCTGTGTACCGAGTGCTCCTCGTTTCCGCACAGCCTGCTGCCCGCCCAGTGCTCGAGTCCTGTGGAAACGGAGTTCCAACAGTGTAATGCTGGGGCTCTGATCGGTTACCATGGCAGCCGGGACGCTACTGAAGTCCTGTCTGCCATGGCCAGTTACTCTGCAGCATTATACTTACATGCGCTGTGGCCGCCCGGTTGCTCCTTCTTGTAACTCAGAGGTCTGTGCGGCGCATTGCTATAAGCATAAGCAATGCGCCACACAGACCTGTGAGTTACAAAAAGAAGGAGCGCCGGGCGGCCACAGCACATGTTAGTATAATGCTGACTAACCGAGTAGCATCCTGGCTGCCATGGTAACCGATCGGAGCCCCAGCATTACACTGCTGGGACTCTGATCGGAACTGCTGCTGCCACCAATGATGGGGGGGGAGGGCACACTGCCCACCAATGATTTTAATACTGGGGAGGGCGCACTACCCACCAATGATTTTAATACCGGGGAGGGGGGGCAGGGCGCAGTGCCCACCAATGATTTTAATACCGGGGAGGGTGCACTCCCCACCAATAATTTTAATACCGAGGAGGGGGGGAGGATGCACTGCCCACCAATGATTTTAATACCGGGGAGGGGGGGAGGGCGCACTGCCCACCAATGATTTTAATACTGGGGAGGGTGCACGGCCCACCAATGATTTTAATACCGGGGAGGGCGCACTGCCCACCAATGATTTTAATTCCGGAGAGGGTGCACTGCCCACCAATGATTTTGATACCGGGGGAGGGTGCACTGGCCACCAATGTTTTTAATACCGGGGGGAGGGCGCACTGCCCACCAATGATTTTAATACCAGGGAGGGGGGGCGCACTGCCCACCAATGATTTTAATAGTGGGGAGGGTGCACTGGGGCTGATGGAGAGGCACTGGGGGCTGATGGAGAGGCACTGGGGGCTGAAGGAGAGGCACTGGGGGCTGGTGAGAGGCACTGGGAGCTGATGAGAGGCACCGGGGGCTGATGGAGAGGCACTGGGGGCTGGTGAGAGGCACTGGGGGCTGATGGAGAGGCACTGGGGGCTGGTGAGAGCCACTGGGGGCTGATGGAGAGGCACTGGGGGTTGATGGAGAGGCACTGGGGGCTGGAGAGAGGCTACTAGGGGCTGCTATGAGGCTACTGGGGGCTGCTATGAAGCTACTGGGGGCTGCTATGAGGCTACTGGGGGCTGATATATGGCTACTGGGGGCTGATATATGGCTACTGGGAGTTGCTATAAGGCTGCTGGGGGTTGCTATAAGGCTACTGGGGGCTGCTATGAGGCATGGGGCTCTTATCTAAAGGTCTGATTGGGGGTCATTCATATTGAGGTCTGAGCTGAGGTGTGATCTGAGGTCTTATTGTGGTCTTATTAACATTGGGGATCTTATTGGGGCTGTTAGCTGAGGTCTGATTAACATTGGGGGTTTGATTGGTGGTCTGACCTGAGGTGTAATGAAAAATATTTTTTTTCCGGAGCAGCTTGGAGAAAAAAGGCCTCACAGTCTCCCACACTCCTTCTGCCCGGCCAAGCCAGCCAGCACCCCTGAGGCCAAGCCAGCCAGCACCCCTGAGGCCAAGCCTGTCAGCACCCCTGAGGCCAAGCCAGCCAGCACCCCTGAGGCCAAGCCAGCCAGCACCCCTGAGTCTTCAGAACTGTAAGTAAATTATATATAAGGGGAGCTTATAATATGAAAGAGACAAATTATGTCCGAACAGACATATAGCGCAAATTCCAGTTTTTCTTTACGTTTTATGTTGCACTGAATTTTCTGCGAAATATATATACACTGCTCAAAAAAATAAAGGGAACACTTAAACAACAAAATGTAACTCCAAGTCAATCACACTTCTGTGAAATCAAACTGTCCACTTAGGAAGCAACACTGAGTGACAATCAATTTCACATGCTGTTGTGCAAATGGGATAGACAACAGGTGGAAATTATAGGCAATTAGCAAGACACCCCCAATAAAGGAGTGGTTCAGACCATTTCTCAGTTCCTATGCTTCCTGGCAGATGTTTTGGTCACTTTTGAATGCTGGCGGTGCTTTCACTCTAGTGGTAGCATGAGATGGAGTCTACAACCCACACAAGTGGCTCAGGTAGTGCAGCTTATCCAGGATGGCACATCAATGCGAGCTGTGGCAAGAAGGTTGGTTTGCTGTGTCTGTCAGCGTAGTGTCCAGAGCATGGAGGCGCTACCAGGAGACAGGCCAGTACATCAGGAGACGTGGAGGAGGCCGTAGGAGGGCAACAACCCAGCAGCAGGACCGCTACCTCCGCCTTTGTGCAAGGAGGAACAGGAGGAGCACTGCCAGAGCCCTGCAAAATGACCTCCAGCAGGCCACAAATGTGCATGTGTCTGCTCAAACGGTCAGAAACAGACTCCATGAGGGTGATATGAGGGCCCGACGTCCACAGGTGGGGGTTGTGCTTACAGCCCAACACCGTGCAGGACGTTTGGCATTTGCCAGAGAACACCAAGATTGGCAAATTCGCCACTGGCGCCCTGTGCTCTTCACAGATGAAAGCAGGTTCACACTGAGCACATGTGACAGACATGACAGAGTCTGAAGACGCCGTGGAGAACGTTCTGCTGCCTGAAACATCCTCCAGCATGACCGGTTTGGCATTGGGTCAGTAATGCTGTGGGGTGGCATTTCTTTGGAGGGCCGCACAGCCCTCCATGTGCTCGCCAGAGGTAGCCTGACTGCCATTAGGTACCGAGATGAGATCCTCAGACCCCTTGTGAGACCATATGGTGCGGTTGGCCCCGGGTTCCTCCTAATGCAAGACAATGCTAAACCTCATGTGGCTGAAGTGTGTCAGCAGTTCCTGCAAGACGAAGGCATTGATGCTATGGACTGGCCCGACCGTTCCCCAGACCTGAATCCAATTGAGCACATCTGGGACATCATGTCTCGCTCTATCCACCAACGTCACGTTGCACCACAGACTGTCCAGGAGTTGGCAGATCCTTTAGTCCAGGTCTGGGAGGAAAGCCCTCAGGAGACCGTCCGTCACCTCATCAGGAGCATGCACATGCGTTGTAGGGAGGTCATACAGGCACGTGGAGGCCACACACACTACTGAGCCTAATTTTGACTTGTTTTAAGGACATTACATCAAAGTTGGATCAGCCTGTAGTGTGTTTTTCCACTTTAATTTTGAGTGTGACTCCAAATCCAGACCTCCATGGGTTGAAAAATTTGATTTCCATTTTTAAATTTTTGTGTGATTTTGTTGTCAGCACATTCAACTATGTTATAAAAATGGATAGACCAGGCACTCAATATATGTTGCTAAAATGAGATATTTATTTACACACTGGTAAAAGTTAATAAAATTCAATTGAACAAACTGTGACAATATAATAACACTCGCAATAAATATAGCAGCAACAATATGTCAGTGCAGCACATGTGGCATAAGACAAAATAAGTGATAAAGCGCATTCAAATGATGTTGGGATCCAAAATATATAACTCTGGAGTTGAGTTAATCACCATGGTAACATAGATGATTCCTTATGGAAAGATAGCAGCATAGATAGTTCCTTCTGGGGAAATAAATAGTTCCTTCTGGGAAAATAACAGCACAGGTGGTAACATAGATGATTCCTTATGGAAAGATAGCAGCATAGATAGTTCCTTCTGGGGAAATAAATAGTTCCTTCTGGGAAAATAACAGCACAGATTTTTTCAGCATGCCAGTACAAGGTTCGTCCCTTGTACTGGCATGCTGAAAAAATCTTCCCTAGAATCTTCCGTAGGACCCGAACAGACGTCTGAAGCAAAGCTCCACAAGCTCCGTAAGCACCGCATGTGAGTCGACCAAGTACGCTGACGAGACTGGATTCAGAGTCAGCTACCACGGACTTGTTCACCGATCGGGGAGGTAATATCCCGGAGAAACAAAGCGACTAGACCAAGGTAATATTGCGCAGGTGAGTGGGACGCCACCACGAGCGCTCATCTTTCTGTACCTGAGGTCAGTTTGCAAAAACCGAAAGGATCGGTGACCTATTAACTTTTTCAACAGCTTTATGTGCTAGGAGCAGAATTGTCTTTATGAAAATTTCCTGAATTGAGTGACTATTACGATTCTTTATAAAGAACCACCTGTGCTGTTATTTTCCCAGAAGGAACTATTTATTTCCCCAGAAGGAACTATCTATGCTGCTATCTTTCCATAAGGAATCATCTATGTTACCATGGTGATTAACTCAACTCCAGAGTTATATATTTTGGATCCCAACATCATTTGAATGCGCTTTATCACTTATTTTGTCTTATGCCACATGTGCTGCACTGACATATTGTTGCTGCTATATTTATTGCGAGTGTTATTATATTGTCACAGTTTGTTCAATTGAATTTTATTAACTTTTACCAGTGTGTAAATAAATATCTCATTTTAGCAACATATATTGAGTGCCTGGTCTATCCATTTTTATAATATATTACTTGCTCGTGGCTGGGTGTGCCACCTAGACCAAGAGCACCTACTCCATCTTGTCCAGCTGAAGCGATCCACAGATAATTTATTGCTAATTTACATTCAACTATGTAAAGAACAAAGTATTTCAGAAGAATATTTAATTAACTCAGATCTAGGATGTGTTATTTTTGTGTTCCCTTTATTTTTTTGAGCAGTGTATATATTTTTTTTGTGGGGGGGGGGGTTTCGGGGTAGCAGTGGATCTTGGGTGAGTTCCCACGCTTTTTTTCGCAGGACTTGACCCCTGCGCCGACCCTTTATTATACTTACCCTCCCCTTTAATATACTTACCCTCCCCTCCCCGGCCGGCGCTTCACTGCCATGAGCGCGTACAGGTGACAGTGCAGTGGCGGCTGGGAAGACAGGAAGAGGAGCGGAGCGCGACTTCTGCCGGAGGCCCGAAGAGGAAGAGTAGCCCCGCAGTGCAGAACAGGTAAGTATTGGGGCCTGGGGGAATGGGGATCACTCTGGGCTGCCGCCGCTGATTGATCTGATCCGATGGGGGCTGAGTGGGGGTCTGATGGGGGTCTTTGGGCTGATCTGAGGTCTGATGGGGACTGACTGGGGGACCTGGGCATCTTTGGGCTAATCTGTCACCGCCAGCTCTCTGAGAAGGTCTGACAGACGTTCTTCTGTACCTCTTGCATGATGTTCTTTGTTTTGGTTTCACTTTCTCATCTCCTTTCCTTCTCCCAGCTGTCATCTATTTACACTGATTGCCTCCCTTTATATTCCCTCCCATACTGCCTCACTTTGCGGTTTATACTTCTTCCTGGATGAGTTGTTCACTGCTGGATGCTCCTTCTCCTGATTCCTCAGATAAGTCTGTTTCCATTATTTGTGTTTACTTGCTGGCTTGATTGTAGGTGACCCTGACTCCGTCCGTATTAAGTGCAGGGAGCAGGTGGTCGTGTCCCCTCACTATTATAGGGTTTTCAGGTGTCAGATAGTATAAGGTACGTGGACATGCAATCCTCTACCATAAAGATCTTTGCATGGGCTTAGCAGTCAGGGAGAGCTCTAGGGGTTTTATAGGGCTCACCCATATGCTCCTTAGTTTGGGATCAAGCCAGTCGGATGTTTAGTGGGGGTCTGATGGCGGTCTTTGCGCGGATTTGAGGTCTGATGGGGGCTGAGTGGGGGTCTGATGGGGGTCTTTGGGCTGATCTGAGGTCTGATGGGGGCTGAGTGGGGGTCTGATGATGATGGGGGGTCTTTGGGCTGATCTGAGGTCTGATGGGGGCTTAGTGGGGATCTGATGGGGGTCTTTGGGTTGATCTGAGGTCTGATGGGGGCTGAGTGGGGGTCTGATGATGATGGGGGGTCTTTGGGCTGATCTGAGGTCTGATGGGGGCTGAGTGGGGGTCTTTGGGCTGATCTGAGGTCTGATGGGGGCTGAGTGGGGGTCTTTGGGCTGATCTCAGGTCTGATAGGGGCTGAGTGGGGGTCTGATGGGGGTCTTTGGGCTGATCTGAGGTCTGATGGGGGCTGAGTTGGCTGATATGAGGTCTCTATACAGTAGACTGAGGCCAGCAGCAGCCATTTTAGATTGCAGATTACAGCCACTCTGCAGCTGTGGATCTAATCTGACTGAAATGGCTGCTGCTGACCTCAGTCTCTCTGCCACTGCTGCTCTTAGGGTGGCCAGACGTCCGGTTTTTAGACTCCTGGTCCGGCGCAAGGCCATGACAGAAGTCCCCCTTTTTTTGTTGTTATGGATGATGGGACGGCGGGTCCGGCTCAGGCATGGTCACTTTAAGTACCAATGGCAGGGGCAGGGCCTGGCAGCATGTCCGGATCACACTGCACGCTTTCTCCCCACCACATCTCAAAACTTGCCCAGTAGTCTTGACTCTATACTACAGTCACTCACCACACCTCGCCTCATTCTCTCTCTCTCTGTGCCAGACATTTCTGCCAGCCTGAGACAGGCCCAGGAGCAGCACTCATTCAGCCAGCCAGAGCCCACACTGAGCCCAGCCAGCCTCCAGCCAGGGCCGGACTGGGACAAAAAATAGGCCCGGGCATTTTTGACTGAGCAGCCCAATCACATGACCCCCAACAGGCCCCACCCCCTTGCAGTCTAGGGGCGGAACCAAACCCGGAAGCACAATTGAGGGGCAGGGCCAGACACCAGTAAGATAGGAAGGCTTCAGCCAACACACAAGCTTTGCAACAACCAACATACAGATCTTGCAACAATATAGGAAGCTACAGAAAAGTCTTATAATATCCTCAGTGGATCTCAACTTCCCCATCCTCCACACCCTGTACAGGTCAGTGCCCCCGAAATAGCACTCACAGTTCTCCAGCAACTCTGGCAAATACCACCTTTTCCGTACAGGGTGGGTTTACATCTGCGTTATGCCATTCCGTTATAGGTTCCGTTCCAAACGGAATATAACGGAATGGCCAGATGGAATGCAAAACGGAAGCCTTTAAGAGGCATTCCGTTTTGCTCTGTCCTAATAGAAGTTTATGAGAAAGCATAACGGATCAGTCTGGGTCCCCTTATGCAAGACGGAAAACAAAGTCCTGTTGACAGGACTTTGTTTTCCGTCTTGCATAACAGGAACCAGATGGATCCGTTTTGATTCCCATAGACTTTTAAGAGGACGGAAAGCAAACTGAAAGCCTCTTGCAGAGTCTGCACTGTAGAAGAGAGAGATAGCAGTGGCTGTGAAGGGAAAAGTTCCAGAACACATAATGACAGCCCCAGAGCCTTTCTGCTGCCTGACCAACTGTATGCTGCCACAGCGCCAGCCTGCAGGACATCAGAGAGGCCTGGGGTCCACATTATAGCACCACTACATTTACTTATTATCAAAAAGCATCATACATAACCAAGCAAAAGCCAGAATATAATAAAAGACAAAAACATTAAACTACATTTATAATAAAACAATTTACTTACAAAAGAAGCTATTCAGTCGTCTGCTGTGCCGTCCTCTGCTTGCTTCCACTGATTATTTGCCCTCCTTTCTGTCTCTCCTCAGTGCGCAGGCGCAGTGTTATGGGGGATCTGTGGATGACAGTATGACACACTGTTTTGGGGGACCTGTGGATGACACACTGTTATGGGGGCATCTGTGGATGACGCACTGTTATGGGGGACCTGTAGATGACACACTGTTATGGGGGATCTGTGCATGACACACTGTTATGGGGGATCTGTGGATTGCACACTGTTATGGGGGACCTGTGGATGACACACTGTTATGGGGGACCTGTGGATGACACACTGTTATGGGGGACCTGTGGATGACACACTGTTATGGGGGCATCTGTGGATGACGCACTGTTATGGGGGACCTGTGGATGACACACTGTTATGGGGGACCTGTGGATGACACACTGTTATGGGGGACCTGTGGATGACACACTGTTATGGGGGACCTGTGGATGACACACTGTTATGGGGGACCTGTGGATGACACACTGTTATGGGGGACCTGTGGATGACACACTGTTATGGGGGACCTGTGGATGACACACTGTTATGGGCATCAGTGGATGACACACGGTTAGGGGGCATCTGTGGATGACACTGTTATGGGGGCATCTGTGGATGACGCACTGTTATGGGGGATCTGTGGATGACACTATTATGGGGGCATCTGTGGATGATGCACTGTTATGGGGGCATCTGTGAATGACACTATTATGGGGGCATCAGTGGATGACGCACTGTTATGGGCATCTGTGGAGGACACTCCAGTGTTATGGGCATCAGTGGATGACACACAGTTATGGGGGCATCTGTGGATGATGCACTGTTATTAACAGTGTGTCATCCACAGACCACCCCCCATAACAGTGTCATCCACAGATATCCCCTTAATAGACTGTTAAGGGGATATCTGTGGATTGCATGGCACTGTTATGGCGGCATCTGTGGATGACACTGTTATGGGTGGCCGGGGGGATCTGTGGATGACACACATATATGGCAGCGCAAGCATCTTGTGCAATATATATGTGTCATCATCCACATCATCCACAGATATCTCCCCCCCCCATAACAGTGTCCCTCCCTATTGTAAGACAGACCCCACCGTTCCTTATGTAAGTGAGCTATTGAGCTTGTAAATAAACTTGTGCCAAGTATATGAGTAGTTAGTAACTACTCATATACTTTGCACAAGTTTATTTACAAGCTCAATTGCTCACTTACATAAGTTACTATCTAATAATCTATCACTATCACTAACTTACTGCCTGGGACAGTCAGGACTCCGATTGTATTCACAAGTACAAGTTCAATTCACAGTTTTTCTTTTTCACAGACAGTAGTCAGTGCTGCAGTGCACAAAAGACTGTCATTCACGGCTCACCACATCCATTCACTGTGGGCATGGGCAGGCGGCAGCCACAGCCAGTTGGGCACTACTGGGGCGGGCAGGCAGAAGCTGGTGGCTCCAGTCCCGCTCTTCAACATTCAAACTAGGCGGCCGGCGGCAGCGTAACGTGACGTACGCGCATGCTCCTCCCACTTTATTAATGAAGGCGGAGCAGGCGCGTGATGTCGGAGTGAGTGATGTTACGCTGCCGGACGCCGGGAGATGGAGTGACGGAGGCGGAGCACAGGAGGCGGAGCAGTGGGGGTGGACTGTCTCTACTCTACAGACTCAGACAGTCAGTATGTGTCTTCTTTGTGTCACTCATGATTAAGGCTATGCGGCCGGGGCTGGCAGGCGGCAGAGCAGGAGGCGGAGCACAGGGGTGTGATTAGGCCATACCCGGCACACCCACTTGAGCCCTGAGGCGGCCCCCCTGAGGCGGCCCGGCCCACCGGGCAAATGCCCGGTCTGCCCTATGGCCAGTCCGGCCCTGCCTCCAGCATTCAGCCTTGCCAGTTGCCACTGACTTTCAGCAGGTCGATTCAGCAGCTTTCAGCCTGAGCAAGCTCAGGTAAGAGTTTTTTTCTGGCCTTGGTATGTTCTGTATATTATTATATGTGAGCTGGCCTGGTATAAGTTATACATCTTCTGGTATATTAAGATGTATAACTTATACCAGCTGTACATATATAATTATATACAGGAGATGCCCAGGTTATACCAGCATGCACCGTATCACTATATACAAGATGTATAAATTATACCAGCTGTACCTATATAATTATATACAGGAGATACCCAGGTTATATCATCATTTGGTCCACTATTCCACTATATACAAGATGTTATACCGTATATCATCCTCTTGTATGTGTATAATATATATATATACATACATACATACATACACACGCGCTCGCAGAGGGGGGGTGAAGTCAGGTTGGGCGCGGCGATGGGGCCCCATGGATCAGTTTCGCACCGGGGCCCCATGGCTTGTGTGTACGCCACTGCCTGCCAATAAGAACTTACACTCTACAGGAGAGGTCCCTGTCCATAACAGCCACTAATCTGCTTCCTATTGGAATAATTCCGGGGTAGTTGGTATGTCAGAGACACCAGTGCAAAGCACCAGAGAAACAGGCAAAAAACATAAACAGGACCATGCTGGGGTCAGGCAGACAGAGTACATCCAAATCCAAGGACAGTCCAGGGCCAGGGTAGATGGAACTAGGTCAGAACACAGCCAGACGGACAGATCAGGATCACAGGCACAGGTCAGATGACAGACAGACTGGAGGCAGAAACAGACAAACAGATTATAGCTCTAGTATATGCTCCAGCAGGCAAGAGTGACCTGGCAGACCTACTAAGACCAAATGCATATCTAACAGGTGGGACACACAGCCCAACATACAGTATATGGCTCTGCTAATCAGCACCACATAGCTTAGCACCTTTACCCAGAGTAAAGGTGCATTCACACAACTGTATTTTTGGTCCGCATCTGATACGCAATTTTTGTGGATCAGACATAGACCCATTCATTTCTATTGGGCCACAAAAAATGCAGTGGAAAACAATAGAACATGTCCTATTCTTGTCCGTTTTGCAGACAACAATAGGAGGTTTTTTTTTATGGTGCTCGTAAAAAGTGCGAGATCACCACTGACCGCATCTGCATTTTCGCAGATCCACAATTTGCAGGCTGCAAAATGGATACGGACGTGTGAATTTCCCCTAAGAGGGAGTTATGTATAAACCTTAATTCACACACACAAAGGAGAAGTGCAACATTTACCACATTTAGCTATATCTGAAAGGTGCTGTTCACATTGCGTTTTTTTTCCAGAGAGATTTCAGTGCTGGTGTCTGCGCCAAAAGCCCACAGCAAGAGATGCTGTGTGAACATCGCCTAAATCTGTTTTTCACAGATTTGTGACTGCTTGGGTTAGTTTGACCACATGATCGACCACATATACCATCGAGGGTAAAGTCTAGGAGAAAGGGGCAATAAATTAGCATTTATTAGTTCCATAAGGTGAGGCAACTGTAATTTTGAATTCTTCAAAAAAATTAAGATGCCATCTGCATACATACTTATTTTGTCAGATGTCCCCTTCATGCCAAAACCTTTAATCCTTTCATCTGATCTAATTTTAGCTGCCAACGGTTCTATAAATAATGCAAACAGCAAAGGGGAAAGAGGACATCCCTGTCTTGTTCCTCTATGCAAGTCTATTTGCTCAGACCATACCCCATTTATGTTAATTCTAGCTTTGGGATGATTATATAAATTTTGGACCCACTTAATAAAGTATTGGCCCAAATTCATCCTATACATTATTTTCCAGAGGTATTCCCACTCCACCCTGTCAAACGCTTTCTCGGCGTCTAATGACAGGATGGAGTGGGAGCCTCCCCTGCCTGCATATTCAAAAAAACTCTATGTACTGTATACTAGATTGTACTAATCTCTTGGGTATAAACCCAGTCTGATCTGGGTGAATTAACCTGTCAATAACTCTCTTTAATCTATTAGCAAATATTTTTGCACAGATTTTATAATCTGTATTTAACAGAGAGATCGTGCGATATGCCCCGATCTCTCTTTCATCCTTACCCTTTTTCAGAATAAGTGTAATATCAGCTTCAGATAAAGATGGAGGGAGTTCACCAGTCTGATTGGTTTTATTTAAGACCTGTAACAGCATTGGCAAGATTTTAACTCCATACTGCCGATAAATCTTAAACGGGAGTCCGTCAGTCCATGGGGAAGAATTTCCCCGAATAGTCTTGATAGCCTCAAATACTTTCTTTTAAATCTATAGGTCGGTTTAGTATTTTACATTCCTCCTCTGTTAATTTAGGAAGGTTAATGTTCTCTAAGAACATTTCAACATCTCCATCCTGCTGATTTTTATTGTTTGTATATAAGGTTTTATAATACTTAACGAACTCCCGCTCAATCTCCTCCGGACATGCAGTAACCACCCCATTGTCCAATCTAATATTTTTTATTCTATTTATACTTTTTTGGTTTTGGATCAAGGATGATAAAAGGTTTCCTGGTTTCCCTGCTTGGGAAAAATGTTTAGCTCCTGTATAGAAGACCCTCTGTTGTGCTTTTTCTGATAAAGAACCATAAGTTTTTATACTCCAACCTCGCTTCTTCAAACTGTAATTGTACAGCTGAGTTCGTGTTATTAAGCATCTCTCCCTGTAAGGATCGAACCCTTCTATCTAGGGCTAGTTCTGCCGCATATTATTATTTTTTCCTATTTATTTTGGCCATATATGCTCCACGCAAAAACTCTTTAAAAGAGTCCCATACAAAATGCATAGGTGCGGATGGAGCATTTAATAGCCAAAATTCTTGAATCTCCTTTGTTATACTTTCCTGATCCTTAACCAGCTTGATCCAATGGGGATTTAGTCTAAAACGTCTTGTTTTCTTCTTATCAAACCCCATTTCCGTTGTTACTACTATTGGATAGTGATCTGAAATCGTATGTGTTTCATACTTCATTTTTATTACCAAATCCAAAAAAATTTATGTTAGCAAGAGCAAGGTCTATTCTAGACATCACTGTATTCGCCCGGCTAAAACAAGAGAATATTCTTTTATCTCCATACAGATATTGCCAAATGTCTGTCAATGCCATTTCCCGGCAGACTCTTCTTAGCAATGTTAGTTTATCTTTATTTACTTTATGCACATGATGAATAGAAAATCTATCTTTCTCTAGGTTCATTACATCATTAAAGTCCCCGGTAACCAGGACCGGGCACCTTGCTCTAGAGCCAATAAAGTCCGCCAGGTATGACATGGCACACATAGAGAAAGGTGGAGGGATATACACAAATGCCACTATGCAAACAGTGCCGTTCAACTGACAATGCAAAAAAAACAAATCTACCTTTTCTATCAACTCTATGAGCAATTGGAATATAATCCACACTCTTGTGGACGTAAACACTGACACCCCGGGAATAGGCCAAGAAGCAAGCATGGTAGTCATATTTTGCCCATTTCCTTCTCGCAATACTAATATTCTCATATATAAGATTAAAATGAGGATTAAATTGTTGGCTAAATAACCCCAAAATATTTTGAAGGGGCTGTTTATCATTATTACATTTTTCACATATGACTCCCATTAGGTTAAAAAGAAAAAAGAAGCCATAACCACCCTTACCAAGTCCCCGATGCTGCCATTCCGAAGTTGGTCCTCCCCACATCCTGGTCCCAGGAAACACCTAAAGATACCTGCTCATTCATTTAGTGACCACACTGATGACCCACCACTGACTGTGATTGGCTGAGTGGGCCCTTCCTGGCCTTTTTTGCATGTCCAGCCGGGACCAGGAAATGAAAATCTAAACAATTTTCTGTCCTTTCTTGAGTGTATATGTTGGCTGCAGGATCCAGCTGGGAATAGGCCACAAATCCCTCTATCAAAGTCACAATGCAAAATGTTACCGGATCTGCGCCAATTCTCTCTTCAGCGGTCTCTACGACGTAAGTATATCCCTTCTCCGTGAAGCCAACTCCTTCTCCTGATCTCTTTTCACAGTGTAATCCTCCTTCCAGTTTTTGTTCTTTCAACGGGTCACCATCAACAGCAGCATAATATCTCCGTGCCGAATCCTCGATAAGAAAAATATATAGTGAAAGTCCCCAACTATAGATGAGCGAATAATTAAAAAATTAGATTCAGCTGCTTCTCCGAATTTTCCCAAAAAATGTAGCTTTGTGACAAATTACTTCATCACGAAGCAGCAATTGCACCGCTTCCCATCATTGTACCCTTCAGATGCCGCGTTCATACATGATCGCGGCATCTGATATAAATAACAGAATGTAAAAAAATATATAATAATCGTCCTTGATCCATTTGCGGCCGCTGCAATCTTGCTTGAAGATCTGGTGCAAAATCTTGAATGGCCTGTGAAGACATCATCACACTGGCCACCATAGTGACCTCATACATCACCAAGAAGGAGCAGGCGGCCTGTAGCGAGCAAAAGGATCAGATAAGTATGATTTTATTTTATTTTATTATACACTATTTCAGGTTAAATTGATTCGCTACCGTGAAGCACAAGGAAATTCGTCCCCGTTCGAATCTAATTTATCCTGAAATTCGGATCAAATTCCACTTTCTGGACTTCGATTCACTCAACACTATCCGCAACATATGATATAACAAGGACACTTTATTCACTTACAGGATAAAACTTTGTCAACAGCATATAAAATGAATCATCACCAAAAGTCCAGATATGCCCGACCTGGGTTTTGCTCCAGCTTCTTCAGGAGAAAAGGAAGGTTTGCCCCGGTAACATTTTGAATTGGGATCAGGAAATGGTAAACAGCGGTGACTGGAGCAGGCTTTATAATGGAACCCGCGAGGGATCGTTAAGGGTGAATATGGCTTATTTTATATTTTCAAACAACTGTGGGCCATACGTATATAAGAAAAAGGATTTACAATAAAAATCACACACCCATAGAGTAAAAAAAAACAACATTTTCCTGACTCTGAAATTCTGTTTTATCATCTCCCATTCAAACCTCCAAGATATTTCGAATTACTGCTGGCTAATATCACGCTTTGTTTACTTTTATTTACCGTACAAACGATTTACGCTGTTAACGCCTCATCTTAATAATTGCAAAGGGGCCGGCAAGACCGGATGGGAAAATATTCCAGCAGTCTCAGGTTATTCCGTGCAATACACTACTGGGTCCTATGCCTCTTAGCTGCCCATGAGTAAAGGCTGGCAAGTGCTGACTGTAACATTTCCATTGTACGGTTTATGCTAAATAGGCATATCTTAATTGCATTAGTCAAAATAATTAGCTAATATATTTTTGCATAATGACGAGGTAAGCAAATATCACTATAGCTCAGTGCTTCGTGGCTGAGTAAATTTGAAAAATTAATAGACTCCCAATTTTCTAATTATCAGCTTGTATTCAAAACCCAAACAATGAAATGCTCCAGCGTGCAACCGGGGCTTCTGAAAATCCGTTTGCAGTAAGAAAAACTTCTACGCACCTGTGTTTGTTTTTTTGTCCATTTTTTTTCCCCTTCTCGAAATTCGAAAACCTTCATCTGTAATCTTTCTCGAAAAAACAGACGATCGCCTTCACTTATTGCCGTTGACACAGTGGGGAGGTTATTATAACGTAATTAGACACAATGGATAATTAGAAGACGACTAATAGTAAAAAGAAAGATTATTCCGTTCGTCGAAAATGATATGAAAAGGTGTCCTTAATCCCCCAAATAGAAATTTTAATGGTTTAACCTTTTTAATTATGGATTTTTAAGCGCTGTTGATTTAGACCAGAACGCAAACAAACATTTGGCATATAAAGATGCTACAGGCTGCGGGGAATTAATGAACATTTAAATCCGTACGACTAATTGTATCATTGCGTGCGTGGTAATAAAAAAAGAAAAAAAAAGAAAAAAGAAAAAAAAAAAAGATGCTGTCTAATGGGGACGATCAGATGACAACTGAATTAAAGGGGCTGTTCAATGCAGGCAACTTATCTCCTTTCCACAGAATAGGGGTTTGTCTGATCGGCGTGGGTCCAACTGCTGTGGTCTCCACCGATCATGGGAACCAGGGAACATGCTCCCCGTTTGAATGGAGTGGCAAAGACACACCGCTTCATTCAAATCTATGGAACTGTTAGAGATAGCCGAGTACAAGGGCTTGGCTATATCCGCATCGTGACACCCCCCCAGGGCCAATAGGGTCCAAAGTTTTTAGGGATGCTGAGTGGTGATGCAGCCTTATTAGTTCTGTGTGTCACAGTGCTCCTACCTGGATATCGTCACTCCTCAGGGTTATGCTCTGTAGCAATAAAGGGGAGAGTGATAGTTGGTGGAGTAAGAGTTCAGACTTTATAAAGTTCAACGGCTTTACTTGAATAAACTTGCATCAAGACAATAAGAGGTCTCTCTCTTGGTTCCAGCAGGTTTTAGGGCAAACTGGCAGGCAAACTTGTATACCTTGCTTTATCTTTCTCTGCTGCGAAAATCTCTGGCTTCAGTCTGGTTACTGGACGTTCTGGTACCTTTTGAGTGGGGTGCATTTGGCTGTTGACCTTCTTGTAATAATCTGTCTATAAACTGTCATGGTGCTCAATGAGCTGCTTCCCTTGGAAGACTCCTGCTGCAAAATTGGGGCCATTCCCCTCACTGCGCCATCTTGACTCATCTGCTTCCACCACTAGACTCGACTAGACTTTAGAATGAATCAAGCTTCATGCAACCTTCCCCTTGGTAGGAAGCAGGACTAGCCCACTTATGCCCAACAGGGGGGAGAATAGAATAGTAAGTTCCATTCTATCTAAAGATCTGTCTCTGCCAAATACACTGCCACGTGCTGGCTAACCAGGCACAGTACATGAAATACAATACATAACAGTTGCATAGCAATATTAGGAATGCACAGTGTAGGAGGACCTGGAATAAATACACAGATGACATTACTAGCCATTAGAGACAGTAGCCTGGTGTAGGAATGGTAGTCCCTGCTCTGGGGTACTACATATCCGGCAGCCCCATTGAGCTGAATGGAGTGGTAGCGTGCATGCATGACTGCCATTCAAATGGGACAGACTACAAAGTTGATGACCTATTCCATCAATATCAGATAGTTTGGGCTGCAAATGCCAGCATCCTCATTGTTCAGCTCATAGAAGAGGCAATGATATTTTATCAGAATTATGGATTCCAACTCCCAGCACCCCCTAAATCAGCTAATTGAAAGGACATGGGTGCTCCAGAAGAGCATCCCTCATCTTTATTTACCACAGCTCTGTACTTTTGGTAGTAATTGCATCTGGTGTTACTTCTTGAGGTTTCTCAATCCCATTCAAGTGTAATACCAGGCATGGCTACTACTATGTGGAGCTGTGTCTGAGGACACGGCACCTTCTATTCACTGATCATGGAGACTTCAAGTGCTGGAACCCACTAATGTGATATTAATGGCCCATTCTGAGAATAGGTTCCCATGCTTCTGCCCCATTCTTGACTGCTTATGGTTCCAGAAGTGGCTTGGTCCCATAACAAATGCAGCTAATTATTAGCCTTAGTGATCACATGTGCTAGAACAGCACGTCACTAGCTTGCCACTTTGGCTGGGACACATAGAATGGGGGCATCGACATAGAAATAGCGGGATTATGGTCAGGTGAGTTTATTTTTTATTTTTGGCCCAGGTTAGGACCAATGAGGTTGTCGTCTCCTAGGCCGGAAAACAACATTAATTCTGAATAGATAAATTGATTGTTGCCTCTAACAAAACAATGAAATATTGAAATTATTTACAGATGTAGTAGAGTTAGCACACATGCTTTATGAGACGTGTTATCTAAACTAAATGCGTTAAAAACACCTTCAATTGCTTTTCAATGTCTCTTGTTTGAAGATAACGCGATGAGTTAAATTTGAGTTAAAAGTTTGTGTTAACCCTGCTACATCTGTAGCTTGAAATAAATGTTTAATTCTTGTTTTTACTCATCACATTCTTTCAATAATTGGGTAACTTTTTGTGAAAAGCCTTAACTTTAATCTTAGCCGTGGCACATGATTACCATGGTCGCCATCACCTTTGACAACTCGTCTTAAACAAACGGCAGAGACAGTGCCGATACTTAAAGGAACGGCCTTATTCTGACAATTAGTTTTTGTCAGAACAATTCCCCCACTATAAGAGTGAGTCCTGTTTTTAGGACCCCCGGAATCAGCTGTAATCTATGAAAGCAAGTGTTCAGATAGGGCTCATTCAGTATCTGTATCAACTGTATCTGTTTTTGCAACTGGCAAATTGCGGATCCACAAAACACGGATACCGGAAGTGTCTGTTCCAGATTTTGCGGAATGGCTGGCCCTATGATTGAAAAGCCTATTCTTGTCCAAAATTGCGGACAAGAATAGGACATGTTCTATCTATTTTGAGAGGCCACTGAACAGAAGTATGGATGCAGACAGCTTTTGCGGCCCCATTGAAATGAATGGGTCTGCATTCATTTCCCACAATTGCGGAACGGATGCAGAATGAAATATAAGGTCGTGTGAATAGGTCATTATTCTGTGGCACTGTCATGAACCGGCGGGGGTGTGAACCCACTGTGCCACGTGTTCTACCTCCTCTAAGTGAACACCCTCGTTCTTCACAGTACCCCTGATTGTGGAGATAGACTTTCCTGAGGGGAACACCAGGTCGCTACCTCTTGAGGAGGATTGGTACACGAGGCCGAGTTGTAACCAGGAGCAACAGTACAGGACTGAAGGTTGAGGCAGAGGCGAAGTCAAACAAGGAATAGGTCTGGGCAGGCGGCACAAGTACAGGTCAGGCAATCCGGTTTGGCAACAGGAGAGTCAAGGCAAGCAGACAGGGATCAAACAGGTAGCGGAGTCCAGAAACACAAGCACGAGTCAGGTACACAGGAACACAAGCAGAGATAACAGCAACCTCAGCAGGACACAAGGACCTTGACGCTCAGGCATCTGGGAAGGGGGCTGAGACACTTATATGTGTACAGGAGGGCTAGGATTGGTCAGCGAGGTCACATTATCCAACCCATAAAGCACATGAAGTGACGCACGCCGGCCCTTTAGGAAGTGCTGCAGGGAACAAGCAGCAAGCATACTGTGGCCAGGGCTGAAAGGAAACTGTGGACCGGATCCCAGAACAACAGTACCTACACGGACAGAGCCCAGAACTGCAGCGGTGAAGGGGGAAGCACCGCTGAACACGGCGCCCGGGACTGCGGAAGTAAGCAGGGGAACAGCAGCGCACAGCAGCCTCTGTTACAGGCGCCTCCTCAGTAAAAATGAAGCATTACACAGTTCAGATTAAAATAGATGGACTGTACATATAATTCAAACCAATGTTCAGATGACCTCTCCCGGATAAGGATCCCAATGCATTGAAGTAACATAGTAACATAGTATATAAGGCCAAAAAAAGACATTTGTCCATCCAGTTCGGCCTGTTATCCTGCAAAGTGATCCAGAGGAAGGCAAAAAAAAAACTGTGAGGTAGAAGCCAATTTTCCCCACTTAAGGTGGGGAAATTCCTTCCCGACTCCAGTCAGGCAATGAGAACAACTCCCTGGATCAACAACCCATCTCTAATAACTATAACCTGTAATATTATTACACTACAGAAATACACCCAGGCCTCTCTTGAACTCTTTTAGTGAACTCACCATCACCACCTCCTCAGGCAGAGTTCCATAGTCTCACTCAGGGGCGGACTGAGAACCCTCAGGGCCCCCGGGCAAAATAAATCAAGGGCCCCCTTACAGGCCCCACCCATGTTCTGCTGCAAGCCCCACCCTTGTCCCGCCTCCAGCCACACCCTACACAATCTTTAATAAGATTTCAAAGTTAAAGCGACACAAAAGGCACCCAGACCACTTCAGCTCATTGAAGTGGTCTGGGTACAGTGTCCCTTTTGCAAATCGAGCTGCAATGTTCTAGAGAAACTGCATTGTTTACGTTCCAGCAATAAGTCAGCCTCTAGTGGCTGGCAGCCACCTGAGGGCTTCCTGGAGTAAAACAGATCTTTGGTCTGGTATCTGACGCTGGACGTCCTCACACTCTGCATGATGACCTCCAGGGTCAGATTTTTCCCCATAGGAAAGCATTGATTCAATGCTTTCGTATGGGGTGATCTAATCTCAGCGTCCATTAGTGAGCCTCTGTTAGAAACAGTCCCCTCCACCTTGTACTTGTTCCACTGATCTGCTACTTGCGGGCTACGTGGGCATGAGTTCAGTCACTTCGGCGCGTGATCCCGCGAGACCCGTGACCTACAGCGGCGGGTCTCGCGGGATCACGTGCTACAGGACGGGATTGCGCACCGAAGTGACTGAACTCATGCCCGCGCAGCCTACAAGTAGCGGAACAATTACAAGAGGGGTGGGGAATAGCCAAATTTGGTCGGTTTTGAACTAATGGTGGTCTGTGGATGGCACTGTTGTGGGGGCTCTGTGGATGGCACTGTCGTGGGGGCTCTGTGGGTGGCACTGTCGTGGGGGCTCTGTAGGTGGCACTGTCGTGGGGGCTCTGTGGATGGCACTGTCGTGGGGGCTCTGTAGGTGGCACTGTCGTGGGGGCTCTGTGGATGGCACTGTGGGTGACACATATATAGCACCTTATGCTATATATGTGTCATCCACAGATCCCATCATAACAGTGTCCCTGTGAGTGAATGACCCCCAATACAGGGTCTGGGGGCCGGCATCTGGTGTTGTAATGGCAGTGGGGCCCGCTGCAGTCACTGTATTCTATCGCACCGAGCCCCGCTCACTGTAATACTAATTTTCATATGTGAACAAGAAGATAAATCCTCTGCGATCCTCTCCCTCTCTGTACTCACAAACTCAGTAGCAGGCAGGCCGGGCGGCAGCGCAACTAACTGACGTCACACGCCTGCTCCTCCCACTTTATGAATGAAGCAGGCGGAGCAGGCGCGTGACGTCAGTGAGTTGCGCTGCCGCCCGGCCTGCCTGCTACTGAGTTTGTGAGTACAGAGAGGGAGAGGATCGCAGAGGATTTCTCTTCTTGTTCACATATGAAAATTAGTATTACAGTGAGCGGGGCTTGGTGTGATAAAATACAGTGAGTGCACCGGGCCCCGCTGCCATTACCACATTGTTATTCTGCGGCGGGCCCGACCGGTCAGTCCACCCCTGGTCTCACTGCTCTTACCGTAAAGAATCCTCTTCTATGTTTGTGTACCAACCTTTTTCTTTCCTCCAGACGCAGAGGATGTCCCCTCGTCACAGTCACAGTCCTGGGGATAAATAGATGATGAGAGAGATCTCTGTACTGACCCTGATATATTTATACATAGTTATTAGATCTCCCCTCAGTCATTTTTTTACTAAAGTGAATAACCCTAATTTTGATAATCTTTCAGGGTACTGTAGTCCCCCCATTCCAGCTATTACTTTAGTTGCCCTCCTCTGAACCCTCTCCAGCTCTGCTATGTCTGCCTTGTTCACACGAGACCAGAACTCTTCACAGTACTCCATGTGTGGTCTGACTAGTGATTTGTAAAGTGGTAGGACTATGTTCTCATCACGGGCATCTATGCCCCTTCTGATGCAACCCATTATCCTATTGGCCTTGGCAGCAGCTGCCTGACACTGGTTTTTACAGCTTAGTTTGCTGTTCACTAAGATTCCTAGGTTCTTTTCCATGTCAGTGTCACCCAGTGTTTTACCATTTAGTATGTACGGGTGACTTGCATTATTCCTTCTCATGTGCATAACCTTACATTTGTCAGTGTTAAACCTCATCTGCCATTTCTCTGCCCAAGCTTCCAATCTATACAGATCCCTCTGTAGCAGTATACTGTCCTCTACCGTGTCAATTACTTTACACAGTTTAGTGTCATCTGCAAAAATTTATATTTTACTATGCAAGCCTTCTACAAGATCATTAATAAATATATTGAAGAGAATAGGGCCCAATACTGACCCCTGAGGTACTCCACTAATGACAGTGACCCAATCTGAGTGCGTACCATTAATATCCACCCTCTGTTTTCTATCACAGAGCCAGTTACCTACCCACATACAGACATTTTTGCCCAGTCCAAGCATTCTCATTTTATATACTAACCTTTTATGTGGTACAGTGTCAAATGCTTTGGAGAGGTCCAGATATACAACGTCCTTTGATTCGCTGATGTCAAGTTTAGAACTTACCTCCTCATAGAAACTGATTCAATTAGTTTGACATGACCGATCCCTCATGAAGCCATGCTGATATTGCGTTATTTGCTTATTTTCATTGAGGTAATCCAAGATCTCTTAGAAAACCTTCAAACAGTTTACCCACGACAGATGTTAAACTTACTGGCCTATAGTTTCCTGGCTCTGTTTTTGGATATTGGCACCACATTTGCTATGCGTCAGTCCTGTGGAACACTCCTTGTCAGTATAGAGTCCTTAAATATCAGAAATAAGGGTCTGGCTATGACATTACTTAATTCTCTTAGAACACAGGGGTGTATGCCATCTGGTCCTGGCAATTTGTCTACTACTTCCTGGGTCAGACAGGGCACTTTTAATGGTGAATTAACTTTTACATTCTGCATTTCATCTGACAGTTTATTTTCTTCCGTGAATTCAGTGGATAAAAAAATATTTAATAGCTTTGATTTCTCCTCATCGCTCTCTGCAACTCCCTCCTCATTACTCTGTAAAGGGCCGACACCTTCAGATTTATACTTTTTACCATTTATATAATTAAAGAACATTTTAGGGTTAGTTTTTCTCTCTTTGGCAATTAATCTCTCGGTCTCTAGTTTGGCTGCTTTTATATGTTTTTTACATATTCTATTTTTTCCTTATAGTTTTTCAGTGCTTCCTTGCTACCCTCCTGTTTTAATGATTTTAAATGCTTTCTTTTTGTCATTTATTGCTTTCTTTACAGTTCTATGTATTATCATTGGTTTCTAATTGTTCCTTAACCTTTTATTCCCATAAGGTATGTACTTCTCACAATTAGAGTTTAGAATGCTTTTGATAATATCCCATTTTTTATTTATTTTTGAGGACTTTGTCCCAGTTAGTTACGCCTATGGCCTCCTTTAGTTGGCTAAATTTAGCTTTTTTGAAGTTTGGTAATTTTGTTCCTCCCTGAAGAAACACTCTTTTGAATGATAATTGGAAGGTTATTACTTTATGGTCACTATTTCCCAGGTGTCCTGAACCAGTTGGGAAAGGTAATTGTCTTTGGTTATTGCCAAGAACCTGTTTCCTTTATGAGATATAAAAGTTTCAGTTTCCCAGTCTATATCTGTGTAGTTGAAGTCCCCTATAATAACAATCTCATTATGATCTGCCGCCTCGTCTATGTTGTTTAGTAGTAGATTTTCTGAGGCCGGAAAACAACTTTAATTCTGAATAGATAAATTGATTGTTGCCTCTAACAAAACAATGAAATATTGAAATTATTTACAGATGTAGTAGAGTTAGCACACATGCTTTATGAGACGTGTTATCTAAACTAAATGCGTTAAAAACACCTTCAATTGCATTTCAATGTCTCTTGTTTGAAGATAACGCGATGAGTTAAATTTGAGTTAAAAGTTTGTGTTAACCCTGCTACATCTGTAGCTTGAAATAAATGTTTAATTCTTGTTTTTACTCATCACATTCTTTCAATAATTGGGTAACTTTTTGTGAAAAGCCTTAACTTTAATCTTAGCCGTGGCACATGATTACCATGGTCGCCATCACCTTTGACAACTCGTCTTAAACAAACGGCAGAGACAGTGCCGATACTTAAAGGAACGGCCTTATTCTGACAATTAGTTTTTGTCAGAACAATTCCCCCACTATAAGAGTGAGTCCTGTTTTTAGGACCCCTGGAATCAGCTGTAATCTATGAAAGCAAGTGTTCAGATAGGGCTCATTCAGTATCTGTATCAACTGTATCTGTTTTTGCAACTGGCAAATTGCGGATCCACAAAACACGGATACCGGAAGTGTCTGTTCCAGATTTTGCGGAATGGCTGGCCCTATGATTGAAAAGCCTATTCTTGTCCAAAATTGCGGACAAGAATAGGACATGTTCTATCTATTTTGAGAGGCCACTGAACAGAAGTATGGATGCAGACAGCTTTTGCGGGCCCATTGAAATGAATGGGTCTGCATTCATTTCCCACAATTGCGGAACGGATGCAGAATGAAATATAAGGTCGTGTGAATAGGTCATTATTCTGTGGCACTGTCATGAAGGTGCTATATATGTGTCACCCACAGTGCCATCCACAGAGCCCCCACGACAGTGCCACCTACAGAGCCCACACGACAGTGCCATCCACAGAGCCCCCACGACAGTGCCACCTTTACAGTTCTATGTATTATCATTGGTTTCTAATTGTTCCTTAACCTTTTATTCCCATAAGGTATGTACTTCTCACAATTAGAGTTTAGAATGCTTTTGATAATATCCCATTTTTTATTTATTTTTGAGGACTTTGTCCCAGTTAGTTACGCCTATGGCCTCCTTTAGTTGGCTAAATTTAGCTTTTTTGAAGTTTGGTAATTTTGTTCCTCCCTGAAGAAACACTCTTTTGAATGATAATTGGAAGGTTATTACTTTATGGTCACTATTTCCCAGGTGTCCTGAACCAGTTGGGAAAGGTAATTGTCTTTGGTTATTGCCAAGAACCTGTTTCCTTTATGAGATATAAAAGTTTCAGTTTCCCAGTCTATATCTGTGTAGTTGAAGTCCCCTATAATAACAATCTCATTATGATCTGCCGCCTCGTCTATGTTGTTTAGTAGTAGATTTTCTGTGGACTCTGGTATATTAGCTGGTTTATAATAAACTCCTATTAGTATTTTATTATTGTTTTTGCCTCCATGTACTTTTACCCACAGTAACTCCACATGTTCATGTCCCTCAGTTATATCTTCTTGGACTGTGGGCTTTAGACAGGACTTTACATAAAGGCAGACCCCTCCCCCTCTCTGGTTTTGGTGATCCTTTCTAAATACTGTAACCCTGTACTGAAAGGTGGTAAAAAACAAACAAAAGAATCATACTTACCTCATCCATTTGATTGTGATAAGTTGGTTGCCACCATTTTGATTAAAGATCTCGCACGAAATCCAGTGCGCAGTGACGTATGATGTCACCACGCGGGACAATATGATGACGTGATCACGGGCCGCACAAGATTTCACTCTAGATTTTCAATCAAGATGGTTGCGGACAGCTCATCGCAATCCAATGGATGTGGTATGATTTAATTATTTTATTTTTTTGACACTGTATTATTACGGTCAGATGCAGCGATCAGCCATGAACGCGTCATCTCAGAACATTGTCATTTCACCCTCTACTTACA
The DNA here is from genome assembly GCF_905171765.1 of Bufo bufo. Lineage (NCBI taxonomy): Eukaryota > Metazoa > Chordata > Amphibia > Anura > Bufonidae > Bufo > Bufo bufo. The sequence goes on from NC_053390.1 coordinate 47,875,728, forward strand.
AAGAAATGTGCCTTGTGACAAAGTAATTCATCACAAAGAACATTTTTTGTAAAATTCGGCAAAGCAGCCGAATCGAATTTTAAAAAAATGCAATTTTCTGAAGTGAGACAACTTTAAGCATTACACAGTGTCTATTCCTATCAGTGGGTTTTCTGTTTAATACAGGACAGGTCCGAGAGAGAGAGAGAGAGAGAGAGAGAGAGAGAGACACTCTCTGTAACTGCTCTCCACTCTGGCTAAGAAGTGAGTATCCTAGACCTTTTAATGACTAAAAATTTCCTAATACAGTGTAGGAACCCATAATCAGACATCATAATGAGACCAAAGTTCTAGAAGAAGACAACCTCTTTTTAAACAAATTTGAAGAAACTTTTGCTGCTAAGAACCCTTTATTATGGAGATGATTCAAAAATAGCTTATTGCATCTACAATGATAACAGCATAACTTGGAATGCAGCTACACTTTGCCATAGACTACAAGTGTCCCTCAGAATATGTTTTATGGCTGTAACCAGTCCACATAAATGAAAGCTCGATTCTGTATCCTTCATCTGGTTGAACGTTGAAATGATCCTATGGACAAAAGCAAAAAATCTCACATTTGTCTAGAGTGGAGCTACCTACCCCTTCCACCAGGTTGTATAGGAGTTGATCCAGAGACTCATAGAGATCTTCATAAATGTGATTCTTCCACATTTGGGTCCAAGGCATTGATTGTTGTGACCTGCAAAGAATTATTTCCTGTTTAGGTTCCTGGGTCGATCATAACAACTACTGGAAGAACCTGAGCACATTAGTAGGGCTCCAGGAGCGACTTGGAAGAAACTTCCATGGAACTTCGCTTTGGAAGGGACTAGGTAAACAACATTTGGAGTGATATTGGCAACTCTAAAAGTTTTCTTCAAGGGGTTGTCCAGGATTTTAATATTGATGGCATATTATGAGTACAGGTCAATAATATCTTATTACTCATTCGCTGGCTCTTCTTCTCCTCTTCCTCTTGGTGTTGGCGTTCCTCAGGGCTCAGTACTAGGACCTCTACTCTTCTCCCTCTATACAGCCCCCATCGGACAGACTATCAGTAGATTTGGCTTTTGATACCATCTCTATGCTGACGACACCCAACTATACACTTCATCCCCTGACATCACCCCTGCTTTACTCCAAAACATCAGTAATTGTCTGGCAGCTGTCTCTAACATCATGTCCTCTTTGTATCTAAAACTGAACCTCTCAAAAACTGAACTTCTTGTCTTTCCCCCATCTACTAACTCACCTAAACTTGATATTTCAGTTTCAGTCTGGGCAACATGCCCGCTGTCTTTGGGCCACATTTGACTCTGATCTTTCCTTTGTTCCCCATATTCAATCACTCTCACACTGTTGTCGTCTGCACCTCAAGAATATCGCCAGAATCCGCCCTTTTCTTACGGTTGAAACGGCAAACAATCTTGTTGTTGCCTTGATTCATTCTCGTCTTGACTATTGCAACGCATTACTAATTGGTCTCCCTCTCACTAAACTCTCCCCCCTTCAGTCTGTTCTAAATGCTGCAGCCAGGCTCATCTATCCATCCAACCGCTACACTCATGCTACTAGCCTGTGCCAGTCACTTCTCTGGTTGCTCATCCACCACAGAATACAGTTCAAACTTCTCACCCTCACCCACTAAGCTCTCCACAGTGCTGCACCTCAATATATCTCCTCCCTCATTTCCATCTACCACCCTACTCGTGCTCTCTCCGTTCTGTTAGCGACCTAAGATTAATAACCTCCATAATTCGTACCTCTCACTCCCGTCTTCAAGACTTTTCTCGAGCTGCACCTACTCTCTGGAATTCTCTACCCTGGAATACTAGGTCAATTCATAACTTCACCTTCAAACGTGCCTTAAAAACATCTTTTCAGGCAGGCTTATCAAGCTATCTAAAATGACTTTTCCTAGACTAAACCTTTCCACCACCAACTCCTCTGGCCTAAACTCGATCCTCTAGTAGTCCCAAACCCGAAGCAGATAGGCTGGCACCACTCCTGTCAGTTCAATAAGGGCTCAAATCCTACTTATCACAATCAACTACCTTATGTGTCACCCCCAATTCCTCATAGATTGTAAGCTCTTGCGATCAGGGCCCTGACTCCTAGTGTTTCCGTTGCATATTAAGCAGTTACTTTTGTTTTGTACATGAACCCTATGAATTTGTAAAACACTGAGGAATATGGTGGCGCTATATAAATACATTTTATTATTATTATTATTATTATTATTGGTGGGGGTCAGAAACCCCTCACCCCTGCTGTTCAGCTCTCTCAGAGCAGTTCTAGCACTGAAAGTTCACAGAGATCAGTGTTGCTCTAACCAGCTCCATCTAATAGACCAGGCATGCTCAACCTGCGGCCCTCCAGTTGTTGTAAAACTACAAATCCCTCAATGCCCTGCAGTAGGCTGATAGCTGTAGGCTGTTCGGGCATGCTGGGAGTGATAGTTTTGCAACAGCTGGAGGGCCGCAGGTTGAGCATGCCTGTAATAGACAATGAACAGAGCTCTGTCATTTTGGTGCCAACTTTTGGCACTGTAACCACTTGGAAACAACTGATCGGCAGTGCTGCTGTTTGCCAATCTGATATTGGTGGCCTATACTGAGGATAGGACATCAATATTATATCTTATGGAATACCACTTTAAGCCTTTGCTTGTAAGGTGCCATTTTCTGACATTACTATTGATCAAGATTCATAGCGCTTATCTTATCCACAGTTTTCCACAATTCCCACCATATATTTATGGAACCTATCAAACCTCACTTTGAGTTTGGTAGTCGTAGTGACAATTACATATTTTTTTCCTTTGCTCTTTTTGAAACAGACATACAGTATACAATGTGAATAAAACGGGTAGAAAATCAATAGTGACTGCCTGGATTGAGAGCTTGTTAATGTCGTCTTGTCCTGGAATGTAAATCAATAATTTTCTTATTACAAATATTATTATACTTGTATGGTCTTAGATGTTCTCTGTAGAATTATTGATTCAATTTGCCAAAACTTTATTGATCCATCTCCGTGTTAGCAGATTATCTCTCTGGCCCTGGCTGACTGTATTAGTGTGATGTCTTGTAATTACTCTCTGCTACGATCTTCAGTCTTGATTCCTTGTAAGAGATTCCTCGTAATGGATATATGATGCATAAATATGACCCCTCGAGTATGAAAGTAATCAATCAAAAATTATAAATTGGGTTTATAGTATAGAATAGCTTGTTTTTTATAGGTAACATTCACACTTAAAAAGTGACTACTTATATGACTTAAAAATCTGCTCAGAGTAGTTGTCACCTCCCTTTCAAATTTTTTATTTTTCAGCTTGGAAGTAAATTTAAGAATTAAAGGGTCTTTTACGAAAGGCAAATCTGGGATGTATTATTGATTGCAAAGTGAGAAATTCTCATGCTGAAGTCAATCTGATGTCCACACCAGGGGCATTACTAGGGTTTCAAAAGATCCGGGGCCCAAGCCCCAATGAATACGGCCCAGTTCTCTAAGTCGAACCCTTAACCCCCCTTCCCCCACGCACACTGCATTGTACTGTATTTGATATACAGCAGCACATACCTCTCACATCCAGGGCCTCCCAGGTGATGTCTCCTCTGATGTAGATGTTTTTTTTTCATCTTCTCCATTTGGTCTGGACAACTTCTCTCAGCCGCTCAATGTCTCTGCAGAGTGTTACACACAGACATCTTAGCTACCTCACTCTTCCATCATCCTCCCCCAACCTCGAGTCCCAACAGTGGTATCCTGCTGCTCGCTGTGCTCCCCAATACCCCCAAATACTATCCTGAAGAAATATTACTGCCCCCATAGAAAACAGTGCTCCTCATAGCCCCACCAACAGTAATTACCTTCTAGAATATCCTCATTAGTAACACTGTCCCCTACAGTGCCCCCAACCGTGATAACGCTCCCCAAGAGTGCCCCCATCCGTGATAACGCTCCCCAAGAGTGCCCCCATTCGTAGAAGAACCCTACAGTATTAATAATACCCTCACAGAGCCCCCAGTAGAAATAAATACCCCTATTGTTCCCCCAGTGGTAATAAAGCTCTCTACAGACTCCTCAGTAGTAATAAGGCCCCCATAGTGTTCTTAGTAGAAATAAGGCAGATATATAAGTCCCTCCTATAAAGCCCTCAGTAGTAATAAGAACACCTAACGTCCCCTGGAGATTTATAATGCCCCCACAATGCCCCAGTACTTATATTGCCCCCTACTGTTATAATGCTCGCTCGGAAGTGCCCCCAGTATTTATAATGCACCCTGTTATATTCCTCCCTCCACCATACAGTCTCATGTAAATAATATCACTACCCTCCCTTCAGCCCCTCCAATATACAGTCCCATGTAAATAACACTATTTTCCTCTGCTTTAGAGTCCCATGTAAATAACATCACACCATCTCTCCAGCCCCCTCTGATATACAGTCCTATGTAAATAACATCACTCCCTCCCACAGCCGCCATCACCATACAGTCCCATGTAAATAACATCACTCCCTCCCACAGCCACCATTACCATACAGTCCCATGTAAATAACATTATCCCCTCCCCAGCCACCTCCAACACACAGTTCCATGTAAATAACATCCCTCCCTTCAGCCCTAACATACAGTCCTAGTTAAATAACCACAACTCCCAGCATTTCTCTGCCTCTCCCTTCACTCAACTCTCCTCATGTACAGACATCACCACAGCTTCTTCCCCATGAATTCTCCTCTTCACTGCTGAACGCTGTTCTCTCCTGCACTGGTCACATGATGGTGATATCATCGCAGGTCCTCAACCACTGCCTGTTTTTCTGGTCACATGACCTGTGATGTCATCACAAGTCCTTCAGCTCTGCCAGTGCATTAGATTCAATTGTATTGCCATCCTGAGGACAGGAATACAGTTGTATTTAGCTGGCAGACAGGACATTCTGGGCCTGGGACAAAACATCCGGGGCCCAAGCCCCGAATGTTTTAGCCTATCAATGCCCTGGTCCACACGTTGGAGGAGGATTGTGAAGATGACTCATCATGAATACGATGAATGTCTTGGGATGATCTTTCAGTAGTAACAGCATGAGAAATTCCTTATTATTTGTCAGAATGTAGGGCAGGGATCTGTAACCTTTGGCACTCTAATTCCTAGCATGCAAACATGCTCAGCTGTTCTTCTAACTCCCATAGCAGTGAATGGAGCAAAAGATATTTATGACTTATCCTCTGTCTAGATCATCAGTATCGGATCTGCAGAGGTGTGACATCAGGAACCCCCACCAATCAGCTGTTAGAAGAAGATGAGCGCCGAAGCCTTTTCCTAGGCCAGTGACATCACAATACATTGGTCACGTGGCTTAGTTGTAGCTCAGTCCTATTGAGGTCAATGGGGCTGAGCTGCAATACAAAGCACAGCCACTATACAATGTATGGAGCTGTCCTTGGAGACCTGCGGGGGAGCTGCATCGATCACTAGAGTTCCGGTGAGTACGGCGCCTCCCTGAAATAACTGATCGTGAGAATGCTAGGACTTAGACCCCCACTAATGTGATCATGATGACCTATTGTGAGGATAAGTCTTCATTATATTTTCCAGGATTTTCCTCAACAAGCGCTGTATATACAGATCAGGAAGCAATGTTCTGCTTCCTGCCCTGGCCCGGTGGTCATGTGACCGCCGGGGAAGTGCAGGAGCTGTCGGGTCTTCCACAGACCTCGATCAGCCCTGCACTGAGGCTGTACAGCACTGTATTCTGCTGTACAGCCTCTCTGGGGGGTGTATTTCGCCTGTAACTGGGACTACTATGTCAGCCCCAATTACAGGAGAAATCAATAGTAAATAATAAAAAAATTACGTTAAGGCCCCTTTAAAATGGGCGAGATTTCCCCGCGGGTGCAATGCGTGAGGTAAACGCATTGCACCTGCACTGAATCCGGACCCATTCACTTCTATGGGGCTGTGCACATGAGCAGTGATTTTCACGCATCACTTGTGCGTTGCGCGAAAATCGCAGCATGCTCTATTTTGTGCGTTTTTCACACAGCGCAGGCCCCATAGAAGTGAATGGGGGCTGCGTGAAAATCGCAAGCATCCTCAAGCAAGTGCGGATGCGGTGCGATTTTCACACACGGTTGCTAGGAGACGATCGGGATGGGGACCCGATCATTATTATTTTCTCTTATAACATGGTTATAAGGGAGAATAATAGCATTCCTAATACAGAATGCATAGTAAAATAGGGATTGAGGGGTTAAAAAAATAAAAAAAATAATTTAACTCACCTTAATCCACTTGTTCGCGCAGCCCAGCTTCTTTTCTGTCTTCATCTTTGCTGTGCACAGAAAAAGGACTTGTGGTGACGTCACTGCACTCATCACATGGTCCGTCACATGATCCATCACCATTGTAAAAAGATCATGTGATTGACGTCATCAAAGGTCCTATTCCTCAAAGAAGAAGACAGAAGAGAAGCCGGGCTGTGCGAACAAGTGGATTATGGTGAGTTAAATAATTTTTTATTTTTTTTAACCCCTCCAGCCCTATTGTACTAAGCATTCTGTATTAAGAATGCTATTAATCTCCCTTATAACCATGTTATAAGGGAAAATAATACAATCTACACAACACCTAACCCAAACCTGAACTTCTGTGAAGAAGTTCGGGTTTGGGTACCAAACATGCAGATTTTTCTCACACGCGTGCAAAACGAATGTTTTGCACTCGCGCGGAAAACCGCGCATTTTCCCGTGACGCACCCGCATATTATCCGGGCCAAAAACATGACGCCCATGTGAAAGAGGCCTAAATGTCACAAAGTATAAAAAAAATAAATTTCACATTTAAAAAGAAAAATTCCCCCCAAATCCGTTCTTTTAAAAATGTTAAAAATAGAAGAAAAAATTTATAAAATAGGCATATTTGGTATCACCGCGTCTGCAATGACCGGCTCTACAATATTATATGATCTACCCCATCAGGTGAATGCCGTAAAAAAAAAAATAAACACTGCGCCAAAACAGATTTTTTTTGTGTGAGCTCACTTCCCAAACAACATAATTTTAATCAATCAAAAAGTTGTATATACCTCAAAATGCTAGGAATAAAAACGTCACCTCATCACGCAAAAAATTAGCCCCCTACTCAAGACCATAGGCCAAAAAATATGGCTCTAAGAAAATGGCAACACAAAAACATGATTTTTTTTTCTAAAAATGTTTTTATTGTGTAAAACGTAAAAAAAAAAAGAGACATATTAGGTATCATTGCATCCGTAATGACCAGATCTATAAAAAATATCACATGATCTACCCCATCAAGTGAAGGGTGTAAAAATTTTTTTTGAAAAATGACACCAAACTGCTTTTTTTGGACTTTACCACCCAAAAAATTTGATAAAAAGCAACCAGAAAGCCAAATGTACCCAAAAATGGTGACAGTTTGTCTCGCACAAAATAAGCTCTCACGCAGCTCATTCAACAAAAAATAGAAAAGGTTATCGCTCTTAAAAACCATGACAGAAAATTCCATGTTAGAAAATCCAGATGCTGCTCCCTCCCTTCTGAGCCCTGGCGTATCCCCAAATAACAGTTTACGACCACAATTGGGGTGTTACTGTATTCAGGAGAAAGTGGGTAGCAAATTGTGGGGGGATATTCTCCTAAAGGACCATTTTCTTGTAAAATTTTTTTTTTACTTTTTCATTTTTTAGGGTACTTTAACACTAGCATTTTTCTTTTCCGGTATTGAGTTCCGAGTTTTATCCTAATGCACTCTGAATGGAGAGCAATCCGTTCAGTATGCATCAGGATGTCTTCAGTTCAGTCACTGTACGGTTTTTGGACAGAGAAAATACTGCAGCATGCATTAATGCCGGCCCTAAGAGTTCTGGAAAAACAGATCCGGTTTTGCGGTCTGCGCATGCACAGACCTTTATAAATGTGGAAAAGATAAATACCAGATTTGTTTTTCCGGTTGACAACCGGAGAGACGGATCCGGTATTGCAAAACATTTGTGAGACGGATCCGCATCCGGATCCATCTACAAATGGTATCCGTTTGCATACAGATTGCCAGATCCGGCAGGCAGTTCCGGCGACGGTGAAAGTACCCTTACACTGAAGTATTAAAAATTCTATGAGTGAAGTGCTCGCTACATCCCTTAAAAATTCCTTGGGTGGTGTAGTTTACAAAATGTGGTCATTTTTTGGGGGTTTTCACTGTGGGGACAAGTCAGGGTCTCTTTAAATACAACATGGTGCCCAAAGACCATTCCAGCAAAATATGCCCTCCAAAAATCGTATGACGCTCCTTGCCTTCTGAGCCCTGCCGTGTGCGGTATACGACCACATATGGGGTGTTTCTGCAAACTGCAGAATCAGGGTAATAAATATTGAGGTATGTTTTGTTGTTAACTCCTGATGTGTTTCCAGAAAAAAATTATTAAAATGTAAAATCTGCAAAACAAAATGACATTTTAAAACGTTATCTCTATTTTGCTTTAATTCCTGTGGAATGCCTAAAGGGTTAACAACGTTTTAAATAGTTTGAGGGGTGTTGTTTCTAAAATGGGGTCATTTATGGGTTGGTTCTATTATGTAAGCCCCACAAAGTGACTTCAGAACTGAACTGGTCCTTAAAGTTGACTTTGTACATTTTCTTAAAAATTCATAACCTTCTAACGTCGTAAAAAAAAAAAAAATTACATTACTAAAATGATGCCAACCTAAAGTAGACATATGGGGAATGTTAATTAATGAATATATTTTATAAGGCATCGCTATTAGTGTTGGGCGAGCATGCTCGGCCGAACACAGCGTGTTCGAGCGCGATGCAACGCAGCCAATAAACGTGCGGGGAAGTACTGGCACTCACTGTAATGTCGTAGCCATGTTGGTTACTGGCATTACAGTGATTGGCTGGCCGGAACGTGTCATTGGGTGCTATATAGCCACGTGGATCGGCTCAGTCTTAGTCAGGGCGAGCTGCAGCAGAAGGGACAGATAGTGTAGGGACAGGAATTTTATTTTATTTTTTTAGGCAGGGTTTAGTCTTGAAAGGTGTTAGAGACCCAAAAGTCCTTTTAAGGGCTATTGTTTTATCCGGCTGCAGTATATATTATTAGCACAACCTGCGCCAAATTGCGTGCAATTGTTTGGCCGCTGCTGACAGTGACACAACCTCTGCTACATCTGTTGTGTTACATTTGCGCATCCTAAATATCTGTGACATTCAGCGCAATTGTTTGGCCGCTGGTGACAGCGACATTACCTGCGCTACATCTCCTGTATAACAGAGATATAATACTAGACCTGCGCTAACTACTTAGTGCTAAATAGTAATAGATCATGTAACATTAACACAGGGCTGTTCGGTTATTGTTTGCCACTGTTGCCAAAATATACCAATATTGCATTTTTGCATGTATAAATTTACTGGGAAGTAATATATCTTTTCATCGCCATTCCTTGATTTGGGCCTCTCACCAAGTCCGCTTGAAAAGGGACATGAGGAGATCTTGTGCACTGATTCCCAAACTCTTGAGCATCCATAGTCACCACCACCAGAATGATCCGCCACATGGCATCAAAGAATCCTAATAGGTGGGCCGAACAGTGTCTGCGGGTAACAGCACTGCCTCCTCTTCCCCTGTGTTATGTGCTGGCCAATCCCCTGTCCAAGACACAGGCCTGGATGCCTCCCATTCTGCACCTGGAACTTCGCAAGCACCATCATCTAGCGCATCCACTTCTGTGTCCCAGCGCAGCGTACAGATGTCCAAACCCCAGGCCTTTGAACGAAAGCGCAAATACCCAGCCACCCACCCACAGGCTATAGCACTAAATGCGCACCTTTCCAAATTGCTGGCCCTGGAAATTGCTTGTGGACACTGAGGCTTTCCGCAGCCTGATGGCGGTGGCTGTCCCTCATTATTCAGTCCCCAGCCGCCACTATTTTTCCTGGTGTGCCGTCCCCGCCTTACACCAGCATGTGTGCCGTAACATCACCCGTGCCCTGACCAACGCAGTTATTGGGAAGGTCCACTTAACGACTGACACATGGACAAGTGCTTTTGACTAGGGACGCTACATTTCGCACCCTGACGGCACACTGGGTGAACGTTGTGGAGGCCGGGAGTGAGTCATACCCTGGGATGGCACAGGTGCTACCGATGCCAAGGATTGCGGGGCCTACTTCATCAGGATTTCCGCCACCACCTTCATTAGTGGCTGCAACCCCCCCCCCTTCTCATCTTGCAGCACCAGTCAGGAATCAGTCAGTAGCTGGAAGCAGTGTAGCACTGCAGTGGCGAAGCGGCAACAGGCCAAGCTGAAACTAATTTGATTGGCCACTCAACCTACAAACAGGCATGGTTGTGTCTGATAATGGGGGTAACTTGGTGGCGACTTTGGAGCTCAGCAAGCTCACACACATACCATGCCTAGCCTACGTGTTCAACTTAGTGGTTCAGCGGTTTCTCAAAACCTACCCCAATTTGCCTGAGCTACTGGTGAAGGTGTGCCGCGTGTGTGCCCATTTCTGAAAGTCATCTACAGCTGCCGCCTGTCTGTCAATGCTGCAGCAGCGCTTGCAATTGCCAGCTCACCGACTGTTGTGCCACTTCACGTTCCACATGTTGGCCAGGCTTTGTGAGCAGCAGAGGGCAGTAGTGGAATACCAGCTGCAACATGGTCTTTGGCTTTCCAGTCAGCTTCCGCTCTTCACAAGCGACGAGTGGGCATGGATGTCTGACCTCACACATTGCACCTGCACGGAATACTCGCTCGTCTGCAAAAGGCCTAAAAGCGTTCCAAAGTTATTACCATATAAACATCTCAGATTTTCAAAATTAGGCCTAGTCAGGAAGGGGGTAAATGGCCCGGTCTAGAAGTGGTTAAACAGCAGGCACCCGGGACTAATATATGTGATCGACAATAACATCGATAGCATACATTTAATGTCTCAGATGGGAGGTTAAAGACCAGGAACACATGCTCTCGGTAGTGCTCCGCCTCCTCGGTGAGCATCGGGGGGGCCAGATGTAGTGTGCGGCAGCCTCTGTTCTCAGAAGTGGTACAGGGCTGCTGCACATTAGTTCCTATGGAGCCTGTGGCAATGCTCCATAGGAACATAGTATACAATGGCACAGCTATAGGGGGTGCAGAGGAAGCAGTCGCTAGCGGCTCCAGGAGCCTGAGGGGCCCAAAGACCCTTGAGCCACATAAGACATCAGTATTACAGAAAGTGCATGCTGGGAGGGCTCTGTCATAGTATATTCTTTTTTTTTTTTTTTGAATATCTCTTTATTGAATTAAGAAATCACTTTGTACAGCAATGGATATAAGAACAATACAGTACAGAAAAATTGCATCAAAGCATATTTATGCAGGCAATTATGCAAAAAAGATTTCTTAATTCACATTTTACCATTTTACTCCCCAACTCCCCTCCCTTCCCTCCACCCATGACCCCATCCCCCCTCCCTCACCCCCCACCCCTGAACACCAATCTAAGACTTTCGGTCTTGAAGTGACTTCGGAACAAAGCCTCACCTCCCACCTTGAATGATACACTCGCCAAAGAGCTGAATTAAAGGGCTAGTCTCCCTAACCTACCTGCAAGCTGAGCCTCTAAATACCACCCAGTAAGTTTGAATGGGGCTATGAATTCCTGGATTTCAACATCAGAAAGTTGCTTTTCTATGAACCTCCTCCATTTTTTAATAAACTTTTCAACCAGGCGTTCCTTATCCTGTTCTACCTCCAGTCTCTCTAGGTAAAGAACATTTTTCATCATCCCTATGACCTCCTCCCACACTGGGACTTCCTTTTCTAGCCAGTGTCGTAGGAGAGATTTCTTAACTGACATCAATAAGAGATGTATACATGGTTTAGCAACCAACGATCCTATTTCCTCCTCCTGGTTTTTAGGTATGTAGTGGAATATGCATTGCTGTGGTGTGATACCCACCGTGTCCCCCCAAATGTCATCAATAGAATCTATAGCCTGCTTCCATAGCGGTTGCACTTTCGGGCATTCCCATATGGAATGTAGTAAACCTGCTTTCGGGAGGCTACACTTAGGACACTCACGCAGATAATGGGCGGAGTCTATGAGAATAGCAATCTACTGATTGCTTGTTAAAGTTCCCTAGGGGAACTACTAAATAGTGTAAAAAAAACCTGAAAGTTTTTAAAATTCAGACCCCCCCTTTCCCCCAAAAAATACATTATTTAAAAAAAATGTTTTTTAATTAACATGGCTATCGCGGCATGCAAAAACGCCAGTACTATTAAAATATAAAAATATTTATCCCATACAGCAAATGGCGAAATAGAAAAAAAGTCAAAATGGCCGATTCGCCTTTTTTGGTTACTTCACCTCCTACAAAAAGATGTCATAAAAAGTAATCAAAACATCCCTCACACAGCTCCGTACACATAAAAATGAAAAAAGTTATGGTGTCATTACAAAGTGCATCTTGTCCCACAAAAAACAAGCATACAGCTATAGGAATGAAAAAATAAAAAAGTTATGGTTTTGGAGGGCTGGGAGTAAAAAAAGAAAACGCAAAAATGGAAAATCACCTAGTTTTGGAAGGGTTAAAATTATACAAAAGTCCTTTTCTTTTTTTTTTTTTTTTATGATACACTTATAAATGTTATTTTGTACACATTTTTATAAAACATTTTTAAAGTGTGCGCTTAGTTATTTAAAAAAATTGTTTACAGTACAGACCAAAAGTTTGGACACACCTTCTCATTCAAAGAGTTTTCTTTATTTTCATGACTATGAAAATTGTAGATTCACACTGAAGGCATCAAAATTATGAATTAACACATGTGGAATTATATACATGGCAAACAAGTGTGAAACAACTGAAAATATTTCATATTCTAGGTTCTTCAAAGTAGACATCTTTTGCTTTGATTACTGCTTTGCACACTCTTGGCATTCTCTTGATGAGCTTCAAGAGGTAGTCATCTGAAATGGTTTTCCCTTCACAGGTGTGCCCTGTCAGGTTTAATAAATGGGATTTATTGCCTTAAAAATGTGGTTGGGACCATCAGTTGCGAAGTCAGGTGGATACACAGCTGATAGTCCTACTGAATAGACTGTTAAAATTTGTATTATGGCAAGAAAAAAGCAGCTAAGTAAAGAAAAACGAGTGGCCATCATTACTTTAGGAAATGAAGGTCAGTCAGTCAGCCGAAAAATTGGGAAAACTTTGAAAGTAAGGGCTATTTGACCATGAAGGAGAGTGATGGGGTGCTGTGCCAGATGACCTGGCCTCCACAGTCACCGGACCTGAACCCAATCGAGATGGTTTGGGGTGAGCTGGACCGCAGAGTGAAGGCAAAAGGGCCAACAAGTGCTAAGCATCTCTGGGAACTCCTTCAAGACTGTTGGAAGACCATTTCAGGGGACTACCTCTTGAAGCTCATCAAGAGAATGCCAAGAGTGTGCAAAGCAGTAATCAAAGCAAAAGATGGCTACTTTGAAAAACCTAGAATATGACATATTTTCAGTTGTTTCACACTTGTTTGTATTATGTATATAATTCCACATGTGTTAATTCATAGTTTTGATGCCTTCATAGTCATGAAAATAAAGAAAACTCTTTAAATGAAAAGGTGTGTCCAAACTTTTGGTCTGTACTGTACATATACAGTACCTTAACTTATACAGTATGTCTCCTCGAAATGATGCGTAAAAATATTCTACCACTAAGTACAGATAAAAGCAAAAATGTATGCTTTACAGAATGCAAAGAGGAAAAAATAATTTGGCTCTTAAAGATGTTTTACTGTTTTCCGTAAGTAATATAAATAAGGCATAAACTGGGTATCCCAGTGCCAAACAAATAAAAATAAAAAATAAAAAATAAAAAATAACTTTGCAAAGGCAAAATAATAAAATAAAAAATATAGAGCTGCAATGGAGCATAGCAGGGACTCCGGCAGAGTCGGAACAGCAATGACTAGGGATATCAACTTCTCAGCTGAGAGCAGGACGGGCTATGGGCAGGTTTACTGCCTCTGAATGTAGACAAGAGTGTTCTCATTCACTGACAGCAAACTGGTGAAGAATCGGAACATAAAGTCTATTAGGAAGTTTTAATTTATAACTTCATTATGCTTTATTAACCTAAAACTAGAAAACGCCTTTAAGACCAACATTGTCTCTGTGTGTTTAGTAAGTGGAAATTCTCTTTCACAAATGTACAGTGCTGCCTATAATTATTGATACCCCTGGCAAATTTTGACTTAAAGTTTTTTTTTATTCAACCAGCAAGTAATTTTTTGACGGGAAATGACATAGGTGTCTCCCAAAAGATAATAAGACGATGTACAAGAGGCATTATTGTGGAAAATATATATTTCTCAGCATTTATTTACATTTGAGCAAAAAGTGTCCAGTCCAAAATCATTCATACCCTTCTCAATAATCAATAGAAAAGCCTTTATTGGCTATTACAGCAATCAAACGCTTCCTATAATTGCAGACCAGCTTTTTGTCTCCACAGGTATTTTTGCACATTCATCTTTCGCAATGAGCTCCAAATCTTTCAGGTTGGAGGGTCTTCTTGCCATCACCCTGATCTTTAGCTCCCTCCACAGATTCTCAATTGGATTCAAGTCTGGACTCCAAACGTTAATGTTGTTGTCTGCTAACCATTTCTTCACCACTTTTGCTGTGTGTTTTGGGTCATTGTCATGCTGAAATGTCCACTGGTGCCCAAGGCCACGTATCTCTGCAGACTGCCTGATGTTGTCGTTGAGAATCCTCATGTATCGCTCTTTTTTCATGGTGCCGTTTACTGTGATTAGGTTCCCTGGTCCATTGGCTGAAAAACACCCCCAAAGCGTTCCCACCACCATGTTTGACAGTGGGGATGGTGTTCTCTGGGTTGAAGGCTTCTCCTTTTTTATGCCAAATAAAGGAAACATCATTGTGACCAAACAATTCAAATGTATTTTTTGTAACCATTTCTTTATTAGTTTTTCAATATATAAAAGTTCATTACAGCAATTACAATGTGAAATACATTCAGTCAGCAAAAATTACATAAATGCTTGTAAATCGCCTTTAGTAGTCTTATATGATTCTTTGCCATATTTCATAAACAAATACCCCTTTCCCCACGATCACCTATCCTAACACATCCTTTTACTTCCTGTCTTGTCCGTCTTCAATATCATTATTATCAGCCCATCCAAACCTAATCATCTCCCCCTGGTCTAATTTCTCTAAGGTTCCTTTCATTTGTTCTGTTAAGAACCAAGCCGTGCCCCTAAACGGATCCATCAATGATCGGATTTCTTTGTCCGTAAGGATAAAAGATATAAAACCCCTCCATTTTTTCATAAGCCCCTTAACCATGCTTTCCTTCTTTTGCTCCGCTGCTAAGAATTCCATCTTTAGGCAGTTTTTAACTTGTGCAAATGATTTCTGACACGTTGGGCGTATTTGGCCAATGACTTAACAGGCATCTCTTGGCTGGCAGTATGCATAAATGTATCGTATGGGTTAGTTTTAGGTTATCTGGGTGACTATGAAACAATATTGTCTCAACTGACAGAGGCAGGTAAAATTTCAATGCCGCTTTACACCATTGAATAAAAACACTCCAGAAGGAAACCGACGGGGTGCAGGACCACAGTTCATGATATAAGTTGGTATTACACATCTTGCATTTTGGGCATTGTGTCAGCCTATTTAGTTGTGTTGGTACATATGAGTCGTGAAAGCCATAAATAGCTCTATGTATTATCTTAACCGCCTCACGTCCGCCCATAGGATATAAACGTCCTATGGGTGGACGTCTATTTCTGACAGCACGTTTTAAAACGTCCTGTCAGAAATAGCAGCTGCACGCTAATCGTGCAGCTGCTGATCGGGTTGCCCGCTGTCAGTGAGACAGGTGTCCCTGCCTTCTAGATCGCTGCAGACACAGCGCTCACCGAGCGCTGTGTCTGCAGAGCAGGAAGCGCTGTGCGCTTCCTGTTCCGGCCCGGCGGTCATATGACCGCCGTGACCGGAGTGTGCAGGGGCTGTGTGAGGTCTATAGAGGCTGCTGTACAGCCTCTATAGGGGTGCATTTGTCCTGTAACTGGGGCTGCTATGTCAGCCCCAGTTACAGGAGAAATCAACAGTGAAAAAAAATATAAAAAGTGAAGTAAATGTCCCCCAGAGGTCTTGTATGACCTTATGGGGGACGAAAAGTGTAAGATAAAATAAAAATAAAATAAAGGGTTGAAAAAATAAAATAAAAAAAAGTTTCACATGTAAAAAAAAAAAAAATCCCAAGTAAGGAATAAAAAAAAAAATTTAAAATAGAAAAAATAAAATAAAATAG
Source organism: Bufo bufo (assembly GCF_905171765.1). Lineage (NCBI taxonomy): Eukaryota > Metazoa > Chordata > Amphibia > Anura > Bufonidae > Bufo > Bufo bufo. The sequence continues at coordinate 47,892,121 of NC_053390.1, forward strand.
ACATATTTAGTATTGCCGCGTCCGTAAAAAACAACTCTATAAAAATATCACATGACCTAACCCCTCGGGTGAACACCGTAAAAAAAAAAAAAAAAAAAACTGTGTCAAAACAAGCAATTTTTGTCACCTTGCATCACAAAAGGTGCAACACCAAGTGATCAAAAATGCGTATGTCCCACAAAATGGTACCAATAAAACCGTCACCTCATCCCGCAAAAAATGAGCCCCTACATAAGAAAATCTCTCAAAAAATAAAAAAACTATAGCTCTTAGAACATGGAGACACTAAAACATAATTTTTTGGGTTTCAAAAATGCTATTATTGTGTTAAAGTGAAACAAATAAAAAAAAGTATACATATTAGGTATTGCCGCGTCCGTAAAAACCAGCTCTATAAAAATATCATATGACCTAACCCCTCGGGTGAACACCGTAAAAAAAAAAAAAAAAAAAACTGTGTCAAAACAAGCAATTTTTGTCACCTTGCATCACAAAAGGTGCAACACCAAGTGATCAAAAACGCGTATGTCCCACAAAATAGTACCAATAAAACCGTCACCTCATCCCGCAAAAAATGAGCCCCTACATAAGAAAATCTCTCAAAAAATAAAAAAACTATAGCTCTCAGAACGTGGACACATTAAAACATAATTTTTTGGTTTCAAAAATGCTATTATTGTGTAAAACTTTAATAAATGAGAAAAAGTATACATATTAGGTATCGCTACGTTCGGAACAATCTGCTCTATAAAAATTTCACTTGACTGAACCCCTCAGGTGAACGCTGTAAAAATAAATAAATAGAAACTGTGCTAAAACAACCAATTTTTTGGTCACCTTGCCCCATAAAGTGTTATAATGAATGATCAAAAAATCATATGTACCCAAAAATAGTACTAATAAAACTGGCACCTTATCCCCTAGTTTCCAAAATGGGGTCACTTCTTGGGAGTTTCTACTGTAAGGGTGCATCAGGGGGCTTCAAATGGGACATGGCATCTAAAAACCATGTGGAGTTCCTTATCTTCTGCGCCCTGCCGTGTGCCCATACAGCAGTTTACGACCACATGTGGGGTGTTTCTGTAAACCGCAGAATCTGGGTTATAAATATTAAGTTTTGTTTGGCTGTTAACCATCGATGTGTTAAAGAAAAAAATTGATTAAAATGGAAAATCTGCCAAAAAAGTGAAATTTAAAAATTTGATCTCCATTTTCCTTTAATTCTTGTGGAACGTCTAAAGGGTTAACAAAGTTTGTAAAATCGGTTTTGAATACCTTGAGGGGTGTAGTTTCTACAATGGGGTCATTTATGGGGGTATCCACTATGTAGGCCCCACAAAGTGACTTCAGACCTGAACTGGTCCTTATAAAGTGGGTTTTGGCAATTTTCTTAAAAATTTGAAGAATTGCTTCTAAACTTCTAAGCCTTCTAACGTCCTAAAAAAATAAAATAACATTTCCAAAATGATGCCAACATAAAGTAGACATATGGGGAATGTTAAATAATAAATATTTTATGAGGTATCACTTTCTGTTTTAAAAGCAGAGAAATTGAAATTTAGAAAATTGCGAATTTTTCAAATTTTTGGGTAAATTTGGGATTTTTTCATAAATAAAGGTGAAATATTTTGACTCAAATTTATGACTATCATGAAGTACAATGTGTCACAAGAAAACAATCTCTGAATGACTTGGATAAATAAAGGCGTTCCAAAGTTATTACCACATAAAGTGAGATATGTCAGTTTTGCAAAATTTGGCCTGGTCAGGAAGGGGGCAAAGGGCCCAGATGGGAAGTGGTTAAATTGAGTTTCACGCCAAGTTTCACATGGTGCCAATTTCCTCACCTCCATCCAGCCCCTTATGATTTTGTCTTGGAAATTGGGAGCTTGTAACTCTTTTTTCCCAGGACTTGAACGTCCTTGCCATTGCGGTCTCCGATTTCCTTTTTTGCAAACGAAGAGCGAAATCAGCAAGAGATAAATAGTTATGGTTTAATAGTTTCAAGGAATCAAATTGGTTGGATAAAAACTCCAGGGAAAGGTCCCTCAATCTTCCTTTCAGGAAGTTCACTACCTGTAAGTAAGCTAAGAAGTGTTTTGAGGTCAACTTGTATTTTGAGCAGACCTCATTTAATAGAAGGTATCTGTTTTCCGACTCATGCCATAAATCTCCTACAAATCTAATGCCTTTAGCTTTCCATTCAATAAATTGTTTATTCTGTCCTCCCTTTTCAAATTCTGGGTGATCCCACAAAGGCATATATTTTGAGAGTGAGCAGGAGAGGCTGTATTTCAGGTTGCCACTGTATCCTTTATCAAGATGCTTTATTTTATCAACGGTGGAAAATTCGTATATTTCGTGTGCAACAGAGCCCCTAAGGACCATGGTTGGATTAATTGAGATTCTATCTCAAAATTGGAATAATGGCTCGACTGAGTTATCCAATCGATACAGTGTCATAAGTTACTCGCTATGTTATATCTCCTAATAGTCCCCCTTCTGATCTAGCCAATTGTAGCTTCTGGAGAGAGATTCGAGGCCTCCTACCCCTCCACACGAAATAGCTAAACGCCGATTCTAGGGTTTTGATGTCTGACTGTTTAAGTAATATTGGTATCGTCTGTAAGGGGTACAAGAGCCTCACGAAGCTAATCATTTTTATTAGATGACATCTTCCTGTTAGGAACAATGGAAGGTGCATCCAGTTGTCTATTTCCCCCAGAATTTTCCAAAACAATGGTGGGTAATTGAGGTTATATATAGTATCCGAGGTCTGACCTATCTTTATGCCCAGGTATTTTATATGCGAGGTGGCTATTTTAACAGGAAGGTCTTGCGAAATCCATGTCACCTCCCTGGCTCTTTGCTTCAGGAGAAGTAGTTCACTTTTATCCGCATTTATTTTAAAACCTGAGAAGCTACCAAACTCGGCCAATTGTCGCAATAATGTGTGCAAATCCTTCCTTGGATTCTCCAAAAAGACCAGGAAATCATCGGCAAACAGAGCGTGACGAATCTCCCTCGTCCCAACACTTATCCCCTCTATGTCATGGGTGGAAATTAGAAATCGTGAAAGTGGTTCTATAGATAAGTTAAACAATAGAGGTGACAGGGGGCACCCTTGTCTGGTCCCTTTAAATAAGTTGAAAGCGGGAGAGAGGAAGCCCGGTGTATTAATTCTAGCCCTCGGGTTAGTGTACAGCGTCTTCAAATAGTTTCTGGATTGCCCCCTCAGCCCAATAGCATCCAAAACTTTCCCCATCCATCCTCAGCTCACGTTATCAAACGCTTTCTTAGCGTCAACTGTCAGTATAGCTGGACATGGATGGGATTCCGGACGAAGTTTGATCAAGGATGGTCAAGACCTTACGCAAGTTAGCAACTGCTGCCCGTCCTTTTATGAAAACCACCTGTGGGTTGGCGATTATTTTAGGCATCACCTCACCCAGTCGCATTGCCATTATTTTTTAGATGGTTTTGATGTCTACATTGATGAGTGAAATGGGCCTATACGAAGAGGCCAATAGTGGGTCTCTCCCCGGCTTCGGTAACAAGTTAATATGGGCGACATTTGTTTCCGAGGGTATGAGGTTACCTCCCAAGTATCCATTATAGATCGTTGTTAATAGCGGCACAATTCTATCGCTAAGTATCTTGAAAAACTCCCCCGAATACCCGTCAGGTCCTGGAGCCTTCCTCAGTGGCATAGTAGAGATTACCCTTGACACCTCTGAGGGCGAAATTGGGGCATTTAGCATATATAGATCATCAGAGGAAATGTGCTGCATTTTGACTTTTCTAAGCCACTCCTCCCCTGCTTCCTCATTCTCCATTCCCGCCTCATAAAGGTTTTTATAAAAGTCCCTCAGGACCTCATTTATGGACTCGGGATCAGTTCTCAATATGCCTTCACCGTCTCGCAGGGCTAAAATAGGAACAGATGGTTTATAATCTTTGACCAGCCTGGCCATAAGCTTGCCGGCTTTGTTCCCAAATCTATATAATTGGGCTTCTCCCTGAGATCTGAACATTTGTTCCCTCCTCTTTAACCAGTGTTCATATTCAACCTTCTCTCTTTTCCAGATTTGTTCCAACTCGTCAGAAGGACAACTTTTGAAAGCTGTATAAGCTCTCCGTAGTGCCTTACTATGTGTATCTATATGGTAATCTACGTTTTTCTATAATCCTGCCATATGTTAAATCAATTTACCCCGGAGCACCGCCTTCGCTGCATCCCATGTTAGCTGAGCATTATCTGGGTTATTGTTCAGTTCCATATATTCATCCCACCATCCCACAAGTAGTTTACCAAACTCCTCATTCTCGTATAGGTCCGAGGGAAATCGCCATATATAGGCCTTCCCTCTAGGCATACTATCTCTAAACGTTGACACTAAGGGTGCATGGTCAGAAATAACCATGTCTGCTATCTCTATGGACACACACCTATCAATTAAAGGGGTCGATACCAAAATATAATCTAGGCGCGACCATGACTTGTGAGCTGCTGAGTAATAAGTAAATTCGCACCCTTCTGGGTGAAATGTGCGCCAAGAATCTACCAGACCCACGGACGACATCATGTCATTCAGTATCGACTCATGTCTTTTTGTCGGTGGATTGCCCACCCTGTCTGATCTTCTATCTTCTTCCCAATCAGCTACTACATTCAAATCACCCCCCATCACTTTGTCATGAATCGGGTCCAAAAATAATCTGCCCATTAAGTTAGAGAAGAAGGTACTATGAGCTTTATTAGGGCCATAAACATTGTAAATACTCAGAAAACCTGATGAGAATTTGAGGGTAACTTGGGCGATCCGCCTATCTTCATCAGCAAAACAAGAATGTACTGAATAAGGTAAACCTTTCCGCAGTAATATCAGAATGCCTGCTTTGCGGGCCACTCACTGAGATCCCATCACCATTCCCACCCACAGTTTCTGCATACGCGGGAAATCCCTCTCTATGTCAGCCCGCAGTCTATTTAGGTGACCATCATTCTTTTTTGCAGGGATCTGAGACCTTTGACGTTCCACGAAATTATGTTAGCCATAACGACCAGTTTTCCTGAAAATCATTAGTCACGGACCTAGGACAGGTTTTGGATAGATAGGGTAGCACAATGATCATTTCCAACACATATAACTTGTCCCCCCTCCCATATACTAACTCAATTAACATATACATTTTAAAAGAGTTTAGCGAAACATAGAAGATATTCACTCTCTTCCATAACTCTTCTGAACTTTACTTCTTCTCGACATGACTCCTCCTTTTACTATCATCCCATGAGCTGTTCCGCTTAACATTCGGAACCCCTATTTCTAATGAAACAGTAATCATATGAAGCCGATGAAAAGATTCAATAAACCTAGCCCGATTGGTGTCCCAGGCATCACATTGTAGAGTAAATCAGATAACAATACCTAGTCCAACAGGGATGTAGCAACTCTCATCCACCCCCGTGGGCTCTGGCAAGCTAGCCATAGCCCATCTCCGCATCTGTTAATCGCTTGCTCCTTCTGAAGCAAAGTCAGGTCACCCATTTCGCCTTTTTGCGCTGTTCTTTTGGTGAGTCTCTGGGTCCCGGGGCGGTGTCCCCTTGGTTTACATCTGGTCCTGAGGATTGAGCAGGTGTTGAAGATACCTCTGCCTCTATGTTCAACGCCGTCGCCGCTTCTCTAGGTGTTTGGAACGTGTCTATTGTACCCTCCTCATGGAATACTCTCAGCGTGGCCGGGTAGAGAAGAGAGAATCTCATCTTCCTATAAAAAAGCTCTGAACAGATCCCCGAAAAGGCTCTGCGTTTCTTAACCACCTCAGCCCCCAGTGCTTAAACACCCTGAAAGACCAGGCCACTTTTTACACTTCTGACCTACACTACTTTCACCGTTTATTGCTCGGTCATGCAACTTACCACCCAAATGAATTTTACCTCCTTTTCTTCTCACTAATAGAGCTTTCATTTGGTGGTATTTCATTGCTGCTGACATTTTTACTTTTTTTGTTATTAATCGAAATTTAACGATTTTTTTGCAAAAAAATGACATTTTTCACTTTCAGTTGTAAAATTTTGCAAAAAAAACGACATCCATATAGAAATTTTGCTCTAAATTTATAGTTCTACATGTCTTTGATAAAAAAAAAATGTTTGGGTAAAAAAAAAAATGGTTTGGGTAAAAGTTATAGCGTTTACAAACTATGGTACAAAAATGTGAATTTCCGCTTTTTGAAGCAGCTCTGACTTTCTGAGCACCTGTCATGTTTCCTGAGGTTCTACAATGGCCAGACAGTACAAACACCCAACAAATGACCCCATTTCTGAAAGTACACACCCTAAGGTATTCGCTGATGGGCATAGTGAGTTCATAGAACTTTTTATTTTTTGTCACAAGTTAGCGGAAAATGATGATTTTTTTTTTTTTTTCTTACAAAGTCTCATATTCCACTAACTTGTGACAAAAAATAAAAAGTTCTATGAACTCACTATGCCCATCAGCGAATACCTTGGGGTCTCTTCTTTCCAAAATGGGGTCACTTGTGGGGTAGTTATACTGCCCTGGCATTCTAGGGGCCCAAATGTGTGGTAAGGAGTTTGAAATCAAATTCTGTAAAAAATGACCTGTGAAATCCGAAAGGTGCTCTTTGGAATATGGGCCCCTTTGCCCACCTAGGCTGCAAAAAAGTGTCACACATCTGGTATCTCGTACTCAGGAGAAGGTGGGGAATGTGTTTTGGGGTGTCATTTTATATATACCCATGCTGGGTGAGAGAAATATCTTGGCAAAAGACAACTTTTCCCATTTTTTTTATACAAAGTTGTCATTTGACCAAGATATTTATCTCACCCAGCATGGGTATATGTAAAAAGACACCCCAAAACACATTCCTCAACTTCTCCTGAGTACGGGGATACCAGATGTGTGACACTTTTTTGCAGCCTAGGTGGGCAAAGGGGCCCACATTCCAAAGAGCACCTTTCGGATTTCACTCCTCATTTTTTCCTGAATTTGATTTCAAACTCCTTACCACACATTTGGGCCCCTAGAATACCAGGGCAGTATAACTACCCCACAAGTGACCCCATTTTGGAAAGAAGACACCCCAAGGTATTCCGTGAGGGGCATGGCGAGTTCCTAGAATTTTTTATTTTTTGTCACAAGTTAGTGGAAAATGATGATTTTTTTTTTTTTTTTTCATACAAAGTCTCATATTCCACAAACTTGTGACAAAAAAATAAAAACTTCCATGAACTCACTATGCCCATCAGCGAATACCTTGGGGTCTCTTCTTTCCAAAATGGGGTCACTTGTGGGGTAGTTATACTGCCCTGGCATTCTAGGGGCCCAAATGTGTGGTAAGTAGGTAAATGACCTGTGAAATCCGAAAGGTGCTCTTTGGAATGTGGGCCCCTTTGCCCACCTAGGCTGCAAAAAAGTGTCACACATCTGGTATCTCTGTATTCAGGAGAAGTTGAGGAATGTGTTTTGGGGTGTCTTTTTACATATACCCATGCTGGGTGAGATAAATATCTTGGTCAAATGCCAACTTTGTATAAAAAAATGGGAAAAGTTGTCTTTTGCCAAGATATTTCTCTCACCCAGCATGGGTATATGTAAAATGACACCCCAAAACACATTCCCCAACTTCTCCCGATTACGGAGATACCAGATGTGTGACACTTTTTTGCAGCCTAGGTGGGCAAAGGGGCCCATATTCAAAAGAGCACCTTTCGGATTTCACAGGTAATTTTTTACAGAATTTGATTTCAAACTCCTTACCACACATTTGGGCCCCTAGAATGCCAGGGCAGTATAACTACCCCACAAGTGACCCCATTTTGGAAAGAAGAGACCCCAAGGTATTCGCTGATGGGCATAGTGAGTTCATGGAACTTTTTATTTTTTGTCACAAGTTAGTGGAATATGAGACTTTGTATGAAAAAAAAAAAAAAAAAAAAAAAAAAAAGCATTTTCCACTAACTTGTGACAAAAAATAAAAAATTCTAGGAACCCGCCATGCCCCTCACGGAATACCTTGGGGTGTCTTCTTTCCAAAATGGGGTCACTTGTGGGGTAGTTATACTGCCCTGGCATTTTCCAGGGGCCCTAATGTGTGGTAAGTAGGTAAATGACCTGTGAAATCCTAAAGGTGCTCTTTGGAATATGGGCCCCTTTGCCCACCTAGGCTGCAAAAAAGTGTCACACATGTGGTATCGCCGTATTCAGGAGAAGTTGGAGAATGTGTTTTGGGGTGTCATTTTACATATACCCATGCTGGGTGAGAGAAATATCTTGGCAAAAGACAACTTTTCCCATTTTTTTACACAAAGTTGGCATTTGACCAAGATATTTCTCTCACCCAGCATGGGTATATGTAAAATGACACCCCAAAACACATTCCCCAACTTCTCCTGAGTACGGCGATACCAGATGTGTGACACTTTTTTGCAGCCTAGATGCGCAAAGGTGCCCAAATTCCTTTTAGGAGGGCATTTTTAGACATTTGGATACCAGACTTCTTCTCACGCTTTGGGGCCCCTAGAATGCCAGGGCAGTATAAATACCCCACATGTGACCCCATTTTGGAAAGAAGACACCCCAAGGTATTCAATGAGGGGCATGGCGAGTTCATAGAAATTTTTTTTTTTTGGCACAAGTTAGCGGAAATTGATATTTTTTATTTTTTTCTCACAAAGTCTCCCGTTCCGCTAACTTGGGACAAAAATTTCAATCTTTCATGGACTCAATATGCCCCTCACGGAATACCTGGGGGTGTCTTCTTTCCGAAATGGGGTCACATGTGGGGTATTTATACTGCCCTGGCATTCTAGGGGCCCTAAAGCGTGAGAAGAAGTCTGGAATATAAATGTCTAAAAAATTTTACGCATTTGGATTCCGTGAGGGGTATGGTGAGTTCATGTGAGATTTTATTTTTTGACACAAGTTAGTGGAATATGAGACTTTGTAAGAAAAAAAAAAATAAATTCCGCTAACTTGGGCCAAAAAAATATCTGAATGGAGCCTTACAGAGGGGATCACCACAGTCATTGATCACGCCCCTGTAAGGCTTCATTCAGACGTCCGGATGCGTTTTGCGGATCCGATCCATCTATCAGTGCATCCGTAAAAATCATGCGGACGTCTGAATGGAGCTTTACAGGGGGGTAATCAATGGCAGGGGGGTAATCAATGACAGGGGGGTGATCAGGGAGTCTATATGGGGTGATCACCACAGTCATTGATCATGCCCCTGTAAGGCTTCATTCAGACGTCCGGATGCGTTTTGCGGATCCGATCCATCTATCAGTGCATCCGTAAAAATCATGCGGACATCTGAATGGAGCTTTACAGGGGGGTAATCAATGACAGGGGGGTGATCACCACAGTCATTGATCATGCCCCTGTAAGGCTTCATTCAGACGACCGGATGCGTTTTGCGGATCCGATCCATGTATCAGTGCATCCGTAAAAATCATGCGGACATCTGAATGGAGCTTTACAGGGGGGTGATCAGGGAGTCTATATGGGGTGATCACCACAGTCATTGATTATGCCCCTGTAAGGCTTCATTCAGACGTCCGGATGCGTTTTGCGGATCCGATCCATCTATCAGTGGATCCGTAAAAATCATGCGGACGTCTGAATGGAGCTTTACAGGGGGGTAATCAATGACAGGGGGGTGATCAGGGAGTCTATATGGGGTGATCACCACAGTCATTGATCACGCCCCTGTAAGGCTTCATTCAGACGTCCGGATGCGTTTTGCGGATCCGATCCATCTATCAGTGGATCCGTAAAAATCATGCGGACGTCTGAATGGAGCTTTACAGGGGGTTGATCAATGACTGGGGGGTAATCAATGACAGGGGGGTGATCAGGGAGTCTATATGGGGTGATCAGGGGTGATTAGGGGTGATCAGGGGCTAATAAGGGGTTAATAAGTGACGGGGGGGGGGGGGGTGTAGTGTAGTGTAGTGGTGCTTGGTGCTACTTTACTGAGCTACCTGTGTCCTCTGGTGGTCGATCCAAACAAAGGGGACCACCAGAGGACCAGGTAGCAGGTATATTAGACGCTGTTATCAAAACAGCGTCTAATATACCTGTTAGGGGTTAAAAAAAACACATCTCCAGCCTGCCAGCGAACGATCGCCGCTGGCAGGCTGGAGATCAACTCTCTTACCTTCCGTTCCTGTGAGCGCGCGCGCCTGTGTGCGCGCGTTCACAGGAAGTCTCGCGTCTCGCGAGATGACGCGTATATGCGTGACTGTGCGCAGGGCTGCCACCTCCGGAACGCGATCCTGCGTTAGGCGGTCCGGAGGTGGTTAAGAACTTCAGCTGAGAAATCATTAAACAGGAAAACTGGGTGTCCTCATATTTGCACTGATGAGTGCGTTTTTTTGTAGGCTTTCAGAATTTCCGCCTTTTCCGCATAGTTTAGGAATTTCATGATGACTTGTCTGGGTCTCTGACCCCGGCCAGGGATCTTACACTGGCTACCAGATTTTTCATCAGCGGACCTCAGATCAGGGCCCACGCGATGCTCTCTTTCCACCTTACAGATCATTTGTAGACCAACTGCTTCAGGTAGTTCGTGCTCGCAAATGTGGATTAACTCTTGCGGAGATATGTCCTCTGGGAGACCTATCAGACGTAGGTTGCTCCTTCTGGAGCGATTTTCAAGTTCATCCACTTTGTCTGCCAATCTTTTAATCTCATGAGTTGCCTCTTTTAAGGCAGATTGCATCGATAGGGCTTCAGACGCTACCATAGTGTACTTAGTCTCCAAGTATTCTATATGCTGCGCATGTTGTGCAATGTCCGCCTTCATGTGCTGGATGGCCTGCGCTACTGCTGAAGACAATGATTCCTGCAGGTCTGGTAAGATGCATGCTGCGACTTCCAGAGCTAACTGGCGATAATCAATCCCCATACCTTCATCAGGTTCATCAGTCTCTGTCTGTTGAGCTGGAGGAGCGGCAGAACTTTCCGCCTTTTCAGTATGAAGCGGCATGTTCTGTGTCCCATTCGCGGGCTTGGCAGTTTTGAGGATCGTCTTTTGTTTAGATCTGCTCCCCATCGTAAGTAAGTAGCAATCCATGCACAGGGCCGTCTGGAGTGAGTGAGAGTCCGATTAGCTGAGATCTCGTCCCAATTTGCGGGCAGTAGCAGGTTATATGGGAGAGCGTTTGGGGAGCTCACACTACACGCTGCTATCCATGGCGGCGCTGGAAGTCACAATTCAATTTTTGTTTCATCTGACCATAACACAGAAAACCAGAAGTCTTCTTCTTTGTCCAGATGAGCTTTTGCAAAGGCCAAGCGAGCTTTTGTGTGCCTTATCTGGAAAAGTGGCGTCCTCCTTGGTCTGCATCCGTGGAACCCAGCAGTGTGCAGTGTCCGTTGGATTGTCTGCCTTGAGACATTGCCACCAGCAGAGCCCAGATTCACCAGGATGGCCTTGGTGGTGATCCTTGGAATCTTTTTCACCTCTCTAACTATCCTCTTGGCCAGCACAGGTGTCACTTTTGGCTTCCACCACGTCCTCTGAGATTTTCCACAGTGCGGAACATCTTGTATTTTTTGCTCAAATGTAAATAAAAGCTGAGAAATGTTTTTTTTCCACAATAATGCCTCTTGTACATCGTCTTATTATCTTTTTGGAGACACCTATGTCATTTCCCGTCATAAAATTACTTGCTGGTTGAATAAAAGTAACTTTAAGTCAAAATTTGCCAGGGGTATGAATAATTATGGCCAGCACTGTAAATCTGAACATTACATAGATGTGGGCTGCTGGGAAAAGATGTTTATTTGTAAATGGAGTTGTTCTTTACCCGTAGAATTAATCCATTCACACTTGAAATTTCTTCAATCAGTACAAAATACCCAAGTTGTGGTTAACGGCGCCATTCTATATTCTGTCTCTAGACACTTCTGATTTTAGCCGAACACAATTGCATCTTGCATGCATAAAACCTACAGAACATGGCACAGAATCGTTTTTTAATTTGTAGCAAACACAAATCCTTTTCAACAAATGATTAGTCATTAACATATGTTTGAAAGCATCAGCTCCTAAGCCACTCCTCAGAGGTTTCCTTCTTGACCGGATTTTAAGACGAACCGGGCACCTGCAGACGCAGGTGGATGTAGCGCATTTTAATATGAATGTAGGATTGGCGCTTAGCCAGGAGAAACTGGTCTGGTGGGTGATCCCAGAGGAGGCATTGGAAAGACATCTGTGACAACCCCCTACTGCTATCCGAAGAGAAGAACACAACTCCCCTCATCAACTTCATGTACCCAATAATAATATGTTCATGAATGCTAAAGCTGTCTGCTCCTTCGTAGAATCGCAGTTTAGGCTGGTATGTTCCTCATACACTCCGCACACTAAAATGTATTATAATAAACCAAAAGGAACCTTGGCCAATTAGTTTCACTCTTCTACCCAAAGAACAAATGATCAGACCATTATATTATTATTATTTTTTTAAAAGACATGGGGGGTACTATCTCTCCTTGGGGAGAGAGCATCATCGACATGAGGAAACTTATAGGCCATACCTGCTCCTCTGGAATTCTGGGACGAAAGGGATGCAAATGAGCTCTTTACAAGCTCTGCCTCTAATGGACCAGATGTAAGGCAGCTATCCTATAAGTCAATATTCAACCCTATAAATAGGCTTTCAGACCTGACTCAGATATTAAATAAGCCAGCACCTCATCTGCAGACAGCAGTTTTGGGGGTGAATACTCCTCATCAGTGCAAAGCAGAGAATACTGGCTTAATTGGGTGAGAGGCCAAGTCAGGATTTGGGGGTACTATCTCCCCTTGGGGAGAGTGCCTTAGTTGGTGTGAGGAGACTTATAGGCCATACCTGCTCCTCTGGAATTCTGGAAACAAAGGGATGCAAATGAGCTCTTTACAAGCTCTTCCACATTACTTGAAGTACTATAATAGGTTAAACTTGATTTCTGTGATAGTCTCCATCCATGATATTGGTGGCTGTCCTTTTTTTGGGGAGAAAAAAGGGATGAGCTCTTAACAAGCTCTCCCTCTGATGCCACCAGATGTAAGACAGCTATTCTATAAGTCAATGTTCGACCCTTTAAACAGACCTTGAGACATGACTCGGATATTAAATAAGCCAGCACCTCATCTGCAGACAGCTGTTTCAGGGTGATTGCCCGTCATCAGTGCAGAGCAGATATGTATGGCCTATGTCTCCTCATGCCGAGTAAGGCGATCTCTCCCCAAGGAGAGATAGTACCCCCCAAACCCTGACTTGGCCTCTATCCCAATTAAGCCAGTGTTCTCTGCGCTGCACTGATGAGGAGCAATCACCCCCAAAAATGCTGTCTGCAGATGAGGTGCTGGTTTATTTAATATCTGAGACATGTCTCAAAGCCTATTTATATGGTTGAATGTTGACTTATAGAATAGCTGCCTTACATCTGGTGGCATCAGAGGCAGAGCTTGTTAAGAGCTCATCCCTCCCCCCCCCCCCCCCCCCAAAAGAAAAAAAGGACAGCCACCAATAAGATGAATGGAGACAATCACAGAAATCAAGTTTAACCTATTATAGCACTTCATTGAATGTGCCACAAGGTTGTCTATTTTTTGAGGTTTCATTTTGTAAAGACACCTTTCTAAAAAGAAGCTGGCATGGCGATCAGTGAGTCTGGCTTCTCTAACTCCTGGCAATCAACTGTTATCATCGAGGAAGCTTTAGGGATTTCTAGCATAAATACAGCAATACATATCAGCCATTCAAATGACAGTAGGAACCTTATCCTGACACATAAAAGGGGATCCTGAGAGTAGGAATCCTTACTTTGTAATGTTCATACATCCTAACAAGGCACATGGACAGGGGTAGTCTTGGTGAGAAAAGCCTTCAAATTCCACTCTTGGCTCCTAAATTTGTAAAGAAACCTTCAGAGAGCTGTAGATTTGTTCCACCTACCTTATACTGCTTAAGCTGACCATGCATATGACCTAGCTGTCAGCTAAACACACATTTGACTGACCTGCTATACCCTAGATAAAAAATTTTTTTATTGAGAATCTTTAGTGGTTAATACCTTTTGGCTAACTTAATAGATAATGACAAAACTGCAAGCTTTCGTAACGGCTCAGGTCTCTTAATCAGGCATCTTTTAACACAGTATTTGAAGATATTAAAAGACTGAGGAAGAGGCCTGTGTAGTCTTGAAAGCTTGCAATTTTCTAATGATCTTCAGTTAACCATTAAAAGGTATCAACCACTGAGGAATCTTATTTTTTTTATCTTCTATCTGCTGGCTAATATGGTACAAATATATTTTTTACTGCTGTACCCTACACATGCAAAATCTGCTTGAAGCTTGCTATGCACATGGGAAGGAATAATGCAAGTCACCCGTACATACTAAATGGTAAAACACTCGGTAACACTGACATGGAAAAGGATCTAGGAATTTTAATAAACAGCAAACTAAGCTGCAAAAACCAGTGTCAGGCAGCTGCTGCCAAGGCCAATAAGATAATGGGTTGCATCAGAAGGGGCATAGATGCCCGTGATGAGAACATAGTCCTGCCACTTTACAAATCATTAGTCAGACCACACATGGAGGACTGTGTACAGTTCTGGGCTACTGTGAACAAGGCAGACATAGCAGAGCTGGAGAAGGTCCAGAGGAGGACAACTAAAGTAATAACTGGAATGGGGCAACTACAGTACCCTGAAAGATGATCAAAATTAGGGTTATTCACGTTACAAAAAAGACGACTGAGGGGAGATCTAATTACTATGTATAAATATATCAGGGGTCAGTACAGAGATCTCTCTCATCATCTATTTATCCCCAGGACTGTGACTGTGACGAGGGGACATCCTCTGCGTCTGGAGGAAAGAAGGTTTGTACACAAACATAGAAGAGGATTCTTTACGGTAAGAGCAGTGAGACTATGGAACTCTCTGCCTGAGGAGGTGGTGATGGTGAGTACAATAAAGGAATTCAAGAGGGGCCTGGACGTATTTCTGGAGTGTAATAATATTACAGGCTATAGCTACTAGAGAGGGGTCGTTGATCCAGGGAGTTATTCTGATTGCCTGATTGGAGTCGGGAAGGAATTTTTTTATTCCCCTAAAGTGAGGAAAATTGGCTTCTACCTCACAGTTTTTTTTTTGCCTTCCTCTGGATCAACTTGCAGGATGACAGGCCGAACTGGATGGACAAATGTCTTTTTTCGGCCTTTTGTACTATGTACTATGTTACTATGTTACTATGTTACCCTACACATGCAAGATCTGCATGAAGCTTGTATTTCCTCCACTTATTTCTTATTCTTATGGGTTACCACCTCCACGCACATGACATAAGGTTAATCTGTTTCTACTCAGATAGAAAATTGAACATTCACACCCCAAAACAGCCCACACCCCCCAGATACACAACTCGCTGCCATCACCTATGGTAGTGATGGCGAACCTTTTACAGACCAAGTGCCCAAACTGCAACCCAAAACCCACTTATTTATCGCAAAGTGCCAACACGGTAATGTAGCCTGAATACTAAAGTCCAGTATAGTATATCTTTCATGTACTTTATCATTTAGCTATAATATCCTGCCTTTCATAGTGCGCCTGCGCTGATAAATGGCTGGAAAAGTCTAAGACATATTGGTGCACCATAAACTTTTTCCAGGGTGCGGGTGCCCACAGAGAGGGCTCTGAGTGACGCCTCTAGCACCTGTGCCATAGGTTCACCACCACTGACCTATGGAGTTCTGGACCTATAAGTATCCAACACAAACACACACAGACACACACACTACTTTCCGGGGTTGACAAAGGAAAGGCTATGAATTCTTTAGTGCATACAAGGATTAAACTACAGGGCAGGGCTTGGAAAGCGACAATATGAGGCACTGGACAGTGAAATTTTAAGGAGGAAGGACAAGGAGCACTGCATAGATCTTTGTCCCTTTATTCACCTCATTAGTCCTACATAGAATGGGATCTAGAACATTCCTTTGCTTACCTATTGAGGTTACAGACACCAGACCTAAGTCTTACAGGTCATCTCTATGTGACAATCTCCTAAGCTCTGGTCTCTGCTTTAAACCATGTCCAACACATGGTCAGTCTACCTTAAAATGTTTCATAATTTAAAATGTGCTTTATTCACCTTTACCAATTCCCTTGCACTGCTGTTCTGACATTTACAGTACTGGGTCCCAGCTAGATTCTACTTCCTGGTGCTGGCTTGACACACGGGAAACGGCAGTAGATGCCTGCTCAGCCAATCACTGACTGCAGCACTGACCGATTGGCTAAGCAGGCATCTCCAGTCATTCCCTGTGTGTCAAGCCAGCACCAGGAAGCCGAGGCCAGCAGGGACTTGGTAAGCATTGGATCAGCAGTGATCAGTGAGGTGAGTAATGTTTAATTTTTTTCAACCTATTCTTCCCTTTATATATAAAATTTCATCTCACCGACAACCCCTTTTAACCTGTTACCTCCTTCATTGCAACAACCACAATTAATTCCAAATTGCTTAAAGGTGTTGTCTCGTCTCAGACAATGGGGGCATATTGCTAGGATATGCCCCCATTGTCTTATAAGTACGGGTCCCACCGCTGATATCCGCACCTATATCGGGATCGGAGTCCCGCAAAGTGGTGGCTGGAGGACTCCGGTCTGGCCACCACCAAGCTCTCTCCCCATAGAAGTGAATGCATGACAGGCCACTGCTCCCTTTCACTTCTATGGGCCAGTGCTCGGTGGCCCCATAGAAAATGAATAGAGGATTGCTGCACATGTGCAGTGGCCCCACACCACTTTTAGGGCTAAGTTCTCGTTATAGTTACGGGTCCCAGCGGTGGGACACGCACCTATAAGACAATGGGGGCATATCCTATCCATATGCCCCCATTGTCTGAGATGAGAATAACCCTTTAAAGGGGTATTCTCAACACCCCGTTTCATACTTACCTGCTCACGGCGCGCTGTCCACTTCCTGGTTTCGGCACTCGGCAGGGGGCGGGCTCCATCTTGATTGAAGTCTTCTCCCGGCCGGGCCGCGCGCTGGACTGAACGCGCACGCCAAGGCCGCGCATGCGCCCTGGTGACTTCTTCCTGGCAATTATACTATACTGGCCAGGAAGAAATTACCATAGCGCATGCGCGGCCTCGGCGTGCGCTTTTGGGACTGCACGCGGGTGGCCGGGAGAAGAGAAGAAGTCGTCTGCGCAATCGCGGCCACCGCGATTCCTGAGAAGAGCGGTGGCCGTAACCAGGGGAGACGGAAGACAACAGTCAGGTAAGTATATGTTTAATTTCTTCTAAGGGGTGGGAATTAGTTAATTAAATATATTTAGAAAAATGATCACTGTTAAATCATTAACAGATTTAACAGTGATCATTAAGATGAGAATACCCCTTTAAGTTTTTGACATTTTGATTAGCAACCGCATAAGTGGTGGTGATTACTTGAAGCATGATGGCATCAGGTTTCATTAATCTCGATAATAAAAAGTGACACTTAAGTAATAACTGATGGGATCTATTTTTATGTGGCCTATTTAAATTTCATTACTATCACTTTTTGGCCTATCTGGTAACATAAAAGCGAATAGTAAAGCCCAAGGAGCTTCTTCTAGGCCAGTGTACGGCTTCATATCTACTCGGCAGGCTATATACATATCATATTAATAATGTAACACAGGCAGCTCAACCTATTTCTGCCGATTGTTGATGTGATCGCCCTTAATTCCTGTTGTCTGTTTTTTTTTTCTCATTGCGCTGGGTCTACATACACAATTCAGAGTTTTTTTGTTTTTTTTGCAGAACATAAAGCTAAGGTACGCTGCGGATTTGTTGGCGGTCAATTGGGGATTATGTTTGCTTTGTTTTCCGTTAGACAAATGTAATGAATAAATCATTGTTGTTCAAACGTGCTTTTTAAAGTATCAGATGCCTTCACTTCCACGCTTTGGGGTGATCTACTCTTAAAAGAGCAGCAACCTAATTTTTCTTTTCATTGCTTCGAGCAGCAAAAAGGAGACAGACAACAAAAGAAAGCTTTGTGTGTTTGAAGTAAAATGGGTCTCCCCCGTTATATAATAATCCTGATTTACTGTATGCAGCGCCAACATCTTCTTCTGCACTTTCCATGTACAGACAAGAACAACAAGACGTAACATAGTAACAATTCTAATCAAAAGGACACACTAAAAACTGTGGATGTTCTGAGTCAGTAGAATTGTCCAGGGTAGCGCATGCTAGAGAACTGGTGCAGGCAAGAAAAGTCTAAAGGGCCAATTACCAAACAACATGGAGGTACACAGTCTTACAAGGCAGGATGTGGCTGGCAAGATCAAGGTTTCCAATTTCTCAATATCCTCTTAGATACAGCAACTTGTTTCTCTTGATACAATTCTTCAAATAGCAATTCCTCTGCTATGCAGTTCAGAGCTCGGGGGTTCAGAGATGTCTTAGATTTTCTGCAGCGAGGTGTAGAACGCCAAATCACAAGCAGTATGCCAGTGGCAAACATTGCAAGGCCATGCTACGAGGCCAGTAATTGAAGTGTTCTCCTCACAGATCATACCCTGCACTCTTCTCAGCTGCACACTGGTCGGGTCAGCTACATAAACGGCTAGGCCAGAAGCCTAAAGGGGTTCTCCGGGAATTTAGAAAATGAAAATACTTAAATATTGCTTTATTGTAAATATATTCCCAAATACCTTTCATTATTTATAATGGCTCATTTTGTTTAGGGAGCAAATATTAGGAGAAACAAAATGGCCACCATCCTATTAATACACACAAAACCTGTCCTAATCATATAGGAGGACAAGTTACTTTCAAGCACTGAGGTAATGAGCTGCCTCATCCTCCTCTCCTACTTGTCAGGGATTATGATCCTGAATGCAGATTCTAAGAACTTTAACTGAATCTCTATGGGAATGGAGTACATGAGGAGACATGAAGTACAGAGAGGACGAACAGGACAGACTGTGGTAATGGAGACTGCATACAAGAGCTGCTGCTCATTATCCACACACCTCCCCATCCTCCTCTCTGTACTCCATGCCTCCTCATGAACTCCATTTCTACAGAGATTTAGCTGAAGATCATATTAAACTGTATTCAGGATAATAGAAGAAGATGAGGCAGGTCTTTGGATCACTGCTCTGAAGTAGATTGTCCTCCTGTGTGATTAGGACAGGTTTTCTGTGTACCAATAGGGCAGCAGCCATTTTATTTCTCATGATTGCTCCCTAGACAAAATGAGCCATCATAACTAAGGAAAAGTATTTAGGAATATATTTATAATAAAGTAATATTTAAGTATTTTCATTTTCCTAATTCCCGGAAAACCACTTCATCAAATAGCATTTATCAAGTAGAGAAAGTTAATAGAAGTCACTTACTAATGTATTGTGATTGCCCATATTGCTTCCTTTACTGGCTGGATTCATTTTTCCATTGCATTATACACTGCTCGTTTTCAGGGGTTACGACTAGTGTTGAGCAAATCGCAGTTCACAAAGTAGACTTCAATCCGAATTTCTGGAAAAATTTGATTTGCTGCGAAGCCAAATTTCCTCAAGCTTCGTGCTAATGAATCAATTTTCCCTAAAGCGGCTGTAAAAAAATGTAATTCATTCTCACCTCATCCATTTGTGCGCGAAAAGTCAGTCGCGACCATCTTGATTGAAGATCCCAGGCGAAATCTCGTGGGCGGTGACGTATGCCATCACCATGACTGATTTTGCGCTGGATCTTCAGTCAAGATGGCCGCTGCGGAATCAAATGGATAAGTTGAGTATTTTCATTTTTTTTTACAGATTAACCCCTGACAGCCCTCAATCGTCATCTCAGATGCCGCGATCAGCGATGAACACCTCATCTGTGGGGTTCAATGACAAAAGGGGGGGGCACCATCGCCGTTCCCCGTCATTGCGCCCGCTACTCACAAAGAAATGCAAAGGATTACTTCATCACAAATCACATTTTTGAGAACATTGCTCATCTCTAGTTATGACTAGTGTTGAGAGAATCAAAGTTCACGAAGTTAACTTTGATCCGAATTTCAGGGTAAATTCGATTTTCTGCAAAGCCAAATTTTTTCGTGCTTCAGGGTAATTAAAGGGGTTATCCCATCATAATGATCACTGTTAAATCTGTTAATGATTTGACAGTGATCATTTTTGTAAATATACTTTATTAACAAATTCCCACCGATTAGGAGAAAATTCATCCCCACTTACCTCATTGTTGTGACTCGGTCTCCCCTGGTTACGACCACCGCTCTTCCGCAAAATCCCGATGGTCGCGCTTGCCCAGAAGACTTCTTCTTTTCTCCCGGCCGGGCCACTCGCTGTCCTGAACGCGCACGCTGCCGCGCATGCGCGACGGTGACTTCTTCCCGGCCAGAATAGTACAGAGCTGCGAACGCGCACGCCGGCTCTGTACTATACTGGCCAGAAATAAGTCACATTGCGCATGCGCGGCAGCGTGCGCGTTCAGTCCAGCGCGCGGCCCGGCCGGGAGAAGACTTCAATCAAGATGAAGCCCGCCCCCAGCCAGAATCCAGGAAGTGAACGCGCGGTGGCAGCAGGTAAGTATGAAACTGCTAAGTGGGATAACCCCTTTAATCTTTTTTCCCTAAAATGGCAATAAAATCAATCTATCTGAGAATTTATAAATCTATCTATCTGTCCGTCTGTCTTTCTCTCTGTCTGTCAATTTATAAATCTATATTGATCAGTCTCTATATATCTATAACTATTATATACATATTTGTAGAAGAAAGGAAACTTTGCACTATAGAAATACTATATTTATGAACCAGCAAAGCCAAGTTAAAGTTAACCGACAAGTCGATACAAGTTTAGAATAGTTACCTGTTTTATTGTCCTTGGGATTTTCTTCTGTTAACGCGTTTATTTGTTATTTGGTTTAACTTACAGTATATTATTACGTTTGCAGGTCGCCTCACTTCAGATGGCATATTGTTAGATTGGATCTTTCTAACATATTGAATCACAGGGACAAGCACAGTATAAAACACAGAGAAATGAATTTGAGCAATGTAATTCACAATGTGTGAGAGGCTATCCCAGAAAATTATATTTCTTTATAACATCAATATGTTTGCTAAAATGTAATATATATTTATAGTCTAAAAGGAGCGGGATGTGTGATCTCAATATGCTTCCAGACAATATAGTGAAATACTATACAATATCAACATTTTACCAGGGCTGATATTGTAATTTTCTTTATCTTGACAGATATTCTTTCAGTCTCCATATTCAATAGTTGTTTGAAATAAAAGCAAAAAAACAAACAAAAACAAAATGAGCCATCTGAGGCCTAAACAGATAGACTGGTGTCCCAAAAATACTGTCCATAATTTCCCAAAAATGTAATCATGTCTGTATAAATGAGGAGTCCAGATCCAAGGCTTCTTATTTATTGGAGTCTGGAGATATTCATACAGTTGTTATATTAAGTCATGACATTCAAGAGTGAAGGGTCATTACTTATCTCATGATGAGGACAGGGCTCTGCAGTCAATAAACTCTCCCTCGTTCCTATAAAAGATTTCAGTTGATTTGGTTCCTGAAATAGCAGTTTAGATGTAATTCTTTCATCTATAATAATATAAACTATGAAACAGAAAAAATAAATAAAAAAAATAATAAAAATAATAAAATAAAAATATGAAAAAGTATAATCCAGCTTTGGTATATAACAGTTTGTCTGACTGCCATAGGACTCAGTCTGCTCCTAGTAGCAAACTATCTGCATAGTTATGTTATATAAGTATTAGTGTTGATCGAGCACCAAAGTGCTCGGGTGCTCGAGTAGAACACTTTGTGATGTTCGGGTGCTCTACAGAGCAACAGGGCACAATGGAAGTCACTGGGAGAACCTGAGCATTAAACCAGGCAAGGGGAGGGTGTCTGGTTCACAGGAAAAGGTCAAAAATTGATAGGAACACCACTGAAATGGGGGTGATATAAAGGGGGTGATATAAAGTAAATAATCGTATGGAATAACAAAAAAATAAATAAATAAAGAGATAAATATGGAGATAGTACTTAGCTCTCATATACAGCCTGTTTGATGTACTGATGATGAGAGAAAACTCTGTCATTAGATGATTAATCGATCAGAGGGGCCCTTTAGGCAGCTAGAACAGGCATCTGGGAAGCTAGTAGGGCCCTACTAGCTTCCCAGATGCCTGTTCTAGCTGCCTAAAGGGCCCCTCTGATTGATTAATCATCTAATGACAGAGTTTTCTCTCATCATCAGTACATCAAACAGGCTGTATATGGGAGCTAAGTACTATCTCCATATTTATCTCTTTATTTATTTATTTTTTTGTTATTCCCTACGATTATTTACTTTATATCACCCCCTGATGAGCTGCCATCTGCAGGTGAAACGCGTTGGGGTATCCGTTAACACATATAGACATTTTTATGTTTTGAGTTTTTTGGATTTATATTCTATCCATTTGTGCGAGTAGGGCTTTATTAGGGCATTAGATAGACCTAGGTACGGGGGCAGGGTACCTCCACCATCAGGGGATATCCCTGTGCACAGGTTATTAGACCTATAGGGTTATCCAGGGAAAGATATTTTTTCTCTATACAGTAACCTAACTACCCCCTACTTTGGTAACATTGGGTCTATCTGTCCTAGTTAACGACTATCCTATCTATAGTAGGAGTATTTTTTAGAGTATCCATCTCTTCTATATAGGATATCACTTGAGCAAATTTCTGCTCCATAACCCGGTTATTAATAAAGGTATTGTTTTAATAAGCACGTTAGATTCTACTTACTTCTAATTAATTTGGTTACGTGTTGACTATCTTGATCATCTTTCTAGTCTTTCTTCAATTAAGCTGATAATAGCGGCATCACCGCTCACCATCTGTGTTGATTCTTCAAAGTTGCATAAAACCTCACAGAGGTCAGACATCCATGCCCACTCCTCGCTTGTGAAGAGCGGAAGCTGACTGGAAAGGCGACGACCAGGTTGCAGCTAGAATTCCACTACTGCCCTCTGCTGCTCACAAAGCCTGGCCAACATGTGGAACATGGAGTTCCAGTGCGTGCTCACGTCGCACAACAGTCTGTGAGCTGGCAATTGCAAGCGCTGCTGCAGCGTTGACTTACCAGCGGAAGCTGTAGATGACTTTCGGAAATGGGCACACACGCGGCGCACCTTCACCAGTAGTTTAGGCAAATTGGGGTAGGTTTTGACAAACTGCTGAACCACTAAGGCTACTTTCACACTAGCGTTCGGGTGTCCGCTCGTGCGCACCGTTTGAAGGGGCTCACGAGCGGCCCCGAACGCATCCGTCTGGCCCCAATGCATTCTCAGTGGAGGCGGATCCACTGAGAATGCATCCGCCTGCCAGCGTTCAGCCTCCGCTCCGCTCAGTGAGCGGACACCTGAACGCTGCTTGCAGCGTTCGGGTGTCCGCCTGGCCGTGCGGAGGCGAGCGGATCCGTCCAGACTTATAATGGAAGTCAATGGGGATGGATCCGCTTGAAGATGACACTATATGGCTCAATCTTCAAGCGGATCCGTTCCCCATTGACTTTCAATGTAAAGTCTGAACGGATCCGCTCAGGCTACTTTCAGACTTAGAAAATTTTCTAAGTAATAATGCAGACGGATCCGTTCTGAACGGATGCAAACGTCTGCATTATCGGAGCGGATCCGTCTGATGAAACATCAGACGGATCCGCTCCGAACGCTAGTGTGAAAGTAGCCTAAGTTGAACATGTAGGCTAGGCATGGTATGTGTGTGAGCTTGCCGAGCTCCAAAGCCTCAGTGTCCACAAGCCTAAATGGCAACATTTCCAGGGCCAGCAATTTGGAAAGGTGCGCATTTAGTGCTATGGCCTGTGGGTGGGTGGGTGGCTGGGTATTTGCGCTTTCGTTCAAAGGCCTGGGGTATGGACATCTGTATGCTGCGCTTGGACACAGAAGTGGATGTGCTAGATGATGGTGCTTGCGAAGGTACAGGTGCATGGAGGGAGGCATCCGGGCCTGCGTCTTGGACAGGGGATTGGCTAGCACGTAACACAGGGGAAGAATAGGCAGTGGTGTGACCCGCAGT
The DNA here is from genome assembly GCF_905171765.1 of Bufo bufo. Taxonomy (NCBI): domain Eukaryota; kingdom Metazoa; phylum Chordata; class Amphibia; order Anura; family Bufonidae; genus Bufo; species Bufo bufo. The sequence continues at coordinate 47,916,274 of NC_053390.1, forward strand.
CACTGATTGTGGACCCAGGCATTCGGCCCACCTATTAAGGTGCTTTGATGCCATGTGGCGGATCATGCGGGTGGTGGTGAGGTTGCTAGTGTTCACGCCCCTGCTCATTTTGGTACGGCACAGGTTGCAAATGACAATTCTTTTATCGTCCGCACTTTCCTCAAAAAAGCGCCAGACTGCGGAACACCTACCTCTTGGCAAGGGAGATTGCTGCAAGGAGGTGCTCCGGGGAACAGTTGCGAGCCTGTTTGGTGTGGCCCGCCTTCTCCCTTTTACCACCTTACTGCCTCTTCCAGCCTGTTGCGGTGCTGCTGATCCCTTCCCCTCTGTATTGCTGTCCTCGCTCGGCTTGCCACCTTCCCAAGTTGGGTCAGTGATTTTATAGTTCATCACCTCCTCTTCCACTTCCTCACTCTGGTCATCCTCCTGACTTGTTGACCTAACAAGAACCTCACTTATTGACAATTGTGTCTCATCTTCATCATCAACCTCTTGAGACACTAATTGCCGTTGACTTATTGGCGAATGTGTCTCATCATCATCATCCACCTCGTGAAACACTAATTGCCGTTTCCCATCGTCATCTTCTTCTGACTGTGGATGCTCAAGAGTTTGGGAATCAGTGCACAAGATCTCCTCATGTCCCTCTTCACGCGGGCTTAGCGAGAGACCCAAATCAAGGAATGGCGATGAAAAGAGCTCCTCGGAAGATCTGAGTGTGGGATCACTTGTTTGCCAAGACTCTCCATGGTGGGAGGAAGGAGGATCAGGGTGAGGATTCTGTTGACCAGACTCTTGGCTACTGAGACTGGACTTTGTGGAAGACAGGGTGGTGCTTAACCGACTGGAAGCATTATCTGCTACAATCCAACCGACCACCTGGTCGCACTGGTGTGACTTCGAGAGTGGTGTCCTGCACCGCCCTGCAAACTGGTACATGAAACTAGGTATCGTGGATAAGTGTGTTTCTTGTGCAAAGTTTTACCGCGCCCAGGGCCACGGTCTCTGGGTGCACTATCAGCAGCATGGCCACTTCCCCGTCCCTTACTGCTCCCCTTGAGCATATTAAATGGTATATATGCTTGCAAGTATGTCACACGTACAGTAGCGCAGGTTTTGTAAGTGTATGTGCAAATAAATTACACGGAAATGTCAGATATTTAGGATGCGCAAACGTTATACAGATATGTAGCGCAGGTAATGTCGCTGTCACCAGCGGCCAAACAATTGCGCTGAATTTCACAGATATTTAGGAAGCGCAAATGTAACACAACAGATGTAGCAGAGGTTGTGTCACTGTCAGCAGCGGCCAAACATTTACACGCAATTTAGCGCAGGTTGCGCTAATAATATATATTGCAGCCGGATAAAACAATAGTCCTTAAAAGGACTTTTGGGTCTCTAACTAAACCCTGCCTAAAAAAAAAAAATGTATTCCTGTCCCTACACGATCTGTCCCTTCTGCTGCAGCTCGCTCTGACTAAGACTGAGCCGAACCACATGTCTATATAGCACCCGATGACGCTTTCCGGCCAGCCAATCGCTGTAATGCCCGTAACTAACATCGCTACTGCATTACAGTGTGTGCCGAGCATGCTCGCTCAACACTAATTAGTATTATAAATCTTCAAGGAGCTCTTATAATACACACCTCAGCAGCTGCAGAAATTTTTAAGAGGAGAAAAGTTTTTTTGAAGCAGGAACTTCTTGTGAATCTCCACGTCTACGTATTCTGAGGCAGTTTTGTGTCTTATGTGTTAACATTCACAGTTTGCTCCTTTATACAGTATAATGCTATCCAGAGAATACCCCTGCTGTACAGTCAGGGCCGGTTCTAGGTGAAATGGGGCCCTGGGGCGAAAAACAATAAGGCCCCCCCCCCCTATGACACTTGATGACTTTTACAGAAGAAACTGTATATTGTGTGGCACAGTGTATGCTATATGTGTATAACAAACATATTTCATATGAAAACTTACAACTACTTGGCTTGGCCTTTGGGGATCTCGGACGCCACTTCAACACTTTGACCGGGGGCTCGGCGGAGCTGATGTTGTGTTTTATCCTAATGAGAAAGATTTCATAATAAGGATTTGGAGAATGGGCAGAGGGATAGCAGAGCAGGGAGAGGCTGGTGCTGCTACTAGGGGGTCATACCATGGGGGAGTAATAAAGCCCACCATAATTCCCCCCTCCTCAGTAGAAATAATTCTCCTTATAATGTGACAGTGCAAAAAATACCCCCTTGTAATGCCCCCAGTTGAGCTAATGTCCCCATAGTGCCCCCATAATGTGCCAGTATAAAATACCCCTATATAGTGCCCCCAGTAAATGCCCCCATAGTGCTCCCCCCTCCCTCCTAGTGCCCCCCATAATGTACCAGTATAAAATGCCACATATATAGTACCCCAGTAGATGCCCTCAGTGTCCCCCATAATTTGTAAGTATAAAATACCCCTTCTCAGTGCCCCCGCAGATGACCCCATAGTACTCCTCTCCCACCTTCCCCATAGTACCCACCATAATGTGTTCCAGTATAAAATGCCCCTATGCAGAGCCCCCATATAAAATAACCATTCTTTGTGGCCTCAGTAAATGCCCCTATAGTCCCCACCAATAATGTGCCAGTAAGAAGTGCCCCCAATCATGTGCCAGTAAGAAGTGCCCCCAACCATGTGCCACCCAATAATGTGCCAGTAAGAAGTGCCCCCAATGTGCCGGTAATAAGTGCCCCCATAGATGTCCCCCAATAATGTGCCCTCATAGATGCCCCCCAATCATGTGCCAGTAATAAGAGCCCACCTCACCATCATGTGTCAGTAACAAGAGCCCCCCCTATCATGTCCCAGTAGCCAGAGCCCCCCATATCATGTGCCAGTAGCCATAGGGCCCCCCCTATCATGTCCCAGTAGCCAGAGGCTCCCCATATCATGTGCCAGTAGCCATAGGGCCCCCCCTATCATGTCCCAGTAGCCAGAGCCCCCCCATATCATGTGCCAGTAGCCATAGGGCCCCCCCTATCATGTCCCAGTAGCCAGGGCCCCCCCTATCATGTCCCAGTAGCCAGAGCCCCCCATCAACATGTGCCAGTAGCCACCAGTATTGACAAAAAAAAACAAATAAACACTTATACTTACCTCCTTGGCAGCGATGTGATGCAGGCCTCTTCCAGCCTGTGTCCCGCGCTATACGGCTCAGGGCTCAGGCGGCGCGATGACGTCATCGCGCCGCCTGCGCCAGCCTCTAATAGGCTGTCGGCCTAGTGCCTGCAGCCTATCAGAGGAAGAGGAAGGGACACACCTCTCCCTCCCCTGCCCTGCTGCACAGAGATCTGTATCGCTGTCCTGAAGACGGCGATACAGATGACTGGAAATGAGCGCTTCCACAATGGAAGCGCTCATCTCCGTTTGACACTGACTGACTGTCCTGCCTATAGTTAGTTGCAGGCCGGCGCGGGGGGGCCCCTAAGGACTCGGGGGCCCGGAAGCAATTGCCCCCCTTGCCTCTATGGAAGCGCCGGCCCTGTGTACAGTGCCACATATATGCTACCATACAGTGTAATCCACAGTGTGCCCTCACCAAACACCTACTGTGTGCTCTGCCAAAGAGTACTGACCATAGTGTGACCCCAAGAGCTATGCTATCCTCGTATAATTCCAGCCAGACAACCCTCTAAGAGACAGGTACTTTATATACCTACCTATTTAAATAAATAGGATTATTTTTATGTAGCCCCTTATAGGTTTCGGGAAATAAGACGCTCACCTTTCAGAGTTGTAAACTTCCTACCAGAAGGAGTTTCGAGCACCTGTGTCTGCTCACAGCAAAGGAAGCGGCTAAAATATTGCATTTGATAAACCTATAAATCTTGTCTGGTTAATGAAGAGAATTTTTTAGATTGCAGGAAGTAGTGGGCACTTATCTTACTCGGTAAGATTAAATACTGTCTGGGCAGAATGCATGGCTCTGCATTTTCCTTTTGTACACATTGCTCAAGAACACATTTTCCATTAAATAATAATCACCTTAATTAATTGACTAGTACGTTTATCTCCCTCATCTGGTTACAGTCATTTATCAGAGGTATGGAAATGAGGGGCCACTGGTAAGGCTGGAAGTGTGCAGTAAGCAAAACCGCGTGCCCGGTCTCCGTGCTAATGAGAGAGTGGGCAAACTCATTCTTACGGATTGGTCATGGCAGTGCTCAGCTGAAAATATACTGTATTGTATACTTTTCTCTAGGTTATTAAACAATTTCTGAACTAAGGCTATAGGATACACGTTCCTAGCTCGCCATGACTTACAATGCAAGCCCCCAGATCCCTACTACATATAAAACCTCATGTTGTGTGATCCACTGCAAACTGAGTCATGCTGTGGTAATGGGGAATTGCAAACTGGGCAAGTGCCCAAGGTCCCCTATTTTCTAGGGAGTTCCTGATTAACCCCAGGAGCCAATTAGAAATGGAGTAGACCATTCACATCAATGATCATCAGTTTCAGTTCTTAGAGCAACCACTAACTACACAAAAACATTTAGATTGAAACCCTCCATCAATCCCCTAGACCACCAGGGACTTTACCACCAACCCTTTCACTAAAGTAGAATATCATGCATTTATTCTCATGGATTTATTCTTTTAAAGGGGTTTTCCCAGAGTAAGATAATAATCAGCCATCCTCAATATCCGATTGGTGAAGGTCCAACTCCCTACACCCCCTTTGATCAGCTTTTAGAAGAGAGTACAGTGCTCCAGTGAGCGCTCCTGCCTCTTTGGAGTTAATGAGCCTGGGCTGCAATACCAAGCACTGCCACTATACAATGTAAAGCGCTGTGCTTGGTAAATTGTGAGGAGGCCGTACCACTCACAGGAGCACAAAGGCCTCCTCCAACAGCTGATCGGTGGTAGAGCCAAGTTTTGAAACTCTGACATCAGATATTGATGACCTATCCTGAGGAAAACCCCTTTAACTCTTTAGCACCCCAAGCTTCTAGAAATGTCAATGTTAAAGGGGCTGTCTCATAAAGACAAACCCTGTCAATATGCACTATTAGGGCACATGGACGTCATAGAGGAGTTTCCTCTGTGAGCCACAATGGAAAGCTGATCTACGTTGAAGGCCATTCATCTAAATAGTGGTGACTTACCTGAGAAAATCAGCTATTTGCCAAATATCTTTATTAGAGATGAGCGAATCGAAGTTGAAAAAGTGGAATTTGATCTGAATTTCAGGACAAATTCGATTCACACCGAATCTGAATTTCCTCACGCTTCGTGGTTACGAATCACATTTTTTTCCTAAGATGGCTGCTGCACGTGTGAGGACACGGAGCAAGGAACTCTGGGAACGAGGGATCACCCACAATGCCATGCATGCAGCCAATCAGCAGCCAGCCAGCCCTGTTATGTCACAGCCCTATAAATAGTCTCAGCCATCTTGGATTCAGTCATTTTCCAGTGTACTTAGTGCAGGGAGAGACGTCAGCAGGCGCTAGGGACAGTGCTAGGAAAGACTTTAAAACTTTTATTTTGCTGTATAGAAGTTCGGGGAAAGGATAAGGAGGAATCATTCCACAGTATTAAAGCAGAACAGGGTTCAGTAGTAGAGTTTACAGCCTGGGTAATAGGAACAATCCTATTACACCTTGCTGCACTGACTGCAGCTCCAAATTGCCATTATACAGCTGTAATTCCAGCAAACCTTTCATGTTATTGGGGTGCAAGTGCTGTTTGATACAGCCATTAACAGGGTTTATTACAAGGAAATATGTATATGTCTTATCTGCCCTTGTGCGGTGCAGTTATATGTTCTAAATAATTTTTTTTCTTGTATTAGTGGGAAAAAAGGGCTTATTAGCTGTTGTGTGGTAAAGTGCGAAAATTACAGCCCTTTTTGGTGTGTATTAGTGTCAAAAAAATATATATTTGCCTTTAAGCGGTGCAGTTATATGTTCTAAAGCCTTTTGTGCAGTGTATAAGTGGAAAAAAATAAGGGCCTATTTGCCATTCAGCGGTGCAGTTATATGTTCTAAAGCCCTTTTTGTCGTGTATTAGCGGCAAAATAAAAATATATTTGCCATTCACCGGTGCGTTTATATGTTCTAAAGCCTTCTTTGGCATGTATTAGTGGGAAAAAAAGGGCTTATTAGTAGTGTTGAGCGAACTTCTGTTTTAAGTTCGGCGTCTAAAGTTCGGCTTCCGGTTAGCGGAGAATCCCGATTTGGATTCCGAATTCCGTTGTGGTCCGTGGTTGCGGAATCAATAATCGGCCATTATTGATTCCGCTACCATGGACCACAACGGAATTCGGAATCCATATCGGGATTCTCCGCTAACCTGGAAGCCGAACTTTAGACGCCGAACTTAAAACAGAAGTTCACTCAACACTACTTATTAGTTGTTGTGTGGTGAAGTGAGAATATTACAGACTTTTTTGGGGTGTTTTAATTTCCTATTTATTTATTTGATCTAACAGTATGTCAGACTGAGACGTGCCAGGCCCTGCACAGGGGAGTGGCAGAGGCCTAAATGTATCTGGCACAGGTCGCAGCAAAGTAAGGGGGCATGGCAGCAGGAGAGGCCTGAGCTCCCAGTGTCATCTAGCGGTCGTGTCTTGACCAGCAACTTCTAGCGGTTCTTGAATGGTTGACTCAGTCATCCACTTCGCCCCAAGTGACATCAGACACCCCCAGCCTAGAGTTGGTGGTTTCTTCGGACACAACCCTTAGTTGGCATGGCCTTGGAGCAGGCCCTGTGCCCTAACCTGTCCTTAACCTGCCTCTGTCCTTTTCTGTTCCGTCAGCCAGAGAAGTATTGTATGCTGTGGGCTCAGCTCCACTATACAGCGAGGATGAGCTACTAGAGGACAGTCAGCAGCTACTGGCCAGCCAAGATGTGGAGGAGACATCCGCCGCTTCCTCCGGTAGGCGGGCAAGTAGTGATGAAGAGAGTGGAGTGGGAGCTAGTGTTGCAAGCTCCTGACCAGAGACCGTTGAGGAGGAGATCAGTGACGTGCAGATAGTTGTCACGGTGGGGAGTGGCTGGAAAACTTCCCACTGTATAGCGTTGGTAAACGGGGAAGCAGCTAGGCCTGGACACCAGGAAAAAGGAGCAGGTCACCTCGTAAGCCGTCCTAATCCTGGCCCTGACTCCTTAACATATGAGCAGACCCAGATGGTAGGTGGGCTCATACACAGGAACCTCGGACCCTGAGTCACCCTGATGATCCCTGAATAAAGGTTAGGAGCTAGAGACGACGTGTTCCTCCTGAACACGGACAAACAGGAGTCTCACAGGCCAAGCTGCAAAGGTAGGGGAAGACAGTGAGCAGCAACTGGGTCGGCAGGTAAGAACCCAGTGATACGACAACACACTGGAACAACAAGCACTTACCTGCCACAGCAACAGGGTGGAGCACCAACACCAAGACTACCTGGACCCCCATGCAGACCAAATGCATGGCGGCCCCAGGCAGAACTGCTCACTGACTTGTGGTTCCCCTGCCGGGGAACCCAGGGGCCCTCTCACCGAAGGCACAGACAGACAGGAGAATGTCTAGCAATCATGCTGGACAACACACCAAATAGACCAGACATGTACACACCCTGTACATAAACCCTCACCAAACATATACAAAGGAAGGAAGGGGAAAATACATAAGGATGACATCAGATGACCTCGAAGTCTAACTAGGTGTCCCTCACACTGGAAGGATGGAATATCCAGGGCAGGAGCATAGCTCCAGCACACACCAAGGTTGGAGGACTACTGACCTCATGATCACAGCACAAGATTAGGAAGAACCATTAGGCTACACCCAGAACACACCTAGCCTGGAAGTTAACCGCTCCAGCACCAGACAGCGAATGAACCAGAAGAAGGAGGAAAGCACAAACATGCTGCACCAGAACGCGTTGCCACTGGCAACCAGCATGCACGGCTAACGTGTCACGGCGCACAACAAGACCGTGACACAGCCGTGACAACAGTACTCGATGATGATGATGTAGCTGATCGCACTTGGATCCGGATGAATTAGGGGCTTCATCATCATCGGGAGAAGAGGGTGGCAGCTTGCCCGTGAGGCAGCGATGGAGCCAGCAAGTCGCTAGTGTGGAGTCAGCAGGGTGGCAGCAGTGGGAGGTTGAGAGCCAAACGTGCCTGGGGTAGACCACCCGCTTCGCAGGAGCCTACCTGCCCGGAAAGTAGTGGTGCAGGGGTTCAGGGAAGCAGTGGCGGTAGCAGTCAGTCAGTCCAGAGTGTTGGGAGTAAAATCATCTACTCGGTGGTGTGGCAGTTTAGCTGCCGGAGGTGGTGAACATGGCCAATTGTAGAATCTGTGAGCAGAAGGTGAAGCGTGGCCAGGGTGCCAATGTTTGCACCATTGCACTGCGTCAACATATGCAGCGTCATTATAAAGTGGCCTGGGAGAACCATGGCTCCAATATGGTGGTCCAGCCTGTCGCAGCAACCGCTGCATCATCCAGTGGCACTCACCCAAATTCAGGCAGTCAAGGCTCCACCACCTCAGCCGAAGGGAGCTGTCTGTCCTTCCCATCATCTGCTGGTCCTGTGTCACGGCTGTATCATGGTCTCGTTGTTGTTTGCCGTGACACGTTAGCCGTGCATGCTGGTTGCCAGGGGCAACGCGTTGGTGCAGCATGTGTGTGCTTTACTCCTTTCTCCTGGTTCCTTCTGTCTGGTGTGTGGGGTTAACTACCTGACTGGGTGTGGTCACTTGGTGCTATTTAGCCTGTGGCTGGTAGCTTTGAGTTAGTTGTACTCCAGCATCTGTTGGTGCTGGCGCTATGCTCCTGTCCTGGGTATTCCACCTGCCCAGTCCTTGAGGGCCACCTTGTGGGACATCAATGTCATCCCTATGTCTTCTACCCTACCTTCTCTATTCTATGTGTGGTGTAGGTTATGTTCAGGGGTTCATGTTTTTATGTCTAGTTGTTGTCTGGTCTGTTTAGGTGTGTTCGGTCCTGCATGGATGCTAGATTATCCCCTGTCTGTCTGTGCCTTCGGTGAGAGGGCTCCTGGGTCCAGTGAGCGGCTTTGCCTGGGGCCGCCATGCATCCTGTCCACATGGGGGTCCAGGCAGTTACTGGTGTGCTGGATTCAGTTGTGGTGGTGTGGACTGCTGGTGTTCCTTCCAGCAGCCGCGGCAGGTAAGTGACCATGGATCCTGGTGCCCTTGATCCTGTGGGTATTATTTACCTCTATGTTCTTACCTGCCGATCCAGTTGTTTTTCAATGTCTTCCCATTTCCTTGCATCTAGGCCGGTGGAGACTCCTGTTCACCCGTATCTTGGATGAACAGGTCGTCCAGAGATAATCAGGGCGACTCAGGGTCCTAGGTTCCTGTGTATGAGCCCTCCTACCATCTGGGTCCGCTCATATGGTTAGGAGTCAGGCCTAGGATTAGGGTGTCAGTAGGAGGTGCCCAGCTCCCTTTCCCCGGTGTCTAGGCCTAGTCTTTATTCCCGCTTCCATCGGTGTTCGATGTGGAGTTTACCCACCCACACACCGCACTGTGACATCTTGATGCTCCTGCTCCTCCTCCTACTCCTCTTCAGTCATTCCGTCAGCAATCGTTCACCAAAGCGATTGCCAAGAGATAACAGTATGCGTGCACTCATCCAACAGCGCAGAAGCTAAATGTGCTCCTGGCCTAGTTGCTAGTGCTGCAGTCCCTCCCTTTCCAAGTGGTGGACTCTGCACCTTTCAGAGAACTGATGGCTAGTGCCGAGCCGAGGTAGAGAGTCCCAAGCCGTCATTTCTTTGCCAAAAAGGCAGTACCAGCCCTGCACACATATGTAGAACAGAAGGTGGGCCAGTCCTTGAGCCTGTCGGTGTCTGCCAAAGTGCATGGCAGTGCCGACGTGTGGAGCTGTAACTACTGTCAGGGACAATACATGTCCTTAACGACCCACTGGGTGAATATGGTTCCTGCACAGTCACACCAGCAACTTGGCCAGGTGACGCCGCTTCTGCCTCCACATTCTCATGCCATTGGCGACAATGTACACCTCTGCCTCCTCATCCTGCACTGTGTCCTCAGCCTCCACTGCAGGGACAATTCACAATGCCCCTCCAGCATACCACATGTGCAGGGCACGGCAGTGTCACGCTGTTCTGCACCTAGTTTGCCTAAGCGAATGGAGTCACACAGGAGAGGAACTGCTCCGTGTCCTTCATCAAGAAATTGAATCTTGGCTTTCTCCACGACAACTCAAAATCGGAACCATGGTGACCGACAACAAGAAGAACATGGTGTCAGCGCTGCGTCAAGGAGGGCTAAGCCATGCGCCCTGCATGGCACACGTGTTTAATCTGGTTGTCAAGCAGTTCCTGAAGTCTTCCACCCATCTGCAAGACATCCTAAAAATGGCCAGGAAACTTTGCATGCATTTCAGCCACTTGTACACCGCAAAGCACACCCTCCTTGAGCTTCAGTGGCAGAATGGCATCCTCCAACATAGGCTGATATGCAACATTTCCACCCATTGGAATTCCACCCTCCATATGTTGGACTGACTATACGAACAGAGAAAGGCCATAAACTATTTCTTGATGATCCAAGCGGACAAGAGTACTCCCCTGTGTAACTTCGACGTCAGCCAGTGGCAGCTCATGCATGACACCTGCCATTTGCTCAGGCCCTTTGAGGAGGCCACGTTATTTGTGAGTCACCAGGACTACAGGATGACCAAAGTCATTCTACTGCTTCATGTCCTGGAACAGATGCTGGTAAATCTGGATGGTCATGGGACTAGAGACGTGGAGCCTAGATCTCAAGGCCACATGAGCCCTGTGGGGGCTGAACTGAAGGAGGAGGACATTGGAGCACAAGCAATGTGTAGTGAAATGGGTGGTTTTTATAGACAGGTGACAGGAGAGGAGAAGCAGGAGCAGCCATAGGAGCTACAGGGCAATGAGGAAGACGAGGCAGAGGACCCAGACACACATGGGCAGTATGCAGTAAAGATGGAGGTAGGGAGTCCCTCCAAGTCACTTGCACAAATGGTCTGATGCATGCTCACTTGCTTGTGTGGTGACAGCCGAATTGTCAGCATTCGGCAGAGGGATGTCTTCTGGCTCTCCACCTTGTTGGACCATTGCTACCGGTCCAAAATGGGGGGACTACTATAGAAACATCCTATGTAGTCAGTTGACCACTGCGTATCTGCCCCATCGTCCATCCTTAGGCAGGTCTGACCAGGGGGACCCTCTGCGCTCATGTTCCTCTGCCATGGCTGCTGTGGCAGGGTGGGAGGGTAGGAGCAGTTCCAGATCCATCAGCAGCAATTTGAGAGTATAGTCGCTGATTAGCAGCTTTCTTCACTCGCCTAGTGAAGAAACTACTCACCAGCAGCAGCTAGACCTGGAGCAGGAGTAGTGGCATACTTGGACAGCACCCTGCCACCCCACATTGAAGATCCGCTGGACTACTGGGCAACCAAACTAGATTTGTGGCCGTGACTGGCAGAGTTTGCCCTAGAAAAGCTGTCCTGTCCAGCCAGTAGTGTGGCATCAGAGCAGGTGTTTAGTGCAGCGGGGACCATAGTTACCCCAAGAAGAACTCCCCTGTCCATCCAAAATGTGGTGAGACTGATCTTTGTCAAGATGAATCAGGTGTGTATCCACCAATGCCTGGCTCATCCATGGTGCCACACCAACACAAGAGACCAGTTTCTACTGGCTACCTGCCTCAGATACTATTCTGATGCTGCCACCCGCCTGATGCCACACATCTGATGCCAAGTGCCCCTTCTTTTACCCACCATCTTCAGCTGGTACTTGTATTTTGCATCAGAATTGGCTTATGAGTTAGTAGCCAAAAGCAGGAGTGGGTACAAAACACAGAAGACATGCAAATATTCCATTCACGTGTCATCTCTGTTTTGTATCCACTCCTGTTTTTTTGGGCTTTAGCAATACTGCTGTATTACTGACCAAATGCTGACCAAGTGAAGGCGTATGCTCCACAGACAGGATCCGTTTTTTGGGGGTTATTGTTCTGACGCATCAGAGGAAGGGCAAAATAATCAGTGACATCAACACAAACTTATTGCTGACTGGTGGGCACTACTTGTATAATAGAATAGGTTCTGTAGAAATCTATGTGGAATCAGTGAATTGGTGTAAAAGGAGTGCGCTCTTTCACGCTATAGTAGGATCTTGGGCCTTTGCACATTTCTTTATACCTGGCGTTAACATTGACCTGTAAGGCTGAGTTCACACTTGAGTTATTCGGTCAGTTTTGGCCCCGTGACTGCCCAAATAAGTGAAGTGTGCAGTGATTCTAAGAGCGACGCCTGTCATCTACATGTTATACTGACTCACAGTATTGTTTCACTACCAGAGCAGACTCCCTATGCGTGTTACTGCAAGGCAGTGTTTTACACCACTATAAAGGCTCTCTGCAGCCAGGAAATAGCAGTTTTTTAGCGCAATTCGCCGCAAATCAATTCGGATTGAACCAAATTTTTTCAGAAGATTCGGCAAACTGTCTGAATCAATTTTTTTTTTTATTTGCTCATCTGTAATCTTTATGTCTAATAAGATCTGTCAACAGCAATGAACCTGTTTGTTGATGGTTTCTAAATGTTTCCTACAGAGTAAAAATAACATTAAAAGAAGTAGAATGTAATGAAGGTTACAAATGAATGTTACAAAGACAATGGATTTTATACAGCAGAGATGAGCGAACGTCTTGAATTAAATTTTGCGTGTGTAACACCCCAGAGTTGTGTCACTACCCTCTTCTACCCCGCTACTATCTTCTAAGAGCTTTTACCTTGTCATCTGATATGATTTTGCTCATGTCTTCACAACTGTGCATTTAAAACTATGTTAAATTCTATTTTCCATGTTCACCAGCAGGTGGCAGCAATGGATTGGCAAGGAACTAGTTACAGTTTAGTGTATCTAGGCTGGAATGGTTCATTCCAGCTTAGCTCCCCCTCTGTGGAGGTGTGGACTGTTCCCACATCCTGCACCTTAGGTGGAGAAGGAAGTTAGAGTCAGTGTAACCCATCCCCTGCTAGGGGTAGGGTGTGTGTATAAGGAGTCCCCCTGCATATGGAAGAAAGCCAAGACCTTGTCTTGGCTGAGACATTGATCAAATACCCAGACTGAGCCCTGCAACCTCAGCTGGATGACAAGAAAGCAGACAACCTCCAGAGTTCCAGGACAAGCATTCCCTTAGAGTCTATCTGTGAGTAAAGTCCAGAGACCTAGGAGAAGCCATATCCTCCTCAGCTAGTCAGTCCCCACAAAGCAGAAGATAGAGAGAAGGTAAAAGCTAAATTCCTGCCACAGTTACAGAGCTACTAAGCAGACGTCTTATCCTGCAAGCTCCAGATTTATAGTGCAGCAGATTTATTCCTGCCGATTGCCAAAACCTGCTGGGACCAAAGACCAAAGCTGTATTCTGCTTGGAGGAAAGTTATCTTCAGTTTGAACTTCATCTAAAGGTCTCGACATCATTTCTGCTGCAAAATTCCTCTATTACTCTTACTAGCACTATACTCAAATTTATTGCAAGTGAGCCAGGAGTCCAGCCGTACCCAAGTAGGAGACACCGTTGACACCATTACCACCACCATACAGAGACATTATAGGCCATTACACCACTTTGGCATTCCTAATCTGGGGCGTGTGTTATAACACCTTGGAAGGGCCCTGTGATAGTACCCTGTGCACGCTGCAATTTGGCGTCAGTGTATACCCATATCCTGCTCATTGCACGTGCAATTTGTGGAATTAAAAAATAAATAAATCAATAGCCACCATTAGCAATAACAGATCTGTTCATCGGCCTCAGCAGGAGGTGTGTGAAAGTTCTCATGGATCCATGCCTCGATTATTTTGACAAAAGGGATGTTTTGTACACTGGCAGAAGGCAAGCTTGTCTGTTTGGGCATGACAACGCCACCTGCCATGCTGAAAACCCTCTCTGAGGTGACATTGGAGACCAGACAAGACAGTATAGAAAGAGCAAACTGGTTACAATCTGCCAACCCAGAAGTCCATGGAGCACATTTACATGAGAGATTAGCGTCTAAAACCTAAGTCTGGGGGGGCAGACTTAGGTTTTAGAAGCTGATCTCTCATGGAAATGTGCTCTAGATTGTTAGGAAATATTCTCTTACACACGCATGTTTAAGAGTGGATAGTGTGTGCCAGAGTGCATCACAATCAGAGTGGTGGTGTGGGTAAGTGCACTCCTAGCCACCTTCTATAAACAACGGTGTACAATCACGCAGATACATGGCACCGATAATGAGGATCTGCTAGTTTTAACCCATTTAAATGTTGCTCACTTATAGTATTGTACTAGTTTAACCCCTTAAGGACCCAGGACGTACCGGTACGCCCTATTTCCCGAGTCCTTAAGGACCCAGGACGTACCGGTACGTCCTGACTTAAAATCTGTATTCCGGCGCCCCAGGGGTTAATTGGAACGGGATTTCGGCTGAAATCATTCAGCCGGAATCCCGTAACAATGCAGGGGGGGGGGGTCATTTGACCCCCCCGTATCGGCGATCGCAGCAAACCGCAGGTCAATTCAGACCTGCGGTTTGCTGCGCTTTTTGCAGTTTCTGATCGCCGCGGTCCCTGACCGCGGGGATCAGAAACTTTAGAGTGGCTAAAATAAATATTTTTCACCCCCCCCTGCACCCCTGCACGATTTTATGCCGGAGGGTGGTGCGGGGGGGGGTGTCGCATGCGGTGGGGGCGTTGCCCATGAATGATCGTTGGCTTCTAGTGGTTATACCAGGGTGCCAGCACATTGCTGGCACCCTGGTATAAACGGCTGACATCTGTGAAGATGTCAGCCGTTTAACCCTTTCCATACCGCGGTCCGTACGGACCGCTGTATGGAAAAAGTTAACTGTCATCGGTCAGGGAGCTCCCTCCCTATCCATCGGGGGGCTGCTGTGCCTTTGCAGCCCCCCGATGGAGAGGGAGAGAGCCCCCAGAGAGCCCCCCTCAGCCCCGTGCTTACCCTTCCCCGTCTGCGAAGTTCTGAGCAGACGGGGAGGGTTCCCATGGCAACAGGACGCCTGCTCAGGCGTCCTGCTGTCCATGGTGCTGAACAGATCTATGCT
Organism: Bufo bufo; assembly: GCF_905171765.1. Taxonomy (NCBI): domain Eukaryota; kingdom Metazoa; phylum Chordata; class Amphibia; order Anura; family Bufonidae; genus Bufo; species Bufo bufo. The sequence continues at coordinate 47,931,395 of NC_053390.1, forward strand.
GAAAGCATAGATCTGTTCAGTGTAAGTAAAATACAGTACAGAACAATATATATTGTACTGTACTGTATTATACAGACATCAGACCCACTGGATCTTCAAGAACATGTCACAAAAATGTAAAAAAAAGTGAAAAAAGTTAAGATAAAAAAAAACATTTTTTACTGAATAAAAATTAAAAAAATAAAATACACTACACATATTAGGTATCGCCGCGTCCGTAACGACCTGATCTATAAAACGGTCATGTTACTTTCCCCGCACGGTGAACGCCATAAAAATAAAAAAATAAAAACTATGAGAAAATTGAAATTTTGCCCACCTTACTTCCCAAAAAAGGTAATAAAAATGATCAAAAAAGTTGCATGTACGCCAAAATAGTACCAATCAAACCGTCATCTCATTCCGCAAAAAATCATACCCTACTCAAGATAATCACCCAAAAACTGAAAAAACTATGGCTCTTAGACTATGGAAACACTAAAACATGATTTTTTTTGTTTCAAAAATGAAATCATTGTGTAAAACGTACATAAATAAAATAAAAAGTATACATATTAGGTATCGCCGCGTCTGTATCGACCGGCTCTATAAAAATATCACATGACCTAACCCCTCAGGTGACCACCGTAAAAAAATAAAAACAAAAACGGTGTAAAAAAAGCCATTTTTTGCCATCTTACGTCACAAAAAGTGTAATAGCGAGCGATCAAAAAGTCATATGCACCCCAAAATAGTGCCAATCAAACCGTCATCTCCTCCCACAAAAAATGAGACCCTACTCAAGATAATCGCCCAAAAACTGAAAAAACTATGGCTTTTAGACTATGGAGACACTAAAACATTTTTTTGGTTTTAAAAATGAAGTTATTGTATAAAACTTACATAAATAAAAAAAATTGTATACATATTAGGTATCGCCGCGTCCGTGACAACCTGCTCTATAAAATTACCACATGATAAAACCTGTCAGATGAATGTTGTAAATAACAAAAAAAAAAAAACGTGGCAAAAAAGCTATTTCTTGTTACCTTGCTGCACAAAAAGTGTAATATAGAGCAACCAAAAATCATATGTACCCTAAACTAGTACCAACAATACTGCCACCCTATTCCGTAGTTTCTAAAATGGAGTCACTTTTTTGGAGTTTCTACTCTAGGGGTGCATCAGGGGGGCTTCAAATGGGACATGGTGTCAAAAAAAACAGTCTAGCAAAACCTGCCTTCCAAAAACCGTATGGCATCCCTTTCCTTCTGCGCCCTGCCGTGTGCCCGTACAGCGGTTTACAACCACATATGGGGTGTTTCTGTAAACTACAGAATCAGGGCCATAAATATTGAGTTTTGTTTGGCTGTTAACCCTTGCTTTGTAACTGGAAAAAAAATATTAAAATGGAAAATCTGCCAAAAATGTGAAATTTTGAAATTGTGTCTCTATATTCCATTAAATCTTGTGCAACACCTAAAGGGTTAACAAAGTTTGTAAAATCAGTTTTGAATAGCTTGAGGGGTGTAGTTTCTTAGATGGGGTCACTTTTATGGAGTTTCTACTCTAGGGGTGCATCAGGGGGGCTTCAAATGGGACATGGTGTCAAAAAAACAGTCCAGCAAAATCTGGCTTCCAAAAACCAAACCGCGCACCTTTCACTCTACGCCCTACTGTGTGCCCGTACAGTAGTTTACGGCCACATATGGGGTGTTTCTGTAAACGGCAGAGTCAGGGCAATAAAGATACAATCTTGTTTGGCTGTTAACCCTTGCTTTGTTAGTGGAAAAAATGGGTTAAAATTGAAAATTAGGCAAAAAAAATGAAATTCTCAAATTTCATCCCCATTTGCCAATAACTCTTGTGCAACACCTAAAGGGTTAACGACGTATGCAAAATCAGTTTTGAATACCTTGAGGGGTGTAGTTTCTTAGATGGGGTCACTTTTAGGGAGTTTCTCCTCTAGGGGTGCATCAGGGGGCTTCAAATGGGACATGGTGTCAAAAAAACAGTCCATAAAAATCAGCCTTCCAAAAACCAAACGGCGCACATTTCACTCTACGCCCCGCTGTGTGGCCGTACAGTAGTTTACAGCCACATATTGGGTGTTTCTGTAAACGGCAGAGTCAGGGCAATAAAGATACAATCTTGTTTGGCTGTTAACCCTTGCTTTGTTAGTGTAAAAAATGGGTTAAAATGAAAAATTTGACCAAAAAATGAAATTCTCAAATTTCCTCCCCATTTGCCAATAACTCTTGTGCAACACCTAAAGGGTTAACAATGTATGCAAAATCAGTTTTGAATACCTTGAGGGGTGTAGTTTCTTAGATGGGGTCATTTTTGGGTGGTTTCTATTATGTAAGCCTCGCAAAGTGACTTCAGACCTGAACTGGTCGCTAAAAATTGAGTTTTTGTAAATTTCTGAAAAATTTCAAGATTTGCATCTAAACTTCTAAGCCTTATAACATCCCCAAAAAATAAAATATCATTCCCAAAACAATTCAAACATGAAGTAGACATATGGGGAATGTAAAGTCATCACAATTTTTTGGGGTATTACTATGTATTACAGAAGTAGAGAAACTGAAACTTTGAAATTTGCTAATTTTTTTCAAATTTTTGGTAAATTAGGTATTTTTTTGTGCAAAAAAAATAATTTTTTTGACTTCATTTTACCAGTGTCATGAAGTACAATATGTGACGAAAAAACAATCTCAGAATGGCCTGGATAAGTCAAAGCGTTTTAAAGTTATGAGCACTTAAAGTGACACTGGTCAGATTTGCAAAAAATGGCCTGGTCCTTAAGGTGAAAATGAGCCCGGTCCTTAAGGGGTTAATAGGTTTGTTCATACTATTTTAACCAATTTATTAAAAGTTATATTTTAATATCTGGGACAAGAGAGGATATTAGCTTGTAGCTATTTGATTGTTTACTGTGGGCTCCTTGGCTCACCTGCCGATTTCTATGCTATGTATTTGCCCTTAGCACCAATGTTACTACCACTGCCCCTATCGCCACCACCGTGGTTACAAGTGCCACTGCTACTACCACCACCAGCACAGCTATGTATGTGGTCCCCTGCCTCTGCCTGAACCTTCTCCTCATAGCAGTCCAAGACTCCAAACGCTGAAGCTGACTCTTCTCACACAAGTCATGAGGAAAAAGACTATCTTGAGTATCTTCCAGAGAACATTGAATGTTGGTGCCTCTTAGGAAAAAGAAATGCGCCCACTAGGAGGGGGCAGTGAAGAAAGAGATGATACAAGTGAAAGGCTTCTCTAGGGCTACACGGAGGAGAAGCAGAAGGCTGTGACTCCTGACTTCAAGGCACAGTGTCCGGCCCAAATCGACATCATCCTGGTGTTACTGAAAGGAGGAGTGAACCATTAATTCTACAATGTAATCCTCTTTGTCCTCAACAATAATGTACCTCTGAAGTGGGGTACAACTGTGTCCTGCTTTTATTATTTCTAATACTATTGGCCAGATGGCTGGTGTTGCACTAACAGAGCCACCCACATACTGACTTTAATTTTCCACTCTCCTGACATTTTATTATAAGGCATATATAATCTTAAAGTCACAGGTTTGGTACACAAATTATTAAAAGGTAGCAAAATTGCTTTTTCTGTAATTTACAGACAGAGGTGCAATTAAATATTCCTCCCCTTCTATAAACAAACTGAACACTGGTATTGACAATTTACAATAGTAATATAATGTGTTGAATCAAACTGCTATATTAACTCCTTAAGGACACAGCCTTATTTCACCTTAAGGACCAGGCCATTTTTTGCAAATCTGACCAGTGTCACTGGTGGTGATAACTTTGAAACGCTTTGACTTATCCAGGCCATTCTGAGATAGTTTTTTCGTCACATATTGTACTTCATGACACTGGTAAAATGGAGTAAAAAAAATTATAATTTTTATTTATAAAAAAATACCAAATTTGCCAAAAATGTGGAAAAATTAGCAAATTTACAAGTTTCAATTTCTCTACAGGGTGGGCCATTTATATGGATACACCTTAATAAAATAGGAAGGGTTGGTGATATTAACTTCCTGTTTGTGGCACATTAGTATATGTGAGGGGGGAAACTTTTCAAGATGGGTGGTGACCATGGCGGCCATTTTGAAGTCGGCCATTTTGAATCTAACTTTTGTTTTTTCAATAGGAAGAGGGTCATGTGACACATCAAAATTATTGGGAATTTCACAAGAAAAACAATGGTGTGCTTGGTTTTAACGTAAATTTATTCTTTCATGAGTTATTTACAAGTTTCTGACCACTTATAAAATGTGTTCAATGTGCTGCCCATTGTGTTGGATTGTCAATGCAACCCTCTTCTCCCACTCTTCACACACTGATAGCAACACCGCAGGAGAAATGCTAGCACAGGCTTCCAGTATCCGTAGTTTCAGGTGCTGCACATCTCGTATCTTCACAGCATAGACAATTGCCTTCAGATGACCCCAAAGATAAAAGTCTAAGGGGGTCAGATCGGGAGACCTTGGGGGCCATTCAACTGGCCCACGACGACCAATCCACTTTCCAGGAAACTGTTCATCTAGGAATGCTCGGACCTGACACCCATAATGTGGTGGTGCACCATCTTGCTGGAAAAACTCAGGGAACGTGCCAGCTTCAGTGCATAAAGAGGGAAACACATCATCATGTAGCAATTTCGCATATCCAGTGGCCTTGAGGTTTCCATTGATGAAGAATGGCCCCACTATCTTTGTGCCCCATATACCACACCATACCATCATTTTTTGTTCCAACAGTCTTGGAGGGATCTATCCAATGTGGGTTAGTGTCAGACCAATAGCGGTAGTTTTGTTTGTTAACTTCACCATTCACATAAAAGTTTGCCTCATCACTGAACAAAATCTTCTGCGTAAACTGAGGGTCCTGTTCCAATTTTTGTTTTGCCCATTCTGCAAATTCAGTACGCCGATCTGGGTCATCCTCGTTGAGATGCTGCAGTAGCTGGAGTTTGTAAGGGTGCCATTTGTGAGTAGCTAATATCCGCCGAAGGGATGTTCGACTAATGCCACTCTCCAGTGACATGCGGCGAGTGCTGCGCTGTGGGCTCTTGCGGAATAAAGCCAGGACAGCTACTGATGTTTCTTCATTAGAGACAGATTTCATGCGTCCACATTTTGGCAAATCCAACACTGAATCAGTTTCACGAAATTTAGCAAGCAGTTTGCTAACTGTAGCATGGGAGATGGGTGGTCTCGTAGGGTGTCTTGCTTTGAAATCTGCTGCAATGACCCGTTACTGTGTTCACCAGATATCAACACAATTTCTATCCGCTCCTCACGTGTTAACCTCGGCGACATGTCAATGGCTGTAAACAAAGATAAACTTGTAAATAACTCATGAAAGAATAAAGTTACGTTAAAACCAAGCACACCATTGTTTTTCGTGTGAAATTCCCAATAAGTTTGATGTGTCACATGACCCTCTTCCTATTAAAAAAAAAAAGTTGGATTCAAAATGGCCGACTTCAAAATAGCCGCCATGGTCACCACCCATCTTGAAAAGTTTCCCCCCTCACATATACTAATGTGCCACAAACAGGAAGTTAATATCACCAACCATTCCCATTTTATTAAGGTGCATCCATATAAATGGCCCACCCTGTACTTCTATAATACAAAGTAATACCTACAAAAATAGTTATTACTTTAGATTCCCCATATGTCTACTTCATGTTAGGATAATTTTGGGAATTACATTTTATTTTTGGGGGACGTTACAAGGCTTAGAAGTTTAGAAGTAAATCTTGAAATTTCTCAGAAATGTTCAAAAACCTACTTTTTAAGGACCAGTTCAGGTCTGAAGTCACTTTGTGAGGCTTATATAATATAAACCACCCAAAAATGACCCCATTCTAGAAACTAAACCCCTCAAGATATTCAAAACAGATTTTAAAAACGTTCTTTAGGTGTTCCACAAGAATTAATGGAAAATAGAGATACAATTTCAAAATTTCACTTTTTTGGCAGATTTCCCATTTTAATATTTTTTTTCCAGTTACAAAGTAAGGGTTAACAGCCAAACAAAATTCTATATTTATGGCCCTGATTCTGTAGTTTACATGTGGTCATAAACTGCTGTACGGGCACACGGCAGGGCGCAGAAGGAAAGGAATGACATACGGTTTTTGGAAGGCAGATTTTGCTGGACTGTTTTTTTGGACACCATGTCCCATTTGAAGCCCCCCTGATGCACCCCTAAAGTAGAAACTCCATAAAAGTGACCCCATCTAAGAAACTACACCCCTCAAGGTATTTAAAACTGATTTTACAAACGTCGTTAATAGAGTTGAGCGGACACCTGGATGTTCGGGTTCGGCCGAACTTGAGAAAAAAGTTCGAGTTCGGTACCCGAACTTGACCCCGAACCCCATTGAAGTCAATAGGGACCCAAACTTTTGAGCACTAAAATGGCTGTAAAAATGTCATGGAAAGGGCTAGAGGGCTGCAAATGGCATCAAAATGTGGTTAAGAGCATGGCACGTGCTCTGCAAACAAATGTGGGTAGAGAAATGACTTTAAATAACATAAAATATGTAAAAATAATAATATTGATCTAGGAGGACGAGGTCCATATGGAGTAGGAGGTTGAGGAGGCGGTGGATGTGGCGGTGTAGGTGGAAGCGGCGGTGGAGGAGGAGGAGGTAGCCTACACTGCTTTTTGGTTTTAAATTTTATTTTTAAAATTAGGGTACAACCCAAAACATTGGGAAATATAACCTGTGATAACCCCCTCCAGTCATGCTAAACACACATTCAGACAATACACTGGCTGCAGGGCAGGCCAGCACCTCCAACGGGTAAAGGGCAAGCTCAGGCCATGTGCCCAATTTGGAGACCCAGAAGTTGCAGGGGCTGAACCCTGTCAGTCAGTTCGTGTAGGCGTGTGCACACTTAGTGCCCCACCATGTCGCACGTCCCCGTGATTTTCACGATCCAATTTAATACCTGCTTTATCAACTTTCGATGTTCTTTTATGCGCCTACCATGGTGATCTCGGGTTGGGGGGAAATCAGGGTTCCAGGCCAGAGAGGGAGCGTGAGAAAGAGAGACCACATCCAAGGGAGGATTCATTTTTTCAAATTTAAAATTATAGAGTAGAAATATGGGAGAAAATATTAAAGCATAAAAGTGTGACAACTTTTCAAAGTTTAAGCATTGAATGAAAGGATGTGGCGCGCATTAATTACTGAATAATATATTAAATTTTATTCCCTGTCACCTATGCATAGCAGGTGTTTATTCACGTCTAAAATTGTATAATGTCAACCCAAGAATGTAACAGAAAAATTATTAGAGATGTAAACCTCCTGCCACTCTGGAGGGTTGCTGCTTGGAGTCGGGTTCCGGCCCCACGTAGTAAATAAAATAGAAAACTCCAGAACTGTGCGTTTGTATCAAAGAATATTTCGTTTATTTTGAAAATGCGGCGTCGTGATGTGACGTTTCGGCCACTTAGGCCTTTATCAAACTACTGCCTCTGTCGGGAAATTCGCCAGTTGTAATTGCGCTATTAGATACTGATAGTGTGTATCCACACACTAGGATGGGGAAGCGCTTCCCCATCCTAGTGTGTGGATACACACTATCAGTATCTAATAGCGCAATTACAACTGGCGAATTTCCCGACAGCGGCAGTAGTTTGATAAAGGCCTAAGTGGCCGAAACGTCACATCACGACGCCGCATTTTCAAAATAAACGAAATATTCTTTGATACAAACGCACAGTGCTGGAGTTTTCTATTTTATTTACAGAAAAATTATTGAAATTTATTAAGCTGTCAACTAGGTAGAGGAGGGGTATATTACACCCAAAAATTGGTGAATTTCACCAAAAAATGTAACTGACAAATTATTATTTAATTTTCCGGTCTACTAGGTTTAGGAGTGGTACATCACACCCAAAAATTGGTGAATTTCACCAGAATATATAACTGACAATTTTTTTTGTTGTTTAACCTGTCTACTAGGTATAGCAGTGGTACTATACACCCAAAAATTTGTTAATTTCGCCCGAAAATGTAAATGACAAAGTAGTGAAATGATATAAAATAAAATACGTACAAATCAAAAAAGAAAAAATTATTTATGAGATGGAGTTCCATATGGAGTAGGAGTTTGAGGAGGCGGTGAACGTAGTGGTGTAGGTGGAAGCGGCGGTGGAGGAGGACGAGGTAGCTAACACAGGGGTTTAACACTGACAAATGTAAAGTTATGCACATGGGAAGGAATAATGCAAGTCACCCGTACATACTAAATGATAAAACACTCGGTAACACTGACATGGAAAAGGATCTAGGAATTTTAATAAACAGCAAACTAAGCTGCAAAAACCAGTGTCAGGCAGCTGCTGCCAAGTCCAATAAGATAATGGATTGCATCAGAAGGGGCATAGCTGCCCGTGATAAGAACATAGTCCTACCACTTTACAAATAGCTAGTCAGACCACACATGGAGTACTGTGTACAGTTCTGGGCTCCTGTAAACAAGGCAGACATAGCAGAGCTGGAGAAGGTCCAGAGGAGGGCAACTAAAGTAATAACTGGAATGGGGCAACTACAGTACCCTGAAAGATTATCAAAATTAGGGTTATTCACTTTAGAAAAAAGACGACTGAGGGGAGATCTTATTAATATGTATAAATATATCAGGGGTCAGTACAGAGATCTATCCCATCATCTATTTATCCCCAGGACTGTGACTGTGATGAGGGGACATCCTCTGTGTCTGGAGGAAAGAAGGTTTGTACACAAACATAGAAGAGGATTCTTTACGGTAAGAGCAGTGAGAATATGGAGTGGTGATAGTGAGTACAATAAAGGAATTCAGGAGGGGCCTGGATGTATTTCTGGAGCGTAATAATATTACAGGCTATAGCTACTAGAGAGGGGTCGTTGATCCAGGGAGTTATTCTGATTGCCTGATTGGAGTCGGGAAGGAATTTTTTATTCCCCTAAAGTGGGGAAAATTGGCTTCTACCTCACAGGTTTTTTTTTTTGCCTTCCTCTGGATCAACTTGCAGGATAACAGGCCGAACTGGATGGACAAATGTCTTTTTTCGGCCTTATGTACTATGTTACTATGTTACTAATTAAATTTTTTAAAATTAGGGTACACTCTAAAAGAGTGTGAAATATCCAAAATACAAGAATGAGCAATTGCGCTGCAGTATAACAATGGCTGGTTAGTGCCGGTATACATGACTAGTGGTGCTGTTCCGCCGAGTGACTCACCCGTGCGTGCTGCAGCTGAAACTCCACTATCGCCTGCTGCTGCTCGCACAGTCTGGCCAGCATGTGCAAGGTGGAGTTCCACCTTGTGGGCACGTTGCATATGAGGCGGTGAGCGGGAAGGCCGAAGTTACGCTGCAGTGCTGACAGGCGAGCAGCAGCAGGGTGAAAACGCCGAAAGCGCGCACAGACGGCCCGCACTTTATGCAGCAGCTCTGACATATCGGAGTAAATTTTAAGGAATCTCTGCACCACCAAATTCAGCACATGCGCCAGGCAAGGGATGTGCGTCAAACCGGCTAGTCCCAGAGCTGCTACGAGATTTCGCCCATTATCGCACACCACCAGGCCGGGCTTGATGCTGACTGGCACAAACCACTCATCGGTCTGTTGATCAAGGCCCGTCCACAGCTCCTGCGCGGTGTGGGGTTTGTCCCCCAAACAGATAACTTTTAAAACTGCCTGCTGTCATTTACCCCTGGCTGTGCTGAAGTTGGTGGTGAAGGTGTTACGCTGACCGGATGAGGAGCTGGTAGAGGATGAGGAAGAGGAGAAGGAGGAGGAAGCAACAGGAGGCAAACTGAAGCGCCTGCAATCCTCGGTGGTGGAAGGACATGCGCCAAACTGCTATCAGCCTCAGGCCCAGATGCCACTGCATTTACCCAGTGTGCTGTTATGGAGATATAACGGCAATGACCGTGCTTACTGGTCCACGTATCCGTAGTCAGGTGCACCTTAACAAAGATGGCGTTGCGCAGTGCACACCTGATTTTGTCCCCTATTTGGTTGTGCAGAGCAGGGATGGCTCGCCTTGAAAAGTAGTGGCGGCTGGGCACGACGTACTGTGGGACAGCCACCGCCATAAGGCCTTTAAAACTATCCGTCTCCACCAGACGGAATGACAGCATTTCAAAGGCCAGTAATTTAGAAATGCTGGCATTCAGGGCTAGGGATTGCGGGTGGGTAGGGGGGTACTTCCTCTCCAGCATTTGGGAGATGGAATGCTGAACGCTTCCGTGGGACATTGTGGAGCTGCTTGGTGACCCAGGTGTTGGTGTTGCTGGCAGATCCTCTGTTTGCGGGGTAGCAGGTGGCACTGTCACTCCAGAGGTGGATGAAGAGGCCGAGATTGCAGCAGAAGAGGAAGCAGGAGGAGCCTGTCTACTCCATTGCAGCTTGTGCTATGCACTTAAATGCCTGCTCATGCAGCCCAAAATGGCTGTATTTCAAATGCCTAAATCAAACCCCTGTATGTAGAGGGTGTATCTTACACGGCCTGAATCAGTGTAGGCCTGAATTAAAGATTTCTTTGCCCAAAATGGCTGTATTTCAAATGCCTGAATCAAACCCCTGTATGTAGAGGGTGTATCTCACTCGGCCTGAATCAGTGTAGGCCTGAATTAAAGATTTCTTTGCCCAAAATGGCTGTATTTCAAATGACTGTACTTTAAATGCCTGAATCAAACCCCTGTATGTAGAGGGTGTATCTCACTCGGCCTGAATCAGTGTAGGCCTGAATTAAAGATTTCTTTGCCCAAAATGGCTGTATTTCAAATGCCTGAATCAAACCCCTGTATGTAGAGGGTGTATCTCACACGGCCTGAATCAGTGTAGGCCTGAATTAAAGATTTCTTTGCCCAAAATGGCTGTATTTCAAATGCCTGAATTAAACCCCTGTATGTAGAGGGTGTATCTCACTCGGCCTGAATCAGTGTAGGCCTGAATTAAAGATTTCTTTGCCCAAAATGGCGGTATTTCAAATGACTGTACTTTAAATGCCTGAATCAAACCCCTGTATGTAGAGGATGTATCTCACACGGCCTGACCCATTGTAGGCCTGAATAAAAGATTTCTTTGCCCAAAATGTCTGTATTTCAAATGCCTGAATCAAACCCCTGTATGTAGACGGTGTATCTCACACGGCCTGAATCAGTGTAGGCCTGAATTAAAGATTTCTTTGCCTAGAATGGATGTATTTCAAATGCCTGAATCAAACCCCTGTATGTAGAGGGTGTATCTCACATGGCCTGAATCAGTGTAGGCCTGAATTACATATTTTTTTGCCCAAAATGGCTGTATTTCAAATGCCTAAATTAAACCCCTGTATGTAGAGGGTGTATCTCACACGGCCTGAATCAGTGTAGGCCGAAATTAAAGATTTCTTTGCCCAAAATGGCTGTATTTCAAATGGCTGTATTTCAAAAGCCTGAATCAAACCCCTGTATGTAGACGGTGTATCTCACACGGCCTGAATCAGTGTAGACCGGAATTAAAGATTTTTTTGCCCAAAATGGCTGTATTTCAAATAGCTGTATTTCAAATGCCTGATTTAAACCCCTGTATGTAGAGGGTGTATCTCAAACGGCCTGAATCAGTGGAGGCCTGAATTAAAGATTTCTTTGCCCAAAATGGCTATATTTTAAATGGCTGTATTTCAAATGCCTGAATCAAACCCCTGTATGTAGAGGGTGTATCTCACACGGCCTGAATCAGTGTAGACCGGAATTAGAGATTTTTTTGCCCAAAATGGCTGTATTTCAAATAGCTGTATTTCAAATGCCTGATTTAAACCCCTGTATGTAGAGGGTGTATCTCAAACGGCCTGAATCAGTGTAGGCCTGAATTAAAGATTTCTTTGCCCAAAATGGCTATATTTTAAATGGCTGTATTTCAAATGCCTGATTTAAACCCCTGTATGTAGAGGGTGTATCTCAAACGGCCTGAATCAGTGTAGGCCTGAATTAAAGATTTCTTTGCCCAAAATGGCTATATTTTAAATGGCTGTATTTCAAATGCCTGATTTAAACCCCTGTATGTAGAGGGTGTATCTCAAACGGCCTGAATCAGTGTAGGCCTGAATTAAAGATTTTTTTGCCCAAAATGGCTGTATTTCAAATAGCTGTATTTCAAATGCCTGATTTAAACCCCTGTATGTAGAGGGTGTATCTCAAACGGCCTGAATCAGTGTAGGCCTGAATTAAAGATTTCTTTGCCCAAAATGGCTATATTTTAAATGGCTGTATTTCAAATGCCTGAATCAAACCCCTGTATGTAGAGGGTGTATCTCACACGGCCTGAATCAGTGTAGGCCTGAATTAAATATTTCCTTGCCCAAAATGGCTGTATTTCAAATGGCTGTATTTCAAATAGCTGTATTTCAAATGTCTGAATCAAACCCCTGTATGTAGAGGGTGTATCTTACACGGCCTGAATCAGTGTAGGCCTGAATTAAAGATTTCTTTGCCCAAAATGGCTGTATTTCAAATGCCTGAATCAAACCCCTTTATGTAGAGGGTGTATCTCACACGGCCTGAATCAGTGTAGGCCTGAATTAAAGATTTCTTTGCCCAAAATGGCTGTATTTCAAATGCCTGAATTAAACCCCTGTATGTAGAGGGTGTATCTCACTCGGCCTGAATCAGTGTAGGCCTGAATTAAAGATTTCTTTGCCCAAAATGGCGGTATTTCAAATGACTGTACTTTAAATGCCTGAATCAAACCCCTGTATGTAGAGGATGTATCTCACACGGCCTGACCCATTGTAGGCCTGAATAAAAGATTTCTTTGCCCAAAATGTCTGTATTTCAAATGCCTGAATCAAACCCCTGTATGTAGACGGTGTATCTCACACGGCCTGAATCAGTGTAGGCCTGAATTAAAGATTTCTTTGCCTAGAATGGATGTATTTCAAATGCCTGAATCAAACCCCTGTATGTAGAGGGTGTATCTCACATGGCCTGAATCAGTGTAGGCCTGAATTACATATTTTTTTGCCCAAAATGGCTGTATTTCAAATGCCTGAATCAAACCCCTGTATGTAGAGGGTGTATCTCACACGGCCTGAATCAGTGTAGGCTGAAATTAAAGATTTCTTTGCCCAAAATGGCTGTATTTCAAATGGCTGTATTTCAAAAGCCTGAATCAAACCCCTGTATGTAGACGGTGTATCTCACACGGCCTGAATCAGTGTAGACCGGAATTAAAGATTTTTTTGCCCAAAATGGCTGTATTTCAAATGCCTGATTTAAACCCCTGTATGTAGAGGGTGTATCTCAAACGGCCTGAATCAGTGTAGGCCTGAATTAAAGATTTCTTTGCCCAAAATGGCTATATTTTAAATGGCTGTATTTCAAATGCCTGAATCAAACCCCTGTATGTAGAGGGTGTATCTCACACGGCCTGAATCAGTGTAGACCGGAATTAAAGATTTTTTTGCCCAAAATGGCTGTATTTCAAATAGCTGTATTTCAAATGCCTGATTTAAACCCCTGTATGTAGAGGGTGTATCTCAAACGGCCTGAATCAGTGTAGGCCTGAATTAAAGATTTCTTTGCCCAAAATGGCTATATTTTAAATGGCTGTATTTCAAATGCCTGATTTAAACCCCTGTATGTAGAGGGTGTATCTCAAACGGCCTGAATCAGTGTAGGCCTGAATTAAAGATTTCTTTGCCCAAAATGGCTATATTTTAAATGGCTGTATTTCAAATGCCTGATTTAAACCCCTGTATGTAGAGGGTGTATCTCAAACGGCCTGAATCAGTGTAGGCCTGAATTAAAGATTTTTTTGCCCAAAATGGCTGTATTTCAAATAGCTGTATTTCAAATGCCTGATTTAAACCCCTGTATGTAGAGGGTGTATCTCAAACGGCCTGAATCAGTGTAGGCCTGAATTAAAGATTTCTTTGCCCAAAATGGCTATATTTTAAATGGCTGTATTTCAAATGCCTGAATCAAACCCCTGTATGTAGAGGGTGTATCTCACACGGCCTGAATCAGTGTAGGCCTGAATTAAATATTTCCTTGCCCAAAATGGCTGTATTTCAAATGGCTGTATTTCAAATAGCTGTATTTCAAATGTCTGAATCGAACCCCTGTATGTAGAGGGTGTATCTTACACGGCCTGAATCAGTGTAGGCCTGAATTAAAGATTTCTTTGCCCAAAATGGCTGTATTTCAAATGCCTGAATCAAACCCCTTTATGTAGAGGGTGTATCTCACACGGCCTGAATCAGTGTAGGCCTGAATTAAAGATTTCTTTGCCCAAAATGGCTGTATTTCAAATGGCTGTATTTCAAATGCCTGAATCAAACCCCTGTATGTAGAGGGTGTATCTCACATGGCCTGAACCAGTGTAGGCCTGAATTAAAGATTTCTTTGCCAAAAATGGCTGTATTTCAAATGCCTGATCCAAACCCCTGTATGTAGAGAATGTATCTCACACGGCCTGAATCAGTGTAGGCCTGAATTAAAGATTTCTTTGCCCAAAATGGCTGTATTTCAAATTGCTGTATTTCAAATGCCTGAATCAAACCCCTGAATGTAGAGGGTGTATCTCACACTGCCTGAATCAGTGTAGGCCTGAATTAAAGATTTCATTGGCCAAAATGGCTGTATTTCAAATGCCTTAATCAAACCCCTGTATGTTGAGGGTGTATCTCACATGGCCTGAACCAGTTTAGGCCTGAATTAAAGATTTCTTTGCCCAAAATGGCTGTATTTCAAATGCCTGATTTAAACCCCTGTATGTAGAGGGTGTATCTCACACGGCCTGAATCAGTGTAGGTCTGAATAAAAGATTTCTTTGCCCAAAATGGCTGTATTTCAAATGGCTGTATTTCAAATGCCTGAATTAAACCCCTGTATGTAGAGGGTGTATCTCTGTTGAGGAAGGGTTGAGACGCATGCATATATATATACATACATGCATGCAAACACGTGCGTGCATGTATGATATATATGCATGCATTAATCACGTTATAGGAGGATGTGCGCGGATGTTCCCAGCATCTGCGCACATCTGCCCTTAGTGGCCCACAGGGGCTCATGAAGGCCCCTGTGGGATATATGTGATCCCTTTTAATATATGTAGGGGCTTGTGCCCCCTTATGATGTAGGGGCTTGTGCCCCCTGATAATGTAGGGGCTTGTGCCCCCTGATAATGTAGGGGCTTGTGATGTGCCCCTTATTATCTGTGCCCCCTTATATATATATTAATGTGGTCCCTTATATAATCCCCCTTAAAATGTATGATTAATGTATACATGTGTATGGATGTGCCCCAAGCATCGATACACATGTATATTCATATTATGCCCCCTTGTCATATCCCCATACCATATAAATCCCCCCCCCCCTTACATGGACACAGATGCATCAATGTAAATGTGCCCCAAGCATTTACATTGATGTAATCTGGGTGAAGGCGCCAGGATGACCGGACAAGGTCCGGTCATTCTGGTGACCTCAAAAGGATTCAAATTCAATAGAATTTGAATCCTTTTGTTCTAATTATCTGCAGTCCTGCTGGAAATAATTAGGCATAATAGAGAGAGAGGAGATACCTCCGCTCACTCTATTATGCGCATTCTGGCATCGCAATTACTATTGCGATGTCCGGAATGCTGAGAGCTACAGGCGGGAGATCAAAGGATCTCCCGCCTGTCAGCAAGTGCACGCGGCCCTGCGGCGCGCGTGCAGGGACGCGCGGGCAGGCGCGGTAACGTCATCTCACCACGCCGGCCCACGTGTCCTGGACGGCAGTGCGCGCGCCCTCTGGTGCCGCGGGAGTGCGGGCCGCCGGGGGAATAAATACCTGGCGGCCCCGGCACTCTCAAGTTAGGATCGGGGCCCCCACCTGGTGAGCGCATCGGCGCTCAGGACAACGCGGCCCCCTCCGGCCCAAGGAAGTGAGGGTCTGGGCCCCCACCTTATAGAGGACCGTGTCCTGCGCTGAAGAGCCCGACCGGACCCGACCCCTGCAGCCCTTACCCCCCCTTCAGAAGGAGAGCGCATCCTGCGCTCAGGAAGAGGGACCCTGCCGGACATCTCCACCCCTGGACGGACGAGCAGAACCCTAAGTATCACCCCCTTTATTAACCCCTATCCCACCAACGATATCCTAACCCTGTTACCCCTGGCAACTACACCCCTGATATACCCCCCTGGAAACCCTAGACATCCCTGATCCCCTAACCCTTGCACCCCTGAGCCTAAACCCCTATCCCACCAACGATTAACCCCTGGTAACCCTACCCTATACACCCCTTGTTCCTGTTACCCCTGGACACCCCTGGTAACCCAAACCCTATATCCCCTGATCCCCTACTGACCCCTGGAACCTTATTAACCCCTGGTGGTTACCCTGGTTCTGTAGAGCATGCCTCTGCTCTGCAAACAATCCTTTTAACCCTTCGTCATACCCCGTAGGGACAGTGAATAGTCAGGTGGAGTGGGTTCATATACTTGTGTGTGTGTGAACTGTGTAGTTAGTTTATGGGTGGAATCGGGAACGTGTAGTGTAGTTTAGGATTTAGTGCTGTATTGTAGTATACTGCGTGCGTAGTGTATTGTTAATAAATACTGTTACTTGTAACTATCTGTGTAACGTGTAGTTATTGGCGATAGTTAGTTAGTAAGGCGCATGCAGTTAGCGTAGCGATCAGTGTAAAGCATAGCGAAAGTATTGTTGTTGATATATAAAGGCATAAATGGGCGGAGTCATCAATAGACGGCTCCTCCTATTTATGAATATTAATTATCGATATTTGCATAAATATTGGTGACTAATATTCCCCCTTTACAATCTCACACGGCCTGAACCAGTGTAGGTCTGAATAAAAGATTTCTTTGCCCAAAATGGCTGTATTTCAAATGGCTGTTCTTCAAATGGGTGAATCAAACCCCTGTATGTAGAGGGTGTATCTCACACGGCCTGAATCAGTGTAGGCCTGAATTAAAGATTTCTTTGCCCAAAATGGCTGTATTTCAAATGCCTGAATCAAATCGCTGTATGTAGAGGGTGTATCTCACACGGCCTGAACCAGTGTAGGCCTGAATTAAAGATTTCTTTGCCCAAAATGGCTGTATTTCAAAAGCCTGAATCAAACCCCTGTATGTAATGGATGCATCTCACACGGCCTGAATCAGTGTAGGCCTGAATTAAAGATTTCTTTGCACAAAATGTCTGTATTTCAAATGGCTGTATTTCAAATGCCTGAATCAAACCCCTGTATGTAGAGGGTGTATCTCACATTGCCTATATCAGTGTAGGCCTAAATTAAAGATTTTTTTGCCCAAAATGGCTGTATTTCAAATGCCTGAATCAAACCCCTGTATGTAGAGGGTGTATCTCACACGGCCTGAAACAGTGTAGGCCTGAATTAAGGATTTGTTTGCCCAAAATGGCTGTATTTCAAATGCCTAAATCAAACCCCTGTATGTTGAAAGTGTATCTCACACGGCCTGAATTAGTGTTGGCCTGAATTAAAGATTTCTTTGCCCAAAATGGCTGTATTTCAAATGCCTGAATCAAACCCCTGTATGTAGAGGGTGTATCTCACACGGCCTGAACCAGTTTAGGCCTGAATTAAAGATTTATTTGCCCAACAAGGCTGTATTTCAAAAGCCTGAATCAAACCCCTGTATGTAGTGGGCGCATCTCACACGGCCTGAATCAGTGTAGGCCTGAATTAAAGATTTCTTTGCCTAAAATGGCTGTATTTCAAATGGCTATATTTCAAATGCCTGAATCAAGCCCCTGAATGTAGGGGGTGTAGCTCACCCGGCCTGAACCAGTGTAGGCCTGAATTAAAGATTTCTTTGCCCAAAATGGCTGTATTTAAAATGCCTGAATCAAACCCCTGTATGAAGAGGGTGTATCTCACACGGCCTGAATCAGTGTAGGCCTGAATTAAAGATTTCTTTGCCCAAAATGGCTGTATTTAAAATGCCTGAATCAAACCCCTGTATGTAGAGGGTGTATCTCACACGGCCTGAACCAGTGTAGGCCCGAATTCAATATTTGTGCACCAAATGGCGGTATTTCAAATCTCTGAATTTAACCCAAATGTATTAAGGGTGTATCTCACAATGACATATGCAGCAAAGGCTGCCAAATAAACTTTTTTTGCCCAAACGGGTTTTTGTTTAATAACTCAATATGGCAGCAGTATATAACCCAGGAATTTCAAACGTGCTTATGCTGCAAGGCCTGAAATATTGTGTATTTTGCCCCAAAAAGGGTGTTTTATTAGTGAAATAATATAAGCACTGTATATACAGGGTGTATCTCACACGGCTTGACCCACTGTAGGCCTGAATTCAATATTGGTGCTCCAAATGGCGGTATTTCAAATCTCTGAATCTATTTCAAATGTATTAAGGGTGTATCTCACAATGACATCTGCATCAAAGGCTGCCAACTAAATTTTTTTTTGCCCAAACGAGTGTTTGTTTAAGAACTGAATTTGACAGCAGTATATAAGCCTGTAATTTTGCACGTGCTGATGCTGCAAGGCCTGAAAATAGTGTTTTTTTGCAAAAAAGTGTGTTTTTAAAACCCCAGAAAATTATGGGTGTATTTCTAGCTTAAATTGCACACTGACTAATCCAGATGTTGTAGATTTCCCAAAAAGTTTTTTTTTTGTAACAGAATATGAAAGCTGTGTATATTAAACTTGAATTTAACACTTGCAGATCAGAAAAATCTTGTTTTTTTGGCAAAAAAGTGTGTTTTTAAAACCCCATAAAATGATGGGTGTATTTCTAGCTTAAATTGCACACTGACTAATCCAGATGTTGTATATTGCAAAAAAAGTGTTTTTTTGGTACCAGAATATGAAAGCTGTATATATTAAACTTGAATTTAACACTTGCAGATCAGGAAAATACCGTTTTTGGGAAAAAAAAGTGTGTTTTTAAAACCCCAGAAAATGATGGGTGTATTTCTAGCTTAATTTGCTCACTGACTAAGGCCTCCTGCACACGACCGTATGGCTTTTTCAGTGTTTTGCGGTCCGTTTTTCACGGATCCGTTGTTCCGTTTTTTGTTTCCGTTGTGTTTCCGTTTTTGTTCCGTTTTTCCGTATGGCATATACAGTACACAGTAATTACATAGATAAAATTGGGCTGGGCATAACATTTTCAATAGATGGTTCAGCAAAAAACGGAACGGAAACGGAAGACATACGGATGCATTTCCGTATGTGTTCAGTTTTTTTTGCAAACCCATTGACTTGAATGAAGCCAAGCACCGTGATTTGCGGACAAGAATAGGACATGTTCTATCTTTTCACGGTACGGAAATACGGAAATACTAAAACGGAATGCACACGGAGACACTTCAGTTTTTTTTGCTGAACCATTGAAATGAATGGTTCAGTATATGTACCGCATACTGAACTACAAAAACGGCCAGTATACTGAACGCAAAATACTGTCGTGTGCATGAGCCCTAAGCCAGATGTTGTATATTGCCCAAAAAATTGTGATTTTCAATGTCCCTAAAGCTCAGATTCAGTGCTGGTGCACTGAGCTTGCATAAAATGGCCGCCGCCCACCTAACTAACAGACGGATAAAAGTTATTATTTTTTTGGTCAATGGGCTCAGGGCAGGGTAAAAAGATTGTGCCCTTCACCCACACAACTATTTCTATGTAGATCGCTGAGTTAGATTCTCTCCTATTCTCTCCCTGAAATCACCAGTCCAGCAGCATCCTCTCCATACACTTGTAACAGCAGAGTGACGTGTAGGGCTACGTGACTCCAGCTTATATAGAGCCTGGGTCACATGCTGCTCTGGCTAATCACAGCCATGCCATTAGTAGGCATGGCTGTGATGGCTTCTAAGGTCATACAGTTAACCGCTTGTTGATTGGCTGCTCTGCAGCCTTTCAAAAAGCGCCTAGAAAGCGCCAAACCCGAAATTTTACTGAAATGTTTGGGTTCGGGTCCGGGGTCCAAAAATCCTAAAGTTCGGTAAGAACCCGAACTTTACAGTTCGGGTTCGCTCAACCCTAGTCATTAACCATTTAGGTGTTCCACAAGAATGTATGGAAAATAGAGATACAATTAAAAAATTTCACTTTTTTGGCAGATTTTCCATTTTAATATTTTTTTTCCATTTACAAAGCCCTGGTTCTGTAGTTTACAGAAACACCCCATATGTGGTCGTAAACTGCTGTACGGGCACACGGCAGGGCGCAGAAGGAAAGGAATGCCATACGGTTTTTGGAAGGCAGATTTTGCTGGACTGTTTTTTTTTACACCATCTCCTATTTGAAGCCCCCCTGATGCACCCCTAGAGTAGAAACTCCATAAAAGTGACCTTATCTAAGAAACTACACCCATCACGGTATTCAAAACTGATTTTACAAACGTTGTTAACCCTTCAGGTGTTCCACAAGAGTTATTGGCAAATGGAGATTACATTTCAGAATTTAAATTTTTGGGCAAATTTTCAATTTTAATACATTTTTTCCAGTTACAAAGCAAGGGTTAACAGCCAAACAAAACTCAATATTTATGGCCCTGATTCTGTAGTTTACACAAACACACCATATCACACCATATGTGATCGTAAACTTATGTGATCGTAAACTGCTGTACGGGCACACGGCAGGGCGCAGAAGGAAAGGAATGCCATACGGTTTTTGGAAGGCAGATTTTGCTGGACTGGTTTTTTGACACCATGTCCCATTTAAAGCCCCCCTGATGCACCCCTAGAGTAGAAAGTCCAAAAAAGTGACCCCATTTTATAAACTACGGGATAAGGTGGAAGTTTTATTTGTACTAGTTTAGGGTACATATAATTTTTGGTTGCTCTATATTACACTTTTTGTGAGGCAAGGTAACAAGAAATAGCTGTTTTGGCACCGTTTTTTTTGTTTGTTATTTACAACATTCATCTGACAGGTTAGATCATGTGGTATTTTTATAGAACAGGTTGTCACAGATGTGGCGATACCTAATATGTATTCAATTTTTTTTATTTATGTAAGTTTTACACAATGATTTCATTTTTGAAACCAAAAAAATCATGTTTTAGTGTCTCCATAGTCTGAGAGCCATAGTTTTTTCAGTTTTTGGGCGATTATCTTGGGTAGGGTCTCATTTTTTGTGGTATAAGATTATAGTTTGATTGGCAATATTTTGGGGGGCATATGACTATTTTATCGCTTGCTTTTACACTTTTTGTGATGTAAGATGACAAAAAAATTGCTTTTTTTACACAGTTTTTATATAAAAAATTTTACGGTGTTCACCTAAGGGGTTAGTTCATGTGATATTTTTATAGAGCCGGTCGATATGGATGCGGCGATACCTAATATGTATACTTTTTTTTATTTATGTAAGTTTTACACAATGATTTCATTTTTGAAACAAAAAAAATCATGTTTTAGTGTCTCCATAGTCTGAGAGCCAAAGTTTTTTCAGTTTTTGGGTGATTATCTTGGGTAGGGTATGATTTTTGCAGGATGAGATGACGGTTTGATTGGCACTATTTTTGGGTGCGTATGACTTTTTGATCTCTTGCTATTACACTTTTTGTGATGTAAGGTGACAAAAAATAGCATTTTTTACACCCTTTTTTTTTTTTTACGGTGTTCACCTGAGGGGTTAGGTCATGTGATATTTTTATAGAGCAGGTTAATACAGACGCGGCGATACCTAATATGTATACTTTTTTTATTTATGTAAGTTTTACACAATAATATCATTTTTTAAACCCAAAAATATCATGTTTTAGTGTCTCCATTGTCTGAGTGCCATAGTTTTTCAGTTTTTGGGCGATCATATTAGGTAGGGTCTCATTTTTTGCGGGATGAGATGACGGTTTGATTGGCACTATTTTGGGGTGCATATGACTTTTTGATCGCTTGCTATTACACTTTTTGTGATGTAAGATGACAAAAAATGTTTTTTTTTACACGTTTTTTTTTTTTTTTTTTTTTTACGGTGTTCACCTGAGGGGTTAGGTCATGTGATATTTTTATAGAGCCGGTCGATACGGACGCGGCGATACCTAATATGTATACTTTTTTAAATTCACTTAAGTTTTACACAATAACAGCTTTTTTAAAACAAAAAAAATTATGTTTTAGTGTCTCCATATTCTGAGCCATAGTTTTTTTTATTTTTGGGCGATTGTCTTAGGTAGAAGCTAATTTTTTGTGGGATGAGGTGACAGTTAGATTGGTACTATTTTGGTGGGCATACGCCTTTTTGATCGTTTACTGTTGTACTTTTTGTGATGTAACGTGACAAAAAAAATTGTTTATTTAGCACAGTTTTTTTTTTTTTTTTACGGTGTTCATCTGAGGGGTTAGGTCATGTGATATTTTTATATAGCCGGTCGATACGGACGCGGCGATAACCAATATGTCTATTTGGGGAAAATGACATTTTTGTTTATTTTTACTTGAAACTTTAAATTTTTTTGGGGCAAAACTTTATTTTTTTTAACTTTATGTTTTGTCCAACTTTGGGACTTCAACTTTTGGGGGTCTAATCCCTTTTACAATGCATTCTAATACTTCTGTATTGGAATGCATTGGCTGTATGAGTAATACTGTGTGTATTACTCATACAGCTTCCGGCCTGTGAGATCCAGGGGGCTGGATTTTACAGGCTCGTCACAGGAAGGCAGCGCCGATGCCTCAGGAAGGCATCGCGCTGCCTTCCATGCCATCGGGTCCCCCCTACAGCCCCAAGGGGACCCGATGGCTCCGCCGATCGCCGCTGCCGCAACATTGAAAAGCTGCAAATCGCAGGTCTGAATTGACCTGTGGTTTGCGGCGATCGCCGACACGGGGGGTCACGGGAACCCCCTGCGCATTTAGCCAAGGTGCCTGCTCAACGATTTGAGCAGGCACCGGGTTCTGATCACCGCCCGCCGAGCGGCGGTGATCGGAAATACACATGACGTACCGGTACGTCATGTGTCCAGAAGAGGTTAAGGCTGTAAAATGCGAATACTGAGACTGCGTTGTATCTTGAAGTAATAGAACACGTTCTCTAAAACAGGTATACTAATGCATTTATTGCAGTGAAATGTGTTTTCTAAAAGTACACGGTATCTTAAAGTAATACAATGCGTTAACTACAGGTATACTAATGCAGTTGTTGTAGTAAAATGTGTTTGCTGAAACTGCATGGTATTTTGGAGTAATACAGTATAACACGTTAATGGTATCAGGTATATTGATGTACTGAAATGCCCAATTACAAACAATAGATACATTAAAAATGTTTTTTTAGAGAAATAAAGGGCAATTGCTCTGCAGAATGTATGCTATTGATGCTAGAGGTGCTGTCAATAAGCCTATGAACTGTACAAACAAGGTTTTTACAGGTTTTTGGCAGTGTAGGGATTTGTTCTGGTAGGCAGGGTAAGCAGACGCAATACAGAGGCAAAAACCAAGGTTGAAAAGCAAAAGTCAGTGTTTATTCACACAAAAAGGCAGAAAAGAAACACAATACTTCGCAGGGCCCTGTTGTTAATTCACACCGCAGGAATCCTCGTGTTAATTCACACAGCAAAAGTCCACAGAACTCAAAAACACGTCACCTGGCAGTCCACAGCAGGCTTTAGGGCGCCTGGCTTCCAGCTGGCAGCTCTCAGCCTTGCAGTATGGCAGAACTCCTCGGCTCCCAAAACACAGAGCTCCACTATCACCTGGAGGTTCATTCCACACACAGGTGAGCTGCTGGCTGGGTTTTTATTCCCAGCCCAAAACCTGGCCTGGACGTGGGGAACAGCCACCCACCCTGCTCTTTGGCTGCTCCCAATAAGAACCGGCCCGGATTGGCTTTACAGCCACACTAAGAAAAAACTGTGTCAGCGAGCACTAGCTGCTGCTGACACACAAAATTACCGGTTCTTATCTCACTGAGGCCAGGAACCTCTGTGACAGGTAACTTCCGTCAATGACGGACCTCTGCGCCTTCCTAAGGCAGATATAGGCAACATGCATTCTATCAGACTGCAAGCTACACTGAGAATGGCTTTTCTTCCTTCTACACAAAAGGACCTGCCCCTTTATTGGCCGACAGGGCAAGCCCCCCCTCCTTCCCTCCCAAAGTCATGTGAGAACCTTCATCTTCATCCTCCTTCCTGTTCATTTCCTGTTTTCCCTGCCAATTCTCACAGTAAAATGGCGCTGGTGCTGTTTTTGTACGATTTGTCCAAGGCAAATTGCAAAACTTTTAATTTGTTTGGCAGCAGAAGTTTTGTGAAATTTTTTGTTACAAATTTGTAGCGAATCCAGTTCATTCAGAATCACTCATCTCTATTATACATTCAATTCTATCAAAGGTGGAACGTCACCATAGCAATATGTGGCAGATATTAATGCAAGCGTATTTAAGGAACAAGTCCTGTAGCTTACATATAAAACTGTATTCACATACTAAATCGAATTAGCTCAACTTTTAATTTTTTTGTGTTAAGTGCCTATTTATGAAGAGTCTCTTGAGATGCCTGATAAAGGTTGATAGATCTTGAGGATTTCTCTGTGTAACAAAGGATTCTATTGACCTATTTTTCTATTACATCTGGACTTTTGAAATTAAGCTATCGTGTAATATTCACAAATGCATGTGTAAAAGTGCTCAGGGCACTGCAGAAGTGAGGAAGCTGATATTATGTTAAGGTATAGCAGCGCTGGATGCAATGCAAAATTTGGAACAGGTCCACCAGCTACCATGTACTATTTAATAGTGATGTCTTCTTATCTGATGGAGGGTCAGTTGGGCCCTCTCAGGCATTAGGACTGCTACTGCTACCTCTGCACGCTCTATAGCTACACACCTGCTGTCCTATTTACGTGTATTATCATATAGATATGGATATTTGTATATGTGTCATGAAGGGTAGGGAATAGTGTAGCTCTGTACTCCACCTGCACCACTGTCCCTATCTACTTGCATGATCCAACCTAAGTGGCGGCTCACAACTTGGCGACAGTCCTTGTGTTGACTAAGTGCAAGGGGCTAACCCTAAAGGGGTAAAAGAGTAGTCAGACACAAAGAGGTAAAAAACAGACAGGAAAAAACAAAACTGGATCAGAATTCAAAAGCTAAGTCAGACACACAGCATAGTGAAACCAGGAAATAATGTCAGATACAAAGTTAGCAGGTAAAGACGAAATCACAAAGTAGCAAAGTCTAATACCAAACAGTGTCCAATATCAAGAAAAGTCAAATAACAAGCAGAGTCAAATACCAGGAGGTCAAGTCAGAGGCAAAATCAGAATACAGTGGCAAAGTCAGAGGAACAGGCAAAAGGTCAACGATCCAGAGTGAGGCAGGACTACCAATCACAGACAACTGTGGCCAGCAGCTGCCTGTTTAAATAGGCTGCCCTCAGGAAGCATGTGATGCCAGCGCTGATCCCTGCTTCTGATAGGTTGACCAGCCCAACTTTCAGTGAGGCTGGTTACCATAGCAACAGAGTGCCGCCGCAGCCATAGTACGGCTGGTCCCCCCGAGGTGGGAAAGACAGATAAGTACGTGACAAGAGGACAATAAATGTCCACCAATAAATAATGATGATGATGGCATCAATATGAGTTCCTGAGGTAGGTGAGGAAGACTGTGATCTAGTGTACACATCGAGAAGAGATCTTCAAAGGAAAAAAGAACCAAAAAAGGTATGAATACTTTCTCAACCATTTTAATATTACTCTAATGTGTCTAAAATGAAAAGAATAAGCAACTTTGCAAATAGTTTTGATTAAAAATATCCTGCAGTTTTGTGTATATAGCTACAGTGCAGACCTATGTGTCTTAATGGTTACAGACTACAAACAAACCCCGTGTAGTCAGGTCCTGCAATCATGTTACTTCCCTCTGTCCCCTACTTTTTGCTGATATATAGGTTAGTAAACTGTATTTGACAGAGAGAAACACATGACAGTGGGATTTGACTACACCCGACGGTGTGCTCTCCGTGTCTTTTAGGCTACACCTCGAATTCTTGTAGTGCTTGATTGATTTTAACTATTAAGTGATGGCTGCAGTCTGTGGCAGTATGTCATGTTGCATGCAACTTACAGGCGTCCGCTGGTCTCATAATGATATTTTTTATCTGCCCAGAGGACCCCAAACACTGCACATGTTTCCCCATATGCCTGTTGTACATGTCAGCGCTTTCCTTCCCCTGTTCTCAGCATCACTGCATCCCGGCAGGATGTTTACATGCAGAACTTCCTGTTTTCATCAGCTCCCTTCTAACCAACCCCAGCATGCATTGTTTTTAATGTGTCTCAGGGTTTGCTCCACTTAGCTAACATGGAGAGGGAAGGTGTAGGGGGTGTGACTACTTCAGGGAGAACTGATGCCCTGAAAAACATTAAATGGCTGGAACTGTTTAATAAACCCAAGTAGGAAGCTGATCAGTACAGGAAGTTCTTCATGTAAACATCCTGCTAGGATGCAGTGATGCTGACAACAGTGGAAGGAAAGTGCTGCTATGAACAAAAGTTAGATGCAGTGTAGTACTGTGG
Source organism: Bufo bufo (assembly GCF_905171765.1). Taxonomy (NCBI): domain Eukaryota; kingdom Metazoa; phylum Chordata; class Amphibia; order Anura; family Bufonidae; genus Bufo; species Bufo bufo. Next base: position 47,957,943 of record NC_053390.1, read on the forward strand.
AGATGGAGTACTTTAATGTGCACTGTGGCTGAAGTTTATCTGTATAGATAAAAATTATTTTAGTATTCATCTTTATGGTGCCTCTTCCTGGTGAGTTCTCCTTTATTCCAGGATCCTAATTTTCATAATTAATAGAGATTCCAGCAGCGATAAGACTCTTATCAATTTGTGGTTCTCACAAGCCTCGGATCCCAAGTTTCTATGTTGTCCCCTACGGCAGAGAATGCTAATGCACCTGGCAATAGTTGAAAACCCCACAGGTAAGAGAATTTTAGAGGCCAGACCGGCGACACGGCGGCCATCATCCTATGACTTCCCTCACATTTTACAAACTCATTGTTCATTGAATTATCCTGACAGTGACTGAAAAGCTCCCGTAACGAGCAACATAAAAGCTGGTTGAATGGAGCCCCGGTAGAGGATCTATCGGTAATAAGAGGAAACGAGCCTGATTAATGATCACACCTGAGACAAGTGGCACTTTAACCAACTTTAACTGTTGATGTATGATGACATAATGTCCCTTCCAATTAATGACATGGATATAAAACACCTGCATTTAACCGAACAGCTGCACGTTTTATGGTTAGCTGCACAGATTCCAATTACATTTAAAGGACCACCTACAAGTTTATTTTCTAATTTTTTGTTATGTATTTTTGAATTAATAAATTGAATGTGGATAATTATGTTCATTAATAACTAGTAAGAATGAGGACTTGATAACGCCGCTTATCCTGAGTCATTTGCATGATTTTTATTGCCGGGAAGACATAGAGGCAAGAAGAGAAGATTAAAGGGGATCTATGTCAGTAAGTGAAAGGACTGATACGCTTTGCAGAAAGAGCGCCACTCTTGTCCATGGGTCACATCTGATATTACACGTGAGAGAGGCTGAGCTGCAATAGACAGCCACTTCCATATACTGGGACTTAGGCAGCCATGGGATTCAGCCAGTTCCCTCCAGTTCTCCAGATCCGGTTGTTAAAATTACAACTGGATCGGAGAACAGTGTTACCGACTGAGTGCCGATCCGGTGCTCTGGTGGCAACAGGGCAGCTGGAGATGTTCACTTCCATTGCTTAACGCGCCGATGATAGTTTAGCTCCTTAGTTAGGTGGTATGTGTGTAGTGTATATATGGTGTATTTACGTATGTGTACCATGTATATGGTGCATATATGTGTGTTGCATATACACTCACCTAAAGAATTATTACCTGTTCTATTTCTCATTAATGCAATTATCTAGTCAACCAATCACATGGCAGTTGCTTCAATGCATTTAGGGGGTGGTCCTGGTCAAGACAATCTCCTGAACTCCAAACTGAATGTCAGAATGGGAAAGAAAGGTGATTTAAGCAATTTTGAGCGTGGCATGGTTGTTGGTGCCAGACGGGCCGGTCTGAGTATTTCACAATCTGCTCAGTTACTGGGATTTTCACGCACAACCATTTCTAGGGTTTACAAAGAATGGTGTGAAAAGGGAAAAACATAAAGTATGCGGCAGTCCTGTGGGCAAAAATGCCTTGTGGATGCTAGAGGTCAGAGGAGAATGGGCCGACTGATTCAAGCTGATAGAAGAGCAACGTTGACTGAAATAACCACTCGTTACAACCGAGGTATGCAGCAAAGCATTTGTGAAGCCACAACACGCACAACCTTGAGGCAGATGGGCTACAACAGCAGAAGACCCCACCGGGTACCACTCATCTCCACTACAAATAGGAAAAAGAGGCTACAATTTGCACGAGCTCACCAAAATTGGACTGTTGAAGACTGGAAAAATGTTGCCTGGTCTGATGAGTCTCGATTTCTGTTGAGACATTCAAATGGTAGAGTCCGAATTTGGCGTAAACAGAATGAGAACATGTATCCATCCTCTGATGGCTACTTCCAGCAGGATAATGCACCGTGTCACAAAGTTCGAATCATTTCAAATAGGTTTCTTGAACATGACAATGAGTTCACTGTACTAAAATGGCCCCCACAGTCACCAGATCTCAACCCAATAGAGCATCTTTGGGATGTGGTGGAATGGGAGCTTCGTGCCCTGGATGTGCATCCCTCAAATCTCCATCAACTGCAAGATGCTATCCTATCAATATGGGCCAACATTTCTAAAGAATGCTATCAGCACCTTGTTGAATCAATGCCACGTAGAATTAAGGCAGTTCTGAAGGCAAAAGGGGGTCCAACACCGTATTAGTATGGTGTTCCTAATAATTCTTTAGGTGAGTGTATATGGTGTATGTATATGTAAACATGTGTCGTGACAAAGCATGTCCGCCATTGAGTAAGGAACCTGTTGTTAAATATTTGGGGTCACCCAATGGATGTCAAAAAAAGACGTCTTATATTTTAGTGATGTCATTGGCGCAGGTGCACTGAGGGAGTTCTGAGGAGACGAGCCTCCTCATCTCAGAGCGCCTGCGCCGAATCAACACAGGCGCGCGATTTTTTAAATGCCGACAGGGCTGGCCGGAGGAGGAGATCCCGGCTGGCCCTGTCAATCAACAAGAGGAGGGGGCGGATTTCTGCAGCTGCTACCAGCAAGTAGCCGCCCTACTTGCTGGTAGAGACCGAATTTGCATATGATAAAACTTCGTTTTTTGAATAAACTGCTGGATCAATGTAAGTAACACAATTATATTTTCATATATCGCTATATAACTAATTTAACTAGCCCCAAAAAAAAAAATCACTTTAGTGGGGTGACAGAAGCCAGTAAGTAAAAAGTAATAAAAAAAGAAATACAGAAAATATATATTTTTTAAAGTTATAGCAATAGTTACTAGTATTATCAATAGTATAGCAGACTACGTACACACCCATACAAACATCCCGCCCCTTTTTGGTTGATAAAAAAATAAATTAAAATATAATAATAATAATTATTATTATTATTATTGTTATTATTTATTATTAAAGTGCCATTCATTCCATGGTGCTGTACATATGATAAGCGGTGCACATACATAATACAGACAATTGCACTAAGCATGAACAAGACGAGTTACAGACTGGTACAAAAGAAGAGAGGGCCCGGCCCGCGAGGGCTTACAATCTATGAGATTTTTATATATATTTATTAATTTTAGCAATAGGATAGTGGTGTAACAGAATGCCTGGCACCCCGACTGGGCACCTTCCGCTGACGGATGTTCCTAGCGCTTCCCGAGGTCAGCAAGCACTTCACCGGACACCATAACCACCACAGACCCCACAAACTGCCGCAGCTTGTTTGGGGTGTCTCTGTCCTCCACCCAAGCTGGACCCAAGGCCGGGCTTCAGTTCTAGTGGGTGAACATCTCCTAAATCCAGAGAGCAGGAACGAGGAACAAGCACTTACAAGAGCTTATACTCAGGGGAGTATTGTGATATAGCAAGTTATCCCATTCCCCAAACATGAGCCAAGACTTCATGAAGAGGTAAAGCAGGACTCTTTAATGGGGCTACCTGTCATCCTTTTATGCAGGTCTTCCAGCAAGAGACACTCTCCCTGGGGACGTTGTGGAAGGCTGAGACAGTTTATACATTAGCCCATCACTTGCATTTACAGAATTGAAACACTCCCAGCAATTGTACACAACCCCCCCTCTGCCTGTGATACAACAAACAAAATACAATTGGCATTGTCTGACGCAATCAACAAATACAATGGGCATTGCCTTTGACACAATTAACAAAATACAATGGGCTCTGCCTGTGATACAATTGCCAAACACAATTAACTTAATCACTCACCGGCAGAAAACACACATTTTTCCCAACCACAGAAAACACCCCAAAACACCACATATCCCCTGATAGCCTTGATCTGGGTGAACAACCTATCTAAAAATCACCTAAATCAGTTCAGGGTTTCAGGAATTTCCTGGAAGTCTTATTTTTGCCCCACCGTGCACACTGTCCCATGCCCAAAATAGTTCCTTACACTTGACGGCAAAACACTGCTGGACAATTTAAGATGGCCACCGCCACATGTTTGAATCTGTTCCAGTAAAAAGTCCTAGGGGCAGAAACAGTGGCTTTAAAATCCAATATACCCAAATAGTGTCCCAGGGGCCATAGTCACAGGGCAAGAGGCTGGCAAGCAGGCCTCTCCAATATTCAGTGACGAAGGTTCTTTCGTCACAAATGGAATTTGTGTGTGTAAAATATACAAACATACACACATTTTTTTATTTTAAAAATCTAGGTATTTGTTTTAGCTATATTTTGTATAACAGGTTTTTTTTTTTATACGTAAAATATACAAACGCACACATATATTTTTCATTTATGAAAAAAGAAAAACCCTTAAAATGTCCAAATTTCTCCAAACTCAATACCTAAAGTAATATCATAAAAAGTCACTTTGAATGGGCTTGTAATGTCTTGGTGCTGTACACAATTTTTTGGGCAGTACGGTGCCATAGAACCAACAATAGAATAATAGGCCTCCAAAATCCAAAATGCGCTCCAATCTTTTGAAGGCTTGGGGCGGGCCCAGCCAGTAGATAAATTACATAAATATCGTCCATTTTAGGGGGGAAGGGTACGGTAATGGTTGTAGAAATGTTTTGTCTTGAAAACTTTTTTTTTTTTAACCCATGGAACACTGCATGTAAGGCAACTGTCTTACCACTGAGCTATAGATTGAGACACGAAACCTTTTGTAATAGTTAGAAAAAAAATTATAAGAAAGGAAAAATATTTTGTTTTTCATAATTTTCAGTTTTTCCATAAATATATATATATTTTTTATATTATATCCATCATCTAATGGCACAAAAGAAAGGTCTAAGGTGTCCTGTGAAAAATATAAAATACATTAATTGATTAATACATTAATCAGTTACTTGCAGTCAGATAGGCTCATCTCAGCAACTGAAAAAATTTGCCTGGTAAGAAAAGGGTTAACATGAATGACTGGGGAGATAAGCTGTATGTAAAAAGTATATCACCCAAACAGGATAAATGCCATCTGGCTTGGCCTCCTCCTCGTCCTCTTTTTTTAGGACATCAGCAGAAATTCCAATATAAGCTACGCAACTGACCAGTACATCCACTTTAACAATAGACGGACAGAATGAACTATAAGTAATGAATTTATCTGATTAGAGAATGACAGATTTTGAAATTGGATTATTGTAAAGGGGACGTATGTTTGTCCTAAGCAATAGCTTTGATTCCTTTGAATGGATTAATCTATTTATACGGAAAGTCAAATGGGCTAAGTTATTTCAGCAGAAAGACCTTAATGAATGTAGAGAACTTGGAGCAGAATGTAGAGAACTTGGAGTAGAATGTAGAGAACTTGGAGTAGGACTCTCAGATTTGGTAGTTGGAAGTTAAGATATTAGAAAGTCTGGGGAATGAGAAGAAACCATCAAGGGCCCCTTTACCCACTTACACTGTAAGAGTACTACACTACCCCTGGCAATAGATTACTCAGATACCGATATTTTTTCCATCTAGTGACTGAGTAGTTTCAAGTCTTAGAACATAGGCAACTACCTGGGAAATTGTGTCCCATGGTGAAAAAGGGCCTTATTGCCACTGGAAAATAATGACTCTATTGTCATAAAATTGGCAGATATGGTTGAAAACATAGTCATCTGATTAGAGGGAAATGTGCTGTAATTCTGAGGGATGGATCCTGCCACGAGATCTTAGAACAGGACCCCACTGAGGTATATTTGAGAGAATGAAATAATATTGTAAAAATTGAGGCCCAAAATAAAATCTCAGACAAAGAAAAACAATACATACAAGGAACAATACCAACCACTGCAACATTCTATGTCCTACCAAAAGTTCACAAGGGCTTAAACCCACTAAAGGGGAGACCTGTTGTCTCAGGAATCAACTTACCCAACATGCAGGAGTCTATATTGACACTGTATTACAGAGATTCTTTGAAACATTACCCTCATACTTGAGGGATACTATGGACCTCCTAAATGAATTGGAAGGAATACAGTTAGAACCAGGTACCCATTTGGCTAGTATTGATGTGGAGGCACTCTATTTGTCAATTCCAAATGATGCTGGATTGTGAGGAGTGAAACACTTCCTCTTGACACGTGGGGTACAATATGAACCCCACAACCAATTTATTGTAGACCTGCTATTTGTTCTGAATAGAAATTAATTCCTGTTTGATAGTAAAATTCTCCACGAGCTAAGGGGCACCGCAATGGGAAGCCCATGCGTGCCAACGCATGCAAATTTTCTCCTGGGCTGGTGGGAGGAGACTATTGTCTTCTCTGAAAGCATGGTACAATATACTGAGAAAATACTGATGTGAGCCAGATACATTGATGATGTATTTATTACATGGCAGGGTCTCTCTGAGACATTCCAGATTTTCATTGAGGCTCTCAACACAAATCCAGTAGGCCTGAGATTTACTATCTGAAGTTAAAAAAACCTTGTTACCTTTCCTAGATGTGCTAATTCAAAAAAATGAAGAAGGTATTATTAGTACATCAGTACATAGAAAGACTACTGCAACAAACAGTCTCCTTCACTGGGATAGTTAAAAGGGGTCCCTAAGGGCCAATATCTAAGACTGAGGAGGAACTACTCTGAAACCATTAGGTTTAAGGAGCAATCTAAAGAGTTAGAACAATGCTTCAGACACGAGGGTACCATCAAAAATACTTAAAAGTTCATATAGGTACGCCTTAGAACAGAAGCCTGAGGAACTGTTAACCCTCAAGGCAAAGAACCATGTAGCACTTAGACCTGAAATTGAAGATCATTGGGAGATTTGACATTGGCTCCAGAGAAGTGAGGGAAATCCTTAATAAGTACTAGAAAATAGCGATTGGGACTGAGCTATTTTACAGAAGGAGGCAAGGTGGATTTTTTGGTAGGTTCCTCTTGGCCGAAGGGTCTAAACGAAAAAATCTCATATAATGACATCTAGAATAATGTTTATCTATTAATAACTCAGTGACCATCTTGAAGTTGACCTCTGACCATTATTTTTAATAGAGAGATATTGTGCCAATTTATTTAGCTGGTGTTCCCCCACTATCAATTGAAGTTACTATTATATTATAGGCAGCAAAAAGTACTATTCAGTTTTTTTTTTTTATAAGACTAGGAAGTGGACTCCTAATCTTAGTCTAGTGACACTTAACTAGGGTGCATTAAAACCCTCTTAATAATCTAATTTATATAAATGTTAATTACCCTTTCTTACTTTCACTTTGTACCACGTGCTGCCGCCATTTTAGGAAAAACTGATTCGTTACCTTTCGTGATTAACGAATTGAAGTCAAATGAATTGACCGATCCAAATTTAAGGGAAAATTCCATTAGTCAAGAACTGGAATTTCCTTGCGTTTCGTGGTAACTAATAAATTTTTCCTGAAATGGCAGTAAAAAACAAAAAAATATATACTTACGTCATCTATTTGCTCGCAGAGAGGCCGTTGCGGCCATTTTGATTGAAGAAAACATGCAAAATCTGCGAGAGATTTCGCACATTTTCTTCAACCAGGATGGCTGCGACGGCCTCTCCACAAGCAAATGGATGAGGTGAGTACATATTTCTTTTTTTTTAACCCTTGATTAACCCCTGAAAGGCCTTAATGTGACTGTCAGATGCCACGATCAAGGCGGCGTGATCGCCGTTCCCCGTCATTGGGTCCGCTACATACAATGGAATGTGGTTCGTGAAGAAGTAATTCATCACAAATCAAATTTCTTTGTGAACTTTGGGGAAGCAGCTGAATCGAATTTTTGCAAACTTTGCTTATCTCTAGTTACCACGAAGCGCAAGGTAACTGGGATTCGTTGCGAAAACTTTGGACCGAATTCCTCTTCGAATACTTTGCATCGCTCAACACTACTGCCCACAATAGCTATGGTACAGTAGGAGGGATATCATTTACCACCATATTTCCCCTATTGGCTAATTAACCTTTAGGACCCTATAAGCTGATCACATGGTATGAGCATTAGCTAGCCAGACCAATTGGGACATGGACTACTACACATCCCACAGTAAACTCCCCTGAGAGGTATACCGGATACCCCGAAAACCAGGTCACTTACCTGCCTTTTGAGCCTTTCATAACCCACTGATGACCCAGAAATATTGCACATGTGGATCAAAAGAAAAAAGCCGGAAAAACCGTATCACTAGTGGATCTAGAAAATACCGGATATTTCTGAGTTACAAACTAGCACCAACCCAGACTCATTTAAGAATGGGTAAGAGCCCACTCTGGCCAACTATTTTTCCTAAATGCGCCCTATTACTAGTGCTCTGATAATACCACACCCTATTTTTAAGTAATTATAGGCCATATATATGTTTTATTTTCACAAGAAATAATTAAAAGTTGTTTATGGGGTACTTTTTCAGTGATTGAGGTAAAAAGTATATTACCTGAAAACTTCTTATTGCTTAAATTAGTACTTTATATTACACATATAAACTACTCCTAAAAGATGTCCTAATCTAAGACCAGCTGTCTAGACCTGCACCAGATTTATCATGGAGGCTCAGACTGGAAGATACATGTAGTGCAGGACACAAGTCTTTGGAGCAGATTTATCAAAACTGGTGTAATGTACAACTGACTTATTTGCCAAGAGCAACCAATCAGATACCCCCTTTCATTTTTCAGAGCACCTTTGGAAAATGAAAGGTGGAATCTGATTGGTTGCTATGGGCAACTAAGTCACTTTTCCTTTACACCAGTTTTGATAAATCTCCCCCTTTGACAAGCTCTATACTAACTATTGGTTGGCTTAGTTTGACACAGAATTTTATGCTACAAATGTGGAACAGTTTTTGAACAGAATCGTGCATATTACATTACGCCCCTGTCACACAAATTCACACCTCTTTTATGGTAAACCACACTTCCTTGTCAATCTAGGTGAAAAATATTTGTCAAGAATTAGATGTGCCAGATTGCATCAATTTCCACCAATGTGGGCCAGATTTTGGCACAGTTTATGACAGTGTCTATGTGCACTGACATTAGTAAATATGGGCCATTCTTTTTAAAATTTTGGTGATGCATTTTTCTTGGCTGCAAAGTGCCCAGTGGGGTGGGATTAGGTCAGGTGCAGGAGCCCAAACTTGCCTCTTGCAAGAGCCTGAGCTCTCCTCCATGAAGAGCCCAAGCCCGCCTCTAGATAATTTCCTAGTGTTGCCCCTTGCGCCATTATGTCCGTCCATCCTCTGCAACGTCACAATCTGGCCACAACTCTGCCCCCCTGGTCCTGGCACGTCTCGGCAAAAGTTTGCGCTTGTGCAGAGCATGTCCTAGCATGAAGATGTCACAGGGCTCAGGGTATGCACAGTTACAACGTTGAGTCTGATGCCCTCTGTAGGACCAGACGTTTGGAGTTGTGGCCAGATTGTGACATTGCAGAGTAGGGGGAGGACATAATGGCACAAGGGGAAGCACTGGGAACTCGTCTAGGGATGGACTTGAACTCTTCATGGAAGAGGCAGGCTTGGGCTCCTACAATCAATAATCCCACCCAATGGATTCTTTGGCTGATTTGCGTATCAATCAAATTTCCTTTTCTAACATTTGAAACCTGTGCTTTCTCTAAAAAAAAGGTATGGTTGCATTGCCATTTGTTAGATACACTTAAACGAGGTGACAGATTCTCTTTAAATAGGATTTGTGCACAAGGCTTGATGAGCATTAGATAAGTGCTGGCTATGCGTGAACAACATAGAAACATCGAATGTGTCGGCAGATAAGAACCATTTGGCCCATCTAGTCTGCCCAATATAGAAGTGCCTGTAGAAGCTGAATACAGCAGGTCACTTTTCTGTCTTTATCCTCTCAAGGCTTCACTTGAGGTAATTTGATAGTTCTCTCTGTAGAATCCTCTGTAGGAGCAGGAGCTCAGCTGTGTGCTTCCTCTCCACTCTGTCTCTGGACAGGAACTCCCCCTCCTGGCAGGAGGCAGGATCAGTCCACTCCTGCCAAGGGTTAACTCTGTTCCTGGAAACCTTTGGCATATATTAATTGCTGGGAACTACGGCCAGAAAGCAAACAGTAAAATACATTAAGTAACCATATACAAATTGTAGTACCCCCAGGTACTACAATAAATGGTTGCAAATCTCTTAAAAGGGCATGGCAAGCTTAACTAGTAATGGCATGGTAAGCCTAACTATATACAGTCCATAAGTATTAGTCCCAAAGGGGACCTCTCTGCTACAGGGGCAATATCAGGCCTTTAGGCCAACAGGTGTCCTGCTGTCTGGGTCATTCCTCACTTGCAGCTATCACACTCTATTTCCTGGTCCTTGGCAGGTAATCGCCTTATTCCACCTGACCGATCCAGGTTAAGTGCCTAGTGGGCCAGGGTGTTGGCTACTCTTCAACCTGGCGGCACTAACCTTGCTCCTTCTGCCTCTTCTCTCTCAGAGGACCCAGCTCTTCTCACCTGGCACTTGGTCAATCTCTGCATTGCTTCAGTCACTATTGAAGTCATCTCATCCACCGCATCCTCAGCAGCACTATGGGCTATATTTCTCTCTCACAGCCGCCTTCCAGTCTTCATAGCTGCTCTGACCGCTGCTACTTATCTCTAGTTAGGGACTCTAATTCAGGCCTCGTCACTCTGTCCCCATAAGGCCCTTTAGCAACTCAGATCTAATTTCAGTGCAACCCCAGCAGGGGAATGTGCACATAATGCGGTGCTACTGCTACAGAAGTAACAGTGTTGGAAACCATGGCTGCTTTCTTCCAGAAACAGCACACCTATCCATGGTTTATGTCTGGCACTACTCAGAAGTTAATGATGCTGATCTACAAGACCTCCACATACAAATTGTGGACAGGCGTGGTGCTGTTTATAGGAGACGGTCATGTTTATCTAATCTTGTTCAACCTCTCTACCACTGATATCACATCAATAAAGAAACTCGCAAGAGATTTATCCACCACTTTTCCAGAGATTTATGAACTCCTCTATCCAGAATCCTGGTATCAACATCTTTGGCTTTTGTAAATTTCTTGATAACCTTTGGTGGGCAGTGTTGCTCTAGTGAATATATAGACATGGATTAGAGGTACAGAAAAGGTCTCCATCAGAATCCCATAGAAGAATCAGAAAAACACAACAATCTGACTCAGAAATGTACAGATCAAGGTGAGGTGAAAAGATCCAGAGCAAAATTTTATGGCGATGATATTGTAGGTTAAGCCTAAAGTCTCAAACCACACTAGATGGATAGGATCAAGGAATCAAAGACAAGATAGCAGCCACAGTAGCCGTCACTGAAAGTCTGGAACTCACTGCTTACGTGCCACCAAATTACCAAGAAAATACCTGGACCAATGATTTTCCAAAGAGTCAATTCATGATGGATTAGGGTTTATTTATAATGGATCAGTCGGATTAGGGTGCCAGCTGTTTTTAACTGTGAGCTCTGTGCCCATCTGTTCAATAGAGACAACGGCACATTGTTGAACCTCTACCCAAATGCAATGACCAGTAGCCACACAATTTTGAAGGAAACATCTCCAGCAGTGGACCATCAGTTCTTACCTTTAACAAGTGCCCCTTTAAAGCAGAAACATTAATTATGTAGAATCAGCCAAAGCTTCTCTCAGTGATGCTGACCGCTAACTCTTCAACATTACAAAATTCACCACATTACAATATTTTTGCATTTTGTGCAATATAATTATTTTTTTTATTATTATGATCTGCTTTAAAAATTCTGCTATAACCCTTAATGTCATAGGCACCTGCTATTGATATCATGGGAGTTTTCACATATAGCAATACCATATGCCGTACAGCATAATTAACACCACTACCCCTTAACCTGTGCCAAGTATAACATAATTACCGAGACAAACTGCGGCATATCACATACATCCAGAGGAAAGAGCTAATCAAAAATTTCAGAAAAATAAATAAATCATACAACATGAATTTACTTTACACTATAACTTTTTATCATTTACTGAGCAGATCTTTTACAAAGTATAACTTTTTTTATATGTATTATATTTATTTATATGTATTTATTTATTTAGTAATTTATTTATTAATTCCATTGCCGTAGATTTTTTCCTACATATTAAAAAAGAATATATAAATATATATAAGTATGTATATATAGCATGTGCAATATATATATTAGAGATGAGTGAAGTATTGTACAATTCGATTCCGAATTTTACAAAAAATTTTGCTTTGTGATGAATTACATTGTCATGAAGCGCATTTCTTTGTAAGTAGCCATCCAGCCAGAGATAGATCGCGTCATCACGCCGCTTCATACATCACTGCGCAAGGGATTTTGTGCAAGATCTTCAATCAAAATGGCGGCCGCCGGCCCATCGTGAGCAAATGGAGGAGCAAAGTATGATTTATTTTTGTTTTTTACACAATTTCAGGTAAAATCGATTCACTACCACCAATCATGAGAAAATTCAGCTTCGCAGCAAATCGAATTTATCATGAAATTCGAATCAAATTCCACTTTATCGAGTTAATTTCGCTCGACACTAATATATATAATTAAAAAACATAACAATTAATTGCCTTAAAAGGTATTCTTTTAATAAAATAACAAACCCTCCCTAATAAAAAAAATGAAAGCTTAAAACTTTAAATAGAGCTTTAAAATACAAAAAAAATGAATGATTATTATATTATTATGATTATGTTTTTAAGCCTTTCACATTTCTAATATAAAATCAGCCATCTAAAAATATTTATGCCAAGGAATTAATTTGAGATAAAAACAGGAAAATAATATATTAACAATATTACTTGCATAAATACGTAATGACATTTTTTTCTTTTTTTTTTCTTCTCCTCAACGATGTTGGAGAAGTACAGTATAATGTAACGCTAAAAACCTTTGCAATTACCGATGCTTTCCCCATGAAATGCTGGAATCTTGCCGAGTATTGTGCTGAGATTCATTGTAACTGGGAATGATGCATGAGAGTGTTATCCCATGGTAAAAAATGCTCTGTCTCAGATGTACTGCACATAACCTAGTTTTTCTGTGAACTAGGTCCTGAGAGATTAAGGACATCTGGTGCATGCTAGACAGACAAAACGTGCTGGCATTCCATTGCGGTATGCAGAACACACATTTTCATAAAGGTAAAGACCCACAGATATTAATAAAGGGAGATGCCGGTAACATTGATTAGTTTTTCATCAAACATATCATTCTTTCATGTCTTTGCCCTGTATTATTTTTTAGATATACTGTAAGATAAAAAAAAAATCTAAATTGTAATAGTATAGTTTGTGATATTATCAAACCCTGCCTTTTACATTATGGGTTAAATCATCCTATAAATAATTAGCAATTTTTGAACGAAACACAATTTCTTGGATATGTCCCAATGCGCATTTCATGGGGAAAAAAAAGGGAGTCTGTTTTGTTGTTATATAATTGCATTAAATAATTTAATTTACAAAAAAAAAGAAAACAAATTCTGGAACATGTTTCATCTTTTTCAGCTATAAATTCTTTCATGTTAGGCTTAGATTAGATAAACATGCCAAATTGCCTTCTTGGAAAAAGAATCACCCTCATATTTTATTGAACAGGGCAGTCTCTCTTAGGAAGTAAGATCTTGGTAAATGGGAGAGCATATGTTAAAGTAAATGATAAAAAAAAGTGCATTAAAATAATATAAAACGATACATTCAAAGGGACACCATAACATAAAATGCATTAAAAAGTGAACAAAAACGTGCTAGAAAATAAAAAAAGAAATTGTATAAAAGTGCATTCAGATCCATTACTTGAATATTAATAGAATTAAAGAAATAAAAATAAATTGCAGAAAAGCGCATACTTGAAAATGACTAAAATAAACTAATAAAAAACTAACTAAAAAATAAATAGAAAATACAGAAAAATAAAACAAATAACATAAAATACAATGCCATTCATAATCATACATGAATAAAATTTGACTTTAAAAAGTGAATGTTGAAGCACTAGTGATAATAATCTGTAATAGATAATGTTTTCTGGGTGTTGCACTAAGAGAATATTGTAACCTGGTTGACTGCCTGCCACCCTCCAGCATCCAAGCTGTCTCTATATCTTTTTCTTCAGCAGTGAGAAGTAATTCAGCCTGAGGAAAACAGGAATGTGTAGAAAATATTTTCAGTGTCAGCTAAACTATTGTAATCCAGAGTATAGGGTGACAGTGTAAACATTAGAGGCAGTGATTTCTTTTTTTCTCAGGCTTTTTGAGTTATATTTGGAAGATTTTAGTAATGGTTGTAGTAGTGGTTTTGTATAAGCTGCAACTGTGTTGTTCTACACATTGACTTTCATTGACAAGACCCCAGGCTGAGGGCAAAATAGTGCACTAAATGGAAGATGCAGCATGCTCCAGTTAGGTACATGTCTCGTCTTGTGAATAGTTATATATGTATTTATTATTAATATAGTGTTCGTGTATTTCACGGAGAACACATATGGTACATCCAAATCCATAATCTGGATAAGTACATGACGTCAAGGAATCCATGAGAGCTAGGGAAGAATATGCAGATTCCATGCAGAGATCCAGCATTAGAAGATGGCAAACTTGCCAGTTGTCTAGGGTCCCTGTTTTTTAGGGGTCCCTGAAGACCTGGTTCATAGGAGCAACCTGCAAGTGGCGTGGAAGGATGTATTCCCTGGCTCTGCACTGACCAATATGGCAGTACTATGTTGATACTTTATGGGCGTACTCTTTAGTAGTGTTGATCGAGCACCAAAGTGCTCAGGTCAAACACATCGGGATGCTCGGGTGCTCTACCGAGTATAATGGAAGAACCCTAGCATTAAACCAGACACCCCCTGCTCTTTTAGCTGAAAAACCATTTGCATGGAAAATTTGCGATAAAAATGTGCAATTTCAATATTCGCGATCTACACTACTCAGGAACAGCGCCATCTATTGGATTCATAGTCTTGTCATAAGAGTATGAAACCAATAACATATAAAGCATCATCAATCCTTACATAAAGACGCACTACCATGAGACTACACAACAATAAATCCACATGAACTCCGAAATGAGACACTGTACACCTCCAGGAATACCTATAATAAAAAGAAAACTTTAAACCACATCACCTGTATAGAAGGGGGTTGGGGTAGGGGAGGGAAATGTTTAGGGAAAGGATTATTGCACTTTTTATATGTGTTTTATCTTTGTTTTCACTGCACATATCTGTAAAAATGGAATATGACCTGTAATTTGGTCCAATATGTACCTTTGAATGTAAATGTGCAAATTATATCAAAACCTAATAAAATGTATTAAAAAAAAAAAAAAAGACTATGAATCCAACAGATGGCGATGTTCATGAGTAGTGTTAATCGCGAATATTGTAATCCTGAATTTTTATTGTGAATTTTCCATGCAAATTGTGTTTCAGCTGAAAGACAAGTAGATTCAGCTAATTTGCATATGGTCACGATTATGCAAATGAGTTTACATGACAAAACTGTATAGAAAGGTTATTGAATATTATGTTAGGACAATCAGAAAACTTTTTGTCACCCTAATGATAATGATCTAGGTGCGCAGGTCCACCCAAGCCATCGAACAGTTATGAAGCAATTTTGAGGCTTACTGACTCTCAGTCAGATGAGAGCTGGTTTTGAATGTCTCATAGTGCACAAGGCTGCCATGGTAAGGTATGCTGACTGTATCTGTCTCATGGATAGATTGTTGGCTTGCACATACCCGGCTTTTGGCATATAGCCTTTGTGTGGTTGTCTATTGTATGTCATAGGTAATGGGAGTCAAAGATGCATCCAGGCATCCTTCCCATGCTGTTTTCAAACCATTTCAGTGGTGTTTCCATCAATTTCTAATCTTTTTCTGTGAACCAGACACCCTCTTTTCTTCAGAGCAGGGGATGCCTGGTTTAATGCTCGGGTCTTCCATTGATTTTCATTGTGTTCAATTGTGCTCGAGCATACACAGTATTCGGCCGAACACTGCGATGTGCTGAGCATAGCGATGCTTGAGTCGAAATGTTGTTTGGCCGAGCATGCTCGCTCAACACTACTCTTCAGACATTGCACAATGGTATTATTTAGAATTTTTAAAAAAAATAAAATTTCAGTATTGTGTAGGTACTATATGGTAGTAGTAACATTTGAATATTGTATGGAGGTATTATCAAGGCATTTTAGCTTTTTACTTTATATTTGTAGTTTTTGAAATTTTAGAAGAGCAGGGGGGACCCATGTTTGGCCCAAGTTCAAATTATTATTTTTTATAAAATTGGTCTTGGTTGACAGACCAAAATTTACAAAAGCTTGGAAGCCATGGAAAATGTTTGTTTAAACCTGGTTAGCTAGGTCTATCTGTCTCTACACAAGCAATGTGTCAAATACTCATCTATCCACGCTCCCACGTTGGGCTCGGTCTCCTCCCTGCAGTGCTGCGCCGGCATTGTTGCTTAGAGACCAGGCTGGGTCTCCAGGCATGAATGCTGGACAATCAACTGAAGTGCTGGCATATCTGGCGTAAAGTTGACATGCGGGTCACATGATTAGGACGTCCAATATGACTGGAGCGTGACCTCTTTAAAAAGGCAACCTCACTATCGATTCCTGTATCTGTGAACCCCTGTATATGGATTTTCTGCCTGTCTTTGACTTTGCTTCTGTGCCATTTTTTTATTTTTTTTGCCTTCTTAGACTAATTTCTGTCTCTGACTCTTGGTGTTATCTTGACTCTGCTTTCTGGTTT